>NC_056691.1:81413809-82676309 GCF_018350215.1 Panthera leo
TAAATATAACCAAATTAAAGTGCATAGACTCTGAAAGTGTTATTGCTTTCCTACAAATGCCACTCCAGATTTAGCACTGACTATCCATGGACATTCTACCTTCCCAGGTGAAGAATAAAAGTAAAGCTTGTCAAACTTGAGCATGCATTCCTGTCACGGGAATAAAAGGCACAGCATAAGGAATACAGTCAATTGTACTGTAAGAGTGTTATATGCTGATAGGTGGTATCTACACTTGTGGTAAGCACAGCATGACGTATAGGGAAGTTGAATCACTTTTGTATACCTGAAACTAATGTGACATTGTGTGTCAACTGTACTCATATTAAAAAAAGTCCTGAAGGGTTGTTAAAACACAGGTTCCTGGAATCTACCACCATGAGTTCCAATTCAGTAGTTCTGGGATGGGACCGCCAAGTTTTCATTTCTCATAAGTTTCCATATTACGTGGATGCTGCAGATCTGTAAACTACAATTTGAAGACAAGTGCTGTAAAGACTTAAATCATGAAAGTTGTGGTAGTCTACAACATCCCAAGCTATGACCTAACTAGGGGAAACAAATCTGGCAGGCAAGGGTCAGTGACGAGGTCTCTCCACATCTCCTTTTGGGCTTACATCCTGATATTTTTCCTGGTATTTTTCTTCAAAGTCTGCCCTTAGAACCATCTGTGTTAGAATAACCTGGCCCCAGATCTCATGGATGAGCTTCTCTGGGGATGGAGCTGGGATCTGCCTCTTTAAAAACTCCCAGGTGATTCTGCTGAACATCAAAGTTTAGGGACACTGACTAGGGCTTCTGTCCAGGAGGGAGTAAGAAGAGTACTGAGCAATTAATACATGTTTAATGCATGTCTCTAATCAAGAGCTTTGTGCCCTGTCCCCTTGGGCTCTTTCCCTGGTGAGTACAGTGGAGTCTTCACATCTCCACTTCTGAAGCTGGTGAATTGAGCAGAGTAAGCTCCAGGCTTATGATTTTGCTTTGTGTCAGTGAGAGGGTTAGGACCACAGAAGTTGTAGGCTAAATCTAGTCTCTGGGTGTCCTGCAGAGAAGCTGAGAAACCAAGTCCACACTCCCAGGAGCCAGAGGACTTGAGCATAAAGTTCAGAGCAGAACTGGGTATCTGTCATCAGGAGCAGGTGTGTGTGTGTGTGTGTGTGTGTGTGTGTGTGTGTGTGTGTGTATGCATGCATGCACATAGACACAGGTGCTCATCACTTCTCAGTGCTCTCACTGAACCCACTTTTTATTACTAGTTCCTAAAGAGAGGGATACCACAATCACCACTGGCCACTGACTCTTGGACCTTTAACCCTGAACCTTGGGGAAATGAGGAACAGAATCAGCTGGCTGTGTAAGATTAGTGGGCACATCCCCAGATTCAAGCTGGGGGCCCCATCTCATCATTCAAGTTCTAGCTGTCAGAATCTTAGTTCTTATTTGCTTAGTGTTAATGGTGCTTAGTTCATAGTTGTTCTTAGTGCATGCAGTGCCAACCAGCCCTTCCCAATGCTTCTCTCCAAAGTTCCTGATCACCACCTCCCCTTTAGACAGCACTGCTGTTTCCACCTAGAAGTATATTTGAAAGGCAACTTTTACCTAGAGAGCTTTGGTTCCTCTTTTCATTCACACAGCACCTGTATTACAGCTCTTTGTTAGAAGTTGATGATTTCCTCCTTGAAATCCCTAGTATAGTCTCATACATTCATTGAATGTGTCAAACCTTGGGCCCAGGAAAGATTTTCTACCTCAATTACATTTACTGTGTTCCACTGAAGATAAGACCCTGAGTTTCTTCACTAGAGTTCTTTGCATTTTATATGGAACAGGAACAACATAGCCACATGTAGGACCCCTTGTTTAATTCTTTTTGACTCAGGGACTAGTATCCCAATTTTAGGAAGGAAAACCTGAGACTCCAACAGGTACAATGCCTTGTCCAAAGACATAGATCTGACAAACGGCGGAAAGGTGAGTTTAATCCACTCTGTCTGGTTCCAAAGCCCATGCTTTGCCTTCAACAGCACACAGCCTCACTGTCAAAGAAATATCAGTTCTCAGTATGTGGTGGTTGAGGTATTATTGACCAGAAGGCTGAGTGCGGTGGAGTAAGTGTCCATATATGATCTTTATAAAAGGTTTATGCAGAAAAAAAAGAGATATTATCAAATTGTATCCAAGGAATTTTTATTAAAATACCAAATCTCATAGACTAGATAAATTTACTAGTTCAGAAAGGAGTAGCCCTATTTATAAGGCATGAGGGAAAGCAGAGAGAATGGAGGGAAGGTTGAAGAAGTCCAGAAGTGTGGGATAGTGGAGGTTTCATTTTCTACCAGGCAGATGTAGTTGGCCCCTTGCCTGTATTCCCAACTTCATCATTGCGTCTATGGCCTTTGCCTGCATCAGGTCATAATCCCACAATGAAGTGGCTTTGTGGCACCTGAACTCTGCTTAATATCTGCCTGTTGAGGGGAGGGAGCAGTCAGGAGGGAGAAATAAAGGGGTCTCATGACATGGAAGGCAGGAAACTAACATTGATTTGTGCCAACAATGTGCATGGTGTTTCACCAATATTATCTTATTAATATTCACAATTTTCTCATGACTGAGGCTCATAGTCATATCTCCAATTAAAAAAATTTTTTTAATGTTTATTTATTTTTGAGACAGAGAGAGAGAGAGTGAGAGAGAGCGCGCATGAGCAGGGGAAGGGCAGAGAGAGAGGGAGACACAGAATCCAAAGTAGGCTTCAGGCTCTGAGCTGTCAAAACAGAGCCCACCCTATGTGGGCCTTAAACTCACAGACTGTGAGATCACGACCTGAACTGAAAGCTGGACGCTTAACCAACTGAGCCACCCAGGCGCCCCATCAAATCGCCAATTTAGAGATAAGAAAATTGAGACTCAAAATGGGTCACTTGCCCAGAACTCACAAACATTAAATAGTATTGCCAGAATGTGAATCTATTTCTAGTTGCATTGCTTGTCTGATACACCACACTGCACTCAGACATGGGGCTCTATCTTTAACATCATAGCCAAAAGTCCAAAATGCTGGAGTGAGCAGACACAGATTAGGAACCTGGGCCAGGCACTCTTCTCTACTGGCCCACCTAGAACTCTCTTGTGTTGGCAGCTTTTCAGTAAGTTGAAAAAAGAAGATAGTATACCCAGATGGAGTAGGAGTATGCTCAATTCATCAGCCTAAAGAAGCAAGGGATTTTAAACCCACCTGTATAAAGCTCTTCTGAATTTTTCTTTCAGTTAACAACTACTATAATGCAATCCTAACATCCTGCATTTACATACTGTATGTAGGCAGATATAGGCATTTGACACTGATTTTTGTCTTAAAGGAACTTTTAATTAAGACACAGTGAGATCATAAATATCTTTTCCTACTTACTTTGCAGGATTTGGTAATTTAGGCTTTAGACTATTTTAATGGGTAAATAGCAGTGGTTGAGGGAGAACACAAATAGATTTTGTAAGAAACAAAACCTCCTGGACATGTGTAGAATTTTTACAGGGCTGATTATCCAGAGCTGTAGTTCAAGATGCCAAGAGCCCAAATGAGGAAGCTAAAAAAAGGAGCAGGGGGCATATCATGGCGCCTCTTTGACCTCTCTTGATAACAGCTCTTTCTCTTTTTAAAAAAATATTTATTTATTTATTCGGGGGGGAGAGTGCAAGTGGGGGAGGGGCAAAGAGAGGGGGACAGAGGATCCAAAGCAGGCTCTGCACTGACAGGCTGACAGCAGGGAGCTCGATGTGGGGCTCTAACTCATGAACCGCGAGGTAATGACCTGAGCTGAAGTCAGAGCTCAACTGACTGAGCCACCCAGGTGCCCAATAACAGCTGTTTCTATTATGAATTGTGGATTTTCATCGTGTCATGCAAGCTCATTGAATCATGAAGAAATTGGAAAATGATCTAAAGAAGTCCTGATAAATGTAATTCCTAGAAATAAATATATAACTGTCAGCAATATTTTTGCATTTTTAAACAGTGCTCTTGCAAGACTGAGCTCTGAGAATTTCTGAGTTCAATCGACAGATATGTTTCTTTTTCTTTGACCTTTATACATTATGGAAATTTTGGATATTTACTTTTGATCCACTTACCTTTGGGAAGATGGAATCCCAATTTGTTGAAACCTTCTCTTTATATTTTACTTATTAATGGATTTGGAGTCAGATTTCAAAACCTTACAACTTGAAAGTTAAGTCTAACCTGACAATTGTCTTTAAATATACAGAAATGGAAGAGAAATTAGGGAGATTTTAGCTTAATAGTTCCTGCTAAGACAGTGCAAGGCTTTCTCTTTACTGACTAGACATAGCTATGAAAATATGTTGTGGCCTGGGCTGCCTGTCCCCTGGATGGTGAAAAATGCCAGTTGAGCCACTTTTTCTTCTATAGCAAACTGTCTTCTCTGTTGGCAAATTCTCTCATTTTACATGATAAACACCATCCAGTTTTTAAAAATTTGTTGAGACATGGCAATGCAGACAGACACTGGCATATTCACCAGTAAAAAGGATCTCATTTTTATCTGCCTGAGGTTAAATTAACATCTGTTGATTTCTGCTTTTTCACTGTCCTTTTACCCCAGGCAGAAGAAGGTGAACATGAGGCCTGAGAACCAGAGCAACACATCTGAGTTCCTCCTCCTGGGGCTCCCCATCCGGCCAGAGCAGCAGGGCATGTTCTTCACCCTATTCCTGGGCATGTACCTGACCACGGTGCTGGGGAACCTGCTCATCATCCTGCTCATCAGGCTGGACTCTCGCCTCCACACCCCTATGTACTTCTTCCTCAGCCACTTGGCCCTCACAGATGTCTCCTTCTCATCTGTCACTGTCCCCAAGATGCTGATAAACATGCACTTTCAGGATCAATCCATCCCCTACACAGGCTGTGTAACACAGATGTATTTTTTCATATTTTTTACTGATCTGGACAATTTCTTCTCACATCAATGGCATATGATCGGTATGTGGCTATCTGTCACCCACTCCACTATACCACCATCATGAGAGAGGGGGTGTGTATCTTACTAGTAGCTGTATCTTGGATCCTGTCCTGTGCCAATGCCCTGTCTCACACTCTCCTCTTGGCCCAGCTGTCCTTTTGTGCCGACAATGCCATCCCCCATTTCTTCTGTGACCTTGGTGTCCTGCTCAAGCTCTCCTGCTCAGACACCTCCCTTAATGAGCTGGTCATTTTCACAGCAGGTGTGGCAGTCATTACTATCCCACTAATTTGCATCTTGATCTCTTATGGCCACATTGGGGCCACCATCTTGAAGGTTCCCTCTACCAGGGGGATCTGCAAAGCCTTGTCCACGTGTGGCTCCCACCTCTCTGTGGTATCTTTGTATTACGGAACAATCATTGGGCTGTATTTTTTCCCTTCATCCAGCAGTTCCAGTGACAAGAACATTATTGCCTCTGTGATGTACACAGTGGTCACTCCATTGCTTAACCCTTTCATTTATAGCCTAAGGAACAGAGACATGAAAGTGTCCCTGGAGAAACTCCTCAACAGGCCAATAGTCTTATGTCAGTGACATCTGCTCATCTTTATAACAGACATAGGTAATCACATATCCCCAGATGCTAGACCCCTAATCTTAAGCCTAGCATGGAATAGGTGCTCAGTATATATTTGACAACTTCAATTACATTGTTACAGTTATTCACTCTTTTCCTACCAACTCTTTAGTAGAGGCTGTGAATTCTTAGTTGATATTATTGATTACCACTCTTGTCTTTTAGATTGTGATATCACGTAGCTAATACAATGTATGTTTCTCCCCTTATTTCCTGGGAATTTATTAGTTCTTTTCAAAAAACAGTTTATTGAGGTATAATTGACATATAAATGTTATATGTATTTAAAGTGTACACCTTTATGTTTTGATATGTATATGTTGTGAAATGATTGCCATTTCATGCTAATTGATATACATATCACCTCCACATAGTTAATATTTTGTTTTATTTTTGTGTGTGTGGTGAGGGAATTTAAGATACATTCACCTAGCAAATGTCAAGTATACAATACAGTATTGATATCTGTGGTCATCTTGCTGTACATTAGTTCTCAAAAACTTTTTCATCATGCATAACTGAACTTTGTACAATATACTAGGTGAAATAAGTCAGACACAGAAAGACAAATCCTGCATGATCTCACTTTTATGTGGAATCTAAAATAGTCCTATTTAGAGAAGCAGATATAGAATGGTGATTGCTGGGAGCTAGGGGGAAGGAGAAATTGGGTGATATTGGGAAGTTATTCTTTGAGAAAGAAGCTATAAATGAAATCAGGAGAGACTCAATACATTTTAATTTATTTGTCATTTAGGATAGAGTAAATACCAGAAAAATAGTGAGACTTTTTTTTTTCTATGAACCAAAACTTGTATTTAAAAAAAAATCAGTGGTTAGAAGTTATCAGGGACATTTTATATGCTTTTCCTTCATGATATAGAACTGTAAATACTTTTAAAGTAGGTATCTCCTAAACCTTTTATTTTTTTATTTTTTAATATGAAATTTATTGTCAAATTGGTTTCCATGCAACATCCAGTGCTCATCCCCAACAGGTGCCCTCCTCAATGCCCATCACCCATCCTCCCGTCCCTCCTACCCCTCATCAACCCTCAGTTTATTCTCAGTTTTTAAGAGTCTTTTATAGTTTGCCTATCATATAGATTCTGTCATTCATTAGCTATTTAGCAAGTTACCTACTCTATGTCAGTGTGTCTAGACCTTGTCGTACACAGCTGGATAAAGACCTAACCTCCATGCAAAAGAAGGGAACAGTCTAGTGGTGTAGAGACAGGTGAGCTAAAAATATACAGGAATATTAAAAAGTGCTTTAATATAATACCATTAATAATAGTTGTGCTTATTGAGCATGTTACTGTGTTGGGCATGCAATTAAAAGCTTTATCTGTTATCTTTTTTAGTGCTCATAATAATCCTATGAAGCATGTACATTATTATCTGCATTTTTCAGTTGAGGAAAATGAACTTAAAGACAATGGCCTAAATATAATAAATGGCAGTAGCATAGGGAGGATATAGTTAACGCTGCCTGGATATCACCAAAAGCTTTACAGAGGAGGTAGTCCTGTAGCTGGTTTTTGAAAGATGTTCAGGATGATGATGCCTAATGAGAGAAATGGCAGTCTTGGCAGAGAGAACAGAGTGAATGAGGGCACTGAAATAGCATAGTTGAGGAAAATGTAAAAAGTGGGTGTTGCTAAAGCATATGTGTGTATGAGTTGAGGGGGGCAAGAGATGAGTCTAGACAGTCAGATAAGGACTATATGGTGAAGGGGTTAGGATGTTCTGTTGGGGACTTAAGACATTGCCTTTCAAGTGACTGGGTGCCATTTGCTGGGGATGGGGTCCAGTAGGGATTAAACCTGGGGAAGGTTACATTTGTATCCTAGAAGACTATTCAGGTAACAAATGTACCACATGGGTTGGCAATGAATTGGAGAGCCTAGAGACAGAGAGCTCAATCAGAAGGTTATTGTACATCCAGGTCACAGATGATGAAGGCCTGAATGAAGACAATGGCATGGGGACAGACAAAAGAATATCTTAGAAGGTAGACTAGAGTGGTCTTGGTAATTAATGGGAAGTAGGTGGTAGAATAGGATTGTTCTGGATTTCTGGTTCTGTAAACTGATATTTAAGAACATAATGAAGGCTAGGCACTTTGAATAATTTTGATCAGGCTTTAAAATCTTTTAAAAGTGAGTGGCACTTGGGTAGTTTAGTCAGTTGAGCATCCAACTCTTGATTTCAGCTCAGGTCCTGATCTTGCAGTCCATGAGATTGAGCCCCACATTGGGCTCTGAGTTGACAGTGCACAGAGCCTGCTTGTAATTCTCTCACTTTTTCTCTGCCCCTCTCCCACTCACTTCTGACTCTCTCTCTCAAAATAAATAAGTAAACATTAAAAAAGTCTTTTAGAAGTGAGGAAACAAGATTTTTATCAAATATATTTATTGCCAAATTGGGTAACATACAGTGTGCTCTTGGTGTTGGGGGTAGATTCCCGTGGTTCATCGCTTACATACAATACCCAATGCTAATCCCAACAAGTGCCCTTCCTCAATGAGCATCCCACATTTTCCCCTCCCCGCCCCATCAACCCTTAGTTTGTTCTCTGTATCTAAGAGTCTCTTATGGTTTGCCTCCCTCCCTCTCTGTTTGTAACTACTTTTTTCCCCTTCCCTTCCTCCAGGTCTTCTGTTAAGTTTCTCAAGTTCCACATATGAGTGAAAACATATGATATCTGTCTTTCTCTGACTGACTTCTTTCACTTAGCACAATATCCTCCAGTTCCATCCATGTTGCTGCAAATGAAGAGGATTTCATTCTTTCTCATTGCCAAGTAGTATTCCATTGTATACATAAACCACATTTGCTTTATCTATTCATCACTTGATGGGCGTTTGGGCACTTTCTATAATTTGGCTATTGTTGAAAGCGCTGCTATAAACTTTGGGATACATGTGCCCCTATGAATCACTACTCCTGTATCCTTTGGATAAATTCCCTAGTAGTGCTATTGCTGAGTTGTAGTGTAGTTCTATTTTTAATTTTTTGAGGAATCTCAACACTGTTTTCCAGAGCAGCTGCACCAATTTGCATTCTCACCAACAGTGCAGGATGGTTCCCGTTTCTCCACATCCTTGCCAGCATCTGTCGTTTCCTGAGTTGTTAATTTTAGTCACTCTGACTGGTGTGAGGTGGTATCTCAATGTGGTTTTGATTTGTATTTCCCTGATGATGAGTGATGTTGAGCATCTTTTCATGTGTCTGTTGGCCATCTGGATGTCTTCTTTGGAAAAGTGTCTATTCATGTCTTCTGCCCATTTCTTCACTGGATTATTTGGTTTTTTAGGTGAATTTCACAAATTCTTTATAGATTTTGGATACTAACCCTTCATTCAATATGTTATTTGCAAATATTTTTTCCCATTACATTGGTTACCTTTTAGTTTTGTTGATTGGAGGAAACAAGTTTCTAACCACCTGTTTTTTTAATTTTTTATTTATTTAAAAAATTTTTTTAATGTTTATTTATTTTTTGAGAGACAGAGACAGAGTGTGAGCAGGGGAGGGACAGAGAGAGAGGGAGACACAGAATCTGAAGCAGGCTCCAGGCTCTGAACTGTCAGCACAGAGCCCGACAGCCCGATGCAGGGCTTGAACCCATGAATCGTGAGATCATAATCTGAGCCAAAGCTGAACACTTAACCAACTGAGCCACCAGGTACCCCACCACCTGCTTTTTAAAAAAAAGGTTCCAGGGGATCCTGGGTGGCTCAGTCAGTTAAGCATCTAACTTTGGCTCAGGTCATGATCTAGAGGTTCATGAGTTTGAGCCCTGTGTTGGGTTCTGTGCTGACAGCTCAGAGCCTGGAGCCTGCTTCAGATTCTGTGTCTCCTTCTCTCTACCCCTCCCCACTCATGCTCTCTCTCTCTCTCTCTCTCAAAAAATGAATAAACATTTAAAAAAAAATTAAGATTCCAAGCAAAAGGCAGGCAAATACCATAAATAGGCAAATTTGAAAGCTCTTCATTATCACCCCCAACTCAATCCCAATTGAAAGCACATCCTACTCACATGACACTACCTACATGAAAAGACTTATAAATAATTTGTATTTACAAATAATTCAGGGTGAATTATTTTATTGTCAACATCATATTAACTCTACTTAAAACAGGTGACCTTAAAGGAACAGAAGTGTGAACATAGGGATTGGGGTGGGTATACTAGGATGTATCAAAAGAAGAATAAATTTGGAACTTTGAATACAGTGGTAACTATTTTGACTGTGTAGGACCTAAGAATGTTAGACTACTCAACAGTGACAGGTAATAGAGTCCCCAGGTGGATCTTTGTACACTCTATGCTGACTTAATTGCTAACTGACACAATGATATTGGGGAAACCAAAACAGACATGTAGTCTCATCTCTTAGTCTGCTTGGGGCCTGTGGGAAAGCCCCAAACAGGGTTAAAACATGTCTGTACTGCCACTGGATTAAGATTCCGTGAGGCTCAGAATGGAGAAAGAAACTAGAAGACCATCTAGAGAAACCACCATCTAGAGAAACCAGAAGGTAGGGCTAATTGGGCCAGTTTGAGCAGCAGGTTCAGGACATCAAGGGGACACTGATGGCAGGGATAGTGTGGAGCTGTATCCAGTAATCTTACACCTTAGCCTTCCTCGTATCCAGGGGTTATGTCATCAGGCCTTAGAACTCTTCCAAGGGACCCTCTCTTGAAATAACTGATCATGAGAAGTAGAAGGTATTTTTCTTGCCAGTTCAAAGGACAGAATAAAGCTAGGCCTTCTGTGGCCCACAATCTAGAACATTAGATGTCAATAGACTGAAAGAAGAGGTGCAAACTAAGGAAATCAAAAGAGAAGGACTCCTGGGTGGCCACCAGCTCCAGCCCTGACTGTAAGAATGCCCCCCTCCCCTGGCCCTACCAAGGACTCCTACAGAGAATTATCTGGAAAGGAGATCTAGAGAAAAAAGTCAAGTCCTGATTCAGGTTATCAAACAAATGGAAAACTCAAGTACTAAGATGTGGCATGTGGCTTGACACAATTTGCATTTGTGCTCACCAACTGTGGAAGTCTGGAACAGTTTGATTGTGTGGGCAATGCTCAAAAATTATTTGTTTAAATAAATAGAGGAATCATGGAACATTTTAAGATAGGTTCAGTCTGAGAAACAAAGTGCAATGGGGAATGGGATTTGGGTAGCTAGTAGATACTTCGTCATACCAGAGAAATGTAAGGAATTTAAATTATGTGGCTCTTATTTTTTTTAATTTAATTTTTTAAAATTTACATCCAAATTAGTTAGCATATAGTGCAACGGAGATTTCAGGAGTAGATTCCTTAATGCCCCTTACCCATTTAGTCCATCCCCCCTCCCACACCCCCTCCAGTAACCCTCTGTTTGTTCTCTATATTTATGAGTCTCATGTTTTGTTTCCTTCCCTGTTTTTATATTATTTTTGTTTCCCTTCCCTTATGTTAAGCTGTTTTGTCTCTTAAAGTCCTCATATGAGTGAAGTCATATGATATTTGTATGGCTCTTATTTTTAAATAATAATATTTTAGGGGTGCCTGGGTTGGTTAAGCATACAACTCTTGATTTTGGCTCAGGTCATGACCTCATGGTCATGAGATCAAGCTCCAGGTCAGGCTCTGCACTGAGCATGGGGCTGCTTGGGATTCTCTCTCTTTCTCTCTTTCTCTCTTTCTCTCTCTCTCCCTCTGCCCCTTCACTGCTTGCACTCTTTCTCTAAAAAAAAATCATATTTCAAATATTTCTGGATTCTTAGAGGCAGAAGAAAACTTATTTGCTTATAAACTTTTTCCAACTCTGCAACTAAGTTATGTGGCGGATGCCTCTTTTTTAGATCTAAAGGCAAACCTGGAAGCAAACAAAGATGGTTACAGTGTTCACACCTTTTAAGTCATTAAAGGGTGCTGGCATTGAGCATTTCTGACCATCAAAGGGATGAGACAGCACAAAGAATTCATCCTTTCTGGTAAAATCTTGGCAAACTGTGTGAAGTGGGGCAACCAGTACAGAAATCTCAACTCTGAACTTCAGTCTTCTGATGTGGAACCCTTTATCTAGTCTGCATTGCCTGGAAAGTAACCTCTGTCCTTTATTTATTTCATCTTTAACTCCATTTAATGCTACCACCAACACAGCCCCCAATTTTTTTTATGATTGGCAAATTAATAATCTGGAAATGGAAGTGTTATGAAAGCAGGGACTTGGTCTTATCCCATGCGCTTAAGGAACTTAAGTTCCTTAGCTCTTAGCACTTAGCTCCCAGCACCTAGCAGGGGTCTGGTAGATATTTGTTGAATGAGTGAATCTCAGAGAAAGGATTGTTTTGACTTTTTGAGTGGGGGCAAGGATGAAAACTTACAGCAGTAATAAAAATAGCTTTCACTTATTGAAAACCTACTATTATTTGTCACTATACAAAATGCACTTCAGAGTTTATCTCAGTTCATCTAGTCCTCCAGTCACCTTACTGGATAGAGGTTAACTATCTCCATTTTATAGATGAGAAGACTAAGGCTCAGAGTGGATAGGTAATGGGACTACAATCTTATGGCTAGTATGTGGCAGACCCAAAACTGAAGCCAAGTTTGTGGCTTTAATGAAAAGCCACCATCACTGCATCTAAGAGGATAAAATTCTCCTGTGACTGAGGAGCCTCTTAAGGGCACCCTTCATGTCCTTGTTCCTCAGTCTATAGATAAAGGGGTTCAACATGGGGGTCACCACAGTGTACACTTGCAGCTGCTGCCATGTCCTTCTCTTCAGAGGCAACAGAGGCAGGGCACAAGTAGGCACTGAAGAGCGTCCCATAGAACACACAGACAACACAGAGATGGGAACTACAGGTGGAAAAGGCCTTGCCTTCTGCACCAGGAGTTTGGACCCTCAGGAAGGCCAATATAATGTGGATGTAGGAGATGACAATGCAGATAAAGGGGACAATGAGTACTGTGCCTCCTATGGCAAAAACCATCACCATGCTGATGTGAGTGTCGGAACATGACAGCTTCAGGATAGGAGTTATGTCACAGAAAAAGTGAGCTATTTCCCCAGCAACAGAGAAGGACAGCCAAGCTATGAGGAGGGCAACAGTGAGTCAGGGCAACAGTGTGGGTGAGGACCCAGCACAATGCAAGCAGCAGGGCACAGACTTGGGGGCTCATGACTGTGGAGTAGTGGAGAGGGCGGCAAATGGCCACATAATGGCCATACACCATTACAGCCAGGAAGAAGCTCTCCAGATCACCAAACATCAGAAATACATTTGTGTGAGGCAACCAGCATAGGAAATGGTGTGATGTTGAGTCTGCACATTTACCAGCATCTTGGTAACTGTGGAAGATGTTAAACCTATGTCAACAAAAGACAGGTTGGTCAGAAAGAAGTACGTGGAGGTGTGGGGGTGTGGGTCTGATCTGATGGCCAGGAAGATGAGCATGTTCCCAGTTAAGGTAACAAGATACATACACAGGAAAATTCCAAAGAGGAACTGCTTTTGCTCTGGTAACTTGGATATTCCTTGGAGGAAAAACTCAGAGATGCTGGATTGGTTTTCCATGACTCTGCAGCATCTGGAAGCTAGGGAGGAGAGTTAGATGCTAGATTTCTTCTAGAACTCTACATGTGATGATGACTCTCAAATCTTCTAACTTCCAAATCTCTCTTTATATTCATTATCTTCCCTAATCTGACTTCGCTTCTAATCTGACTCTACTTCCTTATTTTTCCTCTTTTTTAGGAATCTCATAGATTCTTCCTTTCTTTTCTCTTTCCCTCTGGTCAATATTTTATGCTCTTCTAAGGAGGCTCTGGGTACTTTTCAGTCCTGGCATTACCAAGCCTTGAACGAAGTCTACCATCCCATATCAGCTTCACCGTTGCTTTGCCCAGTACATGAGTAGACTGAGATGAGTTGAATTTTACATTCTCTTGGTAGCCCCAAAATTCATATAATTTTTTTAAACTACCACAATATCTCATTTTACAGGGAAGGGCATATAAAGAACTCATGTTCCTTTATTTCTATATCATTTCTTCTTAAATAGGAAATATGGAGTTCTGTATTTTTTCCCTCTTGTATTTGAGTTTTTTGTCATTGGCATCATCATCATCCCATAGCTGACATTTACCAGCCACTTACTACACTTATCAGCCACTGTACTAAGCACTTCATACAGTTCATCTCCTTTACTCCTTAAATAGCACTAGGAAGCAGATATTATTATTCCTACAATTGTATAGGGAAGAGAATTGACTAACATACAGAGGGACTCACAGCTTATAAATATTAGGGACAGAATTTCAACCCATAGCATTGGACACCAGAGACAGCATCATCAGTCAATATAGATAGAATACCTAGATACCTTCAAACATTTAGTCTCTCAAAATTTCTACTTTCATAGCTTTAGCCTCGCTTGCCCTTTCTATCTTGGATACTAGTCTTTTATAGAAAAACAATGAAGTTTAGGAATGAGATAGACCCTATATAATCATCTGGTCCAGAGGTCCTCAAACATTGGTCTGTGAGATGATTTTTAAAAGTACAGAATCCTCAGACCTATTGAGTTAAGTTACCTATGAGATAGTCTGGGTACCTGTATTTAAAAAACTAAAACTAAAACTAAACCCTCCTCAGGTATTTTGATGCTCAATAGGGATTAAGAAAACTTCATTTAGTTCAACTGCTCCATATGCTTCATAGATGATTAAGCAAAGTTTTGGAAAAGTGAAGTGACTGTAAAAGTTAACACTACTTCTTAGGGGGAGATAGCATAGGATTCAGAGTATCCAGGCTCTCAGACTAGAACTGTTTCTGTTCAGTCAGCTACCTTTCCATTTTTCATGATTTTTCTTATCAATATCTTACAGATCTAAATACATCCCTACTCCCAATCTCTATTCAGAGTCCACACCTAAAGAAAAAAACCACCTCCAAACCAATACAAGATATATCGAAGGGTTTTTTCTATTTTGAAGTTAATATTTCAAACAGTAGCAAGAGCAATAACTGAGAACCATCACATATTTATCTACTGCTGAACCCTACACTAATTGGGGAACACATCTCAGAGCTATATTACTTACCCTGAGAGACCAGGTGCCACAAGCTATTTTCTCCCCTACTCTATTTCTCAATGGCAAATGTAATGCCTCACAAAGGTTAGGCTCTGTAACTGGGCACATTCTAATAACCATGTCCTGGAGGCAGGAGACTCTCTTAAGACCCAACTGATGTGTATCTTCTCAAGAGGAAGGTGATGCAGACCAGCAGACATGCTGGTCCTGGCATCCAGATCCTACCTTTAGTGAATGAGTCCATTCATTTCCATTGGAGACCTCAAAGAGATTGCAATTTATTTTAGGGAAGACCTGTATCTCTTTAATTATCTCTGTTGGCATACAATCCCTTGATCAGACTATTCCTATAGAGGTCCCTCAGTCTATACTACCAACCAGCTAATATCAGAAATCCTCTAAAAGTGTCCAAAGCTGTACTCAAGGGCCTTGTGCTAATATCTCTTGTTCTATCTTTTGGTTCTTCCTTTCCCTAAAAGGGTTTCTCATCCTTAATCCTGTCTAAAGTCTCAGAAAACTTTGTAGATCCTAGAGACAACAATGAGGTGCTTCCTGAACCTTAGGGCAACCTGTGTCTCTGTCATCACAGGGTAGTAAGATCCCTTTACTTACCTCCACTGCTTCCTCATCTACTGTGTCTGCCAACAAGTAAGAGCTGGCTTGGACATGATGGAGAGGATATTACAAAGGCAACAAGTACTAGCCTGTAGTTTGTCTCAAGTTTCTCTTCTTACTGCTACTCTGGTTGCTAAGAAGAAGGCATTGCAGATGTCCTTAATTTGGGAGGAAGGTAGGAAGAGCTCAGATTCTTCTTGACAACGTTTATAATGGGATTTACTGGAATCAGAATTTAGGATCAAGAATAATAAATACAGAAGCAAAAAAGAGCTTGCTAAACTGAGGTTAAAAATAAGTTTAGAGGGGAAAAGGGAGAATGAGAGCAAGAGCAAGAGAGAGAAGGATTCTAGACAAGAAGCCTAAGAGATCAACAAAGGATTGCAAAACGAAGCCAAGGATAAATCTGAAGGGAAGGCCAGAGTTATCTTAGTTACATTCATCAGCTGGAACAAAGAAGTTCTGTACTGGATTTTTAAGATGCTCTGGGACATGTGGTACTCTGATCCCCTTCAACACAGGTATTCAGGAGTTTTGAGGTATTTTATGTTTGTCTTTTGAAACCTGAACTGAGAAACTCAGAAACAGGGAGCTGGCTCATCAGGCTAATAACAGGAGAAAGCTGAAGAGGGTTCCACTTTGGGCACCTGCAGACAGGGAGACATGGGACAGAGTTCCCTAGAGCCTTGTTAGAGCTAACATTCATAATTGCCCAATTTACTGTCTGAATCTGTCATAATAGACCAAATTAGTATAGTACTGGCTTCATTAAAAAATTTTGGAAGCTGTTACTTTTTCTCTGTTAAGTGGTAGCATTAAGGAGTTATGCTGTTTGTATTGATTTGTAAACAGTCCATGCAAAAATGCACTTTCTCTGTAAATAAATATCCTAGCTCTCTCACTTGCAACAAAATTCCCGTTCCTAATTTCTTCCTATAAAGAAATCTGGAAGCTGCTACAAAGAGTTTAGAGGCATATGATATATATTTCTGAAAGAATTCTCGGGATTCCAGTTAAAGATGTTATATTAAAGTCATGTATCCTGGGGCGCCAGGGTGGCTCAGTCGGTTAAGTGTCCAACTTAGGCTCAGGTCATGATCTCACAGTTCTAGCCCCATATCAGGCTCTGTGCTGACAGCTCAGAGCCTGGACCCTGCTTTACATTCTGTGTCTCCCTGTCTCTCTCTGCCCCACCCCCAATTGTGCTCTGCCTCTGTCTCTCAAAAATGAGTAAACGTTAAAATTTTTTTTAAAAAGTCATGTATCTAATTTTACACTCTCCTAAAATTCTGCTAAAAGTAAAGTGATTTTTTAAAAAAGTCATAAACCCCACAAGGACAGATAAAAGTAGAAAGGGAGTGGTGAGGGGAGAAGTGAGAGAGTGGTGATCAAGATGGTCTTAACATTGCCCTCAACTTGACAAAGCTGTAGGCAGTTTCTCCTGGCTGTGGGCCCCTGACCTCCACTTTCTTAGAGCTTTACTTTAGAAGACTTACAGAGTTAATTTTTTTCTCTGCCCCTTTGAGATATAAGTCTTCTCTCATGTTCTTGACAGTTGTACAACCTGGGAATGTCTTTTTTAAGGGCCTGGGAGCCATCTCTTTAAAATGCAATCGTGAAGAAAGAACATACTTATCTCCCAGTCTCTGTGGAAGGGTAGGAGCCCTACTTTAGTGGATGCCAGTCAGCAAACACAGTCTAATCACAGTAACCAACCTTATAACAGCCTCCAGTGCTTTTCCACTAGCTCACCCCAGCAGTTAAAAATCCTCCTGCTGGCTCAGTCAGTAGGACATGTGACCCTTGATCTCAGGGTCATGAGTCCAAGCCCCACATTTGGTGTAGAGCTTACTTTAAAAAAAAAAAAAAAAGTCCTCCTACCTTTTTTATTTTTCCAGTGGAATTGAGTTCAGTATTTTCCCCCTCCTGTAATCATCTCTTCCCCCAGTTTTACTGAAATATAATTTACATGCAACACTGTATAAGTTTAAGGTGTACAGCATAGTGACTTGACTTGCATATATTGTAAAATGATTACCACAGTAAGTTTACTTATCCATCATCTCATATAGATACCAAAAAAAAAAAAAAAAAGGAAAAAATTGCTTTTTCTTCTTGTGATGAGAACTCTTAGGATCTACTCTTTTAACGGCTTTCAAATATACTGCACAGTAGTGTTAACTATAGGCATCATGTTGTATATTACTTGTACAACAGTACTTATTTATCTTATAAGTATATCTTATAAGTATAAGTATATTTATATTTATATTTATCTTATAAGTATATCTTATATTTATCTTATAAGTTATACCCCAGTACTTATTTATCTTATAACTGAAAGTTTCTACCTTTTAACCACCTTATTCAAACTCCCCAAACTCCTAACCCCTACCTTTGGAAACCATAAATCTGATTCCTTTGTCTATAAGTATGGGATTTTTGGTTTTTTGGCATTTTTTTAATTCCACATATAAGTGAGAGCCACAGATACAGTATTTGTCTTTCTCCATCTGACTTACTTCACTTAGCATAATATCCTTAAGGTCCATTCGTATTCTTGCAAACGGAAGGATTTCATTCTTTTTTTTTTATTGCTGAAGAGTATTCCATTGTGTGTGTGTCTGTATGTGTGTGTGTCTCACAGCTTCTATATCACTCATCTCCCGATGGACACTTCCATTGTTTCCGTGTCTTGGCTGTGGCCAATAATGCTGCAATAAACACGGAGTGCGGATATCTCTTGGACATAGTGTTTTATTTACTTCAAGTATATTACCAGATGTGGAATTGTTGGACTGTATGGTAGTTCTATTTTTAATTTTTTGAAGTACCTCCATACTGTTTCCTATAGTGCCTGCACCGACTTAGAATTCCTCCAACTGTGAACAAGAGTTCTCTTTTCTCCATATCTTCACCTGCCAATAGTATTGAACAAGGTCTTCTTTGCATGTTTAGCTCCATATGCTGCAATTTTTCTTTATCTCCATGTGGCATTAAATGAGTGAACAGATATGGAAAAGTGGAATTCTAAACTGGCAGTAGGTGAAATATAAGAATCAATCTTGTCACACCAAAGAATCCTCAAAAAGGCCCACAAACTGGAAGCCCTTGATACCGTGGGACCCAGGAGTGAAAGGGTAGTCTAAGAGGTGACAGTTATTTCAGGAAAACCCAGGTCCCTTAGATTACTCTTTACACCCCACCCTGTGGGAATGCTATCCCTGTCTTATCCCAGCTAGAAACTGGGAGGTTTACTTTCTGGAGAAGCTTGGGAATGGGGGTTGCCACAAATAGATCAGAATTATATTATTAGTGAATCATGTGAAAAACAAGGAAAATATATGACTATACATGCACACCAAATGTTGAATGCTGAGACCCACAGCCCTTTATCCAGATTTTTCTTCTAGACCTCTATCTTGAATATAGAATATTAGAATAATTTTCTTCTCCTACTGGCATTGGAGACCCCTCCTCAAAACGCATTTCCAAGCCAGATCATGCTTCAGTGGAACTCAAAGTCAACAGCTCCATCTATAAGCATAGAGCTACCAGCCAGTTTCCAAAAATGTACTGGGTTATGGCATAAGTCAACACAGCACATAAATCTAAAGTGCACAACTCAATGAATTTTTCATGTTTACACCTGTGTAACACCCCGCTAATCAAGATATATAATATCTCCTCCAAGTTAGAAGGCTCCCTCTTTTCCCTTCTGAGCCATTATCCTCTTGGAGGTAACTACTCTTGTGATACATATTACCAGAAGATTAGTTTTGTCTATCATTAAAGTTCAAGTAAAAGGAATCACATGGTAGAACTCTTACATCTGGCTTCTTTAGCTCAACATGACATCTGTCACATTCAATCATGTTGTGACATGATTTGTATTGTATTGCTATATAATATTTCATTACACAAATAATACTTTATTCATTTTTTCTGTTGATGAACATATATGGTCATTTCCAATTTTTGACTATTATGAGTAAAGGTGACAGGAACATCCTTAAGTATGTCTTTTGTGGGCCATATGTACTTATTTCTCTCAGGTGTATATGCAGAGGTGATATGTCTGAGTCAGGGTAAGCAATATTTAACTTTAGTATATGTAGGCAAACAATGTTCCAAATGCTTATACAAATTTACATTCCCATCCAAAATAATTGAGAGTTCTAGTTGCTAAATAGTCTCAAAAAAGTATCAGTGTCAGTCTTTTTATCTCTGGGGTAATGTTGAGGAAAACTGGGGAGATGAAAATGTCGTTAATACATTTTAAAATGTCATAATACATTTTTAAAATGTATATATTTTAAGTATTTATTTAAATTCCAGTTAACATACAGTGTAATATTATTTTCAGGTGTACAATAGGTGATTCAACACTTCCATGGAACACCTGGTGCTCATCACAAGTGCATCCCTTAATCCCTATCACCTGTTTAACCCATCATCCCAGCCACCTCCCCTCTGCTAACCATCAGTTTGTTCTCTATAGTTAAGAGTCAGTTTCTTGGTTTGCCTCTCTCACTCTTTTTTCTCTATGTTTTGTTTCTTAAATTCCACATATGAGTGAAATCATATGGTATTTGATTTCTCTGACTTACTTCGCTTAGCATAATACTCTCTAGCTCCATCTATAGTGGCTACATGGATATATACATATATAAACATTCATTAATTTTTACAGGTATTATTTGTGTTTTTTACTCCCTGTACTTTTTTTAATGTAAGGACAATTTTTTTAATGTAAGGCTATTATGAGCAACTTTAAGCTGATGAATGCCAATTTGAGTAAAATGGACAAATACTTCAAAGATAAAATACATAAAAGCCGACAAAGGAAAAGAAAATCTGAATAGTTTCCTATCTACTAGAGAAATGGCATGCATTATCAAAAGTTCCCATAATAAAAATATCAAGTCCCCAGTGATTTCACTGTTGGGTTCTTCCAAACATTTAAGGAAGAAATAATCAGTCTTACATGAACTCATCACTGAACTCTTCACCAGAATAGTAGAAGAAGGAAAAGTCTGTGACTCTTTTTGTGAGGCAAGCATGGCACTAATACTAAAATTTGAGAGGTAAATAAAAAGAAAGGAAAATCAAAGAATGATCTTTGATGTTTCAAAACTCTAAATGAAAAATTACAAAATTAAAATCAGAGTTACACAGAAAGCATACTACACTGAGCCAAAGGATTTATTCGTGATGATAGGTTAGTTTAACATTTGAAAACCAATCAATGAAAATCATTCCACTAACACGTAAAGGAGAATAATCATTTCAAAAATTCAATAGATGAAACAAAAGTATTTGATAAACTTCAACACCCATTTGCAATAAAACCTATAGGAAACTAGGAATATTTCCCTTCTTCTGCTGGCTTTATACTTCATTTGTTTTCTTTTTCTAGCTCCTTTAGGTGTAAGGTTAGGTTGTATATTTGACACTTTTCTGGATTCTTGATGTAGACCTGTATTGCTATAAACTTCCCTCTTATGACCACTTTTGCTGCATCCCAAAGGTTTTGGATGGTCATGTTTTCATTTTAATTTGTTTCCAGGTACTTGTTAATTTCTTCTTTAATTTCCTGGTTGACCATTATTTCTTTAGTAGGATGTTCTTTAGCCTCCATGAATTTGTGATCTTTCCGAATTTCTTCTTCTGACTGACTTCAAATTTCATAGTGTTGTGATCAGAAATTTTTCACGGTATGACTTCAATTTTTTTGTACTTGTTGAGGGCTGATTTCTGACCCAGTATGTGATCTAATCTGGAGAATGTTCCATGTGCATTTGAAAAAAAAATGCATATTCTGCTGCTTTTGGATGAAATGTTGCAAATATACCTGTTAAGTCCATCTGGTATAGTGTGTCATTCAAAGCCATTGTTTCTTTGTTGATTTTCTGCTTACATGATCTGTCCTTTGCTGTAAGTGAGGTGTTAAAGTCCCCTACTATTATCGTATTATTATCAATGATTTCCTTTCTGTTTGTTATTGTTTTATATATTTGGGTGTTCTGAGTTAGGGGCATAAATATGTACAATTATTAGATGTTCTTGTTGGATAGACCCCCTTAGTATGATGTAATGAATGCCCTTCTTCATCTCTTGTTACAGCCTTTAGTTTAAAATCTAGTTTGCCTGATATAAGTATTGCTACTCTGGCTTTCTTCTGATATCCATTTGCATGGTAAATATTTCTTCATCCCCTCACTTTCAATCTACAGATGTCTTTCAGTCTAAAATGAGTCTCTTGCTGGCAGCAAATAGATGGGTCTTGTTTTTTTTAAAATCTATTCTGATACTCTGTGTGTTTTGATTGGAGTATGTAGCTCATTTACAGTTGGAGTAATTACTGACAGATAGGAATTTAGTGCCATTTCATTACAGAACAAATATGTTAAACTGTCTATACTACCCCAAAGAATGCACACAGTTAATGCAATCCATATTAAAGTACCAACAGCATTTTTCACAGGACTACAATGAATAATCCTAAAATTTGCATGGAGCCAGAAAAGACCTGGAATAGCCAAAGCTATCTTGAAAAAGAAGAGCAAAGCTGGAGGCATATTATCATTCCAGACTTCAACTTATATTATGAAGCTGTAGCCATCAAGACAGTATGGTAGTGGCACAAAAACAGACACATAGATCCATGGAACAGAATAGAAAACCCAGAAATGGGCCCACAGCTCTATGGTTAACTAATCTTTAAGAAAGAAGGAAAGACTATTGATGGAAGACAGTCTCTTCAACAAATGGTACTGTGAAAACTGGAGAGCAACACGCAAAAGAATGAAACTGGACCACTTTCTTACACCATATAAAAAAATAAATTCAAAATGGATGACAGAACTAAATGTGAGACAGGAAACCATCAATGTCCTAGAGGAGAACACAGGCAGTTACCTCTTTGACACCAGTCATAGCAACTTCTTATTTCCAGAGGCAGGGGAAACAAAAGCAAAAAAAACCTATTGAAACTACACCAAAATAAAAAGCTTCTGCACAGAGGAGGAAATTATCAACAAAACTAAAAGGCAACCTTTGGAATGGAAGATGATATTTGCAAATGACATATCTGATAAAGGGTTAGTATCCAAAATATATAAAGAACTTATAAAAATCAACACCCAAAAAACAAATAACCCAATTAAAAATGGGCAGAAGACATGAATAGACATTTGCTCCAAAGAAGACATACAGATGGCTAATAGACACATGAAAAGATGCTCAATATCACTCATCATCAGGGAAATACATATCAAAACTACAATGAGATACCACCTTATAACAGTCAGAATGGCTAAAATTAACAACGCAGGAAACAAGATGTGATGCCAAGGATGCAGAGAAAGGGGAATCCTCTTACATTGTTGGTGGGAATGCAAACTGGTGCAGGCACTGTGGAAGATAGTAAGGAGGTTCCTCAGAGAGTTAAAAACAGAACTACCCTATGATTCAGTAATTGCACTACTAGGTATTTATCCAAAGGACACAAAGTACTGATCTGAAGGGATAATGTTTATAGCAGCATTATCAACAATAGCCAAATTGTGGAAACAGCCCAAATGCCCATTGATTGATAAATGGATGGAGAAGATGTGGTATGTATGTATGTATGTATGTGTGTGTGTGTGTGTGTGTGCATGTGTGTGTATTACTCAGCTATTAAGTAATGAAATCTTGCCATTTACAATGATATGGAAGGAGCTAGAATGTATTATGCTAAGTGAAACAAGTCAGCCAGAGAAAGACAAATACTACGTGATCTCACTCCTACATGGAATTTAAGAACCAAAACAGATAAACATAGGGCAAAGGGGAAAAACAAGAGATAGGGAGGCAAACCATAAGAGACTCTTAACTATAGAGAACAAACTGAGGGTTGATGGAGGGTAGGTGGGCAGGGGGATGGGCTAAATGGGTGATGGGTACTAAGGAGGGCACTTGTGGTGACCACTGGGTGTTATATATAAGTGATAAATTGTGCTCCTGAAGCCAATGTTACACAATATGTTAACTAACTAGAATTTAAGTAAAATATTGAAAAATAGGAATTGGAAATACTGGTATTATTATCAGATAATTATCAGACAATCTGATTATACACCTAAAAATTCACTCCAAATCTATGACTAATAAAATGACTAATAAAATGATATAGCAAGGTCACTCAATACAAAAGTTAACATACAAAACCAACTGCATTTCTTCACCCTAGCCATGAACAAACAGAAACAAACATTCTAAACATGTTATTTACTTTAGACTATAAAAGCACAGATACCTAGGAATACATTTAAGGTAATGTGCAAGACCTCCTTACTAAAATTTACAAAATATTATTAAAACGTTATTGAAATAAAGTAGGCAAAAATGAAGAGATATACTATATTCATAGATTGAAAAATTCAGCATACTATGGTATACACTCTTCCCAAATTAGCCTATCAGTGATATTACATTCATAGTTCCAGCAGGTTGTGTGTGTGTCTGTGTGTGTAAAGCTAATTCTAAAGTTCACATAAAAACACAAGTACCAAGGATAGCCAAGGAAACAAATTTAGAAGACTTATACAACCATATATCAAGATATTATAAAACTATAATAATTGAAACTGTGGTATTTACCAAGGACAGAAAAACTGATGAAACAGAAGAGTCTATAAACAGATTCATAGATAAATGTTCACCTGAATTATGAATGTGACTCTTCAACATAGCAGAATAAACTTTCCAGGATGATGACCTTTTCAATAAATCATCTGAGATAATCGGATACCCAAATGGGAGAAAATATAATTTGACTCTGACCTCATGCTGTATATAAAAATCAAGTCCAAAGAGATTCATATAGAAATAAAAAATAATGGAGACTTTAGATGGAAACACGGGAGAATATCTTCATAATGAAGAAGTATGCAAATATCTCTTAGGACACAAACAACATAATCATAAAGAAAAAAATAAATTGGACTATATTAAAATTAGTAACTTCTATTTCTCAAAAGACACCAATAAGAAAGTGAAAAGTCAACACCCAGAGGAGATATTTGTCATGTATACATGAAAATCATTCTGAAAAACTAAAGTTGAAACCATGCAAAACCTAGAACCCCCAAATTCTACTACTAAATATATATTCAACCAAAATGTGTATGTATGTTCTCTAAGAGGCTGTATAAGAATATTTGTATCATCATCTAAATGGCTATCAACAGTAGAACAGATGAAGTGTGGTATATCCATCAGTAGAGTATAAGCAACAACATCACTCTCTGCCTCCTGCTCCTCTCTCTGTCCTATCCTTGCCCCTGAGGATTTGGAGTGTCTACTGTAGTTATCCCATGCCCATATCAGCATCATGGTGGGTACGCGTGAGGAGGGAGGAGAGAGATAACTTGTCTCTCACGTCCCAGGTCTCCAGATTGAGAAGGACAATGAACAGGGAAGTGAATCTAAGGAAACACATTTTCACCAGGACCTCGTTTCGACACAAGATCTTGGACACTGACCTGATGTTCCAATGCAATGAAATTCTGAGCTTTGAGGGAAGGAGTGAATTGATTTTGAATGTGAGAAGAATTTAAATAATTTCAGGTGGTGGTAAATTACAGAAAGCCAAAAGTTATTTGCTATTCTTTTTATGGACAGATGGATCTTAATTTCTTTCCCTTAGTCACTGGCTTGGCCTTCGTGACTTCTTTGATCTATAGAAGGTAGTGAAAATGAGATTCTAGGATTTCCAAAGCTAGGTTTTATGAAAATCATGCAGTTTTCACCTTGATCTCTTAAAATGTTTGCTGTCAAGAGGCCCACTTTCAGAACCCTGCTGCCAGTGCTGTGAGCAGCCCACATGATTTGGAAAGGCCAGGCACAGGTGCACAGACCTGTGCACTGGAAAATGCATGAGTTATTAAAAAATAGTCCTGATAAAACTAGCTATTGTGAGTAATTAAAAGTAGATCTTTTTATTTCACTATACCACAACATAAATTGCAAGTAAATTAAAATTTGGGTTGATGGGCATTAAGGAGGGCACTTGTTATGATTAACACTGGGTATTATATTTAAGGGATGAATCACTAAATTCTACTCCTGAAAGGAATGCTACACTGTATGTTAAGTAACTTGAATTTAAATAAAATATTGCAAGAAAAAAGGAGAAAAAATTTTAAATGTACTGTTTAAAATTTAGAAGAAATAACTAAATGACATTTTCCTGTTATGTAAGATGGAAAGACTTTTCAGTATAAAAGTAATGGAAAAAATCACAAAGCCACATATCTGTCAATTTTGACTATAAAAAACATTTTTAAAAAGTTGTAGACGTCTTGGAATGGCAAGGACAGAAAACAACACCCATAAAATATTTTCATTTGTTTTATTGCCTCTAACATCCATTTTAAAACCCCACAAATATCCCAGTAGATAAAGGAGAAACATATTAATAGGATAATTTGGGGAATAATTAACCATGGTTAAAAAGCAGATGAAACCAATAGTCAATCTCACTAGTAACCAGAGACATGTGAGTTAGAAAAATGAGATTATTTTCTATCTGTGGAATTGTTGACGATTAAAACCAGTAATGATACTAGGACAAAGTGTGGTTAAGAACATGGATTCTAGGGTCATGCAGACTTAGGTTGGAATTCTACCACCTTCATTTAGTAGTTGTATGACCTTGGTCAAGTCGTTATCTTCCCTGGACCTCTGTTTCGTCATCTGTAAAATGGGAATAATAATAGTTCCTGTATCTAAGCTTCCTGTATTACTTGAGATTGTGTAATGAAAGTGTTCAATAATATTAATAACAGTATCAATTCAATAGTATTAATAAAAATACAGGAGATAAAACATTTTTAGCAGCTTCTATGTATCAGACATTATGGTTGGTGTGCTCTATATAGGCTGCCTCATTTAGTTGAGAGTTTAGGACTTGAGGAGGTTGCTCTACATTAGGATTACTTTGTTTAGGAAAATCACCAACAGAAATCATTATAATTTATATTTCTGACACTTCCCTCGATGCAATTTTGCTTAGAGTATGGGACAGAAATTCAACTGTCCAGTGCATAGGTACAATTTCCTAGGGACCTGCTGGTCAGGCTGAAGTGCACTGTATCCCAGCAAGAGGCCTCAGGATCACACTCCTGAGACCGACATCTGAGCTTAACTCTGGGAAATATTTGCCCTCAGTTCTCCCAGCATCCAGCCAGAGTTGGCTGGAGGAAAGCCTGCACAATGACACTGACGTTGGCTCTAATGAGCACTTTGGGAGATGTTTTCAAGAAGCCTTTAAAACCCTAAGAAAGTCTCTTGTCTTCTCAGGCTTGGGGAAGCTGTAAAGGAATCATACACTCCATGTTCCTAATGAACTCTGGACTCAATAGACACAAACTCTGCTGACTGAGTCTTAAAGATCCCAGAAACTTCCTCATTGTGAATTATCCATCCAGGAGAAAGAAATGGAAAATCTGAAGATGCCGGACACTGATCCATGCTCTCACAGTTGAGAATCTACAAGGGGCAGGACACACACACACACACACACACACACTTCCCAACACAACAACTAGGCAGAAGTTTCCTGGGTAGATGAGCTGACTCTCCACTTAAGATCAGAAGTCACTCTACGAACCAAAGAACAAATAGAGGATTAACTATTCACAGAAACGTCTAAGGCCGTAGTTTTTACAAGGCCAATATGGAATGAGCTCTCACACCAGCTCTCTCTAAATCCCAGGGGAGCAGAACAGAGTGGCTACTTTCAAGCCCAGAGAACCAGAGCCTGATTCCTTCCATCTTCCTTCCTCTGATGAAAAGTAAATATTGGAGAAATATGGTACAATTGTAGGGGTAAAGGCACAGGCTCTGGAGTCAGGCACACCTGCATTTGAATGTCATTTACTAGCTATCTGATCTTGAATACATCAAATATCTCTGAAGCTCAGTGTCATCATTTACAAAGATAGTAGCACCTATGTCATGGCCTTTTGAAGAATAAAAGAATGCCATGAAGATGTCTGGTATTTAACCAGTCTCTACAAATAGGAGCTGATCATGATGAGAGGCCAGGAGAACTGAAATATCAGTTCCTAGAGTGAATACAGGTACAAAGAAGCAGAAGAGGAAGAGGACAGTGACAAAGAAGAGACAGTGATCATGGGGTGGGTGTGGCCCCCTTCCTGTTTGTGGAGAGGAGGAGAGGCGGTAGATGGGACATCACAGATACTCACTGCCCTTAGCCCACATACCCTGTGGCCCCAGTTAGGGAAGGGCATAGGGAAGGGAGCTAAATGGTGCAGTCAAGTTCTAGGGATTGGGGAGGCTAGTAGAGAGGAGGCTATTTTGTCTAATTGGTGAGTGTGTGTGTGTGTGTGTGTGTGTGTGTGTGTGTGTATGTTGGGGGAGAGGCATCAAAGGAAATTATCAATCACCAAACATTAGTGACTTTTCCAATCATGCCTTCAAGGATATGCTCAATTCTTACCTCCTCCAATAGCCTACACTGACTTCTCTAGTCAAATTGATCTCTTCCCTGGACCCCATTTAAACCAAAAGCACAATCTGCATTTGTATGGATATTATCTTGCCTGTTTCTATGTCCTGTGGGTATTTTCTTACATGTCCAATGAGATCCAAGATTCTCATTGTCAAGGTCCATTTATTATCCCTTTTTTCCCCAATATAGTTCTGGCTACACAGATACATCTGTGGTTGATCTAATAATTAAATACTAACACAGGGAATATCTGAACAGATAACAAGAACTACAGGGATGGGAAAACCAAGCAGAGTGAACCAAACTATTTCAGACTTCTGCCTTCTAGGACTCTCTGAGCAGCCAGAGGAGCAATCTCTCCTATTTGGCGTTTTCCTGGGCGTGTACCTGTTCACCATGACAGGGAACCTGCTCATCATCCTGGTCATCAGCTCTGACCCACACCTTCATACTCCCATGTACTTCTTCCTGGCAAACTTATTAACTGATGTCTGTTTCACCTCTGCTTCAATACCCAAAATGCTGGCCAACGTTCATACCCAGAGTTGGACCATCTCCCATTCTGGTTGCCTTGCACAGCTGTATCTCCTCCTTGTGTTTGGTGGCCTTGACAACTGCCTTCTGGCTGTGATGGCATATGACCACTATGTGATCATCTGTCAGCTACTCCATTACAGCACAGCTATGAGTCCCCAACTTTGTGCACTAATGCTGGGTGCTAACCAACTGCCCATGTGCTGGGTGCTAACCAACTGCCCTGCCCTGGTGAACACACTGCTGCTGACCCATGTGGTCTTCTGTGCCCACAAAGCCATCCCTCACTTCTACTGTGATCCCAGTGCTCTACTGAAGCTTGCCTGCTCAGATACCCGCATTAGTGAACTGATGATCATCACCATGGGCCTGATGTTCCTCACGGTTCCCCTCATGCTGATTGTCCTCTCCTATGTCTGCATTTCCTGGGCTATGTTTGGCATCTCATCTCCTGGAGGGTGCTAGAAAGCCTTCTCTACCTGTGGTTCTCACCTCACAGTGGTTCTGCTCTTCTATGGATCTCTTATGGGTATTTATTTATTTCCTCCATCAACTCACTCTGCAGAGAGTCAAAGCAGGAATGCCATTCTCTATGGTGATTATCCCCATGCTAAATCCATTCATCTATAGCTTGAGGAACAGAGACATGAAGGAAGCCTTGTGTAAACTATTTGGCAATTGAAAAACATTCCTCTCACCATGACGTTGATGCCTGGTCCTGGTATCCTGAGCAACCCTGCCCTCCATCATTTTGGTGATTTCACCACTCTCAGACTGATTTTTAAGGGAAGGTTATCAGGTAACTCCGGGTTAGGGGCACAACAAAAAGGAGATTCTCACTCATTTATTTGGCTTTAGAATGAGATGTTCTGTCTCAGGCTCTCTCTGGATCTCAGTGCTAAGGGAAGGCAAGACACCATTCTCCCTTCTCATCTCTAAAACCAGAGTATTAGCCAGAGTGAACTAAAGTATATGACATACGCTCTGGATTCAAGTACCCCTACTCTTGGGTACTATGGCACAGGGTGAAGGTATGAGAATACAAACATGTATTGAGTATTTACAAGTTTCTTCATTGTTCTTCACATCAGTTC
Source organism: Panthera leo (assembly GCF_018350215.1). Taxonomy (NCBI): domain Eukaryota; kingdom Metazoa; phylum Chordata; class Mammalia; order Carnivora; family Felidae; genus Panthera; species Panthera leo. The sequence continues at coordinate 81,443,302 of NC_056691.1, forward strand.
TTTGAGGCAGGGTTGTGAAAAGTATGACTCAATGTAAATAACTTCCCCAAACCAGGTAAGTTTGATTCTAATACTCGTCCTCTTTCTACTATACCACATTGTGGAGATCATGATAAATATTGAATGATTGTCATAGGAGATGAAGAATTAAATTAATATATATTTTATGGTATTTCCTTAATATTTCATTTCTTTAACTCAAGAACACTCCTTTCTGTTATTGTAATGGCTGATGAAACAGAGTCAATATTTATGTATTTCTACTGTGTGCCAACTTTGTACTAAAGTATCCAGTTTATTTTCTGGGTTCTTTAATAAAATATCCAAAATGCAAACACAAAACTATAAATCATGTGTGCTGGAAATTTTAGAGCAATAATTTGAGGAAAGGTAGTCTGGTGGAAATGGGTGTCCTGAGAAGTCACAAGCTTAACAGAGGTTATATTTTTGCAGTGGGGTTACAGGTTACTATTTTTTTTTTATATCCACGTTTCAAATGAGGGTATTTTTAGAACTAGGAATGAAATTTGAGAGTTGGCAAAAAAAATATTACAATGATTAGAAAGTCACCCCAGAGAGATAAAGAAGCACCTAAAAACAGGGCTCTCCAAAGACTCAAAGTCCAGTTCATCCTTGATCAAGTTTTTTAAAAAGGAGGGTGTGACTTTTTGATGTCTTCTACAACAGATCGTGCTTTGAAAGGAAGACGATTATACAAGAAGATTGCACCTGTGTGCGTTTCCCTTTGGCCATCCTCCCTTCTCTCCATCCCTTCTTCTTAGATAGAAGAGGTGGAAATAACATGACAACCAGGGAAACCAGACCAGACCATCCTGGCCTTGAAGTAGGTTACGTGCCCTGACCACAGCAATCTACTACTGCAATTTCTAGTAGGAAAGCAGAGGTTTAAAAAATCAACCTTTGGGGCACCTGGGTGGCTCAGTCGGTTGAGTGTCCGACTTCGGCTCAGGTCATGATATCACAGCTGTTGAGTTCCAGCCCCGCGTCAGGCTCTGTGCTGACAGCTTGGAGCCTGGGGCCTGCTTCTGATTCTGTATCTCCCTCTCTCTCTCTCTGCCCCTGACACACTCACATTCTGTCTCTGTCTCTCTCAAGAGTGAATAAACATTAAACAAAAATTTTTTTTAATCAACCTTTGTGTTTGTCGGTAATATCCCTTTTTTTCTGAGCCAATTTCTTACCTGTAATATCACCACCTCTGCCCTCCAGGCACCCAAATACACCATACTGTTTACTATCTATTCAGTCTGTTCTCTGCCCTGTATTAATAGGCTATCCTAGCAATCAAACTCCCATTCCTGGAGAGTTAAACCAAATATCATTATATCTCTTAAAAGACATGCACTCAATTGGCGAGTAAGGTTCACTCTTCCACAGGACCATTTACACTTTTGAAGGTGATCTTCTTAAACCAAATGGACTCAAATGGATAGGATATTTCTGGAGATATTTCTGAGTCCAGAAATTTTAGGTGCAGGTATATAGGTGAATAGATATGGTTATACCTTATCTGTTTCTCCTAGTCTCATGTTCTCAACTATATTTGCCCCTTATAAGACTCAGAAAATAACCAGAATATTGTTTAGGCAGGGGTAGTGACTTGGTAAAGGACAGCATAAATATTGTAAATAAAGACTCCATAAATTAAAAAGTCACTGGTGCTTTACTTTTTTTTCAGAAGGTATATTTGCTTTATTTGTCATTTTAAAACCTATATTCAAACTTTAATATATTTTAATTAGGTAAAGTATTTCTTTTGTATACAAAAATTTAGAGACTTTATATCATATCTAAGAATCCCACTATATATCCTGTGGGATATAGATAGCTAATTACAACTAATAAAATTCTGAGAATGGAAATAGTCCTTTACATAGTACAGAATCACAATGTAAAAATTTTAGAAATAACGTCATCCCAAATTTATATTGTAAAATACTGTTAGATATTATAATTGTGTTGTTTTAATGACAATAATTGATGCTGTATAAAAGCAGGTGAGGGAGATATTCTGAAATGCTACTGGTAATTGGAATACAAATTGGTATAGACTTCCAGGAAATAAGTTGATAATATATATTTAGAGCATAATAAATATTTGTACCAGGGCACCTGGGTGGCTCAGTAAGTTAAGCATCTGACTTCAGCTCAGGTCATGATCTCACAGTCTGTGAGTTCAAGCCCCGTGTCGGGCTCTGTGCTAACAGCTCAGAGCCTGGAGCCTGCTTTGGATTCTGTGCCTCCCTCTCTCTCTGCCCCTCCCCTGCTCATGCTCTGTCTCTCTCTGTCTCAAAAATAAATAAAACATTAAAAAAAATTTTGTACCTTATGACCTACTCTTTCACTTCCAGGAGTTTGATCAAGGAAATAGTAAAACAATATTATTTATAACTTTGCTCTCAGTATTCAAGAGTCTCTTATGGTTTGCCTCCCTCCCTCTCTGTAACTTTTTTTTCCCCTTCCCCTCCCCTGTGGTCTTCTGTTAAGTTTCTGAAGACCCACATATGAGTGAAAACATATGGTATCTGTCTTTCTCTGACTGACTTATTTCACTTAACATAATACCTTCCAGTTCCATCCACGTTGCTGCAAATGGCCAGATTTCATTCTTTCCCATTGCCAAGTAGTACTCCATTGTATATATAAACCACATCTTCTTTATCCATTTGTCAGTAATAACTTTGATATAAAGATATTACTCATAAGAGAAACAGAAAGCTCTCAAATTTTAGTCATTGTGGCTAATTATGCTATGTTGATATGATGGAGTAGTGTGTGAGCTTTCCAATATTTGATAACACATCACTATACTGAACTCATTATGAATTCATTATTCATAATACTTGTCTAAAAAAAACTTGAATATACCAAAATATTAAAAGGTACTGTCCCAAGGTGATGGAGTTATGTATGATTGTTCTTGTCTCTCTTCCATATCCACTTTCCACTTGTATTTTCCATAGTAAAATCTTACTTTGATAAACATAAATAGAAATATCTTTAAAATTTTATATCAATTCTTTTTGGCCAATATGTATACTCTGGTTGTCTGGAGTTTGCTGTGGAAATAAAATTAATATTTCTCTTGTTTAAGAGAGAATTTCTAGAAAATTCTGTTTTCCGCAAAGAGATGCTAGATGAGGTTATTATATACAGATCTTCCTTGACTCACAATGGAATATGTCCTGATGAACCCACCATAAGTTGACAATATCCTGAAGTGAGAATGCATTTCATACACCTCACCTACTGAACATCACAGCATAGCCCAGCCTACCTTACATGTGCTCAGGATGCTTACATTAGCCTACAGGTGCACAAAATCATCTAACACAAAGTCTACTTTATAACTGTTGGATAGCTCATGCACTTTATTGAATACCATACGGAAAGTGACAATGGAGATGGGTGTATGGGACAGAATGGTTGCAAGTGTATTGGTTTTTTACCCCCCTGATCACATGGCTGACTGGAAGCTGTTGCTGTTGCTGCCGGCATCCCAAGAGAGCATCATGATATGTGCCACATATTGTTAGCTCAGGAAAAGATCAAAATTCAAAGTACTGTTTGTACTGAATGCATATCACTTTTGCACTATTATACAGTTGAAAATTCATTAAGTTGAATCATCAACCATCTGTATTCTGCTACAAGGGAGAGAGACAGAGGCTTTTTTAAAGAAAATTAAGTATTTTAAAAAATAGAAGAAAAGGTTCATCTGTCTTAAAAATCAGCTATGATGTCATTTTTCATTTGAGACTGAAAGGGTTTTCTGTCTATCCACATAAGCATCAGGGGCCTGACATCACAATTATCCTAGGGTTAAGTCTACATTTCTTTATCTATTTTATTCATCAACGTTCCGGGTAGGCAAAAGAAACCACCATTGGTATTTTAAGCAAAAATTAAGTTAATTCAAGGAATTGGGTCCTTACAAAGTCATTTACAGTGTCATAGAATCACAGGCTCTAGAGTGAGTCGCTAGGAATAAATGTGAGGACAAGAGTAATGAGACCAACATGGAGTACTTCTACCTCTTATGTCATCAGGAAGGTGGGGAATCAGAAGGTCGCCATTGGAACTATGAATTCAGGAGCATATCCGTGCAGCTACAACCCAGATATCAGGGATTAACATAAAAAATACATGTTTATTCCCCCTAAACTGATGACTGGACCCAGAAAAGTGGAATCCAACTGCCATTCTCAATGCAACTGCCTGTCAGCATCTATGTACCTGCTGATTGGACGCTGAAATTCTACTACGGAAAAAAATGCTCCATTAATACATCTGACAGTAGAAAAGGCAAAAATAAACAAAAACAAAAACCCCAAATGCCCTCCATCTCATTTCACTATTCCACATTTCACAGAAGTACATCTATTCAATAGAACCTAATTCATATCCAGGACCTGACCCGCAAAGGAGTCTGGGGAAAGTATTCCTTTCTTCTTTCCAGCTTTTCAAGTGTAGGAAGGTACAGCAGAACAAAGTCAGAATGGATGGAGAGTGCCAACTGATCATTTCTCAAACAGTTACTAATAAAACCATTGAATGATAACTTTTTTCTTTTCCTAAATTGATATGCCTGATTTACAGTAATTTAAGTTCCCATATTGTCAAGGCAGAGGAACAACAGTACTAAAATATTTAGTATGGTCTGGATCTTTCAGGGAATATAGATTAATGCTGAAGATCATAGAATGCCAGGAGCACTCACAAGAATTATGGAAAAGGAATTCTCAGAAAAAGGGTAAATGTTTCAATGGCCAAGCTAATGACCATGCTCTGAGTGTGCTGATTTAAGTATGTCATAAAAGTATATGAAAAGATGCTCAACATCGTTAGTCATTAGAGAAATACAATTCAAAACCACAGAGAGATTTCACTCTACATCCACTAAGATGACTAAAATAAAACAACAGCAACAACAACAACAGACAATAGCAAGTGTTGATGAGAATGTGAATAAACTGGTGGGATAAACTAGTGGGATAAACTGGTGGGATAACTTTGCCAGTAGGAAGGTGAAATGGCACAGGCACCTTGGGAACTAGTTTTCAGTTTCTCTGAAATTAAGCATAATTTTGCTGTATGATCCAGCAATCCCACTCTGAAGTATATATACAAAAGAACCGAACACATGTCCACACAAAAACTTGTACATTCATGTTCATAGCAGCATTATTCACAACAGCCAAAAAGTGGAAACTCAAATGTCCATCAACGGATGAGTGGATAAACAAAAGTGGTAGATCCATATAATGGAATATTATTCAGCAATAAAAAGGAATGAAGTACTAATTCATGCCGCAAAATGAACAGATCTTGAAAATATTAAGCAAAATTCAAGCCAATCAAAAAGGGCTTCATATTATATCAGTCCATTTATATGAAATGTCCAGAATAGGAAAATCCAGAGAGAGAAGGTAGGTTGGTGGTTTCTAAGGGCTAGGAGAAAGGGGAAATAAGGACTGAATGCTAGGGATACAATAACACAGTTTATAACTGTACAAAAATTAAGAAATATATAGATATGATCTTAACAAAATACATGTATACTAGTACATTAAAAACTCTAAAACATTCATGAGTAAAATTAAAGCAGACTCAAATACATAGAGATGTACCATGCACATGGACTGAATAACTCAGTATTGTTATGGTGCCAGGTTTCCTCCCAAAATGATCTATAGATTCAATGTGGTGAAAGCACATTGACTACTAAAGCAGACTACTTTTAGAAGCTAATGCTTAATTTTATATAGAAATAAAAAGAAATTAGAATAGCCAAAACAATTTAAAAATGAGAAACCTGGCAGACTTACTCTGTGTAATTTCAACACTTTTTATAAATCCATAGCAATGAAAATAATAATTGCATGAAAATAGGAATATAGATCAATGAACAGAGTAAATAATCCTGAAATAGACCAATATGTATATGATCAATTAATATTTTATGAATGTGCCAACATAACTCAATGTAGAAAAGATATTGTTTCCACAAATTGTGCCAGCATCATTCAATATCTATCTATCTACCTACCTACCTATCTTTATATGTATTTCAATATATATTAAATGAACAAAGACTCTTATGTTGTACCGTATACAAAACGGAGCCTGAAATGGGTCAAATGTGTAAGAACTATAACTATAAAACCTTGAGAAGAAAACACTGAACAAAATCCTGGTAAACATGGGGTAGGCAAAAGTTTCTTAGGTGGGACACAGAAGTCTAGAAAAATTTATAATTTAGATTTCTTAAAAATAAAATGTATTTGCTCTTTAAAAGAGACTCTTTATAAAATATAATTAAAAACCCACAAGCCTCAGACTGGCAGAAAATATTTGCAGAACATATTTCTAATAACGACTTGAATCCAGAATACATACAGAGGACAAGCAACCCAATTATTTTAAAAAAGCACACACAAAAGACTTGAAAAGATATTTCACCAAAGGAGATACATAGCAAATCAGCTTGTGTAAAGAAACTCAACATCGTTAGTCTTTAGATAACAGGAAATGAAAGGCACAAGAAGATACTACGATGAACTCACTAAAATGGCTAAAATTCAAAGAACTGACCACACCTCGTGGTACTGAGGATGTTAGAAAGTAGAATTTTCTCATACATTGTTGGTAGTAGTGCAGAGTGCAGAGCCATGTGGGGAAACGGTTGGGCAGCTTCTCATAAAGTTTAAACATACACTTGACCCAACAATTCCACTTGCAAGTACTTACCTGAGAGAATGGAAAGCTTCATACAGGGATCTGTATGCATGGCTATCCATGTATACACATGTATGGGGCAAAGGTGATCCTACAGTGAGTGACAGTGATATGCAGTGAAGAAAGGATGGCCCATCCAACAAATGGTGCCAAAGCAACTGAACATCTCTACAGAAGAAAGATGAAGTATAACTCATGGTAATAAAAAAAAATTACTTCCGGAAGGATGATAGATCTAACTATAAAAGGTAAAAAAAAAAAAAATAAAACAAACAAACAAAAGCTGTTTGGAAATAACATGGAGAGTATCTCTATATATTTGGCCAGATTACAACAAAACACAAAAAGTACTCATCATACAGGAACAAATAGATTAACTGAACTACATTAAATTTATGATTTGTTATTCATCAAAATATATTATTTATACCATTTAGATAATGTAAAGGCAACGCAGAGATTATCGATTGATCAATCGATCGATCAGTCGATCTATCAATCCATATATCCATCTATCTTCACCAGATAAGTCAAATTCAGAATATATGAAAGCTTCTTCAATACGATAAGAAAAAAGAAAAAAAATGCAGTATAAAAATAAGCACAAGATTTAACTAGCTACTTCACACAAGAAGATACCCAAATGAAAAATGCCCATATTAAAAGGTGTTTGGGGCCCCTGGGTGGCTCAGTCGGTTGAGTGTCCAGCTTTGGCTCAGGTCACGGTTTCTCAGTTTGTGAGTTTGAGTCCTGCGTCCGGCTCTGTGCTGGCAGCTCAGAGCCTGGAACTGTTTCAGATTCTTGTCTCCCTCTCTCTGCCCTCCCCCTTTACTCTCTGTCTCTGTATCTCTCTCTCAAATATAAACATTAAAAAAGTGTTAAAAGATGCTCAAATTAAGTTAATATCAAATACAAATTAAAACCACAATAAGGTACTATTACACACCCATCAGCACTGCTAACACTCAGAAGACTAGCAATCTGGGTCTTACTAGAGCAACTAAAACCTTGTGCTACAAATGGAGGTTTATATTAGTATAAACCCCTGGAGTGCCATTAGGTATTACCTATAAATGTATGCCCCATGACACAGCATTTCCATTCCTATGTACATACTCCAGCAAACTGCATGTATATGCTTATTTATAAGATATTTACAAGATATCCATGGCAGCTCTATTCATAATAGTCTCAAACTAGAAAAAACCTAATTGCCCATCTACATTATAATTGATTAAAAATGGCAGTATAATCACATAGTGGAATTCTCAACAAAATCAGAATAAACCAAAAACACACTAAATGTTGATGTAGCTCACAAATGGTAAATGAAATAAATCATTGCAAACTGAAAAATTGGTCTACATTATCAATTTCTCAATTTATCAATTTCTGCTCTACAAAAGACACCTTAGTTGCACTTTAGGAGGAGAATAAGACACAGAAGGGTCAGAATACTGGCCATGATACTTGGGCCAAGACGATCTCAAGTTGGGATGAAAAACCAGATGCCTGCACCTTTTACCCAAGCTTCCTTCTGTGTTACAGATTGCAGTGACTGGGGTGACAGTAGCAAGCCCAGAGCAGTGCCTCTCAAGTAGATGGATGGGGGAACACCCTCTAAGGGTGTGCAGGTAGAACAGGAATCCCACTTGAAAGCAGCGATGCACCTTCTCCCCTTCGGGATTCAGAGATAATTAGTCCTCTGTTCCCACTAATGAGAATGCTGGAGCCTCCGAATCTGATAAATATTCCCACCATGGGCCCCCTCAGGCCCTCTCAGTTCCATTAATTGAGACTCCACAAATCTACCCTGCAGTTACCCACCACACTAGATTTCCTTTCCACTCCATAAGGGGTACAGGCTGAGTCTCCAGATGGGGCTGTGATGCGACCTTGCATTGTCCAAGGAGAAAGTGTTTTGGCCACAGAACCCCGCTGTTCAATAACGTGTGAGATTGGTTGAGATCGCTTGGGTAAGTGATGAATCAGACAGACCAGAGTTCAAGTCTGGGTTTTACTACTTACCAGCTGCTTCATTTGGGACAAATTCCTTCACCTCAGTTTCCTTATCTGAAAAACAGAGAATTCATCTTGTAAGATAGTGAAAACGCAGTGAGGTAAGTAAAGTCATTTTAGCACAGTGTGTCGCAGATAAGCCAATTCTCATTAATTCTTCATGCTGTTGTGATCACTGAGACGTTTTGTAATTTACCCATAACTAAGAGATGACCCAGGTAGTTTTTAAACCCAGATCCATACTCTTAAGCGCTGAGTCATTCTGCCCCCTGTTATGGGGAAAAAGACTCTAGAGAATGAATTGCACGAGAAAATCGGGAGGCAGCTACTCTATGTCTTTCTGAAATGCTATGCCTCCTGACTGCTCTTTTCTCCAAGTTTGTTCCAATGTTCCCTCTGCAGATCCATCTCCATTTCTGGTCCACTGTAACAAAGGTTTGTTTGCACACGGTGTGGTGGCCAGGATGCTGCTTCTTTTCCTAATTCTACAGGAACTTCAATTTCTGTATGTATTTATGTCTTCAGATCCCAAACTAACTGGCTAAACTCTATACCACTAACTCCAAGTTTTTGAAAAGACAACTCAATTGACTCCGCTTGATTCAGGGGACTCCATGGTTCCATCATCTGTGGCCAGAGAGCCTGGGACATGTATTATGTAACTCTTCTTGCTCACTCTTCTCCTGCCACATGGGTTCTCCCACACTCAGGCCCTTTACCACCTTTGGACTTTCACATGTGCTAGGAGGTTTACTATCCTCCTGTTCTTTCTTCTGCCCCTGATAGAGCTCATTACTAGTTCAGGTCCCCAATTATACTTAACTTTCTTAAAGAAATTCTCCCTGACCTCTTATCTAAATTAGGTCCTCCAATTATACTTTCTCAGTGATATTACCACACTTCTCCTTTTCAGTACTAATCAGAGTTTCTAACTACATATTCACTTGTTTAATTATTTATTGTCAGTCTCTCCAATTAGCCTGCAAGGCCAGGGACTGTGCCTATTCTGATTAACCTTAAATATCCAGTGCCCACAGGCATTTCTGGCATAAGGTAGGCAACCAGTAGGTATTTGAATAGATGAAATATTGCAAACGTGGCTCCCTAGACCCACTGTAGAGGCATTCTAAAGGATGAGTCTACTCCACATGGTTACACTCCCAAAGTAGTGGGAAAACCCAAAGTACTCCCAAAGTTGACAATAGCTGTAGTGCCCATGAGAAAGTAAAGATCTTCCTATCTTAGGAAGCAGAGTTGTATAATGGACTGACTTCCAGGTTTGGCAGAAAGAGATCTTGGTTTGAATACTGACTTGTCCTCTTAGTAGCCATATGATCTTAGGCTGGTCAGTTAGCCTCTCTGATCTGAAAATGTAAGGTAAACATACTTAGTACATGGGTGGTATAGATTAAATGATAGAAGTCATTGGCACACAGTAAACATATCATAAATAGCTTTTATACCTATGATTTTGTGAACGGGCCCTGAAAGCCTTTGCCTTTTTCATTCTCTCCCCTTCTGGGAATAACAGAGTTAGCCACATCTCTGGCACCTCCCTCCTAGTTTTCTGATGTTTCCAGGACATTACAGGGATTCTGCCTAATTTAAGAAATATTTTAGAGGAAAAAAAAAAAAAAAGAGGTTAGAGTGGGAGAGAGCCAAAGCATAAGAGACTGTTAAAAACTGAGAACAAACTGAGGGTTGATGGGGGGTGGGAGGGAGGGGAGGGTGGGTGATGGGTATTGAGGAGGGCACCTTTTGGGATGAGCACTGGGTGTTGTATGGAAACCAATTTGACAATAAATTTCATATATTAAAAAAATAATAAAAATTTTAAAAAAAGAAATATTTTAGAGATCATTTCTCTGATTCTTCTGGCTGTACAGTTTTTAAATAGCCCCTGAGGGTAAAAGAAATCAGCTTCATTCTTTTCTGTTCATTTTAGATACTTTTACTATTTGTACCTCTAGGGTACAGGTGCAGCCAGAGAAGTGAAAAGCCTTTTGCTACACATCAGATCCATCACTTGTGGTTCCTTGAGAAAAGTCCCCTAAACTTTCTAAAGTGGAGCCCAAATCCATCCACTTCACTCTATTTCCCCAGCTACTTTTCTGGGTCCCTCATGTGTTTCCTTACAGGCCTCCCCATTGGCATTCTGGCCCCTACAATCTTCTGCACAGCAGTGGAATACTCTTTCCATATTGTAGGTCAGATTATGGCTTCTGCTGCTTAAACACCCCCCATGCCCATGGCTCTCTGATGGTTCTGAGAATCTGCACTCTCTGGTCATTCCTGATCGTGCCCACCTCCTCACCCACCTCTCCTGCCACTTGCCTTTGCTCACTACACTTGACCCCACTTGTCTTCTTCCTGCTTCCCCAAATACATGTGCTCTTCCCACGTTTGCACTTATTGTTTCTTATCGGAAATACACTTCCCCCAATTCTTCACTTGGCCGGGCCTTTCTTATCCATTCCTCCTTGAGCCTTTTGTTGACATGAAATTTAAAGGGATCTGCTAGTCATTGCTACATTTTGTTTTCACTTTAACACCTATTTTCTTTTTTTTTAAATTTTTAACATTTATTTATTATGGAGAGACAGAGAGAGACAGAGCATGAGCAGGGGAGGGACAGAGAGAGTGGGAGACACAGAATCCTAAGCAGACTCCAGGTTCTGAGCTGTCAGCACAGAGCCTGACGCGGGGCTCGCACTCACAAACCGCGAGATCATGACCTGAGCTGAAGACGGACGCTTAAACCGACTGAGCCACCCAGGCGCCCCAACACCTATTTTCTTGTTTACTTAAGTGTTTGTTACATGACTCCTCTGACTAGAATACTAACTACAAGAGGGCAGGAACCCTGCTGGATTCCTTACCATTGTTTTTCTGGTACTTGAGAGCAGGGATTGACACACAGTAAGTACTTGTTGAATGTGGAATGAATAAATAAGTTAGTCCTGGGTGCCTTATCAAAGGCAGACTGGTAAAGAGGTTTTTTTGTGTTTGTTTTTTTTATAAATTAAATTGAAGTTAGTTAACGTACAGTGTTGTCTTGGCTTCAGGAGTAGAACTCAGTGATTCATCTCTTACATATGACATTCAGTGTTCATCTGGAAAAGTGCTCTCCTTAATGCCCATCACACATTTTTTAAATTTTTTTAATTTTTTTTCAATATATGAAATTTATTGTCAAATTGGTTTCCATACAACACCCAGTGCTCATCCCAAAAGGTGCCCTCCTCAATATCCATCACCCACCCTCCCCTCCCTCCCACCCCCATCAACCCTCAGTTTGTTCTCAGTTTTTAAGAGTCTCTCATGCTTTGGCTCTCTCCCACTCTAACCTCTTTTTTTTATTCCTTCCCCTCCTCCATGGGTTTCTGTTAAGTTTCTCAGGATCCACATATGAGTGAAAACATATGGTATCTGTCTTTCTCTGTATGGCTTATTTCACTTAGCATCACACTCTCCAGTTCCATCCACGTTGCTACAAAAGGCCATATTTCATTCTTTCTCATTGCCATGTAGTACTCCATTGTGTATGTAACCACAATTTCTTCATCCATTCATCAGTTGATGGACATTTAGACTCTTTCCATAATTTGGCTATTGTTGAGAGTGCTGCTATAAACATTGGGGTACAAGTGCCCCTATGCATCAGTACTCCTGTATCCCTTGGGTAAATTCCTAGCAGTGCTATTCCTGGGTCATGGGGTAGGTCTATTTTTAATTTTCTGAGGAACCTCCACACTGCTTTCCAGAGTGGCTGTACCAATTTGCATTCCCACCAACAGTGCAAGAGGGTTCCCGTTTCTCCACATCCTCTCCAGCATCTATAGTCTCCTGATTTGTTCATTTTAGCCACTCTGACTGGCGTGAGGTGATATCTGAGTGTGGTTTTGATTTGTATTTCCCTGATAAGGAGCGACGTTGAGCATCTTTTCATGTGCCTGTTGGCCATCTGGATGTCTTCTTTAGAGAAGTGTCTATTCATGTTTTCTGCCCATTTCTTCACTGGGTTATTTGTTTTTCAGGTGTGGAGTTTGGGGGGTTCTTATAGATTTTGGATACTAGCCCTTTGTCCGATATGTCATTTGCAAATATCTTTTCCCATTCCATTGGTTGCCTTTTAGTTTTGTTGATTGTTTCCTTTGCTGTGCAGAAGCTTTTTATCTTCATAAGGTCCCAGTAGTTCATTTTTGCTTTTAATTCCCTTGCCTTTGGGGATGTGTCGAGTAAGAGATTGCTACGGCTGAGGTCAGAGAGGTTCTTTTCCTACTTTCTCCTCTAGGGTTTTGATGGTTTCCTGTCTCACATTCAGGTCCTTTATCCATTTTGAGTTTATTTTTGTGAATGGTGTGAGAAAGTGGTCTAGTTTCAACCTTCTGCATGTTGCTGTCCAGTTCTCCCAGCACCATTTGTTAAAGAGAGTGTCTTTTTTCCATTGGATGTTCTTTCCTGCTTTGTCAAAGATGAATTGGCCATACGTTTGTGGGTCTAGTTCTGGGGTTTCTATTCTATTCCATTGGTCTATGTGTCTGTTTTTTTGTCAATACCATGCTCTCTTGATGATGACAGCTTTGTAGTAGAGGCTAAAGTCTGGGATTGTGATGCCTCCTGCTTTGGTCTTCTTCTTCAAAATTACTTTGGCTATTCGGGGCCTTTTGTGGTTCCATATGAATTTTAGGATTGCTTGTTCTAGCTTCGAGAAGAATGCTGGTGCAATTTTGATTGGGATTGCATTGAATGTGTAGATAGCTTTGGGTAGTATTGACATTTTGACAATATTTATTCTTCCAATCCATGAGCAGGGAATGTCTTTCCATTTCTTTATATCTTCTTCAATTTCCTTCATAAGCTTTCTATAGTTTTGAGCATACAGATCTTTTACATCTTTGGTTAGATTTATTCCTAGGTATTTTATGCTTCTTGGTGCAATTGTGAATGGGATCAGTTTCTTTATTTGTCTTTCTGTTGCTTCATTGTTAGTGTATAAGAATGCAACTGATTTCTGTACATTGATTTTGTATCCTGCAACTTTGCTGAATTCATGTATCAGTTCTAGCAGACTTTTGGTGGAGTCTATCGGATTTTCCATGTATAATATCATGTCATCTGCAAAAAGTGAAAGCTTGACTTCATCTTTGCCAATTTTGATGGCTTTGATTTCCTTTTGTTGTCTGATTGCAGATGCTAGAACTTCCAACACAATGTTAAACAATAGCGGTGAGAGTGGGCATCCCTGTCATGTTCCTGATCTCAGGGAAAAAGCTCTCAGTTTTTCCCCATTGAGGATGATGTTAGCTGTGGGCTTTTCATAAATGGCTTCGATGATGTTTAAGTATGTTCCTTCTATCCCGACTTTCTCAAGGGTTTTTATTAAGAAAGGTGCTGGATATTGTCAAAGGCCTTTTCTGCATCGATTGACAGGATCATATGGTTCTTATCTTTTATTAATGTGATGTATCACGTTGATTGATTTGCGAATGTTGAACCAGCTCTGCATCCCAGGAATGAATCCCACTTGATCATGGTGAATAATTCTTTTTATATGCTGTTGAATTCGATTTGCTAGTATCTTATTGAGAATTTTTGCATCCATATTCATCAGGGATATTGGCCTGTAGTTCTCTTTTTTTTACTGGGTCTCTGTCTGGTTTAGGAACCAAAGTAATACTGGCTTCATTGAATGAGTCTGGAAGTTTTCCTTCCCTCTCTATTTCTTGGAATAGCTTGAGAAGGATAGGTATTATCTCTGCTTTAAACGTCTGGTAGAACTCTCCTGGGAAGCCATCTGGTCCTGGACTCTTATTTGTTGGGAGATTTTTGATAACCGATTCAATTTCTTCGCTGGTTATGGGTCTGTTCAAGCTTTCTATTTCCTCCTGATTGAGTTTTGGAAGAGTGTGGGTGTTTAGGAATTTGTCCATTTCTTCCAGGTTGTCCAATTTGTTGGCATATAATTTTTCATAGTATTCCCTGATAATTGTTTGTATCTCTGAGGGATTGGTTGTAATAATTCCATTTTCATTCATGATTTTATCTATTTGGGTCATCTCCCTTTTCTTTTTGAGAAGCCTGGCTAGAGGTTTGTCACTTTTGTTAATTTTTTCAAAAAACCAACTCTTGGTTTCATTGATCTGCTCTACAGTTTTTTTTAGATTCTATATTGTTTATTTCTGCTCTGATCTTTATTATTTCTCTTCTTCTGCTGGGTTTAGACTGCCTTTGCTGTTCTGCTTCTATTTCCTTTAGGTGTGCTGTTAGATTTTGTATTTGGGATTTTTCTTGTTTCTTGAGATAGGCCTGGATTGCGATGTATTTTCCTCTCAGGACTGCCTTCGCTGCATCCCAAAGCGTTTGGATTGTTGTATTTTCATTTTCGTTTGTTTCCATATATTTTTTAATTTCTTCTCTAATTGCCTGGTTGACCCATTCATTCTTTAGTAGGGTGTTCTTTAACCTCCATGCTTTTGGAGGTTTTCCAGACTTTTTCCTGTGGTTGATTTCAAGCTTCATAGCATTGTGGTCTGAAAGTATGCATGGTATAATTTCAATTCTTGTATACTTATGAAGGGCTCTTTTGTGACCCAGTATATGATCTATCTTGGAGAATGTTCCATGTGCACTCGAGAAGAAAGTATATTCTGTTGCTTTGGGATGCAGAGTTCTAAATATATCTGTCAAGTCCATCTGATCCAATGTGTCATTCAGGGCCCTTGTTTGTTTATTGACCATGTGTCTAGATGATCTATCCATTTCTGTAAGCGGAGTGTTAAAGTCCCCTGTAATGACCACATTCTTATCAATAAGGTTGCTTATGTTTATGAGTAATTGTTTTATATATTTGGGGGCTCCGGTATTCGGCGCATAGACATTTATAATTGTTAGCTCTTCCTGATGGATAGATCCTGTAATTATTATATAATTCCCTTCTTCATCTCTTGTTACAGCCTTTAATTTAAAGTCTAGTTTGTCTGATATAAGTATGGCTACTCCAGCTTTCTTTTGGCTTCCAGTAGCATGATAAATAGTTCTCCATCCCCTCACTCTCAATCTAAAGGTGTCCTCAGATCTAAAATGAGTCTCTTGTAGACAGCAAATAGATGGGTCTTGTTTTTTTATCCATTCTGATACCCTATGTCTTTTGGTTGGCGCATTTAATCCATTTACATTCGGTGTTATTATAGAAAGATACGGGTTTAGAGTCATTGTGATGTCTGTATGTTTTATGCTTGTAGCGATGTCTCTGGTACTTTGTCTCACAGGATCCCCCTTAGGATCTCTTGTAGGGCTGGTTTAGTGGTGATAAATTCCTTCAGTTTTTGTTTGTTTGGGAAGACCTTTATCTCTCCTTCTATTCTAAATGACAGACTTGCTGGATAAAGGATTCTCAGCTGCATATTTTTCCTGCTCAGCACATTAAAGATCTCGTGCCAATCCTTTCTGGCCTGCCAAGTTTCAAAAGAGAGATCAGTCACGAGTCTTATAGGTCTCCCTTTATATGTGAGGGCACGTTTACCCCTTGCTGCTTTCAGAATTTTCTCTTTATCCTTGTATTTTGCCAGTTTCACTATGATATGTTGTGCAGAAGATCGATTCAAGTTACGTCTGAAGGGAGTTCTCTGTGCCTCTTGGATTTCAATGCCTTTTTCCTTCCCCAGTTCAGGGAAGTTCTTAGCTATTATTTCTTCAAGTACCCCTTCAGCACCTTTCCCTCTCTCTTCCTCCTCTGGGGTACCAATTATGCGTATGTTATTTCTTTTTAGTGTATCACTTAGTTCTCTAATTTTCCCCTCATACTCCTGGATTTTTTTATCTCTCTTTTTCTCAGCTTCCTCTTTTTCCATAACTTTATCTTCTAGTTCACCTATTCTCTCCTCTGCCTCTTCAATCCGAGCCGTGGTCATTTCCATTTTGTTTTGCATTTCGTTGAAAGTGTTTTTCAGCTCCTCCTGACTGTTCCTGAGTCCCTTGATCTCTGTAGCAAGAGATTCTCTGCTGTCCTCTATACTGTTTTCAAGCCCAGCGATTAATTTTATGACTATTATTCTAAATTCACTTTCTGTTATATTATTTAAATCCTTTTTGATCAGTTCATTGGCTGTTGTTATTTCCTGGAGATTCTTCTGAGGGGAATTCTTCCGTTTGGTCATTTTGGATAGTCCCTGGAGTGGTGCGGACCTGCAGGGCACTTCCCCTGTGCTGTGGTGTATAACTGGAGTTGGTGGGCAGGGCAGCAGTCAGCCCTGATGTCTGCCCCCAGCCCACCACTGGGGCCACAGTCAGACTGGTGTGTGCCTTCTCTTCCCCTCTCCTAGGGGTGGGATTCACTGTGGGGTGGCGTGGCCCGTCTGGGCTACTTGTACACTGCCAGGCTTGTGGTGCTGTGGATCTGGCATATTAGCTGGGGTGGGTAGGCAAGGTGCACAGGGGCAGGAGGGGCAGGCTTAGCTCACTTCTCCTTAGGTGATCCACCTCAGGAGGGAACCTGTGGCAGCGGTAGGGAGTCAGACCCGCTGCCGGAGGTGTGGCTCCGCAGAAGCACAGCGTTGGGTATTTGTGCGGAGCAAGCAAGTTCCCTGGCAGGAACTGGTTCCCTTTGGGATTTTGGCTGGGGGATGGGCGAGGGAGATGGCGCTGGCGAGCACCTTTGTTCCCTGCCAAATAGCTCTGTTGTCTCCGGACTCAGCAACTCTCCCTCCCTTTGTCCTCCGGCCCTCCCGCTTTCTGAGCAGAGCTGTTAACTTATGACCTCCCAGATGCTAAGTCGCGCTTGCTGTCGGAACACACTCCGACTGTCCCCTCCGCTTTTGCAAGCCAGACTCAGGGGCTCTGCTTGGCCGGCAGGCTGCCCCTCCACCCTGGCTCCCTCCCGCCAGTCCGTGTAGCGCGCACCACCTCTCTGCCCTTCCTACCCTCTTCCGTGGGCCTCTCGTCTGCACTTGGCTCTGGAGAATCCATCCTGCTAGTCTTCTGGCGGTTTTCTGGGTTATTTAGGCAGGTGTAGGTGGAATGTAAGTGATCAGCAGGACGCGCGGTGAGCCCAGCGTCCTCTTACGCCGCCATCTTCCTCTCCGCCCATTACCCATTTAATGCCCATCACCCACCTCCCCTCCAGCAACCCTCAGTTTGCTCTCTGTATTGAGTCTCTTATGGTTTGGCCCCCCCTCCCCGTTTTTACGTTATTTTCCCTTCTCTTTCCCTATGTTCATCTGTTGTGTTTCTCAAATTCCACATATGAGTGAAATTATATGATATCTGTCTTTCTCTAACTTATTTTACTAAGCATAATACCCTATAGCTCCATCCATGTTGTTGCAAATGGCAAGATTTCATTCTTTTTGATCGTCTAGTAGTATTCCATTGTATATACACATACCACATCTTCTGGATCCATTGATCAGTCGAGGGACATTTTGGGCTCTTTCCATATTTTGGCTATTATTGATAGCACTGCTACAAACATTGGGGTGCATGTGCCCCTTTGAATCAGCAGTTTTGTATTCTTTGGATACATTCCTGGCAGTGTAATTGCTGGGTTGTAGTGTAGTTTTATTTTAAATTTTTTGAGGAAACTCCATATTGTTTTCTAGAGTGGCCACACCAGTTTGCATTCCCACCAGCAGTGCAAAAGGATTCCCCTTTCTCCACATCCTCATCAACATCTGTCCTTTCCTGAGTTGTTAATTTTAGCCATTCTGACAGGTGCAAGGTGGTATCTCGTTGTGGTTTTGATTTGTATTTCCCCGATGATGAGTGATGTAGAGCATCTTTTCACGTGTCTGTTAGCCATCTGAATGTCTTCTTTGGAAAAGGGTCTATTCATGTCTTCTGCCCATTTCTTAAGTGGATTATTTGGTTTTTGAGTGTTGAGTTTGGTAAGTTCTTTTTTTTTTCCAGTGAAGCAATGATATTTTTATTTTTATTATTTATTTTTATTCTTATTATTTTTAAATTTAAATTCAAGTTACTTAAATACAGTGTAGTCTTGGCTTCAGAAATAGTACCCAGTGATTCATCTCTTACATATGATAGCCAGTGCACCTTCCCAAAAGTGCCCTCCTTAATATCCATCACCCGTTTGACCCATCCCTTCACCCACCTGCCCTCAATTTGTTCTCTGTATTTAAGAGTCTCTTAGTTCTTTATAGATTTTGGATGTTGACCCTTTATCGGATATGTCATTTGCAAATGTCTTCTCCCATTCTGTTGGTTGCCTTTTAGCTTTGTTGTTTTCCTTCACTGTGCAGAAGCTTTTTATCCTGATGAGGATAGTTCATTTTTGCTTTTTTTTTCCCTTGCCTCTGGAGACATGTCAAGGAAGAAGTTGCTGTGGCCGAGATCAAAGAGGCTGCTACCTGTTTTCTCCCATAGGATTTTGATGGTTTCCTCTCTCATATTTAGGTCTTTCATCCATTTTGAATTAACTTTTGTGTATGGTGTAAATAAGTGGTCCAATTTCATTCTTCTGCATGTCACTGTCCAGTTTTTCCAACATCATCTGCTGAAAAGACTGCCTTTTTCCCATTGGATACTCTTTACTGCTTTGTCAAATATTAGTTGGCCAGATATTCGTGGATCCATTCTGGGTTCTCTGTCCTACTCCATTGATCTGTGTGTGTGTGTGTGTGTGTGTGTGTGTGTGTGTGTGTGTATGCCAGTACCATACTGTCTTTGATGATTACAGCTTTGTAATACAGCTTAAAGTCTGGAATTGTGATGCCTCCAGCTTTGGTTTTCTTTTTTGACATTGTTTTGTCTACTTATGGTCTTTTGGGTTCCATACAAATTTTAGGACTGCTTTGATCACAGACTCTAAAGTCAGAATTACCAGATTTAAACTTTAAACCTCCATCTTTTTCTAGGTGACTCAATTTCTTAATCAATAAAATGGGCCTAACCATGACTTTCTCATAGAGCTCTTTTGGATCTCAGTGAGATACTGCACGTCTATTAATATTCTGATTCCATCTTTATTTATGTCTTTGTTTCCACCTAGACAATCTCAGGGCAGGAAAAGTTTCTGAAGTGTCATCCTCCATTTTCTCCTTAGTTACACCAACAACATGAAACCAGGAAACCACACATTGAGTGCTTCTGAATTCCTCCTCCTGGGCTTGTGTGAGCAGCAGGAACAGCAGCCTCTCGTCTTTG
This sequence comes from Panthera leo, assembly GCF_018350215.1. Classification (NCBI taxonomy): domain Eukaryota; kingdom Metazoa; phylum Chordata; class Mammalia; order Carnivora; family Felidae; genus Panthera; species Panthera leo. The sequence goes on from NC_056691.1 coordinate 81,463,240, forward strand.
GCATTTTCCTGAGCATGTACCTGCTCACTGTGCTGGGGAACACTGTCATCATATTGGCCATTGTCTCTGATCCACACCTCCACACCCCCATGTACTTCTTCCTGGCCAACTTCTCCCTCACTGATCTGTGTTTAGCATCTACCACAGTCCCCAGGATGCTGGTGAACATCCAGGCCCATAGGAATACCATCACCTATGCTGGATGCCTATCTCAGATCTACTTCTTCCTATGGTTCATCGGTCTAGATGTTTTCCTCCTGGCAGTGATGGCATATGACCGGCTTGTGGCTATCTGTCATCCCCTTCGCTACACCTTGGTCATGACTCCCAGATATTGTACTGGTCTGTTGGTCATGTCCCTAACCCTCACTCAGTCATACTCTCTGACCCACACCAGTCTCCTGACTCAGTTATCCTTCTGCACTGACAACATCATTCCCCACTTCTTTTGTGAACTTCTCCCCCTGATGAAGCTCTCTTGTTCCAATACTTACGCCAACCAGTGTGTGCTGATGTACTGGGGAGGGGCATTGACCATCTTGATCCCCTTGCTAATTATCATCTCTTATGTCCGCATTGTGGCTGCTATTGTGAGAGTCCCATCAGCTAGTGGGAAGTGGAAGGCCTTCTCCACCTGTGGCTCTCACCTCTCAGCAGTTTGCTTGTTCTATGTGTCTGCTATTGGGGTGTACTTCATTCCCTCCTCTGCTGATTCAGCCAGCAAGGACAGGGTTGCAGCAGTGATGTATGCTGTGGTGACCCCCATGCTGAACCCATTCATCTATAGCCTGAGAAACAAAGACATGAAGAGTGCCTTGGGGAGACTCCTGAGCGGAAGGGCACTGCAATCTCCATGAGGCCAAGGATGTCATTCTGGGAATGCAGGGGAGATCAACTTAGAGAGTTATCCAAATCCTGCATCGGCCTCTTGCTAATTTTTCAACCTATGGCAAATTAAGTAACCTCAGTGAGCCACAGTTTGCCTGCTCATAAAAGGAGGTAATTAAATATTCTCTATCATGTTAACTACACTAAAATAAAAAATAATTTAAAATATATTCTCTATCATGCAGTGTTTCTGGAAGAATTAGGAGAAAAATATGTAAATTTTCTCATTCTGGGTCTTATGCTTAGATTTTTATTACTTTTAATAATATTCAACATATTCCCTTGAGGTAAATATTTGCATTTTACAGAAAAGAAAACAAAGGCTCAAAAACAGTGTGTGTGTGTGTGTGGGGGGGGGGGTTAAGTTAAATTACTTATCTGAAGTTACACAGCTAATATATGGCAGAGCCAGAATTTGAACCCAGATATCTGATTCCAAAATGCATACCTTAATGGTTACATGATGGCTAAATGGACATGAAATCCACATATTTCTCTCAATTACTAGTTTGCTTTCTTTTCTTGCTTCCCTCACATCATTCACATACACAGTTCCAATCAACAACTTCTCTCTATACTAGCAAATGACTTGAGGTTGGGGCAAGGCAAATCAGAAACTAGGATGGAAGAATGAACACTCTCAGAGATCCTGATACTTCGCCAAGGGAGCACACCCCCTGCTGGAGCATAAGTCTCTAGTTAGATATTCTGAAATAATCTATGAATAAAGCCACATGATCAGAGAGAAGGGTACTTGGACCACATTATGTGGGGCTGTCACCGAGTTTCTTTTATGGGGCCATTATTCTTCTGCACAGTGCCAACAATCTATGTTCAGATCTATTTTAAAATATATCAGTTTTATTATTGTATCTCCCTTAGGGATGCTGCTAAGGATTTATCCTCACAAGGGGATAAAGATTTTTCAATAATCCACAGGATAAATTTTGGAAACTTCAATACATTCAATCCATTTCTTCCATGCATAATTGGAACTCTGAGATCCCACTGACAAACTCAGATTTTTAAAATAATTTTTAAGTGAAAATAAGACTTACACTAGAATCAGAAATACCTGGTTTATGTATCAGTTCCACTATTCACTGCTTGTATGTCTTCTAGATAGTTACCAACGCCCCTCTGTCTCAGTTTCCAAACATAAACAAGTGAGTAGTAATAGTAACTATAGTAACTATCATCTAAGGCTGTTGTGAGAAATCAAAAAGATAACACATGTAAACTGCTTAGCACAGTGCTTGACACATATGCTACAATCTTCAAGTTCTGCTTAAAACACAGCTCAAATGCAATTTTCTCTTCTCCCTCTGGATAGGTGAATCTAGAGGACTTCACTGAGGACGTAACATTTGTGATGGGTCTTAAAGTATGGGTATGTCATTGCAAAATAGAAAAGAGAAGTTTTTCAAGGCAGGAGGAACAGAATACAGAAAGGTATAAATTTATGTAAAGAAAGGAAAATGAGAAGCTATAGCTCTGTAGGTGAGTTGAGATGGGGATGTAATGTTCCCAATCTTGGGATGTCCAATCATTTCCTGATGTAGTCAACTTTACAATGTATGCAGACTGGGTACTGCCACCTAAAATGGTCTCTGGCCATTAGTTCATTGGTCCGTGTATGCTTATGATTCAACTGATCTTCAAACACTAGAAGGCAAGAAGGATGGTGACATCAATATCTGGCTAGACTTCAGGTAGCAGGAAAAGTCAGGGATTTGCTGCTGGTATTGTAACCCTAGTTGGCATCACTAGAATGCATGGGTAGTAGCAGAGAATTGCAGGAGCATACCTCATTTAAGGAGAAGGTGGTCCAGAGCCATGAGATAGCCTTATTACTGAGACATATCTCCAATATCTTTTTAAAGCTGGAGGCTATTTTTCCTGTACCAGAAATTCACTCACTACGACTAGCTGCCAATCTCCTGAAGTTGCCTCACCCAGTTGATGGGTTGCTGACTACAGACACATTAGTGAGCCTACCCAAAACCACTAAAAGTATTAGCCAGCTGAGCCAAATCTGAAGTGTTAACCCAAAGAAATGTAAACAAAGTAAATGGTTGTTGCTCTAAACACTAAGTCTGGGGAGCCTTTGTTACGTAGCACTTGGTAATTGATAAAGCTCTGCTTGAGGAAGATGATATACAAGATGGAAGTTGCTTTCTTTAGAATGTCTGCCTCCCTCATTTTCTCTAGACTAATAACTTGGAACAGATTTCAGCACAGCCCCAACATGAAATAACAGTCCCGGTTACAGGAACATTTACTTGATTCATCAAAAGGGGAGTAGGATTTAGCAACACATACCACTCATAAGTGGAGGGATACAAATCGCTGGACAAGAAAGTTATGAAACATTTTCCTGGGAGGGGTCAAAGTGCACAATGCATGAGCACTCTCCTATGACCCAAAAGACAGGAACACCTCGAACAAGTTCTCACAGGCTGTTGGGATCATTGATAGGCTTGGACATGATGGCACTTACAGCAAATGGAATGTAGATGCTAGTACACCTTGTTAAAGTACTGAAGGAGAGGTCCGAATCTCAAAGATATGGCCATGTTAGAATGTATTTATAAGACCAGAGAACACACCAGGCAACTATGTGCCCAAGACAGGACAGGAGATACTCCTTTCACTAAAGCAAGAAAGAACACACTAGTGAGGAGGACAACAGAATCACTGAGAAGTTGATTGGGGGCTCTTTCTCTTGGGACAGAATGAATAGAAAATGCTAACATGGAGCTTGGCTCCCTGGTATCAACAGGTCCAGGTGGCAGCACTTAACCATAAGAAGTAATATGAATGAAAATACCAAATATCAAAATCCATGGAAGGCCAGATCTCCTATAGGGATTTGTTGAAGTAGCTAATAAATGGCTCTGTTTTTAGGGCTGAAGTAGAGGGGAAGCCAAAGAGGGTATTGCTTAAATTATAAATAAATAAATAAATAAATAAATAAATAAATAAATAAATAAATAAATAAAATAAAACTATGTAGACACTGATGGTAGCTTTTACAATAAAGAATCATAGTCCCTCACCCAGTTATAAGACTTAAGACAGGGTGCAAGGGAGGGTCCAGCAGCAAGCCATCACACACGGGAAATGCTCTATTTGGGATTAGGGGCAAGCAGGTCCAGAAAGCACAAGCAAACAGGGATGGTCAGCACAGATCCCCATGTTCTCCACCTTTTTTTCAGTTTCTTTTCACTCCACACACATCATTAGTCACTGGGGTGGAAAACACTTGAACCTGGTTCATGGACAAAATCATAATACATTGTAATGAGCTGAAAATGGATGGATGTATACTGCCTGGAATGTACACTGTCACAGACAACCCCACCCAGGAGTGACTCTAAGGAAGGGAGGCAAGGAAAAATCCAGTGGGCACAGCATCCACTTGCTTATCATTTTTGCACAAGAATAGAAGCCAAAGATAAGAATATAAACAGCCTCTTTGGAAGTGATGAATCCCTTACTCTGATAATATTGTTAGTATAATTTAAAATCACGTGTCAAAGTAAACTAAACATTATTCAGAGATAGAACTATACATAGTACGTAGCAGGTCCAGAAGGACTTTTATGGAAAGGTAGCAAATTACAGCAAAGAATAAAAAAAATGAATAAGGTATACAAGGATTCAACCAGGGATAAGTATTCAGGAACTTCTTGCTGCTGTCAATATGCTCGATACCCCAATGATTTTTACCTTGATAGGGTAAATAATGAACTAAGTATTTTTATACCTTATTTTATCTGTCCTTTTGCTGCCATGAAGGATGTTCCACAATGGTATTCGCAAATTCGGTTGCACTAGGATCACCTGTTTTGTTTTGTTTTGTGTCGTGTTGTTTTGTTTTTACAAAAAATATGAGGGTCCCTTCTCTAGAGAGTTCTAAAGCTCCAGGAAATACTAATTTGCAGCTAGAATTCAAAAGCACTGACAATGACAGAAAGCTACAAAGAGTAGAAGTGAGCAAGAGATGTTATGGAAACAGAACTGGGAAAGAAAAGTCAAGACCCATATTTAGAGAGACCACTACGAAACATTACCAAGGTTGGGCTGGCTTGGTTCCAACAACTTGCATGACCTCTATTCTAAATAGCCTATCCCTGTAGAATCTTCACTTTTCTTTCTCCACCAGTTCAAGTGAGCTCACACATTAAGGCTCAATAAAATGTCATATGATGGGTAAAACTACCTGACCACCATTGTGCAGATTATTTTTCTTCCTTCTGTGGTCCAACATTTGTCATGGCAGCTATCACCATCTTATTTGATTAACGCTAACTTGAACACATGACTCTACCATGTATAGACAATATGGACAATATCTTATTTATTTTTACATTTTACCAATAGTGCATAGCACAGTACCTGGCACATGGTAGGTATCAACATATACATTCTAGCTTAATGTGACCATGTTTCTTGCCACAACCATTAGCATTGAAATCAGGATACGAAAGCATGCAACAGTTTGGACTCCAGAGTCAGACTAGAAATAAATTTCAATCCTTCTTTCCCCACTTACTAGCTATAGTCTCAATCTGTAAAAGGTGATAATTATAGTATTTAACCCAAGATCTTTACAATTGGAGAACTAAATGGCATAATACATTTAGAGAGTTAAGAACATGGAATAAAATAGATATTAAGCTTTATGGAGAAATCATGATGACTGGACCTGTGTTACAGTTAATTGCATATATGTGCAACTACATACCATATGGAATTCTCTAAGATGAATTCCATAAAGGCATGGAATCAGTACCTCCTCTCCCTCACACAGTATCTGGCAAATGGGAGATTAATGAATTTGGTTGAATTGTAGGTTAAAAAAAGATTCACACCTTAGAATGACAGCAAACAAAAGAAGTTCTAATTGACCTTGCCCCTGTGTGGCTTAGCATCACCCTACACAAACACCAGGGAAATATTCACATTTATAGGACAGGACAACTTCTTTATGAAATACACCAACCACATACATTGTTAGATCTAAAGCTTAAGAGAATGATTCTGGGTCATTTTTTTAAAACCTAAGCAAATATGATAAGGGATGATATTTCTTCATAAACACATGGGTTCTCCAGGGCGTAACTTCAAAATATGAATATAGGATCAAATTCTCTGAGAAGAGAATGTATGAATTCCAAAAATCTTACTGAGTGCAGTCTTCATATCATTGTTCCTGAGGCTGTATATGAAGGGGTTCAACATAGGAGTCACAACAGTGTAAAATACAGCTGCAATCCTGTCCTTAACCCCAGAGTGTGATGAAGGGGGAAACAGATAGACACCAATAGCTGTGCCGTAAAACAAGAAGACAATGGTGAGATGGGAGCCACAAGTGGAGAAGGCCTTCTGCCTGCCAGGGGCAGATGAGACTCCAAGGATGGTGGAGATGATGTATGCATATGACAAAATGATCAGGGAGAGAGGACCAGTGAGTATCATGGAGCCCACAGTGAACAGGGCTACCTGGTTGGTGCTGGTGTCTGAGCATGACAGCTGCAGCAGAGGGACCACATCACAGAAGAAGTGATGGATGCTGTTGCCTGCACAGAAAGAAAGTCTAGCCATAAGCAAGGTATGTAGGAGGGCAGCAAGGTTGGTGAGGACCCAGCATGCTGCCAGAAGGACCACACAGACAAGAGGACTCATGAGCTTGGAGTAGTGAAGAGGCCTGCAGATGGCCACATAGCGGTCATAGGCCATCACCCCCAAGAGGAAGTCATCCAGTGCTCCAAACGTCATGAAGAAATGCATCTGGGCCAAACACCCTTCATACGGTATGGTGTGACTATGTGTCTGGATGTTCACCAACATCTTGGGGACTGTAGTGGAAGAAAAGCAGGCATCAGCAAAAGAGAGGTTGGCCAGGAAGAAATACATGGGGGTGTGGAGGTGTGAGTCAAAGCCAATGGCCAGGATGATGAGCAGGTTTCCCACGACAGTGACCAGGTACATGCCCATGAAGATGCCAAATAGGAGAGGCTGCTGCTCTGGCCTCTTGGAAAGACCCAACAGAAGAAACTCAGTGACACTGGACTGGTTGATTCTGTCCATGCCACTACTCTTCCTGGAGGAAGAGAAAAGATAAGTCAAAAAGTGTTAAAAAAAAAAAAAGTTGGTGCTTCTATCCTTCTCTAAAAGAAACACCCTCACCCAATTCACATATGTCTTTACTCCAAGTTCCTGGACCTTCCCTCCAAGGTCTGCACATCATTCCTTACTCCTCAATCCACCCAAGAAAGGAGGGCAAGCAGGCAGAGAGATTAAAATGCAAAAGAAAGGTGGAAGATGAGTTTCAGGATACTTCCATCAATGCTACATGTTCACTAAGATCCAAATACCCTGGCTTCCATGGCCTAAGCCCATCTAATTTGCAAGCAGTAAGAGCTGACACTTTGAACTGTAAGCACTACACAATGTGGCATCTAATTGAAAACCCATACATTTTATTACATATACTTCACAAATGAGTTTTTGAAATTCAGTGAAATTAACTCACTTGCATAATATCACAAAGAAGGTAGTAAATACAGCATGGGGGGCCTGAAGCCATTTCTGGTGCCCTTAAACACCCTGAATCAAGGCTACCTTTACTTAAACTCTTCCTCTGCAGGAGGCAGACATAGGGGACTCTCTCTAAGGGAGAAGTTTCTACTGCCCATCTCAGGACTGGCAGAAACAGGAGGCAGGGGCTCCACCTGGGATCTTTTGTGTATCTCAGAGGGAAAAACATAACTGCCTTTTTTTTGGAGCACTCACCTCATTTATCTAGCTCAGACAGAATTCACCATCAGAGACAAAACTCCCTGCACCTGTGTTCTCCCTTTTGGTGTCACAGGACCTTGATTTAGGCATGCAGGCTCTTCTTAGCCATAGCAAATGATAAATCCGAGGCCCCAGGGCTGTTGGGTATGTTGGGCCAGCCAGAGAGCAGCAACCTAGACTACAGCAGTGGAGGTGGGATGAGCCTTGTGCACGCTGTCACAGAAGTATTTCTAGGTTCTGGGTCCCAGGAGTAGGATTTTCCAGGCTGATCCCCAGGGACAAATATGAAGTAATTGCTCTACCTTCATGCTTCATCTCCCTAGGCCAACACTCACCAAGGAGTGTGGGCAAAGGGAATGCACAGCACATAGATGGTTTTGCATGTGATAAGTTTTGTCCCCAGGGATATGTGTGGATCCCTATTCTTCATGCACATATACCCACAGAAAATAACAATGACAAATCCCAGAAAAAGAGGAAATTTTAATTTCCAGAGTTACCATACCACAATATTCAAAATATCCGGTTTTTAGCAAAAAGGTTCAGGCATGCAAAGAAACAAAGATGTATTGCTGATTCAAGGGAAGACAGAAATGAACAGAAACTGTCCCTCAGTTAAGTGCAGACTTTGGAGTTTCTAGACAAAGATTTTAAATCAACTGCCTTTAAAGAAATATACTCAAAGAGCTAAAGGGATGCAGGAAGCAATATCTCAACAAATAGAGAATGTCTAAAGAATGATGAAAGTTTAAAAAGAAACCAAACAGAAATGATAAAGCTGGAAAGCACAGGAATCAAAGTGATCAATTTATGAGAGGGGTTCAAGATCAGAGTAAAGCAAGCAGAAGAAAGAATCAGCAAACTTGAAGATAGATCACATGAAATCATCCAGTCTGAGGATCAGAAAGAGAAAAGAGTGAAAAATAAATAAGCAGACCCTAAAAGACCTATAAGACACCAGCAAGCATGCTGACATATGAATATTGGGAGTTCAAGGACAGAAGACAGAGAAAAAGGAATAAAGAATATTTCAAGAAATAAAGTTCAAAAACATCCCAGACATGATAAAAGTCATAAATCTACACATCTAAGAAGTTCAATAATCTTCAGTTGGATAAACTCAGAGAAAGCCACATTGAGACACATTATAATCAAACTGTTGAAATACAAAGACAAAGAGAAAATCTTAAAAGTGGAAAGAGAGAAGCTAACCAGTATGTAAAATCAATCCTTGATAAAATTAACAGTTGATTTCTCATCAGAAACCATGGAGACCAGAAAGCACTGAGATAATACATCTAAAGTGCTGAAAGAAAAAATTATCAACGAAGACTTCTATATCTGGCAAAAAAAAGTGAAGGAGAAAATTAAATATTTTCAAATAAAAAAAATAAGGAATTTGTTCAGATAGAACTTCCCTATATGAAATGCTAAAAGGAGTCCTCCAGGCTGAAATAAAATGATCAAGAAAAACATCATATGATTTCACTCATATATGGAACTTAAGACACAAAACAAATGATCATAGGGGGGAAAGGTGGGGAAGGGATGGTTTAAATAGGTGACAAGTACTGGATTTTGTATGGAAGTGTTGAATCACTAAATTGTACAACTGAAGCTAATATTACATTATATGTTTACTATTTGGAATTTAAATAAAAACAAAATGAAAATAAAAATTTAAATGACTCAAAAAATAAAATAAAATAAAATAATACCAAAAAAATAAAGAGTAATTAGAAAAGAAAGATAGAAAGATAGAATGAATGGATGAACAAATGAAAGAAAGAAAGAAAGAAAGAAAGAAAGAAAGAAAGAAAGAAAAAAAGAAAGAAAGAAAAAGAAAGAGGAAGGAAGGAAGGAAAAAAGAAAGGAAGAGATATTTTCCAAAGAAAACATCCAAATGGCCAATTAACACAGGAAAAGATGCTCATTAGTCATTAGGAAAAGGCAGATCAGAAGGAAGGAAGGAGAGGAGAAAGGGAGGAAGGGGGAAGAAGAAAGGAAAAAAGAAAGATCCTAGATGGTAACTCACCACCATATAAAGACATAAAGGCCACTGGTAAACGCAACTACATAGGTAAATATAAAAGCAAGTATTCTTGAACTTTTTTGCAACTCTTCTTTTAGTTTGCTATATGGTTGAAAAACAGATTCATACAACAATAACTATAAATCTATGTCAATGGGCACATGATGTATAAAGATGTCATTTGTGAAGATAACAATATAAAGGGGGAGGGATAAAGATATATAAGACCAGAATTTTTGTATGCTATTGATACCAATTCAAACTAGATTGAGTTTAAGATGATAATTGTAATCTTCAAGGTAACTACTGAGAAAATGATTGATATATACAGAAAAAAGAAATTAAAGGAAAATCAAAAAGATAACACTAAAAAAATTAAACACAAAGAAAGGCAGTAATGGAAATTTTAGGAATAAAAAACTATATAAAGCATATACAAACCAAACTGTAAAATGGTAGAAGTGAGTTCTTCCTTACCAGTAACTATTATAAGTGTAAATGGATTACAATCTTGAATTAAAAGGTAGAGGCTGGCAATTTAGACTTAAAATAAAGCATGATCCATCTGTATACTGTCTATGAAACTAACTTTAAATCCAATGACACAAGGGAAAATAAAAGAATGGAAATAGATATTCCATACAAACAGTAGCCAAGCAAAATTTGACAGAACTACAAGACAAACTACCCCAATTAAAAAATGGCCAAAAGACTTGAATAGATATTTTGCAAAGAAGACATTCAAATGGCCAATTAACACATGAAAAGATGCTCAACATCATTAGTGTTTAGAAAAACGCAGATCAGAAACCACTATGAAAATACAAATCAAAATCATCATTTCATAACCACTAAGATGGCCATAATTTTTTTTTTAATGGAAGGTGACAAGTGTTGAAAGGGACGTGGAGAAACTGGGACCCTTGTATATTGCTGGTGGGATGCAACTGGAGTGGTCACTGCGGAAAATAGTTTGGTTCTTCCTCAATGACTTAAACAGAGAATTACCATATGATCTATCAGTTCCACTTCTAGGTATATATCCAAAATAATTTAAAACAGATAATAGAACAAATATTTGTACAAAAATGTAGCAACTCCATTCACAGTGGTCATACTGTGGAAATAATTTCAATGTCCACCAACAGATAAATAGATAAACAAAATGTAGTATATATGTACAGTGGAATATTATATGGCCACATAAGGGAATGAAGTACTGATTCATGCTATACAACATAGATGAACCTTGAAAATATCATGCCTGGTGAAAGAAGGCAGACACAGAAGGCCACATATCGTATGATTCTGCTTATATTAAATATCCTGAATAAGCAAATCTATGGTGATGGAAGAAGATTAATGGTTGTCATAGACTGTGGAGAGGAGGGAATGGGGAATGACTTCTTAATGAGCACATGGTTTCTGTTTGGGGGGGTGAAAAAGTTCTGGGACCAGACAGTCATGATGGCTGCACAACATAATGAATGTACATAACATCACTAAATGGTATACTTTAAAATAATAAAAATGGTAACCATTTTATGTGTATATTTCAGCTATAAGTAAAATAAAACGAAGAGGAAATACTAAAATGTACATAGATATCTGCTCATTTGAACATAAAGAACTACAAGAATAATAAATCAGAAATAAATGAGTTTGAAATTGACTTCCCACCCCATTCTTTTCAGTAGGTTCCCTAATCTCTTGACTCAATGATGACTGAGGAACCTCTCCTAACCTTCCTACTCTTTCCTTGTCCATCAGGCTTTTAGTTACAAATCAGAGAAGCTGATTCTAGCAGATGTGGGCATTTCTTCAAATATAGAAAGTATCTAAAGATGATGGGTCTAAACCTCTGGGACACAGCAAAGGCAGTCATAAGAGGGAAGCATATAGCAATCCAGGCCTTCCTAAAGAAGGAAGAAAGGTCTCAGATACACAACATAACATTATACCTCAAAGAGCTGGAAAAAGAACAGCAAATAAAATCCCAAACCAGCAGAAGACAGAAAATAATAACAATTAGAGCATAAATCAATGCTATCAAAACCAAACCAAACCAAACAAAACAAAAAAACAGAATAGGTCAACGAAACTAGGAGCTGGTTTTTAAAAAAATTAACAAAATTGATAAACACCTACCCAGTTTGATCAACAAGAAAAAGGAAAGGACCCAAAGAAATAAAATCAAGAATGAAAGAGGAGAGATCACAACCAACACTGCAGAAATACAAACAATAATAAGAGAATATTATGAGCAGTTATATGCCAATAAAATGGGCAATATGGATGAAATGGACAAATTCCTAGAAACATATACACTACCAAAACTGAAACAGGAAGAAATAGAAAATTTGAACAGACCCATAACCAGTAAAGAAATCAAATTAGTAATCAGAAATCTCCCAAAAAAACAGAAGTCCAGGGGCAGATAACTTTACAAGGGAATTCTACTACACATTTAAAGGAAGAGTTAACACCTATTCTTTTGAAGCTGTTCCAAAATATAGATATGGAAGGAAAACTTCCAAACTCTTTCTATGAAGCCAATGTTATCTTGATTCCAAAACAAGACAAAGACCCCACTTAAAAGGAAAACTATAAACCAATTTCCCTGATGAACATGTATGCAAAAATCCTCAACAAGATACTAGCCAACCAGATCCAACAATACATTAAAAAAATTATTCACCACGACCAAGTGGGATTTATATCTAGGATGCAGGGCTGGTTCAATATCCACAAAACAATCCATGTGATTTCATCACATCAGTAAAAGAAAGGACAAGAACCACATGATCCTCTCAATAGACGCAGAGAAAGCATTTGACAAAATACAGCATCTTTCTTGATAGAACCCTCAAGAAGGTAGGGATAGAAGGATCATATCTCAAGATCATAAAAGCATATATGAAAGACCCACTGCTAATATCATTCTCAATGGGGAAAAACTGAGAGCTTTACCCCTAAGGTCAGGAACATGACAGGGATGTCCACTCTCACCACTGCTACTCAACATAGTATCGGAAGTCCTCAGCAATCAGACAACACAAATAAAAGGCATCCAAATCAGCCAGGAGGAAGTCAAACTTTCACTCTTCACAGATGACATGATACTCTATACGGAAAACCCAAAAGATTCCAGCAAAAAACTGTTAGAACTGATACATGAATATGACAAATATCATATGACTTCACTTATATGAAGAAATCAAGATACAAAACAGATGAACATAAGGGAAGCAAAAATAATATAAAAACAGGGAGGGGGACAAGACATAAAAGACTCTTAAATATAGAGAAAAAACAGCGTTTCTGGAGGGGTTGTGGGAGGGGGATGGTCTACAAGGGGCATTAAGGAATCTACTCCTGAAATCATTGTTGTACCATATCTAACTAACTTGGATGTAAATTAAACAAATAAATTTCAAAAAAAAAGATGATGCATCTAAATTCAATGTGCTATCCTGAATTGGATCCTAGAACAAAAAAAGGGCATTAATGGAAAAACTGGTAAATTTATCAATGTTAATGTCTTAGTTGTGCTGATGTACCATGGATGTGTAAGACATTAACAACAGGAGAAACTGGGAAAAGCACATAGGAAGTCTCTGTACTACTTCTGTAACTTTTCTGGTATCTAAGATTATTCTGCAATAAAATGTTTACTAAAAATAACAAATTAATGAGTTTGGTTAGCTACAATGGGTGGGTGGGAATGAGGTGGGAAAGTTGAGAAGATGAGCACACCTATTTGTATAGTTTTTACTGTGTTATCTTTCAATTTCTCAAATAAATAAGCAGGAATGAACAAAGCAAAGCGGAGTGAAAATAAAACAATCTAACATTTCAAATGACATGATCAGACAGAAAGGGAAAATCAAATAACTCAGGTAATTCTAGATACAAGCCCATTGGGTGGTTGCTCATGAATGAGCCATCATTTTTAAAGACAGGGAGGGAGGGAGGGAGGGAGGGAGGGAGGGAGAGAGAGAGAGAGAGAGAGAGAGAGAGAGAGAGAGAGAGAGAGAGAGAGAGAGAGAAACAACAGCCATTGTATGGTGTATGAGGTCTGCATTCCCAAGAACAGTCAGGATATCTCACCAGATCCTTATATACCACTGCCACTGCTGCTTTCCATGCCTCGGTGGCAACAACGTGTCCTGTGGCACAAATAATTACAAAAAGTGGTCCTGAAGGCTTCTTACCTATGCCCAGATCTCGTTTCTCAAAATACATGCCAGGTCATTATTGAAATGGCAATGGACGCCTAACGTAAGGATGCATGCAACAAGTCTCTCTGGAATTATTTTATCTCCAAATGATGCCAATACAGTAGCATCTTTTCTGAATCATTGAGTCCCTCATCTTTCAACTATATTTATACATTTCTGTGAATCCCTAACCAACAAGGTTTTATGCCTTGAAGTTCTAACATCAGCCCAAGATTATTGTAAACCCAGTGATATCCATGACCTCACCCTCAACCAACACCATGACAGCCTGAAGGACCATCAGGTGACATCAGACCCACAACTTGACTCATTCCTGATGATGGCATCAGACATACAGCTGGGCTTACCTGTGATGGTGACCTTGATCTACCCACTAGACTCATCCAGTTCTCATGTCCCTTATAAATCTCCTATCCAATGTTCCCTTCACCTTCTAAACACTCTCCTGCTTTTCATATCCTTTCTTTCCCAGTTCAACCCCAACCATCACAAGCTACTCCCTTCCCCTTCCATCCTTGCATTTTCTGCTCCTTCCTCAGATGTCTGCACTTCTAGCCCCCATCTCTGATACACAACCAGCACTGAAGGATGCGTTATAAAATAATTGTTATGTAAACCTTACTGAGCAAATAGCCATGTTTTAAAGGATATGAATTGTTGGGTATGCCATAAGGCACCCTCTCAACTGCCTGGCCATGTTGTAGCCTATCAAAATGATCTTAAAGAAACCTTCACAATAACACAACCCAGCCCCTATATATCTGATGGTCCACATCTCTGAACCTAAACCTTGTTTTTCTCCTGGTCTTTCCTTTAAAATACTAACTCCAACTATCCAGAATAGCCCCATATTATGTCTTGATTAAAATGCTTACTGGAAATTTAGTAGTTCTTCATTGCCCATGCCAAATTCTCAGTCTAAGCTTCTAGTCCATGAGAGATATTCTCTTCTTCTCCACTATCCCTTACTCCTGCACTAATTTATTCCTCTCTAACCCTGGCTTCTCTTCATAATTTGACTTGTACTGTCTGCATTTTGGACTCATACTCCAAAACAAAACCCACCAATTTTATTCTCACCACCAAGTATGTTATATTCTTGTCAACTGCCCTCATTCTGCTGACCACAATGGAGGTCACTGGTGCTGCCTTGGAGGCCACCATATTACGCAACATAATGAAAGAATTATGCCAGTCAGGAAATGTCTAAAATAATATCCATATATATGATTCAAACTGCCACAGCCCTGGGAGCCCTGAATGAAAGACAATGATCCCTGGCAACAATGGTTGCTAATAATTGCCTAGCCTTAGATTATCTGATGACCAGCCAAGGGGACATTTTTTCCCATAAGGGCACTTATTGTTGCATGCTGACAAATAATACAGGCAAAATTTCTCAGATAGCACAATACATAGTCTGTTTCTCCAGCAGAAACTTTTCTCCACTCCCACCCCTTTACCAGTACAAATTCCCAAACCCATTCTCTCTGCTTTGTCTAAGCCAACTTGTAGCTTGTACCCACCCAGATTCCTCAAGAATCCTTTGTGCCTCATTCTTTCTTTTAAATTCTCTTCCTACGTGAAGTGTCATCAGCCTTGACTTCTGAACCAAAGCATGTGCCTCCTGATAATATGCACTGTCGTAGGCTTATGAAAGATCTATAGTTAGAATCTTCAATACACACACACATACACACACATGCACACACGTAT
This sequence comes from Panthera leo, assembly GCF_018350215.1. Lineage (NCBI taxonomy): Eukaryota > Metazoa > Chordata > Mammalia > Carnivora > Felidae > Panthera > Panthera leo. The sequence goes on from NC_056691.1 coordinate 81,478,924, forward strand.
ATGCATACACAAACATGGTGAAATGTTAGCTTTTGTAAAAGAGTATGGGTCAAGGGCATAAGAGAATTTATTCTATCATCTTTACAACTTTTTTCTAAGCATGAAGTCATTTTTAAAAATAAATTTTAAAAAGTTGAATCCCAGCTGGAACCAAGCCCCAAAAATATTTGAGCTTGGAACTGTGCCCAAGAAGAAACAAGTCCAAGACATCCCTGGCATTGGAGACACTGTCCCTTGTGACTCCAGTCCCCTCTGGCTCCTGGACACGATGTTCTCCATATGGCAGGAAGAAATTGGCCAGTTAACCCACAGTGGCTCCTCCTTTACTATGAAGAGAAGCTGAGAATTTGGCAACAGTCTGGAAGAAGTGTCTGAACTCACGGATGACGAACACAGGTCAGAAGGAGCTGGAAATCTGCATGTGGCAATGGATCTGCCTATATACTTGTGGGTTTGTGTATGAGCATCTCTGTGTTCATGAGTGTGTGTGTGTGTGTGTGTGTGTGTGTGTCTGCATGCATTGTATATGCTTGTATACCTGTTGTTTGGTAGTTGGCTGTGTGTGTACTACGTAACTGATTCACAGCCTGATTCTTTTTTTCAGTTAGTTAGACCCAATCTGGGCTGTGTTTTAGTGCATAAGTTATCAGCCTCCAACATGTGATTAGGGACTTCTGATTCATATCTGTGATCTTCAATATTTGCCTCTATTGTTATGACAGTGGCATTCTCCCAATGGGGTGATGGGCATCACAGCTGAGTGATGAGAACTCAGCATTAGGAGTAAGACTGTTGTCTCCACTGCTGGGGAAAGGATATCCAACCTCTTCAAGGAACCAAGGTTAGAAGGGGCCCAAATCTGTCCTCAGCAGCATGTGCTAGTGTGCATGCAAGATGTTTGTGAGTGACAACTTGTATGTAAGAGCAGGAATGTGTATTGTTTCCTTTTGTCTGTGTGTCTGTTACCATGTGTATGTTGCCATGTTTATGGGTTGTTGTTGGCGGTTTAATGATGGTGCCTGTCACTGAATAGACTTAATTTCCCCACGATGACTGACTGCCTTCACTGGGAAGGGGCCATCACTTCAGTGATGGGCGTGGGCATGCTGCTGGTAGAGAGTGACTAAGTGTGCATGTGTTGTTGGTGCATGTTTCTCGTGAGATTTTGAAATTGTGTATGGCCTTGTGTGTTTTTGGTGATGTGTATGTATAGTGATGAGTTATGCATATGTGAGTTGTGTATTTTACCAGGTATGACATGTTTGTATGTTAATGGTGCATTGTGAATGTATTTGTGGGTGATACATAATTGCATATTATGTACATCCTGCCTTGTGTGTTATTCATGACTTGTATGTATATTAGTATTTATGAAATAAACCACATACTGGCTATCTTTCTCTTACAATGGGGCTCAGACACAGGTGACTGAAATCTTCAAATCAGCAGTGTGTGTGTGTCTGTGTATCTGTGTGTGTGTGTGTGTGGTGTTTGTATGTGTGTTTGGAGACTTCTGATTTGCACTCATGACTTCAATTAGTTCCTTAAGTGACCTCCTTCTCATGGACGTAACCACTGCTCTAAGTGACTATTTCCTAAAAAGGGTCTGTTATCATTTTCATATACCTGTGTGAGTCAGTGGCTCAGAGGTTTGTAACCCTTGCACATTCACTTAATGTCCCAGGCAAAGGAATGTTAGGCGTGTTGCTGAGTGAAGTTAGAGCACAGAGTCTCACCAAATGGCGGCAAGACCTTGGGAGAGTCACTCAACTATTTGGCCTCGCTTTACATATCTAGAAAATGGAGGCTTACAGGCCTTCTGTAAGTATTTATGGCTTGAATAGAAGTTAATGTATGTGAGAGTCTTTTGTCAACTGGAAAATATATAAATATAAATGACAGACAGGCACCAAGAAAATTTTGGACAACTTCAGTCTCCTTGCAACCCTAAAATAACATACTGTCTCTGGCACTCACAACCAGTGAAAAGAGAGATTTCCATGTTAAAAGCATAAGTGATGATCACACAATATTAAGTTGAACTATATGAGGTAACCAATATTTGATCTATAGAAAATGGCAATTATAGAAGTAGGACAATAGTTCAATATATATATTTATTTATAGGGATATATATATGTACTGTATTCATATATATCCATACATATGGTGTGTATACATATATATATATACATATATAAACACACACACACACATATATATATATGTATGTATACATACACACACACACACATACAGTTGACCTTTAAACAACATGGGTTTGAACTGCACAAGTTCATTTACACATGGATTTTTTTGATAAATACAGTACAATACTATAAATGTGCTTTCTCTTCCTTATGATTTTCTTAATAACATTTTCTTTTCTCTAGCTTACTTTATTGTAAGAATACAGTATATAATACACATACAAAGTATGTGTTAATCAACTATTTGTTATTGGTAAGGCTTCTGGTCAACAGTAGGCTATCTATTAGTAATTAAGTTTGGGGGGAGTCAAAAGTTATATGACTGTGCATGGGAGTCAGCACCCCAACCCCCATGTTATTTAAGGGTTGACTGTATATCTCATATATATGTGTATGTGTGTGTATGTGTGTGTGTGTGTGTGTGTGTGTGTATATATATATATATATATATATATATATATATTCCCATATGTATGTCTACATATATTCCATCTGAGTATATGTATATGCATAGATGGAATGTAGAGATAGATGGAATATATATGTATACAAACACTCCCATCTGTGTGTATGTGTGTATGTATCCCCTTAGGTATATATGGACATACATGTATCCTATTTCTAACAGCAACTTGTTGCCTATGGAACAATTTCTTAATGGCTTAAATGAGAAAATTACCCTAATTTTTAGTGAAACAGCAAAGATTTTATCTGATAATGGAAGGCTGATGTGTGTATTTAATTAGGAAACATAAGTAAAGCCTTTAAGCATAGTGCCTGGCACACAGTATAACCCCCCAAATGTTCACCATTATTATGGAAGATTGTTTGAGAGGTATTCTGGTTTAGGAGTTGTTCTGGCATTCAGGTGGGGTTTGAATGACCCCCCATTTCTAGAGTGCTGGTGAGCTTACAGCTGTAGATGAGTGTGATCCAGCCAGGTTCACAGGAGGAATGTGACAACACTCCAACAAGGCCACCTCAGTGATGGCATCGCATGTCACTTTAAGGCAGAAACAACTGATACTAGTTTGCCAAGGACCATCTACTACTTCTGCCACAGTGAACTGTTTTCGTCTGGCTCTGTCTTGGTGTCATAAATTATCCCAGTATATGGGACCTTGCTTTTCTTGTCCACCACTACATTCTCAGTACTTAGCAGAGGGCCAGGTTCAATCTCAACATTCAGTAAATAATGGTCAAATGAAACAGTGAATGCTCTCTTGTTTCTGTGCAATGAGGTCTTGTTGGCTGCTTTTGGTTATAATGTTTTCCTAGAGCCAGACTGGGACAGAGTGAAGATGCATGCATCCACAGGTGTGAGAAATTAATAGGAATGTAATTTAAAATGCATTGTTTTCTCAGAATATTACAGTATGGAATGTGTCCCTATCATTCTTCCTGATATTTCCAATCCTCCTTTATCCCCAGCATGTAAAAGCACAGCATGAGGCCTGAGAACCAGAGCAGTGAGTTCCTCCTCCTGGGGCTCCCCATCCAGCCAGAGCAGCAGGGAATGTTCTTCACCCTGTTCCTGGGCATGTACCTGACCACAGTGCTGGGGAACCTGCTCATCATCCTGCTCATCAGGCTGGACTCTCGCCTTCACACCCCCATGTACTTCTTCCTCAGCCACTTGGCCTTCTCTGACATTTCCCTTTCATCTGTCACAGTTCCAAAGATGCTCATGAACATGCAGACTCAGCAACAATCCATCCCCTATATGGGGTGTATTTCACAGGTGTATTTCTTTATATTTTTTGGTTGCCTTGACAACTTTCTTCTCACAGTGATGGCATATGACAGGTATGTGGCCATCTGTCACCCTCTCCACTACACCACCACCATGAGGGAGGAGCTGTGTATCATCCTAGTGGCTGGATCCTGGTTCTTCTCTTGCATCCAAGCTCTTTTGCACACCCTCCTCGTGGACCAGTTGTCCTTCTGTGCAGGGACTGTCATCCCACACTTCTTTTGTGATCTTGCTGCTGTGCTCAAGTCTTCTTGCTCAGACACCTCTTTCAATGAGCTGCTTATCCTCACTGAAGGAGCATTGGTACTCATTCTACCATTGAGTGGTATCTTGGGCTCATATATTCATATGGCAGGCATCGTTCTGAAGGTCCCCTCCTTCAAAAGAATCTCCAAAGCCTTGTCTACATGTGGCTCCCATCTCTTTGTGGTGTGTTTATACTATGGGACAATTGCAGGTGTTTACTTTTTCTCTTCATCAGGCAACTCCAAAGACAAGGACATAATTGCTTCTGTAATGTACATGGTGGTCACCCCTATGCTGAACCCCTGCATCTACAGCCTGAGGAATAAGGACATGAAACATGCTCTTCAGAAAATTTTTAGAGTCAAGGACCCTCTTTGGTATGGTTAATTTAACCCCGTTGTCATGAACACTCATTGGGCTATAAACATGTCTCCTTTAAAAGTTGTGACATGGGGGGCGCCTGGGTGGCTCAGTCGGTTAAGCGGCCGACTTCGGCTCAGGTCATGATCTCGCGGTCCGTGAGTTCGAGCCCCGCATCGGGCTCTGTGCTGACAGCTCAGAGCCTGGAGCCTGTTTCAGATTCTGTGTCTCCCTCTCTCTGACCCTCCCCCATTCATGCTCTGTCTCTCTCTGTCTCAAAAATAAATAAACGTTAAAAAAAAATTAAAAAAAATAATAAAAGTTGTGACTTGGACAGCTCTTACTGCTGACACCATTCTTCATCTGATCTCATTTTATGTTTCCTCTCATCTTTTTCTTCACCTGATTTTTCCCCTACCTGTTCTCTGAATTCTGTGTATTAATGTTTCTATAGGGAAATCCCAAGTCCTCCTATGATGTTTACTGCAAGGTTGTGAGACTTTTGAGCCCACTTCACTGGGCTTCAAGAGCTTTTCTTATCTCCCATCTTTTTCTTCAATAACTCTCTTTATCTCGTGCTGATATTAACATATATTTATGTGAATTTTCTTAATACCACCAAACTTCATTTATTTCATGTGTGAAGAATTCAGAAGTTACCAAACTGTTTTGCCTATTGAATGGTGTCCATCACAGCTGGCATTAATTAAGCATTTAAATGTATATTTTATTTAATCCTCAGTACAAGCCTCTTATGAGGGTACTAATATTTTATGTAGAGAGCAAACCAAAACCCAGAGAGATCAAGTAAATTGCTGCCCTAAGACCTAATCTCAGACATGCATGACTTTAAAACCATGTCTTTAACCAGATTACTTTATTGCCATTATCTCGGTCTGTACCACTGACCAGTTTGGACATTTTTGATCCTTATATAGAGCATACAATAAGTACTGTTTTGTATTCCACTTTTTATTCAGTATAGTTATGGTTAAATCATTCTCAAGACTTTATAATTTTCAAATGTGTCTACACAACTTAATATATTCATCCATTCTAGTTTTGACTGACATTTGGGCTGTTTCCGGTTTGGGACCTCTATATACTAGAGAATGGGATTTGGGGGCCACAATGTATGTGTATTTTCAGCATTAATAGATAATACCAGAAAGTTAGATAAAGTGCTTACACCAGTTACACTCATTTCTGTAACATATGGAAAAATGTGGTCCACTTCCTCACCAACACTTATACTATCCATCTTTTCCGCCATACACATTTTTATGGGTTTATAGAAACAGTGTGCTGTGGCTTTAATTTGCACTTGTCTGATAACTCGTGTAGTTTATCCCTTTTGCCTATACTTACTGATCATTCTGATAGTTTCTCTTGTAAAGGACCTGTTCCCAATCCTTTGCTGCTGTTTTATTGGGTAGTCTGCTTTTTAACATTAATTTGTAAAAATTCTTTGTATATTCTACATTTTAGTCCTTTGCCAAATATACATATTGAGGATTTTTTTCATTATGTGGCTTCCTTTTTCAATATATTAATGGTCTATTTTGAGTTAATTTTGTGTGACTAATGCACAAAAAGGCTTCAATGTCATTCTTCTGCATGTAGATATCCAGTTTTCCCAGAGTCATTTATTTAAAAGATATTTCTTTCCCCCATTGATTTGTCTTGGCACCTTATAAAAATTCAGCTGGATACAAATTTGAGGGATTACTTCTGGACTTTCGGCTCTGTTCTATTGGCCTATATCTATCTTCATGACTATATCACACTAGCTTGATTACTGTAGTTTTGTAGTAAGATTTGAAATCAGGACATATGGATCCTGAAACTTTGTTCTATTCCTTTGAGATTGCTTTTGTTAGTTGGGATCCCTTGAATTTATGTAGGTAGTTTAAAATCAGCTTGTTAATTTCTGCAAAGAAAACAGCTTGGATTTTGGTAGTAATTATGCTGAATATATAAATCAATTTGGAAAGTACTGTTATCTTAACAGTATGAAGTATCTCAAGCCATGAACATGGGACGTATTTCCATTCATTTACATCTGTAATTTCTTTCAACAATATTTTGTTATTTCAGACTATGAATTTTCCACTTATTTAGATGAATTTATTCTTATGTATGCTATTCTTCTTGATGTTATTGTAAGTAGAATTGTTCATTTCATTTTCAGATTGTTCCTTCCTAGTGGGTAGAAATGCCATTGATTTTTGTGTATTGACCTTGTACTTTGCCATCTTTGAACCCATTTGTTCATTCTAGTAGTTTATTTTTTTATTCCTTAGTATCTTTTACAGTGGATCCTTGAACAATGCAGATGTTAGGGGGCACTGACCCCCCACACACATGCAGTTGAAAATCCATGTATAACTTTTGATTCCCCCAAAACTTAACATACTAATAGCCTATTGTCAGGCTTAGGTTATTGTTACTGTTACCAATGACATAAACAGTTGATTAAAACATATTTTGGGGGCATCTGGGTAGCTCAGTGGGTTAAGCGTCTGACTTTGGCTCAGGTCATGATCTCGCAGTTCATGAGTTCGAGCCTGGCTCCAGGCTCTGTCACTGACAGCTCGTGAGTCCGGAGCCTGCTTTGGATTCTGTGTCTGCCTCTCTCTCTACCCCCCTTCTGCTTGCTCTCTTGCTCTCTGTCTCTCTGTCTCTCTGTCTCTCTCTCTCAAAAATAATAAACATTAAAAAAAATTTAAACGTATTTTGTATGTTATATGTATTATATATTGTATTCTTACAATAATGTAAGCTAGAGAGAAAAAATGTTAAGAAAATCATAAGGAAGAGAAAATACATTTATAGTACCATGTTGTACTTACAAAAAAAAAAAATCCACATACAAGTGGACCCATGCAGCTCAAACTTGTGTTGTTCAAGGGTTAACTGTATATACAAAATCATCAGAAAATAAATACAGTTTTGCTCCTTCCTTTCCAATCTAGATGCCTATTATTTTATTTTCTTTCTTGACTGCCCTGACTAGAACCTTCAGTAAACCTTGAAGAGAAGTGATATTGTTCCTGAACAATCTATCTAGGTAAAGCCTAGATAGAGATGATGGTTGCACAACGCTGTAAATGTACTTAATGCCACTAAATTGTGCACTTTAAAATGGTTACCCAATAGACACAGGAGTGCTGATTCATAGGGACACAGTACCCCAATGTTTATAGCAGTGCTTTCAACAATAGCCAAATTATGGAAAGAGCCTAAATGTCCACCAACTGACGAATGGATAAAGATGTGGTTTGTATATACAATGGAATACTACTTGGCAATGAGAAAGAATAAAATCATGCCATTTGCAGCAGCATTGATGGAACTGGAAGGTATTATGCTGAGTGAAGTAAGTCAGTCAGAGAAGGACAGATGTCATATGTTTTCACTCATATGTGGATCTTGAGAAACTTAACAGAGATCATGGGGGAAGGGAAGGGGAAAAAATAGTTACAAACACAGAGAGAGGGAGGCAAGCCATAAGAGACTCTTAAATACAGAGAACAAACTGAGGGTGGATGTGGGGGTGGGGGAGAGGGGAAGATGGGCATTGAGGAGGGCACTTGTTGGGATGAGCACTGGGTGTTGTGTATAAGCGATGAACCATGGGAATCTACCCCAAAAACCTAGAGCACACTTTACACACTGTATGTTAGCCAATTTGACAATAAATTATATTTAAACAAACAAATAAATAACATTTTAAAAATAAAATGATTAAAATGGTAAATTTTATGTTATGTGTATTTTAGCACAATAAGAAGTAATCAAATAATGTAATTTATCCCCTAAGCAAAATAAAAGAAGGATTAATGAAAAAAAGAAAGAGCCAAACCATACAACAGACTCTTGACTATACAGAACAAACTGAGGGTTGCTGGAAGGGAGGTGAGTGGGGAATTGGTTAAATGGCTAATGGGCATTAAGAGGGGCACTTGTAATGAACCCTGGGTGTTTTATGTAAGTGATGAAACACTAAATTCTACTCCTGAAATTAATATTATGCTGTATGTTAACTAACTGGAATTTAAATAAAAACTTGAAACTACTATATACGTAATATGAATTCATAATATAATATAATAAATATTCATATTCATTAATTCAATATTCATAATACTTTTTAAATTTTTCACAATTTTGAATGCTTTCTATGTATAGAATGTATGCTAGGCAACTTAAGATCTTCATGCATCTGTTTCATTAATTATATATAACATATATATAATACATATTATATAATTCATATTATGTATGAGTCCCAGAAGAATAAGAAACAAAATTGAGAAGAAATATTTAGAAAAATAATGGAGACAAATTATTCAAATATAAATGACTTCATATTTCAAAACTCTATAGAGTAATAAAAAGGAGAGAAAATAAAAGGCTTACACCTCCATAAATTTAATAAATTTCAAAATCAAACAGAAAATTCTGACAGAAAGGGAAGTTTGCCTACACAAAAACAGTAATCCTACTCACATCAGACTTCTTAATAGCTATCCTGGATGTAAACAGACAATGAAATATTTTTAATGCATAGAAGGAATATGGTTTTAAAATCAATATTTTATATCAAGCAAAGGTACCACTCAAATGTAGAGATATATTACAAATATTCATAGATATATAAAGCCTCAGAAGGTTTGCCACACAGAGCTTTGTGGAGGAAACATTCAAATTAAAAAATAAACATTTTTAGGAAATGTTGCAAGATGTTTGGAAATTAAGGATGATTAAATATCTTGATAAAATTTGGGTTTTTTAAAGGTTTAAACTAAAGGAAAAATGAGAAAGTATATCCATTATAAATCAGAATTAAAATTCCTACAAATCATTATCAAAAGACAATAAACCCAATAAAAATGGTCAGATTCTTCATAAAAAGATCTAAGACTTGTCAATAAGTACATGAAAATGTGCTCAACATTATTAAGAATTGGGGAAATGCAAATTGAAATCATAATGAGTTATCACTTCAAATGGTAAAAATGTTAACACTAAGATTTTTATTGTGAGAGAGTGTTTTGTTTTCTGACTTATTTACCTTAGAAAATCAAAGTCCAGAGAGAATAACTGCACTTCACAAAGTCACAGAGAAGTTCATTTCAAGTTTGAGGACTGGGCAACAGACCAAATTTTTTCCCACAATGAATACTTCAGAGACTGGTGTTCCCAGGTGTCTCAGCAACTTCCAATAGGGAGCTCTAGGGATTATTTTAGAAACTGCAGGTGGGTAGCTTCTTTTTTTTCTGGGTTTCTAGTCAGTTTGGCTGACTTAGGATCAAGGATGGCCTGCTCTCATTTCTCCATCCTTGGAGTAGATGAGGGGTCCATGTCCCAGGAGCCACTTATGCCTTAAACATAGGGGAAGATGTCTTTTCTTCTGCCATCAAATATGGCTTCTCCACTCTTGATAAGTAAGATCCCAGATCAGAAGAGACAAATCTTGACCTTAACATGAAAAAATGAGGAGCTCTTCTGGGCCCAACTCAAGACTGAGAGTAAGTCATTGACCATACCTCCCCTTTTCTAGTCAGTCAAGGGAAGCAGATTAGTCCTTTGGAAATTGTTTGAGGAACCCTGTTTCTGGTATCAGTTGTAGTGCTGAACACCTGACCTATCACCAGGTAGAGAGGAGGGGGAGGCATCCAAGAAGGTGAAATGGCTAAATAGCAAAGGCATGCAGGCAGGACATGTGAGTTGTTTGAGGGCTGTGGGCAGTTTCATAGGTGAGCCTGGGGTGGCATAGCATGACAGGGAAGTGTCACTGGACAGACAGATGGAGACAGACTCAGAAAGGGCTAATTATGTCATGATAAGAAAAAGCCTGGATGTTGTCCTGATGGTAATAAGGAGACTCACAACGGCCTATGACATAATTCAGTTATCCTTCTTCACAGAGGGAGAAACTAAAGTCCAAGAGGTTAAATGAACTACTCAAAGCTTCATTATTGGGTTTGATACAGAAGGTGAGTCAAAATTTCCTTTGTACCAACGAAATGTTTCTTTTCGTTTACACTATGCAGCCTAAATACTTTCCCTGGAGACAAATAAATGAGTCTACTGTAGCAGTTTTAAGTGCATAGATATAGTAGGGATTCCATTTTCAGAAGTACAGGAAATGCCCCCACATGGGTATGACACTCTCCTACAGCCTGGACCACTAGCCAGGGTGTTAGACCATCTGTCAGAATAAAGTCAAAACCAGAGGATGTATCTTTTCCCCAAAAGTCAATTGTTTTAAGTTCTATTAGTTTATTCGCCCAGAATATCAGAAGAAGTCTGAAAATATTCATTTATTTTTGTTTTTAATTTGGAATCAATGGAGCTGTTTATGATGGGCTGTATGCTCCTAAAGGTTGATTACCTTTGCAAGTGAAAAATTGGAATAAATATTCATTTTTCTAATTCTGACTAGAAAGGTGATATGACTAAATGAATACAACAAATTATATCACTGTACTTCCTTCTATTTGCTAAGCTCTTGAATCAACTTGGTTGCAGTTGGTGGTAAAAGACAGAGATACCAGAAAGAAAAGAATTTGAGCTTCTCAGAGTGATAATCATGGTCTGAGGTCATTAGCTTTGCATGTATAGAAACTGAATCATATCCAAGCATTGGGTTAAATTAAAATGGACTAATGGACTGACTCACACCAGTCACACTCACAAGAGACTGATGCACAAGCCAAAAATATCAATATCTTCATTTGTCATGAAAACTGTAGCTACCAAATTGAATGGATATTTACATTCTCTAAGGTGATAGATATGTGAATTAACTTGATTGTAGTAATCATTTTACAATGTGTATGTGTGTATGTATATATATATATATATATATATATATATATATATATATATAAACATCACACTGTACACCTTACATATATACAGTTTTCATCTGCCAACTTTATCTTGATAAAGTGAAATGAATAAATGAAGGAGTTTATTTGTTAAGTCCCTAATGGTGCATTTTCTCATGAAAATATGCAGGAAGCTGAACAAGAGTCAGAAAGTGATTTAGTAAACCCTGAAAAGCAGCATAGCAGAACTAAGAACTTAGACTTTTGACTCAGATAAACTTTACATCACACCCTAAATGTGTAGCTTTGGCAATTTTCTTCATCCTCCTGACCTCAGTTTCTACATCTTTAAAATAAAGATAAGCATAGCGTCACTGAACAGGGTTACCACAAGAAAATCCAGTGGCTGGCACATGGCTAGTGCTCAGCCAGTGTTAGCTATTGTTAGACTGACTTTTTCATTGAGTTAGAGACAGGAGTATGGATTGGATAAATTCAAAACCCATAATTATCTAGTAATGAGATTCCTCGTGTAGCCTCACTGTGGCTGCTGTGGAACAGAAAGATATTCAAGTCTCAAATCAAGATACTCTCTTCACAGAACTCTGCGAGAAACAAACTGAGGTGTAGTTTGGGGTGGGGTGCAAACTAAGGATTTGACTCTTTCCAATTAGGTTTGCCATATATGAATCCAAAAAAAAAAAACAAAACAAATATAAGAGGCCTACTTACAGCAAAAAAAAAAATCGGTAAGTGAGGGACATCAAGGTTTCAGAGGAAAGGGACAAATAGTTCCTGGACATGCTGGGGGGAATTGGAACAGAATGCACTTCTACAGCCTCTTCTGTAAAAAAAAAAGCTGGGAACTTTAGGTGTGCCTGGGTGATTCAGTCAGTTAAGCATCCAGCTTCGGTTCAGGTCATGATCTCATGGTTTGTGAGCCTGAGCCCTGTGTCGGGCTCTGTGCTGACAGCTCAGAGCCTGGAGCCTGCTTCAGATTCTGTGTCTCCCTCTCTTTCTGTCCCTCCCTCACTCATGCTCTCTCTCTCTCTGTCTCTCTGTCTCTCAAAATTGAATAAACATTAAAAAAAATGTTTTTAAAGCTGGGAACTTTAAAAAGGGCCTGAATTGAATAAACTAAAACATAAGACATTTATGTTTTAATTTTAACTAAGATAGAATTATAAATATACATGCTGTTCTGAAATTTTACCTTTAAAAAATATTAAATTAATTATATACTTATTTATAATTATAATTATTATATATAATATTAATTGATTTCATTTCATTTTAATTAACTTTTAAATGTAAGTAAAACATTATTTACTTAATTATATTATATTATTCTTCAATGAGAAAAATAGTATATGCTGATGGGATCTGTGTAATCAGAGCACACTTTTTTTTTCACATTGTACAACCATGTTTCATGGAGACTGCCGGAATAGTTTGAAGGGTGCCCTGGATAGCTGGTCAAGTGCTCTCACCAATCTGTAAATTTACAAATAGTTTGATCCAAACTATCTTTTTAACATGCATAATTATAAATTCGAGCTTTGCCAAAACAGAATTGTCTAAACCACATGATTTTTCTAATAGGAATATGAAATACTTTCTACAGCATTATTTTACTTTTTTGCTATTTATAATAAAATTTGTTTCATACAGAATTCCAGACATGAATAGAAGAAACCATACCAACATCTATGAATTTCTTCTCGTGGGCCTCTCTGAGTGGCCACAGCAGCAGCCTCTCCTATTTGGACTCTTCCTGGGCATGTACCTGGTCACCATGGTGGGGAATCTGCTCATCATCCTGGCCATTGCCTCAGACCTCCACCTCCACACCCCCATGTACCTCTTTCTAGCCAACCTGTCCTTTTCTGACATTGGTTTCATCTCTACAGTAATTCCCAAGATGCTAGATAATATTGGCTCAGGAAGTAAAAGGATTTCTTATGGCGGGTGTCTGACACAGCTTTATTTCTTTGGCCTATTTGCAGATCTGGACAACTTTCTCCTGGCTGTGATGGCACTTGACCGCTATGTGGCCATCAGCCACCCCCTCCATTATGCCATGATCATGAACTACCAACGCTGTGTCCTATTAGTGGCTGGGTCATGGGTGGTCACTACCTTCCACGCCCTAGTGCATACCTTCCTGGTAACTAGGCTTTCTTTCTGTGGCCCCAATATCATCCCCCATTTCTTCTGTGATCTTGTCCCACTCCTGAATCTGGCCTGCTCCAGTACTTATGTCAATGACCTGGTGCTCATCCTTGTGGCAGGTACATTGCTAATTGGACCCTTCATCTGCATCCTTACATCTTACTTTTATATTGCATTGGCTATCCTAAGAATCAGTTCCCCAAAGGGTAAGCAAAGGGCCTTCTCCAACTGCACCTCCCACCTCTCTGTGGTCTCTCTGTTTTATAGCACAGCTATTGGTGTCTATTTATGTCCTCCATCATCCCCCTCAGGTGGAAAGAATAGAGTCTTCTCAATAATGTACACAGTGGTGACCCCCATGCTGAACCCCTTCATCTACAGCCTAAGAAACAGGGATATGAAGGGGGCGCTAGGAAAACTACTCAGAAGAAAAACACTCTAACATTCTTTCTCAGGATCTCAGGGTCCTGAATCCAAGACTCAGAACTGGGAGTTGAAATTGGCCGCCTGAGAATCTAACCACTGTAGCTTCCCTGAACTTGAAACTTCTTTGTTTCTTATGTTTATATTTCAAAGTACTGATTAACACTGAGGACAGGGAGGGACCAGTGATATCAGTAACCTTAGATCATCTTTGTGAAGTTCCCAGTCTCTGAGAAGCTTATTATCCACTATCAAAATGGCTCTTGTTATTTTTACTGGTGGCTAAGAGAAGCCTGTGGGTGGAGGGACTTGCACACTTATAAAATGAGACTGAAAGCCCAAAATTTTGTTTAGTTCAACTTAGAACTATGGAAGACCCCTTTAGCTCAAGAATATAGGATTCATTATTTCTGGTAACAAGAAATACAAAGGAAATAATCTGGTACTTTATATTTAAACAGACAGTGTTCTATAGAAATGCCATAATGGGGCGTTAGTTTAAGTCCTGGGTTCCAGGGATGGCTTTGCCATAAATGAACTGTGTGACAGCTGGATAATCGCTTGATGTCTCTGATAAAATAAAGTGATTGAATTGTGTTGGTCTAAGACTCTACAGGCATATACTCCACCTCCAATAATATTTAATGTTATTGTGACAAGAACTAAAGATTTGAAGTCAGAAGTTTCTAGTCAGGACCAAAAGTCCTCCACTTTCACACTCTGTAATTTGGGGAACATTCTTCCTCTTTGAGTTCTGGTTTTCTTATCTTTAAAGCTGGTAAAACACCTATATCATAAGAGTAACAAATAATAAATAATACATAAGCTTACTTGGATCACAGTAAATACTCAATAAATGTTTATGGAATCTAAATCTTCAGTTCTGTTATTTACCTTGATCAATCTTAGGACCTCCCTCTGTCTGTTAGGACAACCTTCAATCATTCACACTCTGGAAGCTCTGTTTCCAATCTTCATGTCATTTATGAAGGATCTTCTAGATAACTGCTTTCTCGGGTAAATATTTGGGAGGTCTTTGAAGATGGAGGTGGAAAATGAATTAAGGAGAATTCTTCCAGTAATTATGTAATTCCTATTTGCTTCACTAGGATTACCAAAGGTTGACTTAATATACACGGAACGGTGCACTAGTGTTGGGAGGAATATTTCTTCACCTGGCTTGACCTGTACCTCCATGTGGATGAGATTCAATTTGCACAACAACTGCCCAGTTTCTTCCTTTATTCATCCTTCCCCAGAACATAAATTTGGGCACACTCAGTTCAGACCATCCCTGTTTCTTATTGAGAACCAGCCCTGTTTACAGGGACCATGCGCTCTGCTATGTATCTCTAAGAGCAAAGCAGCCACTTATACACATGGGAATTCTCCCTAATCCAGCAATACCTGCTTCTGGAGTTGGCCAGAAAAGCATGCAGATTCTCACCTCAAGTCATGTCTTCAACCTAGACATCATCTGTAGTAAAGTGGTGATTTGGCTCCTGTCTATTCTTTGTCCTTGTCTTATTCATTAATTGATTTAGAACCCAACTGGGAAAGTAGTAGCCCATTTACTGGGCTCCCCCAAACACCTCCAACAATCTGAAAATCATAGCCCCAGTACGTAGGAGCTGGGTGAGTCTACAGTAAGTTATTTAACACCTCTGGATCTCCTTGTTTGAAATAATGAGGTGATAATATGAGTTTTTATAATTTTGAAAAATAGCAAATAAATGAAAAAATGTAATTAAAGTGCTTAGCATGATATCTAACAGACAGAAGGGACTCAAAAAATAGCTGTTGCCCCTGTTGTCACACAGCTGCTGCTGTTTTCATAGCTGCTTTTGGCATTGTTGTAGGTCTTGTCAGCTTGACCCCTCCCCTGCTGATTAATCAGTCAGCCAATTGAATCATATACTTTATAATAGTTGTTGCTCTGGGGGGAGGAGCCAAGATGGCAGAACAGCATAAAAGTTTTTGTTTTTGTTTTTTTTTTTGCATCTCGCATTCATGAAATACAGCCAGAGCAACACTAAACCATCCTGCACAGCTAGAAAACTGATTTGAGGATTAACACAACAATCTGCACAACCTGAACCACAGAACTCAGCAGGTATGTGGCACAGAGAGGTGAATGGGGGGAGAGAGAAGCCACAGAGGGCAGGGAGCTGTTTTTGCTTGTGGAGAGAGGACTGAGATGGGGGGAGAATATGGGAAAAGCTACCCCCCAAAAGCAGCTGGAGAGAAAGTGGAAAAGTGGAAACAGCCACAGGGACTGAACTAAAAAGGAGGAAGGAGAAATGAGAGGGCTTAAATTCCATTAAGACTCTACAAACAGGGGGAGTGCAGAGTCTGAAACTCTGCAGCTCCATACCTGGCAGTGCTCTGGTGAGAAGGGCAAATCCCCAGGAGCTGAGTGAGATGTGGGGGTCCTTGGGCCACACAGGAAGAGGCTGTTCCCCTGCTGGGAGGACATTTGGTAGAGGCATGTGTTCCCCCCCAACACACAGGCAAAGGTGCCAGCAGACCCTGGAGAACAACCACATTTGCTGGTGCTGGAACAAGGTCATTAAGGGTGAAGACTGGTGCCAGATGTGTGTTGTGATTTTCCATAATCCCTGAAACACTGCTGCTACACGATCATGTGAACTTTTTCTGGGGCGGGCTGGCACCCAGTTGTAGCCTCTGGGCATCAGCAGCAGTACAGTCCCACAAATGTTCCTGGGTGTGGCTGGCACCCAGCCATTGCTTGGTGAGACTCTCCCCCAGAAGATCTGAGCAGATCAAAGCCACAATCCCTCAGAAGTGAGGGGTTGGGAAACACAGCTGCATCTGAGATAAAACTCAGGAGGGAGGTGCCACCTGGCAACCTGACAACTTGGTCATGGACAGTGTAAAAGCGGGGAGTGGATGGAAGCCAGAGACAAAGGACAGGTGCACGACTGCTGATCAGGGAGAACAGAGTTCTGATACTAGAGACTGGGTAGCTGGGTGATGCCATTTTCACCCCTCCCGTGCATGCGCATACACACCTACAAGTGCCACGGCAATCCACCCCAGTAAGCTACGCAGTGCCATCTAGTGGAGAATGGAGACTTTACACTAAGCCCCGCCCAATTGGGCCAACCTTGCTCTTCAGGAACACCATAAGTCTCTCTGCCTACTTAGTTTATGGACTATAAAGTGCTTCATAATTTGACTTATAGGGGAAAACAATGCAATTTCCATTGTATTTCACTCTGTTCGCTAGTCCATCTATACAATTTTCTTTTTTTTTCTCTTTTTCATTTCTTTTTTTTACTTCCATCATTTCGTTTTATTCTATTTCATTGTATTCATTTTTAAAAATTTTCAAACTTTCCTTTTTTCCTTTTTCTTGTTTTTCTCATTTTTTCTTTTTCCCCCCTTTTTTCACTAATCTATCAAGCTCCTTTCAAAAACCAGACCAAAACACACCTAGGATCTAGCATCATTTATTTGATTTTTATATGGGGGGATGTTGTTTTTAATTTCTTAATTTTAATTATTTTTTACCTTATTAATTCCTTTTCTTCCTTCAAAATGATGAAACAAGGAATTCATCCCAAAAGAAGGAGCAGGAAGAAATGACAGCCAGGGACTTAGTCAACACAGATACAAGCAAGATGTCTGCACCAGAATTTAGAATCACCTTAATAAGAATACTAACTGGGGTTGAAAATAGATTCAAATCCCTTTCTGCAGAGTTAAAAGAAGTAAAAGCTACTCAGGATGAAATAAAAAATGGCATCCATCTTCAATGGATGCCACAGCAGAAAGGATAGATGAGGCAGACCAGTGAATCAGTGATATATTGGACAAACTTATGGAGAATAATGAAGCAGAAAAACGAGGGAGACTACGGCAAAAGAGCACGATTTAAGAATTAGTGAAATCAGTGACTCATTAAAAAGGAACAACATCAGAATCACAGGGGTTCCAGAAGAGGAAGAGAGAGAAAAGTGGGTAAAAGAGTTATGTGAGCAAATCATAATGGGAAACGTTCCTAACCTGGGGAAAGACACAGACATCAAATTCCAAGAAGCACAGAGGACCCCCATTAGATTCAACAAAAACTGACCATCAACAAGGCATATTATAGTCAAATTCACAAAATACTCAGGCAAAGAGAGAATCATGAAAGCAGCAAGGGAAAAACAGTCCTTAACCTACAAGGGAAGACAGATGAGGTTTGCAGCAGACCTATCCACAGAAACTTGGCAGGCCAGAAAGGAGTGGCAGGATATATTCAATGTGTTGAATTGGAAAAATATGCAGCCAAGAATTCTTTACCCAGCAAGGCTGTCATTCAAAATAGAAGGAGAGATAAAAAGTTTCCCAGAAAAACAAAAAATTAAAGGAGTATGTGACCACTAAACCAGCCCTGCAAATTTTAAGGGGGACTCTCTGAAGGGAGAAAAGACAGGAAAAAAAAAAGACCAAAAGCAATAAAGACTAGAAAGGACCAGAGAACACCACCAGAAACTCCAACTCTAGAAGAAACATAATGGCAATAAATTCATATTTGTCAGTACTCACTCTAAACATCAATAGACTAAATGCTCCAATAAAAAGACATAGGGTTGGGGTGCCTGGGTGGCTCAGTCAGTTAAGCATCCAACTTCAGCCCAGGTCATGATCCCACACTTCGTGGGTTCAAGCCCTGCATCAGGCTCTGTGCTAACAGCTCATAGCCTGGAGCCTGCTTCAGATTCTGTTTGTGTGTGTGTGTCTGTGCATGTGTGTGTGTGTGTGCCCCTCCCCTGCTTGCATTAGCTCTCTCTGTCTCCCCAAAATAAATAAATATTTAAAAAAAGACATAGGGTAACAGACTGGATAATAAAACAAGATCCATCTATATGCTGTTTACAAGAGACCCATTTTAGACCTAAAGACACCTTCAGATTGAAAGTAAGGGGATGGAGAACCATCTATCATGCT
Source organism: Panthera leo (assembly GCF_018350215.1). Taxonomy (NCBI): domain Eukaryota; kingdom Metazoa; phylum Chordata; class Mammalia; order Carnivora; family Felidae; genus Panthera; species Panthera leo. Next base: position 81,497,886 of record NC_056691.1, read on the forward strand.
AAAGGTCGACAAAAGAAAGCTGGAGTAGCCATACTTATATCATACAATCTAGACTTTAAAATGAAGACTGTAACAAGAGATGAAGAAGGGCATTATATCATATTTAAAGGGTCTATCCACCAAGAAGACTGAACAATTGTAAACATTTATGTGCCAAATGTGGTAGTACCCAAATATATAAATCAATTAATCACAAACATAAAGAAACTCATTGACAATAATACCATAATAGTAGGAGACTTCAACACCCCACTTACAACAATGGACAGATCATCTAAACAGAAAATCAACAAGGAAACAATGGCTTTGAATGACACACTGGACCAGATGAACTTAACAGATACATTCAGAACATTTCATCCTAAAGCAACAAAATATGCATTCTTCTCCAGTACACATGGAACATTTTCTAGAATAGGTCACATACTGGGACACAAATCATCCCTCAACAAGTACAAAAAGATTGAGATCATACCATGCATATTTTCAGACCACAATGCTATGAAACTCGCAATCAACCACAAGAAAAAATTTGGAAAGGTAACAAATACTTGGAGACTAAAGAATATCCTACTAAAGAATGAATGGGCCAACCAAGAAGTTAAAGAGGAAATTAAAAAGCACATGGAAGCCAATAAAAATGATAACACCACAGCCCAAAACCTCTGGGATGCAGCAAAGGCGGTCATAAGAGGGAAGTATATAGCAATCCAGGCCTTCTTAAAGAAGGAAGAAAGGTCTCAGATACACAACCTAACCTTATGCCTTAAGGAGCTGGAAAAATAACAGCAAATAAAATCCCAAACCAGCAGAAGACAGAAAATAATAACAATTAGAGCATAAATCAATGCTATCAAAACTAAAAAAAAAAAAAAAAAGTAGAACAGATCAATGAAACCAGAAGCTGGTTCTCCAAAGAATTAACAAAATTGATAAACACCTAGCCAGTTTGATCAAAAAGAAAAAGGAAAGTACCCAAATAAAAAAAATCAAGAATGAAAGAGGAGAGATCACAACCAAGACAGCAGAAATAAAAACAATAACAAGAGAATATTATGAGCAATTATATGCCAATAAAATGGGCAATCTGGAAGAAATGTAAAAATTCCTACAAACATATATACTACCAAAACTGAAACAGGAAAAAATAGAAAATTTGAACAGACCCATAACCAGTAAGGAAATCAAATTAGTAATCAAAAATCTGCCAAAAAACAAGAGTCCAGGGTCAGATGACTTTCCAGGGGAATTCTACCAAACATTTAAGGAAGAACTAATACCTGTTTTCTTGAAGCTGTTCGAAAAATAGAAATGGAAGGAAACCTTCCAAACTCGTTCTATGAAGCCAGCATTACCTTGATTCCAAAACCAGTCAAAGACCCCACTAAAAAGGAGAACTACACACCAATTTCCCTGATGAACATGGATGCAAAAATCCTCAACAAGATACTAGCCAACCAGATCCAATAACACATTACAATAATTATTCACCATGATCAAATGGGATTTATACCTGGGATGAAGGGCTGATTCAATATCTACAAATCAATGTGATACATCACATCAATAAAAGAAAGGACAAGAACCACATGATTCTCTCAATAGATGCAGAGAAAGCATTTGACAAAATACAGCATCCTTTCTTGATAAAAACCCTCAAGAAAGTAGAAGGATCATACCTCGAGATCATAAAAGCCATATATGAAAGTCCCACGGCTAACATCATCCTCAGTGGGGAAAAACTGAGAGCTCCCCCTAAGGTCAAGAACATGACAGGGATGTCCACTCTCGCCACTGCTATTCAACATAGTATTGGAAGTCTTAGCCTCTGCAATCAGAGAACACAAAGAAATAAAAGGCATCCAAATCGGCAAGGAGGAAGTCAAATTTTCATTCTTTGCAGACGACATGATACTCCATATGAAAAACCCAAAACATTCCATCAAAAAACTGCTAGAACTGATCCCCATTTCTCTTTCAATGCACTTATCTCAATAGTATTTCAATAAGTAATTTCCTCAGAAATTACTTACTTATTCCTCCACCCATTCTACAAATATATACTAAGTTCCTATGAGGTGTCTGACACTCCATTTGACACTGGGACTGGGTGAAGAACAAAGCACATCTTGCCCCTGACTTCATGGCGCTTGTAGTCTAGTATATAACATCTTCTACACTTTTAAGTTCTATGAAAGGAGGAGCTCTGTCTTATTCCATTCCTGCATCCCATAGGATTTAGCTAAATAAAAGAGTGAAGAAATAAATATAGAAATTAATGAATAAGTGAGTGAGTTCTATTTGGAATGTTTATTTAAACTTTTTTGAAATTTTTAAAAATTTATTTTAATTTCTAATTTTTGTTTTTACACTTTGATGATTTCTCACAAGGCAAACCATAGGTATCTACCACCTGTTCAGGAAATAGATCATTGCCAGCTTTCCAGAAATTGCCTTTGTGCCTCTTTCAAAGTGCTATTCTCTCTCTCCTATGAAAATACCACTATTCTTACTTTTTATGTTAATTACTTCCTTGATTTCCCTTTTAATTTGACCACATACACATCTGTGCCCAAACACTATAATTTAATTGTTCCCATTAAAAGCTTTTTTATTGTTTATTTTTTCCAGACTCACTGAGATATAATTGACCTACAACTCTGTGTAAGTTTAAGGTGTAGAATTTGATAACTTGGTATACATATATATTGTGAAATGATTACCACAGTAAGGTTTATATATCCACTATTTCATATAGTTGCCTTTTGTGTGTGTGGGGGGGGGAGGGATACTTAAAATCTGCACTTTTAGCAACTTTAAAATACACAACAACTCTTGTATACTGTTGTATATTTTAAACAATACAATGACAATAACAATACAGTATTGTTAGCTATAGTCACCATGCTGAACATTATATCCCTAGAACTTACTCATCTTAATAACTGGAAATGTATACATTTTGACCAACTTCTCCCCATTTCTCTCCACCACCCTTGCCACAGCACCTGGAAACCACCAATCTACTCTTGGTTTCTATGAGTTTGGCTTTTTTAGATTCTGTATATAAGCAAGATCACATAGTAGTAGTATTCTCTGTCTTTTTTTCACTCAGCGTAATACCCTCAAGCTTAATCCATGTTGTCACAAATGGAAGGATTTCCTTCTTTTGTATGGCTCAGTAATATTCCATTGGGTGTATAGATACCATATGTTTTTTTTTTTTTTACCCTTTCATCTGGTGACAACACTTAGGTTGTTTCCATATCTTGGCTATGGTGAATAATGCCACAATGAACATCGAGGTAACTCATATGGCCCTTGAGAGGATTAACTGACACAAAAGCATCTGAGTACTTTATTTTTTGTTTGTTTTTTTGTTTTGTTTTGGTTTGGTTTGATTTGGTTTTCCATTCTATAAACCTTTTTTTTTTTAATTTAAATCCCAATTAGTTAACATATACAGTAATAATGATTTCAGGAATAGAATTTAGTGATTCATCACTTGCATCTGAGCACTTTAAATGCCTGACACATAGTATATACTCAACATATGTTACCTATTATGATTGCCAACTATGTGCATTCAATGATGTCTGTGTCCATGTGAATTTCAGATGTTTGAGAACAGGCTGACATGAGAGCTGATAAGAATGTCCCATTTCTGTTTCTAGGGAAATGAATGACTTGTGTTGTTCCCAGAATGGAGAGAGCATACATAAAAGGGAAAATATCTATCCAAGCTGCACACTAAGAACAGTTAGAGAGTTATGAGTTAGATCAAGAAGGAAAACATAACAATATTTAAGCACACTATAATCCCTACAAATTCATAATAAACTCAGAGCAACCACAGAGAAAAAAATGGGCAAGGATATAGTTGGAAAACTCAAAGAAGAGAAACCCTAAAACTGTCAAAAACAATACAAAAAAAGTTCCCTCAGAAATTAGAAAAATAAAAAGTAAAGCTACAATAAAGTATTGTTTCTTTTTCCATCATCAGACTGGGAGACAGTAAAGAGTTTGCATACAGTGTGTTAGGCTGTGTGGAAAAGGACACTTTCATATGCTCTTGGAGGCTGTATAAATTGGCTGCAACTTTTTGAAGGACAATCTTATAGTACCAACTGAAATTAAAAATTCACATATACTTTCATCGAGCACTTCCATTTCTAGAAAAATATATGTACACAAAGATATCTGTAAAGGAATGTCCATGTGGCATTTCTTTTTTAATAGTGCCCCCAAAAATGAGATACATGGCATGAGTAAAGACTACAATAATTTGTGGTCCATCTAATAATGTATTAAATATTTTTTTAAAATAACGAGGTAATGGGGTACCTGGGTGGCTCAATCAGTAAGTGTCCAACTTTGGTTTAGGTCATGATCTTGCAATCCGTGGGTTTGAGCCCCATGTGCTGTCAGCACAGAGCCTGAAGCCTGCTTCTGCTTCTGTGTCTCCCTCTCTCTCTGCCCCTCCCCTGCTCACACTCTGCCTGTCTCTCTCTCTCAAAAGTAAACATTTAAAAAGTCTTTTAAATAACAACAACAAGGTAGGTCCGATGGTGACATAGAACATCTAGGATATATTGATGAGAGAAACAAAGAAAGTTCAAGAACAAATGATCTCATTTTTGTAAAAACAAAATTGTACATATATGCATAGGAAAGTGTTTGGATGGGTACATGTCAAAACATTAATAGCAATTACTCCTAGACTCTCATTTTTCACCTGATACTTCATTCACTGCTAAATATTTTTGAATAAGAGTGTACCATTTAAATGAAATATAAAACAAGAGGCTACATTTTTAAGTATTCAGGGTAGTGAGACACCCCATCCACGCCTTGACCATATCTAAGTTTTTGTGGGCTTTCTTCTCAGAGTCCAATTTTGGAGCCCTTGTCAGAGAACCTCATGTCCAGGCTGATCTCTCAGGTCCTGGCCACTCTCCCAGGATCATATGCCAAACCACAGGCAGTCACTGACGCTAATATTGGAAGAACTGCCTTGTTAGCCCCATTCCCCAGAGATGGCAGCAAATTTGGACGATGACACACTTGGGGCTCTGTGCCAGTGAGAACCATGGAATCATGTAGGAGCATGGATAAAACCTTCCAGTCCCTTTCCCAGACATGCCTTCCTGCCCCTGACCAGCAGAAGAACCCCCACAAGGCTGGCTGCTCTTCCTCTTCAACTCCTTCCTGATGCCTTCCTCTCTTCTAGGTTGGGCAACTTCCTCTCTCCTCCCGGAGTGGATAGCTCTGTGCCACTGTCAGAACAAGACATCATGACATATGCTGCCTGAGGGAGGAAGGAAGTGCCAAGCCCAACCGACTCCAGTCCAGTCAGAGGCTCCCAATAAGGTGAGTCTCTGCACTCGGGACTGCATACCCAACAGCAGTTTCTGAGCAGTTCAGGCAATTCCTCTCTAGGCTCTCTGCAATTTATGGAGGGATGAGCACCTTTCCCAAACTGGATCCTTTGCAGCAGTGTGCACATCGTGAGGTTTGTCTTTGACTCTCTTTCTTCTCTTTTTCTCTTTCTTTCCTTTCATAGTGCCTCTTCCTTATGCCACCCTCACACATGCTATGTCTTCATGGACTCTCCCTTCCCTTATGAAAACCTAGCCACTAACAAACAAACACAAAGAGCCCAAATGATTTACACAGTCAAGAGTATTTCCTTTCAGGGAAATTTTCCTGAGTCAAAGAGAAAATATGTGATGGAATGCCAGAAAGTTTCAATCACTTGGGGAGGTATTCATGGGTAGTCAGGATTGGATGATCCTACAGTGAACCCCTGGACATGGTCATCATCTTTGTCTTCTCTTAAAAATGGACCAAGACTTTTCTTTCCACTTCTAGGAACTAATGATCAAACTGAGAAACTCAGAAAATAGAGTAAGTCCTGTTATCCAGGTGCTTCTTCTATTTATAAAGGTCACTTTGGAAAGAGGCAACTCTTATTATCAGGAAAGTTTGTGATCTGTCAGGAGTTGTGGGGACCTCTTCTGTGATAGAATTCCTACAGGAGTTTAAAAGAAACAACTCTGCACTGTTTCATAGGACTTGTTAACAGGGCTTCTATGTCCATGGTCCCTTCTGCTGGTGGTTGTTGTTGTTGTTGTTGTTGTTGTTGTTGTTGTTGTTGTTGTTTTACAAAGGCTCTGTATTGAAAGCAGGTATTACTTTTTCCATTTCCCAGATGAAGAAACTGGGGAACCCAAAATGAAGTGATTTTCCTAAGGTCTCCAGAAAAATTTTCATGGCCAATTTGGGACCAAAGCCAAAATCTTTTGGTTCCTGGATTAAGACCATTCTCACACACTACACTACTTTTTCTCCATCCACATCCTTTTAAAAAGCAAGAGTCATGGGGTGCCCAAGTGGCTCCATTCATTAAGCTTCCAACTCTTGATTTTTGTTCAGGTCATGATCTCATGGTTTGTGAGATCTAACCCATCAGGCTCCGTGCTGACAGCAGAGAGCCTGCTTGGGATTCTCTCCCTTTCTCTTTGCCCCTCCCTCTTGTTCATTCTCTCTCTCTCTCTCTCTCTCTCTCTCTCTCTCTCTCTCTCTCTCAAAATAAATAAATAAACTAAAAAAAAGCAAGTTTCTTCTCTAGTAGTTCCGCATTCCTGGCTTCCCACCCCCTTCCACACCACATTATTCTCCTCTGCCCATAGGGAGCCGATATGTTGCACTATTCGTCACGCAGGATAATCTCCAGGAGCTATAAGGAAAATGAGGAGGACTCCAAGGTTCAGGGCAGCCCACCTTCCAACTGCTTCTGGGGCTTTCTCCATTCTTATGAGCAGCTTTGCCACAGGAGCTTTATGGGCATTACCCCAGGTAGCAGCCATAGCCTGCTAACTGTCCAGTAGAGACCATTCCCTTCTTACAGCCTCCCTGAGAGGAACTGAGAGGAAACATCTCACATTTCCTAAACCATAAACTCAGGGCCACCTGCTCCTATTTGGAGGGTCCAGTTACAGTGACAGACTAGTTAGGTGATGGAAGTGCAGGATGAGAATAAAACATAGATCCTAAATGGGTGAGCTGGGACAGAAAGAGCATTACTTCTGAGTTAGCTCTGTGATCCAACCCTATGTTTAGTGGCCCTGGGGACATTAATCCATCCTTCTGGTTCTTAATTTAATGATCTGAAAATGAGAATAATATCTATTCTCCAATTCTAAAATGGGAGTTAAACTAGAAAAGAAACGTGGTAGACACCCATCACTGGCCAAAGTCACAAGATAGCACAGTGGGAAAGGAAGAAACAAAGAGAAACATAGAAACTGGAATAGTTAGGGAATGTTTAAGAGATAGCATAGCCCAGTGGTTAAGAGCATGGACATTGAGGATAGATGGAACTGAATTCAAATTCCAGTTCTACCATTTATTAACTCTGTGACTTCGAGGATGTCACAGAACCCCTTTGAGCTTCAATGTTTTCATCTATAAAATGGAAATAATAATACCTACATCACATAATTTCTGTGGTCACCAAATGAAAAGCACATAGGTAAAGCTCTTAGAACAATACCTGGTTTGTAGAAAGGGCTCAATACATGAGTGGCTACAACTTTTAGATCTCATGCATCATCATTCCATAATGAAACCAATTCAGAATAAGTCTATAGCATATTATCAATTTCCACATTTTTATAATTGAAAAGTCTTATGTTCACTCTCTTGAGTAGTATCATGGTGACATCCTTTAGTTAGAAATATAAAAGCAGATAGGCCAGCAGAGGTGAATAAATCCATTTCTAAGGGGCAAGAAGCTAAGTAAACCAAGTGGGCAGTGTGATGTAGTTGGACATTTGGAGAACTCAAGGTATCCAGACATAAGGTGACCACTTAACACTGAGTTATGCTCAGCAAGTCACTTCCCTAAGCTTTGGTTCCTCATCTGTGAGATGCGAAGAGTGACTGTTGCAGCTGAAGTGTCTCAGAATAGCTCTAATGATTATATGAGATAATATATGTACAAGTGCCTTACAGAGAGGCTGTTCTTCATTAGTTCATACTTTTTCTCCCAATAGTCTAATTGTGAAGTTTAAGATTTCTTGGGTTTAGGCATGGACACAGCTCATTTGTGCACTTCCAACTCTGATTTCCTCCCCAAAAGCTATGATTTATGACCAGCCCAGATCATTATGACAACCCTGTGAGGAAAGGCCAGACACACAGCACTTTGCTTAGTTCTGGGAACCAAATTTTAATGACAGTGACAGTGTGGAGTAGGTTTGCTGTAGAGAGACCTGGATGACAGAAACACTCACTCCCAGAAAAACCTGGAGACCAGTAGAACAGGACTGAAAAATTGATAGGCTTAATTGCCAGCATTTACTGAGCACTTACCAAGAACCAGGAACTCTCACCTCATCCTCATAAACACAACTTCATGAGTGATGTGCTGTTAACACCCCCATTTTAGAGATGAGGAAACTGAGGCTCAAAGAGGATAAGTGACTTTCTCAAGATCATAAGGCTGTTAAATGAAAGAGCCGGGATCCCAGGCCAGTGTCTGGGCTTTTCACCACTGCACCGTCTGCCTTTTTTGACTGATGTTTAGTTTCTTAAGGGCTTTCATGTTGAAGAATAAACTTGTTCTGTGAGATTCCAAAGGGCCAAACACTGTCCAAGTAATAGGACTGAAACTAGTGTTGCATATTATCAAAAATTATTTTTAATGGTGTGCTGACAATTAGATTAAGTCTCCTTCAGTTTTTTGAGAGCAAAAGATTGGAAATCCCTTATCTAAAAAAAAAAAGGATTTGCTATTGGTTATTAAAGTCATTCATTTTATTCATATTCTGATTGTTCCTTCATTTGACTTCTTTGAGGTTTTCTATCTTGAGTCAGTGCATCTAGTAAGATTTGGGATGAATGAAAATATGTCTTTCATTTGTTAGGCAAAAGACAGAATAATGCATAAGGTTCAAGTAATCCTGATGACAAAATGATTTCAGAAAAGAGAAACATAGAAGCTGAGAATCTGGAAACTGTTTCTCCTAAAGCGTGTCTGTATATTCTCTGAGAAGTCTTTGGGTACCACCAGGGATACGCATTCCTCAAAATAGAAACTGTTGGACCAAATAACTTATGAAACCCTTTTAGTAGGTGGATTTCTCAGTTATGTAGCCCATCAAGAGGTCTTATTACCATGTATAAGGTGCCTTGGTTTTAATTTGAGGAGTCATGTTATATGGTATCACTAGCATAGTCTTTGGGGCCCAATAAACATGACTTTAAATTCAGATTTTTCCCTTTATGGGCAAAACAAAACAAAACAAACAAACAAAAAAGCTTAAACTTTCCATGCCTTAGTTTTCTAATTTTTAAAACTGGTGAATCTGTACAATTTGTAGTAGTGGTGATGTTGATGATAATGAAAAATCCACACCTCGTTATTTTGGAAAAGAATTAAGTCCTTGATCTGTCTATCAACACCGTGTGTAGTTTATATTGGAGCACAAAAGTGATAGTAACTAAGCGGGCTTCTCAAATGTTCAAATCTATAAAAATAATCCTTTTTTAGAAAACAGTACAGAGCTTCCTAAAAAAATAAGATTATAACTACCATATGGTCCAGCAATTCCACTTCTGGGTATTTATTCACAGAAAACAAAAATACTAAATTCAAAAAAATGTATGTACACTTAGGTTCACTGCAGCATTATTTACAATAGCCATGACATGAAAACAGCCTAAATGTCCATGGATGAATGAATGGCTTAAGATGTGGCATGTATACACACACACACACACACACACACACACACACACACACGAATGCTATCCAGCCATAAAAAAAGGAATGAAAACTTGTCATTTGCAATGACATGAATGGACCTTAAGGGCATTATTCTAAGTGAAATAAATCAGATAGAGAAAAACAAATACATATGATCTCACTTATATGAGGAATATAAAGAAGAAAAAAAAAACCTCATAGATGCAGAGAACAGAGTGGTGGCTGCCAGAGGCAGAGGGCAGGAAGTGGGTGAAATGGGTGAATGGAGTTCAAAGGTACAGACTTCCAGTTAAAAAATGAATAAGTCATGAAAATGTAATGTACAGCATTTTTAGCATAGTTCATAATATTGTACTGCATTATTTGAAAGTTGCTAAGAGAGTATATCTTAAAAGTCTTCATCACAAGAAAAAGAACTTGTAATTATGTGTGGGGATGGGCATTAACTAGAATTATTGTGGCAACCATTTTGCAATTTATACAAATATTGAATCATTATGGTGTATACCTGAAACTAATATAATATTATATGCCAATTATATACCTCAATAAAAAAATAATAATCCTGTTTGTTCTTATGGCAACAGATGGTCAATAACAGCTGGACCAGTGTATCCCATTTTGTTCTCTTGGGCATATCTACCCACCTGGAAGAGCAGATCCCACTCTTTCTTCTTTTTCTACTGATGTATACAATCAACATTTTTGGGAACTTTGCCATCATCACATTGATTATCTCTACTCCACGTCTCCACACCCCCATGTACATCTTCCTCAGTAATTTGGCTTTGGCAGACATCTGTTTCACCTCCACCACGGTCCCCAAGATGCTACAGAACATTTTCTCGCCTACAAAGGCCATTTCCTACATGGGCTGCTTAGCCCAGACCTATTTCTTCATTTGCTTTGCAGCCATGGAAAACTTCCTTCTGGCTGTGATGGCCTATGATAGATACATCGCTATCTGCTACCCTTTCCGCTACCCTATGATCCTGACCAGAATGCTGTGTTCACAGATGGTGGCTCTGTGCCATATCCTCTCCCATGTTCATGCCCTGCTGCACACCTTTCTTATGGGCCGATTAATCTTCTGTGCAGATAACAAGATCCCCCATTTCTTCTGTGACCTCTACCCTCTGATGAAGATTTCCTGCTCCAGCCCCTACCTCAACACCCTGATGATTCACACGGAGGGTGTTATTGTCATCAATGGAGCTCTGGCTTTCATCATTGCCTCCTATGCCCGCATCATCTCAGTGGTCCTCCAGATCCCCTCGGCCAAGAGCAAATGGAGAGCTTTTTCTACCTGTGGCTCCCACCTCACTGTGGTGTCTATCTTCTATGGCACACTCACATGGGTCTACTTCCGGCCCCTTACCAGCTATTCAGTGACTGAGGGTCGCATTCTGACAGTCATGTACACAGTGGTGACCCCCATGCTGAACCCCTTCATTTACAGCCTGAGGAATGGGGATGTCAAGGGAGCCTTCAGAAAATGGGTGAGCAGAATGTGGACTTCTTCCTTTAGATAAAAACCCAAAACACAGTTCCCAGTTTTATCTATGATTCTGGGGAAACAGTTTTGCCCTTCGCATATCTGTTTCCTTTAGAACTTCTCAGAAATATCTAAATTAGGAACATATTATGGATTTTCCCATTGAATATTATCCTGAGCTGTCCCTTAATTCCAAAGCACGTGAAACTATGTATTTAGTGTAAGCCACTTGTGTAACCTTAATTATAATTGAGAATGTTTTCTGGGTCTGCCATTAAACAACAAGGTTGTAACATTCTTAGATGCAGGCAACAGAAACCAATTCTGGTTGATTCATGGAGGAAATGAGTTTATTAAAAGAGTATGTGAAACTCATGAATTTCCAAGAAGGCTAAGCAACCGGGCTCAATAAAATAAACAAGACTAAGAAAGATCATATGGTCATAACCACAATCAAAATCATATCCTAGAATTGGTCTGATGAGGTCACTGCTGTAGACTCTTTTCACTGTCGCGTGTATCATCAACAACACTATCAGTACTAGCCATTTGCATAGCCCCTGGAGGCCTGACAACCAGATGTGACAACCTCCAGAAAGAACTGCCCACTTCTTGTTCTTTGTAACAACACATCTAGATTCAAAATAAGGTGGTCCATGTGGCTGGCCAAGACTTGGTCATGGCGTCCATGCTCTAGTTCTCAAGGAAACTGGGCAAGCAATATTGCTGCTTTCATTATCTGTAAGTGGGTGAGAGGTTCTACCTCCCACCAAAACAAATGAAATGGTGGAACTACTCCAGTATGGGAAGAGAGACATAATGACAAATGTCTACTATTTAGGGTCAGGAATTAAGCACTGTCACAGCTCTCCAACTTGCATTTTCTTAACCTTTATTAGCTGCACCATTCAGGGATAAATTAAACTCTTTTTGTCTCAGCATGCTCCTAATCTTCTCTGTAGCTGATTTGTGGAACTTGCCTATATTACTGGGCATTTGCCAACTAATCAGTGCTAGAAATGAGAAATGGGTCCGAGAGCTAAGATGTCTATTAAAATGTCAATTCTTTGGTTTCATGGGTGTTTCCGGTTTCTTTCTGAAAGGAAAAGGTGAGAAGGACCTCCCAGGACATGGGGCAGAAATTACAAGGGCAGGCTGATTTATAGGCCATCAGACTGTAGAAAGTTTTATTGTAGGATATGAGCAGTTATAGCACTGAATTGAGAAGGAGCTAACATTGTGGTAATTTTGTGTAATGGGATAGAAGAATGGTTTCTTGGAACCTATATGTAAGTATTGGTCACCAATGAAACTGGTTTGAGGAGCTAAACTCCTTGAGTCTTTGACTGCATCAGGATAATAAATTCTTCCAAGGTAAAGAGGGCCCTGACACTTATAAAATGATAATAACAGAGAAATGAAACCAACTTTTGATTACTTAACTCTGGTTCTTCACACTTTCCAGGAAGTACCTAACATATCCAATATTTTTCTTCTGGATTATACTGTTTTCTTTTACTTTGTCTTTCCTGCCTCCTTGGCCTACCTTCCTCCTTTCTGTGTCTTTAGGTGGCAGTTCCATGGCTGATCTCCTTTATGCTTTACCAAATGATTTGCATCACCTGTTAGCACAGTAGCCTCTTCTAAGAAGCCCCAAATGTCCCTATGGAAAGAACTTTCTTCAGGTAAAGAAATGGACAAGAGAGTAAATTAATACATTAATAATTGAAGAACTGGGAAATGCTATGGAAAAATTTTGTATTTAAATAATACACTTCCACTTCTAGGAGTTTATATCACATAATGGATATATATAGTGAATAAATATATTTTATGTTCAATACACGTTTGTTTATGATAGTGAAAAATTAGAAATAATCTTCATGTATACTAATGGAATTCTGGTTCATTTTGTTTGGTAGTTAGATAGACAGTATTATCTGTTCACAATTCTTCCTTCCTTTTCTTTCTTTGTCATGGCTTTTCTGGGGCAGAATCTACATCTCCATCCCATTGACTTTGGGCTGGCTTTAGCTAGCAGTTTATGAATAGGCATAGCAAATGCTGCTTCCAATAAAAAGCTTTGAAAGGATTTAGATCATTTGGTTTGCCCTCTTGAGCTCTGGCATTCACCATGAGATAAAAAGCTCATCTCATGTAGCTAAAGCCCCTTAGCTTTAGTCTCAGAATGTGAAACACATAGAGCAGACCTGAACTTGACCCAGGACTGATGCACGGTTGCCTCTTCTAACCTGCAAATTTTTGACCAAGGAATAAATATCTATTGTTATAAGCCACTGAGGTTTGGGGAATGTCTCTTCTTCAGTACTTTGAAGGAAATTTCAACCAATACATTACACGCATACCATGAACTGCTGTGCAGTCAATAAAAAGAATAAGGCAGATTAATTCCTGGCCTTACTCTCAGATCATCAATAGCCTTTAGGTACATAGAGATATCCAAACCATTAACCACCAGCAGTTTGTTCTTTTCTCCCATTATTTTTTTCACTTGTATGCTATTGATGATGATGATGTTGATGATGATGATGGTGATGATGATATACACACATATGGTGCTCATGAGCTGGTCGTTATTATGAGTGCTTTACATATATTTTATTCATAAAATCCTTTCAACAACCCTAAATTATAGATACAATTTCTCTCTTCTTTACAGATGGGTAACTGAGGCAGAGGGTAGTTGAATCATTGTGAAAGATCATTCTAGTGTAAGCCCTATAGTTGGCTTTTCTTTCTGTAATGCAAGTGCCTGACTTAACTTTGATTTTGGAGGGATCCATTTTAAAGGCTATCTCAAATAAATACATTGCCAGCCACACTCCCTGCCACTTTCTATCCACCCACCCACACACACACACACACAGAATGCTCATTTGTTTTAGAGATCTTGATTGAGTTAAATTAACTGACTATTTGGGCTGTTTGTTTTTTTCTCATCCCACACTTTAAACTCCTGCTCTTATGTTTTAAATCTTCCCACAAAGTGAACTTGTGAAACCCTAGGCCCCTCATTTTACCTCAATAAAAACAGAACACCAAGCCCAAGCTCTCTCACGCTCCCTTTCTACCTGTGAACCTGCTGTGTGCCCCTAGGTATGCTGTATGCTTTCCAGGACCTGTGAGTAATAAACCTTTTTTTTTTTTTTTTTCAAAGTTTCCCGGTGCTTATTACTGAGGCCTCTTGCAATTTATAGTAAGAACCACAGGGGTAGGTCCAGCTACAACACTGGTTATCAACAGCCTGAGAAAATAATTACACAGCAAGTAATGACAAAAGTGGGATTCTAATTCATAGTATCTGGCTCCAGAATCCATCCCCTTAAACACTATCCTACACCATCTTCAAGAAAGCCCATTAGCATTTCTCTTGGGTTTCTGTACTCTGTTTCATGCTGACCTCTTCAAGGAGAATAATTTCTGGAAGATAATATGTTTGCACAAAAGAGCTACTTACTTCTATTGTTTCAGTGTAATTATAAATACTGTACTCTTTATCTCCCAAAGGTGTGTGTTTCTTTACACCAACACTTAACTATCTGAAAAGGAAATCAAGAAAACAATCCCGTTTGCAACAGCATCAAAAAGAATAAAATATTTAGGAATAAATTTAACCAAGGAGTTGAAAGATATGTACACTACAAATGGTAAAATGCTGATGAAATAAATTAAAGCAGACACAAATAAATAGAAAGATATACCACGTGCATGGATTGGAAGAATTAATATTGCTAAAATACCAATACTACCCAAGGGGATATTCAGATTCAACACAATCCCTATAAAAATTTCAAAGGCATTTTTCACAGAAAAACATTCTAAAATACTTATGGAACAAGAGAAGACCCCAAATAGCCAAAGCAATCTTGATAAAGAACAAAGCTGTAGACATCATATTTCCTAATTTTAAACTGTATTACAAAGCTACAGTAATCAAAAACAGTATGGTACTAGCATAAAAACAGACACATAGGCCAATGAAAAGAATAGAGAGCCCAGAAATAAGCCCAAGCACATACAGTCAACTACTCTTTGACAAAGGCGCCAAGAACACACAAAGGAAAAAGGATAGTCTTTTGTTTTGTTTTGTTTTTTTAATATATGAAATTTATTGTCAAATTGGTTTCCATACAACACCCAGTGCTCATCCCAAAAGGTGCCCTCCTCAATACCCATCACCCACCCTCCCCTCCCTCCCACCCCCCATCAACCCTCAGTTTGTTCTCAGAAAAGGATAGTCTTTTGAATGCATGATGTTGGATAACCTGGATATCCATATCCAAAAGAATGAAACCTGACCCCTAAATTACACCAGTCACAAAAATTAACTTGAAATAGATTAAAGATTTGAAATGTAAGACATGAAACCATAAAACTCCTAGAGGAAAACATAGAGAAAAACCTTCTTGACATTGATCTTGGTAATCTTTTTTTAAAAAAAAAATTTAATGTTTATTTATTTTTGAGAGAGAGAAAGAGAGACAGAGTATGAGTAGGGGAGAGACAGAGAGGAAGATACAGAATCTGAAGCAGACTCCAGGCTCTAAGCTGTCAGCACAGGGCCTGATGTGGGGCTCAAACTCACAAACCACGAGATCATGACCTGAGCCAAAGTTAGACACTTAACCAACTGAGCCACCCAGGTGCCCCTTGGAAACCTTTTTTTTTTCAATATGTCATTAAAAGAATGGGCAAAAAAATCAAAAGGTGACAAACAGGATTTCATGAACTAAAAAGTATCTGCACAGCAAAAGAAAGAACCAACAAAGTGAAAAGGCAATGTATGGAATGGAAGAAGACAATGGCAAACCATATATTTGATAAGGGGTTACTATCCAAAGTATATAAGGAACTCATACAATTCAATAGCAAAAACAAAGCAAATGAAACCATATATTCCTATTAAAATGAGCAAAGGACCACAATAGACATTTTCCCAAAGAAGACATACAAGTGACTAACAGGTATATGAAAAAGTGCTCAATATCACTAATCATCAGGGAAATGCAAATCAAACCACAATAAGGTATCACCTCACACCCACTGCAATGGCTATTATCAAAAAGACAAGAAATAATAAGTGTTGGCAAGGATGAGGAGAAACTGAAACTCTTCTACACTGTTGATGGGAATGTAAAATGATACAGCTGCTATGGAAAACACAGTATGAAAAGTTCCTCAAAAATTTAAAAATAGACCTACCACATGATCCAGCAATTCCATTTCCAGGTATACACACAAAGGAAAGAAACTAGTGCCCAGAAGAGATATCTGCACTCCCATGTTCATTGCAGCATCATTGACAATAGTCAAGATATGGAAACCAACTATGCGTCTGTCAACAGATGAATGGATAAAGAAATTTGGGTATGTATATACAACGGAATATTATTCGGGTTTAAAAGATTATATCTAGTCATTTGCAACAACATGGATGAACTTGGAGGACCTTATGCTAAGTGAAATAAGCCAGACATAGAAAGGGAACAAAACTGCATGATGTCTCCTGATATAAAAGAATCTAAAAGAATCAAATACTTAAGAAGCAGACACTAGAACAGAAGTTACCAGTGGCAGAGAGTTGGGGGAAATGGGGAGATACTGCTTAAAGATACAAAGTTGCAGTTGTGTAGGATAAGTATGAAGTCTAGAGATCTAATGTACAGCATGATCAACATAGTTAATAATATTGCACTGCCTATTGAAAATTTGCTAAGAGATTGGATTCCAGGTGCGCTTAGCACACACACACAAATGGTAACTATGTGAGGAGACGATATGTTAATTAGCTTGACTGAAGTAATCACATCACTATGTATGTCTGTACCAAACCATCATGTTGTACACCTTAAATATATAAAATTCTTATTTAAAAAATAAAATAAGTAAAATAAAAAATCTTTCTAGTGTTCCTTCCTCACTCCTTGATGACTTCAGCATCTGATTCTCTGTCTCCACCACTATTTAATTCTCACATTTGGAAATACCAATATCCATACAAATGGTTTATCTAGCAACTTGGATTCTCCATTCCTACCCTGTTTAGCTCCAGCAATCTTTTCCTTCACCTCATCTCAGCCACCCACTCATATGGTTATATCTTAGACTTTGCTATTACAAGCTCTTTCACCTGACTTAATTCAGATCTCCAACTCCATCCATTCTCTGACACTGCTGAGATTACCATTGCTTGAGATTGTTTTTCATTATCCATCACTTCATTCGTGCTCTTCTTTCCCACCTTAACAAGAATATATTTTATGGTCCAGAACTGTAACCATCTTCTTGCAAACACCCTTAGTTCTATTGTCTCATTTTGCTCTACCTGGCAAAATTCCAGCCCTAGGTAAACCCAACATTTTGTTTTGATGACCTGAATATAGTTGGAGAACATCACCCAATCATGCTGATTTAATATTAAGCTTCTGAACAAAACACCAATATTGGCAGAGTTGGGGCTTACCATAACATCTCCTAGAACTTCACTTTCCCAAACTCTAGCATATTCCACACACTTCTTTCTACAATTCTCTAAAACAACCCTGCTCCCACTACTCTCTATTGAAGTCTCTTCAAATACATGACATCTTCCTGCCATCAAATCCATCAGCCCACCTACATCTGAACCCATGTATGCTGACTTCCTTTTTGTTAGAGGGGGTAATGTGGCTCAGCCCCTTGATAAAATCATCCCCTATGATTTGATATGAATCCTCTTTTGAGGCCTTTATTCTTGCAATTAAATACTTTCTCTCTTGAATTATTAATTTTTAATTACATACTGGATCATTTCTATCAGCAAGCAAACAAGCTTAATATCTTTATCCTTTACAAAAATTAAGAAGAAATTCTTCCTTGACTCATGTCCTTCTCAAATTACACACCACTTTTTGTCTACCTTCTCAAAAAAACCAAACCAAAACAAAACAAAAAAACTATACTTCAGAAGTATCTATTATCACAGCCTCCACTCTCAGTTGCAATTTTATCATAAAAGGAATGTAATTAGAATTTTTCCCTTAACACTTCACTTAAGTACTCTGATTTTCAAAGTTTCCAGTAATCTATATCTTGCCAAATCTAATAATCAATTATGTTTTCTTTAATGACCTCTTAACTACATTTGAGTGAGTGAGACTCCTGTATTCTGGCTATACTCTTTCCTAGGATTACTACATACTAAATTACCTGCCTTCTTTCTACTAATGGCCACTTGTCAGTTTCCTTTCCTACCTCTACTCCCAGACCTTTAAATTTTTATGTTTTTATTTATTGAGAGAGAGAGAGAGGGAGAGAGAGAGAAAGAGACAGTGCAACCAGGGGAGGGACAGAGAGAGAGGGAAACACAGAATCTGAAGCAGGCTCCAGGCTCCAAGCCAGCTGTCAGCACAGAGCCTGACACAGGACTTGAACTCACGAACTGTGAGATCATGACCTGAGCCAAAGTTGGACGCTTAACCGACTGAGCCACCCAGGCGCCCCTGAGTTCCACTCCCAGGCCTTTAAATCTTTAGGTGTGCACCCATCACAGGGCTCTTCTCTTTTCTATATTCTCTTACTATGTGATTCTATCCAGTGCTATGGCTTGAAATACGATCTACATTTGGTTGTGACATTTCTATCTCAAGACAAGATGTCTCCATGAGCCTCAAGAATTATATATACAACTGCCTATGAAATATCTCCACTTGGGTAGAGATTACAAAATTAACATGGCCATACAGACTTAGTGATTTTGCCCCCCTCCCAACCGAATCTGCATTACTTTCACCTCCACAGAGACTGTCACATATATTAGAAATTAGCAAAATGATTCCATCCACTTCCACAGTCCATCCTTGATTCTTCTTTTTCCCCTGAAATATTACATCAAGTCTATCAGTGTGTTTAAACAGCTCCACTTACCTTTAGTCCCAAATCAGACCACCTACTTCTGGTGTTAGAGCCACTATGAAGACTCTCCCACCCAGTCTCTATTACCAGTGGCCTAGATTGTCTTTTATGAAGTGACATGAACACTCAGATGGAATAATTCAGTCAGTATAAATACTGAACTTCTTATTAGTACTGTGAGTTGAAAATAATGCGAGACTGTAAAATTATTACTGCTTTAAAAGAGGTTTAGCAGCACTTTCAACAGTATCCAAATTATGGAAAGAGCCTAAATGTCCATCAATGATGAATAGATAAAGAAGATGTGATTTATATATACAATGGAATACTACTTGGCAATGAGAAAGAATGAAATCTGGCCATTTGCAGCAATGTGGATGGAACTGGAGAGTGTTATGCTAAGTGAAATAAGTCATACAGAGAAAGACAGATACCATATGTTTTCACTCATATGTGGATCTTCAGAAACTTAACAGAAGACCATGGGGGAGGGGAAGGGGGGAAAAAGTTACAGAGAGGGAGGGAGGCAAACCATAAGAGACTCTTGAGGACTGAGAACAAACTAAGGGTAGATAGGGGGTTGAGGAGAGGGGAAAGTGGGTGATGGTCAGGGAGGAGGGCACTTGTTGGGATGAGCACTGGGTGTTGTATGGAAACCAATTTGACAATAAATTATATTTTAAAAATAAAAATAAATAAAAATAAAAGAGGTTTAGGCTACTCCATGGTCTACTCAAAACTCACTCTCCTGGGTGAAACACCTGTACTCTGAAAACTATAAAACACTGATGAAAGAAATTGAAGATTACACAAATAAATGGAAAGATATTCCATGCTCATGGACTGGGAGAACAAATATTGCTAAAATGTTCATGCTACTAAAAGCAATCTATAGATTTAATGCAATCCCTCTAAAAATATCAACAGCATTTTTCAAAGAACTAGAACAAATAATCCTAAAATTTGTATGAAACCACTGAAGACCCTGACTAGCCAAAGCAATCCTGAGAAAGAAGAACAAATGTGGAGACATCACAATCCCAGATTTCAAGATATAATACAAAGATGTAGTAATCAAAACAGTACTGGCACAAAAGTAGACATAGATCAATGGAACAGAATAAAGAGCCCAGAAATAAATCCAATATTATATGGTTAACTAACCTTTGACAAAGGAGGCAGAATATGCAATGGGAAAAAGTCTCTTCAAGAAACGGTGTTGGGAAACTGGATAGTAGCATGCAAAAGAATGAAACTGGACCACTTTCTTGCACCATACATAAAAATAAACTCAAAATGGATTAAAGACCTAAATGTGAGACCTGAAACCACAAAGATCCTAGATGAGAATGCAGGCAGTAATTTCTCTGACATTGGCCATAGCAACATTTTTCTACATATGGCTCCGAAGGCAAGGGATACAAAAGCAAAAATTAACTATTGAAACTACGTTACAATAGAAAGCTTTTGCACAGCAAAGAAAACAAGCAATAACACAAAAATACAACCTACTGAATGGGAGAAGATATTTGCTAATGATATATCTTATAAGGGGTTAATATCCTAAATATATAAAGAACTTATGCAACTCAACACCAAAAAACCCCACCAATAATCCAATTAAAAAGGGGCAGAAGACATGAATAGACACACCAAAGAAGACATACAGATGGCCAAGAGACACATGAAAAGATGCTCAACATCACTTATCATTAGGAAAATGCAAATCAAATCCACAATGAGATATCACCTCACACTTGTCAAAATGGCTAAAATAAAAAACACGAGAAATAACAGGTGTTGGTGAGGATATGGAGAAAAAGAACGCTTGTGCTGTTGGTGGGAATTCAAACTGGTGTAGCCACTGTGAAAAACACTATGTACGTTCCTCAAACAATTAAACAGAGAATTACCATATGATCAAGTAAGTCCACTACTTAGTATTTACCCAAAGAAAACAAAATCATGAATTCAAATATATATATATATATATATATATATATATATACACACACACACACACACACACACACACACACACACACACATATGCACCCCTACGTTTATTGCAGCATTATTTATAATAGCCAAGATATGGTAGCAACCCAAGTGCCCATTAGTAGATGAATGGATAAAGAATATGTGATACACACACACACCTACACACACACACACACACCATGGAATATTACTCAGCCATAAAAAAGAATGAAACCTTGCCATGTTCAACAATGTGGATGGATCTAGAGGGTATAATGCTAAGTGAAATAAGTCAGAGAAAGACAAAACCATATGATTTCACTCATAAGAAACAAAACAAATGAACAAAGGAAAAAGAGACAAACAAAACAAGACCCTTAAATATAAAGAACAAGCTGGTGGTTACCAGAGGGGAGATGGGAGGGAGGATGGGTAAAATTGGTGAAGGGGATTAAGAGTACACTTACCATGACAAGCACTGAGTAATGTGTAAAATTGTTGAATCACTATATTGTGCACCTAAAACTAATACAACACTGTAAATTAATTATACTGGAATTATAGATAGATGATAGATAGATAGATAGATAGATAGATACAAAAACACTCTCCTGTATAATGGTATTGTAACTCACTTTGACTTTTCTCTGGAAAACAGTACATGCCACAACATCACTAAAATGATCAAAATTCTGCAAGCCTTACTATGTGTAATAATCTGGTTTAGTAATCCCCTATGCCCTATATTAGATCTGAAAGATGAGAGATTCAGATGTTGAGATCTAAAAACATCTGTTCAGTTCCAATATGATGAGATTCTAGGTCAGTCAATGGGGACCAGAACTATTTATTCACGAACTCACTTCTTTCTACCAGATCCAAACAAGAGGGAGCCAACAAGGAAGATTATTCCACAGGAATGTGAACCATACCAGTTATTAGGAATGTAATCCATATATTTGAGGTATTTTCAAGTTAAATCTTAACTCTGTGCTCAGGAGATGTTCTGCCGTCCCCCATTTACCTGGGAACCAGGTTGGAAGTTTCTTGAGATGCAGCGTTTCCTGAAAAGCCTTCGCAGAGCTCCCTTAACCTCCTGGTTCCTCAGGCTGTAGATCAGTGGGTTTAGCATAGGAGTAACTACTGTGTAAAACATGGCGACTTGGTGATCCTGGTCCAAGTCATAGCTGGAGGATGGCCGGAGATACATGTGGATCACAGAGCCATACAGGAGCAGCACAACCAGAATGTGGGAGCTACATGTGGACAGGGCTTTGCGCAGGGCAGCAACTGAATGCGTGCGAGCTATGGCAACAGCAATGCGGGCATAGGAACCTAAAATGAAGAAGAAGGGGCTGACCACCACAGCTACGCCCTCAGTAAATATTAGCATTTCATTGACCACTGGTCGGGTGCAGGAGAGTTTTAACAAGGGTGTGATGTCACAGAAGAAATGGGTGACCTGGTTGCCACAAAAGGTTAAGCGGGTGACCAACACACTATAAAGCAGGCTGTTGAGGCTGACAACCACCCACGAGGTCAAGGTTATACGCAGACAGAGGCCACGGCTGATGATGGCAGAGTATCTTAATGGGTCACAGATGGCAACATAGCGGTCATAGGCCATGGCAGCCAGCAAGTGGCCTTCCATGCTGCCCACAGCCATAAAACAGAAGAGCTGGATCATGCAGCAATTAAAGGAGATGATTCTATTCACAGACAGTGTGTGCACCAGCATCTGGGGAACAGTGATGGTTGTCAGAAACATGTCGATAAAGGAAAGCTGACTGAGCAGGAAATACATTGGAGTCTGAAGCTTGGGGTCTGAGAGGGCAACAATTACTAATAGGGCATTGCCCATAAGTGCCACCAGGTACATGGCAAGGACAATCCCAAAAACAACTGGCTGCATCTCTGCCCAGCTGGACAGGCCCAATAAGAAAAATTCAGTTACTTCTGTCCTGTTTCTAGTGGCCATAACACATGATCTATAACACCTGCAAAGAGCAAGTGTTAGTATCAAATAATGCTGAAATCTACTCTGAGATAGCTTTTAGGAAACTTCTTGCATGCATGCCCCTAGTTTCCAAAAGAGTTTTTTCCTTCATTTCTTTCCCTTGTCATTATCTTTCTATCTATCCACTGGAGTACCCACCCACTCTTTAGTTTATTCCAGGTCCATTTACTATTTTATAATCTCTCAATGTGATATATATTAATGGCATCAGGATAAATCACACATGGTTCCTGCATTTTCAAAATTCCCTGTATAACAAACAAGGGATCACTAAACACAAAATTTCTTTGGCGTTCGCTCTGTGCTAAACAGCATACTAAATATCATACGTTTAATTGTCACAACAATCCCGTATGGTACAAACTACTTTTATATTACAGACAAGAAAACTAAAGCAAAGAAACTACTTTGTTGAAGGTCTTATAGGAGCTGGGAATCAAAACCTTGACTCAACCCTGTATAGTTTTATTAGACACAAGCACCACATTTCGCTGATTGTCAGAGTTGGAAAGAAAACGAAACTTATGTCAAGGCTCCAGGCAAATGTCTGAGTCTCTACATCTCTGATGGGGCACTGGAGTGAAGATCTGGTCCTAACTTTGTATGTCCAGAAGCTATTGTTCTTTTGTAGGGGAGTTCTTCTTCCATTAAGTCAATTAACTTACCTGGGATGAGAGTAGAAATGGTTAATAACATCGTTGCTTTTATTAATGATTAATTTTCAATAAATAATGTAAACTGCCAGTGGATGGGAGTGTTTCTTTCCAGTTCAGGTTTTCCCTATAGGCAGATGTACATGGTACACCAAAGAGCTAACATTTTGGGACTACTATATGGATAAGGATATTTTGATGAAATACTATATTTCTTCATGAATGTGAGAAAAATTGTTTTAAAATCGTAAGGTATAAAAGAACATACAATAAAAAGCATCAGTCTCTGACCCTAACTTTGCTCCATGTTAGGTTTTATCACATCTGGTGGTTCGTACATTTACACCTTTAAATAAAATACTACTTGTTTACGCATCTATGTACCAGTTTTATCAATTTATCTTTTGGCTTTCTACTATGCAAGATGGTTTATCTTGTTTCCATTATCCCCATTCTTCTCTCCTCCCTTCCCCAATTTTTTGATGATTATTTTAGTTCTTAAATTTGTTGCTTTTCTGCTTTCAAGCAGTATACTTAAAATCTATATTTTTTATTCCATCAACTGCTGACTCCACTTCTCTTCCTCATCCCTGACCCTCCCAACATTTAGAAAGCTATATCTTGATCTATATATTGTCAAAATTGAAAACATATAAATTATGAGTTGGAACCACAATTATTTATTCCAGGTAAAAACTATAAATTAGTAGACAACATTTACATTAGTATAACTACATAAATAATTTTCATTGCAGAGCCAAATGATGAGCTATAGTTGCATTTATTCTTTGACGAGTCCAGTGTCCCACCTCACTAAGGGAGAGTATTCCCAATATTCAGAGAAAGAATCAAAACACTTCTCTTAGTGATTTTCTTCACTCTAAAGATTATGGAGGGGCACTTAGGTGGCTCAATTGGCTGAGCGTCCAACTCCAGCTCAGGTCATGATCTCATGGTTTCTGAGTTCAAGCCCACATCGGACTCACTGCTGTCAGCCTGTCAGTGCAGAAACCACTTTGGATCCTCTCTCCCCCTCTCTTTGCCCCTCCCCAGCTTGTGCTCTCTTGAAAATAAATAAATATTTTTTAAAAAAAGATCATGGAACAGGAGCTTAAATGATAACAAGGACTTACATTTTCCAGTGTCTGATAGTCTTTATATCTTCCTGTATCTTTCTCTATGTCTGTGGATATAGATCAAGCTACACCCTCCTGTGATCCTATTACCCATTCAAGGCAGTGGTGACACAGAGACATTAACATGAAGATATAGATGAAGGTGAACAAGAAGAGATGGGAAGGAAGAGAGATGGGATAAGTTCCTTCATGGGGAAAGGATGAAAGAAAATGAACTTCAAGAAGGAAAAAGTGCCAAAGATATAGATTTATCCATTATGAAGAGAATGTAATAACATAGAGTCCATTTTCTTCCAAGAAAAGCAAAACAGTATTTTTAAACTAATTATATGCAAAAAGAGTAATAAGCAGTGGTAGTACTCTTGGCTGACTTCTTCAAGACTCATTTCTGTATATTTCCTATTTCCCCAAATGTCAACATTAGTCTTGTCAGAGCTCTGTAGGTCCTATTTAGACAATTTTGAGGGATTAAGGACGCTGATGGTTTGGAGTAGTCCATTTAGGTAAGGAAGTTATGGACACATATTCATATACAGATTTGAACACCTCAAGACAGTAAACTAAACTGAAATCAGAGAGAGAAAAAAAGGAAGAATCCCCAGCATGAAACAGAAAAGCATCTCAGGTTCCCACCTGGTGCTTCGGGGATATCTAAAGTCATGGAGAAGGAACAGAGCTAGAGTGTCAGGCCTTAATCATGCTTATTCTTGTCTTTCTTCTTTGATGAAAGAACCAAGAGATATTAGATAATTCACTGTTTTATACATATCTAAATATTAGGAATCTGCTCTATTAAATGCCTTCTTGGTCTAAATTCTATTTCTAGTCTGTTCCCCTGTGTTGATGAATCACAAAGTTTGAATCTGAGATGTATAAATTGGAATTTCCTTTTCTCTGTCTCAAAAATGCATCTTCCAAATTATCATAAAATAAATTAGATGCTCTGTCACATATTTCGTGTACCTGGGAACTGTGGAATGTCTTTCCATACCCTCCCTGACTGCATGACTATATTCTCCATTTAAGCCTTCATAATTACACTCAAAATCCTATTTTTTTCATGTTATAATTGACAATTCTCCCATCCCATGACTTCCTCATTCTATTCTTTGATATTCTTAGTACCAATACCACACTATTTTCTAAAAGAGGGTTATGATTTATTATTTCTTCTTTCCTTTTGATTTACCGTTAGGACAGAATATAGCCTTATTCTCACCTTTTCTCTGTATCTGCCACCATACACTCAAGATAGAAAGTTTAGGTAGAGTTGTGCTCCCTCTTCACCACAATCTTACAGAAATAAGGATTCTCTTGCCATCATTTTCCATAAAAGCCTTTCTATGTAGTAGCTCGTTCCAGTGAAGTGTCACTTATACACACTCACCCTGGACTCTACCAACCCCAGGCACCTCTGTGTTCAGATGAAATATTAATTATAATGAGCTGAGCCCATCTACCTTCCATTATCAGCTGGGGCTGGAGAGTGTGCTTCTTCTGCTTCCTTACACCTGGATCTCACCATAAAACTTCTGAAAACAATTGGGTCTATAGGGAAGGTCTACTCCCTGGGGGACACCACAGGTTTTCTTGCATAATGTCAACAGTTGAGCAAGAAAAAACCCCAAGAGGAAAATGGCTCCCATTTCATCATTTCAAGAATACAGCTCTCCTAACCTATCCTTTCTGTTATTGAGTGTTATTAAATCAAACATCTTAACTCAGCTGAATTAGCTACAAGGCATAAGGCTTTATGAGATACCAGTGGGATGACTCTGACCCCTGCTGTTTCCATTCTGCTCTCCAGTGACTTTTGCATTTCCTGCCCTCACTCAACTGCATTCTTTGCTGAAAGTCATCTGCCCATTTTGCTTATTTATTTTAGAACTATCATCTTCAAAATACCTGATTTGAACAAGTCTTTGAATATAAAAGAAGCAGTAAGAAGTGGAGCACCACACTGAAAAATCTGAGAGTATATGCAAATTAGAGATATTCTTGGTCTCGCTATAAAATAATGACATATAGCTTATTGACACAGATTATACATTGTGGAAATGACTGTAAATTGGATGCAAACAGGTACTTTCCATGATTAACCTGCAAAAGTAGCTCAGTCACAAGCTAGAAAACCAAATTATTAACTGATGAATATGATCAAAATTCAGTGGAAACAAAGAGATTTTAACAATCAAAATATTATCAATTTCCTCAAAAAATGTAATACATTTATTTTTGTTTGCAGTGGATCTATTTGACTTTCTAATGGCCCTTCTTACTTTGGGGAAGTGATTTCTTCCCGCAATGGATACAGGCTGATGGCATTGTCAATCGGCTGTGTTTCATTTCTACTAATCTCACTCTGAGCAGACAGTCCTGGATTTTAGACTGTTCTTTCCTCCCAATACCTGATTTCTTACCCCATCCATACACGTACACCTCTGTTTTAATTACTGCTCTAATAAATAGATCTAGACATTGAATAGCAACAGCTGCTAATCTCACCAAAAAAGTGACATAAGCAGACATTCCATCTCCCATACAACCTAGGAAGTAGTCTCACCTTGCCAAAAGCCAAACATGAATCTGATAAACCTTCTACATCCAGCTTCCAACTTATGGAAAATATAAAGTGCAGAGGAACACGTTAAACTACAATACATTGATTAACTCACACAAAACCAGACTGTAGGGAATTCCACAGGAAAATTACATGATGTTTTCCACAAATAAATTGCTAGAGATAGAGGAGAGGAGAGAAGAGGAAGAAAAAAAGGAGGTGAAGGGGGAGAGAGAAGAAAGAGACTGAAAAGACAAAATAACCAATTACAGTATGTAAACCTTACTTGGATCTTAATTTTAAAAACTATAGAAGTGTTTTATTATACTTATAAAAACAATGAGAAATTTCAATACTGGTCAGGAATTTCTGAATATTAAAAGAATTATTTGCATTTCAGATATGATAATAACATTGAGATTTTTGTTTAAGTCCTTATCCTGGGGCACCTGGGTGACTCAATCGGTTAAGCAACCAACTCTTGATTTCAGCTCAAGTAATGATCTCACAGTTTGTGAGTTCGAGCCCCACATTGAGCTCTGTGCTGACATCACGGAGCCTGCTTGGGATTCTGTCTCCCTCACTCTCTGCCCATCCCCCACTGGCTCTCTCTCTCTCTTAAAAGAAATAAAAATAAACTTTAAAAAAGTCCTTATCTTTTAGAGATTAGTATTGAAATATATATGGATGAAATGATATGACATCTGGGATTTATTTCAAAGCTAATGAGGAGCAGGTAGAAGCAGAAAAGATACAACATCAGCAATGACTTGACAATAAAGTTGGGTAATTATAATATTCTGTTATGGTTATTTGTGTCAGTTAGAAATATTTCATTAAAAATACCAGGATATTTTTTAGAACAGTTTGAGAAAAATAGATATTAACTCTTCTTTAAATGTTTGGTAGAATTTCCCCGGGAAGCCAGCTGGCCCTGGACTTCTGTTTTTTGGGAAATTTTTGATTGCTGATTCAATTTTTTTGTTGGCTATTGGTCTGTTCAAATTTTCTGTTTCTTCCTGTTTCAGTTTTGTTGGTTTATATGTTTCTAGGAATTTATCCATTTCCAGATTACCCAATTTGTTGGTATATAATTTTTCATAATATTCTTTTATAATTGTTTGTATTTCTGTGGTGTGGCTGTGACCTCTCTCATTTGTGATTTTATTTATTTGGGTCCTTTTGATAAGTCTGACTAGGGGATTATCAATTTTATTAATTCTTTCAAAGAACCACTCCTAGTTTCATTTATCTCTTCTACTGAGTTTGTTTGTTTTTAAATGTTTGCTTTATTCATTTTGAGAGGGGGAGAATGGGGCAGAAAGAAAGAATCCCAAGCGGGCTCCATGCTGAGCATGAGAGCTCAACCTCATGATGGTGAGATCATGACTTGAGCTGAAATTGAGAGCTGGATGCTTAACCAAATGAGCCACTCAGATGCCTTTCTACTGTTTTTTGTTGCTGTTGTTTCTATGTAATTTGTTTCCATATCATTGATTTCAGCTCTAATCTTCATTTTTTTCCTTCTTCTGCTGGCTTTAGGCTTCATTTATTGTTCTTTTTCTAGCTTCTTTAGGTATAAGGGTAGGTTGTGTATTTGAGATTTTTCATGCTTTTTGATGTAGACCTGTATTGCTAACGACTTCCCTCTTACGACTACTTTTGCTGCATCCCAAAGGTTTTGGACTCTCATGTCTTCATTTTCATTGGTTTCCACTATATGGCCAACAAACCTTTGACAAACCACGAAAAAATATCCAACGGAAAAACGACAGTCTCTTCAACAAATGGTGTTCGGAAAACTCAGCAGCAACATACAGAAAAATTACACTGGACCACTGTTTTACACCATACAAAAAAATAAATTGAAAATGGATGAAAGACCTAAATGTGAGACAGGAAGCCATCAAAATCCTAGAGGAGAACACAGGCAGAAATCTCTTTGACATCAGCCATAGCAAATTCCTACTATACATGTCTCTGGAAGCAAGGAAAACAAAAGCAAACATGAATTACTAGGAATTTATCAAGATAAAATGCTTTCACACAATGAACAATCAAGAAAACTAAAAGGCAATCTTTGGGATAGGAGAAGATATTTGTGAATGACATATCTAATGAAGGGTAGTATCTAAAATATATAACAAACTTATAAAACTCAACACCCAAAAAACAAATAATCCAGTTAAGAAATGGGCAGCAGGATTAATAGGGGCACATGTTCCCCAATGTTTATAGCAAACTGTCAACAATAGTCAAATTATGGAAAAAGCCCAAATGTCCATCAACTGATGAATGGATAAAGAAGATGTGGTATGTGTGTGTGTGTGTGTGTGTGTGTGTGTGTGTGTGTATGTGTGTGTGTATCACACACATACACACACACACACACACACACACACACACACAATGCAATACTACTCAGCAATGAAAAAGAATTAAATCTTGCCATTTGCCACAACATGGATGGAACTGGAACTGGAGGGTATTATTCTATGCGAAATAAGCCAGTCAGAAAAAGACAGATATATGTTTTCATTCATATGTGGAATTTGAGAAAATTAACAGAAAACCATAGGGTAAAGGAAGGAAAAATAAGTTACAAACAGAGAAGGAGGCAAACCATAAGAGACTTATATAGAGAACAAACTGAGAGGAGGTGGGGGGTGGGGGAATGGGATAAATGGGTGATGGGCATTAAGAAGGGCACTTGTTGTGATAAACATTATATGTTAGTGAAATAAATCAGTAAGAGACAAATACCATATTAAATCACTCATGTGGAATTTAAGAAACACAACAGATGAACATAGGGGAAGGGAAGGAAAAACAAGACAAAAACAGAGAGGGAGGCAAACCATAAGACACTCTTAAATATAGAGAACAAACTGAGATCTATTGGAGGGGGTGTGATAGGGGGAGTGGGCTAGATGGGTGATGGGCATTAGGAGGGCACTTGTTGGGATGAGCACTGGGTGTTTTATGTAAATGATGAATCACTGGGTTCTACTCCTGAAACCAATATTACACTGTATGTTAACTAACTTGAATTTAAATAAATGGATTTTTAAAAAGAATACTCAGTGGGAAAAGAATAATCTCCACCACAAATGGTGTTGGAGAAACTATATGTGGATAACCACATATACAGAAATGAAATTGAACCCCCATCTTACACCATACACAAAAATTAGCTTGAAATGGACTAAAGACAGAAACATAAGGCCTGACAATGTAAAACTTATAGAAGAAAACAGGGAAGAATTTCCTTCACATTGGTCTAGGC
Source organism: Panthera leo (assembly GCF_018350215.1). Taxonomy (NCBI): domain Eukaryota; kingdom Metazoa; phylum Chordata; class Mammalia; order Carnivora; family Felidae; genus Panthera; species Panthera leo. Next base: position 81,528,699 of record NC_056691.1, read on the forward strand.
AATGATATCCGGATATGATACCAAAAGTACAAACAACAAAAGCATAATCAAGTGGGACTACATCAAACTAAAAAGCTTCTGCACAGTAAAAGAGACAAAGAAAAGACAACCTAGGGAACAGGAAAGAATATTTGCAAACCATATATCTGATAAGGGGTTCATATCCAAAATATATAAGGAACTCATATAACTCAACAGCAAAAATAAAACCCACAAATAACTCAACTAAGAAAGTGGCAAGGGATTTGAATAGTCATTTCTTCAAAAAGGACAACCAAATAGTACAAAAAGACAATCAAATAGTGAAAAAGTACTCTGCTTCATTAATCAGCAGTGAGATGCAAATCAAATCTATGATGAAATATCCCCTGACCTCTGTGACAATAGCTGTCACCAAAAAGGCAAGTTGTGAAGAAAAGGGAACCCTTGGGCACTGATGCTGAAAATGTAGATGGGTGCAACCACTACAGAAAACAGCATGGAGTTTCCTCAAAAAATTAAAAATATAACCACCATATGAACCAGGAATATGACTTCTGGGTATACATGCAAAGGAAATGAAAGACGGATATCAAAAAGATATGTTTATTGCAGCATTATTCACAATAGAAAAGATCATGGAAACAACTTAGGTGCCTTCCAGACAAGTTTTTATTAAATTCCAGGTGGTTAACATATAGTGTAATATTAGTTTCAACTGTAGAATTTAGTGATTCATCACTTACATACAATACCCAGTGCTCGTCACAAGTGACACATCACCTATTTAACCCTTCCCCCTGTCCACCTCCCCTCCATTTGTTTGTATTGTTAAGTCTGTTTTCTGGCTTGCCTCTCTTTTGCCCCCTATGTTCATCTGTTTTGTTTCTTAAATTCCACATATGAGTGAAATCTAACTGACTTACTTCTCTTAGCATAATACCTTCTAGCTCCATCCACGTCGTTGCAAATGGCAAGATTTCTTTTTTTTTTTAATTTTAATGTTAATTTATTTTTGAGAGAAACAGAGACAGGATGCGAGTGGGTTAGGGGAAGAGAGAGAGGGAGACACAGAATCTGAAGCAGGCTCCAGGCTCTGAGCTGTCAGCACAGAGCCCCACGCAGGGCTCAAACTCACAAGCTGTGAGATCATGACCTGAGCCAAAGTCGGAGGCTCAAACGACTGAGCCACCCAAGTGCCCCTAGATTTCATTCTTTTTTATGGCTGAGTAATATTCCATTTATCATTCAACCATAAGAAAGAAGGAAATTCTATTTGTGACCACATGAATGGATCTTGATGGTATTATGCTGAGATAAGTCAGACAGAGAAAGAGAAATACTGTATGATCTCACTTTATATGTAGAACCTAAAATAACTGAACTCATAAAAACAGTAAAATGGTAGCCCAGAGACTGAGGAGTGGGGCGAGTTGGGGGGGGATGTTGTTTAAGGATACAAACTCACAACTAGTAGATAAATAAGTCCTGGAGATGTAATGCACAGCACTGTGATTTTTTTTTTTTTTTTTTTTTTTTTTTTTTTGCACAGCATTGTGATTATAGGCAACAATACTGTATTTACAAACTTCAAAGTTTCTAGGAGACTAGATCTTCATTTTTCGTACCACAAGAAGAAATAATTACACGACATGATAGATGTGGTAGCTAACACTTGGCTGGTGCCACAGTCCCTCCCCCCCCCCCCCCCACCCTTATCTGTGGTTTCATTTTCTGCAGTTTCGGTTAATTACAGTCAACCGTAGTCCAGAAGGAGATGATCCTCCTTGTGACATATTGTCAGAAGGTCAGTAGCTGCCTAATGCTATTTCACATTGCCTGTGTCATTGATCTCACTTCATCTCATCACATAAACATTTTATCATCTCACACCACTGCAAGAAGGGTGAGCACCATATAATAAGATACTCTGAGAGAGAACACATTCACGTAACTTCTGTTACAGCATATTGTTATAATTGTTCCATTTTATTACCGATGTGGTTGATCTCTTACTCTGCCTAATTTGTAAATTAAACTTTATCATAGTTATGTATATATAGGAAAAAACATAGCATATAGAGAGTTCAGTACTCTCTGCTGTTTTATGCATCCACTGGGGGTTTTGGAACATATCCCCTTCAGGGTAAGGGGAGGACTACTGTAATAATATTACCATACAAAAATGTATCAAATCAACATATTATACACCTTAAACTTACAGCGTTATATTTCAATTATATTTAAAAAGTAGTCCATGGTACTGTAACAGCATTGTATGGTGACAGATGGGATCTACACTTTCGGTGAGCACAGCATGACATATGGAGTTATCAAAGTACTATTGTTGTACACCTGAAACTAATGTACCATTGTGTGTCAACTATACTTCAATAAAAAAAGGGTTCAAAATATTGTTAATTATTATTCTAAATCTCATAGGAGCCAATAAAATAGAAGTCAAGTCCACCTCCCAACAGGCTAAGCACAGCCATTTTGTTTTCTTCACTGTTGAAACAGTTTGCTGTTCTTTGTTTTATTCAGAAAACTATTAAACTTTACGTTTTCTCTCTATATCTTACTTGAAAATGTAAATAAAATTAATTCAAAATATAAAAAATAGAAATCATACACATCAGGATAAGATGATCACACTACGGCAGGCTCATGGAAACTGAGACTAAGATATGGAATGGTAGAATCATGGCCCCCATTTCACACTCACTTCTGGGCATATATGTGCTCACTGAATGGAACAGATGTAAAATTGCCATCCCTATTTGCCTAAATTGTTCCCTTTCCCTAACTTTCTGATACACACACTTCCCACAAGCAAGCACACCAAGTTAAACATGGTCATAATTAACTTCACTGTCTCTGATTTAGTTAAGATTTCATAGTATATTCTCATATTTCTTCAAAACTGTGGGATTACATATTCTAGCCCTAGTGACTCATTTATATCTACTTTGATAACTGAAGATAAATGGTCTGAGGAAGGGGTTCCTGAGGCATGCTGATGAGGAAGCCCTGAGCACATGTGGAATGAATGTGGAATGTTCACAGCTCTGTCAGAGCACCACATTAACAAGAGCTGAATCTGGGGTTCCATAAGTTGTCCAGGCCATCCGTCCCTCATCTTTCCAAAACTGGCCATGCTTAAATCTTCCCACTTCTTTCCTCAGCTAACCAAAATGGCTCTTAGGCAGGCTAATCACTTTTCCCCATCCAAGAAGCCGGTGAAGTGCACTCTTGACATCCTTGTTGCGGAGGCTGTACACAAAAGGGTTGGCCAAAGGTGTAATGGCAGTGTACATCACAGAAGCCACCAGGTCTTGTTCCTGAGAGTTCTGGGAAGAAGGCTGGAAGTAGACCCAAATAATGGTGCCATAGAGGAAGCCAACCATGGTGAGGTGGGATCCACAAGTAGAGACTGCACGGTGGCGACCAGCAGCTGAAGGCAAACGCAGGATGGTGGCCCCAATGCGAACATAGGACAGTACAATAAGGGCACAGGGACCTAGCATGAGGAAGCCACCCTCCAAAAATATGGCCAGCTCATTGGAATGTATGTCAGAGCAAGAGGCTCGCAGAAGTGGTCGGTGGTCACAAAAGAAGTGGGGAAGGTTAACGCTGCCCTTGGCATCCCCAGCCCAGTATAGAGGCAAGAGAAGTCCTACATGCAGCATGGTGTGCACTATGGACACCATCCAGCTCAAGGCCAGTAAGCGGGCACAGAGTCGACGATTCATCACTGAATGGTAGTGCAGGGGGTCACAGATGGCCACATAGCGATCCAGAGCCATGACAGAAATAACAAGCGTATCCGTAACTCCAAATGCATAGAAGAAAAAGAACTGGGCCAAGCAGCGGGCAGCAGGAATGGCTGGGTAATTAGACACCAGATGGGCCAGCAACTGGGGCAGGGTGACTGTGGACAGCCCCATGTCAGTCACAGAGAGACCACGGAGCAGATAATACATAGGTGAGTGGAGCCTGGAGTCCCGGGAGATTAGCAGCACTAGAGTCACGTTCCCCATTATGGTGGCCAGGTAAATAGCCAGGAACAGGAGAAAAAGGAGATTTGGGGAGATTCTAGCTCTTGAGAACCCAAGGAGCAAGAAGACTGGAGAGTGTGAAGCATTAGGGGTGCAGCCCATGATAAATGACAATGAGCCTGCCTGAAAGAGAGTTTGTATCAAAAATCAAGTCATAGGTAGTAGGCTGAGGGTCATAACAGTTCTAATTGATTTATGTACGTTATTCAAGCTCCTTAAAGACTTAAATTCAACTGACCGCCATGGCCCTTCTACTAGGTCTATGACTTCACTTCCTTAATTTATTACAGCATTTTCTCCATTATTGCTTCCTTTTCATCCACTCTAGTGGCTCCTTTTCTGTAAACCAGCAACCCTGATAAAGTCCCTCAAACAGTTATAAAACCTTCACTCAATATGGTCTTTTCATTCTACTATTACTCCTCTCCTTCCAATGGCAAACTTGGTGACAAGATTCCTATACTCACAGGCACTAGCTCCTCATCTTCAGTTTACACCTCATTCCACTGCAGCCCTCATGATCTCTTCTCTCTGACCCTGTAAAGAACATAATGTATCATTTAATATGTGACATATAAAAATGGTTTACTATCAGTAGTTGGTTTTTATAGTGAAATCGCTTCAGGTTGTCCTGAAATAACTTATTTTTACTCTTTATTCAATTTTGTTGGTTGATGGCATCACCATTATCATCTATCTGGTTGCCCAAAACTGGGGTCAATCTCTCCCTCATCTCCTCATATTCAATCACTCCTTGACTTCTACATTTTTCCTTACATCCATCCTTTGCTCTCCTTTGAGTGTAATCCACTCACACTATTTAAGCTTCAGCAACTCTGACCAGTGCTAATTTCATAACCTCATGACAATTTTCTCCACTTATTTCCCTTGATAGATCTTCCATACTGATTTGAGAGGAAAACTTTCAACAAGTGATTCCCTATTTAAAGAGTCCGGGTCTTCAGAATAGAATCCAAATAGCTTGATCTGGCTTGTAAAGAACTTTGTCAATAGCTAAACTATCTTACCAAGTTCATGCTGAGTCACCTACCCAGTATTTTTTTTTATTCTCAAGTTAGTTAACATACAGTGTAGTCTTGGCTTTAGGAATAGAACCCAGTGATTCATCACTTACATATATCACCCAGTGTTCATCCCAACAGGTGCTTTCCTTAATGCCAATCACCCATTTACCCCATCCCCATCTATCAACAATAGCCAAATTATGGCAAGAGCCCAAATGTCCATTAACTGATGAATGGATTCAGAAGATGTGGTATATACACACAATGGAATACTGCTTGGTAATCAAAAAGAATGAAATATTGCCATTTGCAACAACATGGATAGAATTGGAGGGTATTATGCTAAGTGAAATAAGTCAGAGAAAGATAGGTATCATATGATTTCATTAATATGTGGAATTTGAGAAACCTACCCAGTATTTTTAAAACTAGACAGTTCTTTCTCAGTTTTATGAACATGGTAAGCTCTCAGATTTCTGTAGATCTTCATATTTTATTCTGAAAGCTTCAGTTTCCTGAAATATAAGGTACTAAGCACCTTCCCCACTCAACACAGGTACAAATTTTGAAAAAATACAATAATCACCTCTTTAAATTTATAACTGAACTTTCAAGAATGTAAAGGAAATATAAGGGTTGATAAACAAGTAGGGATATGAAAAACTAATATCTAAATTGTCCATGATGGTGTAGGTGGTGGTGGTAACAGGTAGGTGAGAGGGGCATAATATCAGTCTTGGTTGTCCAGAGGCTCAAGTAACAATCCCCATGTGGAACAGGAGGTGAGAGTATAGGCCTGTGTGAGCCAAAAGATATACAACATCACATTAATTTAGGACATTCAAAAAGTTAAGCTTTCGAAGAGAGAATATACACAAACAAGCAAATGTATATGTACCAGTGGCTACAGGACACCCAAAGAAAACTCTTATCTCCCAACCTGTACTACATGGAAGGGAAATGTCTCCCTTGAGAATGAAGGTATGGGTCTGCACAGCACACAGAATGGGTAAGCTGATTTACAGAACACATATGATCCCACACCCCGCAAACTGACAAGCTAACATAAAAATCATTCTCAGACTGCTGCCTTACAGAAGTAAACATAAAACTTCTCCTCAAGGACTTGCAGACCCCAGATGATGCAGGAATCCCACAGGTAAAAACCAACCAAAGAGATGAGTTCACGATTCACAATTACTAAAACAAGACCTATTTATTATGAAGACAATCAGCAATCAATAAATAGAATCATTTCCCTCTAAATATTATAAAATTAACTAATCTGTCAGATTTTATAAATTTTGTTTAAAATACTTTGTGTCTAAGGGAGAGAATAAAGACTATAAAATGATATTATAAAAATAAAATACAACAGGCCAAGATGGCAGAACAGCATGGAAGCTTTTTGTGTATCTCGCGTCCATGAAATAGAGCCGTACCAACACTAAACAATCCTACACACCTAGAAAACTGACTGGAGGAATAACACAACAATCTGCACAACTTGAACCACAGAATTCAGCAGGTATGTGGCGTGGAGAGGTAAACTTGGGGAGAGAGAAGCTGGTGGCAGGCAGGGAGCCGCTTTTGCAGGTGGAGAGAGGACTGAGACTGGGCGGGGGGAGAATACGGGAAAAGCACCCCTCCCCAAGTACAGCTGGAGAGAAAGTGGAAATTTGGGAACAGCCACAGGGACTAAACTAAAAAGGGAGAAAGGAGAAAGGAGAGGGTTTAAATTTCATTAAGACTGTAAACAAGGGGAGTGCAAAGTCTGCAACTCCACAGCTCAATACCTGGCGGTGCTCTGGTGGGAAGGGTGAATCCCCAGGAACAGAGTGGGGTCTGGGAGGTTCTGAGGCCACATGGGGAAAAGCGGTTCCACTGCTGGAAGGACACTTGGTAGAAACTGTTGAAGCCAGCTGGTCCCAGCAGACCCTGGAAGGCGGCCACATTAGCTGGTGCTGGGGAAAGGTCACTGAGGGTGAAGCCTGGTGCCAGATGTGTGTTGCAATTTTCCATAATCCCTGAAACATTGCTGCTACACTGTCTCGCGAACTTTTTTGGGGGCAGGCTGGCACCTGGCCACAGTCTCGGGGCACCGGCAACAGAAGGGTCCAGCTGGTGTTCCTGGGTGCAGCCAACATTCAGCCATTGTTTGGTGAGACCCTCCCACAGAGGGGCAGAATGGGTCAAAGCCGCAGTCTTTCAGAAGTAAGGAGCCGGGGAAAACAGCTGCATCTGAGACAAAACTTGGGAGAGAAGTAATGTCTGGGACCTGGTCACAGAGAGTGAAAAAGTGGGGAGTGGACGAGAACTGAAGACAGAGGACTGGTGCGCAATTGCTGATCCAGGAGAACAGACTGGGTAGATGGGGGCACCATTTTCACCTCTCCCGTGCATGCGCATGCGCACCTACGAGCACCGTGACAATCCACCCCAGTAGGGTAGCAGCGCCATCTAGTGGAGAGCAGAGCTGTTACACCGAGCCCCGCCCAACTGGGCCAAATTCGCTCGTCAAGAACACAAGCCTCACCACTGGCTTAATTTATGGACTATAAAGAGCTACATGGACTGACTTCTAGGGGAAAATGAAGCAATTTAAGTCCTACTTCCATCTGTTAGCAGGTTCATCTATTCAATTTTTTTCTTTTTTTTCTTTTTCCTTTTTCTCTTTTACAATTCTTTTTCTTCAATACAGAAAGAGAAAAAAACCTCATTTTTATTTTCAATTTTTATTAAAAATATGTCTTTAATTTTTATTACTATATTTTTTACTTTTGTGTAAATTTTTTCAAATTCTACTTTCTTCCATCATTTTATTTTAGTCTACTTCAGTGTACTCACCTTTTCAAATTTTCAAACAATTATCTTTTTTCTTTCTTTTTCTTTTTTTCTCTTTTTCATTTCTTTTTTTTGAATGCAGAAAGAGAAAAACTTCATTTTTACTTTCAATTTCATCTAAAAATATTTTTATTTAATTTTTATTACTATATTTTCTGCTTTTATGTAAATGTTTTCAAATTCGATCTTACTCCCATCATTTTATCTTAGTCTACTACAGTGTATTAACTTTTTCAAATTTTCAAATGATTTTTTTCTTTTCTTTTTTCTTTTTTTATCTTTTTCATTTTTTTCTTTTTTCTTAAATACAGAAAATGAAAAAATTCATATTTCTTTTTAATTTTTATTAAAAATAATTTTTCTTTAATTTTTTTCTATGTTCTCTACTTTTGTGTATATTTTTTCAAATTCTATTTTAACCACATCATCTCATTTTAGTCTACTTTAATGTATTCATTGTTTCAAATTCTCAAACTATTTCCTTTTTTTTCTCTCCCCCACCTTTGTTTTTCCTCTAATCTGTCAAATCACTTTCAAAACCCAGACCAAAACACATCTAGGATGTAGCGTCATCTATTCAATTTATGTGTGTGTGTTTAATTTTTAATTTTAATATTTTTTTAATTTTAATTTTTTTAATTTCAATTTTTCTACCTCATCAATTCCTTTCCTCCCTTCAAAATGACAAAATGAAGGAATTCACTCCAAAAGAAAGAGCATGAAGAAATGACAGCCAGGGATTTAACCAATACAGATACAAGCTAGATGTCTGAACCAGAATTTAGAATCATAATAATAAGAATACTAGCTGGAATCGAAAATAGATTAGAATCCCTTTCTGCAGAGATAAAAGAAGTAAAAAATAGCCAGAATGAAATTAAAAATGCTATAACTGAGCTGCAATCACAGATGGATGCAGCAGTGGCAAGGATGGATGAGGCAGAACAGACAATCAGTGATATAGAGGGCAAACTTACAGAGAATAACAAAGCAGAAAAAAAGAGAGAGATTAAGGCAAAAGAGCATGATTTAAGAATTAGAGAAATCAGTGACTCATTTAAAAGGAACAACATCAGAATCATAGGGGTCCCAGAGAAGGAAGAGAGAGAAATAGGGGTAGAAGGGTTATGCGAGCAAATTATAGCAGAAAACTTTCCTAACCTGGGGAAAGACACAGACATCAAAATCCAGGAAGCACAGAGGACTTCCACTAGATTCAACAAAAACTGACCATCAACAAGGCATAACAAATTCACAAAATACTCACGCAAGGAGAGAATCATGAAAGCAGCAAGGGAAAAAAAGTCCCTAACACACAAGGGAAGACAGATCAGGTTCGCAGCAGACCTATCTACAGAAACTTGGCAGGCCAGAAAGGAGTGGCAGGATATATTCAGTGTGCTGAATCAGAAAAATATGCAGCCAAGAATTCTTTATCCAGTAAGGCTGTCATTCAAAGTAGAAGGAGAGATAAAAAGTTTCCCAGACAAACAAAAATTAAAGGAGTTGTGACCACTAAACCAGCCCTGCAAGAAAGTTTAAGGGGGACTCTCTGAGGGGAGAAAAGATGAAAAAATATATATATATCTATACACACACACACATATGTAAACAAATACCAAAAGCAACAAAAGATTAGAAAGGACCAGAGAACACCACCAGAAAGTCCAACTCTACGAGCATCATAATGGCGATAAATTCATATCTTTCAGTACTCACTCTAAATGACTCAATGGCTCAATGGCTCAATGACTCTAAATGAGTCAATGGACTCAATGCTCCAATCAAAAGACATAGGGTAACAGAATGGATAAGAAAACAAGATCCATCTATATGCTGTTTACAAGAGACCCACTTTAGACCTACAGACACCTTCAGTTTGAAAATAAGGGGATGGAGAATAATCTATCATGCTAATGGTCAACAAAATAGAGCCGGAGTAGCCATACTTATATCAGACAATCTAGACTTTTTTTTTTTTAACGTTTATTCATCTTTAAGAGACAGAACATGAGCGGGGAAGGGGCAGAGAGAGGGAGACACAGAATCCTAAGCAGGCTCCAGGCTCTGAGCTGTCAGCACAGAGCCCGACACGGGGCTCAAACCCACGACCGTAAGACCATGACCTGAGCCGAAGTCGGACGCCCAACCGACCGAGCCACCCAGGCTCCCCCAGACAATCTAGACTTTAAAATAAAGACTGTATCAAGAGATGCAGAAGAGCATTATATCATAATCAAGGGGTCTATCCACAAAGAAGGCCTAACAATTGTAAACATTTATGTGCCAAATGTGAAAGCACCCAAATATATAAATCAATTAATCACGAACATAAAGAAACTCATTGAGAGTAACACTATAATAGTAGGAGACTTCAACACCCCACTCACAACAATGGACAGATCATTTAATCAAAAAAATCCACAAGGAAACAATGGCTTTGAATGACACATTGGACCAGATGGACTTAACAGATATATTCACAACATTTCATCCTAAAGCAGCAGAACATACATTCTTCTCCAGTGCACATGGAACGTTCTGCAGAATAGACCATACACTGGGACACAAATCAGCCCTAAGTCAGTACAAAAAGATCAAGATCATACCACGCATATTTTCAGACCACAATGCTATGAAACTCGCAATCAACCATAAGAGAAAATTTGGAAAGGTAACAAATACTTGGAGACTGAAGAACACCCTGCTAAAGAATGAAAGGGCTAACCAAGCAGTTAAAGAGGAAATTAAAAAGTACATGGAAGTCAATGAAAATGATAGCACCACAACCCAAAACCTCTGGGATGCAGCAAAGGCGGTCATAAGAGGAAAGTATATAGCAATCCAGACCTTCCTAAAGAAGGAAGAAATATCTCAGATACACAACCTAACCTTACACCTTAAGGACCTGGAAAAAGAACAGCAAATGAAACCCCAAACTAGCAGAAGACAGGAAATAATAAAGATTAGAGCAAAATTTAATGCTATCAAAACCAAAAAAACCAGTAGAACAGATTAATGAAACCAGAAGCTGGTTCCTTGAAAGAATTAACAAAATTGATAAACCACTATCCAGTTTGATCAACAAGAAAAAGGAAAGGAACCAAATAAATAAAATTAAGAATAAAAGAGGAGAGATCACAACCAACACAACAGAAATTAAAAAAATAATAAGAGAATATTACGAGCAATTATATGCCAATAAAATGGGCAATCTGGAAGAAATGGACAAATTCCTAGAAACATATAAACTACCAAAACTGAAACAGAAAGAAATAGAAAATTTGAACAGACCCATAACCAGTAAGGAAATCAAATTAGTAATAAAAAATCTGCCAAAAAACAAGAGTCCAGGGCCAGATGGCTTTCCAGGGGAATTCTACCAAACATTTAAGGAAGAGTTAACACCTGTTCTCTTGAAACTGTTCCAAAAAATAGAAATGGAAGGAAAACTTCCAAATTCTATGAAAGCCAGCATTACCTTGATTCCAAAACCAGACAGGGACCCCCAAAAAAGGAGAACTATAGACCAATTTCCCTGATGAACATGGATGCAAAAATCCTCAAAAAGATATTAGCCAACCAGATCCAACAATACATTAAAAAGATTATTCACCACGACCAAGTGGGATTTATACCTGGGATGCAGGGCTGGTTCAACATCCACAAAACAATTGACATGATTCATCACATCAATAAAAGAAAAGACAAAAACTATATGATCCTCTCAATAGATGCAGAGAAAGCATTTGACAAAATACAACATCCTTTCTTGATAAAAACCCTCAAGAAAGTAGGGATAGAAGGAGCAAACCTTGAGATCATAAAAGCCATATATGAATGACCCAACGCTAATATCATCCACAATGGGGAAAATCTGAGAGCTTTCCCCCTAAGGTCAGGAACAAGACAGGGATGTCCACTCTCGCCACTGTTATTCAACATAGTATTGGAAGTCTCTGCAATCAGACAACACAAAGAAATAAAAGGCATCCAAATTGGCCAGGAGGAGGTCAAACTTTCACTCTTCACAGATGACATGATACTCTTTATGGAAAACCCAAAAGAATCCATCAGAAACTGCTAGAACTGATTCATGAATCCAGCAAAGTTGCAGGATATAAAATCAATGCACAGAAATCGGTTGCATTCCTATACACCAACAATGAAGCAACATAAAGAGAAATCAAGGAATCAATCCCATTTACAGTTGCACCAAAAACCATACAATACCTAGGAATAAATCTAACCAAAGAGGTGAAAAATCTATACACTGAAAACTATAGAAAGCTTATGAAAGAAACTGAAGAAGACACAAAAAAATAAAAAAAAAAAGATTCCATGCTCCTGGATAGGAAGAACAAATATTGTTAAAATGTCGATACTACTCAAAGCAATCTACATATTCAATGCAATCCTTATCAAAGTAACACCCGCATTCTTCACAGAGTTAGAACAAATAATCCTAAAATTTGTATGGAACCAGAAAAGACCCTGAATAGCCAAAGCAATCTTGAAAAAGAAAACCAAAGCAGGAGGCATCACAATCCCAGACTTCAAGCTATACTACAAAGCTGTAATCATCAAGACAGTATGGTACTGGCACAAGAACAGACACTCAGATCAATGAAACAGAATATAGAACCCGGAATTAGACTCACAAACGTATGGCCAACTAATCTTTGACAAAGCAGGAAAGAAGATCCAATGGAATAGAGACAGTCTCTTCAACAAGTGGTGCTGGGAAAACTGGACAGCGACATGCGGAAGATTGAACCTGGACCACTTTCTTACACCATACACAAAAATAAACTTGAAATGGATGAAAGACCTCAATGTAAGACAGGAAGCCATCAAAATCCTCAAGAGAAAGCAGGCAAAAACCTCTTTGATCTTGACCGCAGCAACTTCTTACTCAACACGTCTCCAGAGGCAAGGGAAACAAAAGCAAAAATGAACTACTAGGACCTCATCAAAATAAAAAGCTTCTGCACAGCAAAGGAAACAATCAGCAAAACTAAAAGGCAACCAACAGAATGGGAGAAGATATTTGCAAATGACATATCAGATAAAGGGTTAGTATCCAAAATCTACAAAGAACTTATTAAACTCAACACCCAAAAAACAAATAATCCAGTGAAGAAATGGGCAAAAGACATGAATAGACACTTCTCCAAGGAAGACATCCAGATGGCCAACCGACACATGAAAAAATGCTCCACGTCACTCATCATCAGGGAAATACAAATCAAAACCACAATGAGATACCATCTCACACCTATCAGAATGGCTAACATGAACAACTCAGGCAACAACAGATGTTGGCAAGGATGCGGAGAAAAGGATCTCTTTTGCATGTTGGTGGGAATGCAAGCTGGTGCAGCCACTCTGGAAAACAGTATGGAGGTTCCTCAAAAAACTAAAAATATAACTACCCTACGACCCAGCAATTGCACTACTAGGCATTTATCCAAGGGATACTGGTGTGCTCTTTTGAAGGGACACATGCACCCCCATGTTTATAGCAGCATTATTGACAATAGCCAAAGTATGGAAAGAGCCCAAATGTCCATCAATGGATAAAATTGATAAAGAAGATGTGGTATATATATAAAATGGAGTATTACTCAGCAATCAAAAAGAATGAAATCTTGCCATTTGCAACTACCTGGATGGAACTGGAGGGTATTATGCAAAGTGAAATTAGTCAGAGAAAGACAAAATCATATGAATTCACTCATATGAGGACTTTAAGAGACAAAACAGATGAACCTAAGGGAAGGGAAACAAAAATAATATAAAAACAGGGAGAGGGACAAAACAGAAGAGACTCATAATTATGGAGAACAAACTGAGGGTTGCCGGAGGGGTTGTGGGAGGGGGGATGGGCTAAGTGGGTAAGGGGCACTAAGGAATCTACTCCTGAAATCATTGTTGCACTATATGCTAACTAATTTGGATGTAAATTTAAAAAAATAAAAAATAAAACAAGTTTAAAAAAATAAATAAAAAATAAAATAAAATAAAATAAAATAAAATAAAATAAAATAAAATAAAATAAAATAAATACAACAGATTTGGCAAAGACTCAAAATGAATTACTAGAAAACACAAATATTCACATTCAAAGTAAAAACTCAATGGGTGACTTGGGCAGTGACTAAAGAGAAGAGCTAGTTCTGACAAAATACGTATAAACAGTAAAAAGTGACCAAGATGTGGGGAAAGGAGCCAAGACTTTTGGGAAAAAAAATAAAGGAGATCCACTAAGATACCAAATAAGTACAAGAAAAAAAAATAATGAGGAAATAGAGGAGAGGCAATATTGAAGGAACAGACTAAGAATTTTCCAGATTTAATTAAAGAAACAAGGCCTCAGACTGCAGAATCACAATGACTTCCAAATAAGATAAATTTTTTAAAATCTATGCATAGACACTATGTTAGGGAAATTGCTATACAGCAAATACAAAGATAAAATACTTTTTCCTTACTGTTTATTTTATTTTTCCAAGTTTTTATTTAAATTCCAGTTAGTTAACATACAGTGTAATATTAGTTTCAAGTGTAAAATTTAGTAATTCATAACCCACATACGAAGATAAAATATTAAAACCAACCAGAGAGAACAGAAAGATTATCTACAAAGGAAAGATAATTAGACTTTCTGGTAAAAGATTTCTCAGCAACAATAGACTCTAGAAAGCTTCAAACATCCTTATCCTAACAGATTCTGTAAATGCAGCCTTCTCTAACTTTTATCCGTGCACTGACAGGAGTTGCACATGACCTCTTGCTCAAATTTTGTGTAAGGCCTTAAATAATGCTTTGAGTTGTATTTTTGTTTCCAAATATGTTTTCTTAAGCTATCTTTTCATTATTGAGCTCTAATTTAATAATGTCCTGGCCTGAGAATTAAATCGGCATGAGATTAGTTCTTAAGCTTTTTGAGACTCACATTGTGGCTAATACGTGGCTAAGTGCGGGCCTGTGGAATACAGCAAATGGCAACCCCACAGCAAACTCACAATTTCTAGAACCTGCAATATATAACAGAGATGACATTCTCAGTCTTTGAAGGATAGGTTATTCAGTTAAATATAGTACCACAACTGTACATACTTATTTTAACGTGTGGTTTACTCATAGTATATATCAGTAGAAAGGATGCACCAATAAATCTAAGTCTCAAGAACATAATATTAACTTTAAAAATGTCAGTTCAGAATGACAGGAAAATATGACATATATGGAGATTTAAAACATGTAAAAATATTATATATATAAACATGGATGAGAATAATGAATACTTTATTCAGGATAGTGGTTATCTTTGGGGAAGGAAGAAAGTATAAGGATAAGATGGAGAAGTAGTTTGGGGTTTTGTTTGTTTGTTTTTGTTTTTAAGTTTATTTATTTTGAAAGAGAGAGAGAGAGAGAGCAAGTGGGGGAGGGGCAGAGAAAAAGAGGGAGGGAGAGAGAGAGAGAGAGAGAGAGAGAGAGAGAGAGAGAGAGAGAGAATCCCAAGCAAGCTCCACACTGTCAGTGCAGAACCCAGTGTGGGGCTTGAACTCACAAACTGTGAGATCATGACCTGAGCCAAAGTCAGATGTGCCAAAGCCAGACACTTAACCAACTGAGCCATCCAGGTGCCCCTAGTTTGGGTTTTAACTGTATCTGTAACCACCTATTTTTTTTTTTCAAAATAAGAACTGAAACCAAAAAAGGCAAATGTTAAGTTTTTTTTAAGTTGGATGTTGGGTATATGTATTAACTTGGTTTCCATATATTTTTCTATATTGTGAAACTTTTCTTACTAAAAACTATAAACAGTAAAGGCAAGAATAGAAACTGAGATATAAGAGCTTTTACTTTCTTATATATTTTTGCAACTTATTTTTATTTTTATTTTATTTTTTAATATAATTTATTGTCAAGTTATCTAACATACAGTGTATACGATGTACCCTTAGCTTTGGGAGTAGATTCCCATGATTCATCACTTACATACAACACCCAGTACTCTTCCCAATGAGTGCCTTCCTCAATGCCCATCACCCATTTTCCCCTCCCCTCAGTCCTCCCACCATCAACCCTCAGTTTGTTCTCTGTATTTAAGTGTTTCTTATGGTTTGCCTCCCTCTCTGTTTGAAACTACTTTTTCCCCTTCCTTCCCCCATGGTCCTCTGTTAAGTTTCTCAGATTCCACATATGAATGAAAACATATGATTTCTGTCTTTCTCTATTCCTTCATGAGACTAAGCATTCCATTCAGGTTCCAAATAATACCCACCAGTTAATTCAATCACATACTCAACATCAGGACACTCAAGCCAGAACATCATGGAGAATCCATAATTAGGTAATATCTATCTTAGAACAGGGAGAATCAGAGATTTACTTCCAAAACAATTTTCCAAACCTTGTGGAAGGAGGAAGATTTCAAAATACATGTGAAATATTAACCATCAGAACTATAATGAGCCACTGGGCTGAGAAGTTTCCCTAAATTGTCTTTCCCTAATTCCAGGTACGTTTCATGTTTGCAATTACCATTCCTATTTCTCTATCTGGCTGTAGTAAATTTTACAGTAAGTTTCTGATAGAAACTCTTTCATCTGGGACTGACTCTAGAGATCTATAGCCAGGAACAAGGTTTAGACAGGTCTCTGGAAGAGAAGGGAAAAATCTTCAGCAAGACTATAATAGACAGAGATGGAGGACTCATAACTGCTTATATTTCTCTGGCCTCAGGAGCCCAAGACTGGATTAATCAAAATCCCTGGTTCATACTGCACCTTCTTCATTGGTCCAAGCATCACCTGCTTGCTCCCTTAGTTCTGAACACTATTACAAACACCCATTAAATTGGTGTTAACACAGAAACTAGAACATTGATTATAATTCATATCTACTCATACATTACTTCACCCTGTCACTTCCTAAGGCAACCAGCCTCCTGAATCTTGGGTTAATCATTCCTTTTCTTTCATTAATACATGTTTATATTTGATATATATCTCCTAAGGTATTCCAAGAAGAATAGTGCTAAGTTTGAAATGATATGAAATTTATAAAAGGATAACCAAATTTAAATGATTTGGGGTTACTTGATTTTATGTCTGAATATTATACTACTTAGATTCCCTGATATTATTGGATATAGCCATGGCTTATTTATTTTTCATTGCTACATAATAGCCCCTTGTATCAATATACCACAATGTGTTTATCTATTTTCTGTGATGTGTATTTGTGTTGCTTAGTTATTCCTGCTACAGAGTATGGGTCCAAGCTAACATAGTTTATATTTCTGTGCTCCAAGTTAGTAACTCTTACATGGGCAAGTTTCTCGATTTGTCTGAATCATGGATTTCTAAAATGGACATAGAATTTATTTTCACAAAGATGTTAGAAGAATTAAATAAAATTCCCATTAGTGTTTACAAAATAAAAAAGTATGGTCACCTCAAAAAATGCAGAAAGTGAATTTGATAAAATTTGGTAACCATTCATAACCAAAATATCCTAGTATACTAGAAATAAAAAGAATAACCCAATAGAGTTTGTCTACTATTAATCTAGAGTGAAAGTCATACTTGGCGCATTTCTAAAATAATTTCACTGAAGTTCAGGAACAAGGCAAGGATGACTATTATCCTCGGCTCAGTCAGTGGCCCAGTGTGTTAAGCATCTGACTTGATTTTGGCTCAGGTCATGATCTCAAGGTTTGAGAGATCGAGCCCTGCACTGGGCTCTGTGCTTAGAGCATGGAGCCTGCTTTGGATTCTCTCACACTCTCTCTCTCTCTCTATCTCTCTCTCTCTGTCCTTCCCCTGCTCTCTCTCTCTCTCTCAAAATAAATAAATAAACTTTTTTTTTTTTTTTTTAATTTTTTTTTCAACGTTTTTTATTTATTTTTGGGACAGAGAGAGACAGAGCATGAATGGGGGAGGGGCAGAGAGAGAGGGAGACACAGAATCGGAAACAGGCTCCAGGCTCCGAGCCATCAGCCCAGAGCCTGACGCGGGGCTCGAACTCACGGACCACGAGATCGTGACCTGGCTGAAGTCGGACGCTTAACCGACTGCGCCACCCAGGCGCCCCAATAAATAAACTTTTTAAAGGCCTATTCAACATTGCTTTGTAAGTCTTGGCCATTGAAGTAGTGGCAAGAAAAAGAAATGAAATGAATATTCAAAAATTTTAAAATACGATTCATATTTTCTAATCTATCAACCATTTTCTCCATCTTATTTGTATAATTAAACATAGTATAATTAAATATAGTCTACTTCTAAAATGATTTATTCAAATTTTTGTTTCCAAGGTTGTCAATAAACAGCCCTCACCATATACAATGACCTGTAAAAATGGTGGTGATTGTAGTCATAGTCGTAGTCATAGTAGTAAAATACGTAACCTTTCTGGACCCCTTGCTACGTGACAACAGTACAAACACTCTACATGTATGATTTTATTAAACCTGTACTCCATGACGTAAATACGATTTTATTCTCGTTTTATACATGGGGAAATGGAGGCATAGAGAAATTAAGCAACTTGCTTAATATTGCACAGCTAGTCACTGGAAGAACTGGAATTTTAACACAGAGAACAGTCAACACCTCAACTGCTGCTTCTCTCAATCCTTCATTTTCCTTCTCTACCAATACTCAATGTTCTTGACATTTGGTTTTTTCCAATCTCCTGAATACAGTAAAATTGTGAATTTCATCCTCCTTCTTTCAGTGGTTAGCGCTTTTCTATATATTTTTTCTCCCTTCTTCCCCCATTCCCTTCACTATGGAGGCTCCCCAAAAGCAAACCTCAAGAACATATCCAGTCCTAGAGCCTCATTGACCAACGTAATTTTAATTTTTCATAAATCAACACCTTTAAACCTGACCAACCTCACTGCTACAGTAAAAGGCTGAAGAATTCATCCTATACTTTTGGTAAAAAATGAAGCACATAATGAACCAGAGTGTACCAGGGAGGGTTAATAATATAGGTAAAGAATATAGAGAGAATATGAGTACTAGAAGAGAAAAGGAGACAGAATAACAGCCAAAAGAAAAGCAGGAAAGGAGGTGGTGGAGTATGGAGCAGGGGAAAAAATGTAGATCTAATCATTATGAATCATTCATGCCAGGGGCTTTTAATCATTTAGAAGAGTAATTGCCAAAGAATATTTTTCTCTCAAAGTACAATTGTTACTCTAAGCAGGAATTAGCAACTGGAAACTGTGCCTCTGGAAATATCTCAGAGGAGAGATAACAGAAAGGATGAAGAATTTAAAAATTGATCTGAATACCTAAGTTTGCCTATGGTCCCCACAAAGTAATTTTGGCTAGATCAAGTGCAGAAGGTAATCACATGATCCAGAAGATCATTCATTTATTTATCCATTTGTTGATTAATTCATCTGTTCTATAAATACTGGATTTCTTACCTATGATGGCACTTCTTTACCTATGATGACACATTGAAATAAACCACACAAAGGCTCTGCCATGAGGAAGCCACATTGTGGAAAGAAGGGAAGATAAACACTAAGTGAAAAACAGTGTGATAACTTATATGATAAATATAAGCAAAGGAGCTTGTGGAGTCTACTTGGAGAACGTCCCATCTCAGCCTTAGATGAGGTCAGAGATGGGATGAGGTCATGAAAAGGTTTCTAGAAGATAGCAAAATCACAGCAAAGTGTAACATATAAAAACTCTTCTGGCTGGCACCAAAACTGCCCTCTATTTTATTCATAGAACAGCTGGCATTCTGAACGAAGAATGTGAATGTGATATAACTGTGTGTGTGCGTGTGTGTGCTGTGTATAAGCTGTAAGTAGGTGACAAAGATTTAGAAAATAATTCTTGGAAAACAGAATTTACTGTCAGTTGAGAGTTTCTCTTAAACTTTATTTCCTAAAATTTCAGCCTCCTAAAAATAATTGTGTGCTGTCACAGAGAGATGACTGGGAAGAATAATGAGAGTCAGAAACATGGAAATGGAGACAGTGGAAGAAAGGACAAAAGGGAAGAGGAAATGAAAAAAAGAATGCAAAGTGCTGGGGTAAGAGAAGAGAAAGGCATGACGGACTAAGAGTACAGAGTGCATGAGTGAATGAAAGAAACATAAGAAAAAATAGGAAGAGTGTTGATTGGAGAAGAGCAGAATTAAGGGTGGGGATTACTTTAATGACTGGGGCATAGATAATAAGCAGAAATAAAGATTTCTTTTTTAGAAGAAAGGAGAAAGGCATGTAGATGATGAGTCAGAGAAGGGTGATGATGTGTATAGGGTAGAAGGAGAGAAGAATAGAGTGACATGAAATGGTTTCTGGAAGATAGAAAGAAAAGTGAAGGCAGGTGTGAGAAACGGAACATCAAGAATGGGAACAGAAAGGAGGGCTGGTAAGAGAGATGGACGGGGGCGGGGGGGGATGTCTGTGAAGACATAACGCACAAAGGATGATGCTAAACAAAATAGGTTCAGAGTGAGAGACAGAATGTTGATAGAGAAATCCTAGAATGGGTCAAGGAGAGACAAGATGGAGAATGAAGGCTAGCTCCCTACCTGCACACTCACCTGGGAAGAAAGGACTGCTCTGATTCTGGATTTTGTGGCTCCAGCCTACAAACTCAGGGATATGGCCATGGTGCTGAAGGACGACAGATCAGTGCGTGGGACTGGAAGTCAGTGCTGGCAAGGCTGAGTGAGATTTAGAGGCTGTGGGGCCCCAGAGACTTTTCCCCTAGAGTCTCCTTGGGGGAGACCAAGTACAACATCTACCATACCATGGAGCAAGAGAGTGTGGACATGATCTCAAGGGAAAGTTAAAAGCACTGGAAGCCCCTCCAAATGGCTCCACTCCGCTCTTCATTCAGTCTATGCACAGGCAACCCCAAATGACAGGCACTTGTGTATCATTATTCTAGTCATTCACACCATCATCATCTTATTACTTTTCTAAAATAATTAAAGTATGACGTAATGGCCAGGACCAGAACATTGGAGCCAAATAACAACTGAGTATAATTCCGGGGCATACCACTTGCAAGTTCTGTGGATTTGGCAAATTCGTTAGCCTCTCTGAAGTTTCACCTCCTTATAATAAAATTATAATAATATGTAATCTTCTAAAAATCATTGATTTAAGGATTAGAATATTATACATAAGGTGCTGAGAACGGGCCTCCCGTGTAGTAAAAGACTCAAATGGTAATCGCTGTTGTGGCTGCTTCTACCGCTACTGCTATGATTATTGTGGGTATTACAACAAAGTAAGTTCAGGTTTTTCAGACGTTGCTAAGATGCACTGTTTACAGCTCATTTCCTCCATTTGACGATGTGCTCCTGGAGGAAAGGGGCTGTGATGAACTCACCTCTGTCTCCAGTACTTCAGCACAGTGCTGGCAGAAAGCAAGCACTCAAAATAGACCGGCTGGATGAATGGCCAGTGAGTAACCATCCTTCTCTCATTTGCCCTAATTTCCCAACTCCAGCAAAATGTCCTACCTTGTCTATCATTCTCCAACACAGAACTGTTATTTACCAAGAGTAAATATGAAAAAGATCAATGCATTGTTTTCTCATTATTTCCTTTGTTTTTGCAATCAGCTAATCCATTCTCCTATCTCTTTACTAGGCTAATTGAACATTCCTTATCTGGGGATCAATTTATTATTAATGTTTTTTATAATAATAAAATATACTCTAACAAACTTATATGGAGCTTTATCCTAGGAGTATGCATAAGGCAAAATAGACACAGTCCTCAACAAGTGAAGGCAGATGTGGCAAGGACTCAGGCCCATGCTGTGATCTCGGAGAGCAAGGATTGCTTCATATTCCAGAGTGATTTATGTTTACAAACTTAGTGAAATTCCAAAGCCTGGCTTAAATGTTAAAATGTTAAGTTTTCATAATTAGCAAGGAGAATCTCAGAAAAAGATGAATTAAATGGCCTTTAACCCAATCATCAATGGGAGAAATATCATTCTTTTTTATAAAATTCGTTCAAAGAATCTGATTTAGTAAGGTGTTAGGTTGAGAACTCTCACAAGAGCATCAAAGTTGGTGACTTGCCTGAATATTCATCGCTGTTACCAACTTGTTCTATTGTAATTCATTTATCTTGTTATTATTCATTTATTCTTGGAGGTACAATTTGAAGAAAAAGATTTTTTTTTAATTCCAAAGACTTTAGAAAGTGTTGTCATATTCTGAAAAAGTAAGCTTTAAAGAGAAACCCAGAACTCTGACTGGTTGTTTTGATAACTTCTTTCCATAGTAATAATATTAAAATTGAAAGCTTTCTGTTTCTAAACAATATAAGCATATTAAAATTTTCTCTGTGAAGTCAGATGAAGGCCATGAGCACTTTCTTCTTTTCCCTTATGTATACTGCAAAAATAACAGCCTTCAAAACTGTTTTATTTCTTACTTTAACATTTAAACACTTTCAACCTACAATTTACTAGCCTGTCTTCTTTTTTTATTGTAGTATAATTAACATACAGTGTTTCATTAGTTTTTCAGGTGTACAATATAACAATTCTATACATTACCCAGTGCTCATCAAGGTAAGTGTACTTTTAATCCCCTTTATTTCACCCAACTGCCCACCCACCTCCCTTCTGGCAACCACCAGTTTGTTCTCTACATGAAAGAGTTTGGGTTTTTGTTTGCTCATTTATTTTGTTTCTTAAATTCCATATATGAATGAAATCATATGGTATTTGTCTTTCTCTGACTTCTTTCGCTTAGCATTACATCCTCTAGGTCTATCTTGGTTATTGCAAATAGCCAACAGGAAAGACACATGCAGGGAGGGTTGCCTGGGTGGCTCAGTTGGTTGAACACTGACATCAGCTCAGGTCATGATCTCCCAACGCATGGGTTTGAGCCCATGCAGACTCTGTGCTCAGAGCCTGGAGCCTGTTTTGGATTCTCATTCTCTCTCTCTCTCTCTCTCTCTCTCTCTCTCTCTCTCCCCTCCTCCCACTTGCACTCTGTCTCTCTGTCTCTCTCTCAAAAATAAAATGAACATTAAAAAAACAAAAAGACACTTGCAAAGACGCTCAACATCACTCATCATCAGGGAAATGCAAATCAAAACCATAAGGATATATCACCGCACACCTGTCAGAATGGCTGAAATCTAAAAGACAAGAAATAACAAGTGCTGGTGAGGATGTGGAGAAAAAGGAACCCTTGTACACTGCTGGTTGGTATGCAAATTAGTGCAGCCATTCTGTTGGAAAACAGAATGAGGGTTCCTCAAAAAATTAAAATTAAAATTACCATATGATCCAGTAATTCCACTACTGGGTGTTTACTCAAAGAAAACAAAAACACTAATTCAAAAAGATATATGCACTCCCTATTACAGCATTATTTACAATAGCTAAGACAACAGAAGCAACCCAATTGTCCCTCAATACATGAATGGATAAAGAAGATATGGTATATGTATAAAGTGGAATATTACTCAGTTGTTTTGACAGACTATGAGAGTCTTTTCACTTAAATTAACATGTGTTTGGGGTTTTATTTGGTTGGACTTATATGTTTACTGTTTCTTGGTTTGATTAGATTTGCCAATTCCATTTGCTAAAAATAATGATACGACTATGAGTCTACATTCCTTGATCATGTTAGCTAACAGCATTGCTTTAAAAATACAAAGTCAAAAATGGCTAGAGAGGGAAGGAACCAAAACATAAGAGACTCCTAAAAACTGAAAACAAACTGAGGGTTTATGGGGGGTGGGGGGGTGGGAGGATGGGATGGGTGGGTGATGGGTATTGAGGAGGGCACCTGTTGGGATGA
Organism: Panthera leo; assembly: GCF_018350215.1. Classification (NCBI taxonomy): domain Eukaryota; kingdom Metazoa; phylum Chordata; class Mammalia; order Carnivora; family Felidae; genus Panthera; species Panthera leo. The sequence continues at coordinate 81,552,442 of NC_056691.1, forward strand.
GCACTGGGTGTTGTATGGAAACCAATTTGACAATAAATTTCATAATAAAAAAATGAACAAAAAATAAAAATAAAAAAATAAAAATACAAAGTCAAATCAGTATATTGTATACCTAAAACTAATGTAACATTGTGTGTCAACTATACTTCAAAAAATACTTTAAAAAAGGATAGAAAGAAAGAAAAATAAAAGAAGGAAGCCAAAGTTTTAGAAGGAAAACTAGTTTGGACTTTAAGAAGTATTTTACAAACTGAGATGCACGGATACCTGGGGAACTATGAACATATCCTCAGGGGTTCAGAGTCATCTCTACTAGACCTTAAGAATGCAATTTCATGCCAGGAATAATCTAAAACAATTAGTGTAAAACATATTCAGACTTACCTAAGTGAGCACATTATATTGGAGAACTGGCCTTCAAATTCAACACTGGCATTGGTGTGTTTTATCTACCATGTTAATTATAACAAAGAATAACATAAAAATGATAGCAATTAATTTTTAATGTGTAGTTACAGAAATCTAATTACTCTTAAAAGTAAATGTGAAAACAATTCAACATCCTTCAACATACATCTGTTGAATTACTTAAATTTAAAAACAAAACTCTTAGAATTGAAACATATTTTATAGTCTTTAGTTTCTTGAATTGTTTAAGGCATTGAAACATTAAGACAATTATTGGTGTAACATAGAAATTAACTCACTATTTTCACTTTTCTGAAAGAAGGTGTTTCCTAGTTCATGTTTTCAAAGAAGGCATTTCCTAGTACGTATATTCCAATCTTAATAAAAATGGAAATAATTGTAAGAAATTTGATTTGTTATGAATTCATTTTTTAAACTATCACTTCCAATATCTGTTTATTCCATTAAGAGCCATTGAGAGTCAATCAGCAAACCATGCTGAATTAAAAATAAAAACCTTTTTCAAAAAAATTTTATATGATCCTTATATATAAATCTTATATAGGTATAAAATCTGTATTGGTAAAGTCAAGAACAGTTTGAAATTAAGTCATAACTGGACTTTAACTTTAAATCCCCATTATTGAAGCCACCACTATTGATTTGTTTCAATCAATATTGAAACATTGCACATGTACAGTGTACTCATGGTGTGATGAGTTCTGGCCATTATTGACAGAAGTTAAGCCTTTTACAAAAGTTAGGCTGAAGAACAGTTTATTGAGGACATGTTGTAAATTGATCAAAAGGAAAGAAGACACTTTCCTCAGGGACAGAAAAGTCTCTGAGAATTATGAGTGTAATGATGACCAAGTACTAGTTAATTTGTATTGAGTGAGGACTATATGGCACACACCATACTATCACATGCTTTTTGTTCATTTCATACTCACAATAGAACTTTTGTGTCAGTACTTTGAAAGGCAGTATAGCTTCAAGTTTGGGCTAACAGACTGTGAAGTTATAATCCCAGTTCTACCACTTACCAGCTGTGACATCTTGGGCAAGTATCTTAATCTATATGCACCTCGGTTTTCTAACCAGTAATGAGAATTAATAATAGTCCACAACTCATAAGGTTGTCGATTGGTAATAAATGAGATTATGTAAAATATTAAAACAACCCTAATACATAGGAAAAATCACATAAAAAATTACTGTTGGGATGCCTGGGTGGTTCAGTTGGTTAAGCTTCCAACTCTTGATTTCAGCTCAGTTCATGATCTTACGGTCATGAGATCAAGCCATATGTTGGGTTCTGAGCTGAGTGTGGAGCTGCTTGGTATTCTCTCTCTCTCCGTCTCTCTCTCTGCTCCTCCCCCACTCACTCTCCCTCCCTCCCTCTCTCTCTCTGTCAAATAAATAAACATTTAAAAAATTACTGTTGAGGGTGGCCCAGTGGGTTAAGCGTCCAACTTTGGCTCAGGTCATGATCTCACGGTTTGTGGGTTGGAGCCCTGGTTCAGGCTCTGTGCTGATGGCCCGGAACCTGGAGCCTGCTTCAGATACTGTGTCTCCCTCTCTCTCTGCCCCTTCCCCACTTGTGTTCTGTCTTTCTCTCTCCCTCTCTCAAAAATAAACATAAAAAATTACTGTTGAAATATTTCAAATGTAGGAAATTGAGGTTCTTTACAGTCTTAAAGTATTTTAGTAAGATTCAGTTCCTAGTCTGTCTGAAACTAAACTTATGTTCTTAACCTCCACCTGTAGCACTTTCCTATGGCTATGCTAACTGAAGTTGTAAAATCACATTTCTCAGCCTTTACAATCTTTCTCTTACTAATTCATGCAAGAATATATTCTTGTTAAGGATAGAGAGTTTGTCATGAGGGTATCATTCAACACATTCAGGCTCAAGATACTGTTAGAAATTAGGGGATAGGAAGCTCTCATTTACATTAGAGCCTACTTAATTCAAGACTCTGGACTAGACAATTTATTCATCCACGTATTTTTTTAAAACTGGTCATTGTTCTTTATAAAGAACTCTGAGGGGCATTAAGGTACAACAATGAAAAATATCTGATTATGTCCCTAATGGATCCTCAGTCTAGTGAGGATAAAAGGTAAGACATAATTTCAAGTGTCATGTAAACAAAAGAGAGGCACAGGTGAAGATGGGGGAAGTTTTATTCACACTACTTTTCACGTGGATGACTGAAACTATAAGAAGGATTAGGTTCTTTCCTGCATCCCCACAATTTGGAAAAAAAATGTGCTGATTCTAACCCACAATGTCTTTCTGATTCTAATTTCTCCACTAGGCCATACTTTCGTCCACATGAAAAGCAGAAGACATGAAAATTCAGTGTCTTGTTGCTTCAAGAATATTCCCCTTCTTTCTGCTCTAATCATATAGGGTAGATTTCTTGGATTTCTGACAATGTTTTTGTTTTGAAATTTCAATTATTCGTTACTATACCAATTTCCTCATCGTATCTTCTAACGATATCCTTCTTTTCTATTGTTTTTTTTTGTTTGTTTTTTAGTTTTTATTTAAATTCCAGTTAGTTAACATACACTGTAATATTAGTTTCAGGAGTAGATTTCAGTCATTCATCACTCACATACAACACCCAGTGCTCATCCTAACAAGTGTCCTCCTTAATACCCATCACCCATCTAGCCCATCCCCCACCTCCTCCCTCCATCAACCTCAGTTTGTTCTCTATCTTTAGGAGTCTCTCCTGGTTTGTTTCCCTCTCCTCCCCCCATATGTTCATCTGTTTTGTGTCTTAAATTCCACATATGAGTGAAATGATATGGCATTTTTGTCTTTCTCTTACTGACTTATTTCACTTAGCATAATACTCTCTAGCTCCATCCATGTCATTGCAAATGTCAAGATTTCATTCTTTTTTATGGATGAGTAATATTCCATTGTGTATATATATCACTTCTTTATCCATTCATCAGTCGATGGACATCAGTCAATGGCTCTTTCCATAATGTAGCTATTGTTGATAATGCTGCTATAAACATTGGGGTGCATATATCCCTTTGAATCAGTATTTTTGTATCCTTTGGGTAAAAACCTAGTTGTGCAATTACTGGGTCATAGGGAAGTTCTATTTTTAACTTTTTGAGGAAACTCTATACTGTTTTCCAGAGTAGCTGCCCTAGTTTGCATTCTCACCAACAGTGCAAGAGGGTTCCCTTTTCTCTGCATCCTCACCAATACCTGTTGTTTCCTGTGTTGTTAATTTTAGCCATTCTGACAGGTGTGAGGTGATATCTCATTGCAGTTTTGATTTGTATTTCCCTGATGATGAGTGATATTGAGCATCTTTTCATGTGTCCATTAGCCATCTGTATGTCTTTTTTTGTAAAAATGTCTATTCACGTTTTCTGCCCATTTTTTTAAACTAGACTATTTGCTTTTTGGATGTTGAGTTTGGCAAGTTCTTTATAGATTTTGGATACTAACCCTTTAACTGATATGTCATTTGCAAATATCTTCTTCCATTCCATTAGGCTTCCTTCCAGTTTGGTTGATTGTCTCCTTTGCTGTGCAGAAGTTTTTTATTTTGATGAAGTCCCAATAGCTACTTAGCTATCTTGATTTTTCCAGTGTGACTAATTTCAGACCAGTTCCTCTGAAACAAGTACCAATCTGACTACCTGCCACGAAGATTTGGACAGTGACATAGGACTTCCTTCCTAAACAGTTCAGGAGGATAGCCAAGTAGTCTTGGTGAATGCCCATTTACATTATAAATGACATCATGTCTTCCTCCAGTACACAATGGGATGCTGTGATAATAAGTAATATTTGTCATAGTCTTAAGAGTCTGCCTCATATAGACCATTCGAAAATGTTAAGAGTTATTATTGTTGTCTTTAGTGGTTTGATTTCTTTACTAGTCTGAGTACCCTCCATTGCATCTTTAAATACGATCCCAATGCTAATCTATTTTTCAAATAAACAGATACATGAAGGTATCTAAAAACACCTCATTAATATTAATGATCATGAATTGGTAACTAGTAGAGTTTTGATTTAGTATGATGTGTTAATTTTTCTGCACCAAAAAGAAATTCTTCAACCTGTTAGTGGCATTTTTACTACCTGCTTGTGCAAACAAACGTTACTTTCATTAGTATTACTGAAATTCAAATACAAAAAAAGAGAGATTAGATAAAGAACTGGATTAGAAGCTATACTCTTCATTGTTTAATACCAATAAAGGTAATCAATTTAATCAAAATAACATTATTCACCAATTAAATTATTTTCAATTTCATTTGAGTTGTTACAGTTTACATGACTTTATGTGAATTTAATTTGTAAAAATATTATTTCCTATTTTTTAGGGTTTTTGATTTATGAACAGTATAAATATTAAGAATGTACAGTTAGGGAGCACCTGGGTGGCTCTGTCAGTTAAACATCCAACTCTTGTCTTCAGCTCAGGCCATGATCTCACGGTTTGTGGGATCAAGCCCCACATCTGGCTCCACACTGACAGCATGGAGCCTGCTTGTGATTCTCTTTCCCAATCTCTCTGACCCTCACCTGTGCTCACTTGCTCTCTCTCTCCAAAATAAATAAATAAACATTTAAACATTTGTTTAGTAAATAACAAAGAATGTACAGTTAGTTTGAGCTTATACATATTTAAATAACATCACAAAAAATTGTACATTAAACAATAGAACCCTACATATAACAGTTGGGGTTATTTATATTCTTTTTTTTACTTTAGACAGAAAGCAAAAGTGGGGAAGAGAGGCAGAGGGAGAGAGAGGAAGAATCTCAAGCAGCCTCCATGTTCAGCGTGGAGCCCAACACGGTGCTCTCCCATGCCTCCGGGATCATGACCTGAGCCAAAATCAAGACTGGGACACACAACCAAACGAGCCACCCAGGCGCCCCTAATGTATAAGCAATAAGAGAAAGAGATTGAGACACTGACTACAGTGAAAGTCCAAAGTATTAAAAAAGGACAGAAGACAGACTCATTCCAACTGGTAGTCATCCAGCAAAGTGTCCTAGAGGAGGCTAAATTCAAGCCTTGCAGGTTAGGTAGAGCAGATGAGGGTGAGTCTAAACAAAGGCATGATAATATAAATGGGTAAAGGGGCAATCAATAATAAAGAATGGGATATTCTTGGGTAATGGTTATACTGGGAGACCAGGAGGGAGTTGAGTCCTCATTGGGTAATTCTGTAGTGCACACACAGTGAGATGCCCCAAATGACCAAGAACTCAGGATTCCATAAAACATAAAATATATTCACCTGGTGGTTTCCCTGAGTCAAAAAACAAGGGTCATACATCAATATTTTACAACCAGACTTAGAGATGCTTCAGACAGAAGAGTAAAGAGTATAATTTGGGGTCTAAAATCTGAAGTATTAACTTTTATATTCTGAAGTTTTAAAATATTGACCAACCAGGGGCTGGTTCTAAACCTGAGAGATGGAAAAGTGGTGGCATCAGATGTTCTAGTCTTTTTAATGCAAAGCTATGTGCACTCTGAAAAAAGGCTATCTGACCATAGACTGTCTCTCAACATAAATAATACAGCTATGGGATAAATGCTTATGAAGTTTGGGAGAGCCAGCACTGGGCATCTCTGTCACCAGAGCCAACCTCATATAGGGTGTTTTTGGCCTAAAGGAGAAAGGTCAAAATGGTGACTGCCACAGGAGAAACAAAGCACTGATACTTCACAGAATCCTTAGGGAAGAAACTCCAAAACTTCAATAATTGAAGTTCTCTTGTGCTCTAATGTCTCCTCTACCTAAGCTTTGGGGACTTCTTCACAGTCTCAAAGGATGCTCCCTTGACAGAGGGTGGAGTCTATGAATGTCTCAGCCTGTAGAAGGTCCAGAGGAGGCAGGGAAGAAAACCTTCAGATTCATGAAGGTTGAAATCTTGTCTAGGAGCAGATGCCTTCCTTCTGTGATTTTTCTGGGCAGCCTGTCTATAGCTAAGACAGGAATTTGGAAAAGAATTACACCAACACAAATAAGCACATACCACCAATAACAACACTTTTAGATCCAGGGATTGGGCACTGGATGGGATTGATATTATCATTAAAAGAAATGTTTTCACTGTCCTATTATCTCTGCCTATCTTTTATCTTTTTATGCTTATTCTTTCGCTCCAATTAATTTTCACTAGAAAGTGAGAGGCACGGAATACCTGTTGGGTGATCTCATATTTCAATGCCTTTTCAGATAATTTTCAACCTCCAGAATAATTGATGCAGAGAAAAACATCAGAGTTAGCAGAAATCATCATTCCATCAGCTGGAAATTAGATGGGAAGCAAACTGCTGATCCTCCCGCCATGAACTAATGAAGGAAAATCCTCAATCAAAAGATAATTTCTCCAGGATTCTGCTCCTGCCCTTTCAGAGAATTCTCTCTTTCTCTCATTCCCTCTCTGTATCTATCTTCTTTTTGCTCTCTCCCATTTCTGTTTTCCCTGTATTAGTCTCTCTTTACAGCAGAAGACTGAAAGGGGGTTAAAATATACATTAAATTCTGAATTCTGAACGTTAATGGAAAGAAGCCACAATCCAGGTAATTGTAATATTTTGGTTGTTTTAATTGCTGATAGGAAGAATAAACAAAAAAATTCTTGGGTAGATTATATCGAGTTTGGAAGAGTCTGTTATAGTGTTACTTTATCTCTAGGTGAACTCAAAGCTATGGGGAAAAGTAACCTAACAAGACCCTCTGAATTCATCCTCCTGGGACTCTCCTCTCGACCTGAAGATCAGAAGCCACTCTTTGCTGTGTTTCTCCCCATCTACCTCATCACAGTGATAGGAAACGTGCTCATCATCCTAGCCATTCGCTCAGACACTCGCCTCCAGACACCCATGTACTTTTTCCTGAGCATCCTGTCCTTTGTTGACATTTGCTATGTGACAGTCATTATCCCCAAGATGCTGGTGAACCTCTTATCAGAGACAAAGGCCATCTCTTATGGTGAGTGTCTGACCCAGATGTACTTCTTCATAGCCTTTGGAAATACAGACAGTTACCTCCTGGCAGCCATGGCCATTGACCGCTATGTAGCCATATGTTATCCTTTTCACTACATCACCATCATGAATCACAGACGCTGTGTCCTGCTTCTGATCCTCTCCTTCTGCATTCCACACCTCCACTCCCTCCTGCACATTCTCCTAACCAATCAACTCATCTTCTGTTCCTCTAATGTCATCCACCATTTTTTCTGTGATGACCAGCCAGTGCTGAAATTGTCCTGTTCCTCCCATTTTGTCAAAGAAATCACAGTAATGACAGAAGGGTTGGCTGTCATAATGACACCCTTTTCGTGCATCATCATCTCTTACTTAAGAATCCTCATCACTGTTCTGAAGATTCCTTCAGCTGCTGGGAAGCGCAAAGCATTTTCCACCTGTGGCTCTCACCTCACAGTGGTGACCCTGTTTTATGGAAGCATTAGCTATGTCTATTTCCAGCCCCTGTCCAACTATACTGTCAAGGATCGAATAGCAACAATTATCTACACCATACTAACCCCCATGCTAAACCCATTTATCTATAGTCTGAGGAACAAAGACATGAAGCAGGGCTTGACAAAGCTGATACACTGGGTGAAATGCCAATAAGGAATCTGAGGTCTTAAGAGAAGCCCGTTAATCTCTCACCCCTGACTGCAGGTTTTTAACGTGTCTGTCATTCAATTCTGAAGGATGGTAACTTTAATGATTTGTTTCATCCCTGATAGAAGAATGTTTATTGCGTGTGATGAAACTAATGTGTTGAAGCTACCCCTAAATATGATGCCTATTTCCCAGTGGTCTCTAATATTATCTGACTGGGACAAAGTCTACCTGTATCTTGTTCTCTGTGCACCAGTCTAAATTTGGAAAACACATCTGGTTTCCAGGACATCACATGCCTTTCACATAATCCCAATCCTATTGAAATCCCTCCTATCCTTGAGTTTGATCACTAGAAACTCCTTATTTATAGGTATCCCTATTCATAGGGCTGAATTTTCTTATGTAGTCATTTAAAGCTGTTTGAATGACTTTAAGTGTGTGTGTGTGTGTGTGTGTGTGTGCACTCATGTATGAGTGTGTAACTTATATGGTAGCCCAAGTGCCCTTCAATAGCAAGATCTCTCTTTCTCCCCTTATAATGGTCATGACTCCTTCCTCTAGGTCAATTTCAAAGACTAAGGTCCTGACTTCTATAGTTATTATATGGTAAAAAAATGAAATCACCCCAGTAGATGACTCTTGGTGAATCAGTCCCAGGTCAGTTCCTCAAGAGCATAGCATCTCAGTGTTCTTCCCTGCTTCCCACCTGGCACAGTCGACTATGCATTGTTTTTCCTTATTAATTTCATTTGACCCAAATTTAAGGGTGCCACTCTCTCAGGGAGTAGATATTATGTCCCAATTACCCTGATAATAGATGCCTCCAACTGCTAGGGATTCTTCTTCCTTAACAGATGTGACCCAACCTACTAACCAGAAAAACAGAATTGGGCATGGAAAAATGCTTTTGTCCATTGGTGAGTTCTGAAAAATATTAAGGTCGCTGTTAGTCCATAAATTTATTTGGCCACTCAGAGATTTGTGAATTCATTTGTTCATTTGACAAATTTCTATTTATTATCCACTATGTGCCAGTCTCTGAGACTTAAAAACAAAGATTATGTGCTAGATGATAAGCCAACAGTCTGATGGCCAAAAATCTGCAGGAGCCTAAGGAAACAAAATAAAATAGGCAACACAAGACTTTAGAGTGAAATTTTGTGTTATTTGGGTTGTTTCCAGTTACAAGGTACAGAGGAACATGTATACTTTTAAGTAACAGGTGTCAAAAACAAAAAACAAAAAACCTCTGGGCTTACGTAAAGAGAGACTGTATTTGAAAGGATTATTCCAAGATGGAGGGAAGGGGCCATAGTAGTAAGTGAGAGACGACTGTTGTAACAGGAAGAATACCCAGCCAGGAGATCTGCAAGAAGCCTCAAAGGTCAGGCAGAAAAGGGCTTTTCTTTTATAGGAGGCAGAGGAAGAAGCTAGAAGGAACCACGTGTGGTAAAGTGGGATGAGCAGGTGACAGTGGTGAGATTGGATAGTTGATCAGGGAAAGTTTTTCTCAGAAATCAGTGGACATTCAGATGGGCCATCACACAGGGGTGGTATGTGGACTTTGGCTGAGGGTCAAAGTCCAGTCATTTTTCAGAGCACAAAAGGGTGGGAGGATTTCTTCTCTGTTACTGTTTTCCAGGAGCACAGGGCTCAGGTAGGATTCAACATTGTCACAGGGGTTTATTGTAAAGATTCACAAGGGAAAAAGAGACACATAAACCTCAGCTACACAAACAAATCTCACAAAAGAATAAGAACCAAAGCATGGACATGCCCAACGGAGCTGGAACACGGTTGAGGCACTTGACAGTTATTTATCAGAAAATACGAAATTCATGAATATGTTATTTTGCTGCTCCTCTATAGTCAGTTCACAGAAGAGGGCAGTGGTCTTGGGAAGCACACAAAGGTTAAGAGGCTTTTCTCCATTACTTTCATATAAAGATGTACAGGAGAGAGGGGTCAACCAGGTGGGGTAAACTGGAGACTACATAGGACTTAACCAGACGTGAAAATTTTCCCAAGACAGACCTGTCAATGGATATTGATAGCAGGTTGATGAAGGATCAGTTAGAAACTGTTCCTTTTATGAAAGTATCAACTTCCTCCAAAACACACACAAACACATATACTCTAAACATCTTTAGCAAACCCCACTCCTTATATGAGTCATTAGGAAAGGGCTTAAGTTGCATATCTGGTCATGTGGGGAGTAACAGAAGCAGAAACTAATAGAAAGAGGTCACAATAAAATCACAATCCTCTTGGACTTGCAGAAATATTGGCATAGGTTTAAACTTCCACTGACTTTGGAAGTGAGGGATTCTATCTGATCTTACCTAGACTTTCAGCAGAGAAACCCTGCTGGTACTCAAGATTATATAATCACAGTAACCATAGAGCACTTAACTTTAAAAGAGACCAGACTAGGGACTTTACATACATGATGATACTAATTCTCTACTAAGTCTTTAACAGAAAACACAAATTCATTATTTGCATATCTCAGATGGGATACATGAGGATCAAAACGTATAAATAACTTCTTTATCCATCCATCAGTCAATGGACATTTGGGGTTTTTCCATAATTTGGCTATTGTTGATAATGCTAGTACAAACATCAGGGTGCACAGCTGTGGTATACATATACACTGGAATATTAGTCATCAAAAAGAATGAAATCTTGCCATTTTTAATGACGTGGATGGAGCTACAGTGTATTATGCTAAGCAAAATGTTAGAGAAAGACAAATACCATATGATTTCACTCATATGTGGATTTTAAGAAACAAACCAGATCAACACGGCGGGGGGGTGGGGAAGAGAAGGAGGCAAACCATAAGAGACTCTTAGTGGTAGAGTACAAACTTAGGTTTGCTGGAGGGGAGGTGGGCGTGAGATGGACTAAATGGATGATGGGTATTAAGGAGGGTACCTGTTGTGATGAGCATTGGATGTTATATATAAGTGATGAATCATTAAATTCTATTCCTAAAACCAATATTACTCTATATGTTAAACAACTAGAATTTAAATAAAAACTTGAAACAAAACAAGCAAAAAAGTATAAATAACTTTCTGGAGATCAAACATTTCTTAACCTCAGTTCTAGAGATTGAAATCTGTTTGGATAATTATGGTTTTTACTGTTAACCCCTATCCTGCCTCCCTAAGGGTGCATATATGGCTGTAAAGAGAATTTCTCTGACTTATTAATTCTGCCTTTTGCAATTTCTGGGGAAAAAATCAATTCTAGATCAGTGAGGTGGAGCTCCAACTTGACATTCTTGGAAACAGGAGCCCCAGAGGTAGAGATGACCAAGAGGACATACACCTTTTTAAAATGTGCAGAAATCACCAGGACAATTTAAACTTCTGCAGGTTGGTGAATGGGGGAATTGAGCCACAATAACTTAGACCTCAAGAGGAAGGCAGTCCTTCAGTTCCATACCCTTAACCATGACCTTCTCCCTTACCCTAAGGGTCCAATATGACCACAAGGAAAATTTTCTCAAAGATACCAATTTTGCCTTAAGCAATTTCAAAAAAGGATCCATACTAAGAAGAGAGGTCTTTCATGAATTATAGAAGTAGTTAGGAGATGCCATGCTTCAGGAGTACCTGGGTGGCTCAATCAGTTGAGTATCCGACTCTTGATTTCAGTTCCAGTCATGAGCTCATCATCGTGGGATTGGGCCCCGCATCAGGCTCCATGCTGGGTATGCAGCCTGCTTGGGATTCTCTCTCCCTCCCCCCACCCCGTTTCAAAATAAATAAACATTTTTTTTTAACTTAAAAGAAATGCCATGTTTCAGAGTACTGCTGAGGAGTAAAGAAGAGGAATTGCTTGGGGGTGATGGTTTCATGAGTGTATACAAATGTCCAAACGATCAAATTGTGTACATTAAATATGTGTAGTTTTTGGGTATCAGTGATAACACAATAAAGCTGTTTTTTTAAAGGAGGGGGAGTGTGCAATATTTCAATGCCTAATAAACACCAAGAACTATTGTAGGCACTTTATGCAAGTCAATTATTTTCACCTGAGGGCAAGAGAAAGCTTTGAGAAAGATCTTATTGCCCATTATGTACAGAAGAGGAAATGGGGGCAGAGAGAAGGTGAACGGACTTGTCTGAGAACATGCAGCTATTAAGTGGCCAGAGCCACCACTCTAAGTTGGTCCAGCTCAAAAGCCACACTCACTTAACTAAACCAGGTTGTCCAACGCTGTCCCCATTACACCCCACACAGTCATTGCTGTCTGAAAACCTAATGTTCCATTGACTGTGTCCTCAGAAAAACTGACAGTGAATCTGAGACATGAATGAGGAGACAGAGCCAGCTGTGGAGAGCTGGGAGGGAAGGAATGTCAGGTGCAAATGTCCTGAGATGGAAAACCTTAGTTCAAGGAACATTTCAAAAGTCAGCATGGCTGGATTATAACAAGAGGGTTAGAATGGAGTTGCCTTTTTAAGTCCTGGTAAAGAACTTGCATTTTTTTCCAAAGTATGATGAAAGTCATTTGATGTGGAAACATGACCTGATTTCCTTTACGTTACAAATGGTGGAGTTGCTTCCCTGAGAATTGCTGGAAACGTTCTGTTTTTATACTTTGTTCTCATTGTTTCCCTTCTTTTGGTAGCTAGATAGGCTGTTGAGGCTATCTTGTTGTTGCTTTTCTATTTCCTTATGTGTAACTTCCTCAATCGGAGAGCATACATCCAAAATTTAAGTCTATTAATTGTTACATTTAAGTTTCAGAAGAATTTCACTGTTAGCCTGTTTGAAAAGACCAGATAATACAGAACTGGACAATAAATCCTATGGGGGAGGGTAGTGTAAGTCTTCACATGATGTTTGCGGCAGGAGTCTGTCATCAAATCCAGCCTTAAAAAAGCGCTATCTTCCCATCTTTGAACGAAGGAGGCGGAATCAGCCTCAAAGGAGTCATGAGTCCCCAGATGTTAAATGGGCCAGAAAATGTTCAGTGCTCTCCTCTTAGTAGAAGATGCCACCATGCAGCCCAGACTTCTAACCCTCTGGAGAGGCTATGATGCAAACTTTTGGATTCCCTCCTGCAGGGACTAATCAGCCATTGAGGTAGTCCCTTGAACCCCAATTACATTAATTCCATGAGCCAAAATGTGTCTCCTCCTGAATGAGTGCCCAAATGCTTCCAGTTCCAATCACTCTAGAGCCTTGGGCATTGTGGCAGACAACACAGAGCCTTTAGTAGTGCTTGGTAGAGCCTCCTCCTTGTGACACCGACCCCGCTCTCCAATCAGATATCCACATAAAGCCATTTTCTAAACTCATGTGTTAGAAGCGGAACTATAAATACAGAGAACAAACTGATGGTTGCCAGAGGGGATAGGCTGGGGTATGGGAAAAACGGGTGAAGGGGAGAGGAAGATCCAGGCTTTCAGTTATGGAATGAATAAATCCCAGGAATAAAAGGCGTAGCATAAGGTATCTAGTCCATAGTGTTGTAATACTACTGTATGGTGATAGACAGTAGTTACACTTGTGGTGAGCATAGCAAAATACATAGAGTTGTCAAATCACTATGTTGTATACTTGAAACTAATGTAACACTGCATGTCAACTATACTCAAATAAAAAAATTTTCAATTAAACTAAAATTTTAAAAATTATATATTAGAAAACCATTGAAAACAAACAAGCAAAAAAAAAAAAGGTTTAAAACAAAGCAACCCCATCCTTATAAAGGAGTATAACTTCCTACTCTTCAGGCATATGCTGTGTATAGTGATTTTCTCCCGAAGAGGACAATATAGAAAAAGGCTGGAGGGTATGACCAGAGTAGCTTTATAGTGGAGAAGGCTCACCAACACTACTTCATCCAGATAATCAAGGTCAACTTCAACAGTCATAAATCATGTTGATAGTATCACAAGGGCAACATCAAGGCATGTACCAGGCTGACTTCCTGTCTGGATGCTCTGGAGAAAACTATGCATCCAAGCTTATTTAGTTTGTTGACAGAATTCAGCTCCTGGCAGTTGCAAAAGAGGATCTCATTTGCCTACTAGCTGTAAGCCAGGGACATCTCTCACCTCCAAGAGGCAAGTCACAATCTTCTCCATGTGGCTCTTCCATCTCCAGGCCAACAAGTGCTGCTAGTATTCCTCATGTTTCTAATCTGTGACTTCCCCTGTCTCTGACCTCCTACCTACCCAGATTTAAAGGACTCATGTGATTAGGTCTGACCCACCCAAATAATCTCTTAAACTCAACTGAGCCATACGACATAACCTAATCACAGGAGGAAAATCCAGCATATTCAGAGTCCCAGAAAATACACAGGGTGTGGATATTGGGGGGCTACTTAGAGTTCTGCCTGCCGTACTGTGTTTACCTGCCACCTTTCCAGAAGGCAAGCACATAAACGCAGGGGTTCTCCCACTCACCAGTCTAAGAAAACAGCCATGTGGTCATGGGGGCTACATTATTTTACATTAGAAAGGTCACCGTCAGTGGCTTTCAGACAGAAACCCTATGTCTTCCCTTATTCTAAGATTTATTGCTACAAAAAGATAATGAGGTACTATAAAGACTATAAGATAATAAAGTGTTTATAATGTGATTGGGACACTGACTAGCACAACAGTGGACTCCATAAATAATTATTATTTATTATTATTACTACTACTAATGTACAGCATGACGTGATGATAGATCTCTTTAGCTCTTTGGATACTCAATATTGATCTAAACAAAGTCAAAATTTTAAACTTTTCTTCAAGTGAATAAGACAACCGTAAAGAGTTGTAAAGTGATTTTTTTAAGTAATTTTGGTGTCTGAAGATACTTATTGGCAACTTGGGCTCAGTATGATATCTGATTATCCTGAGCTACTGAACACACCCTTGATATTATTTAATGTCATTTGCATCCCCTTCTATTAATAGTCATTCTGCATATAAATATTATTAAAGCAAAAATATCTTTCTCTATAACACCAATACTAACAATATCATTTTTTAATTTAATTTTATTTTTTTTCAATATATGAAATTTATTGTCAAAATGGTTTCCAACAACACCCTGTGCTCATCCCAAAAGGTGCCCTCCTCAATACCCATCACCCACCCTCCCCTCCCTCCCACCCCCCATCAACCCTCAGTTTGTTCTCAGTTTTTAAGAGTCTCTCATGCTTTGGCTCTCTCCCACTCTAACCTCTTCTTTTTTTTTTCCTTCCCCTCCCCCATGGGTTTCTGTCAAGTTTCTCAGGATCCACATAAGAGTGAAAACATATGGTGTCTGTCTTACTCTGTATGGCTTATTTCACTTAGCATCACACACTCCAGTTCCATCCACGTTGCTACAAAGGGCCATATTTTGTTCTTTCTCATTGCCATGTAGTACTCCATTGTGTATATAAACCACAATTTCTTTATCCATTCATCAGTTGATGGACATTTAGGCTCTTTCCATAATTTGGCTATTGTTGAGAGTGATGCTATAAACATTGGGGTACAAGTGCCCCTATTCATCAGTACTCCTGTATCCCTTGGGTAAATTCCTAGCAGTGCTACTGCTGGGTCATAGGGTAGGTCTATTTTTAATTTTCTGAGGAACCTCCACACTGTTTTCCAGAGTGGCTACACCAATTTGCATTCCCACCAACAGTGCAAGAGGGTTCCCATTTCTCCACGTCCTCGCCAGCATCTATAGTCTCCTGATTTATTCATTTTGGTGACTCGGACTGGCGTGAGGTGATATCTGAGTGTGGTTTTGATTTGTATTTCCCTGATGAGGAGCGATGTTGAGCATCTTTTCATGTGCCTGTTGGCCATCTGGATGTATTCTTTAGAGAAGTGTCTATTCATGTTTTCTGCCCATTTCTTCACTGGGTTATTTGTTTTTCAGGTGTGGAGTTTGGTGAACTCTTTATAGATTTTGGATACTAGCCCTTTGTCCGATATGTCATTTGCAAATATCTTTTCCCATTCCGTTGGTTGCCTTTTAGTTTTGTTAGTTGTTTCCTTTGCTGTGCAGAAGCTTTTAATCTTCATAAGGTCCCAGTAATTCATTTTTGCTTTTAATTCCCTTGCCTTTGGGGAAGTGTCGAGTAAGAGATTGCTACAGCTGAGGTCAGAGAGGTCTTTTCCTGCTTTCTCCTCTAGGGTTTTGATGGTTTCCTGTCTCACATTCAGGTCCTTTATCCATTTTGAATTTATTTTTGTGAATGGTGTGAGAAAGTGGTCCAGTTACAACCTTCTGCATGTTGCTGTCCAGTTCTCCCAGCACCATTTGTTAAAGAGACTGTCTTTTTTCCATTGGATGTTCTTTCCTGCTTTGTCAAAGATTAGTTGGCCATACGTTTGTGGGTCTAGTTCTGGGGTTTCTATTCTATTCCATTGGTCTATGTGTCTGTTTTTGTGCCAATACCATGCTGTCTTGATGATGACAGCTTTGTACTAGAGGCTAAAGTCTGGGATTGTGATGCCTCCTGCTTTGGTCTTCTTCTTCAAAATTACTTTGGCTATTCGGGGCCTTTTGTGTTTCCATATGAATTTTAGAATTGCTTGTTCTAGTTTCAAGAAGAATGCTGGTGCAATTTTGATTGGGATTGCATTGAATGTGTAGATAGCTTTGGGTAGTATTGACATTTTGACAATATTTATTCTCCCAATCCATGAGCACGGAATGTCTTTCCATTTCTTTATATCTTCTTCAATTTCCCTCATAAGCTTTCTGTAGTTTTCAGCATACAAATCTTTTACATCTTTGGTTAGATTTATTCCTAGGTATTTTATGCTTCTTGGTGCAATTGTGAATGGGATCAGTTTATTTGTCTTTCTGTTGCTTCATGGTTAGTGTATAAGAATGCAACTGATTTCTGTACATTGAGTTTGTATCCTGCAACTTTGCTGAATTCATGTATCAGTTCTAGCAGACTTCTGGTGGAGTCTATCGGATTTTCCATGTATAATATCATGTCATCTGCAAAAAGCAAAAGCTTGACTTCATCTTTGCCAATTTTGATGGCTTTGATTTCCTTTTGTTGTCTGATTGCTGATGCTAGAACTTCCAACACTATGTTAAACAACAGCGGTGAGAGTGGGTATCCCTGTCGTGTTCCTGATCTCAGGGAAAGAGCTCTCAGTTTTTCCCCATTGAGGATGATGTTAGCTGTGGGCTTTTCATAAATGGCTTTTATGATGCGTAAGTATGTTCCTTCTATCCCGACTTTCTCAAGGGTTTTTATTAAGAAAGGGTGTTGGATTTTGTCAAAGGCCTTTTCTGCATCGATTGACAGGATCATATGGTTCTTCTCTTTTCTTTTATTAATGTGATGTATCACGTTGATTGATTTGCGAATGTTGAACCAGCCCTGCATCCCAGGAATGAATCCCACTTGATCATGGTGAATAATTCTTTTTATATGCTGTTGAATTCGATTTGCTAGTATCTTATTGAGAATTTTTGCATCCATATTCATCAGGGATATTGGTCTGTAGTTCTCTTTTTTTACTGGGTCTCTGGTTTAGGAACCAAAGTAATACTGGCTTCATAGAATGAGTCTGGAAGTTTTCCTTCCCTCTCTATTTCTTGGAATAGCTTGAGAAGGATAGGTATTATCTCTGCTTTAAACGTCTGGTAGAACTCCCCTGGGAAGCCATCTGGTCCTGGACTCTTATTTCTTGGGAGATTTTTGATAACCGATTCAATTTCTTTGCTGGTTATGGGTCTGTTCAAGCTTTCTATTTCCTCCTGATTGAGTTTTGGAAGAGTGTGGGTGTTTAGGAATTTGTCCATTTCTTCCAGGTTGTCCAATTTGTTGGCATATAATTTTTCATAGTATTCCCTGATAATTGTTTGTATCTCTGAGGGATTGGTTGTAATAATTCCATTTTCATTCATGGTTTTTCTATTTGGGTCATCTCCCTTTTCTTTTTGAGAAGCCTGGCTAGAGGTTTGTCAATTTTGTTTTTTTTTTTGTTTTTTTTTTTTCAAAAAACCAACTCTTGGTTTTGTTGATCTGCTCTACAGTTTTTTAGATTCTATATTGTTTATTTCTGCTCTGATCTTTATTATTTCTCTTCTTCTGCTGGGTTTAGGCTGCCTTTGCTGTTCTGCTTCTATTTCCTTTAGGTGTGCTGTTAGATTTTGTATTGGGATTTTTCTTGTTTCTTGAGATAGCCCTGGATTGCAATGTATTTTCTTCTCAGGACTGCCTTCGCTGCATCCCAAAGCTTTTGGATTGTTATATTTTCATTTTCATTTGTTTCCATATATTTTTTAATTTCTTCTCTAATTGCCTGGTTGACCCACTCATTCTTTAGTAGGGTGTTCTTTAACCTCCATACTTTTGAAGTTT
Organism: Panthera leo; assembly: GCF_018350215.1. Lineage (NCBI taxonomy): Eukaryota > Metazoa > Chordata > Mammalia > Carnivora > Felidae > Panthera > Panthera leo. The sequence continues at coordinate 81,570,859 of NC_056691.1, forward strand.
TCCAGACTTTTTCCTGTGGTTGATTTCAACCTTCATAGCATTGTGGTCTGAAAGTATGCATGGTATGATCTCAATTCTTGTATACTTATGAAGGGCTGTTTTGTGACCCAGTATGTGATCTATCTTGGAGAATGTTCCATGTGCACTCGAGAAGAAAGTATATTCTGTTGTTTTGGGATGCAGAGTTCTAAATATATCTGTCAAGTCCATCTGATCCAATATCATTCAGGGCCCTTGTTTCTTTATTGACCATGTGTCTAGATGATCTATCCATTTCTGTAAGTGGGGTGTTAAAGTCCCCTGCAATTACCACATTCTTATCAATAAGGTTGCTTATGTTTATGAGTAATTGTTTTATATATTTGGGGGCTACCGTATTCAGTGCATAGACATTTATAACTGTTAGCTCTTCCTGATGGATAGACCCTGTAATGATTATATAATGCCTTTCTTCATCTCTTGTTACAGCCTTTAATTTAAAGTCTAGTTTGTCTGATATAAGTATGGCTACTCCAGCTTTCTCTTGGCTTCCAGTAGCATGATAAATAGTTCTCCATCCCTTCACTCTCAATCTAAAGGTGTCCTCAGGTCTAAAATGAGTCTCTTGTAGACAGCAAATAGATGGGTCTTGTTTCTTTATCCATTCTGATACCCTATGACTTTTGGTTGGCGCATTTAGTCCATTTACATTCAGTGTTATTATGGAAAGATACAGGTTTAGAGTCATTGTGATGTCTGTATGTTTTATGCTTGTAGCGATGTAGAGGAGACTTAGATGAGTGTGATTCCACATTTTACCTTGACATTTTGTCTTATTACTTGTCAAATTGCAAACATTAAGAGTTTTTGTGCACTTTTCTCCACGTTTCCTTTAAAACTCTGATAGATAAGAGGATTGTCCCAGCATTCATATCTTCTTGAGGTACTGACTCTTTTTCCTTATATAATGTCCTTCTTTACCTCTTGTAACAACATTTTACTTAAAGTCTGTTTTAGCCATCTCAGCTCTCTCTTGGTCACTATTTTCATTGAATATCTTTTCCACTCTTTTGCTTTTATTTGTATCTTTAGTCCTCAAGTGAATCTCCTGTAGATAGTATATGGTTAGATCCTGGTTTCTTTTTTAATCCATTCTTCCAAACTCTCCTTTGAATTGAAGAGTTTAATCCATTTACATTTACGTTAATTGCTGCAAAGTAAGGACTTATTTCTGTCATTTTATTCCATGTTTTCTATATGATTTGTGTCAATTTTTGTTCCCCCAAAAAAGACTTAAGAGCTATTACTTCCTTATTTTGTGTTTAATCAGTTTTTTTATAATGTACAGTTTGTTTCCCTTCTCATTTCCTTTTCTAACTATATAATTATTATATATAATTATTATATAACAATATTAGCATATTAATTTGTATTATTAAATATGTATTTATGTATATATATTTATCTAAATATATACTAGTCATTTTCTTAGTCGTTACCCTGGGGATTGATATTAACATCTTATATTTATTATAATCTAGTTTAGATTAATACCAATGTTCCAGTATTTAGAGCTCTTGGATGACAACAGTAATTAGCTAAAGGCGCATTATTTTAATAATACTTAAACCTACTTCCTCCATTGTAGTTGGTGTCTTATTTTCTAGAATAGCAAAATATTTTCTTTAGAATGAAAACCTACTAATTATACCTTCTAATTATAGTAGAGATCTCAGGAGAAACAAAGACTACTAGAAGGAGTGTTAATTATAATAACCTCATGGATGTTATTCAGTAGGTCTCCTCTTTGATACAAACAGCATGATTAAAATGAGTATTTTACTTTTTTGTATTCTACTATCATAAGTATGGAAGTTTCAGGATGGGAAAGAACTGAGTAAGAGATAGATGAAATAACTGTAGGATCAGAGAACTAAGTAAATGATAGTTACTGTCTCCTAACATTTGAAAATCTTGCTTAATTAGTTAGCTTTGTCCATGCTTAAGTCAATTTCACAAATATTTCCTGAGCACCCTCTGCAGTAAAGGCTGGGTGTTAAGTGCTATGGGATCCTAGTCTGTAAGATACAAAGGGAAAAATAATATTTCTTTTCCTCAATGTTATATGCCTCCAGTGAATAACAAAGTGTAGCTCATAGAAACTGCATAAGAAAGATTTATAAACTGACTGGGACAAACATAGATGAAACAAACATTATTCTTGACTTCACTGATTCTAAATTATTGTATTTTATTGAATCTAAAATGCCATCAATTGTGAGATGCATTATTTTAATGTACCGTTGAGAAAAAAAAAGCTACCAATTATGTGTGACATGCCATGGATTTAAGTGCATCCCAATATAAGAGATGTTAAAATGTAAAAACAAAAATGAATCATATAAACAATAAAATAGCTGGATCGTGAACAATTTAATTCACAGTGCCTAGAAACGTGCCTGGATTTAAATCAGGGTACCAAGGGATAGTAGACTTCGTGCTAAAAAGTCTATGCTTTTCAGTTTAATCTGGCAAAGAGAGAAACTGCACAAAATTTTGACTCCATTAGTTGTTTGAAAGCTGCTTCTTAACATAAAATTTTTAATTTTGTCAAAGCAAAACAGAGAGGCCTTTTTGTGAAGTGGATTGACTACACAGTTTGTCTTCAAGCAGCCCTTGGTTCAAGTTACATTTTACCAGTTACTTTATTTTTCTAAGTCACCATAAAACAAAGGTAGTAAGTACACATGTTATGAGGTTGTTTTGTGGTTGACTCGAGAAAGACCTATAAATACTAGTTACCTTCATTTAACTGAAAAAGTATATGACAGTGAACATGATTGTGTTTAATGTAAATTCAGGTATTAATGAGGTACTAGATACTTTATTCCAATCAGGTCATCAAGGAATGCCTCCGTAGGGGGTCTGCATTTGGGCCTAGAGACCCAGGTGAAGGGAGAAATCTTAAAGAGTGAGGTTATTTAATTGTAAGATGTGATAATAAGCCATTAAGTGATAGGAAATGGGCAATATGTATTTGCCAGGGCATGTTGGGACTCTGATGTAGGGATTCTGTGTGCTTTCATGATTAAGAAGAGTAAAATCCAAAACTGATGGCTTTTCCTAGCAGTGGTTGTGAAGAATTATAATTATGTATCTGACCAACCAACTTGAGAATTGGCTAATATGGGAATGGTGACCTAAAGTAAGGTTGATCTGAAAAACAAATAATCCAGTGAAGAAATGGGAAGAAGATAGGAATAGGCATTTTTCAAAAGAAGACAACCAGATGGATAACAGACACATGAAAATATGCTCAAAATCACTCAGCATCACGGAAATACAAAAAAAACCCACAGAGATTCCTGAGGGAGACCTGGGAAGATGGCGGCATAGGAGGATGCTGGGTTCATCTCCTCCAGCTGATCACTGAGATTCCACCCACACCTGCCTAAATAACCTAGAAAACCACCAGACGACTAGAAGAATGGACTCTCCAGAGCCAAACATAGATGAGAGGCACATGGAAATGATAGGAAGGGCAAAGAGGCTGTACGCACTACACGGACTGGCGGGAAGGAGCTGGGCGGTGGAGGGGCAGCCAACCTGGCAAGGCAGAGCCCCCGAGTCTGACTTGCAAAAGCAGAGGGGCTGGATGGAGTGAGTTCTGACAGCCAGCAGGACTTAACACCTGGAATGTTAAAAGTCAGCAGCTCTGCTCAGAGAGCAGGAGGGCGAGAGGACACTGGGAGGGAGAGGTGTTGAGCTCCAGAAGACAGAGCTCAGTTCCACGGGGAACAAAGGCGCTGGGAAGAGCCATCTCCCTCTCCCATCCCCCAGCCAAAATCCCAAAGGTAACCAGTTCCTGTCACCAAACTTGCTTGCACCGGGCAAATACCCAACTCTGTGCTTCTGTGGATCCATCCCTCCAACGGGTCTGCCTGCCTCCCTCCCCATGCTGCAGGGCCCCTCCCACAGGGGACCACCAACAACAAAGCAAGCTAAGCCTGCCCCTCCCACCCCTTTGTACCTTGGGGATCCACCTCGGCTAATACACCCTTGGCCAGATCCCATTGAAGCAGCACCACGAGCCTGGCAGTGTGCAAGTAGCCCAGACAGGGGCCACACCACTCCACAGTGAGTCCTGCCCCTGGGAAAGGGGGAGATAAGGTACACACCAGTCTGACTGGCCCCAGCGGTGGGCTGGGGGCAGATATAGGGTCTGACTGCGGCCCCGCCCACCAACACAAGTTACTCCGGACAGCACAGGGGAAGTGCCCTGCAGTTAGGAGCTACTGCAGGGACTACCTAAAATGATGAAATGGAAGAATTCTCCTCAAAATAAACTCCAGGAAGTAGCGACAGCTAACAAATTAATCAAAACTGATGTAAGCAAGATAACGGAACAAGAATTTAGAATAATAGTCATAAAATTAATCGCTGGGCTTGAAAAAAGCATAGAGGACAGCAGCGAATCTATTGCTACAGAGATCAAGGGACTAAGAAATAGTCATGAGGAGCTAAAAATGCTGTAAGTGAGGTGCAAAATAAAATGGAGGTGACCACAGCTCGGATTGAAGAGGCAGAGGAGAGAATAGGTGAATTAGAAGATAAAATTATGGAAAAAGAGGAAGCTGAGAAAAAGAGAGATAAAAAAATCCAGGATTATGAGGGGAAAATTAGAGAACTAAATGATGCAATGAAATGGAACAGTATCTGTATAATATGAATTCCAGAAGAGGAAGAGAGAGAGAGAGAAAGGTGCTGAAGGTGTACTTGAACAACTCATAGTGGAGAACTTCCCTGATTTGGGGAAGGAAAAAGGCATTGAAATCCAAGAGGCACAGAGAACTCCCTTCAGACGTAACTTGAATCGATCTTTTGCATGACATATCATACTGAAACTGGCAAAATACAAGGATAAAGAGAAAATTCTGAAAGCAGCTAGGGATAAACATGCTCTAACATATAAAGGGAGACCGATAAGACTAGTGGCAGACATATCTACTGAAACTTGGCAGGCCAGAAAGGAATGGCAGGAAATCTTCAATGTGATTAACAGAAAAAATATGCAGCTGGGAATCCTTTATCCAGCAAGTCTGTCATTCAGAATAGGAGAGATAAAGGTCTACCCAAAAAAACAAAAACTGAAGGAATTTATCACCACTAAACCAGCCCTACAAGAGATCCTAAGGGGGATCCTGTGAGACAAAGTACCAGAGACATCACTACAAGCATAAAACATACAGACATCACAATGACTCTAAACCCGTATCTTTCTATAATAACGCTGAATGTAAATGGACTAAATGCGCCAACCAAAAGACACAGGGTATCAGAATGGATAAAGAAACAAGACCCATCTATTTGCTGTCTACAAGAGACTCATTTTAGACCTGAGGACACTTTCAGATTGAAAGTGAAGGGATGGAGAACTATCTATCATGCTACTGGAAGTCAAAAGAAAGCTAGAGTAGCCATACTTATATCAGAAACTAGACTTTCAATTAAAGGCTGTAACAAGAGATGAAAAAGGGCATTATATAATTACAGGGCCTATCCATCAGGAACAGCTAACAATTATAAATGTCTCTGCACCAAATACGGGAGCCCCCAAATATATAAAACAATTAATCACAAACATAAGCAACCTTATTGATAAGAATGTGGTAACTGCAGGGGACTTTAATAACCCACTTACAACAATGGATAGATCATCTAGACACACGGTCAATAAAGAAACAAGGGCCCTGAATGATACATTGGATCAGATGGACTTGACAGAAAAATTTAGAACTCTGCATCCCAAAACAACAGAATATACTTTCTTCTCGAGTGCACATGGAACATTCTCCAAGATAGATCACATGCTGGGTCACAAAACAGCCCTTCATAAGTATACAAGAATTGAGATCATACCATGCACACTTTCAGACCACAATGCTATGAAACTTGAAATCAACCACAGGAAAAAGTCTGGAAAACCTCCAAAAGCATGGAGGTTAAAGAACACCCTACTAACGAATGAGTGGGTCAACCAGGCAGTTAGAGAAGAAATTAAAAAATATATGGAAACAAACGAAAATGAAAATACAATAATCCAAACGTTTTGGGATGCAGCGAAGGCAGTCCTGAGAGGAAAATACATTGCAATCCAGGCCTATCTCAAGAAACAAGAAAAATCCCAAATACAAAATATAACAGCACACCTAAAGGAAATAGAAGCAGAACAGCAAAGACACCCCAAACCCAGCAGAAGAAGAGAAATAATAAAGATCAGAGCAGAAATAAACAATATAGAATCTAAAAAAACTGTAGAGCAGATCAATGAAACCAAGAAGTGGTTTTTGGGGAAAAAAATTGATAAACCTGTAGCCAGGCTTCTCAAAAAGAAAAGGGAGATGACCCAAATAGAAAAACCATGAATGAAAATGGAATTATTACAACCAATCCCTCAGAGATACAAACAATTATCAGGGAATACTATGAAAAATTATATGCCAACAAACTGGACAACCTGGAAGAAATGGACAAATTCCTAAGCACCCACACACTTCCAAAACTCCAACAGGAAGAAACAGAAAACTCGAACAGACCTGAAACCAGCGAAGAAATTGAATCAGTTATCAAAAATCTCCCAACAAATAAGAGCCCAGGACCAGATGCCTTCCCAGGGGAATTCTACCAGACGTTTAAAGCAGATATAATACCTATCCTTCTCAAGCTGTTCCAAAAAATAGAAAGGGAAGGAATACTTTCAGACTCATTCTATGAAGCCAGCATTACTTTAATTTCCAAATCAGACAAAGACCCGAGAAAAAAAGAGACTACAGGCCAATGTTCCTGATGAATATGGATGCAAAAATTCTCAATAAGATACTAGCAGATCGAATTCAACAGCATATAAAAAGAATTATCCACCATGATCAAGTGGGATTCATTCCTGGGCTGCAGGGCTGGTTCAACATTCACAAATCAATCAATGTGATACATCACATTAATAAAAGAAAAGATAAGAACCATATGATCCTGTCAATCGATGCAGAAAAAGCATTTGACAAAATTCAGCATCTTTTCTTAATAAAAACCCTGAAGAAAGTTGGGATAGGAGGAACATACTTAAACATCATAAAAAGTGCTCACTTCATCAGCACATATATTAAACATCATAAAAAGCCCACAGCTAATATCATCCTCAATGGGGAAAAACTGAGAGTTTTCCCCCAAGATCAGGAACATGACAGGGATGTCCACTCTCACCACTGTTGTTTAACATAGTGTTGGAAGCTCTAGCATCAGCAATCAGACAACAAAAGGAAATTAAATGCATCAAAATTGGCAAAGATGAAGTCAAACTTTTACTTTTTGCAGATGACATGATATTATACATGGAAAACCCGATAGACTCCACCAAAAGTCTGCTAGAACTGATACATGAATTAACCAAAGTCGCAGGATACAAACTCAATGTACAGAAATCAGTTGCATTCTTATACACTAATAATGAAGCAACAAAAAGACAAATAAAGAAACTGATCTCATTCACAATTGCACCAAGAATCACAAAATACCTAGGAATAAACCTAACCAAAGATGTAAACAATCTGTATGCTGGAAACTATAGAAAGCTTATGAAGGAAACTGAAGATACAAAGAAATGGAAAAACATTCCGTGCTCATGGATTAGAAGAATAAATGTTGTTAAAATGTCAATACTACCCAAAGCAATCTACACATTCAATGCAATCGCAATCAAAATTGCACTAGCATTGTTCTCGAAGCTAGAACAAGCAAACCTAAAATTTGTATGGAACCACAAAAGACCCCGAATAGCCAAAATAATATTGAAGAAGACCAAAGCAGGAGACATCACAATCCCAGACTTTTGCCTCTACTACAAAGCTGTAATCATCAAGACAGCATGGTATTGGCATAAAAACAGACACATAGACCAATGGAATAGAATAGAAACCCCAGAACTAGATCCACAAACGTATGGTCAACTCATCTTTGACAAAGCAGGAGAGAACATCCAATGGAAAAAAGACAGTCTCTTTAACAAATGGTGCTGGGAGAACTGGACAGCAACATGCAGAAGGTTGAAACTGGACCACTTTCTCACACCATTCACAAAAATAAACTCAAAATGGATAAAGGACCTGAATGTGAGACAGGAAACCATCAAAACCCTAGAGGAGAAAGCAGGAAAAGACCTCTCTGACCTCAGCCGTAGCAATCTCTTACTCGACACTTCCCCACAGGCAAGGGAATTAAAAGCAAAAATGAACTATTGGGACCTCATCAAGATAAAAAGCTTCTGCACTGCAAAGGAAACAATCAACAAAACTAAAAGGCAACCAATGGAATGGGAAAAGATATTTGCAAATGACATATTGGACAAAGGGCTAGTATCCAAAATCTATAAAGAACTCACCAAACTCCACATCTGAAAAACAAATAATCCAGTGAGGAAATGGGCAGAAAACATGAATAGACACTTCTCTAAAGAATACATCCAGATGGCCAACAGGCACATGAAAAGATGCTCAATGTCGCTCCTCATCAGGAAAATACAAATCAAAACCACAGTGAGATATCACCTCATGCCTGTCAGAATGGCTAAAATGAACAAATCAGGAGACTATAGATGCTGGCGAGGATGTGGAGAAACGGGAACCCTCTTGTACTGTTGGTGGGAATGCAAACTGGTGCAGCCACTCTGGAAAACAGTGTGGAGGTTCCTCAAAAAATTAAAAATAGAACTAACCTATGACCCAGAAATAGCACTGCTAGGAATTTACCCAAGGGATACAGGAGTGCTGATGCATAGGGGCACTTGTATCCCAATGTTTATAGCAGCATATTCAACAGTAGCCAAATTATGGAAAGAGCCTAAATGTCCATCAACTGATGAATGGATAAAGAAATTGTGGTTTATATACACAATGGAATACTACTTGGCAATGAGAAAGAATGAAATATGGCCTTTTGTAGCAACGTGGATGGAACTGGAGTCTGTTATGCTAAGTGAAATAAGCCATACAGAGAAAGACAGATACCATATATTTTCACTCGTATGTGGCTCCTAAGAAACTTACCCAAAGACCATGGGGGAGGGGAAGGAGGAAAAAGTTAGAAACGGAGGGAGCCAAATCATAATAGACTCTTAAAGACTGAGAATAAACTGAGGGTTGATGGGGGGTTGGATGGAGGGGAAAGAGGGTCATGGGCATTGAGGATGGCACCTTTTGGGATGAGAACTGGGTGTTGTATGGAAACCAATTTGACAATAAATTTCGTATTTAAAAAAAAAACCCACAATGAGATACCACCTCACACCTATCAGAATGGCTAAAATTAACAAAGCAGAAAACAACAGATGTTGGTGAGGATACAAAGAAAGGGGAACCCTTTTGCACTACTGGTGGGAATGCCAACTGGTACAGCCACTCTGGAAAACAATATGGAGGTTCTCAAAAAAAAAACTAAAAATAGAACTACCCTATGAACCAGCAATTGCACTACTGGGTACTGGGTATTTATCCAAAGGATACAAATATGCTGATTTGAAAGGGCACATGCACACCAATGTTTATAACAGTGCTATCAACAATAGCTAAGTTATGGAAACAGATCAACATCCATTGATTGATGAATGAATAAAGAAGATGTGATATGTATGTATGTACACACACACATACACACACACACACACACACACAATGGACTACTACTCAACAATGAAAAAGAATAAAATCTTGCCATTTGCAACAACATTGATGGAACTAGAGTGTATTATATTAAGCTAAATATGTCAGTCATAGAGAGACAGATATCATGATTTCACTCATAAGTGGAATTTAAGAAATACAACAGAGGAGGGGCACCTGGGTGGCTCAGTTGGTTGAGGGTCCGACCTTGGCTCAGGTCTTGATCTCACAGTTCCTAGGTTCAGACTCTACTTCAGGCTCTGTGCTGACAGCTCAGAGCCTGGAACCTGCTTCAGATTCTGTGTCTCCCTCTCTCTGTCTCTGCCATGCTCATGCTCGCTCTTGCTCTCTCTCTCTCTCTAAGAATAAATAAACATAAAAAAAAGAAACACAACAGATGAACATAGGGAAAGGGTAGGAAAAAGATAAAAACAGAGAGGGAGGCAAACCATAAGAGACTCTTAAATACAGAGAACAAACTGAGGGTTTCTAGAGGGGAGGTGGGTAGGGGGATGGGGTAAATGGGTGAGGGGTATTAAGGAGGGCACTTTTTGGGTTGAGCCCTGGGTGTCATATGTAAAATATGAATCACTGAGTTCCACTCCTGAAGCCAAGCCTACACTGTATGTTAACTAACTTGAACTTAAATACAATTTAAAAAAAGAGTTCAAAGTAATGGTAGTAATGATGCTTATTAAACTCAGGAAAAGAATGGATGAACACTGTGAGAACTTCAACAAAGAGATAGAAAACATAAAAAATGACCAATCTGAGCTGAAGAATACAATAACTGAAATGAAAAGTACACTAGAAGAAATCAGTAGCAGCTTATATGATGCAGAAGAATGGATCAGAATCTGGAACAAAGAGTAGTAAAAATCACATAGTTGGAACAACAAAAAGGAAAAAAATAATAGTTTAAGGGACCTCTGAGATAACATCAAGCATACTGACATTTACATTATAGGGGTCCCAGAAGGAGAAGAAAGAAAGAAAGGGACAAAAAAAGCCTTGAAGAAATAATGGCTAAAAGTGTCCCTAACCTAGAGAAGGAAACAGACATATAAGTCAGGGAGCACAGAGTCACAAATAAGATGAACCCAAAGATACCAGCACCAAAACTGATCATAATCAAAATGTCAACAGTTAAAGATGAAGAGAAAATCTTAAAAGCAGAAAAAGAATAAAAACTAATTATGTACAAAAGAACCCCCATAAAACTATCAGCTGAGTTTTCAGCAGAAACTTTACAGTTGGATGTAAAAGTAGTAAAATCTACAACTATATCTATACCTACAATAATTAGTCAAGGGATACACGAAATAATACTATGTAAAATATGACATGAAAAACATAAAACTCGGGGAGGTCAAAATTTAGTGCTTTGAGAACATACTTGAACTTAAGCAACCATCAACTTAAAATATATTGCTACATATATGGAGTGCTATGTATGAACCTCATGGTAACCACAAACCAAATACCAATAACAGATACACAAAAAATAAAGAGAAAAGAATACAAGCAACACTGAGGAAAGACAAAATCATAAGGGAAGACAACAAAAGAAGAAATCAGAAAACAATGAACATAATTCTAGTAAGTAAAAAATATCCATAATTTTTTTAAGTGTAAATGGAAATGAACTAAATGTTCCAATCAAAATGCATAGAGTAACAGAATGGATTAAAAAAAGCAACATGACCCATCTATATGCTGCCTATAAGAGACTCCCTTCAGACTTAAACACATACACAGACTAAAGTGAAAGAATGAATAAAGATATTACCTCCAAGTAGAAGTGAAAAACCCAGAGTAGCAATAATTATATCAGAAAAAATAAATTTTAAAATAAAAACTATAGCAAAAGGCAAAGAAGAACATTACATAATGATAGAGGGATCATTCCAACAAGAGATATACAATTGTAAATATCTATGCACCCAATGTAGAAGTCCCAAAATACAAATAAAGCAAATATTAACAGACATAAAGGAAAAATTGGCAGTAACATAATAATAGCAGGAAACTTTAATACCCACTTACATCAATGGATAGGCCAACCAGACAGAAAAGCAATAAGGAAACAGTGGCTTTGAATGACACATCAGACCAGATGGACTTAACAGATATATACAGAACATTTCATCTAAAAGCGACAGAAGGGGCACCTGGGTGGCTCATTTGGTTAAGCATCCAACTTTGGCTCAGGTCTGACCTTGCGGTTCATGGGTTTGTGCCCCATGTTGGGCTCTGTGCTGACAGCTCAGAGCCTGGGGCCTGATTCGGATTCTCTGTCTCCCTCTCTCTCCCCCCCTCTCTCTGTCTCTCTTTCTCTCTCAAAATAAATAAACATTTAAAAAAAATTTTTAAGCTACAGAAATATGCATTATTTTCAATGCACGTGGAGATGGCTTTTAAACCAGTTCTAACCATTGAACTAGTTTGTATTCTTTGAATAACATTATCCTTGAAGCACACAAATCAATTCCCCCATTTCTTTTGGTTTCCTAATTTAAAACCTGGGTGATGCAGTGAAAGACATCATCAACAGAACAAAAAGGCAACCTACTGCATGGGAGAAGATATTTGCAAGTGACATCTCTCATAATGGGTTAATATCCAAAATATACAAAGAACTCACATGACTCCTATTTTAAAAAGCCAAACAATCCAATTAAAAACTTAGCAGAGGACCTGGGAATGCAAGCTGGTGCAGCCACTCTGGAAAACAGTATGGAGGTTCCTCAAAAAATTAAAAATAGAACTAACCTATGACCCAGCAATTGCACTACTAGGCATTTATCCAAGGGATACAGGTGTGCTGTTTCGAAGGGACATATGCACCCCAATGTTCATAGCAGCACTATCAACAATAGCCAAAGTATGGAAAGAGCCCAAATGTCCATCAATGGATGAATGGATAAAGAGGATGTGGTATATATATATACAATGGAGTATTACTCGGCAATCAAAAAGAATGAAATCTTGCCATTTGCAACTACATGGATGGAACTGGAGGGTATTATGCTAAGCGAAGTTAGTCAGTCAGAGAAAGACAAATATCATATGACTTCACTCATATGAGGACTTTAAGAGACAAAACAGATGAACCTAAGGGAAGGGAAACAAAAATAACATAAAAACAGGGAGGGGGACAAAACATAAGAGACTCTTAAATATGGGAACAAACAGAGGGTTACCAGAGGGGTTGTGGGAGAGGGGATGGGCTAAGTGGGTAAGGAGCATTAAGAAATCTACTCCTGAAGTCATTGTTGCACTATATGCTAACTAATTTGGATGTAAATTAAAGAAATAAATTTTTTTAAAAGAAAAATATATAAATCCAATATTTGGAATGATTTATCATTTTACAGTAAGATTTAAGTATTATAATTAATGTACTAATTTAAATAGTTCTGTAAAGTAATAGAAGAAAAAGAAAAATATCATATTAAAGATAACCTTTCCTTCATCAACTCAACAAAATATATTTTTAGTATTGAACAACAAAAAATAGATTGCCTAAATCATACACATGTTTAGTTATGTATGGGATAAAAAGAAAAAAATTAAGAATACAAGTATCAAATAACTTAAAAGAATTTGTAGAATGTTTAGGATCAGTGTTAAATTTATTTTTATCTCTGTTTTCTGGAGATTTCATATAGTTTTTGTGGTGCTTGGCCAATAAATAGTATTCATTGTATTTATAAAGTCAGATTCTCTTGGCAGCTACATGTAAGAGGGGAAAGAAAAATGTATACTTCAAAACCATGCTTTGAATGAAAAGACAAATTGGAACACAGGTGTGCAGCAGTGTGCATTGTTGTTGATGTTTTCATTCCTGTGTTTTGTGAAAGTTGTATTTTTGAGGGATTTTTTTCACTTTTGCTCAGTTTTGCTAACAGATTATCAAATATAAATAAGTGCTGTCATCTTTTCAAAAAAAATTAGCAGAGGACCTAAACATATTTATCCAAAGAAAACATACGATGGCCAATAGACACATGAAAAGATGCTCAACATCACTAATAATCAGGGAAATGCAAATATAAACCACTGTTTATAATCGAACACCTGTAAAAATGGCTATTATCAAAAAGACAAGACATAAACAGTGCTGTAAGAATGCAGAAAAAGAAAATTCTCATGCACTGTTGGGGGATGTAGCAGCACAGAGATTCCTCCCAAAATTAAAAAAAAATAGTTACAAACAGAGAGGGAAAAAGGCAAACCACAAGAGACTCTTAAATACAGAGACCAAACTGAGGGTAGATGGGGTGGGGGGTGGGGAGAGGGGAAAATGGGTGATGGGCATTGAGGAGGGCACTTGTTGGGATGAGCACTGGGTGTTGTATGTAAGACAATTTGACAATAACTTATATTAAAAAATTAAAATAAAATAAAACTACCATAAGATCCAGCAATTCTACTTCTGAGTATTTATTAGAACATAATGAGAACACTAATTTGAAAAGATACATGCACCCCTATGTTCACTGCAGCATTATTTATCATAGTCAAAATATGGAAGCAACCTGTCTGTCAATAGATGAATAAAGACGATGTGGTATACATGGATAATGAAATATTATTCAACCATAAAAAATATTGAAATCTTGCCATTTGCAACATGTTATTGATAAACCTAAAGGATTTTGCTAAGTTGAAATAAGTCAGACAGAGAGAAACAAATACTATATCATTTCACTTATACATGGAATCTAAAAAACAAAACAAATACAGAGAACACTGAGGGTTGCTAGAGGGAAGGTGGGTGGGGGGAAGGGTGATGGGCTTTAAGAAGGGCACTTGTTAGGATGAGCAGGGTGTTATATGTAAGTGATGACTCACTGGGTTCTACTCCTGAAACCAATACTACACTGTATGTCAACTAACTTGAAAGTAAATAAATTAACTTAAAAAATGAAAACAAAACAGAAACAGGCTTATAGATACAGAGAACAATCAGGTGGTCCCCAGAGGGGATTAGAGTGGGCAGGGTGTGGGGCAGTGGGGAAAGGTTGAAATAGGAGAAAAAGAGTAAAAGGCTCAAACTTCTAGTTATAAAATAAATAATTAAAGGGGATGAAAGTTGCAGCATAGGGAATATAGTTAACAATATTGTAACAACTTCGTATGGTGACAGATGGCAGCTAAATTTATCCTGGTGATCACTTTAGAATGCATATAAATGTTCAAAAACTATGTTCATTGTATTAGCAGTTCACTATATTAGCACTGAAATTAATATATTATTGTATGTCAATGACATTTGAATAAAAAATAAATAAATCAGAATAAACTTGAGGAGGACAGAGCAGAAGGTACTGGTGATGTTGTGGTGCTCTGAAATAGTTGTCCTTTAGACAAATGGAAGGACAAAGGGGAAGTCCATATTGAAGCTTTATAGGTTCAAGGAAGAAACCAGGTGTCCCTCCCTGGTACTCTATCCTCAGTCCCACATGGCACAAACCAAGGTAACCCTCAGAGAGGTTGCAATAGCCAGGGACAGAGGTTATTGTCTCCCACAGACACCTATACCAGGCTAAGCAGATGTTGCACTATGCCCAGACCATTGAAGACAGGGATGTGGGGCCATTTGAAGAAGGAGAACACATGTAATTCCTTGGGATCCTTGTGCAGACAATCCTGCACAAAGTTAATGCATGTTTTTGTTCTTATTATCTCCCCTATCAAACACCAGGGACTTAGTGACACAGCATCAGAGGATATTCCCATGAGGGAAGCAGGGGCTGTAAGTATATATATCTTGGAAAGGATGGTAAGAATCCATGGAAGGGAGCATTCAGATTTAAGGAGAATTAGGAGGTTTTCTACAATCAGGCACATTTTCTGTATGCTATCTCTTGGCACAGTTTGTCTTCTTTTTCACTAATAATTCCATGGAGCATGAATGAAGGCAGTGGAATGAATACATGAAGTAAGATTTTAATGTCCTTCCCAGGTAAGAAATGAACTTTGAGAATGCCTGGTGAGAAGATATAAATATTTGATCTCAGACAGATAATTAGTCATCATTGGACACTAAGAAAGATAACTTAACGTTTGTGCTAAATGTTGAGATTTAGGTATCTATATTCTATAGTCAAATCTTTCTTTACCCAGTCCACTTGTAAGCCACCTTCCCCTGACCTCAAGATATGAAATACGAGCTGAAGAACAGGGAATTTGGGGAGAGAATTTTCTCTTGAAAATTCACTTCGTCTCTCTCACTTTCCCTTCTCCATCTTTCTTTGCCCTATGCTTACTTTCAACATTCAACCAAATGGTTTTGTAGGCCATTCTTACTTCCATTGCAAATGGTGTGGGAAGAAGCATCTTGATTTAAAAAGATGGCTCTTCATCAACCATAAACTAGGTGAAATAGCTATTTCATGATTATATAGATGTGCATTAGCCATGGGTAATCTTTATGAGAAGTTGAACTTAACCTGATTCATAGACTGCATCTGTGGTTCCTGTGATTACTAGTCACAGAGTACGGAGGAGGAAAAGGGAATCAAGCCTGCTCTCCCTCTTTACTCCTCCTCCTCTTCTTCTTCCTCCTCCTCCTCCTCCTTCTCTTCCTCCTCCTCCTCTTCCCCCTCCTCCTCCTCCTCCTCCCCCACCGTTTAGTTTTCCTTCTTCCTCTCTGTCTCTCTCTCTCTCCTTCAGTTTTCTATAGATCTCTATATCAAAGATTCTAAAAGAACAAGTGAAAACACAACTTTGGCTCTCATTTGCCCATATTCATAAAGAAAAACATTGAAGTAACTGCTCTATTAGTAACTGCCAATTCTCATTGCAAGAACCAGATGGAAAGGTGCATGTCCTAGATGACATAAGAACCATTAATTGACAGGACCTTTTACCTGTAGGTGCATTCAAGTCTATGGGAATGTCCAACCTGACAAGACTGTCTGAATTCATCCTCATAGGACTCTCCTCTCACCCTGAGGACCAGAAGCCACTCTTTGCTCTCTTTCTTATCATGTACCTGGTCACTATAACGGGGAATCTGCTCATCATCCTGGCTATCCGCTCTGATCCCAAACTCCAAAACCCCATGTACTTCTTCCTGAGCATCTTGTCCTTTGCTGATATTTGCTACACAACAGTCGTAGTCCCCAAGATGTTAGTGAACTTCTTATCAGAGACAAAGACCATTTCCTATGCTGAATGTATGACACAGATGTATTTTTTCCTGGTTTTTGGAAACATAGACAGTTATCTCCTGGCAGTTATGGCCATTGACCGCTATGTAGCCATTTGTAATCCTTTCCACTATGTCACTGTGATGAACCGCAGACGCTGTACGTTGCTGCTGGCCTTCTCCGTAGCTTTCTCCTGCCTCCACTCCCTCCTACATGTCCTCCTGGTGAATCGGCTCACGTTCTGCGCATCAAATGTAATCCAACATTTTTTCTGTGATGTCAACCCTGTTCTGAAACTGGCCTGCTCTTCCACCTTTGTCAATGAAGTTATGGTCATGACAGAAGGGTTGGCTTCTGTGATGGCCCCATGTATCTGCATCATCATCTCTTACCTAAGAATTCTCATTGCTGTCCTCAATGTTCCCTCAGTGGCTGGAAAATGCAAAGCCTTCTCCACCTGCAGCTCCCATCTCACTGTGGTGACTCTGTTTTATGGGAGTATTACCTATGTCTATTTCCAACCCTTGTCCAACTATACCATCAAGGACAGAATAGCAACAATCATCTACACTGTACTGACCTCCATGTTGAATCCATTTATCTACAGTTTGAGAAACAAAGACATGAAACGGGGCTTAGAGAAATTGATAAGCAGAGTGAAGACTCAAATGGATATGCTTTCTACTGCACAAGCCAACAAAATCCATGAACCCTGATTGCAAGTTGTGGGTGTGAGTGTGGGTGTGGGTGTGTGTTCAGACACACACATCCAGATAGACACACATGAGGGAATACACTTTGATCAACTTTACCTGCACTGGGTACTTTCCTACCCTGCTGTTTCTGTCATACCATGGTTCCACATGACTACCCAGTCTTGGTACCGAAGCTGCAGTATAGATCATCCCCAAATACTCCCTGATTCCAGAAAATCACAATCCCTTTACTCCTTCCATACTTATTAGGAACCTCCCATATTTCCTTCTGTTTATAAATTTCCAGCCAAGTTTGGTCACTTGAATTACCAGAGAATTTTTATATATAACTATGTAGAAATCAAATATATATGTGCAAATATATTTTGCACACATAACCACCTATTCTGTTTGAAACTGTTAGAAAAATTTTTACAGGTGTGCATACATGTGTGTATCCGCATGTGCATGCATGTCTGTGCGTGTGTGTGGGTGTGTGTGTAACCTCACTCTCAGACTAGCAGACTAGGAGTTTCCCAAATATAGAGGCCGTGTTCCCTGATCATGCCATGATATAACCATGGTCCTGCTTTTACTTCTCAAAACAGCTGGATATCTTGGGCTCTGGAGTCATTAGAGTCAAAACAACTGACATCAATCACCCAACTGACTATTAGTAAACCAGCTCTGTGCCTCTATACATGTTTTGGCCTCTACACATCGCACCCTTCATATGCTCAGGGTGCATTCACCAATCTACACTTTCTGGAGCTCCTTACCTGTATCCTCTCTACAGAGGCCTATACCTCCATCTCTTCTGTAGTGTTTTTTTTTAATGAAGTAGTATTTTTTTCTATCAGAAATGCTTCATATGGTCACTGAAGATAGAGTAAAAATCAACGTATGTAAACTACTAGTGAGAGCCTTTGGTTTAAAAGGCCTGATATGAAAAGGCTCACAAATTAGCTGGAAAATGAATTATTTAAGAAACCAGTAAGGTGAATTACTTTACACTTACGTAGCAAAAGAACTCTGGGCTGAATACACAAGGATGAATAAAGACTGATTACAATGTCTGCTGTAAGTATGGACACAAAAAGTACTGGTACATATAAAAAGTGCAGTTTTGGCCACCATACGCTGGGCATGTAAAAATGGAATTAATTTCTATAAATTTATGTCTATAGTTTCATTTATCTTTTATTTTGAGCCCTCAGACTACCTAATCATAGCTCGGTATGGACGTTTCTCCATCCAATCCAATATTTCCCCAGTGACTTTTGATTTATTCATAAGCCCCATTTATTCATTTCTCACCCTTCATGGATACCATTGCTCCTTTCAAGCCCCATTTAAAACTATCAGGGCTTATCCAGCTTCTACCTGATGTCTCCAAAGACAGACAGGGTCTCTCTTTTAGATTAGTCTATCCTTTGGTCCTGTACTGGAATCAGTTGCTGACATCTGAAGTCAGCATTTTTTCCAGTCATTTGTCACCGTGAATGATGGTTAGGGCTTGCTTTTGAGATTGGTGACTGGCTTTTATGATTCCTTCTGCTCTGTAATGATGATTCAATGGTGATGATACCAGCCTTGGCCATCATGAAGGGCTTCTTGACACAGCCCTTTGATCTTAGTCTAGCCCCTTCTCTCCATCAACCTGACTTTTGTCTCTCTCATTCATCTACTTACATGAACCATTCCAGGCCTTGGAAAACATTTGTATTCCCTCCAGAAAAACACTGAGGGCAATAGCCAGTCCTCTGCTGTCTACAAATACAATGCCACCATTTTTCTATTATTCTTTGTAACTGCAAGAACAAGAGGAGCACAAATACAGCCCTCATATTGGGATCAAGGCACACATCCACTCTACTCTGAGATTCACAGACTTAAAGGACCTTGCAAGAGACTCTCTAGCATCATCAAATGTGTTCCATTGTTTTGATTTCTCCTGCAACTCTTCCCCGGATTATATGTGGATCCTAAGTGATGACTCTTAAAAAGCTAAGAATTTGGTATCTAATACATTGGGGTTGGACTGAATTGTGTCCCCCCCCCAAATTTGTAGATTAAAATCCTAACCACCACCACCCTCATCTCAAGTTGTGATTTGTTTGGAGATAGGGTTTTTAGAGAGGTAGTTAACTTAAAATGATGTCATTCAGGTGAGTCCTAATCCAGGTAGCATTCTTCCAAAAGGTGGAGATTAGGACACAGACACACAGAGGCAACCCCATGTGAAGGCACAGAAGATAGCAAGTCAAAAAGAGTCCTCAAAAGAAACCAAGCCTGTCAATACCTTAGCCTCAGATTCCTAGGCTCCAGAAATGTGAAAAAATAAATTTCCATTGCTTAAGCCACCCAATTTGTGGCACTTTGCTATGACAGCCCCAGGAAACTAATACAATAACTTTGATAATTTTGCTGGTGAGAACTGACGAATAAACAGAACTTAATCCTCAAATATTTAATTCACAATATCTGCTTGCCACGAATCTTCCATTTTGGCAATGAAATCTGTTTTCAAAACCTGACTATCCCTAATTCATGGATTATCTCAGGTAATATAAAACTGGGAACTTAACCATAGTCTTTAGCTTGCCTAGAAATAAGACCCAGAACTCAATTAATGAGAGATGGGGGTGAACAAGATCAACATTGGAACAAAAAGACAAGGGAACACTGATTAAACTGAAGTCTCAAGTAGGTAAAGAATTAATGTGACCACGGGACCTTTCAATATGGCCGTCATCAGTCTCATGAATTATGTGGGGGAAATGAGAGGGTCTTACCTTCCTGTCAATCTCTGACAAAGAAGAACCTGTGACAGCGCCTTATCCTGCCTTCTAACACAGGTGACGGCAAAGATGAGTACATGGTATTTCCTGGTAACATTTTCTTGACCTGCCATTAATTGAACTTCCTTTTCTATTTCTTTCTAAGATTGGTAATTAGTTTATCATCTTAAATTATGAGCATTTATTGTAGGAATTTACTGAAAGTAAAAACAAATAAAAATAAGAACTCAGATGCACTACTAGGTCAGGAAAAAAAAGAGAAAACCAAGGACTACCAAGACTGAAAAAGATGTTCAGGAAATAGTAAAACATTCTGGTTACAATTCAGGTACTCAGCTGCTGGCTTATTCACCTTTGGTCAACCTCTGTCCTGGCAGCCCTAACTCCTACAAGAAGGAACACAGGTATATTGCATGAGATTCTGCTTAGGGTTTCTCTCCCTGTCATGGATTTATGGTGAGGTCATCTTGCTCAGAAGGAACTATGGGTGGCATATCCCTTAGATTCCACCTACACCTGCTTAAATAACCCAGAAAGCCACCAGAAGACAAGCAGAACGGAGTCTCCAGAGCCAAGCGCAGATGAGAGGACCACGGAAGAGGGTAGGAAGGGCGGAGAGGCGGTGCGCACTCCATGGACTGGCGGGAGGGAGCCAGGGGCAGAGGGGCAGCCTGCCGGCAGCAGAGCCCCCGAGTCTGGCTTGCAAAAGCAGAGACCCAGACGGAGTGTGTTCCCACAGCAAGCGCCACTTGACATCTGGAAGGTTATAAGCTAACAGCTCTGCTCGGAGAACGGGAGGGCTGGAGGACAACAGGAGGGAGAGTTGTTGAGCCCCAGACGACAGAGCTCAGCTTG
This sequence comes from Panthera leo, assembly GCF_018350215.1. Taxonomy (NCBI): domain Eukaryota; kingdom Metazoa; phylum Chordata; class Mammalia; order Carnivora; family Felidae; genus Panthera; species Panthera leo. The sequence continues at coordinate 81,592,059 of NC_056691.1, forward strand.
GCAGGGAACAAAGGCGCTCACCAGCGCCATCTCCCTCGCCTGTGCCATCTCCCTCACCCATCCCCCAGCCAATATCCCAAAGGGAACCAGTTCCTGCCAGGGAACTTGCCTGCACCGCACAAACACCCAACACTGTGCTTCTGTGGATCCATCCCTCTGGCGGGTCTGACTCCCTCCCGGTGCCACAGGGCCCCTCCTGAAGTGCATCTCCAAAGGAAAAGCGAGCTGAGCCTACCCCTCCCGCCCCTGTGCACCTTGTCGATCCACCCCAGCTAATACGCCAGATCCCCAGCACCACAAGCCTGGCAGTGTGCAAGTAGCCCAGACGGGCCACGCCACCCCACAGTGAATCCCGCCCCTAGGAGAGGGAAACAGAAGGCACACACCAGTCTGACTGTGGCCCCAGCAGTGGGCTGGGGGCAGACATCAGGTCTGACTGCGGCCCCGCCCACCAACTCCAGTTATACACCACAGCACAGGGGAAGTGCCCTGCAGGTCCGCACTACTCCAGGGACTATCCAAAATGACCAAATGGAAGAATTCCCCTCAGAAGAATCTCCAGGAAATAACAACAGCTAATGAACTCATCAAAAACGATTTAAACAATATAACAGAAAGTGAATTTAGAATAATAGTCATAAAATTAATCGCTGGGCTTGAAAACAGTATAAAGGACAGCAGAGAATCTCTTGCTACAGAGATCAAGGGCCTAAGGAACAGCCAGGAAGAGCTAAAAAATGCTATCAATGAACTGCAAAATAAAATGGAGACAACTATGGCTCGGATTGAAGAGGCAGAGGAGAGAATAGGTGAACTAGAAGATAAAATTATGGAAAAAGAAGAAGCTGAGAAAAAGAGAGATTAAAAAATCCAGGAGTATGAGGGGAAAATTAGAGAACTAAGTGAAGCACTAAAGAGAAATAATATACGCATAATTGGTATTCCAGAGGAGGAAGAGAGAGGGAAAGGTGCTTAAGGTGTACTTGAAGAAATAATAGCTGAGAACTTCCCAGATCTGGGGAAGGAAAAAGGCATTGAAATCCAAGAGACACAGAGAACTCCCTTCAGACGTAACTTGAATCAATCTTCTGCACGACATATCATAGTGAAATTGGCAAAATACAAGGATAAAGAGAAAATTCTGAAAGCAGCTAGAGATAAACGTGCTCTACAGGGAGCACGTGAGTAAGACTCGTGACTAATCTCTCTACTGAAACTTGGCAGGCCAGAAAGGAATGGCAGGAGATCTTCAATGTGATGAACAGTAAAAAGATGCAGCCGAGAATCCTTTATTCAGCAAGTCTGTCATTTAGAATAGAAGGAGAGATAAAGGTCTTCCCAAACAAACAAAAACTGAAGGAATTCGTCACCACTAAACCAGCCCTACAAGAGATCCTAAGGGGGATCCTGTGAGACAAAGTACCAGAGACATTGCTACAAGCATGAAACCTACAGACATCACAATGACTCTAAACCCATATCTTTCTATAATAACACTGAATGTAAATGGACTGTAAATGGAATGTAAATGCGCCAACCAAAAGACATAGGGTAACAGAATGGATAAAAAAACAAGACCCATCTATTTGCTGTCTACAAGAGACTCATTTTAGACCTGAGGACACCTTCAGGTTGAGAGTGAGGGGATGGAGAACTATTTATCATGCCACTGGAAGTCAAAAGAAAGCTGGAGTAGCCATACTTCTGTCAGACAAACTAGACTTTAAATTAAAGGCTGTAACAAGAGATGAAGAAGGGCATTATATAATAATCAGAGTCTATCCATCAGGAAGAGCTAACAATTATAAATGTCTATGCGCTGAATACAGGAGCCCCCAAATACATAAAACAATTACTCACAAACATAAGCAACCTTATTGATAAGAATGTAGTAATTGCAGGGGACTTTAACACTCCACTTACAGAAATGGATAGATCATCTAGACACACGGTCAATAAAGAAACAAGGGCCCTGAATGATACATTGGATCAGATGGACTTGACAGATATATTTAGAACTCTGCTTCCCAAAGCAACAGAATATACTTTCTTCTCGAGTGCACATGGAACATTCTCCAAGATAGATCACATGCTGGGTCACAAAACAGCCCTTCATAAGTATATAAGAATTGAGATCATACCATGTATACTTTCAGACCACAATGCTATGAAGCTTGAAATCAACCACAGGAAAAAGTCTGGAAAACCTCCAAAAGCATGGAGGTTAAAGAACACCCTACTAAAGAATGAATGGGTCAACCAGGCAATTAGAGAAGAAATTAAAAAATATATGGAAACAAACGAAAATGAAAATACAACAATCCAAACGCTTTGGGATGCAGCGAAGGCAGTCCTGAGAGGAAAATACATTGCAATCCAGGCTTATCTCAAGAAACAAGAAAAATTCCAAAAACAAAATCTAACAGCACACCTAAAGGAAATAGAAGCAGAACAGCAAAGGCAGCCTAAATCCATCAGAAGAAGAGAAATAATAAAGATCAGAGCAGAAATAAACAATATAGAATCTAAAAAAAACTGTAGAGCAGATCAATGAAATCAAGAGTTGGTTTTTTGAAAAAATTAACAAAAGTGACAAACCTCTAGCCAGGCTTCTCAAAAAGAAAAGGGAGATGACCCAAATAGATAAAATCATGAATGAAAATGGAATTATTACAACCAATCCCTCAGAGATACAAACAATTATCAGGGAATACTATGAAAAATTATATGCCAACAAATTGGACAACCTGGAAGAAATGGACAAATTCCTAAACACCCACACACTTCCAAAACTCAATCAGGAGGAAATAGAAAGCTTGAACAGACCCATAACCAGCGAAGAAATTGAATCGGTTATCAAAAATCTCCCAACAAATAAGAGTCCAGGACCAGATGGCTTCCCAGGGGAGTTCTACCAGACGTTTAAAGCAGAAATAATACCTATCCTTCTCAGGCTATTCCAAAAAATAGAGAGGGAAGGAAAACTTCCAGACTCATTATATGAAGCCAGTATTACTTTGATTCCTAAACCAGACAGAGACCCAGTAAAAAAGGAGAACTACAGGCCAATATCCCTGATGAATATGGATGCAAAAATTCTCAATAAGATACTAGCAAATCGAATTCAACAGCAGATAAAAAGAATTATTCACCATGATCAAATGGGATTCATTCCTGGGATGCAGGGCTGGTTCAACATTCGCAAATCAATCAATGTGATACATCACATTAATAAAAGAAAAGATAAGAACCATATGATCCTGTCAATCAATGCAGAAAAGGCATTTGAAAAAATCCAGCAACATTTCTTAATAAAAACCTCGAGAAAGTCGGGATAGAAGGAACATACTCAAAGATCATAAAAGCCATTTATGAAAAGCCCACAGCTAACATCATCCTCAATGGGGAAAAACTGAGAGCTTTTTCCCTGAGATCAGGAACACGACAGGGATGTCCACTCTCACCGCTGTTGTTTAACATAGTGTTGGAAGTTCTAGCATCAGCAATCAGACAACAAAAGGAAATTAAAGGTATCAAAATTGGCAAAGATGAAGTCAAGCTTTCACTTTTTGCAGATGACATGATATTATACATGGAAAATCCGATAGACTCCACCAGAAGTCTGCTAGAACTGATACATGAATTCAGCAAAGTCGCAGGATACAAAATCAATGTACAGAAATCAGTTGCATTCTTATACACTAACCATGAAGCAACAGAAAGACAAATAAGGAAACTGATCCCACTCACAATTGCACCAAGAAGCATAAAATACCTAGGAATAAATCTAACCAAAGATGTAAAAGATCTGTATGCTGGAAACTATAGAAAGCTTATGAAGGAAATTGAAGAAGATATAAAGAAATGGAAAAACATTCCGTGCTCATGGATTGGAAGAATAAATATTGTCAAAATGTCAATACTACCCAAAGCTATCTACACATTCAATGCAATCCCAATCAAAATTGCACCAGCATTCTTCTCGAAGCTAGAACAAGCAATCCTAAAATTCATATGGAACCACAAAAGGCCCCAAATAGCCAAAGTAATTTTGAAGAAGAAGACCAAAGCAGGAGGTATCACAATCCCAGACTTTAGCCTCTACTACAAAGCTGTAATTATCAAGACAGCATGGTATTGGCACAAAAACAGACACATAGACCAATGGAATAGAATAGAAACCCCAGAACTAGACCCACAAACGTATGGCCAACTCATCTTTGACAAAACAGGAAAGAACATCCAATGGAAAAACAGTCTCTTTAACAAATGGTGCTGGGAAAACTGGACAGCAACATGCAGAAGATTGAAACTAGACCACTTTCTCACACCATTCACAAAAATAAATTCAAAATGGATAAAGGACCTGAATGTGAGACAGGAAACCATCAAAACCCTAGAGGAGAAAGCAGGAAAAGACCTCTCTGACCTCAGCCATAGCAATCTCTTACTCGACACTTCCCCACAGGCAAGGGAACTAAAAACAAAAATGAACTACTGGGATCTTATGAAGATAAAAAGCTTCTGCACAGCAAAGGAAACAACCAACAAAACTAAAAGGCAACCAACGGAATGGGAAAAGATATTTGCAAATGACATATCGGACAAAGGGCTAGTATCCAAAATCTATAAAGAGCTCACCAAACTCCACACCCGAAAAACAAATAACCCAGTAAAGAAATGGGCAGAAAACATGAATAGACACTTCTCTAAAGAATACATCCAGATGGCCAACAGGCACATGAAAAGATGCTCAATGTCGCTCTTCATCAGGGAAATACAAATCAAAACCACATTCAGATATCACCTCACGCCAGTCAGAGTGGCCAAAATGAACAAATCAGGAGACTATAGATGCTGGCGAGGACGTGGAGAAATGGGAACCCTCTTGCACTGTTGGTGGGAATGCAAATTGGTGCAGCCACTCTGGAAAACAGTGTGGAGGTTCCTCAAAAAATTAAAAATAGACCTACCCTATGACCCAGCAATACCACTACTAGGAATTTACCCAAGGGATACAGGAGTACTGATGCATAGGGGCACTTGTATCCCAATGTTTATAGCAGCACTCTCAACAATAGCCAAATTATGGAAACAGCCTAAATGTCCATCAACTGATGAATGGATAAAGAAATTGTGGTTTATATACACAATGGAGTACTACATGGCAATAAGAAAGAATGGAATATGGCCCTTTGTAGCAACGTGGATGGAACTGGAGAGTGTTATGCTAAGTGAAATAAGCCATACAGAGAAAGACAGATACCATATGGTTTCACTCCTATGTGGATCCTGAGAAACTTAACAGAAACCCATGGGGGAGAGGAAGAAAAAAAAAAAGAGGTTAGAGTGGAAGAGAGCCAAAGCATAAGAGACTGTTAAAAACTGAGAACAAACTGAGTGTTGATGGGGGGTGGGAGGGAGAGGAGGGTGGTTGATGGGTATTGAGGAGGGCACCTTTTGGGATGAGCACTGGGTGTTGTATGGAAACCAATTTGACACTAAACTTCATATATTGAAAAAAAAAGAAGGAACTCTGGGTGTCTAAGGGGCCCAAACTTGTCCCTCCTACACTCTCAATAAGTTTTCAGGGAATAAGGAGTCATTAGATGGCATGAGCCTGGGGAGTGTGAGACTGAAAGTGACCATGGGAAATTTTCTGTGCTGGGCTGCCCAAAATGCACCTGGCAAAAGGACTTCCAGTGGTAGGTAACCTGTTGTGACAGAACAGCAACTGAGGTCCAAAGCCAAGGATGAAGTTCTAATCACTACATTCTAAAGGATGCTCTACCACTGGCAAACCAGCCCCCACACATCAGGGCTTTGGGGGAGGAGCTAGCACAAGGTCTGTCCCCATCAAGCACCACTCAAGTCTCCTGCTTCCCTAGCCAATGTGTGAAGAGGAACAAGAGAAGAAAAAGACAATGAACTTTCGGAGAAAAGAAGAAATATTTCTCTTCCACAAAACCAAGAAGCAAAGCTATGGAATGGGAGATTATATTTGTAAATGACATATCAGATAAATGGTTAATAGCCAAAATCTATAAAGAATGTTCCAAACTCAACACCCAAAAAACAAATAATCCAGTGAAGAAACGGGCAGAAGACATGAATAGACACTTTTCCAAAGAAGACAACTAGATGGTTAATAGACACATGAAAAGAAGCTCACCATCACTCATCATCAGGACAACACAAATTGGAACCATGATGAGATACTACCTCACACCTGTCAGAATGGCTCAAATTAACAACACAAGAAACAAGAGGTGTTAATAAGGATCCAGAGAAAGGGGAACCCTCTTACACTGTTAGTGGGAATGCAAAGGGGTGCACCCACCCTAGAGAATGGTATGGAGGTTCAAAAAACTACAAATAGAATTACCTTACTTTTTAGCAATTGCACTGTTAGGTATTTACCCAAATGATACAAAAATACAAACCCAAAGGGGTACGCATGCACTCCAATGCTAACAGCAGCATTATAAACAATAGCCAAACTAAGGCGAGAGCCCAAATGTTCATTAACTGATGCATGGATAAAGATGTGGTACATATATACAATGGAATATTACTCAGCCATCAAAAAGAATGAAATCTTGCCATTTGCAATGACATGCATGGAGCTAGAATGTATTGTGATAAGCAAAATAAGTCAATCAGATATAGACAAATACCATATAACTTCACTCATATGTGGAACTTAAGAAACAAAACAGATGAATATACGGGGGCGGGGAGAGGAGACAGGGGAACAAACCACATAAGATTCCTAATGATAGAGAACAAACTGAGGGTTGATGGAGGAAGGTGGATGGGAGATGGGTTAGATGGGTGATGGGCACCTGTCGTGATGAGCACTGTTGTATATAAGTGATGAATCACCAAATTCTACTCCTGAAACCAATATTTATACTATATGTTGGCTAACTAAAATTTAAACTAAAAACTTTTCAAAATCAACTCTAGTGTTTCATTAGTTTAGTTTTAGGCCTTTAGTTTTAGTGCATCTGGAAAATATTTATATAAAATACTTATTACCTATATAAGAGGCCAAAATATTTACTTAATAAAACACAACTTTTCACTGAATTACCCCAGTATCAAATAATAAGTTCCAATACATACTTGAGTCTATTTCTGGACTCCTTAACTGCTCTAAAAAAATTAAGTCTATTAAAGGAAAACACATTTTTTAAGTATGGAAACAACCAACAATACCTAAAAGAAACAATAATCAAACTAAAAAAAAAGGACAGAAAACAAAAAGCGATATTTTTCCAAAGTGGACATACAGACGGCCAACAGACACATGAAGAGATGTTCAACTTTACTGATGATCTGGAAATGCATATCAAAACTACAATGAGATATCACTTCACACCTATCAGAATGGCTAAAATCAACAACACAGGAAACAACAGGTGTTGGCGAATATGTAGAGAAAGGAGAACACTTTTGCACTGTAGGTGGAAATGCAAACTGGTGCAGCACTCTGGGAAACAGTGTGGAGTTTCCTCAAAAAATTAAAAACAGAACTACCCTATGACCCAGCAATTGTACTACTAGGAATTCATTCAAAGGATACAAAACTGTTGATTAAGATGGGGACATGCTCCCTAATTTTTATAGCAATTCTATCAACAACAACCAAATTATGGAAAGAGCACAAATATCCACCAACTGATGAATAGATAAAGAAGATGTGGTACCTATATACAACAGAATAATACTCGGTGATGAAGAATGAAATCTTGTCATTTGCAACAACGTGGATGGAACTAGAGTGTATTATGCTAAGCAAAATAAGTCAAGGAGATAAAGACAGATATATTATTTCACTCATATGGAATTTAAGAAACACAACAGATGAGCATAGGGGAAGGGAAGGCTATTAAGATAAAAACAGAGACGGAGGCAAACCATAAGAGACTTTTTTTTTTAATATCATTTATTGTCAAATTGGCTAACATACAGTGTGTAAAGTGTGCTCTTGGTTTTTGGGGTAGATTTCCGTGGTTCATCGTTTACATACAACACCCAGTGTTCATCCCAACAAGTGGCCTCCTCAATGCTCATCACCCATTTCCCCCTCTCCCCCACCCCCATTCACCCTCAGTTTGTTCTCTGTATTTAAGAGTCTTGTAGTTTGTGCCTTCCTCCCTCTCTGTTTGTAACTATTTTCTTCCCCTTCCCTTTCCCCATGGTCTTCTGTTAAGTTTCTCAAGATCCACATATGAGTGAAAACATGTGATATCTGTCCTTCTCTGACTGACTTATTTCACTCAGCAATAATACCTTCCAGTTCCATCCATGTTGCTGCAAATGGCATGATTTTATTCTTTCTCATTGCCAAGTAGTATTCCATTGTATATATAAACCACATCTTCTTTATCCATTCATCAGATGATGAACATTTAGGCTCTTTCCATAATTTGGCTATTGTTGAAAGTACTGCAATAAACATTGGGGTACATGTGCCCCTATGAATCAGCACTCCTGTATCCTTGGATAAATTCCTAGTAATGCTATTGCTGGGTCATAGGGCAGTTCTATTTTTAATTTTTTGAGGAACCTCCACACTGTTTCCCAGAGCAGCTACACAAGTTTGCGTTCCCATGAACAGTGCAAGAGGGTTCCCATTTCTCCACATCCTCGCCAACATCTGTAGTTTCCTGAGTTGTTCACTTTAGCCACTCTGACCGGTGGTGGGGTGGTATGTGGACGCACACACACACACACACACACACACACACACTGGAATGTTACTCAGATATTTAAAAAATGAAATCTTCCCATATTCTACATCATGGATTGACCTAGAGTGTATTATACTAAGTGAAATAAGTCAGACAGAGAAAAACAAATACTATATAATTTCATTTATATGTGAAATATAAAAGTAAAACAAAACAAACAAACAAACAAACACAGAATCAAATACAGAGAATAAACTGGTGGTAGCCAGAAGGGGGTTGGGCAAAATAAAAGAAGGGGATAAATAAATATAAACTTCTAGTTATAAAATAAGTAAGTCATGCAAATAAAAGTACAGCGTAAGGAATATAGTCAATAATATTGTAATAATATTGTATGGTGACAGAGGGTGGTTACACTTATTGTGGTGAACACTGACTAATATACAAAACTGTTGAATCAATATGCTGTAACCTGAAACATATATTACATTTTATAATAATTATATTTCATGGCACAAAAACAGACACTCAGATCAATGGAACAGAATAGAGAACTCAGAAATGGGCCCACAAACATATGGCCAACTAATCCTTGACAAAGCAGGAAAGAATATCCAATGGAATAAAGGCAGTCTCTTCAGCAAGTGGTGCTGGGAAAACTGGACAGCGACGTGCAGAAGAATGAACCTGGACCACTTACTTACACCATACACAAAAACAAACTCAAAATGGATGAAAAACCTAAATGTAAGACAGGAAGCCATCAAAATCCTCAAGAAGAAAGCAGGCAAAAACCTCTCTGATCTTGGCCACAGCAATTTCTTGCTCAACACATCTCCAGAGGCAAGGGAAACAAAAGCAAAAATGAACTATTGGGACCTCATCAAAATAAAAAGCTTCTGCACAGTGAAGGAAACAATCATCAAAACTAAAAGGCAACCAACAGAATAGGAGATGATATTGGCAAATGACATATCAAATAAAGGGTTAGTATCCAAAATCTATAAAGACCTTATCAAACTCAACACCCAAAAAACAAAGAATCCAGTGAAGAAATGGGCAAAAGACATGAATAGACACATCTCCAAAAAAGACATCCAGATGGCCAACCAACACATGAAAAAATGCTCAACATCACTCATCATCATAGAAATACAAATCAAAACCACAATGAGATACCACCTTACACCTGTCAAAATGGCTAACATTAACAGCTCAGGCAACAACAGATGTTGGCGAGGATGCAGAGAAAGAGGATCTCTTTTGCATTGATGGTGGGAATGCAGGCTCATACAGCCACTCTGGAAAACAGTATGGAGGTTTCTCAAAAAACTAAAAATGGAACTACGCTGTGACTTAGCAATTGCACTACTAGGTATTTATCCAAGGGATACAGGTATGCTGTTTCATAAACATGCACCCCCATGTTTATAGTAGCACTATAGACAATAGCCAAAGTATGGAAAAAGCCCAAATGTCCATCAATGGATAAATGGATAAAGAAGATGTGGTATATATATATACAATGGAGTATTGCTCGGCAATCAAAAAGAATGCAATCTTGCCATTGCAACTACATGGATGGAACTAGAGGGTATTATGCTAAGCGAAATTAGTCAGAGAAAGACAAATATCATATAACTTCATTCATATGAGGACTTTAAGACACAGAGAAGATGAACATAAGGGAAGGAAAGCAAAAATAATATAAAAACAGGGAGGGGGACAAAACATAAGAGACTCTTAAATATGGAGAACAGACAGAGGGTTACTGGAGGGATTGTGGAAGGGGAGATGGGCTAAATGGGTAAGGGGCAATAAGGAATTTACTCCTAAAGGAATCTACTCCTAAAATCACTGTTGCACTATATGCTAACTAATTTGGAAAAGATTTAAAAAGTAAAATTAATAATAAAAACAAAACACTACTGAGATATTAAAAAATAATTATATTTCAGTAATAAATACAAATAAATAAATTTTGAAAAATAAGTCATAGGGATGTAATGTACTGCATAGTTAATATAGTTTAAGATTGTAACAACTTTGTATGGTGACAGGTTGTAGCTACATTTATCCTGGTAATTACTTCATAAAGTATATAAATGTTGAAGCACTATATTGTACACCAGAAACTAATATGTTATATGACAATGACACTTAAATAATACATAAATACATAAAAATAAACTTGAAGATACACATGATGTTGTAGTTCTTCCAGGGAGTTGTCCTTTGAAAAAATGGAGGCACTAAGGGGAACTCCAAAAAAAACTTTTTCAAGATGGAAACTGGACCTACGTGTCCCTGCCTGGTGCTCTGTCCTCACGATATATGGGACATCACCCACTAAGCCAGGGACAGAAGCTTATTGTTTCAGAGAGGTTACAAGAGCTAGGGACAGAAAATTATTGTCCATCTTGGAAACATATACCAGGCTATGCAGATGCTGGATTCTACCCAGATGTTTGAGGTGAGGGATATGCGGCCACCTAGGGAGGGAGAACACATACAATTCTTCTGAACCCTTCGAGACAATCCTGTAAAAGGTTAATGTGTGTTTCTCTTCTTACTGTCCCACCAAACACCAGGGATTTAGTGACACAGCATCAGAAGAATCTCCCATGAGGGATGTAGGGGCTGTAAGTATCTACAGCTTGGGAAGGGTGGTAAGAATCCATGGAAGGGAGCATTCATAGTCAAGAAACCTTAGATTTTCTACAACCAGGGACATTTTCTGTTTGCTGTCTCTAAGCACAGTTTGTCTTCTTTTCCATGGAGCAGAAATAAGGGGAGGGGAATAAATACATGAGGCAAGACTTCAATGTCCTTCCCTGGTAAGAAGTCAATGTTGAGAATACCTCGTGAAAAGGTGTAAATATCTGAACTCAGAGAGATAATTAGTCATCACTGGATGCTAAGAGAGTGACCTTATGTTTGTGCTAAATGTTGAGATTTTATATCTATACTCTATAATCTTTATTTACCCAGTCTACCTGTGAGTCACATAGCCCAGACCTCAGAATAGGAATTCTCAGCTGAAGAAAGGGAATTTGGGGAGAGAATTTTCTCACAAAAATATACTCCCTCCCTTTCACTTTCCCTTCCCCATCTCTCTTTGCCCCTAACTGCTTACATTCAGTTCTACATTCAGTTCAATGTTTTTTAATGACTATCCTGCTTCTGTTGCAAGTGATGTGGAAAGAAGCATGTTTGTTTAAAAAGATTGTTATTCTTCAACCACAAATTAGGTGAGATAGCTATTTCATGATTATATAGGGGTGGCTTAGCCCAAAATAACCTTTATGAGAAGCTGACCTGAACCTTATTCATAGACTGTATCTGTGAATCCTGTGATTATCAGCCACAGAGTAAGGAAAAGAAGACGGTAATCTCTCTCTCTCTCTCTCTCTCTCTCTCTCTCTCTCTCTCTCTCTCTCTGTGTGTGTGTGTGTGTGTGTGTGTGTGTGTGTGTGTGTGTGCTCCTCTTTTTCTCTCTCTTTCCTCTTGAATCTATTTTCTATAGATCTCTATCTCAAAAATTCTAAAAGAACAAGTGAAAATACACTTCTGGCTCTCATTTGCCCATATTCATAAAGAAAAACATTGAAGTAAATGCTCTATTAGTAACTGCCAATTCTCATTGCAAGAACCAGATGGAAAGGTGCATGTCCTAGATGACATAAGAACCATTAATTGACAGGACCTTTTACCTGTAGGTGCATTCAAGTCTATGGGAATGTCCAACCTGACAAGACTGTCTGAATTCATCCTCATAGGACTCTCCTCTCACCCTGAGGACCAGAAGCCACTCTTTGCTCTCTTTCTTATCATGTACCTGGTCACTATAACGGGGAATCTGCTCATCATCCTGGCTATCCGCTCTGATCCCAAACTCCAAAACCCCATGTACTTCTTCCTGAGCATCTTGTCCTTTGCTGATATTTGCTACACAACAGTCGTAGTCCCCAAGATGTTAGTGAACTTCTTATCAGAGACAAAGACCATTTCCTATGCTGAATGTATGACACAGATGTATTTTTTCCTGGTTTTTGGAAACATAGACAGTTATCTCCTGGCAGTTATGGCCATTGACCGCTATGTAGCCATTTGTAATCCTTTCCACTATGTCACTGTGATGAACCGCAGATGCTGTACGTTGCTGCTGGCCTTCTCCGTAGCTTTCTCCTGCCTCCACTCCCTCCTACATGTCCTCCTGGTGAATCGGCTCACGTTCTGCGCATCAAATGTAATCCAACATTTTTTCTGTGATGTCAACCCTGTTCTGAAACTGGCCTGCTCTTCCACCTTTGTCAATGAAGTTGTGGCCATGACAGAAGGGATGGCTTCTGTGATGGCCCCATGTATCTGCATCATCATCTCATACCTAAGAATCCTCATTGCTGTCTTCAACATTCCCTCGGCATCTGGAAAATGCAAAGCCTTCTCCACCTGCAGCTCCCATCTCACTGTGGTGACTCTGTTTTATGGGAGTATTAGCTATGAATATTTCCACCCTTTGTCCAGGTATACTGTCAAGGACCGAGTAGCAACAATCATCTACACTGTACTGACATCCATGTTGAATCCATTTATCTACACTTTGAGAAATAAAGACATGAAACGGGGCTTAGAGAAACTGATAAGCAGGATTAAGGCTCAAATGGATATGCTTTCTACTACACAAGCCAACAAAATCCATGGATCCTGATTATAAGGTGTGAGTATGGTTGTGTGTGCTCATGTACACACGCCTGCACACACTCATAGGTGCACACACACACACACATACACACACCAGGATGTAAGGCAAATTTTGTAAAAACATACTCTTTGCTCAACTGTAGTTGCACCCTGTACTTTTAAGCCCTGTGGTCTCTGTTATGTCATGGTTGACAGTATCATTCATGTCTTAGTACCTATGCTACAATGCAGATTACAATATTTCTCTATTCCAGAAAATCACATTCCTCTTACCCCTTCCATATTTATATGGAACCTCCCATATTTCCAACATTTATAAATACATCCGAGTTTGGTCACTTGAATTACAAGAGAGTTTTTGTACATCTACTTAGAAATTTATATATGTGCAAAAATGTTTTGCCTTCATAAACACTCTGTTCTATCTGAAATAGTCAGAAGTTGTTTTGCAGGTTGTTGGGTGGGTGGGTGAGTGTGTGTGTGTGTGTGTGTGTGTGTCCTCTCTGTTGGACTAGGAGCTTCCCAACTGCAGAGTGTGTGTTCTCTGATCATGCCATGATACAACTATGGTTCCTTTTATTAATTCTCCCCACAGCTGGATATCCTGAGCTCTGGAGTCATTAGATTCACAACAACTGACATCAATCACTTAACTGACAATTAGTAAGCCAGCTCTATGCCTCTGTATGTGTTTTGGTCTCCTCCCCTCCTCAGGTTGCATTCATCAGCCAACACTCCCTGAAACTCCTTGCCTGTGTGCTTCTCTCTCAAAGGTGCCTGTATTTCCATGTCTTTTCTATTCGTTACTTTTTTCAGAATGATATAAGATTTGTTCTATGTAATCAGAAATGCTCCCGGTGGCCACTGAAGACAAGAGTCAAAAATCAATGGATGTAAACTACTACTAAGAAGCTTTGGGTTACAAAGCATCATATAAAAGAGGCTCTCAACTCAGTTGGAAAATGAATTACACAGAAAAGCAGTCTGATAAATTATTTTTTCATTTATTATTTAATTTTATTTAAATCCAAGTTAGTTAACATATAGTGTAATAATGATTTCAAGCATAGAACTAGGTGATTCACCGCTTATATTTAACACCCAGTGCTCATCCCAACAAGTGCCCTCCTTAATGTCTGTCACCCATTTAGTCCATCCCCTACTTTAAACTTAAGAAATTGCTTTACCCTTAAGAGCAGCAACATGGTGAGATTCTCTCTCTTTCTATCCAAGTGTTTGCATTTTAGAGATGCCTAAGTCAATCAAATTAATCTCCCATAGTATTTCAGACAAGAGATTTATGGATAATTCTAAAGTTTTAAATAATAGAATAAGGAGTCTTTATACCCTTTTGATTTTGCCTCAGTTATCCCTAACCTAGGGCAAGGCTGAGTCTGGGTGAGAACAAATTCCTCAATTTCATTCCTTTAGTACATGTATGGCAAATTAGTTTAACTCCATTCCAAGTCTCATCAATTGATAAGGATATCCCGTTTTGCTGTAGTGAAAAAAAACTTGTGCTGAACTCTGCGCTGAATACAGAAGATTGAATAAAGATTGATAAAAGTGTCTGTTTTGGTTGTGGGTGCAAAAAATACTGGTTCATATACAACAAGCAGATTTTCACAGCCATTGTAAACCTCACACCTCAGACATCTGAAAATGGAACTTTATTTCTATATCTTCATTTCTATAGTTCAATTTACTTTTGCTATTGAGCCCTCCATCTATCTGGCTGTATCTCAATTCGGACTTAACCCAATCCAATATTTTTTCAGTAAATTTTTATTTACAATTGAGCCTCATTCATTCATTTCCCACCTCTCATGGATATCATTGTTCCTTCCAAGTCCTGTTTCTAAATTCTCAGGACATACACAACTTGCCCCTGATGTCTTCAAAGACACAACAGGTTTTTGTTTGCTTGTTTGTTTGTTTTGTTTTTAGATTACTCTGTACTTTCATCTTTGCTGATTCAGTTTCTGACATCTGACCTTATTCCATTCATTTGTCACCATGGGTAAGGGCTAGGGCTTGACTATGAGATTGATGACTGGCCCACATGACTTCTTATACTGTGCAATGATGATCCAATGGTGATATCAGTGGGGGGCATCATGAGGGGGTTCCTGCCACAGCCCTTTGACATTAGTCTACTCTTTTCTCTCTATGAACCTGGCTTCTGTTCCTCTCACTCATGTATTTGAACAAGTCACTCTAGGCCCTTGAAAAACCTTTAATTTTTTTTATGTTTTTTTTTTGTTCATTTATTTTTGAGAAAAAGAGAGAGTGTGAGTGGGGGAGGTGCAGAGAAAGAGGGAGACACAGAATCTGAAGCAGGTTCCAGATTCTGAGCTGTCAGCACAGAGCCAGATGCAGGTCTCCAACTCACAAACTGCAAGATCATGACCTGAGCTGAAGTTGGATGCTTAACTGACTGAGCCCCTGGAAAACCTTCAAATTAACCTCCAGGAAAATACTGAGGGCAATATCAGGTCCTCTGCTGTCTAAATAAAATGCCACCATTTTCTATCACTCTTTTTAATTGTGAGAGCAAGAGGAGAACCACTACAGCCCTCATATTGGGATCAGGGCACACGTCCACTCTACTGTGAGATTCACAGACTTAAAGGACCTTGCAAGAGACTCTCTAGTGTTATTTAAATGTGCTCTATTGCTTTTGTTTCTTCTTCAACTCTTCCCTGGGTTATATGTGGATCCCAAGTGATGACTCTTAAGAATTTGGTGTCTAGCACACTGGAGTTTTAGCCTGAATTGTGTTTCCCCCTAATTTCATAAGTTGACATCCTAACCCCCTCATCTCAGAATGTGACTTATTTTGGGATAGGGCCTTTAAAGAGGTAATTAAGTTAAAATGATGTCATGATTCAGGTGGTCTCCAATCCAAGATGACTGGTGTTCTTACAGGAAGAGGAGGTTAAAACACAGATATACACAGAGGTAAGAACTTGCGGAGATACAGATAGAAGATTGCAAGCCAAAAAGCATTTCCTCAGAAGATACCAACCCTGCCAATACCTTGGTCTCAAACTTCCAGCCTCCAGAATTATAAGAAAATAAATTTCCATTGCTTAAGCCACCCAGTCTGTAACACTTTGTATGGCAGCCCCAGAAAACGAATACAATATCTTTGATAATTTTGCTGGTGAGACCTGAAAAGTAAATGGTGCTTAATCCCCAAAATTTTAATTCACAGTATCTGCTTGCAACAAATCTTCCATTTTGGCAATGAAATCAGTTTTCAAAACCTGAGTGTTGCTGATTCACGGATTATCTCAGAAAATATAAAACTGGGAACTGGGGCGCCTGGGTGGCTCAGTCGGTTAGACATCCAACTTTTGATACTGGCTCATGTTATGGTCTCACAGTCGTGGGACTGAGCCCCGCGTTGGGCTCTACATTGAGCATGGAGCCTGCTTGGGATTCTCTCTTTCCCTCTCCCTCCATCCTTCCCCGGCTCAAAGACAAGGGAACACTGATTAAACTAAAGTCTCAAGTAGGAAAAGAATTACTGTTACCATGAGACCTTTGAGTATGTGACAGCTCTTTATTCTACCTTCTTCTAACACAGGTAAAGTCAAAGCTGAATATCCAGTTTCTCCTTAGTAAGATTTTACTTAACCTGACTTGAATTTAACTAAATTGCTTTACCATTTCTTTCCAACATTAATAACTAGAAGCCGACTCTCAGTTATAGACAACAAACTAATGGTTACCAGAGCAGAGGTAGGTGGGGTCATGGGTTAAATACATGTATGTAGAGTATTAAAGAGTGCACTTGTTGTGCACAGCTGCTGGCCTACTGACCATTGGTCAACTTCTGCACTGGCACCTTTATGTCATACAAAGGGAATATAAGTGCTATCTATGTATGATTATGTGCTCACAGTTTTTCCCTCTACAGGAGATTTCAGACAAGATCATTTTGCTCAAAAGAAAAACTGTGGGTGTTTCAGGGGCCCAAAGATTTTCCCCAGTATGTTCCTGATGAGTTTTAAAGGAACAAGGAGTCATGAGAAGAGATGAGGCTGGGGACTGTGAGGCTCAAGGTGCCTATGGGAATTCCCCGGTGCTGGGCTGGCCAAAGTGCCCCTGGCAAAAGGACTTCCACTGGGAGCTAACCTGTTGTGCCAGAATAGCAACTAAGGCCCAAAACCGAGGATGAAGTCTAACCCCTACATTCTAAAGAATGGTCAGGCACTGGCAATCCAGCCCTCTACCCATCAGGGCTTTGGGGGAATAACTGGCACAAGCTCCACTACCACCGGCCACCATTCAAACCTCCTGCTTCCACTTTGCCATTTTTCCCTGGGCAGCATTTCCATCATCAGCCTCACAGAAAGAGGCAGCTGAGTCTTAGAAGATGACCCAAATTTTCTTGAGTTCCCTGGCCATAACGCCTTCATAATTTCCATCATCTAGTGAGCTAGTATTTACCTTTTATCATATATTTTTAACAAATTTAAAGATGCCAGCCAATGTATACTAGGTTATCATGGTAACATAGAAGTAACTAGCATAAATCTGACCTATAATTCTGACTGATGGGAATTAATGACCTCATTTTATTTATTACTTATTTGAGTGACCTCATTTTAAAGATGAGGAAACTGAAGTTCAAAGAGGTAAAGTGACTTGCCCAAAGTCACTAGCAGGTAAGAATAAACAGAATTCAAACTCAGAATTGACAAAATCTACATCCCAAGTGCCTACCTAAACAGCATGGGGAGAAATGCAAGCTGTCTGTGGCCACACCTTAACTTGTGTGAGACTATCACCGAGAACAGCCATGACCTTCCCCCAGAGGCCCTGCTTGGCCTCTATTCCAGAAGAGTTATGAACCAGGTGACCAATGTTCTGATCAGGACATCAACATTTTTGTTCTCAATGTAAAGTATATTTCTTTGACTACACAATGAAATGGGTGTGTCTGGATAATCTGTTTCTCTGACAGCCGGACAGTGTTGGGATACATTATGGCCATGGTTACATTGGTAATGACTTGATGTCCTGAGAGGCTCTAGGCTTAATTCCCAAGAAACCATTCACAAGGAGAAGACAAACTTTTACCCCAGAGCTCTATTTAATTAGGCTGTAAGAAGCTACCCTTAGTGGTTAATTAGCATCAAAGTAAAGAATCCTGGAGGTTCACCAGTAAGATCTCCCCAGAGCCTCGTTAAGAAAGTTGTGATTGGATTTTGTCTCTCTGAGGGAACTTCTGCCATGACAGTGGCTCAGAAACTTTTCTGGCACAATGTCATTAGTGAGTTCTCCTGCTTTACCCTGGGCTCCTCTCAAAGGGCCACATTCTGCTTTGATTCCACAAAGGGAATTGAGGATGCCATAACTCTAAGGCTTTGCCTTCTCCCATCTGAGCTCAATCCTGTAAGGGCAGCTTTGGAGGAAGCTATTGAGTAACCGGTTTTAGAGGGAGACAAGGTTTAAACCAGTTGTAGCCAGAACCTTTTCCCTTATATGCTTTGAAGAAATTTATCCTTTAGGCATAGAAATCAATTCTCCCATTCCTGTTGGTCTCCTAATTAAAAATCTTAGCAATAGTGTCTATCTACTTTATCTTAAGCAGTGGTTCTCAGCCTCCTCTGCACATATAGCATCACCTGGGGAGCTTTTAAAAAAAAGCCTGAAAGGGGTGCCTGGGTGGCTCAGTTGGTTAAGCATCCAACTTCCACTCAGGTCATGATCACGCAGTTTGTGGGTTTGAGCCCCATGTCGGGCTCTGTGCTGACAGTTTGGAGCCCGCCTCAGATTCTGTGTCTCTCTCTGCCCCTCCCCAACTTGTGCTCTGTCTCTCTATCAAAAATAAATAAAATGTAAAAAAAGAAAAAGATTTTTTTTAAAAGATCCTGATGCCCAGGACCACACCCCAGACCAATTAAACCTAAACCCCTGAGATGTAACCCAGGTATCAGTTTGAAAGCTCCCAGGTGATTCCAATAAACAGCCAAGCTTGAAAACCACTGACCTCTTTAAGGGACTTGAGTTGGCTTGTGAAATTTGGTAGAGCCACTGTTGTTATTTTAAGGTTTGGCAAATTAATGACCTTCTTCCTCTGTCTCCTGGGTATGTTTTTAGCTATCATAAGGTATTTAAGGTTTTTATATGTCAATATTTGATGGAAAGAAGGCATTGTGTTAAAATATTTTAATTCTATTTTTCTCACCTTCCTTATTTCTTACCATTTTTTACTTTCTGAGGATACAGATACCACATGTTGTGAAATTCAAGTAGAAGCTATAATGTACAAACTGAAAAGCCCTCCTGAATTTCACCCACAAACTTGTTATATAGAGAACAATATGTTTACATATGCAAATATAAAGATTAAGAGCACTTGTGACCAGTACTGGCTGTTGTATGGAAGCATTGAATCACTATTGTACACTTGAAACTAGTACATTAACTAACTGGAATTCAGCTAAGTTAGCTAACATTAACTAACCAGAATTTAAATAAAAACTTAAAAAAAAAATTTTAAGACTCTTTAAGTAGAAAAAAATATATTAAGAGCATTGAAATCATACTGCATAAATATATTACCTTTGGACTTGACTTTTCATCTAACGAGATGTCTTGAGGGTGGTTTCAAGTCACTACTATCCATGATATACTATTGTTTTTAACTTGTTCATTTATTTAACTTATTCTTTTAATAGTTTATAATATGAAGCTACCATAATTTATTTAACCATTCCTCTATTCCTGGACATTTTAAAAGTTTCTATTTTCTCTTATATCTATTACAAACAATACTTCTATGAACACCTTGTGTTCAATATGAACACATATTGTTCAAATGCCTTATATACATAAAAGTGAAATTTGAGAGACATTGTCAAGTTGTTCTCCAAAATGGCTGTGTGCATTTCTGTGCCAGCCTATAGTGCATGAAGCACCTTTCCCCTCACAAGTTCAACACCATAGAGTATCAACATCAACATCTTCTATGTTTACTAATATATTCATCAAAATAAATAATACTTTATTGTCTTTTATATGTTTATTGATCCTATTTCTTTCACTGTGAATTACCTGTTTATCTCCTTTTCTCATTTTCCTATTAAAGTATTAGCCAGAATGGACTTTTGTTATTTTTACTTTTTTAATTTTATTTTAGATAGAGAGAGTACACAGGTGGGGGAGAAGGGAAGAGGGAGGGAGGGAGAGAGAGAGAGAGGGAGAGAGAGAGGGAGAGAGAGAGAGAGGGAGAGAGAGAGAGAGAGGGAGAGAGGGAGAGAGGGAGAGAGGGAGAGGGAGAGAGAGAGAGAGAGAGAGAGAGAGAGAGAGAATCCCAAGCAGGTTCTACGCTCAGCAAGGTGCCCAGTGCCGGGCTCAATCCTACGAACCATGACATCATGACCTGAGCAAAAACCAAGAGTCAGACAGTCAACCAACTGAGCCACCCAAGTGCCCCAGCCAGAGTGCATTTAAATGCTGCAACATTAGGTTAATCCCCAAATCCCAATAGTTTCACATGGCAAAACTTTATTTCTTGCTCACATAATATGTCTGTTGCAGGTCACCAGGGCTGTTCTATGGATAGTGACTCAGAGAAAATCATGCTGATAGAGATCCACCATAGTTTATCAAAAACTTATGGCCTCCTTATCAGGGAAAGATAGAATGGAGAATTTCATGTGGTTTTCTGTTGCCTTAATCCATAAATAACACACATCACTTAAACTCATATTTCTTTGGACAGAAGTCCCCATGTGTTCACATCAAACTGCAAGGGGTGGGAAATGCAAGTTTTCATATGGAATATTTGGTAAACATCACTGCTCCTGTAAACATCCTGTAAACATCACAATTGGAATATTTGTCGTTTTCTTATTGATTTATTAGAGTCTTTTCTATCACATGAATACTAATCTTGTCTGATACATATATATACATCATCAGTATTTTCTCCAAATCCTTTGACTCTCTCTTAAATTTTTTTAATGTTTATTTTATTTTTGAGAGAGAAAGACTACTGTGAGCTGGGGAGGAGTAGAGAGAGAGAGGGAGACACAGAATCTGAAGCAGGCTCCAGGCTCTGAGCTGTCAGCACAGAGCCTGATGCAGGGCTCGAACTCACAAACCACAAAATCATGACCCACGCTGAAGTTGGACACTTAACTGACTGAGCCACCCAGTACCCCCCCCCCATTTGACTCTCTTTTAACCCTGTCCATGACATCATTGGTCACACACATATTTTTGCTTTTATGTAGTCAAATCTGCCCATCTTTTTCCTTTACAGCTTCAAGGTTTATATCTTCCTGAGTAAGCGTTATTCCATCCACAAGATTATAAAAATATTCTCCTACAATTCCTTGTTACCATTTTAGGCATTTTTACTTTTTATATCTTCAAATCCTTCTAGATCTTATTTTCATAGGTGGTATAATATTGAGATCTAAATTTATTAAATTTATCTTTTACTTGAATATACGATTGTCTCACAGTTTTCTTTCCTGCCCCATCCAAAAAGGCTAAATGTCTTTTTATTTTGGTCTATTTCTGGATTCTACTCTGCTCCATCAGCAGAGTAGAATATAGGATTTTATATTCCTATACAAATACTATGCTGCTTTAACTATCAAAGTTTTGTTGTGTGTTCTTCTGACTAGGAAGACAAACCCATCCTCACCATTTTGCTTCGTTTTCAAAATTATATTGTTTTGCACATTTTCTCTCATCAACATGTTTTACAGTAGACTTGACATATTCTAGAAAGAATCCTTTTAGAATTTTGTGAGTCTATTGAATATATGTATTCATTTGGGGAAATTGACATTTTTACTATATTATCTTCCCATCCAGAAATATGGATTATGTCACCAATTGGTCACTCTCTATTACCTACTACTTACTTATGGGTCTTTGCTGTCAATTTTATTTGGGGAGAGATCATTCCTACTGACGTAAATAAATAAATAAAATACTCCTTCACTGTTCTGGAGGAGCCCCTGAGCCAGGATATTATCATTGCAGAGCATCAGATTGAGATAGCATGTGTTTTGTTACAAGTGTAAATGACTTTCTTCATTGGACGGTGGTAGATAAATGATATTAGTTCCTCATAGGGTTGCTAAGTCTGGCAACCCTACAGTCCTCTGGTGTGCCCAGAAGTACACTTTTAGACTTGAATTTGGGAATATGAGAACATGGAAAAGGGGACTTTCCTCGGGGAAAGGTAAATGTGCCATAAGATTATGCTGCTGGAGCAAGAAAAGAAAAGATCAGAAGAGTTCACAGCCAATGCACCTAGGGACAGTGAGATCGGCTATCTACTTTTATGGTTTTCTCTAGTGTTATCTCTTTATGTTACCTTCAAGTCTTGTTAGAGTCTGTGACTACACAGCCTTGAGCATTGTGTGTCTTGAGAGATCATGGAAGAGGATCTCAATCACACCTTGCCCTGAAACAACCCAGAACAGGCAGCAGCAGCAGAAAGACAAGCTCACAGGAGGACCAGCAAGAACATTCTGTCTTGAGCATGGGGGCATGCCCAAGAAAACTGACATCTTTCCCTTTTTAAGTTTTTATTTTAATTCCAGTTAGTTAACATAGTGTTGTATTGGTTTCAGGTGTACAATATAGTCATTCAACACTTCCATACAGCACCCTGTGAGAGGTGACTTTTCAAGGGACGAGCAATTCTCCCAAAGAACTAAGAACTTGTAAACATTCAGGTTTCAGGTTATATATGTTCCATCACCAAGATTCATGCAAAGCTCCCATTCCAGGCCAGATAGAACAGTGCGGCTCTCCTCCCCCTTAAAAAAAATGAGTAAAATTGGCATCACTCCATGTTAATTCTGTATAATTATGTATCACGAACCACCTAGAAAACATGGGCTGTTACCCAGGGGAGACTTTAAAGGATGTACACCAGAGAAGTAACCAAATAATTACAAAGTTATTTATAATTTGTACAAACCACTCTGGTCACCAGATGGGGTTGTGAGGGAAAGCTTCCAGTTGTCTGTTTGCCCTTCTCTCCACCCTTGTCCACCCTGCTCTGTGCTCCCTGAGGGGAGCTGTATCAAATCTTAGGCTGAGATCTGTATCTAAATATTCCTTTCAAAAAACTCAGTAATAATAAAATAAATACTCTAATAAAATAGGCCAAAGACTTTAAAGGCACCTCCGCAGCAATGATATACAGATGGAAAATAAGTATAGGAAACAATTCTCAGCATCACATGCCATCAGGGAAATGCAAAATAAAACCACACTGTGATACCACAACACATCTATTAGAATGGCCAAAGTCCAAAACACTGACAACACCAAACGCTGACAGAAATGTAGACAACAGGAATTCTCAACTGATAGGAGGGCAAAAGGTACAGACCATCTAGCAGTTTCTTACAAAACTAAACATATTCTTAACATATGATCCAGCAATCACACTCCTTTGTATTAAACTAAAGGAGCTGAAAACTTATATCCATATAAAACTCTACATATGGATGTTTAGAGTACCTTTATTCATAATTGCCAAACTTGGAACTACCAAGAATATTGCTACCATCCTTCAGTACGTGAGTGGATAAAGAAACAGTGGTACATTTAGACAGTGAAATATTATTCAGTCCAAAAAAGAAATGAGCGATCAAGTCTGGAAAACACATGGAGAAAACTTAAATGCATATTACTAAATGAAAGAAGCCAATCTGAAAAGGCTACAAGCTATCTGATTCCATTATATGACATTCTGGAAAAGGTAAAACTATGGAGACAGTAAAAAGATCAGTGCTTGCAGGACTCTGGTGGAGGGAGGAAGGAAGAGCTGGAACACCAAGGACTTTAGGGCCAGTGAAACTATTCTCTATGATACTATCCTGGTGTCAGTATACATTTGTCAAAACCTGTAGAATGTGCAACAGGAAGAGTAGACCCTAATGTAAACTGTGGATGAGCGATGATGTGTCACTGTAGTTCATCAACTGTGAGAACTGTAGCCCTCTGCTGGGGATGCTGATATTGGGGGGGGGGGGGGGGTCTGTGCATGCGTGGGGCCCACAGGTATGTGGGAACCCTCTGTACCAAGTGATCAATTTTGCTGCAAACCTGTAACTGCTCTTAAAAAATTAAGTCTATTAAAGGGAAAAAATAGAAAAAAAAACAGAAAATATCTATCTAAAGGCATGATTGCTATGCATTTATAGATGAGGACATGTGGTTTAGTGAAACTAAGTAACTTGCCCAAATTCACCCACTCAGTAATTAGTCAAACTGGTGTTCAAAAACAAGAGACCTGGCTTAAAAATGAAGCAACAAAATGTTGAAGAAATGCAACAAAAACCTCTCTCTTACACACACACACACACACACACACACACACACACACACACAAAATGAGGCTCAAAAAGGTTAAGTATTGCAAAAGCTCACACAGGTTGTAAGAGGTAGAGCCAGCATCTGAATCTATTCCATCTGGCTCCAGAGCATGTATCTTAATCCCTTTCCCATAACACTACACCTGCACCTAGATAACAGTCATGAGGCCATCATGTCAGAAGCCATCACCTCTCCTTCCAGGTAGGTGCAGATAAGCTTACACACAGACTTGCACAGGAGCACATGTATGCACAGAGAGTATGCATGTGTGCGTGAACACGTGTTCATGTATGTACTTCACATATATGCACATGGAACATCTCCACCCCTGTTCTGCAAGGCCCTAATTCCCTTCTCAGGTATATGAGGCTGCACCTCCAGAGGCCAGGTTCCCACCAAGCTCCTGCACACAGAGCTCAGTGAGGACATCAGTAATGTTCTCCTCTCCTGGGAAGCCCACAGGGCCAATCCCCACAGGGCTCTGACATGCACGGAGGACAGGCCCCTGGGTTCCAATGCCCACTGTAGGTAGAGAAAGGAGACAGCACGTTCCTGAAACCAGATCTGCATTTCCTCTCGCCTACTTCCTCACAGATTCAGAGCCTGACCTTAACCCCCTGGGAGACCCCCTAGCCTGATCAGGACCCTGAACCTCCTCTGTCAAGCCCACAGGTAGGCAGGCTGAGGGGTCCTTGGGAACAGAACCTCGGGGTCAACATCTTCATATGATCTTCCTCTCTTTTCCTAATCCCATCTTCTCTCCTCCATCTCAAAGGCAGGAGACAAGTGAACGAGAAAACGAGGATAATGCAGGGGGTAAGAGCACACATTCTGAAGCTGGACTCCACACCCTCTAGCTGTGTGGACTTAGCCAAGTCACTTCAAGTGCTTCTACCTCACTTTCATTATCTGTAAAATGGGGGTACTGTAAAGACTAAATGACTTAATGTACATAAAATTCCTGGAACAGGGTCTGGCACACCTGAGCACTGTGTCACTGCTCGCTACTGTATGACCATGAGAGTATCCACGGGAAGGGGCTCGATGAAGTGGGTGTCTCCGGTAGGAGACATCGGGGTGAGGCACTGCCAGCCCAGCAGAGGGACACTACACTGGGTTTCAGCCAAAGTCCCACTTGAAGCACTTCTGGTCAATCAGATGGATACCAAAGGTATGTTGAAACAGACGGAAGACAATTATTCGTAAAAAAGAACCCAGTGGGCATATTTCAAGTGTCCACTTGCCTTGGAATCTGTAATTTAATGGCTGGGAATGGCTGGGTCAAGCTCCAATCTGACACTAGAGTGAAAATTAGGCATAAAGGAGCGATTTCAGAGAGCTGAAGAGAGAAGGACCATGCCTGGAAAGGGTTCTGTGGGATCCCTAAGCAGGACACATCTGTTTCAAGACAATATAATACAAAGTTAAATATGGAAGGAATTCCTCACTCCATCCCTACAATCTCACTTCAAAAGGCAACTACACACACATAAACACACACAACACAACAAACACAAATATAAAGGAGATTTATTTCTTTACAGAAAATGAGATTATTCTATATGCATTGTTCTGCAACATGTTTTTATCACTTAATAAAATATCATGGACAGTAGTGTAACCTTGAAAATATAGCTTAGTAAGGAGTAGCTTCTGCTCTACCATCATACTGCCTGAATTAAAATCCCAGCTCAACCACTTACTAACTGGGGGATCTGGTAAGTTATGTTGCTAAATTCTATTTTTTTAATTTAAATTTTAGTTAATATACAATGCAATACTGGTTTCAGGAGTAGAATTCAGTGATTTATCACTTACATAGAACACATAATGCTTATCACAAGTGCCCTCCTTAATACTCATCACCCATCTAGCCCAATTGAAAATAATAATAATGGGTGCCTATCCAGGATTTGGGGAAAATAAAACCATAAAAGATATGCAAAGCCCTTACCTCAGGTTGGAATCGACAAGAGTACTAATAAATTGGCTAATATTAGCCATCTCATTTCTTTAGAAACTGTATGCTATTGAGGAATGAGAATGCACTGTTAATTGTTTTAATAATTTGCAGATATTTAGATTGTTTCATCTGTTGCTTGTTTTGTTTGTTCATATTTTTTATCCGGTATTATAAGCAGTGCTACAAAAATGCACATATGTATCTTTGTGCTACACATATATGACTATTTTTAAAGGATAGATTTTTATGAGTGAAGTTGCTGGACAAAGAGATGTAGATTTTTGACTCTGATAGAGACTACCAAAAAGCCTAAACTGACTATCTTCTCATTATCAGTGTACATGAGGGTCATTTTCCCTTTAAATACTGCCAAAGAAATTTACTGACAATCTGATAAGTGAAAATCGTGTTTCAATCTAATTTACATTTTCTGAGCACCAACTAGGTTGGTATGTTTTCTTTGATAAATGTATTGTAGATATTTTCTTTAACTCAATAGTTAATATTTTAGATTTATTTATGATCTCTTTTTGTGTAATTTTCACATTTTTGAGTAGTTTTGTCATTCTTGCCTCTACATTTTTTTTTCTCATTTGGAATGGAATCCACAACTTAACACCATACAGATATGCTCTTTATTTTTGGATAATACTTCATGATTTGGGTTTTTTACTTCTAGTTTGTTCATTCATATGGATTTTCATATGGGTTAGAAATCTGGCTTTATTTTTTACAAAGGTTTAGCATGTCTATAGATGAATATCGATATACATGCATAAATACAGGCATACAGAATTCTTTACGTTGGTTCATTGATTGGTTTTTCTTTATGTGTACCATTCTCCTATTATTTTTCATTATTACCTACCTTGATTTTTCGTGTTAAAAACTCTCATTATTCTAAGTTTTTCAGAATTATCTTATCTTTTCTAGGTCATTTATTCCTCTAGGTGAATCTTAGAATGACCTTCTCAAGTTCTATTAAAAATGCCCTTAGGGTGTTAATATAGGTGCACTAAAATTTTATTAATTTTAGAAGAATTGGTTTTTTCCAGTTTTATTGATATATAATTGACATATAACATTGTGTAAGTTTAAGATGTACAACATGATGATATGATATACTTACATGTTGTGCAATGATTCCCGCAGTATGGTTAATTAACATGTCTATCACCTGACATAATGATCATTTCTGGTTCTTCTATGAGAACATTTGAGAAGTACTCTCTTAAATTGAATGGCAGTTAGGAGGGGCTGGGAGATGGGGAAATTGGGGAGACATTTAAGGGTACAAACTTGCAACCAGTAACTGAATAAATCCTGGAAATTTTTTTAATGTTTATTATTTTTTTTAAAGTTTACTTATCCATTCTGAGAGAGAGACAGAGAGTGTGAGTGGGGGAGGGGCAAAGAGAGGGAGAGAGAGAATTCCAAGCAAGCTCCACACTGTCAGCACAGAGCCTGACACAGGCCTTGCACTCAAAAACCACGAGTTTATGACCTGAGACAAAACCAAGAGTCAGACACTTAACTGACTGAGCCACCCAGGTGCCCCAATGTTTATTTATTTTTGAGAAAGAGACTGAGCACAAGTGGGGGAGGGGCACAGAGAGAGGGAGACACAGAATCCGAAGCAGGCTCCAGCCTCTGAGCTGTCAGCACAGAGCCCGACGCGGGGCTCAAACCCACAAACTGTGAGATCATGACCTGAGCCCAAGTCAGATGCTCACCCAACTGAGCCACCCAAGTGCCCCATTCCTGGAGATTTAACACGCAGCAAAGACAGTACTGAATTATATATAAACTTCACAGTTTCTAAGAGAGAGATCTTAATTTTTCCCATCACGAAAAAAAAAATGATAATTATCTGGTGTGATAGAGGTGTTAGCTAATCTTATACTGGTAATCATATTGCAATAATTAAATGCATCAAATCAACACATTTTACAATTTAAGTTTACATGATGCTATATTTCAATTATATATTAATAAAATAAATAATAAATTAATATCTACTCTCTTAGTAAATATCAAGTATGTAATACAATATTGCTAACTTTTATCACCACGCTTTACATTACATTTACAGAACTTACAACTATAAGTTTGTACCTTTTGTTCAGCATGTCCCCATTTCTGCCATCTCCTAGATCCCGGTAACCACAATTCAACTCTTGGTTTCGAGGAGTTTGTCTTTTTTAGACTCAGAAATAAAAAAAGAAGGGAATCTTGCCATTTGCAATAACATGGCTAGAACTTGTGGATATTATGCTAAATAGAAAGACTGTATGACAGCACTTATATGTGCAATCTCAGAATTGACATTTTTAAGCACTGAATCTTCCCTTTTTAGAAGTATAGTATCTCCATTTATTCATACATCCTTTTGTGTTCTGTTACACTTTCTTCAGATAGATTTTTCTCATTTCTTTTTACTTGTTTCTATCAGATTTATTCCCAAGTCTGTCTGTCTCCTGCCTGCCTGCCTGCCTTCCTTCCTTCCTTCCTTTGGAAGAAACAATGGTTTATTTTTTTTTCTTTAGTGATTCATCACTTACATATAATACCCTATGCTCATCATAACTAGTGCCCTCCTTAATACCCACCCCCCCACCCACTTCCCTTCATCAACCCTCAGTTTGTTCTCTATCACTAAGAGTCCTTATGGTTTGTTTCCCTCTCTTTTTTTTCCTTCCCATATGTTCATTTGTTTTGTTTCTTAAATTCCACAGATGAATGAAATCATATGGTACTTATCTCTGACTGACTTATTTCACTTAGCATAATATACTCTAGCACCATGCACATCATTGCAAATAGCAAGATTTCATTCTTTTTGATGGCTGAGTAATATTCCAACAATTTGGTTTATTTTATTTTATTTTATTTTTTAATTTTTTTTTTCAACGTTTTTTTAATTTATTTTTGGGACAGAGAGAGACAGAGCATGAACGGGGGAGGGGCAGAGAGAGAGGGAGACACAGAATTGGAAACAGGCTCCAGGCTCCGAGCCATCAGCCCAGAGCCTGATGCGGGGCTCGAACTCACGGACCGCGAGATCGTGACCTGGCTGAAGTCGGACGCTTAACCGACTGCGCCACCCAGGTGCCCCTGGTTTATTTTTTTTAATGAAGTTACCAAGCTGCTGAATCTTAAGGTCTCAACAAATGTTGTACCTTATTATTTTCATTAAACAATAAGATCTTCTACTTTTATTATTCCTGGTTAATAGCAGTTTTGTTACTACAGCTGTTTCCATTTGCCAAACGGTCATCACAGACAGTTTAACATGGTGGCTACTGCTTTCAGGGAATTCTATCTGATGAATCCTCACCTCCATCACAATAGCTGCTAGCAATCTTTCATCAAAAGTCCATCCATCAGGACTTCTCTATCATGGTTGGCCAAGTAGTCCTGTTTTGGGTGCCAGGGCTTCATCCAGCTAAACATGATATTCCTGAAACCCCATGGATATTCCTTGTGTCATTTTTAAATATGTCTTAAAGCAATGCTCTAAACAGGTGGTCTGTTCAGGTTTTATTCCTCTTGTTGTGGGGTCTTTAACACAGCCCAAAAAGCAGGTTGCTGGAAATTTATTGTAGGTTCCAAGAAATTCCTTAAATTGTTTTATCTGATCAAATTTCTTGTATTTGGTACTTGTATTGGGTACATATTCTTTTGGTATGTTTATCAGTCACCTTTTCTGATGTATGAGTTTCCTTTTTTCTCTGGAAAGTTAGTTCTCCAACCTTCACCTGAGTGTCTCCAATAAGGCCTGATTACTTACTGAAGCACAGGCTCTCACATCCTATACCAGTGCAAGGTCGGGGGGCTACATTGCCAGTCAAGTGTAGAGGCAGAGGATCTGGATCAGGTCAGGAACTTCAGGCACCGGATAGTTATACGTTCTTGCCATTGCCAATTGAAATTTGTCACTGCATTATATTTTTCTACTACAGGATAAATATTAATATTTGTATATGTATCTTGTATCTGACTACTTTGGTAAATCTTCACAGGTTTAAAAGTTCTAATATGAGTCCCTAGGAGCTTTCTAGAGTGTCAGTCAAGTCAGTTAAAAATAATTACATATTCATATTTTAAATATTTGTGCCTATTTCATTAACTTTGCTTTTTCACTGGATTACACTGCCATCTGAAAATATACCTTACCAGTGGAAACAGACACCATCCTTGCTTTGTCCTTCCCATAATTGGTGGGAATGAGACTCTTATATTCAAAGTTTTCTACTCTGGTAAAATTTAAATTTTAGAATAAGGGTTTCATAATTTTTTAGTCAGAATAATTAATATATATAAAGGCATCCTCTAGGTGAAAAAGGAAAAAAAAATCAAGGTTGTTTCTTGACGAACTGAAGAAGAATCTTTTGAAAGATAATTAAGAAAACTCAGAGAAATTTGGCTAATAGAATTTCAAAACAAACAAAAATCCTAAAAACACAAGGGAAACTTTAGTTTCTCATTTAGAAAGCAGCTTGAAATTTTCTTATTTTTCTCCTACTGGATTTTATTCCATTTTTTCTAGAAGGTCTTGAAGTAAATATTCTTTACAATCAAAACAAATACCAGTGAGCTTTTTTACATGCTGGAGATTAGGGAAGAAGCTGACTTGATGAAACTGCCCTTCACATCTCTCCAACTGCTTCTCCACACCCTGTCCAGGAAGGCACAGACATGGAGACCAAGAACTACAGCAGTGACTCAGGCTTTATCCTCCTGGGCCTCTCTTCCAACCCTCGGCTACAGAAACCTCTCTTTGCCATCTTCCTCATCATGTACCTGGTCACCGTGCTGGGCAATGTACTCATCATCCTGGCCATCCACTCAGACCCCCGACTCCATACCCCCATGTACTTTTTCCTCAGCAACCTATCATTCATGGATATCTGCTTCACAACTGTCACTGTACCCAAGATGCTGGTGAATTTACTATCAGAGACAAAGGCTATCTCCTTCCTGGGATGCCTGGTCCAGATGTACTTCTTCATAGCCTTTGCGAACACTGACAGTTACCTGCTGGCCTCCATGGCCATAGACCGGCTGGTAGCCATCTGCCACCCCTTCCATTACAATAGGGTTATGAACCCACGGCGCTGCCTCCTCATGCTGCTGGGTTCTTGCACCATCTCCCACCTGCACTCCCTGCTCCGTGTGCTACTCATGTCCCGCCTGTCCTTCTGTGCCTCCCATGTCATTAAGCACTTTTTTTGTGACACCCAGCCTGTGCTAAAGCTATCCTGCTCTGACACGTCCTCCAGCCAGATTGTGGTCATGACCGAGACCCTGGCTGTCATCGCGACCCCCTTTCTGTGCATTCTCTTCTCCTACCTGCGAATCATCGTCACCGTGCTCAGAATTCCCTCTGCAGCCGGTAAGTGGAAGGCCTTCTCTACCTGTAGCTCCCACCTCACTGTAGTGGCCTTGTTCTATGGGAGTGTCATCTATGTGTATTTCAGGCCCCTGTCCATGTACTCAGTGGTGAAGGACCGGGTAGCCACAGTCATGTACACAGTAGTGACACCCATGCTGAACCCCTTCATCTACAGCCTGAGGAACAAAGATATGAAGAGGGGTTTGAGGAAATTAAGGGACAGAATACACTCATAAAATGAAAAAAATAGATGGAACAGTTTAAATGGGAGATGACCCAAGAAATGGTCACATCATCTTTCTTTACTACCCATTTTTCACATGACACTAAAAAAGGTCATAGAAGGTAGTGTTGAAAAGCAGTAAGAGCCCTGGCCTTAAAGCTAGAACACTTAGTTTCTATCAATAACATTGAACAAATATATGTGTAATCCCAGGACAAGTGCTGCTAGGAATCCACATTTCAGGAAAACCATTTTTGCCCCCTATAAAATTAAAGCTATCTTGAAGGGCAATAAAGCATCTCCAAATCCCTCCTCTATGGGCTTTACTTTGGCTAGTATTCAAGAAATTAAAAAGTCCTATTCATTTTGAGGATAAGAAATTACATGAATTTGGTGGGGAATTGGGAAAGACTTCTTGGGATAATGACCTAAGATCACACTTAAGATGTATTGATTTTGGCAGAGCAAAGTTCAATAGAGCAGGAAATGGACAGAGAGCATTTCAAATAGTGGGAACCATACAAAGAGGAAGAGGCAATAAACACTGGAATGTGTCTGAGGGATAGCAGAAACTCCAATGCCACTTGTTCAATTTGAGAACAGAAAGAATAAGGCTGGAAAGATGGAAGAATCTACAAAGCAGATTTAGTGCCCCCACCAAAACCATGGAGTCCTCACAGTGAATTCTCAGCACTTGACTCCTTTTCCTTTCCCTCTTACTCTGCCTTTGTCCACATGTCCATGATCCTCACAGAAATGCCCTTTATATTCTGGAAGAAAGCAATGTGTGTATTAGTCAGGATAAGCGAGATTGCACTGAGGAAACAATCTCAAAATCGTTGGACCCTGAAACCAAAGGATTAGTTTGTAATCACACTGCATGTTCACCATTGAGAAGTAGTAGGGTGCTGCTCATTTTAAATGTTCAGTGGCCAAAGCTGATAGAGCAGATGCCATTGTAAACATTCATCATCACTCTATGAGAAGCTGAGGAAAACTCTTGAAGATTTTCCACCGGCATCGAAAAACTCTGGTCTGGAAGTGACTCACACCACTTGTGCCTACAACTCACTGTCAACAACTAATCTCAAGACCCCTCCCAAACACAAGGGAGCCAGGAGGCACAATTCAACAGTGAATCTGTCAAACGGAGACCCAATATTATCTGATGAACAGATTTAATGACTACTACACAACTCTAATAACACACAAATACAAACGTATGAATGTGTTGCTTAATCAGTGTTCCTGATTATCAATTTCAATAACAAAAATAACATAAAATTGAATACTGTCTCTGGAGTCCTTTAGCCTAAATTATTTCACCAAGTTTTAACAACCAGCAGCCTTTACTAATCATAAGCTTGTTGATGGCTGGAGTTTAAGTTGAATATCAGACCTTAGCCTTAGAAATATAACAAGAGGTGTATGGTGGCCTTATGGAACACAGGGCCACCGAGAGCCCAACATTAAGGTCCCTGCCACTGCTGTTATTGCTTCCTCTTCAAGTGATCAGAAAGCAACTAGAAATCCAAGAAATAAACTCAGGTTGCAATTGTCTTCATCTTATACAGACATACCTGGTTTTCATCACTATATCCCACCAGTCACTCAGTTTTGGGGACGCTGGCCTAGGATTTCTGTAGGCTTTCTACTTTCTCTATTTTTGTGCCACAGTTTTAACTAAGCACAGCCACTTGAGAATGTGAGGAATGCCTGGCATATATGGAATAAGTTCATTAAATATATCTTCAGGTAATTTCTAAATGAAATTAAGTTACTGGGTCCCAGGCAACTGAACATATTATTTTTCTGATTCCACTCTGCCATCAGTCCCACACTCCTTTTTCTCAACAGCACATGGTCACTAAGAAATCAAGATCTTTTATGTATAATCCTACAGGTGTTCTATAAAGTAGATGACAAGTGGCCATGATATAATACATTGAGGAGAGTTACCAATCTGGCCCCCAGGTTAGTCCTAATCTTCTCAGACACAGCTAGAGTGCTGTCTCTGTCAGAATAGAAGGCAGTTTCGACAAGATATCCTGCCACCCTTTAGAAGGAGTGAGCTGATGTGAACAGATGCTATCAAAGGACTTTAATCATATTTTTGCTATCCAAACAAAGGAGCATAGGGGGAACTTGGAAATTAGCTAATAAACATTGGTAAGAATAAAATAAATCTTTTCTGAAAGTACATATAGGCAGATGAAAGGTCTATATGGGCCTTATGAATACCTTGCCAAGTCAGGGGGAAAGCTTCTACATGGTTCTTGGATTAGACGGGAAACCCCTTGACAGTTCCTTCTCCCACATATTGTGAGGCTGGTTGAATGTGATAGTAGAATAATAGTAGAGGCATGTCGTTTAATGAGCAAACTGTGACAGGAAAGGTTGTGGGTCTTCTACTGGAATCTCATTACATATATGTAAATGTTGAAGATTTTGCTCAATACTGAGCTAAGGAAAATTGAGTTCCTTGGACATAGTTTATCTGTGTATCAGAGTGAATGACATAAACTACGAGGGATGTGAAACATGAAGGCTAAGGAGGACTGGAGAAGAGTGCTGAGTATTTCTGATGTTGAAGAGTCTGAGAAAGAAGATATTAGCAAAGAAGACTGAAAACGAGGAGTCATATAATCCAAGAGTAGAAGGTTCAAGAGATGAGGATATGGATGCATTTCCCCCCACAGCAGAAGAATCTCCTTCCAGACAAGCCTCTCCAGGAGATGTCCTATCAGCAGAACTTGCACATGGAGGAAGCAAATGAGCTACTTAGGGTGGAACCTGGTGTATAACTATAAATACAACCAGCACTGAGCTTGTCCAGAGCCACTGCATTCCCTGCACAGGAGAAGTGTTCTCAGAGCCATTGTTTCTGGATGTGTCAGGAATTCCAGACACATATCATGAAGTCATTCTTAGGGGCGTCCCCAGAAACTCGTTTCATCCGAGCCAGAGTCCTACTGATCTGCATCATAGGTAACCCTGGGCTTGCTGCACAAAATAGAAATAACCAAGGTTTTTGGAAATGAGGAGGTTCAAAAGACAAAGATGAAGTCAGCCAGCTATACACAGGCATAAAGAAACTGAAGACCCGGTCCCAAACCACTTTACCATGGTCAGCTCTCAGATTCCCACTGGCATGCTTAGGGGTTTTAGATTCTCTTCATGGAATCCATCCACCACCACCAAGCCCTGCCCTCAGCCACCAAACACCTGCCCCTTGTTAGGGAGGCGGTATTCTGCTACTATATCAGAGGAAACCAAGTAAGGAACCATAAGAACAGGCTCCCATGCCAGCCCCACCCTAACAGTGACTTTGGCAAGTCAGAGGACTACTCTGCCTCGCTTGTGAAGTGGAACACAGTGCCCATACACAGGGCCCCTATGGAGCCACTATAAAACTGGGAACCCGAGATAGAAGCGGGGCTTGAGAACTGAAGTAACACACACAAAACAGAAGACTGCATCACGTGGAAGAATAAGACTTTTGCATTCCCCATGTAATAATAAAATTAACTCTATTTTTAAATATATATCTTTCAATGGGTGAGTGGCTAAAGAAACAGTGGTACATCAAAACAATCAAATATTATTAAGTGCAAAAAAGAGATGAGCCATTCAAGTCTGGAAAACACAGGGAGGAAACTTAAACACATATTACTAAATGAAAGAAGCCAGTCTGAAAAGGCTACAAGCCATCTGATTCTATTATATAACATTCTGAAAAAGGTAAAACTATGGAGACAGTACAAACATTGGTGCTTGCAGGGCACAGAGGGAGGGAGGAATGAACAGCTGGAACACCAAGGACTTTAGGACCAGTGAAACTACTCTCTCTGATACTATCATGGTGTCAATATACATTTGTCAAAACCCGTAGAATGTACAACAGCAAGAGTGAACCCCGATGTAAACTGTGGATGAGTGATGACGATGTGTCATTATAGTTCATCAGTTATGACAACTGTAGCACCCTGCTGGGGATGTTGACAATTTGGAGGTCTGTGCATGTACGAGGGCTTACAAGTATGTGGGAACTTCTGGACTATGTGATCAATTTTGCTGTGAACCCGAAACTGCCCTAAAACAATTAAGTCTATTAAAGGAAAAAATTTAAAAAACTATCTGGAAACAATCAACAAAACCCAAAATGTGAAAAATCCATTAAAAACAGAAGACATGAACAGACATTTTTCCAAAGACATTAGCTGGCCAACGGACACATGAACAGATGCTCAACATCATTGATCATAAGGGAAATACAAATCAAAACGACAATGAAATATCACTTCACAACTGTCAGAATGGGTAAAATCAAAAACACAAGAAACAACAGGTATTGGTAACGATGTGGAGAAAGGGGAACCCTCTTGCATTACTGCTGGGAATGCAAACTGGTGTGCCACTTTAGAAAACATTATGGAGGTTCCCCAAAAAGTTAAAAATAGAACTACCCAACAATCCAGCAATTGCACTACCAGGTGTTTACCCAAAGGATACAATTCAAAGGGATATATGCACCTGTTTGTTTATAGCAGCATTATCCACAATAGCCAAAATATGGAAATAACCCAAGTATTCATCAACTAATGGATAAAGAAGTTGTGAGTGGCTCAGTTGGTTAAGCCTCCTACTCTTGGTTTCAGTTCGGATCATGATCTCATGTCTCATGGGTCAAGCCCTGCATCGGGCTTTGTGCTGACAATGTAGAGCCTGCTTGGGATTCTCTCTTTGTCCCTCTCTCTCTACCCTCCCCTGTTTGAGCACTCTCTCTGTCTCTCTCACTCTCAAAATAAATAAATAAACTTTTAAAAACGTTAAAAAAATAAGTTGTGAGATACACACACACACACACACACACACACACACAATGGAATATTACTCACCCATCAAAAAATGAAATCTTAGCATTTGCAATGACATGGATGGAGCTAGAGTATTATGCTAAATGAAATAAGTCAGTCAGAGAAAGACAAATAGCATATAATTTAACTCATATGTGGAATTTAAGAAACAAAACAAATGAGCAAAGGGAAATAAATAACAGACAGACAAAGCAAGAAACAAACTCTTAATTATAGAGAACAAACTAACAGTTTCCAGGGGAGGCAGAGATGGGGCTCAAGAAGCTCACTTATCATAATGAGCACAGCGTGAGGAATGGAAGTGTTGAATTGCTATACTGTACACTTGAAACTAATATAACCCTGAATATTAACTAACTGGAACTAAAATAAAAACTTTAAAAAAAATGTGTCTAAGTTTGCAAAAGCTCACACAGTTTACAAGAAACAGCCAGCATCTGAATCTATTCCCTCTGTCTCCAGAGCCTATATTTTAATCCCTTCCCCTAACACTACATTTTCACATAGATATAGACACACATACAGACATAGAACTTCAGAGACGTCAGAAGCCATCACCCCACCTCTCCCTCCAGGTAGGCACACAGAAGCTACACAGAGACTTGCACAAAGAGCACATGTATGTACACAGCATGCATATGTGCAAGAACGTACATGTTAGTGTACATGTTTCACATACATGTGCATGAAACATCACCTGTGTTGCTTCAAGGCCCTAATTCCCTTCCCGGTATATGAGGCTGCACCTCCAGAGGCCAGGTTCCCACCAAGCTCCTGCACACAGAGCTCAGTGAGGACATCAGTAATGTTCTCCTCTCCTGGGAAGCCCACAGGGCCAATCCCCACAAGGCACTGACATGCACAGAGGACAGGCCCCTGGGTCACCCTTTCTATCACCAATGCCCACTGTAGGTAGAGAGAGGAAACAGCACGTTCCTGAAACCAGATCTGCATTTCCCCTCACCTGCTCTTCCCAGATTCAGAGCCTGACCTTAATCCCCTGGAAAACTCCCTAGTCTGATCAGGACCCTGAACCTCCTCTGTCAAGCCCACAGGTAGGCTGGCTGAGGGGTCCTTGGGAACAGAACCTCGGGGTCAACATCTTCATATGATCTTCCTCTCTTTTCCTAATCCCATCTTCTCTCCTCCATCTCAAAGGCAGGAGACAAGTGAACGAGAAAACGAGGATAATGCAGGGGGTAAGAGCACACATTCTGAAGCTGGACTCCACACCCTCTAGCTGTGTGGACTTAGCCAAGTCACTTCAAGTGCTTCTACCTCACTTTCATTATCTGTAAAATGGGGGTACTGTAAAGACTAAATGACTCAATGTACATAAAATTCCTAGAACAGGGTCTGGCACACCTGAGCACTGTGTCACTGCTCGCTACTGTATGACCATGACTGAGAGCATCCATGGGAAGGGGCTCGATGAAGTGGGTGTCTCCGGTAGGAGACATCGGGGTGAGGCACTGCCAGCCCAGCAGAGGGACACTACACTGGGTTTCAGCCAAAGTCCCACTTGAAGCACTTCTGGTCAATCAGATGGATACCAAAGGTATGTTGAAACAGACGGAAGACAATTATTCGTAAAAAAGAACCCAGTGGGCATATTTCAAGTGTCCACTTGCCTTGGAATCTGTAATTTAATGGCTGGGAATGGCTGGGTCAAGCTCCAATCTGACACTAGAGTGAAAATTGGGCATAAAGAAGGGATTTCATTTCAGACAACTGAAGAGAAGGAACATGCCTAGAAAGGGCTCTGCAGGTTCCCTAAGCAAGACATATCTGTTCAAGGGGCTCCATGTCCGTTTGCCTCTCTGCTGGAAGTGGGAAAAGGGTAGTCAGGGACAAGCTGGGTTTCTAAGAACCTGACCCACGAGAGATTCAAAGGTCAAGTACTGATGGTGCAAAAGGAGAGTGTTGCTGTTTTCTCACAATGTGACAGCACTGAGGGCCAAAGTCTCCTACAACTGTTCCTCTCTGAAGACGGGGAACATGGGTGAGCACATGGCTTCATGGGATGGGAGGCAAAAAGGGAAAAGAAAGAAGTAAATTGAAAAGGTCCCAATGTGTGGGAGCAAAGGAGGGAGAAAAGGAGTGGGTCAGCAGGAGGCATAAGGCACTGGGCAGTAAAAGGACTTCTGTTGCAGAGACCACACCAGCTTTGTTCTCTACCACATCTGTATGGCTTGGGGAACAGGTGCGATAGCATCACTTAGGGTAGATAAAACACAACATTTGAAATATGGTATTTGTCTTTCTCTGGTTGAATTATTTTGCCTAACATAATACTCTCTACCTGCATCCACATAGTTGCAAATGGTAAGATTTCATTCTTTTTGACAGCTGAGTAATATTCCATTGTATATCTATTCCATTGTATATTCGCGCGCGCGCGTGTGTGTGTATAGTATATATCTTCTTTATCCATTCATCAGTTGATGGACATTTTAGTTCTTTCCATAATTTGGCTATTGTAGGTAATGCTGCTATAAACATTGAGGTTCATGTGTTCCTTTGAATAAGTATTTTTGTATTCTTTGAGTCAATACCTAGTAGTGCAATGGCTTGATTATGGGGTAATTCTATTTTAACTTTTTGAGGGAATTCCATGTTTTCCACACTGGCTATACCATTTTGCATTCCCACCAACAGTGTATGAGGTGCCTTACTACACACCCTTACTACATCCCCTTTCTACACACCCTTGCTAACACCTGTGGTTTCCTGTGTTGTTGATTGTAGCCATTCTGACAGGTGTGAGGTGATATCTCATTGTAGTTGTGATTTGCATTTCCCTCACGATGACTGATGTTGAGCACCTTTCATGTGTCTGTTGGCCATCAATATATCTTTCTTGGAGAAATGTTTCTTTATGTCTTCTGCCTGTATTTTAATTGGATAATTTATCTTTTGGTGTTCAGTTTTATAAGTTCTTTATAGATTCCTTTACCAGATAGGTCATTCGCAAATATCTTCTCCCATTCATAGGTTACCTTTTGGTTTCGTTGATTTTTTCCTTTGCTGTGTAGAAGCTTTTAATTCTGATGTAGTCCTAATAGTTTATTTTTGCTTTTGCTTCCCTTCCCTAGGAGACATATCTAGAAAGAAGTTGCTAAGGCTGATGTCTAAGAAGTTACTGCCTGTGTTCTCCTCTAGGGTTTTTCTGGTTTCAGGTCTCCCACTTAGGTCTTCCATCCATTTTGAATTTATTTTTGTGTATAGCATAAGAAAGTGGTCCAATATAATTCTTTTGCAAGTTTCTGCTCAGTTTTCCCAATGTCATTTGTTGAAGAGACTTTTCCCCATTGGATATTCTTTCCTGCTTTGTCAAAGTATAAAGGACCATATAGTTGTGGATTCATTGCTGGGTTTTCTATACTGTTTATTGATCTATGTGTCTAATGTTTTTTAAGTTTATTTATTTTTGAGAATGAGAGACAGAGAGAGAGTGTGCACACAAGTTAGAGAGGGGCTGAGAGAGAGAAGGAGAGAGAGAATCCCAAGCAGGCTCACACTGTCAGCTCACAGCCCGATGCAGGCCTCAAACTCGTGAATTGTGAGATCATGACCTGAGCTGAAATCAAGAGTCTGACACTTAACCAATTGAGCCACGCAGGCACCCCGTGTCTATTATGCAAGTACCATACTGTTTTGATCAAAGCTGTAGTAGAACTTGAAGTTTGGAATGGTGATGCCTCCAGCTTTGCTTTTCTTTTTCAAGGCTGTTTTGGCTATTCAGAGCCCTTTGCGGTTCCATACAAATTATAGGATTGTTTGTTCTCACTCTGTGAAAAATGCTGTTGGTATTTTAATAGGGCTTGCATTAAATGTGTAGATTTCTTTCGGTAGT
Organism: Panthera leo; assembly: GCF_018350215.1. NCBI lineage: Eukaryota > Metazoa > Chordata > Mammalia > Carnivora > Felidae > Panthera > Panthera leo. The sequence continues at coordinate 81,633,149 of NC_056691.1, forward strand.
ATAGATATTTTAACAATATTTGTTCTCCCAATCCATGAGCATGGAATGACTTTCCATTTCTTTGTGTCCTCTTCAATTTCTTTCATCAATGTTTTATAATTTTCAGAGTACAGATCTTCACCTCTTTGGTTAGGTTTATTCCTAGGTATCTCATTGTTTTTGGTGCAATCCTAAATGGGGTCAATCCCTTAATTTCTCTTTGTGTTACTTCATTATTGCTTTATAGAAATGCAACTCATTTCTGTATGTTAATTTTGTATCCTGAAACTTTACTGAATTCACTGTTCAGCTCTAGCAGATTTGTGGTGGAGTCTTTGGGCTTTCTATATAGACTATCATGTCATCTGCAAATAGTGAAAGTTTGACTTCTTCTTTGCTGATTTGGATGCCTTTTATTTCTTTTTCTTGTCTGATTGCTGTAGCTAAAACTATCAGTACTATTTTGAATAACTGTGATGAATGTATCATCCCTGTCTTGTTTCTGACCATGGAAGAAAAACTCTCCATTTTTCCACATTGAGGATGATATTAGCTGTGGGTTTTTCATATATGGCCTTTATGATGTTGAGGTATATTCCCTCTAAACCCACTTAGTTGCAGGTTTTTATCATGAATGGATGTTGTACTTTGTCAAATGCTTTTTCTGCATATATTGAAATCATCATGTGGTTCTTATCCTTTATTAATGTAGTGTATCACATTGATTGATTTTTGAATATTGAACTACCCTTGCAACATAGGGGAAAAAAACCCACTTGACTGTCATGAATGATTCTTTCATTTTTTTTCTGGCATTAAAAAAAATGTATACATATAATTTATTGTCAAGTTAGCTAACATACAGTGTATATACTGTGTGCTCTTGGTTTTGGGGGTAGATTCCTGTGATTAATCACTTATATACAACACCCACTGCTCATCCCAACAAGTGCCCTCCTCAATGTCCATCACTGATCTCCCCCCTCCTGCACCACCCCCATCACCCTCAGTTTGTTCTCTGTATGTACGAGTCTCTTATGGTTTGCCTCCCTCTCTGTTTAAAACTATTTTTTCCACTTTCCTTCCCTCATGGTCTTTTGTTAAGTTTCTCATGTTCCACATATGAATGAAAACATATATCTGTCTTTCTCTGACAGACTTATTTCACTTAGCATAATAACCTCCAGTTCAATCCATGTTGTTGCAAATGGTATGATTTCATTCTTTCTCATTGCCAAGTAGTATTCCATTGTATATATAAACCACATCTTCTTTATCCATTCATCAGTTGATGGACATTTGGGCTCTTTCCACAATTTGGCTATTGTTGAAAGTACTGCTATAAACACTGGGGTACATCTGCCCCTATGAATCAGCACTCCTGTATCCTTTGGATAAATTCCTAGTAGCACTATTCCTGGGTTGTAGGGTACTTATATTTTTAATTTTTTGAGGAACCTTCAAACTGCTTTCCAAAGTGGCTGCACCAGTTTGCATTCCCACCAACAATGCAAGAAGGTTCCTGTTTCTTCACATCGTCACCAACACCTGTTGTTTCCTGGGTTGTCAATTTTAGCCACTCTGACCAGTGTGAGGTGGTATCTCAATGTGGTCTTGATTTGTATTTCCCTAATGATGAGTGATGTTGAGCATCTTTTCATGTGTCTGTTTGCCATCTGAATGTCTTCTTTGGAAAAGTGTCTATTCATGTCTTCTTCCCATTTCTTCACTGGATTTTTTGTTTTTTAGGTGTTGGGTTTGGTAAGTTCTTTATAGATTTTGGATACTAACCCTTTATCAAATATGTCAGTTGCAAATATCTTCTCCCATTCCATTGGTTGCCTTTTAGTTTTATTGATTGTTTCCTTTACAGTGTAGAAGGTTTTTATCTTGATGAGGTCAAATAGTTCATTTTTTCTTTTATTTTTCTTGCCTCCATAGACGTGTTGAGCGAGAAATTGCTGCGGCTGAGGTCAAAGATATTATTGCCAGTTTTGATAGTTTCCTGGCTCACATTTAGGCCTTTCATCCCTTTTGAGTTTATTTGTGTTAATGGTGTAAGGAAGTGGTCTAGTTTCATTCTTCTGCATGTTGCTGTCCAGTTCTCCCAGCACCCTTTGCTAAAGAGACTCTTTTTTCCTTTGGATACTCTTTCCTGCTTTGTCAAAGATTAGTTGGCCATACATTTGTAGGTCCAATTCTGGGTTCTCTATTCTATTCCATTGGTCTATGTGTCTTTTCTTGTGCCAGAACCATACTGTCTTGATGATTATAGCCTTGTAGTAGATGCTAAAGTCCAGGATTGTGATGCCTCCTGCTTTGGTTTTCTTTTTTAACATAACTTTGGCTATTCGAGGTCCTGTGGGGTTCCATACAAATTTTAGGATTGTTTGTTCTAGCTTTGAGAAGAATGCCAGTGCAATTTTGATTGGGATTGCATCGAATTTATAGATTTCTTCGGGTAGTGTTGACATTTTAACAATATTTGTTCTTCCAATCCATGGGCATGGAATGTTTTTCCATTTCTTTGTGTCTTCAATTTCCTTCACAAATTTTCTATAGTTTTCAGCATACATATCTTTTACATCATTGGTTAGTCTTATTCCTAGGTATTTTATGGTTCTTGGTGCAATTGTAAATGGGATCAATTTCTTGATTTCTCTTTCTGTTGCTTTATTTTTGGTGTATAGAAATGCAACTGATTCTTTTAATGTATTGTAGGGTTCAGTTTGCTAGCATTTTATTGAGATTTTTGTATCTATGTTCATTAGGGATATTGGCCTGCAGTTCTCTTTTTGTTGTATCTTTAGCTGTTTTGGTATCAGGGTAATGCTTGCCTCACAGGATGAATCCGGAAGTTTTCTGTCCTTTTCTATTTTTGCAGGGGAGGGGATAGTTTCAGAGGAATTGGTATTAACTCTTCTTAAAATGTTTCGCAGAATTCACCTGTGAAGCCATCTGGTCTAGGACTTTGCTTTGTTGGAGTTTTTTGATTACTGATTAAATTTCTTTGCAGGTTATCAGTCTGTTCAAGTTTTCTACTTCTTCCTGCTGCAGTTTTGATGATTTGTATGTTTCTAGGAATTTATCCATTTCTTCTAGGTTGTCCAAATAGTTTTCCAGGTTGGCAAATAGTTTTTCATAATATTCTCTTATAATTTTTTGTTTTTTCTGTAGTGTTGGTTGTTATTTCTTCTCTCTCCCTGAGTCATTAGTGTATATTTCAGCTTTACTTATTATGTAATTATCAAATATTTGAGTACAGTATTTTGTCTTTATACCTCTACATTTTTTTCTTACTTGGAATGGCATCCTTGTCCTGAGACCATAAATATATACTCCTTTTTAGCTTATACTTACTTTATGGTTTGGATTTTGTTTTTACTTTTAGTTTGTTCATTCATATAGAATTATTTCTATGTGTGTTAAGATATAAATCTAGTCTTCTCTTTTCAAAAGCTGCAGCCAATTGACATAAATATCAAATCTCTTATTTAATAGTTCATCCATTTTTCATTGCTATGAGATAAATATTATATATTAATTTCTATGTAGATTAAGATCTATAAACATGTATAAACACAGGTATACAGAATTCTTTATGTTGACCCTTCATTTGTTTTTCTCTGTGTGTACTATTATCTTACTGTTTCTCATTGTTATGGACTTTGACTTTTGGTTAGAAAATTTCTCTGAAATTCTAATTTTTTCAAAATTATTTTCTCTTTCATTAGCCACTTACTCTTCTAGATGAGTTTTAGAATGACCTTCTCAAGTCCCATTAAAAATTCTTTTGAGTTTGAATTTGATGCCATAAATATCTTTGTACAAATGACTTTGACACTTCAAAAAATGCTTTTGGGGTGTTATTACACGTGCACTGATCTTTATTAATTGAGAAAATTGACTTTTTTCTAGCCTTACTGAAATATAATGGACACATAACATTTTGTAAGTTTAAGGTGCACAAGATGGTGATGTGATGCACTTACACATTCTGAAATGACCACCACAATAGAGTTGGTTAACTCCTCCATCACTGCACAAAATGACCATATCTTTTTATGTGTGTTTCTTACCATGATATTGGTAAGAAAGGGACTTACATTCAAAGTCTTCTATTTCAATAATATTTGAAGGTTTAGAATGAAGACTTCATAGTCTTTTAATCAGAAAAATTAACATATTTTAAAACTAACCACAATAACATGGGCTATCCATGGTAGTATTCCTATTTTGACTGGCATCCTTTTCTAAAACTTCAAGTATCTGGATCATATTGGCCAAACAAAAATACTTAAATAAACAGTAAGCAAATTTTGCTATGAAGACTTAAGCAAGTCTCATCGGACTTCTGTGGATACCAAGGAGCACTGATGACATTTGATGCTCCCTTTTGTCCCATCCCTATTACTACTACTACCACCTCTGGTCCTATGAGTAGGAGAGACTCCTAATGAGAGGACCTAATTCATGGAAACCCCTTGTATGAAAGCATCCTGATTCAAGGTGGAACTCAGCAGCCTCTTCCCCTGGGACATGAAGGAAAAAAGAGTATAAGGAGTTGTTCAGGAAACCACCTAAGAAGAATATCGTTTTAAAATTTTTGAGAAGAACTCACACACATTAGGCTACCTAGAAGTTCCTAAGAAGCATGGGACACACTTTTAGTTTCTCGTTGGGAAAGCAACTGGAATTTTCTTTATTTTTTCCTTGTTGGATTTTACTCTCTATCTCAGTAGTTTCTTAAAGTAAATGTGTTTTGAAATTCTAACAAAAGCAGAGAGATTATTTTTCTAGGCTGTGGATTAGGGAAGAAGCTGAATTGATGAAATTGCCTTTTACATCTCTCCAACTGCTTCTCCACACCCTGTCCAGGAAGGCACAGACATGGAGACCAAGAACTACAGCAGTGACTCAGGCTTTATCCTCCTGGGCCTCTCTTCCAACCCTCAGCTACAGAAACCTCTCTTTGCCATCTTCCTCATCATGTACCTGGTCACCGTGCTGGGCAATGTACTCATCATCCTGGCCATCCACTCAGACCCCCGACTCCATACCCCCATGTACTTTTTCCTCAGCAACCTATCATTCATGGATATCTGCTTCACAACTGTCACTGTACCCAAGATGCTGGTGAATTTACTGTCAGAGACAAAGGCTATCTCCTTCCTGGGATGCCTGGTCCAGATGTACTTCTTCATGGCCTGTGGGAACACTGACAGTTACCTGCTGGCCTCCATGGCCATAGACCGGCTGGTAGCCATCTGCCACCCCTTCCATTACAATAGGGTTATGAACCCACGGCGCTGCCTCCTCATGCTGCTGGGTTCTTGCACCATCTCCCACCTGCACTCCCTGCTCCGTGTGCTACTCATGTCCCGCCTGTCCTTCTGTGCCTCCCATGTCATTAAGCACTTTTTTTGTGACACCCAGCCTGTGCTAAAGCTATCCTGCTCTGACACGTCCTCCAGCCAGATTGTGGTCATGACCGAGACCCTGGCTGTCATCGCGACCCCCTTTCTGTGCATTCTCTTCTCCTACCTGCGAATCATCGTCACCGTGCTCAGAATTCCCTCTGCAGCCGGTAAGTGGAAGGCCTTCTCTACCTGTAGCTCCCACCTCACTGTAGTGGCCTTGTTCTATGGGAGTATCACCTATGTGTATTTCAGGCCCCTGTCCATGTACTCAGTGGTAAAAGACCGGGTAGCCACAGTCATGTACACAGTAGTGACACCCATGCTGAACCCCTTCATCTATAGTCTGAGGAACAAAGATATGAAGAGGGGTTTGAGGAAATTAAGGGACAGAATTCACTCATAGAAAGAAAAAATTGATGGAATGTCTTAATTGGGAGATGACCCAAGAAATGATCATGTTATCTTTCCCTCCTATCCATTTTTTCACATGACACACTAAGAGGTCATTTAAAGTAGTGTTGAGAGGCGCCTGGGTGGCTCAGTCCGTTGAGCATCCAACTTCGGCTCAGGTCATGATCTCGCAGTTTGTGGGTTTGAACCCCACATCCGGCTCTGTGCTGACAGCTCAGAGCCTGGAGCCTGCTTCAGATTCTATGTCTCCCTCACTCTCTGCCACCCACCCCACACTCTGTCTCTCCTTCAAAAGTAAACAAACATTAAAAAACATTTTTTTTTAAATAATAAGGTAGTGTTGAAAAGAAATAAGAGCCCTGACTGGGAAGCTAGAATACTTAGTTTCTATCAAAAACCTTGACCAAATACATGTACAATCCAGGACAAGTGCTGCTAGGAACCCACATTTCAGGAAAGCTATTTCTGCCCCCTATATAAATAAAGTTATCTTGAAGTACAATAAAGCGTCTTCCAATCCCTCCTCTATTGGACTTGACTTTGGCTAATACTCAAGAAATTACAAAGTCCTATTCATTTTGAGAATAAGAAGTTACATGAATTCGGTAGGGAATTTGGAATGACTTCTTAGAATAACAACTTGAGACTGTCCTTAAGGATGTCCTTAAGGATTGACAGAGCAAGTTCAATAGAGCAGCAAGTGGACAGAGCATTCTAAACAGTGGGAACCACACAAAGAGGAAAAGGCAATAAGTACTGGAATGCGTTTGAGGGATAGCAGAAACTCCAATGCTGCTTGTTCAATTTGAGAACAGAGAGAGTAAGTCTGAAAAGATGGAAGAATATACAAAACAGATTTAGTGCCCTCACTAATACCAATGGGTCCTCACAGTGAATTCTCAGCTTTTGACCCCTTTTACTTTCCCTTTTATTCTGCCTTTGTTCACATGTCCATGATCCTCACGAAATGCCCTTTATATCTGGAAGAAGGCAATGTGTATCTGTCAGGATAAGCGAGGTTGTGCTGAGGAAACAATCTCAAAATCATTGGACCTTGAAACCAAAGGTTTATTTCATACTCACACTGCATGCCCACCATTAAAAAGCATAAGGGTGCTTCTCATTTTAAACATTCTGTGACCAAAGTTGATGGAGAAACACCATTGCAAATGCTTATCATCGCTCTGAAAAATTTTGCCCTGGCATCAAAACGCTCTGGTCTGGGAGTGACTCATAACATTTGTAACCACAACTCATTGTCAATAACTAATCTCCCAAAAGTTCACACTAAAGGGAATTTTAGATAACAAGAGATCCTGAGATAATACATTGTGGTGAAAGAGTTACCACTCTGACTCCCAGGTTAGTCCTTCTCTGTCACATAGAGTGCTGTCTCTGTCAGAATAGGAGGACATCCTCTGTTAGAATATCCTGCCACCCTTTAGAAGGAGTGAGCTGATGTGAACAGATGCTATCAAAGGACTTGAATCAAAGTTTTGCTACCCAAACAAAGGAGCCTAGGATGAACTTGGAAATTTGCTAATAAACATTGGTAAGAATGAAATAAATCTCTTCTGAAAATAAATATAGTCAGAGGCAAGGTCAAAGCAGTCCATTTGAACACCTTGCCAAGTCAGGTGAAAGCTTCTACATGACCCTAGGGAGTAGAGAGGAACCCCCTTGACAGCTCCTCCTCCCACCATGTACATACCTGCAAGGCTGGTTGATTCCAATAGTGGAATAATACTACAGGTATGTCCTTTAATGAGGAAATTGTGAAGGGAAATGTATTGGATCCTTACACACACACAAGCTCATTAAACATATGTAAATGTTGGACATTTGGCTCAAGGCTAAACCAAAATATTGAGTTTCTTGAATATATTTTGCCTTTTTATCAGAATGAATGACATAAACTAGGAGGAGTATGAAACATGAAGGCTGAGGAGGACTAGGGAAGAGTGCTGAGTATTTCTGACATTGAAGAGTCTGATAGGGAAGGTATTACCAAAGAGGATTGAAAGGAAGTAATCATATAATTCAAGGATAGAATAAGGCTCAAGAGGCTGTGTCAACAACATTAAAATATTAACAGAGTTGAAGCAAAACAGTCTGGAAGACTTTCCATTGCCCTTAATGACATGAAGGCCATTAGTGACTTTGTTAATGAAGTTGCAATGGAGGAATCGAAAGGAGGCAGACTAGAACGTGTTAAGGATTCAGTTGTGATTCTATGCACTCACAATGAGCAATCTGAAAGGAAATAAGAAAACTACCTCATCAGTAGCATCAGAAAGAAAAAATTACTTACGAATACACTCAACTGATGAGATGAAAGACTTAATCATTGGAAACAAAAGCATTTGATGAAAGAAATAAAAGAAGGACCCAAGTAAATGGAAAAATGTCACATGTTTATAGCTTGGAAGACTAAGTATTGTTAAAATGACCATTATAACCAAAGTGATCTACAGATTCAATTCAATCTCTATTAAAATCCTAAAATCTCAATGGCATTTTTAATAGAAATAAACAAAAGAATCCTAAAATCCACATGAAAGTACGAGAAATTCCAAATAGCAAAAACAGTCTTGAGAATATAAAACAAAATATTAGTCAGCCATCAAAAAGAACGAAATTTTGCCATTTGCAACAACGTGGATGGAGCCAGAGTATGTAACGGTAAATGAAATAAGTCAATCGGAGAAAGACAAATACCATATAATTTCACTCATATGTGGAATTTAAGAAACAAAACAGATGAACATAGGGGAAGGGAAGGAAAAATAAGATAAAAACAGAGAGGGAGGCAAACCATAAGAGACTCTTAGCTATAGAGGACAAACTGAGGGGGGGGGGGGGCAGGGGGAAATGGGCTAAATGGGTGACAGGCATTAAGAAGGGCACTTGTGATGAAAACTCTGTGTAAACGATGAACCACTAAATTCTACTCCTGAAGGCATTATTACACTATATGTTAACTAACTTGGATTTAATTTTTTTTTAATGACCACATGAAAAAAAAAATAATATACAATGAGGACACAGTAGTCTCTTCAAAAAATGATGTTATGAAAACTAGATATCCACATGCAAAAGAATGAAATTGGACTATTATACTACTTACTAAAACCAACTTTAAATTGATGAAAGACTTAACTGTAAGTCCTAAAACCATAAAATTGTTCAAATAAAACTTATGGGTAAGGCTACTTGACACTGGTGTTGACAGTGATTGATTGCTTGGATAGGACACCAAAAGCAAAGGCAACAAAAGCAAAACTAGAGGAGTGAAATACATCATACTAAAAATCTTTTACAAAGCAAACAAAACAATCAACACAGTGGAAAAAGGCAACCTAGGGAATCGGAGAAAATATTTGCAAAACATACCAGATAATCTATTAGGTTAATAGATTAATCCATTATCAGATACATTGTACAGAAACTGTATTTGCCTCCAATTCAGTAGCAAAAACCCAAATAACCTGATTTTAAAATGGGCTATGGATTCAAATATTTCTCCAAAGAAGACAGAAAAATGGCCAAAAAATATATGAAAATATACTCAAGATTGTTAACCGTCATGAAAGAAATTGAAGATGACACAAATGGAAATACATTCCATGTTCATGGACTAGAGAACAAATGTTGTTAAAATGTCCATAACACTCAAAGTAATCTACAAATTCAATGCAATCCTTATCGAAATACCAACAACATTTTCCACAGAACTAGAACAAATAATCCTAAAATTTGTATGAAACCCAAAAGACCCCAAATAGCCAAAGCAATTTTGAAAAAACAAAACTGAAGGTATCACAATCCCAGATTTCAAGACATACCACAAAGCTTTAGTAAGCAGAACAGTGTGGTACTGACCCAAAAACAGACACATAGATCAATGGAACTGAATAGAGAGCCCAGAAATAAACCCACCATTACACGGCCAATTGATCTATAACAAAGGAGGCAAGAATATGCAATGGGAAAAAGTCTCTTCAACAAATAGTGCTGGGAAAACTGGGCGACAACATGCAAAAGAATGAAACTGGACCACTTTCTCACACCATACACAAAAATAAACTCAAAATGGATGAAAAACCTAAACGTGAGACCTGAAACCATAAAAATCCTAGAAGAGAGCACAGGCAGTAACTTCTCTGACATTGGCCATAGCAACATTTTTCTAGGTATATTTCCTGAGGCAAGGGAAATAAAAGCAAAAGTAAACTTTTGGGACCACATCAAACTAGAAAGCTTCTGCACAGCAAAGGAAAGAATCAACAAAACTAAAAGAAAAGAAAAACTATTGAATGGAGAAGATATTTGCAAATGGAAGACCTGATAGGGATTAATATCCAAAAAATACAAAGAGCTTATGCAACTCAACATCAGGAAAACAAATAATCCGTTTTAAAAATGGGCAGAAGACATGAATAGACATTTCTCCAAAGACATACAGATAGCCAACAGACACATGAAAAGATGCTCAACATCACTCATCACCAGGGAAATGCAAATCAAAACTACGAGAGGGGCACCTGGCTGGCTCAGTTGCTTAAGCATCTGACTTGATTCTGGCTCAGGTCATGGTCTCAGTGGGTTCGTGAGATTGAGCCTCCAGTCACATTGGGCTCTGAGCTCTGAGCTGGCAGCTCAGAGCCTGCTTTGGATTCTCTCTCCCCCTTTCTCTCTCTGCCCCTCCCCAGTGCTCTCTCTCTCCCTCTCTCTATATCTCTCTCTCAAAATAAATAAATAAACAGTTTTGTAAAAACATATACATATACCACATCTTCTTTATCCATTCATCAGTCAGTGGACATTTGGGCTCTCTCCATAGTTTAGCTATTGTTGATAATGCGGCTATGAACAATGGGGTGCCAGTACCCTTCAAATCTGTATTTTTATATCCTTTGGGTAAAGACCTAAGAGTGCAATTGCTGACTCATAGAGTAATTCTATCTTTAGTTTTTTGAGGAACCTCCATACTGTTCTCCAGAGTGGCTGTACCAGTTTCTATTCCCACCAACAATGCAAGCATGTTCCCTTTTCCCAGAATCCTCGCCAACACCTGTTATTTCTTGTGTTGTTAATTTTAGCCATTCAGACAGGCTTGAGGTGGTATCTCAATGTGGTTTCGATTTTTTCCCCCTGATGATGAGTGATATTGAGAAAATTTTTAAAAAACAACATCATTCACCATCAGGGAAATGTAAATGAAAGCCACCATGAGATAATACCTCACACTTGTTAGGGTGGCCATTACCAAAAAAAAAAACAAAAAAAAAAAAACAAAAAAAACAGAAAATAACAAATGTTGGTGGGGATGTGGAGAAAATAGAACCCTGTGTACTCACGACTGATAAGAATGTAAAATGATGCAGCCACCATAGAAAACAGTATGAACATTTCTCAACTTAGGCAACATGTTGCTCATTTGATTTTCTTTTCCACTGAGGTTAGGGTAGAGCTGAGAACATAGTTAGATTAGTCAATATGTGCTGAGATAAAGTAGATTTTGCTCATATTTTTCTTATACTTAACAGATCATTGCTTAAAAGGAGATATGAAGATTCACTTTCTCACCCCACAGCCACACTATCTACACTTAAAATTACTAAGACAGATGAAACGGGCATTTTAGTAAGTTCTCTGATCATGAGAGAACTTTTTTCCAAATAAATTGGGCAAACCTATAAATAAAAGAAAAAAATGATGAAGCTGTCTTCTCCTTGACTATATACATGTTAATAACTTAGCCTACTGTGGCATATGAAACAGTGTTTTCAAAGAGTATATTGGTGCCAGTTAAGTTGTAACATCATCTTGAGCCCAACTGCTCAGAGTTTAAAGAAAAAGAGAGTGAATAGTTTAAACATGGACATTAGGAGCACCCTATGAGTCAAAAATGGTGCTGCTATGTATATTTTACTACAGTAATAAAAAGTCAAAAATTGCTTTTACCAATCCTTCAAACTGGAACTAAGAAAGCCACTAAGGCACCTTACAGGCTAACTAATCATATTGCAGTATCTGGAAATGGGCACTCCATAGCTGAGGAACAAAGCCTGTTTCCAGTGGATACTACTGAATGCCTACTGGATAAAAAGTTAGTAAAATTAACTATGGCACTGTTGTTTTCTGATACAGTAACTCACTGAATTAAAGATATTACTACACAACGTGGATGGAACTGGAGAGTGTTATGCTAAGTGAAATAAGTCATACAGAGAAAGACAGACACCGTATGTTTTCACTTTTATGTGGATCCTGAGAAACTTAACAGAAGACCATGGAGGAGGGGAAGGAAAAAAAAAAAGTTAGAGAGGGAGGGAGGCAAACCATAAGAGACTCTTGGATACTGAGAACAAACTGAAGGTTGATGGGGGGGGGCAAGAGGGGAAAGTGGGTGATGGGCATTGAGGAGGGCACCTGTTGGGATGAGCACTGGGTGTTGTATGGAAACCAATTTGACAATAAATTTCATATTAATAAATAAATAGATAGATAAATAAATAAATAAATAAATAAATAAATATGTGACCTCTAAAAAAAAAAAGATATTGCTACAAACATTAAGACTGAGCTAATATCTGGACTGCAGAACTACACTGTAGCCTTAAAAATGGATGAGTCCAATATGCTCCAACATGGATGAGCCTCAAAGACATTATATGCAGAGTAAAATAAGTCAGATTCAAAAGGACAAAAGCTGTATGAGTCCAATTATGTAAGGAGCTTCGAACAGTCAGATTCATAGAGACAGAAAGGAGAACAGTGGTTTCCAGGGGCTGAAGAGAGAGCTGTGGAAAGTTGGGGCTTAGTGGGGACAGAGTTTCCATACAGTATGATGAAAAAGTTCTGGAGATGGATGGCAGTAATGGTTGTACATCCAGGTGAATGTACTTAAAGCCACTGAACTATACATTTTAAAACAGTTAAAATGGTAAATTTTATGTTATGTCTAGTTTGCAACTAGAAAAAAAAAGGTGTGTGTGTGTACACATTCTCTCACATCTTGGGAGAAGCCCCAGGCTTTCTCTATGCATTTGCCTCTGTTTTCTAGAACAAGTGACTAATTATCTGGAGATCCAAGAAAAACACTCCGATCTCAGCCTGAGTTTCCTTGGTCTCTACTGAGAGGTCTCTACTTCTCTCCCAGACACAGTGTCTAATGAGTTCCCTGGGGTTGATGCCTGGGGAGGCTGTCTAGCTCCTTGGGATGAGGTCACATACAGGACAGTCAGATGCCTCTGAGCCCACACCTTCTCCCTTAACATCTGATGGAACCTGAAGCAGTAAGGCGGTGTATAGCTGGGGATGACAGAAAGGCTCATGACTCCAATGCCTGGGGCTACATTGAGGAGTCACCTCTCTGGAGGAAGAAGAAAAGTGGCCACTCAGGAGCTGACAACCTCATCTCTAGACTGAGGCAACAATCACACATGCCCTAACATTACCCAACATTGCCGGTCTTGATACCTCTCATCAGAATCTGGGGTTCCTTCCTTTTCCTGGCCTATGAGCATTCTTTCTATGCTCCAAGCCCTCCATTCCTCCTCTAGACATCAAGACCACCAAGGCCAGGGAAAAGGTGCTTGGATCCTCCAAAACCCACTCTGGAGGTCACCATCCCTTACCTGAGTAAGTAAATGGTATCCTCAGCCATACCCAACCTAGAGTGCTTCTAACCTAGAGTGCCAGAAACTTACTAACACATTCATTTTTACAGAGAAGTAAAATGAGTTGCCCAATTACATGCAACACGTTAATGCCATAGGTAGGACTACAAGCCAGGTCATGTGACCATTACTTACCACCCTGCCTCCATTATCTCTTTGTCTCAAACTCTTCCACATGCCTCTGCTTCCCTTCTCCATTCACAAAACAAAACAAAACAAAAAAAACAAAAAACAAAAAACAAAAAAAAAAGGAAGGATTTGCTATGAATGGTAAGACTCCAAGCAAAGGAATGGACCCTTTCAGAGGAACAGTGTAGCTGCATGGATGCTGAGGGGTAAGAGTCCAGGCTCTGTCATCCCAGCCTGGCTTCACAGTGTTCCCTAAAGCCAGTCCTGCACTAAAGAGAACCCACATCAGTGGCCTTACCCCAACTTCAGAGCAGCATGGGACATAGGCTGTGGGAAAGGCTAAAACAGGAGAAAGGTAAGGAAGGAGAAAATTCCTAAGACCTGCCACACCAGCTCTGCTGTGAACTCATAGTACAGTATTAAATGACCAACTTCCATGTGCTACATATACACAATGAAATATTACACAGCCATAAAAAGAATGAGATCTTGCCATTTGTGACATGAATGGACCTAGAGGAGATTATGCTAAGTGAAAAAAATCAGACCCCAATAAATCTGAAATAAATCAGAACCCAACCCAGTCAGACAGAAAAAGACAAATACCACATGATTTCACTTATATGTGGAATCTAAAAAGCAAAACAAACAAACGAAAAAGCAGAAACAGCGAACAAAGTAGCAATTACCAGAGGGGAGGGGAGCAGGAGGCAGAGGAAAATGGGTGATACAGGCTTCCAGTTATGGAATGAATAAGTCATGAGAATGAAAGGTACAACATAGGGAACATAGTCAATGGTATTGTAATAGCAATGTAATTGGTGACAAATGGTAGCTACACTGACCGCGAGCATAGCACGGTGTACAGAGTTGTGGAATCACTATGTTGCACACTTGAAACTAATGTAACATTGTGTGTCAACTATACTTCAATACAATAAATACACAAATTACATGACCAATTTCCTTCTTTAGGTCTTAATTGGCCCTTTGCAAATGGATCATGTAAATTAGAATTTCAATCTTTTGCTTCTTTAAAATTTTGTTTTACTTTTTTTTTTTTGAGAGACAGAGCATGAGTGGGGGAGGGGCAGAGAGAGAGGGAGACACAGAATCCGAAGCAGGCTCCAGGCTGTGAGCTGTCAGCACAGAGCTCGACGCGGGGCTCGAACCCACAGATTGTGAGATCATGACCTGAGCCAAAGTCAGACGCTCAACCGACTGAGTCACCCAGGCGCCCCTAGAATTTCAGTTTTGACACTCCTCTTTAGCACTGAGAGCTTGACTTCAAAAATACTGTTTTTTTAAATCTGTAAAACACATGAAAGTAGAATTTTTCTGAGTAAAGAGGAAGATATTAGGACTCCTGAGCCCCTAATCCCACTCTGCCTCGCTGGTGACATGTCTGTCACATAGAAGGGTCAGTCCCAGGATGGAGGGAGAGGGTGAGTGGAGATGGGAGAGAATTTGAGGCTGTGTCCTGGGGGTTGGCCAGAGGAAACAGAAGGTAGTTGATGTAGAAAAGTGAAGACTCAGGCAGACATGGCCACTGTCTTCAAACATCTGTAGGAAGACTTGGTGTCTCTTCTCCTCTGTGTCCCCAGGACCTGCCGTGACTGCCAGCACTCAGAAAGTGCTTACTGAGTGCTTAACAAATCAATAATTCCACAAGTAAAAGAAAAGCAAAATTGTGGTCACTTGTTATAACTGAAATCAGTAAAGAAAGAATATTGGAAGTGTGAGGTTCAGAATTCTTGATTCTTGACTTTAATACCAAAAATGCAATTTTTGCTCAGTATAACTCTACGGGTAAAAATTAGAAGGCCAGGAAGTTCCCTGTCACTACAGGTATACAAGCTGGATGACTGCCATCAGAGCTACTACAAGTCTCTTGCCCTGGGTGGCGGTTTGGAAGGAATGATCTCTGATTTTTCTTCTGGTTCTGAGATTAGTTATTTCTTCAGACACTTATTGAACATTGATTATGTGCCAGTTTCCTACAGCTTACATACACGAATCCATTAAATAATGTTGTTAAAGAGCAGAAATAATTACAGCTGGCATTTATCAGGAGTTTATTCTGTCTGACTTACACTACTAACTACATATGCATAATATATATGCATATTATGAGAATCCTTATAATCACCTACAGGCGGATCCTATTATAATTACTGTTTCGAAACCAGAAAACTAAGGCTTAAAGGTTAAGCAGCTTGCCCAATCACTCTGCCAATATCCGGTGAGGCTAGTACTTGAAACCAGGACTGTCTGATCTCAGAGCCCTCAATTGTAGCCACTAGGCTGGACTCAGTGGAGTTTGCAGTTGAACCCAACTCAGTCACACCCCAAGTGGCTTTGCGGTTGATCGGTCCCATAATACTCTCCTCAATCCCCTCTCTGCTCTCATTATTTTGCCTCCTTTTTTAAAAATTTTATTTTATTGTGGTAAGAACACTTAATATGAGATCTACCCTCAACAAATATTTAAGTATACAATACCTTATTACTGACTATACATCCCCTGTTGTATAACAGATCTCTAGAGATTATTCATCCTGCTTAACTGAACCTTATGCCCATTGTAACTCCCCGGTGTCCCCTCCCCAGCCTCTGGACACCATGCCACTCTCCGATTCTATGGATTTGACTGTTTTAGATATATAAGTGGAATTGTCAAGTTATTTGTCTTTCTGTGGCTGCCTTATTTCACTGAGCATAATGAACTTAACGTTCATCCACATTGTCGCCATCTGGCAGAATTTCCTTCTATTTTAAGGCTGACTAGGATTTCATTGTACATCTGGAACACATTCCACTCATCTGTCAATAGACATTTAAGTTGTTTCCACACCTTGGCCATTATAAATAATCCTGTAATGAACATAAAAGTGCTAATATCTTTTCAAAATAGTGATTTCATTTTCTTTGGATCTATACCAAGAAGAGAAATTGCTGTGAGCTTATGGTAATTCTATTTTTTATTTCTTGAGCAACCTCCATACAGGTTTTCCATAATGGCTGTACCAATTTACATTCCCACCAACAATGTAGAATGGTTCCCTTTCTCCACATCCTTGCCAACACTTGTTGTCTTTTGTTTCCTTGGTAACAGCCATCATAACAGGTATGGGGTGATACCTTATTACAGTTCTGGTTTGCATTTCTCTAATGATGATTGACGTTGAGCATCTTTTCATATACCTCTTTGCCATTTGCATGTCTCCTTTGGGAAATGTCTATTCACATCCTTAACCCATTTTTTAACTGGGCTATTGGGTTTCTTACTATTGGGCTGTAGGAGTTCAATCACTTGCTTCTTAATTGGAAACTTCTCGGGCAAGGCCCTTGACCCTACCTGGCACATGCACCTACCCTATGACCATGCCCCCTTGCCTCTTCCTGGCCTTTTCTCCATTTCTCCCACTGTCTCAGCTCAGAAACAGCCTGCCTGGGAACTAAGAAGGATGCATAGAGATAATCATAGGAATGAAGGTGTCACAGCAAACCAGTCTCTTGTCCCACATCAAAAAACCTTTGAGTAAGTCAAAAGTATTGGCTAAACAAAGGTCATCCGGCTTTGCTAAGATATTTGAAACCATTCTAGGTGACCTGGTTGTGGGAAGACTGTCAGCATTGGGTCCCATAACTTATCCATCACTACTGCAGAAAAGACCTCACAAAGTAGGAAACCCACTGAAATCTCTGTCCCTTCTCATTCTCTGACCAGGAAATTCTTTTTTTTTTTTTTTAGTATTGTTTTTATTTTTTATTTATTTTTTCAATATATGAAATTTATTGTCAAATTGGTTTCCATACAACACCCAGTGCTCATCCCAAAAGGTGCCCTCCTCAATGCCCATCACCCACCCTCCCCTCCCTCCCACCCCCCATCAACCCTCAGTTTGTTCTCAGTTTTTAAGAGTCTCTTATGCTTTGGCTCTCTCCCACTCTAACCTCTTTTTTTTTTCCTTCCCCTCCCCCATGGGTGTCTGTCAAGTTTCTCAGGATCCACCTAAGAGTGAAAACATATGGTATCTGTCTTTCTCTGTATGGCTTATTTCACTTAGCATCACACTCTCCAGTTCCATCCACGTTGCTACAAAGGGCCATATTTCATTCTTTCTCATTGCCACGTAGTACTCCATTGTGTATATAAACCACAATTTCTTTATCCATTCATCAGTTGATGGACATTTAGGCTGTTTCCATAATTTGGCTCTTGTTGAGAGTGCAGCTATAAACATTGGGGTACAAGTGCCCCTACGCATCAGTACTCCCGTATCCCTTGGGTAAATTCCTAGTAGTGCTATTGCTGGGTCATAGGGTAGGTCTATTTTTAATTTTCTGAGGAACCTCCACACTGTTTTCCAGAGTGGCTGCACCAATTTGCATTCCCACCAACAGTGCAAGAGGGTTCCCATTTCTCCACATCCTCTCCAGCATCTATAGTCTCCTGATTTGTTCATTTTGGCCACTCTGACCGGCGTCAGGTGATATCTGAGTGTGGTTTTGATTTGTATTTCCCTGATGAGGAGCGACGTTGAGAATCTTTTCATGTGCCTGTTGGCCATCCAGATGTCTTCTTTAGAGAAGTGTCTATTCATGTTTTCCGCCCATTTCTTCACTGGGTTATTTGTTTTTCGGGTGTGGAGTTTGGTGAGCTCTTTATAGATTTTGGATACTAGCCCTTTGTCCGATATGTCATTTGCAAATATCTTTTCCCATTCCGTTGGTTGCCTTTTAGTTTTGTTGGTTGTTTCCTTTGCTGTGCAGAAGCTTTTTCTCTTCATGAGGTCTCAGTAGTTCATTTTTGCTTTTAATTCCCTTGCCTTTGGGGATGTGTCAAATAAGAAATTGCTACGGCTGAGGTCTGACCAGGAATTCTAATGCTGCCTGTTTCACACCTCTCCAGAAGCTTTGATCTTGCTCTCCTTTCAGTGACCTCCTCATCCATTTCACACACAGACACACACACACACACAGACACACACACACACACACACACACACACACACACACACAGACACACACACACACACTTTCTCACTTTCTTTTGTCTTAACCAGGTACTATATATTAAATATGAGGATTACTGGGGTGCCTGAGTGGCTTAGTTGGCATCCAACCTCGACTCAGGTCAAGACCTTGTGGTTCATGAGTTAGAGCCCCACATCGGGCTCTATGCTGACAGCTTAGAGCTTGGAGCCTGCTTTGGATTTTGTGTCTCCTCTTCCTCTCCCCTGCTCATGCTCTGCCTCTCTTTCTCTCAAAAATAAATAAACATTAAAAAAGTATAAATATGAGAATTATTATTTTCCATTATTATATATTACTTTATGTTATATATTATTTATATAAGTATCACTTATATAGCACCTGCTCATTTACAAAACACTTTTCAGATATGTTCCTTCATTTGATGCCCACAACATTTTGACGGAAATGGTGTTGTACTTCTCCCATTTTTCCATGAGAAAAATAAACAAGGCACAAGATATTCAAAGGGGAACAACTGGTAAGTAACTACACCAGGACTAAAACCAAATCCTGGACTTTTTACACTAATTCTCCTGATCCAAAGAATCTAATTCTGGCCACTTATACAACATGCTCCGTCATTCAAGGTGCTGGCAAAGCTGCCCATTCTGAGTTTATTCTGTTAGCAAATATATAACAGGCAGAGAGTTAATATAGCAGAATGGCAAAAAACAAGACCCTGAGGCCAAACTGCTTGCATTGGAAATATAGCCACTTACTAGTAATATGATCTTGAGCATTTTTATACCCTTTGGATAAATTCCTAGTAGTGTAAGTCAACAGATGAATATAGGGGAAGGGAAGGGAAGGGAAGGAAAAATAAGATAAAAACAGAGAGGGAGGCAAACCGTAAGAGACTCTTAAATACAGAGAATAAACTGAAGGTTGCTGGAAGGGAGGTGGGTGGGGAGATGTGTAAAATAGGTGACGGGCATGAAGGAGGGCACTTTTCTAGAGGAGCACTGGGTGTCATACGTAAGAGATGAATCACTGAGTTCTACTCCTGAAGCCAAGACTATACTGTGTGTTAACTAACTTGAATTTAAATTAAAAAAAACCACACATGATCTTCAGTTTCCTCATCTGTATACCGCCAGAGTTATTACATGGATTAAATAATCATACAGTGCCTAGCACATGTAAATACTCTTGATGTGTTTGATATTTGTATTCTCCACCCGCTACAAGGATACAGTGCTGAACTGGGGATACAGTGTAACAGCCAGACAGGTCCCCGCCCTTGCCGAAGTAATATCCTGGGCCTCTGTGTGTCAATGGTGTCTCATTGTGCTCTACCTGGTAAGAGAAATCAAATTGGTCCATAGTTCCAAGCACTTGGGAGAAAAAAAAAAGATGCGTCAGAAGCCCATGCTTCTGCATCTTAGGGAACATGCAGACAGGATGGATCTTTTCCAACATTGCAAAGGATTTTATTTAAGTGCTTTCAACATTGAAAAAAAAAATCACTGATAGTCAGTGTCCTTGGGAGTAGACTTCATTTCACCCATGTTTCTTATACCTCTGTTTCTCCCTTTATCTGGAGTCACTGGCAGACATCTGCAGATCTCTTCCTGAATTCTGCTCTCAAACTAATCCTGACCCTAGGCAAGGTGGACATTAGGAGTCCAAGGCCAGGATCATAGTGACTGACCAGGATTAAAGTCTGGCTATTGGCCAGAATGACTTCATCCTGAGCACAAGAGCAGGTAATTGACTTCTGATTATGTTTCACTGCAGCCGAGTCTCTGTCTTTATGTGGATAAGCAGAGCCACAATTCCTGCCAAACTGAGTTCCTGCTTTGTTCTTTCTGGACCTTGCTTCATTGTACCCATTTCAAGGGTAAGAATCCAGTTCCTGAAGCCACATCAAAAATGCATACTCTCATCAATTATACCAGCCTTCACGGGAAGTTATAACAACTGGAGACTCCAAGCCAGTACACATGCCTAACATTCCTTTGTATTTTCTACTTGCAGGATAAAAATGTCAAGGGGAAACCAGAGTCACATCACAGAATTCCTCCTTCTGGGACTGACCAGTGACCCCAAATATCAGGAGTGGCTCTTTACCAGCTTTCTGGCCATGTATCTGGTCAACGTGGCTGGCAACTCAGTCATCATTGCAGCCATCCGGGGGGACACCCGCCTCCACACCCCCATGTACTTCTTCCTCTCCAATCTGTCCCTGGTGGACATCTGCTTTACAAATGTCATTGTGCCACGGATGCTGGCAAACATGCTGAGCAAGACCAAGAAGATCTCCTTTGCCCAGTGCCTCACACAGATGTATTTCTTTGTGACCTGTGTGATCACTGACAGCTTCCTCCTGGCTGCCATGGCTGTTGACCGCTACATGGCCATCTGTAACCCACTGCATTACACCACGACCATGAGCCCCCAGCGCTGTCTCCTGCTGGTGACGGTGTCCTGGGTGCTGTCCCACCTTCACTCACTCACCCACACGATTCTCATGGCCCGCCTCTCCTTCTGTGGGCCCAACGTCATCCACCACTTCTTCTGTGACGTCCAGCCACTGCTGACACTCTCCTGCTCTGACACCTCTGTCAATGAGCTTTTGGCCTTCACAGAGGGCTCCTTGGTGATCATGAGTCCCTTCATCTTGATCATTGTCTCTTACGTCCACATCACCCGTGCCGTTCTGAGGGTCCCTTCTCGAGGAGGCAGGCACAAGGTCTTCTCCACCTGTGGGTCCCACCTCACAGTTGTGGCACTCTTCTGTGGGACTGCCATCTCTGTGTACATTCGCCCCTCATCCACCTACTCAGTGACAAAGGACAGTGTGGTCACTGTTATTTATACTGTGGTAATCCCCATGTTGAACCCTTTTATCTACAGTCTTAGGAACAAGGACATGAAACAAGCCTTGAGAAAGCTGACTAGGAGAAAGGAATAGAATTCTCATATTCTGCTACCTCTAGGAGTTTAATCATTGACTCAACAATTAAAGGTTAAGCACCTACTACCTGCAGATACTATGTTTAATTCTGTGACGAAGGCAAAATACATCAATCATCTCTTCTGTCTCCAAAAGTATTTACAGTCTAGTTAGCAGAAAGGAAAAGACTGTTAAAAGCTTACTGTAATCAGAATGTCATACTTTTTCATAAAATTAAAAATGATAATACCTCAATAAATTATAAAATAACTCCCCAACTCCCTTCTTCCTCACTTTATCCCTTCTTTTTTATAATATTTTTTAAAAATTTTTTAGTTTATTTATTTTTGACAAAGAGAGTGCATGAGAGGAGGAAAGAGGCAGAGAGAAAGAGGGAGACACAGAATCCAAAGCAGGCTCCATTCTCTGAGCTGTCAGCACAGAGCCTGATGTGGGCCTCAAACCCACGAACCACGAGATCATGACCTGAGCCGAAGTTGGATGTTTAACCGACTGAGTCACCCAGGTGCCCCTTTTTTATACTCTTTAGTTCATGCATCTTATTATGTAAATTACCAGTGTAGACCAATATGTTTAACCATAAAGAGTAAGGAAGAAAAGCTTCTGAATGTTTCAGAATAGTTTCAACAGTTTAGGCATATGGTTTAATGTTCCTACCAAATAAGTCATTAATTCTACACTTGGTTCCCTTGGACCAATATAGATTTTCTTAGTAAGATATAGCATAAATATCAATATAATAAAGCTCATACTGCTCCATAGCTGTCTACTTAAGGGCTTAAGGGGGTAACAAACTAACCTGGAGTGGTAAAAAGGTCATAGAATTCTAAGACAAGAAACTTGAAATTAGGTCACAACTTGGTCTTCCTAGTTTTATGAAGAAGGCTGTCACTATCTCCAAGCCCCATTTTCCTCAATGACAAAAATAAGCATCTGTGTGCAGTACATCCTGGAGAGGAGAGTCAGATCCAGAAATGGGTGACAAGAGTGTCCTCAAGGAGGGGTGATTTGGTGTGTACTGAGTCCAAGTAGAGTGAAGAAGGCATCCCTGTTGGGAGCCTGGATCTTTGGAGACACAGCTAATTACAGGACTGGGGCAGAGAAAGAATAAGATGATCCTGGAACATCTTGAGATAGAAAGCAAGAAAGTGCCTAGAGAATGGTGGGAACATATCAAAAGAACACAGAAGCAATAAATTATATAACTCACTGAATAAAGTAAAAAAAACGGGAGTCTATACCAATATAGGTAAATGAACAGATGGGAAGAATTTTGGTGAGGAATGGGGTAGTTACATCATTTCATAAAATATGTATTTCTAACAAAGAGGAAAAGTAACTTCACAGAGAAGTCTGGCAGAACCACTTTAATCCAGTAATCAGAATGAATATCAATAGTAATGAGACAAATCAAAATCCTGTACCCCCTGATAGGGTGCAATGACAAGAATCAAGTGTCACTTCTATGATATTCCTGCCAACAATGGATAGCCCAAATCTAGTCATAAGGAAGTGAAAAATAAACCAAATTGAGGGATTTTCTAGAAAACAAGTACCCCATAATATTCAAAGATGTCAAGTGTGTGAAAGTTAAGGAAAGTTTGTGGGATTATTCCAGCCTGGGGGAAACAAGTTAAATGTAATATAGGATTCTGAACTGGATATTTTTATTATTCCTTTTGCTATGGAGACATTATTGGGACAAGCAGTGAAACTTGACATGGTAGATATGGTAATGTATTAATGTTAATTTCCTGATTTCAATTTTATTGTGACTATGGAGGAGAATGTCTCTGTTTGTAGGAAATACATACTAAACTATTTGAGGGAGAAAGGTCAGGTTTTGTGCCATAATGGCATTTTTCTGTAATCTGGAGACTGTTTCAAAATTTTAGACAATTTTTTTTAGTTTCAGCTGTAGAAGTTAGTGATTCATCACTTACATACAATACCCAGTGCTCATCACAAGTGTCCTTCTTAATATCTATCATCTATTTAACCCATCCCCCCCACCCACCACCCCTCCATCAACCCTCAGTTTGTTCTCTGTAGATTAGAGTCTGTTTCCTGGTTTGCATCTCTTTTTTTTTCTCCTATGTTCATCTGTTTTGTTTCTTAAATTTTCCATATGAGTGAAATCATGTGATATTTGTCTTTCTCTGACTAACTTATTTTGCTTAGCATAATACTCTCTAGCTCTATCCACATCATTGCAAATGGCAAGATTTCATTCTTTTTTATCACTGAGTAATATTCCACTGTGTGTGTATGTATATATATACATATATATGTGTGTGTGTATATGTATGTGTGTGTATATATATATACACACCATTTCTTCTCTTTCCATTTATCAATCTATGGACATTTGGGCTCTTTCCATACTTTGGCTATTGTTGATAATGCTGCTATAAACACTGGAGTATATGTGTTCCTTCTCATAAGTATTTTTTTATCCTTTGGGTAAATACCTACTATTACAACTGTGGATCATAAGGTAGTTCTACTTTTAACTTTTGGAGGAATCTTCATACTGTTTTCCAGAGTGGCTGTACCAGTTTGCATTCCCACCAATAGTGTAAGAAGATTCCCCTTTCTCCTCATCCTTGCCAACACCTGTTGTTTCCTGTGTCGTTAATTTTAGCCATTCTGACAGGTGTGAAGTGATATCTCATTATAGTTTTGATTTACATTTCCCTGATGAGTGATGTTGCACACTTTTTCATTTGTCTGTTGGCCATCTGTATGTCTTCTTTGGAAAAATGTCTATTCATGTCTTCTGCCCATTTTTAAACTGGAATGTTTGGTTTTTTGGTGTTGAGTTTGATAAGTTCTTTATATATTTTGGATACTAACCCTTTATCAGATATGTCATTTGAAAATATCTTCTCCCATTCAATAGTCTGTTTTGTTGATGGTTCCTTCATTATACAAAAGCTTTTTATTTTGACTTACTCCTAATAGTTTATTTTTGCTTTTGTTTCCCTTGCCTCAGGAGACATATCTAGTAAGAAGTTGCTACAGCCTTGAAGAATTCTTTAAGCTGCTAAATACTTTCAATATCATAAGAACCTCACACTTAGTGACCATTTCTGAAGAAAATGAAATATTGAAATATGGGAGTGCCTTGGTGGCTCAGTTGGTTAAGCATCCAACTCTTGGTTTTGGCTCAGGTCATGATCTCACAGTTCATGAGATTGAACCCCACATCGGGCTCCAAGCTGACAGTGTGGAGCCTGCTTGAGATTATCTTTCTCTCCCTCTCTCTCTCTCTTTTCCTCCCCTTCCCCCACTTGCACTCTCTCTCTCTTTCAAAATAAATAAACTTTAAAAAATGTTAAAATACAAATTATCACTGTCATAAAAATTTATTTCCATGAAGTAAAGGTGTGGTAGATATTTTATAACAAATTATTGTATCCTACTACCTTGTATAGTAATCAAACTTTCTGTTATTTTAAAATATCATTTATTTATTTACATAGTGTGTTGGATTGACTACTGTCAATCCACCACTCTAGAACTACATTTCCCAGAATTCCTTTCTCTCTATGGTTCTGGGATAGTTTTCCAATAAAGGAACTTGTATCATATTTGGAACACAGAAGTGAAGTGCAAGACATTATCCCCTGGAGACAGATGCAGCCAAATGTGTGGACAGAGTAAGAATTTATAATAGCTCCTGAAAAAAAATTCATGAAACCACCTGCTTTGCAACTGCAAACTAAGACACTTTGTGGAAACTTCTCAGATATTCTCAAGAGTTATGGCATCTTCTAGGCAAGCCTTTGAGAACCATTTGCTTTAGAATGTCAAAAACAAAATAACAAGCCCAAAATGGAGCTGTTTATTCTAAGCCCTGTGCCACCAAATTGGGGTTTGACTTCATTATGGTTTTGGCTCTCCTGGAAATGGAATCTTAAACCAATCAATCAGGAGTCACCTGATCAGCACTAGGTCAGTAATCCTATAGAAAGATCCCTGCCATCCCCTAAAGGAAAGCGACTTTGCAAAATCAACCCACTTTTATCCTTTTCTCCTGAAGTACAGTTGACATAAAATGTTATATTAGTTTCACCTTTTTGTCTAGTATAACTTCCTGATTCCCACTCCCTTCTGGCCTATGAAAGTCTTTCATTTTGTACAACTCCTCAGAGCTTCTTTCCATCTGCTAGATTGAATGCTACCCAATTTTAATTGACTTTTGCTCAAATTTAAATTTTTAATATATCTCAGTTTATATTTTTAAGTTTTATTTAAATTCCAGTTAAGATAGGTGCAGCCACTCTGGAAAACAGTATGGAGGTTCCTCAGAAAGTTAAAAATAGAAGTACCCTACAATCCAGCAATTGCATCACTAGGTATTTACCCAAAGAATACAAAAATACTATTTCAAAGGGATACATGCAACCCTATGTTTATAGCAGCATTATCTACAATAGCCAAATTATGGAAGCAGCCCAAGTGTCCTTCAACTGATGAATGGATAAAGAAGATATGGTGTGTGTGTGTGTCTGTGTGTGTGTGTGTGTGTGTGTAATGGAAATAATTCAGCCATAAAAAAGAATGAAATCCTGCCATTTGCAAAGACATGGATGGAACAGAGTATAATGCTAAGTGAAATGAGTCACAGAAAGACAAATACCATATGATTTCACTTATATGTCTTAGTTTATTTTTAACAAGTGCTTCTGGCCAAGATCTTCAGTGTCAGTCTCCTTTACCTCTAGTAGAAGCTTCTCTGACCTTTGTTCCTCTCATTCTTTAAAGAATTCTATATGTCCCAAATGCTATATTAAACTTATTATATCAGGAACACAGAATACCATGTTTTTCTAACTGGTTGATACACATTTTAGTACCAAAGATGGCTCCAAAGAAAGAGAGACTTAAATAAGAGAATCTAGAATTAATTAAATACGAGAATCTAGAATCCAATCTGCTTAGATTTGAAAGTAGTAATGACCTTGCTAGTGGAAAATGGGACACTGTTAACCCATGGAATCCACTAAAAACAATGTTATGATCACTTGGGAGACCAAGAAGCCTTAGCAATAGAATGCTAGAATAGAAAGAAAGAGTATAAAAAGAGTGGGGTGTACTGGCTGCTTCAGATTATAGCAGAGAACTTTGAGAAAGAACATGGCAAGCTCAACAATTTACATTTCAAACTCAAGACATGAGTAGAAAGCTAAAAGCTTTTATGATTCCATGGAAAAAAAAATCCCTTCTTACTTCTGTCACAGGATCCAGATTAATAAAAAGCAAACCTATGGGGCACCTGGGTGGCTCAGTCAGTTAAGCATCTAACTCTTGGTTTTGGCTCAGGTTTGTGAGTTTGAGCAGCATGGAGCCTGCTTGGGATTCATTCATTCTCTCTCTCTCTCTCTCCCTCCCTCTCTGTCTCTCCCCTGCTCACACACTCTCTCTCTAAAAATAAATAAAATAAACTTTTTTTAAAAAATTAAAAAAAATAAAATAAAAAGCAAACCCAGAATCTCACCCTGTAAGTGGCTGAATTACAGCACAAATCAGATTTATGGCCTTGTCATTTATGTTAAAGTCAGGGCATTTACTGGGAAAGAATGGTTTCCTGAAAATTTGAATGGGAAAATTTTGATAGACAGTGATGAATCTGAGTACTTGGAACACCCAAATGTCTGAGCCCCCTTTGCCACTTCTCACGGAGGGAGTTATCTGCCCTTTGCACTAACCGGATAGAATAATTCCTCCTAGGGCAGTCATCTTGCAGGGGAATGCTGATTCTTCTCAAGACCAACTTGTATCACCTCTCTGAGTCTGCAGACTCATAATCAAACTCAAATCATGGCAGAACCAGCAGGAGAATTACCGAGTCTGCCCTGATGCACCCAAAGAGGCAGTGGTATATTGTCTTCAACTTACTCTCAATAGGGCAGCAAAAAATAAATTGGAAATTTATAGAAAGGAATGAAACAAATGTGGCCAAAGGTTAATAACCGGTGTATCTGCATGAAGGATATATGTTTGTCACAATATTCTTTCCATTTTTATGTGACTTTGAAATTTTTCCACATAAAACTTTGGAAGCAAAAACATAAATCAAATCATATCCCCCCTCTGCTCAAAACCTCACAATGACCCAGTGGCCTCACATCTGACTCATAGAAAGAGCCAAGTCCTTGTAATAGCCTACCAGACTCTACATAATTTGTCCCCCCACACCCCTCTGCCTTCTCACCCTGCTGGTCCTGTCTTTACCTGCACCCCTCCAGAAACACTGATCTCTGGTGTTCCTTAAAAAAACATGGATTGCTTCCACCTCAGGCCCTTTGAATTCACCATTTCCACTGTCTTAAATGCTTTTCCCTCAGATACTCACACATATCAACACTTCTGCTCTCTCTAAATTCAGACCTTGCTCAAATAACACTCAAAATCCTCGGCATTTTCCTTCTGTGAACACAGCTATCCCACACTTCCCAGCCTTTCTTAGAGTTAAATGAGGCCATGGAACTGAGTTCCAGCCAAAAGCATGTGGGTAGGAAAAATGCGCGTCACTTTTCAGCCTGGCCAATTCAAGTCTCCTACCTGCTACACTCTCTCTTAACCCAACCATGGGCTGAATAGAAAGGACTTTGAGGAACTAGGGTAGGGTACAGCCACAGGAGGAAGAATTCCAGGACCCTGAAGGAAATCACATGTGGAAATCACATTCATGTTGGACTTTCGGTCAGCAAAAAATAAACTTTTATTGTGTAAGCCAACAATAAATAGGTATAATAATATTATTATCGGGCTATTGTAAATAGTGAGCTATTGTAAAGACTGGATGCAATGATGAATACACAGTCATCAGCACAGAACTTTAGAATGCACTCAATACGTGTTATTAATGGTAGTGAAATGGGTTCTTGAAACTGAGAAAATAACATGTGCTTGATAATCATTAGACATACCTTGACTGGTAATATCACAACTGTTAGAATTGTGCAAAGCTGACCCAAGGGTATAAAGTTTCAGTTACTCCGGATTAATACATTCTTGAGATAGAATTTAGATCCTAGTGACTACAGTTAACAGTACTGTATTGTATACATGAGATGTGCTAAGAGGGCAGATCCTAAGTTTTCTCACCACACACTCAAAAAAATGGTAACTACGTGAGGTGATGGGTGTGGTGATGGACATGATAACTATGTAGCTTGATTGTGGTGATCATTTCACAGTGTATATGTATATCAAAACATCAAGCATATACCTTAAATATACACAAATTTAATTTGTCAATTATACTTCAATAAAGCTGAGAAATAAGAATTGTTTGAAGTCATTTTTCTGAGTTGAAGTAAATTAGAACACCTGACAGAGGATTGAAAACTTTAGCTCATAAATGTCAAAGTATGTGTTAGACCCTAGATGTGTCTACCATTCTGCTCAGCAAAGGAGTTGTAAACCAGATGAGTGAGAGAGAGAGGTCAAAGGAAGCATGGAGCAGCCAGTCCTGAAAATCCAGGAGAAGGAGAATGTTTACAATGTGGAGGAACCCAGTCCCCACCATCACAGGGTACAAGGAAAAGAATAAGACTAGAACAACCCCAGGGACCTGAACAAGTCCCAGTGCTGCTTAAAGATGGACAGGGTGGTCTGGGCAGAAGTGAGCTTTCCACCACAGGAGGTGTACCAGAAAATGATGGATGATATGGGAAAAGATTAATTGTTGTTGAAAGAGTGACCAGTGATATTTAAGATCCCATCCGATATGAATGCTTTACTACTCTAGCCTAGAACAAGGGCTGATTATGCTGAGATTCACTAACGGAAAAAAAGAGCCATAATACATAGCCTGTTCATAGTCTCCCTGTTACTAGACCTTCCTAAGAATACCTCTTGCCTGAATTGTCACCCATTACCTGTCACCTCTAAATACGTTATCTGCCCTGATGGCCTCCCATTAGCACACCCCGTATGTCCACTCAAGCATGGACTCTGCTCAAGTGTGTATCTCCTCTGTCTAGATCCATCTTTCTACTAATCTCTGAGTTTCTCACAAAGTTCTCTGTATAATTTAGACTCATATTTGGCTGAAAGTAATGGAAAATGTTACCACAATTGTTTAATCAATTGGGAAGGGGGTGTTTATATCCTACCTATCCCCTAAGATATCAGAAGAGATGGCTGCTTGCATTAGGTCCATGCCTCTGTGATGTCAGAGATGCTATGTGTCTCAATCTCTTGACTCTACTTATGATGGCTGCTTCAGCTCCAACTAAAAGAGTTAAAGGAAGTGAAAGAGAGAGAGACAGAGAAAGAAGAGAGTGAGAAACACAGGGAAGGGATAGCAATATATGACTTATGTTTACATCTTTTCATTGACCGAGACTATGTTGGGGGCCTCCTCCAGCTGAGATAGTGGCTGAAAATCTAATGTATAACTTTTACAGCCTGCATTCTAAAGGTAGGAAAGGAGAAGGGGATTGGATCAGGTACCGGGTGAACCAACCTATGGTGTCTGCTTCACCCCACTCTGATGTGTCCTGTCCTCAACGAGTTGGTAATATATCGGGTAAAATGAAACGAACACAAATAAAAGCATACCAGATTGAAAGGGAGTCCCCCCGGTATGACTGTGGAAAGGCCAGCACTACATGAATCAAAGGAAGTACCAAATGAGTCATATTTAAAGAAGAACAAATATGGTAAGCTTTCACAGCAGAGGAAGGCTAGACTTGGAAGACAAAATTTTTCAGGCAAGCAAAGATGGTGAGCCTCAGTAAATCAGTGATGTCAATGAAATGGCACGTGCAGATCCACATGGCAATTGGGTGCTAAGAATGGCAAGAAGCCAAGGATGGCTATGGCCTCAGGAAGTACTGATAGGTGATGAAAACTAGAAAAAGGACCTGTCCATGGAATGCTATGAATGGCAAGCTAAGGAATTTTAATTATTTTCAATAAATATAGTAAACCTAACATTCCAGCCTCATCTCTGATCACTCCTACATATTCACTCTAAATTTGAGTAACATGGCTATTTTCAGATCTCCAGACATGGTATATCTGCCCATGAGGTGGTCCCTCTGCCTTCAGTGTCCTTCTACCATGACTCTCTGGCCATCTTTTACCTAAACTTTCAAGAAACAGCTCAAGTGTCATTTATACTCTAAATGATTTTCTCAACCCATCCCTAATCCCCAGCCTCACCCAACCATGAATTCAATGCTCATTTTTCCATACTCCTAAGACTCCTACATACTCCTATTGTATAAGATTGATCACTCCATGTAATTACACTAATACAGGTCACTCTCCCTTCTAGAGTGTATGAATAAGGACTTACTTGGTGTGACTGACTTCTTTATTTCTAGCATCTAATATAGTACTGAATGAATAAATGAACTGAAAGTTTTGATCAAGGGAGCAACATAACTGAAGGCAAAGCCACATTCAGAGTATTTTCTGGCTTTCTCATTCTGAGAAGCTGATGATACAATGGCTGCATTACATCAGATATGGTAGGAGTATCTTTAAGTCTCTGTTTGCTGTTCCTGGGCATGATGTACTCACCTAAAGTCTTAAAACACTTTATAAATATAATTGTTTTTGGTAGCACAGCAGTAAGAGTGTATTCTTGCTTGGAATAACTTTTTAAATTTTTCACAAAGATTTTAAAAAGAAATACCCTGCTGATATATTATTTATTACTTTAGCCAATGGTTTTGAATGCCCGCTATGGGCCAGAGTCTGTGCTAGACGTCAAGAGGACACATCAGTGAAGTAAAAAGTAGACATGACCCTACCCTCAATGAGCCATTCCTCCAATGGAGCAAGAGCTTGCTCAGGATTATCAGAATAGGGGGAAAAGCAGATAAATTTGTAGAACATCTGAAGATGGCCTAGCACCATGGAGGAGAAAAAAAGAGGGAGCCATCAAAGACATTCCTAGGTGTAGTCTCCACATAACAAAGCAGAATAAGTGTGAAATATAGGACTGAGACAACCCTGAATTTGAAGTTAGCTGCAGCACTTTCTAGTTATGTGAATTTGGGCAAGTTTTTGTTTTATTTTTTGAATATTTATTTATCTTTCAGAGACAGAGACACATATCGTGAGTGGGGAAGGGATGGAGAGAGCCAGAGACACACAATCTGAAGCAGGATTCAGGCTCTGAGCTGTCAGCACAGAGCCTGACATGGGGCTTGAACCACGAGCTGTGAGCTCATGACCTGAGCCGAAGTTGGAAGTTCCACCAACTGAGCCACACAGATGCCCCTAGGCAAGTTTTTTTTTTTAATAGTTTCCTTTTTTAATGTTTTTATTTATTTTTGAGACAGAGAAAGACAGAGCATGAGCAAGGGAGGGGCAGAGAGAGAGGGAGACACAGAATCTGAAGCAGGATCCAGCCTCTGAGCTGTCAGAACAGAGCCCGACATGGGGCTCGAACTTACGGACTGTGAGATCATGACCTGAGCCGAGGTCGGACACTCAACCGACTGAGCCACCCAGGCGTCCCCTTAGGCAAGTTTTTTAATAAGACTGAGCCTCATTTCCCTCATCTGCAAAAACAAGAACACTGCACTTGAAGAGTGATATATGAAAATGTCACATAAGCATTTGATAAATGATTATTATATGAACATATTCTTAAGTTTATTTCAGTCTCCAGGCAACCTGCCCTGCCATACAGGTACTAAAATTTAGATGACAAGCCTAAAATTTACAGAGGCTAATCAAATCACAACTACTCATTGTGAGTGAAGAGAATCTTTACCCTTAGGATCCTTTCCATGGCACCACACATCACTCCCCAACATCCCAGGGACAGCCTCTCTATTTACCTACCTCCATCTCCTTCAAAATCACAATGGTAACAAACTAATTATCCGAGATCCAAAGAAACTTGCCACCCTGGAATGCAGAGATTCCTCAGTCTCTACTGTTCTCCCCAAGGCTCCCCTCTTAATGAGCTCTCCAGGGGCGGTTGATGGAAATACCGTCTGCCTCCTTGGGATGATTCATGTGAAAGGCAATCACCTCCTTCCAGGTCTTCACCCTTCCTCATCATT
Source organism: Panthera leo (assembly GCF_018350215.1). Lineage (NCBI taxonomy): Eukaryota > Metazoa > Chordata > Mammalia > Carnivora > Felidae > Panthera > Panthera leo. The sequence goes on from NC_056691.1 coordinate 81,665,775, forward strand.
TGAGTAAATCTTCAGAGACCAGTGATGGTAGCTGGGCATGAGAGAAAGCCTTGGGTGCCAGATGGCTGAGGCTACATTGAAAGATTACTTCTCTAAAGGAAGAGAAGTGTCTGAGATGACAATCACACACACAACAGTCAGAGTGTAGTGAATCCTGTCTGCTCCCACACCAAGTCTGGATCTTTTCTTCCTCACTTGATATGAGAGTTCTATCTCCCCAGCCCCCATGTTCTCCCTAATCACCAAGGCCAGTGAGGCTGAGGAGAAGATGCCTGGATTCTCGAATGACCACCCTGGAGGTCACGATCCCTTTTCTGAGTAAGTAGCTGTTATCATCTACCCATTGTTACACCCAAGTCCTACAAACCCTGGAGCATTAGAAACTAAGAAATCATGTTGTAAATCATCCCCTTTTCCAAGGACAAAATCTGAGGCTCAGATTCAGCATAGCTGAAACCACAAACCAAGTCATATATCCATGCTTCTAATGCCATGGTCTCCACATCCCTCTGTTTCTCCTTCTCCATTTATATAATACAGGAAGGATTTGTTATTCTAGTGGGTCAGACCCCAAGGAAAGAAGTTCTGCACTAGGAATGAAACAGATGTAGCTGCCCTGATCCTGACGGGGAGACCTAGCCTGGCCCCTGGTTGTCCCAAAAGCCAGGCCTGCTGAGGAAGCTTCCAGATACTATGGCCTCACCCTGACCTCTGAACATCTTCAGAACAGCCTAAGTCATGAGCTGACACATGTAAGTGGTAAGAGGAGACTGTGGTACTGGGTAAAAAATTGGGCCTCAAGTTTTCCCTATATAAAATGAGTACCTTGATTTCATCCTCATGTTCGTAATATTTCTTATGGAGTAATTCATTCTGTAAAACACATTGATAGCAGAATTGCTCTAATTAAAGAGAAAGAGACCCAAAGTACCTCTCATTCAGCCTTCCCCTCAGCTTCCTGATCCCTCTCGGGGTGGCCCCTGAGTCCCCAGGGGAGCAGTTTGGAAACTTATGAAATGGATAAACTTTAAGATCACTTCCATCTCCAACAACTTAGAATTGTACAAATGTCTCACAGGAATTTACATTCTAAAAAGAAATACTTGACCATTACACAGGGAGCTTTAGCCATGCCAGCCAGAAGCTTCGAAAGGTGACTGTGGGATTACTTAATACCAAGTCTTGCTGGGTAAGGATTGGAAGGAACTGGGGGAATTTCACCCAGAGAACAAACCTGGGGACATGGGCATTGTTTTCAAACATCAGAATGGCTATCATGGTATCTGATTCTTCTGTATTCCCAATGCTTGGGTTGTTTCCTGGCACTTGGTGAAACTTTGTCAAGTGAATCATAAATCAATCCATCAACCCATGAAAGGAAGGCATACCTAACATCACTAGCAAAGAGAAAGCCAGCTAACAGGATGCTGCTACTGGGGGGCTTAGTAGAATGCTTGGCTTTTGCATTTCAGTCCAAGATAAACGGGCTTCTCCAATTTTGACTGCAAAAGGACAGGGGCACATTTTAGGAGACAGTGGGCTCCATTTACTGGCAATATTTTAGTGGGATGACCTGGCATCTGTGTTCCTGATGGGCTCATGCTCTGACAAATAGAAAGGAAGAAAAATCTCTGAGTTTTATTTAAGACTTGATATTCTTTTTCTTATTCATAGACTTCAGATGCAAAGGGTTGAATTAATCACATACCCCAGTTCATAGCATATTGCCAACTCTGGACCCTTTTTTCTCTTACTTGTTTGCTTCCTCACCCACTCCCCACTACTGTTCCTCCCCCGTTCTAATATGCTTAACATTCAACTTTGTGTATGGATATCCTTGTTGTTTTATTGCATTTTTAAGTTATTTTTAAGGTGTACAATGTGACTTATTGATATGCATACGTTATGAAATATTACCATTTGTGTTGCATTTTTAATTTATATAAAACATCTTGCGTCATAGATCTCATTCATTCCCTTACTTTCTCACTCAGATTATGGGTTTTTTTTTATTTTTTTTTAACGTTTATTTATTTTTGAGACAGAGAGAGACAGAGCATGAACGGGGGAGGGTCAGAGAGAGAGGGAGACACAGAATCTGAAACAGGCTCCAGGCTCTGAGCTGTCAGCACAGAGCCCAACGCGGGGCTCAAACTCACGGACCGTGAGATCATGACCTGAGCCGAAGTCAGACGCTTAACCGACCGAGCCACCCAGGCGCCCCAGATTATGTTTTTAAAATCTATCAAAGTTGCTGTAATTCTAATCAGTTGTTTCTAGACAGCTGCACTGTACCCATGGCGGGCGCCTATCACATTTACCAGCCCAGTGAGGGACACCGAGGTTGCCACAAATTCCCCATCACTGCAGCTGACACTGTGGAAACATCCTCATCCAGAAGCTTCTATTTGCCTGTGTACCAATGTCTCTGGGCTTTCCATCTAGCAGCAGGGTTGTAAGCTCATGGGATATTTATTAACTTGACTGAATCATGCCAGTTGGTTCTGTAGAGTCTTGCACCAGTTTTATTTTCCAACCAGCAGTGTCCAAGGATCCCTATATTGCCACATCCCCTTGCAAGAGTTGACCTTATTCTCCTTTCTAATGTCTGCCAAGCTAACAAACGTCAAGTGAAATCTCATGGTTTATTTTGTCATTTCTCTGATAAGCAATGGATTTGAGCATTTCTTCATAGGCTTATTAGCCTTTTGGCTTTCTTGCTCATTTTTGTACTGGGATTCATATATTTCTCTTTCTGATGTGAAAGTGATCATTGCATATTCTACATACTATTATCTCACCTGTTATACTTGCAAATATCATCTCCTAGCCTTTCATATGTCTGTTAGCTTCATTCATACTTATGTAAACAATTTACTTTTGCCCTTTTTTTAAGAGTATCTTATTTAAGAAGTTCTTTCCCCTCTAGCTCATAGATATTCTCCTAGTCTTTTCCTATTAACTCTATAGATTTACGTGTTACCACAGATAAGCTCATAATACACCTGATTCCACCTTTATATATGATATTAGATAACAATTCTTTCTGATATCTTTCAATATAAAGAGTCGATTTTCCCAGTATTTCCAAACATTCCATCCTTTCCCCCATTGGTTTTTAGTACCATCATTTTCCTGTATTAAGTCCTTGTATAAATATAGGTCTCCCTCTGAGCTAGTTTTTTCCATTGGTCTTTTATCTGTTCTTGCACCCAAACCATGCTGTCTTTATTATTATGAACTTTTCTTATTCTTAATCTCTATTAAGACAAATGCCATCTTTTTACTTTTTATTTTCAAGTTTGACTTAGCTATTTCCTGATCTTTATTATTATTTGTAAATTTGAGAATAAAGTTATCAATGACTTCAAAAATCCAAGATATTTTGATTAAGATTGAATTAAACTTATAAATTAATGTGGGAAATAACACCTTTGTAATATTATTTATTCCAACCAAGAAGATGGATTTCTCTCCATTCGTTTTAATTATCCATATGCCCTTTATTAGACTTTGCTTCTACATAGCCATTTTGTGTATTCTTAGATAAATTAATTCCTAGAGATTTAGAGTCTGTACTGTGACAGTGGATAGCATCTCATTTATTACTACATATTCTGGTTATTTCTAGTCCATTCTCTTGGTTATTTCTTTCTATTCTAGAGAGATGCTATTGATTTTTTAGGTTGATCATGTTTCCAGCACCCCTGCTGAACTTACTTATTGGTTCTAATGTTTTATTAGTGGATTCTATTCTTTTTTCCAAGGAGATGAGCCAATCTTCTTTAAATAATGAAAGTTTTATTTTTTTTTTTCCTTCTTTTCCTTTCACATTTTTCTTTTCTTACAGCATTAGGCAGGATTTCTAATACTATGTTAAATATTTGTGGAGATAATGGATATCCTAATCTTGTTTCTCATTTTAAAATAATGCATCTAAGGTTTATCTATTTAGTGTGAGATATGCTGTAGGACTTGGGTGTAGATAGCTTCCACCAAATTAAGAATATCCCCTCCTGTTCCTAGTTTTCTAACAGAGATCACTGTAGACAGATGTTGAACCTTGCAAATGATTGTTCTGTTTCAATGAAAATTACCATGTAATATTATTCTCCTTTATTTTATTAATGTGGAGAAGTATATTGATGGAGTTTTCTGAAATCTGCATTACTGAGACAAATTCCGCTTGTTCATGATGTAATATTTTCAGTGCTATGTTGGGTTCATTTAACTATTGCTTTATTTAAGATTCTGCATCTATGTACATAAACAAAATGGGCCTATAATTTTATTTTCTTCTCTTGTTTTTCTTCTGGTTTTGGACTCGGTATCATACTGAACTTGTAAAATGGGCTGGAACGTTCCCTTTCTCCCCTCTGTGTATTATTTTCTGGAACAACTTGCATAAAATCGAATTAGCGATATCAAAAATTTGGTAGAATTTACCTTAAAGCCATTGGAGCCTGAGATTTTTTGAGACGGAAGGTTCTTGACTACCACTTATAATTTTTTTATAATTTATTAGTCTATTCAAATAATTCCTATAGATTTTGTATGTTTCTGGGAATTTATCCATTTCATTTAAACTTTTCATAAAATTTCCAATTTCTTAAGACTTATGATTTTATCTCTCATGCCTGAAATAACTTCTCCTTTCTTGACTATTTTTTCTTGCATTCTTTTTTTCCATGATTAATCTTGCCAAGGGGTCTATATCGTTGATATATCATAAGATCTGTGTATTAGTTTCCTAGGGTTGCTGTAACAAATTACCACAAACTTAGTGGCTTAAAACAACAGAAATGTATTCTTTCACAGTTATGGAAGCCAGAAATCCATAACCTTAAAATAAAGAGATCCTCCCGAATTACCCAAATAAGCCCAGTGTAATCATGGGGTCCTTCAATGTGGAAGAGTGGGGCAGAAGAGAACCAGAGAGGTGGCAGCACAAGGACTCACCCATCATTGCTGGCATTGAAGGCAGAGTGAGGGAGTCACTCATCAGGTGATGTGGGCAGTTTCTAGAAGCTGGAAAAGGCAAGGAACTAGATTCTTCTGTGGAGCCTCCGGGATGGAATACAGCCTTGTTGACATCTTGACTTTTCAGACTTCTGTCCTACAGAACTGTAAAATAAAATTTTGTGTTGTTTTAAGCTACTACGTTAATGGTAATTTGTTATAGCAGGCATAGAAAATTAACACACATTCCAATAAGAATTATCCTAAAGAATAGAAAATCCTTGAGGACTTTTGTTCCTTTACCTCTTTTCCTGGGAAAGACCACTTTGTCCTAGGTCTGTGCCCTGTCACTCTGCTGTCCCCTCTAGCTTAACACGTAGCTTAGCACTCCTTCCAGTGACCACTCTATTCCCCTCCTCAAATACACTAGCCTGGCTTACCGTAGATTGCAGGTACTACCCTTACCCTCTGCCTGACTTCCTCCAAATCGCATCTGTTATTTTTCAGCTGTACACAATTAAGTATGGAATACTAACAAGAAATAGTATTATTAGTATAAGCAACACTTACACAGAAATTGTAGTTCTCAAACACTTTTCAGATATGTTCTCCTACTTGAACTTAACAGTAAACTTCAAGAGATGACATTTTATCTTCCCCATTTTTCAGATGAGAAAAAAAAATGAAAACAAATATTCCCAACGGGAAATAGCCAGTATCTGAACCAAAACTAATTCCCAAATCATGAATTTTTCCCATTGACTTTCCTAGGAGTCTAGTCTCCCAGTTACTAATGTAAAACCCACAGTCTTATAAGGGATGGTCAGGGATAACATTTCTGTGAGCCAGTAATTGTGAGCCAGGTGGAAACCAGTAAGAAGCAAAACAAACTTGGACCCTGCCTAGGTAGCACTTTCACCACAGACCTGTCTACATGTTGTCCATGCCTTAAAGGACCCTTGCCTAGTGGAAAGATCCAATTTGGGCCTTCCGAGCACCAAGTATATCAGAGAGGAAGGAAATACTTCAGAAAACAATGCTGCTGTGTGCATGCACTTGTTCAAAGGTTAAAAGAGAAACAAAAGCCTGAGTTCTCCTAAGCAGGGCCATGAGTTTCATTCAAGGTCACTAAGCATTAAAAAAGATTTGTTTCTGATTGTCAAAAGTACCAGAAAGATGATGAAGACACAAAGGAGTACAGGATGTGGCCTTCTCTCATTCAAACTGTATCCCTAACTGTATCCTCCCTTACCTAACATTATTTGACCACTACTTATAGGCTCTCTCTTCTGCTCTTTTCTCTAAAAACATTATTTGACCACTACTTATAGGCTCTCTTTTCTGCTCTTTTCTCTAAAAACAATCCTGTCCTAAGGTGGGGTGGGCATATGGAGTGCATGGCTCTGTGACTCAGCATCTCACTGTCAACCCAGGTGGCTGCTGGCTGGTTCTAATTCTATGTCCAAATGGCTTCTTGTTGTGTCCTACTTCAAATGAACCCCTACCTTGGTAGATAGATAACTCATGCCTCAACTCCTGCCACACTGGAGCCTTGGCTTATTCTCCTTGGCTCTTGCCTTTGGGGGACAAAGAACCCATTCTGAACCTTGGCACCTTTCTGTGCATACCTCTCAGTATTCTTTTGCCAAAATACTGCATCTTCCCACATTTAGCTCCTCTGTGTCTTCCTTGATGCCACCCACCTCCCAAAACCACCAAGCTCAATGTTGGGTAACTGAACTTCCTCTGCCAGAGTCAGTTCTCCAACTTCTCCCTTACCCTTGACAATTCCACACCTTAATGCACATGTCAAATTTCCAGGTCCCAGCCATTCCTAGTCTGACCTTCTTGCCCATAATTAAACTCTCAAATGCATTCCAAAACCACTTTTTTTCAAGAGGGGTTGGGTCGAAGAATACAATCTCTACAGTATTTATGTGATTTCTATAGGGAGAATTTAGGTTACCCTACTTCTCTTATATAGGGGGAGCAGAAAGAGAGAAATCCAGGCCAGAAGTACCAGGTGTAAGCAACGAGGGGCTGGCAGCTGATCAAAAACTGAGGCCAGACAGAGCAAAAAGATGTATCTTAGATACAACTTGGGAAATGAAGTAAAATGATTACCTTCTGAACAATTTTCCAAGTATCTTTACCACATATCATTAGAATAGCCCAAGAACATGAGTATTACAAGTTTTGTCTTTGGATCAAAAACAAGAGATGAAGTACTTTGTTCAAGTTCACAAAATTAGTCAGATGCAAAGTTGGAATTGAAATCAAGGTAGCCAGAGGTACCTGAGTGGCCAGCGAACTCTTGATTTTGGCTCAGGTCATGATCTCACAGTCATGAGATCGAGCCCCATGTTAGGCTCTATGCTGGGTGTTGAATCTGCTAAAGATCTTCTCCCTCCCTCTGCCACTCTGCTCTCTCTCTCAAAAAAATAAAAATAAAAATGAAATGAAATCAAATCAAGAGAGCCAACACCAATTCTATGAAGTTATGGAGTTCTATCATAGAATACATGGTGGGCTGCATGATGACTCTCCTTCTGCAGCACATAAGCTGGAACAAGTTTTAAGATATCCCCTCTACCAGACTGAAGACCCCAAGCCAGGACACACACCTAACATTCCTTCATATTTTTTATTTACAGGAAATCAATGCTGAGGGGAAACCAGAGCCATATTCCTGAATTCCTCCTTCTGGGACTGACCAGTGACCCCAAATATCAGGAGTGGCTCTTTACCAGCTTCCTAGTCATGTATCTGGTCAACGTGGCTGGCAACTCAGTCATCATTGCAGCCATCCGGGGGGACACCCACCTCCACACCCCCATGTACTTCTTCCTCTCCAATCTGTCCCTGGTGGATGTCTGCTTTACAACCGTCATCGTGCCACGGATGCTGGCAAACATGTTGAGCAAGACCAAGAAGATCCCCTTTGCCCAATGCCTCACACAGATGTATTTCTTTGTGGCCTTTGGGATCACGGACAGCTTCCTCCTGGCTGCCATGGCTATTGACCGCTACATGGCCATCTGTAACCCACTGCATTACACCACGACTATGAGCCCCCAGCGCTGTCTCCTGCTGGTGACGGTGTCCTGGGTGCTGTCCCACCTTCACTCACTCACCCACACGATTCTCATGGCCCGCCTCTCCTTCTGTGGGCCCAACATCACCCACCACTTCTTCTGTGACGTCCAGCCACTGCTGACGCTCTCCTGCTCTGACACCTCTGTCAATGAGCTTTTGGCCTTCACAGAGGGCTCCTTGGTGATCATGAGTCCCTTCATCTTGATCATTGTCTCTTACATCCACATCACCCGTGCCGTTCTGAGGGTCCCTTCTCGAGGAGGCAGGCACAAGGTCTTCTCCACCTGTGGGTCCCACCTCACAGTTGTGGCACTCTTCTATGGGACCATAATATTCGTGTACATTCGTCCCTCATCCACCTACTCAGTGACAAAGGATCGTGTGATCACTGTCATCTACACAGTGGTTACCCCCATGCTGAATCCTTTTATTTATAGTTTTAGGAATAAGGACATGAAGCAGGCCTTGAAAAAGCTGATCAGGAGAGTAGAATAGCAAAACCCATATATGGTACTTCTCAGCATTCATTCGTTCAATAAGAACCCATGAAACACCTGCTATGTGCCAGGAACTGTACTTACTTATTAAAATATTACAAAGATACCTCAATCATAGCTCTGTCTTCAAAGTTAATCACAGTCCAGTGAGGGGGAATGAGACAATTACAATAGAAGGTTATTATACTTCTTGGTAAAAATAAAATGAGACACAGATGTTGATGCCTTACTGTATTAGACACATAGTTTACTTTTTTCTCTTGCAGTCTCTGTCTCATGTTTGTCACAGATATTACCAATGTTGTGTAAAATATCCTGATGAAAATCAGGAAAAACTTCTGTAGTGATTTTTTTTAATCCATTAGGATATGGGTCAGCTCCTAAGAAGCCTCAGTAAGTCAATGTTCTCATCATATGAGTTAATCATCTTAGGCACAATCCCCTTGGGTCTAGCTAGTAGATTTTCTTGTTACTTTTAGAATAGCTCATAACTTCCCCAAAGCTGTTCACATATTTTTCAGAGAAGGCAGCTTCACCAGTATGGTAATAAGGCCCTAAGATTATGAGGTCAAGCACTTAAGTTACAACTCAGTCCCACAAATTGTGACCATAATCAAGCCACAAAGTCTACTGAAGTAGACTTTTCTTCACCTACATAATGGATACAAAAAGTAATCTCACCGTGTGGTTGTGGGTGTCAAAGGAAAAATTCCAAATTTAGCAACTTTTGATTATTTACTTAACCCCTCTGAGCTTCTGTTCCCTAGTTCTGAAATTTTACTGCTTGTACTGGAGGTCCAAATCCACCATCACCAACTGTGATCTTGGGCAAGTACATTAACCTCTCTGTCCCTCAGTTGTCATATGCAAAGTGGATTGTTGTGAGGATTGAATGATATAACAAGTGTCCTAAGACATATACTATTTATGTTTTAAGTATTTGGAATAGTGTCTTGCACATAGCAAGCTCCAAATAAATTTCAGCCATTACATCAAAAGTATATGAAAGTGTGTCTGTAGACCCTTCCCAAATAACATTCGAAGTTTTGTAGTGAAGTGGGAAATAGTCATATTGTCATACATCCTCCAAGTGAGTTCAGTCTAAGTGTCTCCTGAAACTATTTCAGTATTTCCAAGTGTTTCACTATAAATGATCCTGTCCTTAGGACCTTATAACTATGTTGTCAATATTTTTAAGAATTCCAGTGGGTACAGAGAAGGCCTCCCCAATACCCACAATAACAAAATGTCCCCCAGGCTCCTTTTTCCCTCCCTCCTCCCTCCATCCCATCTTCATTTCCAATAACGTTCAAATAATTCCTCTATCAAATAGAACCTTCATGAGGAATGCTGTTCAGCACTTCAAAGTTCTGAAATACAATCTAAAGCTGTGAGATATGAAGGAGACAAGTGAAGAAAAGATGGGGGACAAAAATATAACTTTACCCAGGAGGAACTAAGGGGACTGGATACAAAAAAGGGAGGGGGGAAATGTAGGAACCTTCCTGCAGAGGAAAAGAGAAGTTATGGTAGATGATTACATTGCTCTCCAAAGAGTACAAGCTTTCAGGGGCTCCTGGGTGGCTCAGTCATTTAAGCGTTGACTTCAGCTCAGGTCATGATCTCACAATTAGTGAGTTTGAGCCCTGCGTCGGGCTCTGTGCTGACAACTCAGAGCCTGGAGCCTGTTTCAGATTCTGTGTCTCCCGCTTTCTCTCTCTCTCTCTCTCTCTCTCTCTCTCTCTGTCCCTTCCCTGCTTGTGCTCCCTCACTCTCTCTCTCTCAGCTATAAGATAAGTAAGTTCTGGGATCTAACATACAGCCTGGTGATGACCATTAACAATATCGAATTATATACTTGCAATTTGCTGAGAGAGTAAATAATCTTAAGCGTTCTCACCACAAAACAGAAATGGTAACTCTGAATTGATGGATGTGTTTATTGTGGTCATCATTCCACAAAGCATATGCATATCAAATCACCATAAATATGTACAATTCTATAAGTCTAAAACTAGAAAGATTCTGATTTCCAAAATGAAAAGCCCCAATGATGTTACGTAGGACACTGTGAACCTTTCTTACACACTGGTGAAAAAGAATGACCTGTAGCTACAACTTTCCATATGAATGAATGGCGACAACATAAAATTGAATATGGATGGACCTAGAGAGCATTACGCTAAGGGAAATAAGTCAGACAGGGAAAGACAAATACCATATGATTTCACTTATGTGTGGAATCTAAAAAGCAAAACAAATGAATAAACAAAGGAAAAGCAGAATCAGACTGTAAATACAGAAAACAAACTGATGGCTGTCAGGGGGAGGAGACTGAGGAGTGGGCAAAATGGGTGAAGGCAAGTAGGAGGTATAGGCTTCCGAAAGTCATGGAATGAATAAAAGGTACAGTGTAGGGAATGTGTGGTATTGTAACAGCATTGTATGGTGACAGATGCTAGCTTCACTTGTGGTGACCACGGCATGACATATAGATTTGCTGAATCACTGTGCTGTACCCCTGAAACTAATGTAACATCATGTGCCAACTATATTCAAATAAAAATTGTTTAAAAAAACATAAAATTGAGTGAAAGAAGCTAAATGATTCCATTCATGTAAAAGACAAGAAGAGGCAAATATAAACAATACATGATTTTCACACATAGACATAACTGGTAAAACCATAAGAAAAGTGTCCCATGTGTTTTATATACTCATTTTTATATATGATTTATTTTGCAATTTATAAAATTTAAAGGAATTTTGCGTGCAGAAGCCTCTATTACTTCAGTAGATTTTTATAGATGAGCCATCTCTCTGCCTTCTAGAGTCACAGGAAACACATCTGTTCATAGAACAGTAAGAATGTGAAGACAATGTGTAGCCCACCCTACATCAAACCTGTCCAATTCACTTATTATTATTATTTTCTGAGAAATAATAGGGTTTCTTTAAGAGGATTAGAATCTGATTAGAGTACACACTCCTTGGCAGATTAGGGTGGGGGGAGAAGGCAACCCCTCCCCCGCTTGTGCCCAGGGCAAGGGTACCAGGTGTAGTACTCTCAGGAGTCACAGACCTGGTCACTCTGAGAAAGTGCTCCTGACACTACTGGGACTCACAAATCCAAGGCCCAGAAGGGCCAGCTCGGAGGTTGGACATTTGCCCCATTTTGTCTCTAACTAGGAGGTTGGGGATTAGGTCCCAGGAGATACTCCATGTGAAAAGCCCACAGCTCCTCCTGGTTCCTGTTCCTGAGGACAGGTTGCTCCAGCCCCAAATCTTTAGTCCATGCTGCTGTTACAGAGAAGGAAACAAACTGAGGTTGTAGCAAGTCCTCTTGAAGAGAAGAAGGAAAGGCAAACCAAACTGGCAAGGCACACAAAACATCTAGTGATGGGGACAGGGTGCCTGGGTGGCTCAGCTGGTTAAGCGGCCAACTTCGGCTCAGGTCATGATCTCGCGGTCTGTGAGTTCGAGCCCCGCGTCGGGCTCTGTGCTGACAGCTCAGAGCCTGGAGCCTGTTTCGGATTCTGTGTCTCCCTCTCTCTGACCCTCCCCCGTTCATGCTCTGTCTCTCTCTGTCTCAAAAATAAATTAACGTTAAATTGTCAAAAAAAAAATATCTATGGGGCGCCTGGGTGGCTCAGTCGGTTAAGCGTCCGACTTCGGCTCAGGTCACGATCTTGCAGTCCGTGAGTTCGAGCCCCGTGTCGGGCTCTGGGCTGATGGCTCAGAGCCTGGAGCCTGCTTCCGATTCTGTGTCTCCCTCTCTCTCTGCCCCTCCCCCGTTCATGCTCTGTCTCTCTCTGTCTCAAAAATAAATAAAAAACATTTAAAAAAAATTTAAAAAAAAAAATATCTAGTGATGGTGACAAAATGTGAGGATGATCAGAATTTCCAGGTAAGACCTGAGGGGGTAGAGGTGGGAGGCATTGGTCACACACAAACACCTCCTCCCCTATTCCTTCCTCCTTTCCTGTCCCTTCCTCACTCTCAGCCAAATAGAACCTGGCTCTCGTAACCACCATGAGAAAAGCTTTGCTTTGATTTGATATCCATGAATTCCCTGAGTGTCCAGCCTGAAGTTAGTGCAAGTGGTCCCCAAGCCCCCGGCAGTGGCCAAGACATGGCAGCTGTGCAATAACAATGCTGAGAACCCCTGGATTGTGCATAGACAATTCACTCCCAACCCACTGGATTGTGAATGGCTTCTGGAATCAGTCTATACCACCATCCAAGGAGTGAAATAATCTCCACAACAATTAACAGGTCAACAAGTCCTATCTCTTTTTTTTTTTTTTTTAATTTAAGACTCAGAAGTATATGCTATTTAGATTTATTTAGGCTCATTTTACAATTCAGGTTCTAGAAGGTAAATGATTTGACCGAGATGGTATGCCTGGGGATTCAAACCTGGGCCTATACATGTCACAAGTCCAAATGAATGCTCTGTCATGATACTACTAGGTCAGAACCATTGCCATCCAAGGTCACAATGATGATATTGGTGACTATGGTATTTACAACTCTATGAAACTTTACAGTTTTCAGAGCTCAACTTCCCACAGACAGGGACCAAGAAAAGTCCAATTTTCTCAGGACTGAGGGAGTTTCCTGGAAGTGAGGTGTTCAGTTTTGAAAGCAGAAAAGTCCTGGATAAACACAGAGGACTAGTTGGTCACTCCAGAAGGCACCTTTCTTCTGTTAAATCCATCAGGAGTAAACAATAATATCAGGAAAATCTACTATTTGACAAGCAGTTGATATAAGTCAGTCACTGTTCTAGCTCTTTACAATCCTTACCTAATTTAAACGTCAACAAAGTTCTGATTTCAGCATTATTACTTTCATTAAGCAGATGCAGAAACTGAGGCCAGAAAACCGTGTAGACCTGTTCAACATCACAGCGCACAAGGAGGCTGGTGGCCCAATGAAGCTTTGTCAGACCCAGAGGCAACGTATCTCATCACCACATCATGACACTCGCACAGGCTGGCGCTGACTCTGTGTGTGTTCATCCTTCCATACCATCCAAATGCACAACATAAAATCTCTCTTTGGGATTTTCCATCCAAAGGTCCTGAAGAAACCTTTAACTGATTCTGGTATTTTCATGCTTTCAACACTCTTATATGATAGGTTTATGTCCACATCTTACAGGTGAAGAAAATGAGACTCAAAGGTTACAAATAATTTACCCAAAATATAAAAAGCAATGAGGGTTGAGAGAGAGATGACTCTCCTTAACAACTGTGTAGTAAATGCAGATCCTCAAGAGATCCTATTCAGGCCTCACAAGCATATGAGACTGCTATTTTCATTTTTTTAAAAAGGTGGAAAAAAAAAAAAATAAAAAAAAAAAAAAAAAAAAAGGTGGAGAGTGGACTAAAACCTAGGAAGCTTCTTCTTAGCTAAGCTCCAGTTCAACCTCATCCAGGAGGTCTACAAGACAACTCTGAGACCACTAAAATGCAAAGTTCATTCCCAAGATCACCCACTGTCGCTGTCCACACTTCTCGGCCCTGTACGTGCTTACAACCCACCATGACAGACAGGAGTGCATTCTTGTGACCTTTGAAAAGAACACAGAAAACAGAGGAAAGGCTTTGAATGATATAACCTTTTGGAGTCTATGTATTTTAAGCAAGATTTTCCTGCACCTGTTCTACTTTAAATGGCAATTAAAAACCAAACCAGCGTCTCTGACTTCCTGCTCCTGGGCTTCTCTGCACACCCTGAGCAGCAGCCTCTCCTGTTCGGACTCTTCCTGGGCATGTACCTGGTCAGCGTGTTGGGGAACCTGCTCATCATCATGGCCATTGGCTCTGACCAGCACCTCCACACCCCCATGTACTTCTTCCTGGCCAACCTGTCCTTCGTCGAGACCTGCTTCACCTGCACCATTGTCCCCAAGGTGCTGGCAAACATCCTGACACAGCGCCACGCCATCTCCCACACTGGGTGCCTCGTGCAGATGTACTTCTTCATGGCGCTGACCCTGCTGGATGACTTCCTGCTGGCCGTGATGGCATATGACCGCTACGTGGCCATCTGCCTTCCTCTCCACTACACCACGATCATGTGTCCCCAGCGCTGCCTGCTGCTGGTCGCCGCATCCTGGCTCTGCTCCCACCTCCTGGCCTCCTCGCTCACCCTCCTCATGTCTCAGTTCTCCTTCTGTGCCTCTCATGCCATCCCACACTTTTTCTGTGATGTACCCCCACTCCTCAAACTTGCATGTTCAGACACCCAGATCTTTGAAGTCACGATGTTAACTGAAGCAGTTCTCTCCGGCATGATTCCACTCACCTGTGTCCTGGTCTCTTATGCCCACATCATGCACACGGTTCTCAGGATTCCCTCTGCTGGGGGGAAACACAAAGCCTTCTCTACCTGTGGCTCTCACCTGTCAGTGGTTACTCTCTTCTATGCGACACTCTTTCTGGTGTATTTCCAACCCTCATCCTCCTACTCCGCAGACACCGGAATGGTTGTATCTGTGATATATACGATGGTCACCCCCATGCTGAACCCCTTTATCTACAGCCTGAGGAACAGGGACATGAAGGGGGCTCTGTGGAGACTCTTTGGCTGGGGAAGATGTTCTCCTCAGTAAAGGGTCCTTCCTCAGACTGGGAGCTCAGGCTCTCTGAAATGCCTTTTCCCTGCACTTCCCCATTGTAATTTTGAAAACTCAAGTTCAAGCAAGATGGATGCTCAACATCACAACCAGGTTTAACAAACAGAGAATGCCTTACTGGCCAGAATTACAATCAGAGATACTGGAAAGGGACAGAGCTGCACCCCTGGAAGATGAGTGGCCAGCAATCCCTACAGGGTGACTTGACTAGTGGTATAGGCGTCCAAGCAGATCCAAGCCAGAGAGTAGGAATCACCAAGAACGACATCAGACAGAATTTGGGTGCTAGGAGGAAGCCGGGTAGAAGCAGCTCAGCCTGGGACTAACAGGTCCCACTCAGCTACAAGAAATGCTCACAACCAGGAAGGCTCAAGTGCTCAGAGTTTCAGGGACCATTTCCAAGCCCAGCTTTGGAAACAACTCACTGATAGGGACTAACCTACCCATAGAGAAGGCTGCACCAAGAAGACACGCTATTTGCTGGGACTAAGAGGACAAGAAACATTTGAGGAGAAGAAACTAGGCACCGACACTTCAGAGGACTGGGCCCAAATCACACATCAGGGATCAGATCTAAGATTCTGACAGAGAGTAATTATTAGTTATGGACAAGTCCTTGATTCTTTGGTATTTAAATTCTAGTTTATTTCATTTGTCTCAAATACAGAATAATCCATGCTCATTATAGTAAATTTGTAAAACATGAATAGGAAAAAAGAAAACACTCACTATCCCTCCATATAAAGAAAGCCACTGATAAGATTTCACAGTATTTCTCACCTATCTTTTTCTAATGACTTTTTGTCTTTACTTTGTTGAGAAAATACTGCTGGTACAATTATATATACTTTTTTGCTTAATCTTATAACATGAATTGTCTCCATATTATTATCTCTTCCTGAACACTTGGCTCTCTGAGAATACATTATAAAAAATGCCCATGATGTATATGGCATTTCACCATTGTTGGATGATTAGGGGGATGAAAGTTTCTAAGCTTTCACTATTACAAATAACGATGCAAAGAAAGTCTCGAAAAAGAAATTATTTTCATATATCATATTTAATATTTTTAAAAGTAGAATATCTATGGGACACCTCGGTGGGTCAAGTCAGTTGAGTGTCTGACTTCAACTCAGGTCATAATCTCACAGTTCATGAGTTCGAGACCCACATCTGTGCTGACAGCTCAGACCCTGGAGCCTGCTTCGGATTCTGTGTCTCCCTCTCTCTCTCCTCCTCCCCTCCCTCACTCTAGCTCTCTCCCTCTATCTGTCTCTCTCTCTCTCCCTCCCTCCCTCTCTCTCAAAAATAAACATTTAAAAAATGTTTAAAGATTCTCTATCTCTCCCTCTGCCCCTCTCCACTGCTCATGCTCTCTCTCTCTCAAAAAAAAATAGATAGATAGATAGATAGATAGATAATAGATAAAGTTAGTAGGATATCTAAGTAGTACGTTTACAGGACCATTTATCCAGCCAGCCAAAATTCCCAAATGAGAGTGCCCTTTTGTCTACATCTTCTCCATATTTTGATGTTCACATTGTATCCTTAATTACAAATGATAGGATAGCCAAAATGGTATCTCCTTGCTTTACTTTTAATTTCTTTGATTGTTGGTGAAAGCACTATTTTCCTCAGTCTGTTAACCATTTTTTTCCATTTCACTCTTTTCTTTTTCTTTTTTTTTCTTTTTAAAAAATTGTTTTCAATGTTTATTTATTTTTGAGAGACAGAGAGAGAGAGAGAGAGAGAGCGAGCATGAGCAGGGGAGGGGCAGAGAGAAAGGGAGACACAGAATCTGAAGCAGGCTCCAGGCTCCGAACTGTCAGCACAGAGCCTGACACGGGGCTCAAACTCATGAACGATGAGATCATGCCCTGAGCCTAAGTCAGACACATAACCAACTGAGCCACCCAGGTGCCCCATCTTTTTTTTTGAGAAAGAGTGAGTCTGATTGTGAGCAGGGGGCAGAGACAGAGGGAGAGAGAGAGAATCACAAGTAGGCTCCAACCTTCCAGCACAGAAACTGATGTGGGACTTGAACTCAGGAACCCTGATTTCATGACCTGAGCCAAATTCAAGAGTCAGATGCTTAACTAACTGAGCCACCCAGGCGCCCCTATTCCTTTTTTAACTGAAGTGTAGTTGACTGGGGCGCCTGGCTGGCTCAGTGGGTGGAGCATGCAACTCATGATCTTGGGGTCATAAGTTCGAGATCCATGTAGTGTATAGAATTACTTTAGGATATACATTTGTAAATCTTTATTTATTTGAGACAGAGAGAGAGCAGGAACAGGGACAGAAAGAAAGAGACACAGAGAGAGAATGCCAAGCAGGCTCTGTGCTATCAGCACAAAGCCTGATGAGGGGTTTGATCTCATGAATCATGAAATCATGATCTGAGCCGAAATCAGGAGTCAGATGCTCAACCGACTGAGTCACTCCCATACCCTTTTGCTTTTAAGTAAAATCTTCAGAAAGAAAAAATGAGCATAGATAGAAGTACACTTGACATGTAATATAATAATATTGCTTTCAGGTGTACAACATAGAGATTTGACAATTATATATATCACAATATGCTCCCCACAATAAGTGTATATTTGGGTGTTAGGAAACTCAGCTAGAAATAATCTTAGGAGTAAAAGACATCATAATGGCTATTAGAAAATTTTTTATATGAATGAAAACCAATTATGATGGAAAGAGCCCAAATATCCATCAACTGATGAATAGATAAAGAAGATGTGACATACATACATAAATATATATACATATATATATTCACATATATATGTATATATATACACATATATAATGAAATATTACTCAGCCATCAAAGAGAATGAAGTCTTGTCATTTGCAATGACATGGATGGAGCTAGACTGTATTATGCTAAGCGAAATAGTAAATCAGTGAAAGACAAATATATGATTTCAAACACATGTGGAATTTAAGAAACAAGACAGATGAACATATGGGGCAAGGGGGAGTGAAGAGAGGGGAAAAGACCATAGAAGATTCTGAACGACAGAGAACAAACTGAGGATTGAGGCAAGGAGGTGGTTGGGAGATGGGCTAGATGGGTAATGGGTATTGAGGGCACTTGTGATGAGCACTGGATGTTGTATGTAAGTGATGAATCACTGAATTCTACTGAAACCAATATTGCACTGTATGTTAACTAACTGAAATTAAAAAAAACAATTACGAAACACTATTTACAGGAAATTCTTCACAGGAAACTTACAGTTCTTACAGTTAGATGCAAATATTAGAAAAGAAAAGGCTGCAAAATAAGCTTAGAATCCATCTTAAAAAGAACAATAAAATCAGTCCAAGGAAGAAAACAGATGACAGAAAAATACAACAAAATAGAAAAAAAAAACACACGATAGAGAAGACCAACAAAGCTAAAAGATTATTTTTTGAAAAGATCACTTATATTCCTCTGATGAAAATGGTCAGATGGGGAAAACACCAATCATCAGTAACAAGAATGAAGAAAGTGACATTACCTCTGATATTAAATAAAGAGGATACTATGAACAATGTTAAAGTTTATTTACTCCGGGGGGGGGGGGGGGGGCGGAATCCCAAATGGGCTCCATGCTGTCAGCGCAGAGCCTGACATGGGGCTCAATCCAACGAAGCACAAGATGATGACCTGGGCCAAAATCAAGAGCCAGACAGTTAACCGACTGAGCCACCCAGGTGCCCCACAATGATATATAAATTTTAAATTTTAGGTTAAACACACATTTCTAGAAAAATATAACTCATCAAAACTAATTTAGTAAGAAATAGAAAACTGGGGGGCGCCTGGGTGGCGCAGTCGGTTAAGCGTCCGACTTCAGCCAGGTCACGATCTCGCGGTCCGTGAGTTCGAGCCCCGCGTCGGGCTCTGGGCTGATGGCTCGGAGCCTGGAGCCTGTTTCCAATTCTGTGTCTCCCTCTCTCTCTGCCCCTCCCCCGTTCATGCTCTGTCTCTCTCTGTCTCAAAAATAAAGAAATAGAAAACTGGAATAGACATATCAGAAGCTGAATGTGTAGGCTTTCCTCAAAGAAAGTTTCAGGCCCAAATGGCTGTAAGAGTGAGTGTCTATACACAATCCAACCAGGAAAATATTTCAGGCTTCCAAACCCTTTCAAAAATTTAGAGAGGCACCAGGCTGGCTCATGTTGGGTGTGGAGCTTAATTAAAATTTAAAAAGATATATTATATTAAAATTTAAAAAAAAAGAAAATGAGGAATATTCACTCAATTCCCTTTATGAGATTAGCACAACATTCATACCAAAAAGTGACAGGAACATTGCAAAAAAAATTACCATTACAAGCTGATCTCCATGAAGATAAATGCATCAAAAATTTTATAAAATAAACATACCAATTCAAACTAAAATATTAGCAATACGATCACAACAATGCAGAGACAATAAGATATATCATTACCAAGTTGAGTTTTCCTAGGAAGGTATGGTTGATTTAACACTCAAAAGTCAATCAAAGTAAGTCACCATATTTAAAAAGCAAAGGACAAAAATCATTAGATGCAAGAACATCTCAATAGATGGAAGAAAAAAGAAAAAACATGTCATACAATTCAACATCCACTCACTGAAAGTCCTCCTAGCAAAATGTGGATAGAAGAAAACTTTCTTAATCTCAAAAAAAAATTGCCTTTTTGCAAACACACAGCACATATAATATATAAAGCTTATACATTTAAATCTCTGCTGTCTAAATGGGGAACAAGACAGAATACCAGCTCTCACCACAGCTAGCCCACACTTCACCTGAGGTCCCACCCACTGCAGGAGAGGAAAAAAAAATAAGATTTAAACTCTGTAAAGGAGGAAACAAGGCAGCATTTTGTTTACAGATGATATTTCCATATAATTGCAATTCAGAAGAGTCTATGGAGCAACGATTTGTTTAATAATTAGCTATATTGATGTAAAAACAAATAAATATAGACACCTACACACACATACACACACACTTCATAACATACACAAAAATCAATTCCAAGTGTACTAAAGAACTGATTGGGAAGAGCATTATTATAAAGTTTTTAAAAGAGAATGGTGGAAAATGTCTGCCTCAACTCAGGAAAGAAAGGGCTTCTTCAACTAGACACAAATAAAACGCTAAGGGAAAATAATTACACACACACACACACACACACACACACACACACACACTTGAATTCAATCAGTTAAAGTAAAAATATTTATTTAGCAAACAGCACTATAATGAGTGAAAAGACAAACCACCAAGATATAAGAAATATTTATAATGCATAAATCAACAAAAGGCTAGTATCTAGGATAAATAGCTCTAAATAGTTCTACAAATACATTAGAATATAACAAATAACTAAACGGAAAAATGAACAAAACTTTAAACAAGCAGTTTCAAAATAAGGAAATGAAAATACTAATAAGTATTTACAGGGTCCTCTATCTCATGATTAATCACTGAAACATAAAATCAAAGCATCAGGAATGTCCCCCAATGCACACCCAACATGATGACCACAACGGAAAAGGCTGAAACCACCAAGAGTTATCAAGGATGTGGTGCAGCCAGCACTCGCACACACTGCTGGTACAAGTGCAACTTGACACAATTTCTTTGGAAGTCAACTTGATGTGTGCACTAAATGGGGGGATATGGACATCTCAGATCCCAGCAGTGCCACTCCTAGGCATGTCCACAACAGAAAGGAATGCGTGTGCACACCAAGAAACATGTACAAGAATGATCATCCTAATATCATTCCTAACAGCCACAAAGCCAACTATTCCTTCAACCTTAGAGTGTGTGAGTAACACACACGGTTACAGTGGAGCAACTCACCTCGATGGTAATGAGCAGACTGCCACTACATACACCTATCTAGATGAATCTCACACGAGTAAACTTTCGAACAAAAGAAGCCAGAAACCAGAATACATAATGAGTGAGTGTGTTTACTGAAGTTCAGAAACAGGCAAAGATAAAATAAACTGTTAGAAAGAGGATAGGGATTATTTTTCTCTGAGAAGGAGAGAAAAGTAATGATTTAGCAAGATACACAAAACGAGCTTCAGATGTGCTGGCAATGTTTTACTTCTAAATCTGGGAAGTGATACATAGATGACTGCTTTCTAATAATTTCCCGGGTGCAAGGTTTCTGTTTTCTGCAGTTTTCTGTATGTGTTACTCTACGCTGATAATTTTTTTAGGTCTATCCATCTTTATTTTATTATTTTTTATTATTTATTTTTTTAGAGGGAGAGTGACTGGGGAAGGACAGAGAGAGAGAGAGAGAGGGAGAGAGAATCCTAACCAGGCTCCACACAGCACAAAGCCTGACATGAAGCCTGATCAAATGACCCTGGGATCATGACCCGAGCTGAAATAAAGAGTTGGAGCCTCAACCAACACACCCACCCAGGCACCCGATTAACTTTTTTAAATACAACAATTACTACTACATAGGCACCAGAATATCTATCTACATTTCTATCATAAAAAATCTCTCATGAGAGAAGGATTATCTGCATGTTCTCAGTGAACTCATTGAGCAACAAAACATGATCCGAATTTACACAAGAGTATTTACATTCTCAACTAGTTGTACTCAGTGTGAATATGCATTCATTCTGTCGTGGAAGTGCCATGTGTCTGATTATGGAATGCTACCCCAGAATCCGCTGAGAGAATCACAGACAACATACAGACACAGTAATTCCCAAGCCAGAAGTTCTGAAACTGAAACGTCAGCAGGCAGCAAGGGTGTACAGTGAGGGGTGTATGAGACGACACCGAACAGGAACGCCCTGCGGTTACAGGCGTCCCATGAACAAATGTGGAAGAATAATGCAGGGCAATATAAGCGATCTACAGAAGAATATAAAAGTATAATTCCATTCGCATAAATGACAAGAACAGGCAAATTTAGAGTAAACCATACAGTTTAGACATCTATGCGTGTTGGTCCTCAAACTGGCCACAGTACACAGAGGGCAGGGACAGAACAAGGAAAGAGGCAGGCCACTCTGGATTGGCAGGGAGCAGTGCTAATAAGCAAGGGAACCTACGCACAAGGCATGTGTCTTGGGCACCCCAAGACAAGTTGATACCCACACCTGCCTGCCAGAATCCTAAAAGTTTATACAGAGAGAGGCCTCATAGGGGTTCAGTCACTTCGCCCTCCAGAAGGTCTCAACAGCACCTTGCTCTCTCAGGGCTGTGACCTTCACACCGGCTCCCACTGTGGGAAAAAGGCAGAGCTACATTCCGAGGAGAGGAGAGGTGAGGAGCCTCCCGTTACCTGGGGACAACTTATGGATCCAATGGTGGTCACATCTTCTCCATGAACTCTTCAACAACGCACATGTGGCAAAGCTATAAAGAACAGAAAGAAATAGTACACATATTCACAATGGTTATTTCCTCAAAAAGGGGAAGAAAGGATATGATTAAACACACGTACACACAGGGCTTCTACAAGATTGAACTATATACCACTGAAGCTGAGTGGTGGGAGAGTGGTCAGTAATTTTATTATCACTCCTTCAACAGCACATACACGTTCTATAAGCTTTTTTATGTAAGGTAAAATTACAACAAAAGATAAATATATTCAGAAACTGTATCCCAAGCCTGATGTAGAGACCACATAGTGCTTGTATCTCTGTTCTCTGGAATCAGAGAAAATAGGAATACTCCTGCTACTATTTCTACTATATGACAATTGAAGGTGTTGATTGTGCTATTTTATCTACATTTTTCCCCTTGTTTTCTAGGACATACTGCATTCCATCCATGGGGACTGGGCTCCAATTAGAAAAGTATGACTCCATGATAGAGCCAGGCCCCGGTCAGGATCAGGGCTACGAGGATGGATCCGAGCAGCACGTCACCCCAGGGAAAACCAGGAAGGCCATCTGGTCATCTGAACGGTCTTATCACTGACACTGCTGGGACTCAGGGGGCCACGAAGCAGAAGGGCCAGCTGGGAGGTTGGACAATCGCCCCACCTAGGCTCTAACTAGGAGATCTGGGAATGGGTCCCAGGAGACACTACCTGTGAAAAGTCAGCAGCCCCTCCTGGCTCCTGTGCCTGACATGTCACCAAGGACCTGAGTCTCCAGTCCGTGCTGTTCCTACAGACAGGGAAGGGCTCAGTGACTCTAGCCATGTCTTCTCAAAGAGTCAGTGGGAGAGCAAACCCAATCTCCTTCCTGGAAGTGTCAGAGACTGAGGCTGGCCAGCATGTCCAGGTAAGAACTGAGGCATATGGATGGGGAATGAACGGTCCACCTAAGGCCCCTTGTAAGCATGCTTGAGCATGCACACACACATACGCGCGCGCACACACACAAACACACACACACACACACACGTGCGTAGCAATTCGGCTTCTCCTTTTGCTTTTTTCCTCTCTATCCTATACCTGTATCTGCCAATCGATTTCTGGCTCTTCTGATCACCTTCTCTGGTGTCCTTCATGTCCCTGATGGTCCTCTCTGAAGTCACTAAAGAGAATGGTCTTCAGACCACCCTTCCCCAAGCCCCACCTGTGACGTTCACATAGCACCTAGGTAACAATAAGCACACTTCCCTCTCAGTCCACTCAGCAGGTGTGGGTCCAGAATCTCTCTCGGCCACCACCCCAAATCACTTCTTCACAACCCTTCTCTTTCTAAAATGTTGAGCCAGCAAATAACTATTTTAGATACACTCATTTATACCCATTCTTCCACTAATAATTTGAGGGGCTCTGATGATTCAGTTATTTAACCAAGTTTACACATGGCTTTCAGATGCTAAAACAAATGCTTTGCATTGACAGTTCTGAGGTATAACCCTTCAAAGGTGGTAGTGCTTCTGCTGATGTTAAAGGTGGTGACGGTGGTGGTGACACTGGGTGTTGACATCTCACAATTGACAAACCCAATCTGCAGACATTGACCAGAACACAACAACCACAAAACACCCTGTACGGCTTGGCTCACCTTGTACAAGATGACTGCTGTTTTATTAAAAACAGCAGTAACAATGCTAAATCCTATTTACTGAGCACTTGCTATGT
The DNA here is from genome assembly GCF_018350215.1 of Panthera leo. Classification (NCBI taxonomy): domain Eukaryota; kingdom Metazoa; phylum Chordata; class Mammalia; order Carnivora; family Felidae; genus Panthera; species Panthera leo. The sequence goes on from NC_056691.1 coordinate 81,690,064, forward strand.
GCCACCCTTGGTTTAAATAGTATACCATAATTTTAATCCAACTTAATCCTCATAACCACTATATTCAGTAAACTCAATTGTTACTGCATTTAAACAGATGTTGAAACTAAAGCCAAATAAGGTTCCATGACCTTCTCAAAGTCACATCAAGAGTACAGATTGGAGAATGCATTCCGATTCCTGAGGGTATATTATGTTTTTATCACAGCACTAAATAAACATGACATTAACCCGTGCTGCCACTGACTGTTCATCACATTTCTTTCTCCACACCATCAAACGGGAACATGGGAATTTCTCATCTTGATTGCACATCATGATTGATAAAGAAACTTCAACAGATTCCAGCCTTTGGTCCCTTCAACAGACCTCTCAGGTAGGGCTAGTATCTATCTTACAGAGGAAGGAAGGAAGGCTCAAAGGGAGAAAATAGCCCCCAAAGTTAAAAGGCATGTGGGGAACAGAGCCATAAAGCACAGCATGCTATGCTTTTCCGTGACATCCTATGTCTCCACTTCACATTTCAGCAACTGCTACTAACAGAGACAGGGGCATCACCACCCTCAATAGTAACCTGCCCTCCATACATATCACCTCAGTCATAACTTCAATGACTCCATGAAAGTGTTGCACATAGTCCAAATGAGGTAACACACATTCAGCGTTAAGTGGCCAACCAGGGTCAGACCAAGAATAAGAAACAGAGAATAGATTCCCATCCCATCTCCAGGATGCCAAAGCGCAGAAGATAAAAAGAAAGGTGTTGATGGTGAGGGTGGTGAGGAGAATGAAAATGATATGCCCTGAATGATAGAGTGCTTCCCAGTTTCCAATGTTCTCACGTCCACGGTGACCCATTGGAATGATCTTCAAAGACAAAGGGCTCCAGAGCACTCCATACACCTGGAGACCCCTGGACTCAGCTGGCTCCTCTCTGGAGAAGCTATTCCTCTTCCATCTCCCTCAATATGCCCCCGCACACTTGCACACATGCATGCACACAGGCACTCCATGAGTCCATGAAATCCTAGTAGATGCATGATCCCAAAAGTAGCTCCAAAAAAGAGATAATCCAAAGTGTTGCTCTATGTTTACTATAAAAGGAATTAAATGTGAAGCAGTTCTTTCCAGTGAATCCCCATTCAGTATCATTCAGACAATCCATGGCAAAAACTTGCCACATTATAGGAATCTAGAATGCAGACTACGGCCCCACTCTGACACCTCACTACCATAGACCACAGTCCTCATATCTGCAAACCTGCACTTATAGCTGCTAGTGAATCTCAGTGACCTTTCAAAGTATAGAGAAAACAGACCAGTAGCAAACTGTACTAGTCAGAGCTTAATTTCATTTAAGCAAGATTCTGCTCCAATTTCTCCCCTTGAAGGAAATCAGAAACCAAACCAGCGTCTCTGACTTCCTGCTTCTGGGCTTCTCTGCACACCCTGAGCAGCAGCCTCTCCTGTTCGGACTCTTCCTGGGCATGTACCTGGTCACCGTGTTGGGGAACCTGCTCATCATCATGGCCATTGGTTCTGACCAGCACCTCCACACCCCCATGTACTTCTTCCTGGCCAACCTGTCCTTCGTCGATACCTGCTTCACCTGCACCATTGTCCCCAAGGTGCTGGCGAACATCCTGACACAGCGCCACGCCATCTCCCACACTGGGTGCCTCGTGCAGATGTACTTCTTCATGGCGCTGACCCTGCTGGATGACTTCCTGCTGGCCGTGATGGCATATGACCGCTACGTGGCCATCTGCCTTCCTCTCCACTACACCACGATCATGTGTCCCCAGCGCTGCCTGCTGCTGGTCGCCGCATCCTGGCTCTGCTCCCACCTCCTGGCCTCCTCGCTCACCCTCCTCATGTCTCAGTTCTCCTTCTGTGCCTCTCATGCCATCCCACACTTTTTCTGTGATCTTCTCCCTCTCCTCAAACTTGCCTGTTCAGACACCCAGATCTTTCAGGTCATGATGTTTGCTGAAGCAGCCCTCTCAGGTGTGGTCCCTCTCACCTGTGTCCTGCTCTCTTATGCCCACATCATCCACACCATCCTCAGGGTCCCCTCTGCTGGGGGGAAGCACAAGGTCTTCTCGACCTGTGGCTCTCACCTGTCAGTGGTTACTCTCTTCTACGGGACGCTCTTTCTGGTGTATTTCCAGCCCTCATCCACCTATTCAGCAGAAATAGGAATGGTGGCATCTGTAGTATATACAATGGTCACCCCCTTGCTGAACCCCTTTATCTACAGCCTGAGGAACAGGGACATGAAAGGGGCCCTGTTGGGACTCTTTGACTCAGAAAGATGCTCTACTCAGTAGAGGGTCCTTCCTCAGACTGGAAGCTCAGGCTCTCTGAAATGCCTTCTCCCTGCACTTCCCCATTGTAATTTTGAAAACTCAAGTTCAAGCAAGATGGATGCTCAACATCACAACCAGGTTTAACAAACAGAGAATGCCTCACTGGCCAGAATTACAATCAGAGATACTGGAAAGGGACAGAGCTGCACCCCTGGAAGATGAGTGGCCAGTAATCCCTGCAGGGTGACTTGACTAGTGATATAGGTGTCCAAGCAGATCCAAGCCAGAGAGTAGGAATCACCAAGAATGACACCAGACAGAATTCGGGTGCTGGGAGGAAGCCAGGTAGCACCAGTTCAGCCTGGGACTAACAGGTCCCACTTAGCTACAAGAAATGCTCACAATCAGGAAGGCTCAAGTGCTCGGAGTTTCAGGGACCATTTCCAAGCCCAACTTTGGAAACAACTCACTGATAGGGACTAACCTACCCATGGAGAAGGCTGCACCAAGAAGACACGCTATTTGCTAGAACTAAGAAGACAAGAATCATTTGAGGAGAAGAAACTAGGCACCGACACTTCAGAGGACTGGGCCCAAATCACACATCAGGAATCAGATCTAAGATTCTGACAGAGAGTAATTATTAGTTATGGACAAGTCCTTGATTCTTTGGCTTTTAAACTCTGGTTTATTTCATATGTCTCACCTACAGAATAATCCATGCTTACTATAGTAAATTTGTAAACTATAAGAAATAGGAAAAAAGAAAAAAGAAAACACTCACTATTCCTCCATATAAAGAAAACCACTGGTAATATTTTACAATATTTTCTGCCTGTCTTTTTCTAATGACTTTTTGTCTTTCCTTTGTTGAGAAAATACTGCTGGTACAAATATATATACTTTTTTGCTTAATCTCATGAGTTATCTCCATATTATTGTCTCTTCCTGGACATTTGGCTCTCTGAAAGTACATCAGAATAAATATCCATAACATGTACGGTATTTCACCATTGTTGAATGATTAGAGGGTTTCTAAGCTTTCACTATTACAAGTAATGATGCAAAGAACATCTCTGAAAAATATTTTCATGTGTTCATAATCTGTTATATTTAATATTTTTAAAAGTAGAATATCTAACCTTTATAGGACCCTTTATCCATTCTGCAAAAATTCCCAAATGAGGGTGCCCTTTTGTCTACATCTTCTCCATATTTTGATGTTCACACTGTACCCTTAATTATAAATGATATAACTAAATGGTATCTCCTTGCTTTACTTTTAATTTCTTTGATTGTTGGTGAAGGCACTGTTTTCCACAGTCTGTTAACCATTTTCTTCCATTTCATTCTTTTATTTTTATTATTTTTTTATTTTTTGAGAGAGAGAGAAAGCATGAGTGCAAACAGGAGAGGGGCAGAGAGAGAGGGAGAGAGAGAATCCCAAGCAGGCTCCACACTGCCAGCACAGAACCTGATGTGGTGCTTGATCTCACAAACCCTGAGATCATCACCTGAGGCAAATTCAAGAGTCAGATGCTTAACCAACTGAGCCACTCAGGCATCCCTATTGTTTTTTTAACTGAAGTGTAGTTGACAAGGGCAATGCAAATCTTAATCTTCGGATTCTAAGTCTGAGCCTCACATTTTGTACAGATATTACTTTATAACATACATTTTTAAATCTTATTTATTTATTTGAGAGAGAGGGAGAAAGCACAGGCAGGGTAAAGGCAGAGAGAGAAAGGGAGAGAGAGATGCCCAAGTAGGCTCCATGCTATCAGCACAAAGCCTGATGCAGGGTTTTACCTCATGAACCAATAGATCATGACCTGAGCTGAAATCAAGAGTCCAACGCTCAACGAACCATGCCACCCTGGCGCCCTTTTACTTTTGCTTTAAAAGTAAAATCTACACAGAGAGGGGGGAGTCAAACCACAAGAGACTGTTAAATACAGAGAACAAACTAAGGGTAGATGGGGGGTGGGGGAGAGTGAAAATGAGTGATGGGCATTGAGGAGGGCACTTGTAGGGATGAGCACTGGGTGTTGTATGTAAGCCAATCTGACAGTAAATTATATCCATAAAAAAAAAAAAAGTAAAATCTTCAGAAAAGGGATGCCCGGGTGGCTCAGTCAGTTAAGCATCTGACTCTTGGTTTCGGCTCAGGTCATGATCTAACAGTTCATGAGTTCGAGCACTGCATTGGGCTCTGCACTGACAGCACAGAACCTGTTTGGGATTTGTCTCTTCCTCTCTCTCTCCCCCTCCCCAACTCATGCCGTATCTGCCTCTCTCAAAATAAATAAACTTAAAAAAAACTTTTTAATATCTCCAGAAAAAATGAAGCACAGACAGAAGTATACTTGACAGATAGTAGAATGATATTACCTTTAGGTGTAGGGGGGTGCCTGGGTGGCTCAGTCAGTTGAGCGTCTGACTTTGACTCAGGTCATGATCTCACAGTTTGTGGGTTCAAGCCCCGCGTTGGGCTCTGTGCTGACAGCTCAGGGCCTGGAGCCTGCTTCAGATTCTGTGTCTCCCTCTCTCTCTGCCCCTCCCCCACTCACGCTCTGTCTCTCTCTCTCAAAAATAAAGATTAAAAAAAAAAAAAGACAGAATACCAGCTCTCACCACAGCTAGCCCACATTTTACCTGAGGTCCCACCCACTGCAGTAGAGGGAGAAAAAAATAAAATATTTAAACCCTCTAAAGGAGGAAACAAGGTTGCATTTCAATTACAGATGATATTTCCATATAATTGCAATTCAGAAGAGTCTATGGAGAACCATTTGTTTAATAATTAGTTTTTTGATGTAAAAATAAATAAAATATAGACCCCCCCCCTACACACACACACACACACACACACACATCACAAGATACACACACAAAAAAAAAAAAACAATTCTCTAAAGAACTGATTGGGAAGAGCCAAATTATAAAGTTTTTAAAAGAGAATGTTGGAAAATGTCTCCCTGAACTCAGGGAAGAAAGGACTTTTACAAACAGACACAAGTAAAGTGCTTACAAGATAAAATATATATTGATGACTTCAATCAGTTAAAATAAAAATATTTTGTGTGTGTGTGTCTGTGTGTGTGTGTGTCTCGCATCCATGAAATACAGCCAGATCAACACTAAACCATCCTACACACCTAGTAAACTGATTGGAGAATTAACAACCTGCACAACCTGAACTACAGACTTCAGCAGGTATGTGGCATGGAGAGGTAAACTTGGGGAAAGAGAAGCCGGTGGCAGGCAGGGAGCTGCTTTTGCAGGTGGAGAGAGGACTGAGACTGGGTGGGGGGAGAATACGGGAAAAGCACCCCTCCCCAAAAGCAGCTGGAGAGAAAGTGGAAAATTGGAAACAGCCACAGGGACTAAACTAAAACGGGAGAAAGGAGAAAGGAGAGGGTTTAAATTTCATTAAGACTGTAAACAAGGGGAGTGCAAAGTCTGCAACTCCACAGCTCAATACCTGGCGGTGCTCTGGTGGGAAGGGTGAATCCCCAGGAACAGAGTGGGGTCTGGGAGGTTCTGAGGCCAGATGGGGAAAAGCGGTTCCACTGCTGGAAGGACATTTGGTAGAGACTGTTGAAGCCACCTGGTCCCAGCAGACCCCAGAAGGCGGCCACATTAGCTGGTACTGGTGTTAAGGATGAAGCCTGGTGCCAGATGTGTGTTGTGATTTTCTATAACCCGTGAAAAGCTGCTGCTACACTATCTCGCAAACTTCTTCTGGGGCGGGCTGGCACCTGGCCACAGTCTCGGGGCTCCGGCAGCAGCAGGGTCCAGCAAGCGTTCCTGGGTACAGCTGACATTCGGCCATTGTTTGGCCATTGCTCAGTGAGATCCTCTCGCAGAGGGGATGAACAGGTCAAAGCCACAGTCCTTCAGAAGTAAGGGGCTGGGGAAAACAGCCGCATCTGAGACAAAACTCGGGAGAGAGGTACTGCCTGGGGCCTGATCACGGACAGTGTAAAAGCAGGGAGTGGACGAAAGCTGAAGACAGAGGACGGGTGCACGATTGCTGATCGGAGAGAACAGTACCCATACTACACACTGGGTAGCTAGGGGATGCCATTTTCACCGCTCCAGTGCATATGCATACACACCTAGGAGCGCCACAACAACCTACCCCAGCAGGCTAGCAGTGCCATCTAGTGGAGAACAGAGCCATTACACTGAGCCACGCCCAACTGGGCCAACCTCACTCTTTAAGAACACAAGTCTCACCGCCTGCTTAGTTTATGGACTACAGAGCACTACAGAGTCTGACTTCTAGGGGAAAACGAAGTAATTTCAGTCCGATTTCAATCTGTTAGCAGGTCCAACTATTCAACATTCTTTTATTTTTCTCTTTTACACTACTTTTCTTTTTCTTGAATACAGAAAAAGAAAAAATTCATTTTTATTTTCAATTTTTATTAAAAATATTTTTCCTTATTTTTTTTACTATATTTTACTTTTGTGTAAGTTTTTTCAAATTCTATCTTACTACCATCATTTTATTTTAGTCTACTTCAGTGTATTCAATTTTTCAAATTTTCAAACAATTTCCTTTTTTTCTTTTTTTTCTCCTTTTCATTTCTTTTCTTTTTCTTGAATGCAGAAAGAGAAAAACTTCATTTTTACATTTAATTTCTATCAAAAATATTTTTCTTTAATTTTTTACTATATTTTTTGCTTTTATGTAAATTTTTTCAAATTCTATTTTACATCTATCATTTTATTTTAGGCTACTACAGTGTATTCACTTTTTCAAATTTTCAAACGATTTATTTTTTTCTCATTTTTTTTAGTTTCTTTTTCTTGAATACAGAAAGAGAAAAATTCTTTTATTTTTAATTTTTATTAAAAATATTTTCTTCGTTTTTTTTCTACTATATTATTTGCTTTTGTGTAATTTTTTTCAAATTCTATTTTTACTCCCATCATCTTATTTTAGTCTATTTCAGTGTATTCATGTTTTCAAATTCTCAAACAATTTCCTTTTCCCCTTTTTTTTCCTCTAATCTGTCAAACCACTTTCAACACCCACAAAAAACACACCTAGGATTTAGCATCATTTAATAGATTTTCTGTGTGTGTGTGTGTGTGTGTGTGTGTGTTTTTAATATTTTAATTTTAATACTTTTTATTTTAATTTTTCTACCTCCTTAATTCCTTTTTTCCCTTCAAAATGACAAAACGAATGAATTCACTCCAAAAGAAACAGCACAAAGAAACGACAGCCAGGGATTTAAACAACCCAGATACAAGCTAGATGTCTGAACCAGAATTTAGAATCATGACAATAAGAATACTAGCTGGAGTCAAAAATAGATTAGAATCCCTTTCTGCAAAGATAAAAGAAGTAAAAAATAGTCTCAATGAAATTAAAAATGCTATAACTGAGCTGCAATCATGGATGGATGCAGCAGCAGCAAGGATGGATGAGGCAGAACAGAGAATCAGCGATATAGAGGACAAACTTATAGAGAATAATGAAGCAGAAAAAAAGAGGGAGATTAAGACAAAAGAGCACGATCTAAGAATTAGAGAAATCAGTGACTCATTTAAAAGGAACAACATCAGAATCATAGGGGTCCCAGAAGAGGAAGAGAGAGAAATAGGGGTAGAAGGGTTATGTGAGCAAATCATAGCAGAAAACTTTCCTAACCTGGGGAAAGACACAGACATCAAAACCCAGGAAGCACAGAGGACCCCCATTAGATTCAACAAAAACCGACCATCAACAAGGCATATCATAGTCAAATTCACAAAATACTCATGCAAGGAGAATATCATGAAAGCAGCAAGGGAAAAAAAGTCCCTAACACACAAGGGAAGACAGATCAGGTTTGCAGCAGACCTATCCACAGAAACTTGGCAGGCCAGAAAGGAGTGGCAGAATATATTCAATGTGCTGAATCACAAAAATATGCAGCCAAGAGTTCTTTATCCAGCAAGGCTGTCATTCAAAATAGAAGGAGAGATAAAAAGTTTCCCAGACAAACAAAAATTAAAGGAGTTTGTGACCACTAAACCAGTCCTACAAGAAATTTTAAGGGGAAATCTCTGAGGGGAAAAAAGATGGAAAAAAATATATACATATATATATATATGAAGTAACAAATATTAGAAAGGACCAGAGAACACCACCAGAAACTCCAACTCTACAAGCCTCAAAACGGCAATAAATTCATATTTTTCAGTACTCACTCTAAACGTCAATGGGCTCAATGCTTCAATCAAAAGACACAGGGTAACCCTGTGTATCCACAGAATGGATAAGAAAACAAGAACCATCTATATGCTGTTTACAAGAGACCCACTTTAGACCTAAAGACACCTTCAGATTGAAAATAAGGGGATGGAGAACCATCTATCATGCTAATGGTCAACAAAATAAAGCCGGAGTAGCCATACTTATATCAGACAATCTAGACTTTAAAATAAGGACTGTATCAAGAGATGCAGAAGGGCATTATATCATAATCAAGGGGTATATCCAGCAAGAAGACCTAACAATTGTAAACATTTATGCACCAAATGTGAAAGCACCCAAATATATAAATCAATTAATCACAAACATAAAGAAACCCATCGAGAGTAACACCATAATGGTAGGAGACTTCAACACCCCACTCACAGCAATGGACAGATCATCTAATCAAAAAATCAACAAGGAAACAATGACTTTGAATGACACACTGGACCAGATGGACTTAACAGATATATTCACAACATTTCATCCTAAAGCAGCAGAATATATATTCTTCTCCAGTGCACATGGAACGTTCTGCAGAATAGACCATATACTGGGACACAAATCAGCCCTAAGTAAGTACAAAAAGATCAAGGTCATACCGTGCATATTTTCAGACCACAACACTATGAAACTCAAAATCAACAACAAGAAAAAATTTGGAAAGGTAGCAAATACTTGCAGACTGAAGAACATCCTACTAAAGAATGAATGGGCTAACCAAGAAGTTAAAGAGGAAATTAAAAAGTATATGGAAGTCAATGAAAATGATAGCACCACGACCCAAAATCTCTGGGACACAGCAAAGGCGGTCTAAGAGGAAAGTATATAGCACTCCAGGCCTTCCTAAAGAAGGAAGAAAGATCTCAGATACACTACCTAACCTTACGCTTTAAGGACCTGGAAAAAGAACAGCAAATGAAACCCAAAACCAGAAGAAGACAGGAAATAATAAAGATTAGAGCAGAAATTAATGCTATCAAAACCAAAAAAAACCAGTAGAACAGATTAATGAAACCAGAAGCTGGTTCCTTGAAAGAATTAACAAAATTGATAAACCACTAGCCAGTTTGATCAACAAGAAAAAGTAAAAGAACCAAATAAATAAAATCCAGAATGAAAGAGGAGAGATCACAACCAACACAGCAGAAATAAAAACAATAATAAGAGAATATTACGAGCAATTATATGCCAATAAAATGGGCAATCTGGAAGAAATGGACAAATTCCTAGAAACATATAAACTACCAAAACTGAAACAGGAAGAAATAGAAAATTTGAACAGACCCATAACCAGTAAGGAAATCAAATTAATAATCAAAAACCTGCCAGAAAACAAGAGTCCAGGGCCAGATGGCTTTCCAGAGGAATTCTACCAAACATTTAAGGAAGAGTTAACACCTATTCTCTTGAAGCTGTTCCAAAACATAGAAATGGAAGGAAAACTTCCAAACTCTTTCTATGAAGCCAGCATTACCTTGATTCCAGAACCAGACAAAGACCCCACTAAAAAGGAGAACTATAGACCAATTTCCCTGATGAACATGGATGCAAAAATCCTCAAAAAGATATTAGCCAACCAGATCCAACAACACATTAAAAAAATTATTCACCACCACCAAGTGGGATTTATACCTGGGATACAGGACTGGTTCAGCATCCGCAAAACAATCAATGTGATATATCACATTAATAAAAGAAAAGACAAGAACCATATGATCCTTTCAATAGATGCAGAGAAAGCATTCGACAAAATATAGCATCCTTTCTTGATAAAAACCCTCAAGAAGGTAGGAATAGAAGGAGCATATCTCAAGATAATAAAAGCCATATATGAACAACCCAACACTAATATCATCCTCAATGGGGAAAACTGAGAGCTTTCCCCCTAAGGTCAGGAACAAGACAGGATGTCCACTCTTGCCACTGTTATTCAACATAGTATTGGAAGTCTTGGCCTCTGCAATCAGACAAGACAAAGAAATAAAAGGCATCCAAATTGGCCAAGAGGAGGTCAAACTTTCACTCTTTGCAGATGACATGATACTCTATATGGAAAACCCAAAAGAATCCACCAAAAAGCTGCTAGAATTTATTCATGAATTCAGCAAAGTTGCAGGATATAAAATCAACGCACAGAAACTGGTTGCATTCCTATACACCAACAATGAAGTGACAGAAAGAGAAATCAAGGAATCAACCCCACTTACAGTTGCACAAAAAAAACATAAAATACCTAGGAATAAATCTAACCAAAGAGGTGAAAAATCTATACACTGAATATTATAGAAAGCTTATGAAACAAATTGAAGAAGACACAAAAAAATGGAAAAAGATTCCATGTTCCTGGATAGGAAGAACAAATATTGTTAAAATGTCAATACTACCCAAAGCAATCTACATATTCAATGCAATCCCTATCAAAGTAACAGCAGCATTCTTCACAGAGCTAGAACAAATAATCCTAAAACTTGTATGGAACCAGAAGAGACCCCAAATAGCCAAAGCGATCTTGAAAAAGAAAACCAAAGCAGGAGGAATCACAATCCCAGACTTCAAGCTATACTACAAAGCTGTAATCATCAAGACAGTATGGTACTGGCACAAGAACAGACACTCAGATCAATGGAATAGAATAGAGAACCCAGAAATGGACCCACAAATATATGGGCAACTAATCTTTGACAAAGCAGGAAAGAGTATCCAGTGGAAAAAAGAGACTTTCTTTAACAAATGGTGCTGGGAGAAATGGACAGCAACATGCAGAAGGTTGAAACTAGACCACTTTCTTACACTATACATAAAAATAAACTCAAAATGGATGAAAGACCTGAATGTGAGACAGGAAACTATCAAAACCCTAGAGGAGAAAGCGGGCAACAACCTCTCTCACCTCGCTCTCAGCAATTTCTTACTCGACACATCTCCAAAGGCAAGGGAATTAAAAGCAAAAATGAACTATTGGGACCTTATGAAGATAAAAAGCTTCTGCACTGCAAAGGAAACAATCAGCAAAACTAAAACGCAACCGATGGAATGGGAAAAGATATTTGCAAATGACATATCAGATAAAGAGCTAGTATCCAAAATCTATAAAAAACCTCTCCATACTCCACACCTAAAAAACAAATAATCCAGTGAAGAAATGGGCAGAAGACATGAATAGAGACTTTTCCAAAGAAGACATCCAGATGGCCAATAGACACATGAAAAGATGCTCAACATCATTCTTCATCAGGGAAATACAAATCAAAGCCACACTCAGATATCACCTCATGCATGTCAGAGTGGCTAAAATGAACAAATCAGGAGACTATAGATGCTGGAGAGAATGTGGAGAAAAGGCAACCCTCTTGCACTGTTGGTGGGACTGCAAACTGGTACAGCTGCTCTGGAAAACAGTGTGGAGGTTCCTCAAAAAATTAAAAATAGAACTAACTTATGACCCAACAATAGCACTACTAGGAATTTACCCAAGGGATACAGGACTGCTGATGCATAGGGCCACATGTACCCCAATGTTCACAGCAGCACTTTCAACAATAGCCAAATTATGGACAGAGACTAAACGTCCATCAACTGATAAATGGATAAAGAAGTTGTGGTTTATATATGCAATGGAATACTACTTGGCAATGAGAAAGAATGAAATCCTGCCATTTGAAGCAACATGGATAGAACTGGAGGGTATTATGCTAAGTGAAATAAGTCAGTCAGAGAAAGACAGATACCATATGTTTTCACTCATATGTGGATCTTGAGAAACTTAACAGAAGACCATGGGGGAAGGGAAGGGGAAAAAAGTTACAAACAGAGAGGGAGGGAGGCAAACCATAAGAGACTCTTAAATACACAGAACAAAGTGAGGGTTAATGGGAGGGTGGGGGAGAGGGGAGAGTGGACGACGGGCATTGAGGAGGGCACTTGTTGGGATGAGCACCAGGTGCTGTATGGAAGGCAATTTGACAATAAACTATATTAAAAAAAGAATTAAAACTAAAAAACTCTACATATAAATACATACATACGTACATACATACATACATGCAATGGCACAGAAAATACATACATACGTACATACATACATAGGCACCAGAAAATCTACCTACATTTCTATCATAAAAAATCTCTCATGAGAGAAGGATTTTCTGTATGTTCTCAGTGAACTCATTGAGCAACAAAACATGATCCGAATTTATACAAGAGTATTTACATTCTCAACTGGTTGTACTCAGTGTGAATATGCATTCATTCTGTTGTGGAAGTGCCATGTGTTTGATTATGGAATGCTACCCCAGAATCCGCTGAGAGAATCACAGACAACATAACACACAGTAATTCCCATGCCAGAAGTTCTGAAACTGAAACGTCAGCAGGCAGCAAGGGTGTACAGTGAGGGGTGTATGAGACGACACCGAACAGGAACGCCCTGCGGTTACAGGCGTCCCATGAACAAATGTGGAAGAATAATGCAGGGCAATATAAGCAATCTACGGAAGAATATAAAAAGTATAATTCCATTCGCATAAATGACAAGAACAGGCAAATTTAGAGTAAACCATACAGTTTAGACATCTATGCGTGTTGGTCCTCAAACTGGCCACAGTACACAGAGGGCAGGGACAGAACAAGGAAAGAGGCAGGCCACTCTGGATTGGCAGGGAGCAGTGGTAATAAGCAAGGGAACTTACGCACAAGGCATGTGTCTTGGGCACCCCAAGACAAGTTGATACCCACACCTTCCTGCCAGAATCCTAAAAGCTTATACAGAGAGAGGCCTCATAGGGGTTCAGTCACTTCGCCCTCCAGAAGGTCTCAACAGCACCTTGCTCTCTCAGGGCTGTGACCTTCACACCGGCTCCCACTGTGGGAACAAGGGCAGAGCTACATTCCGAGGAGAGGAGAGGTGAGGAGCCTCCCGTTACCTGGGGACAACTTATGGATCCAATGGTGGTCATATCTTCTCCATGAACTCTTCAACAACGCACATGTGGCAAAGCTATAAAGAACAGAAAGAAATAGTACACATATTCACAATGGTTATTTCCTCAAAAAGGGGAAGAAAGGATATGATTAAACACACGTACACACAGGGCTTCTACAAGATTGAACTATATACCACTGAAGCTGAGTGGTGGGAGAGTGGTCAGTAATTTTATTATCACTCCTTCAACAGCACATACACGTTTTATAAGCTTTTTTATGTAAGGTAAAATTACAACAAAAGATAAATATATTCAGAAACTGTATCCCAAGCCTGATGTAGAGACCACATAGTGCTTGTATCTCTGTTCTCTGGAGTCAGAGAAAATAGGAATATTCCTGCTACTATTTCTACTATATGACAATTGAAGGTGTTGATTGTGCTATTTTATCTACATTTTTCCCCTTGTTTTCTAGGACATACTGCATTCCATCCATGGGGACTGGGCTCCAATTAGAAAAGTATGACTCCATGATAGAGCCAGGCCCCGGTCAGAATCAGGGCTACGAGGATGGATCCGAGCAGCACGTCACCCCAGGGAAAACCAGGAAGGCCATCTGGTCATCTGAATGGTCTTATCACTGACACTGCTGGGACTCAGGGGGCCACGAAGCAGAAGGGCCAGCTGGGAGGTTGGACAATCGCCCCACCTAGGCTCTAACTAGGAGATCTGGGAATGGGTCCCAGGAGACACTACCTGTGAAAAGTCAGCAGCCCCTCCTGGCTCCTGTGCCTGACATGTCACCAAGGACCTGAGTCTCCAGTCCGTGCTGTTCCTACAGACAGGGAAGGGCTCAGTGACTCTAGCCATGTCTTCTCAAAGAGTCAGTGGGAGAGCAAACCCAATCTCCTTCCTGGAAGTGTCAGAGACTGAGGCTGGCCAGCATGTCCAGGTAAGAACTGAGGCATATGGATGGGGAATGAACGGTCCACCTAAGGCCCCTTGTAAGCATGCTTGAGCATGCACACACACACACGCGCACGCGCACACACACACACACACACACGTGCGTAGCAATTCGGCTTCTCCTTTTGCTTTTTTCCTCTCTATCCTATACCTGTATCTGCCAATCGATTTCTGGCTCTTCTGATCACCTTCTCTGGTGTCCTTCATGTCCCTGATGGTCCTCTCTGAAGTCACTGAAGAGAATGGTCTTCAGACCACCCTTCCCCAAGCCCCACCTGTGATGTTCACATAGCACCTATGAAATAAAAAAGCACAGGTCCCTCTCAGTCCCCTCGGTCTGTACTCAGCCTGTACTAGTCAGAGCTAATTTTAATTTAAACAAGATTCTCCTCCAATTTCTCTCCTTGAAGGAAATCAGCAACCAAACCAGCATCTCTGACTTCCTGCTCCTGGGCTTCTCTGCACACCCTGAGCAGCAGCCTCTCCTGTTCGGACTCTTCCTGGGCATGTACCTGGTCAGCGTGTTGGGGAATCTGCTCATCATCATGGCCATAGTTTCTGACCAGCACCTCCACACCCCCATGTACTTCTTCCTGGCCAACCTGTCCTTCATCGAGACCTGCTTCACCTGCACCACTGTCCCCAAGGTGCTGGCAAACATCCTGACACAGCGCCATGCAATCATCTACACTGGGTGCCTTGTGCAGATGTACTTCTTCATGGTGTTGGCTCTACTGGATGACTTCCTGCTGGCCGTGATGGCATATGACCGCTACGTGGCCATCTGCCTTCCTCTCCACTATACCACGATCATGTGTCCCCAGCGCTGCCTGCTGCTGGTCGCCGCATCCTGGCTCTGCTCCCACCTCCTGGCCTCCTCGCTCACCCTCCTCATGTCTCAGTTCTCCTTCTGTGCCTCTCATGCCATCCCACACTTTTTCTGTGATCTTCTCCCTCTCCTCAAACTTGCCTGTTCAGACACCCAGATCTTTCAGGTCATGATGTTTGCTGAAGCAGCCCTCTCAGGTGTGGTCCCTCTCACCTGTGTCCTGCTCTCTTATGCCCACATCATCCACACCATCCTCAGGGTCCCCTCTGCTGGGGGAAGCACAAGGTCTTCTCAACCTGTGGCTCTCACCTTACAGTGGTCATTCTCTTCTATGGAACTGTCTTTCTGGTGTATTTCCAGCCTTCTTCCTCCTATTCAGCAGACACAGGTATGGTGGCATCTGTGGTATACACAATGGTCACCCCCATGCTGAACCCCTTTATCTACAGCCTGAGGAACAGGGACATGAAGAGGGCTTTATGGAAACTCCTTGTCTGGGGAAGATGTTCCATCCCATAAAGAGACCAGAAAAGAAGACCAGGCTTTTTGGAATTCCTTCCTCATTGGACTTCTCTATTACAATTTTGAGAAGCTCAAGTCTAAGGTAGGATTAATGCTCAGCATCACAAGCAGGTTAAGGAACAAATGATACCTGACCTGACAGGAGAGGAATAGAACCAAGGGGCCAAGGACAGCACTCCTGCCTGGAGACAGGGAGTGGCCGTCAATTCCTGCAGGGTTTCAAAGCAGAAATGGCACCGACAAAGTTAAACAGGCAGGGAAGACTTTATTCAAGGCTCTTGCAATAGGGGGAGAAAGCGGAGCTCACTCTGAACCCAAGTCTGCTGGGATAAATGATGAGAGCATTCCTAAATTCTGGGGTGAGTGAAAAAACACAGGCCACCCATGTTTCCTAACTGTATTCACCCAAAGGAAAAACAAACCTCTCACACCTCTATGATAAGAGGTAGATTTGTAACTTGAAACAAGCTTTGTCCACAGGAGGGAGGATTCTACCCTCTCACAAAGAGGGGGAAATGGTGGCTTCCTTTCTTGTTCATTGCATTTCAAAGGCATGGCTCCCATCTATTGAGTTGGGACATTCCTGAGTTGTAAAACTGCAAGAGGCTTTTTCAAAGATTTACATCTCAAAGAAGCAGAGAAAGAATTCGCTGGGACTAAGAGGACAAGAATAATCCTAAAAGAAGAAACTAGGCACAGATACATCAGAAGCCTGGCCCCAAATCACACAACGGAGACTGGATTTAAGACTCCAATAACTGAGTGGTTATTATTTAATGGGACAAGTTCGTGATTCTTTGGGGTTTTTAAATGTTTATTTATTTGAGAGAGAGCACGTGCGCATGAATGACGGAGCTGGGGAGGGGCAGAGAGAGGAGGCAAAGAGAGAGAGAGAGAGAGAGGGAGAAAGAATGCCTCTGACTGGGCAGAGCCTGATGGGGGGCTTGAACCTAGGAACCATGAGATCATGACCCAGGCCAAAATCAGGAGTCAAACACTTAATCAACTGAGCCACCCAGGCACCCCAATTCCTTAGTTTTTAATCTCTAATTTATTTTGTTTCCCTCCAAGCAAAAGAATATGTTTTTCGCAATAAACACTATAATAAGAATATAAAACATAAAGTAGTAGGAGAAAAGAAGAAATCACCCACCATCCCTTCATTTAAAACCCACCAATACTAATATTGTACATCATTACTTTCTTTTTCAAAATGATCTTGTTTCTGCTTTTATGAGGAAATGCTGTATGTACAATATACATTCTTTTTTACTTAACTTATAACATGAGTTGTCTCCCTTTGACTTCCATATATCTTTTTGTGTGTGTGTGCAGTAATACTGAGGGAACATTAGGCAATATGATTGCTCTTTTCCCGAGAAAAACTCTGAGGAAAGGAAGCTTATTTGAGGAGGAAGGTAATCATAAAAATATAGGTATGGTGTCAGTGGGAGAGAAATTAACAGGAAAGCTGGGTAGAGCAGAACAGGATATGTTCTTCATCCATGAGAACTCTGTCAGCCCCAGAAGAGGGGAGCACAGGTAGATGTGTTTCCCTGGGAGAGAAGGTGCCGCTCACTGGGAACATAGCACTTGGGATGGCTGGGGCAGGGGACAGGGAGCAGTGAGTTTCCCTTATGAGAATCTAACAGTCTCAGGAGAGCATCTTTTTGTATATTAAAAATGTTATACTCGGGGCGCCGGGGTGGCTCAGTCGGTTAAGCATCCAACTTCAGCCCAGGTCATGAACTCATGGTTCGAGGGTTTGAGCCCCGTGTCAGACTCTAAGCTGACAGCTCAGAACCCGGAGCCTGCTTTGAATTCTGTGTCTCCCTCTCTCTTTGCCCCTCTCCTGCTCATGCTCTCTCAAAAATAAATAAACATAAAAAAACCATTTTGTAATGTTATACCCTTGTCTACTTTGATTTTCTGATATTCCCAGTTAACTCTTCATCTTTTAAAATTTCATGACCTTTTTTATGTAAACAAACTTTGAATTTGTGTATTATCATATGACAGTTTTCCCTCTTGGTGGCTCTTCTTTTGGAGACATAATAGAAAAATATTCTCTGTGCAGAGTTCATATGAATAGTAACACTTTCATATTCTCATGGTACATGATTTTTACATATTATTTAGAAAGAAATCAAATAGTTCAAGAAGTTCTTTCTGAACATATTCCTCTTGCTTTCTGTAAGAGTTTCCCCCTCCTCTTTTTCTTTTGATTTGGGGTTTTGGTTGTTTGTTTCACACAATTATTAACACATAGAAATGCTGAATGTCTCTTAGCTTAGTTCTCTCACATACACCTGGTTCATTCCACCCCAGCGTCTTTCCCCATGGCTTTTCCTCTCTGTGGTGCCTTCTCTTTCTCCAGGCCAACAAAGACCCCCCTCCTCTCCAACCTGTAGCTGGTCCTGTTGCCACAGAGATCAGGAGGGAAGGATCGCTCCAGTAATTTGCATCTTCTTATTAAAGCTGTTGAGACATTTAGGAGTTAAACTATGCAGGCAGGACCATTTTTAGTTGATTGTTAGTTGTTAGTTGATTAGTTGATTAACCAATGTTCAGTCCTTCCTGTATAGAATGACAGAGTCTGAAATATCCAGATATGTCAAATACTGCAGCAAAGCTAGGTCAGTGGTGAGTATTTTCTTCCTGGTCACCAAGGACAGCAAATATAAAAGCAGACCCACCATGGCAGGAAATGCAGAAACAAACACAGAATGTATTCAGAGCCCCACCCAGTAGTTCTCGAATGTCAATTGGGACCTACCAGAGCACTACAATAACTCCTTTTGGATGGTATCTATCACCCAATCAAGACTGGGTGCCAACTTCACAGACAACTCCAAGCACGAGACCTTAGCTGAACACAGAGTGTGGCAAGTAGGTCTTTCTAACTCAAAGCTCAATTCCCCAAATCTATACACATAAAAAAGCAGCTCATAAAGAAATGGACAAAAGGCTAGACTAGATGTGCCACCAAAAAAAATGTACAGATGGAGGGTCAATCAATATAAAAAGGTTCTCGATATAACCAGTCATCAGGGAAATGCCCATTAAAGCCACAGTGCAATACCAGCAAACAGCTACCAGGACGACTACAATTGAAAACACAGACAAATGACAAGTAAAGGCAGGATAGGCAGCAGTCATATCTTTCAGACATTGCTAGTGAAAAATGTAAATTTGTACAACAGAATTATCTCACAGTATCTACTAAAGTTGACATATGCATTATCCTATGAGCCAGAAACTTCATTTGTAACAATATACCCAAGAGGAATCAAAAGGCAGGTACAAAAATGTTCATAGCAGTGTTGTCATAGCCAGAAGCTGGAAACAACTCAAAAATCCATCAATGGTAACATCAGCTAATAAATTCTAGGATATTCATGAGGGCACATAGCAATGAAAATGAATAAAGTACTGTTAAATGTAAATATATGGACACATCTCGCACAGTGTTGGGTAGGATTAATCTGAGACAAAAAAGTACACACTGGAAGCTTCCTTGTGTGTAAAGTTTAAAAGCAGGCAAAACTAGTCAATGTAGTTAAAACTTGAGTTGTTTGGGAAGGAGGGAGAAGACTGATAATTTAAAGGACACCCAAAGGGGCATGCGGGTGGCTCACTCCATTAATCACGTGAGTTTGGCTCAGGTTGTGATCTCCCAATTTGTAAGTTCCATTCCCCCACTGGGCCCCCCACTGTCAGTGAGAATCCCTGCTTGGGATCCTCTCTCTTTCCCTCTCTCTCTACTCCTACCCACTCATTCACTCTCTCTCTCTCTCTCCCTCCCTCTCATAAATAAATAAATAAATAAATAAATAAATAAATAAATAAACAAACAGACTTTAAAAAATAATAATAATAAAGGACACCCAAGAGGTTTCCGGGCTACTGTTCAGGTTCTGTTTCATGACCTAAGGGCTGGCTCAGTGCGTGTGTGCATTTTGGAAAAATTAATCAACCCATACATCTATTGTGTTGTACACTTTTCTATATACTTCAATAATTCCTCAATTAAATATTTACTTGAAAACTTAAAAATGCATAAAGATTGAAAACAGAAAGTTGAGCACCTGATTGGCTCAGTTGGTAGAGCATGTGACTCTTGTTCTTGGGGTTGTGAGTTCGAGTCCCATCTGTGGAGTAGAGTTTACTTAGATTTTTTTTTAATTTAAAAAAAAGAAAATATAAAGTTGAAAATACATACACTATAAAAAAATATATATGTAGCTATATCATTATCAAACAACTAGACTTTAAGACAAAGAGCATTATTACAGATACAAGGTTCATGCTATAAGCCTGAGATCTTTCACTCACCAGGAAGATATAACTGTTCTAAAATGTTTTAGCAAAACAATTGCTATAAATAGGCATTTTATTTTTTTTTTTTAAATTTTTTTTAATGTTTATTTATTTTTGAGACAGAGAGAGAGACAGAGCATGAATGGGGGAGGGGCAGAGAGAGAGGGAGACACAGAATCGGAAGCAGGCTCCAGGCTCTGAGCCATCAGCCCAGAGCCTGACGCGGGGCTCGAACTCACGAACCGTGAGATCGTGACCTGAGCTGAAGTCGGACGCTCAACCGACTGAGCCACCCAGGTGCCCCTAAATAGGCATTTTAAATTGATAGAACAAAGAGAACTAGACAAAAACACACTCAGTGGAAGATTTTAATATACTTCTCTTAATAATTGATAGAACAAGTAGGCAAAAAGAGATCAGTAAATGTATGAAAGGTTTGGAAAACACAATTAACAATATTAACCTAATGCACATGTATAAAACACTGTGTCCCATACTTGTGGAGAACACATTCTTTTCATGTATACAAGGAATATTTTAAAAACTTGACCATAGCTAAGCCACAAAGCAAATCTCCAAATTTCAAAGGACCGAAATCATAGAAACCACAAATGCAACTAAACTAAACATCAGCAACAAAAAGATAACCTGACTACTCCCCATATAATTAGGAATTGAGGAGCATACTTAGAAATAATCTAGTAGTAAAATATAAAAAGTGATGGATATTTAAAAATACGTGCAAACAAAAACCAACATGTTGTATTTGGGAGCATGTGGGAAACACTTAAAATATTTAGGGAAAATTTGTAGCCATACATGCTACATGCAGAGGTTAAGAAGCAGAGAAAGCTGCAAACTATTAGCTAAGCACCCATCATGAAAAGTTAGAAAAAGAACAGCAAAATCAATGCAAGGAGAGTAAAAGAAAGAGCAAAAAATACTGAAATAGAAAGAAAATACAACTGATAAGTTCAAAAGCTGAAAGATTAATCTTTGAAAATATCAATAAAATTCATATCCCTCTAATGAAACTAATTGAGAAAAAAAAAGCTCACCAATTACCAATAACAGGGAAAACAGAATGACATCTCTTCAGATATTACAATAATATAAGAGGATGTTATGAATAACATGCTAATAAATTTGAAATTTTAGATTAAATAGACAAACTCCTATAAATATACAACTTACTAAAACCTGACATGAGAAGAAATTTAAAATCTGAATAGATCTATAACCATTAAAGTCTTTCCTCAAAAAAAAATTCCTGGCCCAGGGGCCTGGGTGGCTCAGTCAGTTAAGAGTTCACTCTTGGTTTTGACTCAAGTCATGATCTCAAGGTTCATGAGTTCGAGCCCCACATAGGGCTCTGTGCTGGCAGAGTGGAGCCTGCTTGGGATCCTCTCTCTCCCTTTCTCTCTGTCCCATCCCTGCTCGCTCTCACTCTCTCTCTTTCTCTCTCAAAATAAATAAACTGAAAGAAAGAAAGAAGGAAAGAAAGAAAGAAAGAGAAAGAGAAAAGAAAAAAGAAAAGAAAAGAAAAGAAAAGAAAAGAAAAGAAAAGAAAAGAAAAGAAAATTCCTGGACCAAATGATTAAAACAGGGTTCATGTGAAAAATTGCTTCCAAGAAAGAATTAATTTATACCTTACAAAAACTCCTCCAAGTAATAAAAAATAAGAGACATTCACAAGACCCCTTTATGAAGTGAGCAAACCTTGATATTAAAAGCTGACCATCCTCATACAAAAGGACAGTTGCAATCAGGTACCTTTAATGAATACAGATTCACATTCAGACAAAATATTAACAAAACAAATCAAACAATGCATAAGAAAAGATCATTTTTCATGACCACATTGGATTTTCTCAGTAACTCAAGGTTGGCTGAACTTCAATAATTAATCAAAGAATTTTTCTCTTCCAGAGATTAGATCTAGAGGCATTCAACATGGTTTCAGCATTTGAGGTATTGATCTAGGTTACCTAACAGTAGAGCCTCTAACAAAACTAGACTGCCCCAAATCCCTTATAATAGACTTGCCTTTATATCAATGAAGGTTGAAAAAGCACCACGTGTGGCATGTGGCCAGGCCGGGTTTGAGTCATTCTATGAGACCTTAAGTTCTTATAAAGCTGTGCACACACACACACAGGTCAGCAGAAACTATGGTGTGTCCATGTGTGCCAAATTGTCTGTTTCAGGATCAAAAATGCTTTCCTTATAGTCTTAGCCAACTCAGGCTGCCACAACAAAATACCATAGACTGGGTGGCTTAAACGACAGAAATTTCTTTTCTCACTGCTCTGGAGGCTGGAAGTCTGGGATCAGGGTGCCAGCACTGTCAGTTTCTGGTAAGAACTCTTTTCCTGGCTTGCACGCAGCCACCTTCTGTGTCTTCCTTCACATGGCAGACAGAGAACAAGATTTTGTTTCTATAGGATTAGAGACCACACTCTTTTTTTTTTAAGTTTATTTATTTATTTTG
The DNA here is from genome assembly GCF_018350215.1 of Panthera leo. Taxonomy (NCBI): domain Eukaryota; kingdom Metazoa; phylum Chordata; class Mammalia; order Carnivora; family Felidae; genus Panthera; species Panthera leo. Next base: position 81,712,682 of record NC_056691.1, read on the forward strand.
AAAAAGAGGGAGAGAGCAGGAGAGAAAGAGGACAGAGAGAGAAAGAAAGGGAGAGAGAAAGAAAGGGAGAGAGAAAGAAAGGGAGAGAGAGAGAAAGGGAGAGAGAGAGAGAAAGGGAGAGAGAGAGAGAGAAAAAGAGAGAGAGAGAGAGAAAGGGAGAGAGAGAGAAAGGGAGAGAGAGAGAAAGGGAGAGAGAGAGAGAGAGAAAGGGAGAGAGAGAGAGAGAAAGGGAGAGAGAGAGAGAGAAAGGGAGAGAGAGAGAGAGAGAGAGAGAGAGAAAGGGAGAGAGAGAGAAAAAAAAAGGGAGAGAGAGAGAGAGAAAGGGAGAGAGAGTGCTGCCAGCACAGAGCCTGACACAGAGCTTGAACTCATGCACCATGAGGTCATGACCTGAGCCGAAATCAAGAGTTGGGACTTTTAACCAACTGAGCCACCCAGGCTCCCCTAGAGCCCCACTCTTAAAACCTCATATTACTTTAATTACCTCCTAAAGACCCTGTCTCCAGATACAATCCCATTGGAGGTTAGGGCTTCAATATATAAATTGGGAGGGGGGGTGGTACACAACTCAGTTGATAGTACTTACTGGGGAGCAAAAAAAAAAATCATTGCAAAGTGCTGATGGCATAGGCTGAGTCAGAAAGCAAATTTTTTTTTAAATAATGCTTTGTTCTCTAATGAAAAATCTATTTTGATTCTACTTCTAAAAATTCATCAGAGTAATTCTCCATATTTACAAAACAAAGGACAAAGATCATGTGATTACCTCAACAGATAGAAGAAAAAGCATTTGCTGTAATAAAGTATTCAATCAGAGTAAAGCTCTCTTAGCCAAATGGAGACAAAAGAAACACTAGAACCTTTGCTTTCTAAATGGGAACAACACAAAAGTAGCAGCTCTTAGCACTGCTATTTAACATTGTGCTGGAAGTCACAGGCAGTGCAGAAAAGAAATAAAAATAAATAAAAGATAAAAGAAGTAACAAAAGGAAATAAAGGGAGAAACAAAATTTCCTTTGGTTTATGGATGGCATGATTGTATAATCAAAATTCCAAAAACTTCTACCGATGTTAGACTTAAACATTAGCAAAACAGCTAAATACAAAATCTATGCTTAACTAAATATGTGTCTATGCACCAGGAACAAAAAGAAATAAGGTATTTATGAGCTCCTGCTTCAAATATAGTTTAAAAACACCAAGTACCCAGAAATGAATCCATCAAAATACATACAAGACTACTACATAAAAATGAATAAACCAGTATTGAGACGCCTGGGTGGCTCAGTCAGCTGAGTGTCTGACTTCAGCTCAGGTCATGATCTCATGATTCGTGGGTTCGAGCCCCGCATCGGGCTGGCTGCTGTCAGCCTATTAGTGCAGAGCCCACTTCAGATCCTCTGTCCCCCTCTCTCTTCAGATCCTCTGTCCCTCCCCCACTTGTGCTCTCCCAAAAATAAGTATTTTTAAATAAAATAAAATAAATGAATAAAACATTATTGACATTTATTAAAGATCTTCATAAACTGACATACAACGGTCATGAATTGGAAATCTCTATAATTATGAGAGCATCCCCTCTAAATTGTTTGAATCCATCTGATTCAATTTGATAAGGCAAACTAACACCCAGCAAACCCCCCTTTCCCCAGGTAGGATACCTGTGACATCCCTCAGGAAGCACTGAGGTAAAGAGAAAACAAATGGTTAACTGATAGAGATCACAGTCACACAGGGCGTGAGTCACCAGCAGTTGACAAATGTCTTAGTAAATCACAAGAAAAAGGCAACCTTATCAATAGCCTGATCTCTAGAAACCTGTAGACTCTGTTTCCTGGAGCCCCAACATCACCCTCTCCTCCATAGTGATATGGGGAACAAAGGCAAGAAGGAAATGGGAGGTAAAATTAAATTTCCTTATAATATGAAGCCCACTGACAAATACTTGAGGCAAATACATACAGAGTATAATATTTCTCCAGGAACCCCCTACTGTGTTATTGTTAATGCCTTACTAGAGGGAAAACAATCTTAGCAAGGCCTTGGGTATGTTAAGAGTCCCCTTTAGCATATGAAAGCCCTTCTGGAAGCCTCCCTTTCCCCTTTACCTCCCCCAACTCCATAGTATATAATCAGTCACCCTTCACAACCCCAGTGCAGCTATTTCAGTGCAAGCCCATGGGTCCTGTCCCCGTGATTTAATAAAATCACCCTTTTGCACCAAAAGTGTCTCAAGAATTCTTCCTTGGTGGTCAGATCCAGACCCCCACCATCACTCCAAAACCCCATCAAATTCAGTTCCATCTTAAAAATTCAACAAGTGTATGTGTATCTGTGTGTCTGTGTGTATATGTGTTTGGAAAGAAACACGCATAAACATATGAAATAAAATGAAAAAAGGAACAGCCAAGAAATTTTTGAAGAAGAACAAAGTGGGAAGAATTTCTCTGCCAGATATAAAGGCTTAGTATCAAGCTATAGTTTACAAGACAGTGTGGAATTGGCAAATGGATACTGGGACAATTTGGCGTCTAGACATAAAAAATACTTAGACACTTACTTTACAACACAAAAATCAATTCCAGATGAATCAATTCCAGATGAAGCCTAAATGTGAAAGGCAAAATGAGAAAGCTTTTAAGAGAGAACACTGGAAAAGATCTTCCTGATCTTGGATAGAAAGTAATTCTTGGCGTGCCTGGGTGGCTCAGTCAGCTAAGCATCTGCCTTTTGGTTTCAGCTCAGGGTCATGATCTCATGGTTTGTGGGATCGAGCCCCACGTTGGGCTCTGCACTGACAGCACAGAGCTTGTTTGGGATTCCTTCTCTCCTTTTCTCTCTGCCCCTCCTCTGCTCATGCTCTCTCTCTCCCTCTCAAAATAAATAAATAAACAAACATTTTTTTTAAAAGAATTTCTTAAACCAGAAATGAAATAAGCACTAACAAAAAGAAAAATATTGGTGAATTCAATCAAATTAAAATGGAAAACATGTATTATTTTTAAAATATGATTTAAAAATGAGTGAAAACAGGCTGGAAAAAAATTTTAACACAAACAATCAATAAGGAACTTATATATACAGAATATTTAAAGAGTTAAATGAGTCATGGAGAAAAACCAAGAATGAGCCAACAGAAAAATCAAACAAACAAAAAAAAAGTAGGCACTCTCCAAAATACAAAAAAAATGACTAAACATCTTATACTTCAGGGTATATATCCAAGAGAATTGAAATCAGGATCTCGAAGAGATAACTCCACTCGTGTGTTGACAGCAGCATTGTTCGCAATAGCCAAGAGATGGAAGCAACCTACATGTCCAGTCACAGATAAATGGATAAATAAAATGTGACATACACATAAAATAGACTATAATTCAGCCTTGAAAGGAAGGAAATACTGCCACATGCTACAACATGGATGAAAGTTAAGACTATACTAAGTTACCAAAACATAAATACTGTGTGAATCTACTTATATGAGGTATCTAAAGTAGTCAAATTCATAGACTGGGTGCTAGGGGTGGGGGAAATGGGCACTTGTACAGTGGGTATAGAGTTTCAGTTTTGCAAGATGAAAAAGTTCTAGAAATCTGTTGCACAACAGTGTGAGTATACTCAACAATACTGAAATATACAATTAAAAAGTGGTTACCATGGTCGATTTTATTGTGCAGTTTTTAGAGAAAAGAAAGGAAGGCACATGACAATGATCATTATTCCTAATAGCCAAAGCCTGGATATTCCTTCGACAGCAGATGGAGCAATGCCTAATATCCACATACAATAGAACATCTTACAATGATGAAAATTAGCAAACCACAGCTGCACACGGCAACCTAGATGAAGCTCACAAATGTCCAGATGTTCAGCAAGAGAAATCAGACAAAAAAAAAAAAAATAGAGTATGTGATACTATTTATATAAAGTTCATCACCAGGCAAAACTATAACAAAATGTTAGGAAAACGTGGTTATTTGACCTGGAGGAAAAAGGGCAGTGATTGGCAGAGAGCAGGAGAACTTCTACTTCTTGATGTGGGAAATGATTCACAGGTGTTTGCTCCATAATAGTTCACCGGGCAACGTATTTACATTCTGTGCAGTTTTCTCTAAGTATCTTACATTTCACTGATTTTAAAAAATAGTCCTAGGGGCACCTGGATGGCCCAGTCGGTTCAACATCCAGCTCTTGACTTCAGCTCAGGTCATGATCTCACGTTTGTGAGTTCGAGCCCAGTATTGGACTCTGTGCTGTCAGCATGGAGCCTGCTTGGGATTCTGTCTCCCTCTCTCTTTGCCTCTCCCCGACTTGTTCTCTGTCTCTCTCTCAAAATAAATAAAAAATAAACTTAAAAAAAATAGTCTTAAACATACAGAAGAAATACCACTAAATACCATGACATCTGCACTTCCGACATCCCAAAAGCTCCAGTAACATAAAGGTTTTCAAAGGCTTCAAAAGCTTACAGCAAGCTCACAACACCTGGTGTGACTTGAAAGGATGATACTAGTAGTCTTTACTAGTCCCACATGGTGTGGATATTCATTCATTCTGTTGCAAGATGTTGTGTGTTTGGTGTCAAAACCAGCTAGGACAGTCATACACAGCAGAACACACCATTTCAAATCCAAAAATTCTGAAACACACAATGATACAGCTGGCAATGAGAGTTTGTGATGGGGGATTACTGGACTGTACCAGATTTGCAGCTACATGTGTGGGTATGGACGGACCTCAAAAAAATGTAAAACTAGGGGAGGGGCCAAGACGGCAGAGCAGCATGGAAGTTCTCCGCTTCTCTCATCCCTGAAATGCAGCTATATCAGCACCAAACCCATTTTGCACACGTAGAAAATTGATCTGAAGATTAACACGACAATCTGCATAACTTGAGCCACAGAACTCAGCAGGTAGTGGCATGGAGAGGTGAGCTGGGGGAGAGAGAAGCTGTGGAGGGTAGGGGGCTGTTTTTGCAGAAAGAGAACAGAGAAAGGGGGGAGAGTACAGAAAAAAGCACTCCCCCTGAAAGTAGCTGGAGAGAAAGAGAAAAAGTGGAAATGCACAAGTGACTAAACAAGAAAGGGAGAAGGGAGAAAGGAGTGGGTTTCAATACCATTAGGACTCTATAAACAGGGAGAGCAGAGTCAGAAATTCTACAGATTGATACCTGGTGGTGCTCTGTAGGAAGAGCAAAGACCCAGGAGCAGGCAACATGGTCCAAGTGGGCCGGGGTCCACATGGGGACAAGCGGTTCCTCTGCTAAGAGGGCATTTGGTAGAGGCCCTACAGCCTCCCCACAGGCAAAGATCACAGTGGGCCCCAGAGACCAGCAACATTTGCTGGCATTGGAACAAAGACGCTAGGGTATGGTGAAACCTGGCGCTGGCTGTTTGTGTTTTGCCATAATCTCTGAAGCTCTGCAACAGCACAACTGTACAAATGTTCCCAGGGGCAAGTCAGCAACTAGCCATTGCTCGGTGAGGCCCTCCCAGAGGGTCAGAGTGGGTCTAAGCTGCAGGGATCTCAGAAGTGAGGGGTTTGGAAACACAGCCCTGTATGAGATATAATTCAGGAGGGAGGTACCACCTGGCAGGCTGATACTTGGATGTGGACAGTGCAGAAGCAGGGAATGGATGGAAGCTAGAGGCAAAGGAGAGGTGCTTGATTGCTGGTAACCCTCGTGCCAGAGACTGGGAAGCTGGGTGACACCATTTTCACCTCTCCTGCACCTGCACATACATGGCACATGCCACACCAATCCACCCCAGTAAGCTCAGCAGCACCACCTAGTGGAGAATAGAGCTGTTGCACCAAGCCCTGTCCAACTGTGCCAACCAAGCTCAGGCTAGAGAATCACCACAAGTCTCCTGCTTAGTGTACAGACTATAAACTGCCTCATAGATAGACTTCTAGGGAAAACTGGATGTAATTTCATTCAGATTTCATTCTGCTCATTGGTCAATCTATTCATTTTTTGTTTTTTTTCTTTTTGTTTGTTTGTTTTCTGGGTTTTTTTTTTCTGTTTTTCTTTTCTTCTTTTCTTATTCTTGGATACAGAGAGAGAAAAATTTATTTTTCTTTTCCCTGTAAATTTTTTTAATTTTTTTACTATATTTTTTATTTTTTGAAAATTTTTTATTCTATTTTACTTTCTTCATTTTATTCTATTTTGTTGTATACATTTTTTAATTTTTTAAACATTTTCTTACTTTTTTATTTTCTTTTCCATTTCTCTTCATTCTATCAAGCTTCTTTCAACAACCAGACCAAAACACACCTAGAATCTAGCTACATTTATGATTTTTCATGTTGTTTTTAATTTTTTAATTTTTTATTTTATTAATTCTTTTTCTTCCTCTAAAATGACAAAATGAAGGAACCACCCCAAAAGAAATGACAGCCAGGGATTTAGTCGACATAGATATAAGCAAGATGTCTTAACTAGAATTTAGAATCAGGATAAGAAGAATATTAGCTGGGGTGGAAAAAACCATAGAATCCCTTTCTGTAGAGATAAAAGTAGTAAAGTCTAATCAGGATGAAACTAAAAATGCCATAACTGAGATGCAATCTCAAATAGACGCCATGGCAGCATGGATGCATGAAGCAGAGCAATGAATCAACAATATAGAAGACAAAATTATGGAGAATAATGAAGCAGAAAAAAAAGGAAACTAAGGAAAAGAGCACAAGAATTAGAGAACGTAGTGACTAGTTAAAAAGGAATAACATCCAAATCATAGGAGTCCCAGAAAATGAGAAAGAGAAAAAGGGGTAGAAGGTTTATGTGAGAAAATCATAGCAGAAATCTTTCTTACCCTAGGGAAAGACACAGACATCAAAATCCAAGAACAGAAAACTCCCATTAGATTCAACAAAAACTGACCATCAACAACGCATATCATTGTTAAATTCACAAAATACACAGACAAGGAAAGAATTATGAAAGCAGCAAGGGAAAAAAGTCCTTAAGATTAAAGGAAGACAGATCAGGTTCACAGCAAACCTATCCACAGAAACTTGGCAGGCCAAAAAGGAGTGACAGGATATATTCAACGTGCTGAATCAGAAAAATATGCAGCTAAGAATTCTTTGTCCAGCAAGGCTGTCATTCAAAATAGGAGAGATAGAGTTTCCCAGACAAACAAAAACTAAAGGAGTTCATGACCACTAAACTAGCCCTGCAAAAAATTTTAAGGGGGACTCTCTGAGGGGAAAAAAAGACAAAACAAAACAAAACAAAGCAAAAAAGACCAAAAGCAACAAAGATTTTTGAAAGGACCAGAGGATACCACAAAAAACTCCCAATTCTACAGGTAACACAATGGCAATAAATTCATATCTTTCAGTACTCTAAATTTCAATGGACTAAACGTTACAATCAAATGACACAGGGTAATAGAATGGATAAGAAAATGAGATCCATCTATATGCTGTTTACAAGAGACCCACTTTAGACCTAAAGACACCTTCAGATTGAAAGTAAGGGGATGGAGAATCATGTATCGTGCTAATGGCTGCCAAAAGAAACCTGGAGTAGCCATACTTATATCAGACAATATAGATTTTAAAATAAAGACTGAAACAAGAGATGAAGAAGGGCATTATATCATAATTAAGGGGTCTATCCACCAAGAAGACTAACAATTGTAAACATTTATGCCCCCAATGCAAGGGAACCCAAATATATAAACCAATTAATCACAAACATAAAGAAACTCGTTTATAATAATACCATAATAGGAGGCGACTTCAACACCCACTTACAACAATGGACAGATCATCTAAGCAGAAAATCAACAAGGAAACAATGGCTTTGAATTACACACTGGACCAGATGAACTTAACAGATATATTCAGAACATTTCATCCTAAAGCAGTGGAATACACATTCTTCTCAAGTGCACATGGAACATTCTCCAGAATAGATCTCATACTGGGACACAAATCAGCCCTCAACAAGTACAGAAAGATCAAGATCATACCACGCATATTTTTAGACCACAACACTAGAAAACTCAAAATCAACCACAAGAAAAAATTTGGAAAGACCATGAATACATGAAAATTAAAGAACACCCCACTAAAAAATGAAGTTCTTAGTAATTCTTTAACCAAGAAGTTAAAAAGGAAATAAAAAAGTACATGGAAACCAATGAAAATGATAACACAATAGCCCAAAACCTCTGGGATGCAGCAAAGGCGGTCATAAGAGAGAAGTATATAGCAATCCAGGCCTTCCTATAGAAGGAAGAAATGTCTCTGAGACACAACCTAACCTTACACCTTAAAGAGCTGGAAAAAGGACAGCAAATAAAACCCCAAACCTGCAGAAGGCAGGAAATAATAAAGATTAAAGCAGAAATCAATGCTATGGAAATTTTTTTTAAAAAAAGGTAGAACAGATAAATGAAACCAGGGGCTGGTTCTTTGAAAGAATTAACAAAAATGATAAACACCTAGCCAGTATGATCAACAAGAAAAAGTAAAGGAATCAAATAAATAAAATCACAAATGAAAGAGGAGAGATCACAACCAACAGAAATAAAAACAATAATAAGAGAATATTATGAGAAATTATATGCCAATAAAATGGGCAATCTGGAAGAAATGGACAAATTCCTAGAAACATATACACTACCAAAACTGAAACAAGTAGGAAATAGAAAATTTTAACAGACCCCTAACCAGTAAGGGAATCGAATTAGTAATCAAAAATCTCCCAAAAAACAAGAGTCCAGGGCCAGATGGCTTTCTAGGGGAATTCTACCAAACATTTAAAGAAGAGTTAACACTATTCTTTTGAAGCTGTTCCAAAAAAATAGAATTGGAAGGAAAACTTCCAAACTCATTCTATGAGGCCAGCATTACATTGATTCCAGAACCAGACAAAGACCCCACTAAAAAGGAGAACTATAGACCAATTTCCCTGATGAACATGGATGCAAAAATTCTCAACAAGATACTATCCAACTGGATCCGATGATACATTAAAAGAATAATCCACCATGATCAAGTGTGATTTATACCTGGGATGCAAGGCTGGTTCAATATCCTCAAATCAATCAATGTGACATCACGTTAATAAAAGAAAGGACAAGAACCACATGATCCTCTCAATAGATGCAGAGAAATCATTTGACAAAATACAGCATCATTTCTTGATAAAAACACTCAAGAAAGTAGGGCTAGAAGGATCATATGTGAAGATCATAAAAGCCATATGCAAGAGATCCACTGCTATATCATACTCAATGGGGAAAAGCTGAGAGCTTTTCCTCTAAGGTCAGGAACACGATAGGGATGACCACTCTAGCCACTGTAATTCAACACAGTATTGGAAGTCCTAGCCTCAGCAATCATTCAACACAAAGAAATAAAAGGCATCCAAATCGGCAGGGAGGAAGTCAAACTTTCAGACACCTTTGCAGACAACATGATACTCTATATGGAAAACCCAAAAGATTCCACCAAAACCTGCTAGAACTGATCCATGAATTCAGCAAACTCATGGGATATAAAATCAATGCACAGAAATTGGTTGTATTTCTATACACCAATAATGAGCATCAGAAAGAGAAATCAAGGAACCAATCTCATTTACAATTGTACTAAAACCCATAAAATACCTAGGAAAATACCTAACCAAATAGGTGAAAAATCTATACACTGAAAACTATATAGAAAGCTTATGAAAGAAATTGAAGAAGACATTTAAAAAATGGAAAAATATTCCATGCTCATGGATTGGAAGAATAAATATTGTTAAACTGTCGACACTAGCCAAGGCAATCTACATAGTCAATGTAATCCCTATCAAAATAACACCAGCATTCTTCACAGAGCTAGAACAAACAACCCTAAAATGTGTATGGAACCAGAAAAGACCCCCAAATAGCCAAAGTAATCCTGAAAAAGAAAACCAAGGCTGGAGGCATCACAATTCCGGACTTCAAGACGTATTACAAAGCTGTAATCATCAAGACAGTATGGTACTCGCATAAAAACAGACACTCAGATCAATAGAACAGAATAGAGAACCCAGAAATGGACCCAAAAACGTACGGCCAACTAATCTTTGACAAAGCAGGAAAGAATATCCAATGGAATAAAGACAGTTTCTTCAGCAAATGGTGCTGGGAAAACTAGACAGCGACTTGCAGAAGAATGAACCTGGACCATTTTCTTATACCATACACAAAAATAAATTCAAAATGGGTGAAAGAGCTAAATGTAAGATAGGAAACCATCAAAATCCTCGAGGAGAAAGCAGGCAAAAACCTCTTTGACCTTGACCGCAGCAACTTCTTACTCAACGTATTTCTGGAAGCAAGGGAAACAAAAGCAAAAATGAACTATTGGGACCTCATCAAGATAAAAATCTTCTGCATGGCAAAGGAAACAATCAGCCATAATAAGGCAACCTACAGAATGGGAGAAGATATTTGCAAATGACATATCAGATAATGAGTTAGTATCCAAAATCTGTAAAGAGCCTATCAAACTCAACACCCAAAAAACAAATAATCCAGTGAAGAAATGGGCAGAATACATGAATAGACACTTTTCCAAAGAAGACATCCAGATGGCTAAGAAATACATGAAAAAATGCTCAACATCATTCATCATCAGGGAAATACAAATCAAAACCACAATGAGATATCACCTCACCCCTGTCAGAATGGCTAAAATTAACAACTCAGGCAAGGGCAGAGGTTATTGAGGATACAGAGAAAGAACACTTTTGCACTGTTGGTGGAAATGCAAACTGGTGCAGCCACTCTGGAAAACAGTATGGAAGTTCCTCAAAAAATTTAAAGTGGAACTACCCTATGACCCGGCAATTGCACTACTAGGTATTTATCCAAAGGATACAGGTGTGCTGTTTCAAAGGGGCACGTGCACCCCAGTGTTTATAGCAGCACTATCAACAATAGCCAAAATATGGAAAGAGCCCAAATGCCCATTGATAGATGAATGGATAAAGGCAATGTGGTTTATATGTACAATGGATTATTACTCAGCAATAAAAAATAATGAAATCTTACCATTTGCAACAATATAGTTGGAAGTAGACTATATTATGCTAAGCAAAATTAGTCAGAGAAAGACAACTATCATACGACTCCATTCATATGTGGAATTTAAGATACAAAATGGGAAGCAAAAATGATATAAAAACAGGAAGGAGGACAAAATGTAAGAGACTTAAACATAAAGAGGAAACAGGGTTACAGGAGGGGATGTGGGTGGAGGATGGGCTAAATGGGCAAGGGGCATGAAGGAGGACATTTGTTGGGACAACCACCGGGTGTTATATGTAGGGGATGAATCACTGGATTCTACTCCTGAAATCATTATTGCATATATGCTAACTAACTTGAATATAATTTTTTTTAATTAAAAAAAACAATAAATAATTAAACTTTAAAAAAGGAAAGAAAATAAAACCTTTAAAAAATGTAAAACTATTGACGAAAATAAGCAAGTTACAAAAGAACACAAAAAATATAATTCCAATCACATAAAGCACAAAAACATGCCTAATCAGACCATATATATTTTAGAGTGATATGCATAGATGGTAAAATTATAGAGAAGACTACAGGAATACTCACAACAATGGTTTCCTCTAATAGAGGAGAAAAGGAAATGTGATCAGAGGGGCACAAAGGGGGATTTTAAGTGATAGAAATATTATATTCTAATATACTGTTATAATATTAAATGTGAAAGGAAAAAGCACGAGTATTATCTTATTATCATTCTTTAATACCACATGTATGTTTTCTGTGTAACACTTTTGTATGTAAAACAGATTTACAACAAAGAAATATCCAAAGATCCCCAGCACCTTGGCCTTCTGTAGATCCTATATGTTGATTATGTATCGACTACTGGGGTCCTAGAGAATAAGAATGTCCCCTCTACAACATGACATTTGAAGGCAACAATGGTGACCTCCAATATATTTTTTCCCTCTTATTTTCTGCAACCTACGTTTCATCCATGAGGACTAGGCTCTTATTAGAAAGTGTGTACTCCACGATGGGGAAAGGCTGACGATGACAAACCTGACCTGCACCTCATCCAAGGGAAAAATTCCAGAAGTGCCTCCATGGATCCCAGCCCCAGTCTCTTTGAAAGGGGGCATTACAGACATTGCTGGGACTCAAGGGGCCACAGTCTAGAATTGCCTCATCTTGTCTCTAATGAGGAAGCCTGTGATTGGGTCTCAGGAGACACCGCCTGTGAATAGTCAACAGTTCCTCCTGGGTATTCAGTCTGTGCTGCTCCAGCAGAGAGGGAAGGGCTCCGTGGCTCCAGTCATGTCTTCCTGGGGAGACAAAGGAGCAGGGAATCCAACATCCATGGTGACAGTGTCAGGGACTGAGGTTGGCCAGCATCTCCAGGTAAGCACCAAGGCACAGAGATGGGGAGGAAGACCACAGTCTGCCAAAGGCCTGGATGCACACAGGCACGCATGTGCAGACACACACAGCCCATTAGAGCTTCTTCCTTTTTCTTTTTCCCCTTTTCTTTCCTACATCTGCCCATCACTTCCCAGTTCTCCTAATCTCCATAAGGGGAACCTAAGTCCAGTGTTCACCAGGTCCTTGCTGATCCAGCCTGAGGTCATTATGGAGACAGAGTCTCAGGCTACCCTTCCTCAAGTCCACAGTGACCAGAACATAGCACCAGTGCAGCAACAAAACCTGTGGACATCAGAACTCTGCAAACAGAAGAGCACTTGATTAATAAAGGGCGCATCATTTTCGTTTTCTCCGTGGACTCCACCATCACAGCTCTCGGGCAGGTGTGGTTCCCAGAATTGCTCTGGGCTACTATCATAGGACTACGCACACTCTCGTCCACCGCCACCATTCACAATGCACCAAACCTGTTCACATCCTCTCTTTTTTCTTTAATTAGAGTCAGTGAATAACTATATAAAATATAGTTATTTGTTCCCATTGTATTGTTGACGATACCTGGGCTGTTCCTGGTTAAGTTATTTGCCCAAGTTGGGGCATGGGTGGTTCAGTAGGTTGAGTGCCTGACTCTTGATTTCAGCTCAGGTCATGATCCCAGGGTCATGGGATCAAGCCCCATGTCAGACTCTGCACTGAGCATGCAGCCTGCTTAAGAATCTCTCCCTCTGCCCCTCTCCCCCACTCTCTCTCTCTCTCTCTCAAAAAAAAAAAAAAAAAAAAGTTATTTGACCAAGTTTACATGGGGCTTCCCAATGCCAAAGCAGAGGCTTTGTCAGTGACCATTCTGAGCAAAGATATAACCACCCAAGGGCAGTGATGGTGATAATCATGGTGACTCTCCCCTGACACCTCACAATTCTCAAGCCCACCTCCTCTCGGGCAGGAGCCAGGAGCAGTGACATGGGAGAACCCTCATGTACTAACAACAATAACAATAATGGCTAATATTTACTGAGCACTTAGTATGCATCAGCCTTGGTCTAAATATTTCACAACCATTGCCTAATTTTACCCTCACTACTCCCCACAGTAAACTCTACACTTACTCATTTAAACAGATGTGAAAACTGAGGAGCAAAAAGGCAAAGTGACTTTCTCAAAATCACACATAAAGAGTGGGGAGATTTCATCAGACCTCAGAAAAGATGTATTAAGGAACACACTCCACGAGTATGACACTGCCACATGCTGCCCCTGACCTTTCAGCACATGCATTCTTTCACACCATCAGAGACATTGGTATTCCTCTTTTCCAGTGCACATCATGACATCATGAATCAAAGAATCTTCAAGATTTCATAAAGTTCATGAAATCTGGTTTGTGAAGACAACCTTCATTGACCCAGTATTTATCCCCTCAACAAACCTATCAGGCAGCATCATTCTCTGCATCTAAACACCAAGAAAGCAAACTCCAAGGGGGCATTTACCAAAGTGAAAAAAGGCATGAGAGAAGCAAAGTTATAATTAAGCAGCTTGTCTGATGGAAACCATTGCATTGTGGGACCCGGGCTCACATTTCTTCAACTCCTGTCAACAATGAAGCGACGATCACCCCTTAATGGAGGCGAGCCCTTCCTTGATGTTATCTCAGTAGCTTCAGTGATTCTATGAAGCGAGTACACGTTGTACAAACGAGGAAACAGAGACTCGAGGAGCTTAAGTAACTTGCCCAAGAGCACACTCAGAGAACAGCAGAGAAAGGATTCCCAGCCTGTCTCTAGACTCCAGAGACTGTGATCTTTTTTCTTAATTTTCTTAATGTTTATTTATTTTTGAGAGAGTGAGAAAGAGAGAGACAGAATGAGAATGAGTGGGGGAGGGGCAGAGAGAGAAGGGGACAGAGGATCCCAGCCAGGCTCCATGCGGACAGCCCAATGTGGGGCTTGAACTCACGAAACGTGAGACCATGACCTGAGCCGAAGTCAGGCGCTCAACCGAGTGAGTCACCCAGGTGTCCCTCCAAAGACTGTGATCTTAAAACATGCTGCTGGCTGCTAGTGAAGTTGATGATGATAATGAAAACAGCACTCCCTTCATGCACAAAGTTCAGTTAACAGTTTTCATATCTACGTTAATTCACTGGAACAGTCTTCAAACACAAAGACATACAGCACACCTGGCACATCTAAAGACTTTTTCTTCCGTTTCTCTCAGTAAACACTCACACACTCACACACAGACAGGGTATCTCGTATTGCCCACTATCTTAGGATATGCATGACCCCAAAGGACTCCACAGTAGAGCATTAAGATTGAACAAGTGTTCTAAAGTTAAAATAGGAATTAATCCTGGAGGGAGTCAATCCAGAAGAAAACCAGTTCAGCCTCATTCAGTCACATGTAGGGCAAGAATCTAGAAACCAAGTTACACCCCCCACAATGCCTGATTCCATAGTCCACAGTCCTCATATTTTCCTTATTTGCCCACCCTGCCATCATAGCTGCTAGTGAATCTCAGTAACCTCTTCAAGGAATAGAGAAAGACCAAAGCTCTAGACTCCGTAGTATTCACAGCCTATCTTTTTAAGCAAGATTCTCCTCCAATTTCTCTCCTTGAAGGAAATCAGAAACCAAACCAGCGTCTCTGACTTCCTGCTCCTGGGCTTCTCTGCACACCCTGAGCAGCAGCCTCTCCTGTTCGGACTCTTCCTGGGCATGTACCTGGTCACCGTGTTGGGGAACCTGCTCATCATCATGGCCATTGGCTCTGACCAGCACCTCCACACCCCCATGTACTTCTTCCTGGCCAACCTGTCCTTCGTCGAGACCTGCTTCACCTGCACCATTGTCCCCAAGGTGCTGGCGAACATCCTGACACAGCGCCACGCCATCTCCCACACTGGGTGCCTCGTGCAGATGTACTTCTTCATGGCTGACCCTGCTGGATGACTTCCTGCTGGCCGTGATGGCATATGACCGCTACGTGGCCATCTGCCTTCCTCTCCACTACACCACGATCATGTGTCCCCAGCGCTGCCTGCTGCTGGTCGCCGCATCCTGGCTCTGCTCCCACCTCCTGGCCTCCTCGCTCACCCTCCTCATGTCTCAGTTCTCCTTCTGTGCCTCTCATGCCATCCCACACTTTTCTGTGATCTTCTCCCTCTCCTCAAACTTGCCTGTTCAGACACCCAGATCTTTCAGGTCATGATGTTTGCTGAAGCAGCCCTCTCAGGTGTGGTCCCTCTCACCTGTGTCCTGCTCTCTTATGCCCACATCATCCACACCATCCTCAGGGTCCCCTCTGCTGGGGGGAAGCACAAGGTCTTCTCGACCTGTGGCTCTCGCCTGTCAGTGGTTACTCTCTTCTACGGGACACTCTTTCTGGTGTATTTCCAGCCCTCATCCACCTATTCAGCAGAAATAGGAATGGTGGCATCTGTAGTATATACGATGGTCATCCCCTTGCTGAACCCCTTTATCTACAGCCTGAGGAACAGGGACATGAAGGGGGCTTTGTGGAGACTCCTTGGCTGGGGAAGATGTTCTACATCATAAAGAGTCCTTCCCCATAGCAGAAGCCCAGACTTCAACATGCCTCCTTCCCAGGACTTGTCCATTGTAAATCTGAAAGACTCACTTTCCTGAGTTGGCCTTACAAGCAGATGCAAGAAAGTGAAGACCAACTTTGCAGGACTGGAATAGGACTATCTGGCCAAGGACAGAACTGCAGCCTGGGGACAGGGAGTGACCACAGTCCCTCTGACGTGACTTGATAAACGGGTACATGCATCTAAGCAGATTCGGTCTAAGTTGGAAACATGCAAAGTGCCAGGCAACACTTGGCTTCTAGGAGAAATCTCAATAGGAGTGCAGTGTAGGCTTATAAATCCTTCCCCAACAACAAGAGGAGAGATCTAATGCACAACACAGCGATTATAGTCAACAATACTGTATTATATACTTCATAGTTGCCAAGGTGTTAGATCTTAATAGTTCTTAACACACAACAAGAAGTGATAATTAGGTGACATGATAAAGGTGTTAGCGAATGCTAATGTAGTAATCATACTGTGGTATATAAACGTATCAAACCTGCACTATATGCTAACTAATTTGGATGTAAATGTTTAAAAATTTTTTTAATTAATAAATAAAAAATAAATGTATCAAACCAACACCCTGTACACTTCAAACTTACACGAGGCTTCGTGCCAATTGTATCTCAATATTTTTAAGATAAATTTCTGATACAAAAAATAAAAAGAACAAAATCCTGGCAAGACAAGGCAGGTCGGGACCTCAGTCAAGTCACTGGGCTCCAGGGACTAGTTGTGACCCTGCCTTGGAAGAAACCCATTCATAGGGATTGGCCTTACTGTGAAGAATATGAGGCAGAATCTGTGTGGCCTGGAGGACAAAAATATTCTGGAAAAGGAACGAAGGCACAGAAAGATTAAGAGATTTGTCCAGTATCAAACATCTGGGATTCGATCTGTGTCTCTGGCAGGTGATTTGGGTTTTTTTATTTGTTAGTTGTGACCAGTCTTTATTCTTTACTTTTTTTGTTGTTTGTTTTTGAGAGAAAGAGCACACATGCACATGGGGGGGTGGGGGTGGGGGTCGGGGGAGGGGGAGGGGGAGGGGGAGGGGGGAGGGGGAGGGGGAGGGGGAGGGGGAGGGGGAGGGAGAGGGAGAGGGAGAGGGAGAGGGAGAGGGAGAGGGAGAGGGAGAATCCCAAGTAGGCTCCACATCCAGCACAGAACCCAACGCAGGGCTCAATCTCACAACCTGAGTCGAAATCAAAAGTCAGACACTCAACCAACTGAACCACCCAGGTGCTCCTCTTTACTTTTTAAACTCTGGTTTATTTTTTCCCCAACTGAAAAATCACTTGTGTCATTACAGGAAATGTCTAAATTATGAAGAAATCTTTTTAAATTCCTTCTTAAAAGAAACCACTGTGAATGTTTTACACAAATTCTTATGGTCCTTTTCTCTGTACATGTATTTTATACTGTTAGGATGCCGACTTTTCACGTGGTCTTATAATGTAAGCATTTTTCCACACTATTATTATTAAATCTTCATAAGAATTTTTGTAATTTTTCGAAGTTTCAAAGGCCTGAAAACGTTTTTATTGAAATTACTATAAATCTGATGTGAAAACAAAAGACCAAAAAAGCTCTCCCCGCACAGCTTCAGATGCAAACTTACTCATCAACTAGCGAGGTTTGCACAGTGATGTGGCCACATCTGGATCAGGAACCGTCAGAAAACATCTCCAAAGAATAAGCGTATTTTTTTAGGTGCATTAAAAACCCCGGAGCCCAAGGCATTTATGAAGACACTGGAGTAGACAATGAAATTTCCCCTCCTTTTTTTTCATAATTAATATTATAGCAGAAGCAGATGCCACGTTAATATATAATCTTTAATTTTGGATGATTATGTTTTTCTGTTATTCTCACTATTACAAATAATAATGCAGTGAAGATCATTGTAAATATATATACGTTTACTATATATATATATGTATATATAGATATATTTACAATAAATTTTAAGAAGTGGAGTTGCTGGATGGAATATTCTTCAGGCTCATGATGCATGCAGCCAAAATAATTTACAAAACTCTTACTGATTTACATTCCAAATGGTGTTCTCTGAGAGTGCCTCTCTCTCCACATCTTACAGGTAGTATGTGTTCTCAGTTTTTACTCAATCATTACAAATGTAGTAAGTGAAAAATAGTACGTCCTTTTTGTGTTCGATTTTTTTTTGCTTATTAACTTATTGTTCTCTTAAGTCTGTAAATAAATTTTATTTATTCTTCTGCTAATTATTTCTTCACATCACTTGACTAAAGACTTTTATTAAGTCCTTTTTATATTAAAGATTTAAGCTCTATTCTTTCTGGTAGCGCAAACTTTCAACAATCACCTTTTCTTTCTTTAAATGTTTGTTTGTTTGTTTGTTTGTTTGTTTGTTTTTGAGAAAGAGAGAGTGCACACGTGTGAGGGGCAGAGAGAAAGAGAGAGACAGAGGATACCAAGCAGGCTTATCCTGAGAGTGCAGAGCCTGATGTGGGGCTCGAACTCACAAACCATGAGATCATGACCTGAGCTGAAGTCGGATGCTCAACTGACTGAGCCACCCAGGTGTCCCTCCCCAATCACTTTTTCAACCTTCAGTTTTCTTTTTGATTTTTTGACATCATTAAGTTTTCAGTTTACATATATGAAACCAATAAAATAATTCCTCCTTGTGATGCTTCTGCTGGAATTGTTAGAAAATCCTTCTCTATGCAGTGCTCATGTGAACAGCGAGTTGTTTTTCATTCCAATATAATATGTTTTTTTAATGACAGTTTTATTGAGATATAATTCATAGACCATAACGTTCATCCTCTTACACTATACAATTCAGTGGTTTTTGGTATGCAGCATGTTTTTTTCTTTTTTAATGAAATAATATATGACTTCTAGAATGATATCAAATACCGAAGTGGTTCTCTCCCTCACATCCCTCTTACTTTCTCCAGGAGTTTCCTGTTCCTTTTGTGTCATACAATTATTTAAAAATAAGATGCTGACTATGTCTGAACTATCTTTCATTCATATGTACCATTCGCATTTCCACTCAGGGCCTTTTTTTCTTAATGTTATTTTCCCCTCTGAGGCACCTTGGTCTGCTCCAGGCCCACACAGCTAAAGTCCCATAACATCTGCAAAAAGTATCCTTTCACACCAGCCCGCTCTAGCCACCTGGGCGTGTACTCATGACCATGAGATCCTGACCTGAGCCGAAATCAAGAGTCAAATGCTTAACCGACTAAGCCACCCCGGTGCCCCTCACTTTTGCCATTTCTATTCAACATTGTACCAGAGGTTCCAGCCAGAGCGATTAAGTAAGAAAGGGAAATAGAAGTCATCCAGATTATAAAGAAAGTAGTAAACCTATGTCTATTTGCAGATGACAGATGTTATATATTTAAAGATTTCCTAAGGAATCCACCAAAAAACCCTATGAAAATTAATAAACAATTCAGATTTGACACAATCTTTATAAAATATCAGCTTTTTTCAGAAAATGACAAGCTGATTCTAAAATTTACATAGAAATTCAAGGGACACAGAATGGCTAATATATTCTTGAAAAAGAAATGCAAATTAGGAAAGATTCACATCTCCTGATTTCAAGCCTTATTACAAAACTGTAGTAATTAAGATGATGTGGCCCTGGCACAAGGCTACATCAAAGGGCTATAGTTGAGAGTCCACAAATAAACCTTCATGTTTACGGTCAGTTTATTTTCAGCAAGGCTGCCAGGCCAATTCGACAGGGAAAGAATACTATTTTCAACAAATGGTGCTGGGAAAACTGGATATCCAAATGCAAAAGAATGAAGCTGGGCCCTTACCTCAAATACAAATATTAATCAAAATAGGTCATTGACCTTAATGTAAGAACTTAAACTACAAAACCCTTAGAAGAAAACAAGGGAATAAATCTTTCTGACCTTGGATTAGTCAATGGTTTTTTAAATGTGACACCAAAAGCATGAGCAGTAATAGAAAAAAAATAGATAAATGGAATTCATCAAAATTAAGAAGAATACTATGACCAAAATAAAAACACAACCTACTGAATTGGAGAAGATATTTGCAAATGATATATCCAACAATGAGTTAATATCAAAAATATATAAAGAACTTATACAACTCAACACCAAATTAAAAAACAACAATAATCTGATTAAAAATGGCCAAGGAGCTGAATAGACATTTTGCCAAAGAAGACATCTATATGGCCAACAGACACATGAAAAGATGCTCAGCATCACTCATCATCAGGGAAATGTAAATCAAAATCATAATGAGAGATCACGTCATACCTGTAAGAATGGCTAGTATTGAAAAGACAAGAAATAACAAGTGTTTGCATGGATATGGAAAAAAGGGAACCCTCATGCACTATTGGTGGGAATGTAAATTTGTGCAGTAACCGTGGGAAACGGTATGGAGCTTCCTCAAAAAATTTAAAATAGAAACACCATATGATCCACTAATTCCCCTCATAGGTATTTTCCCAAAGAAAACAAAAACACTAATTTGAAAAAAATATATATGCACCCCTATGTTTATTATAACATTATTTGTGGTAGCCAAGCACATGGAAGCAATCAATGTGTCCATCTGTACATGAATGGATAATAACATGTGATATATATATACAATGGAATATTACTCAGCCTTTTAAAAAGAATGGGATCTTGCCATCTGTGATAACATGGATGGTTCTAGAAGGTATTATGCTAAGTGAAATAAGTCAGACAGAAAAAGATAAATGCCATGTGATTTTCCTTACATGTGGAATCTAAAAAACAAAACAAATCAACAACAACAAAAAAGAAACAGACTCATAAATACAAAGAACAATCTGGTGGTTATCAGAGGGGAGGGTGTGGAGGATGGGCAAAATAGGGGAAAGGGAGAGGAAGATTCAGCCTTCTAATTATGGAATGAATGAGTCACAGGAATAAAAGGCACAGCATAAGGAACATAGTCAACGGTATTGTAACAGTGTTATATGGTGACAGATGGTAGCTACACTTGACTGTAGAGTTGTTGAATCACTAGGTTGCACACCTGAAACTAATGTAACATTGTGTGTCAACTATACTTCAATGAAAAAAAAAGCAGACAACCCGTTGAAAGGGAGAAAATATATGCAAATCATATATCTGATACTTGTATTAAGAATACATAAAGCACTCTTACAATTAACAATAAAAAGACAAAATAACCCAGGGCGCCTGGGTAGCTCAGTCAGTTGAGCACCTGACTTCAGCTCAGGTCATGGTCTTGCAGTCTGTGAGTTTGAGCCCCACGTTGGGCTCTGCACTGACAGCTCAGAGCCTGGAGCCTGCTTCAGATTGTATGTCTCCCTCTCTCTCTGCCCCTCCCCTGCTCATGCTCTGTCTCTCAAAAATGAAATAAACATTAAAAGTAAAAAGACAATGGGGCGCCGGGGTGGCTCACTCAGTTAAGCGTCCAACTCTTGGTTTCAGCTCAGGTCATGATCTCACAGCTTCGTGTGTTCAAGCCCCACATCGGGCTTTGTGCTGGCAGCACAGAACCTGCTTGGGCTTCTCTCTCTCCCTCTCTCGCTGCCCCTGCCCCACTCATGCTGTCTCTGTCTCTCTCAAAATAAATAAATAAACTTAAAAAAATGTTTTTTAAGACAAATAACCCGATTCTAAAATGGGCAAAAGATTTGAATAGACATTTCTCCAAATAACATACACAAATGGTCAAGCAGCACATGAAAAATGTTCAACGTTGTGAGTCATTAGAAAAGTGCAGGTCAAAACAGCCAGATACCACACTTCACTTCCACCAGAATGGCTATACTCCAAAAAGGGGGCAAAACCAAAATCTTGGCCAGGAATGAGAGAAGGGTGAACCCTCTTACATTGGTAGTCAAATCGTAAAATAATGCAGCCACTTTGTAAAACAGTAGGACGCTTTTGCAAAAATTAAACACAGAGTTACCATGTGAGGAGGTGATCCCATTCCCAGGTGTCTAACAAAACATGCCCACGCCAAAGCCTATACGTGAAAGTTCACACTATCATCATTCATCACCAAAGAAGGGAAGCAACCTGAAAGGTATACAACTGTGACAACACTCTGTGAACTATATATCAGTTCAGGTCTCGCAAATGCAGAGAATAATTAGACATGGGAAAAAATATATTAGGGAGAAGTCTTGTGAAAGATCAAGGGGAAAAGGAAAGGGGGGGGGATATCACCCCCACATAGACCCGGCTGCCACGGAGGAGTGGGACGGGATCCGCGCCCGCTAGTTTGCTAACTGTCCTGCCTTCGTGGAGGACAAGGAGAAACCAAGGAAAGACGCAGGCCACTCCGGATTGGTAGGCGGCAGTGTTTGCGAGCAAGGGGACTTACAAGGCACGTCTTGTCTCGGGCGCCACGAGACGAGTAGATATCCGCACCTGCCCACCAGAGGCGTAAAAGTTTATACAGAGAGAGGCCCCATAGGGCTTCGGTCGTCTTGCCGTCCAGAGGATCCCAGCAGCACCTTGCTCTCTGAAGGCTGAGACCTTGAAAATGGCTCCCACTGTGGGAACAGTGGGCGGAGTGGCGTGCTGAGGGCAGGGTCAACCTGAGGTCACATCCTCTCCGTGACCTCGTCCACGCCCCGCCCCCGCCCCGCGAGCTGCTCTTAATCTTACGCTTCCTCCGCTTCTGCAGTGTGCCCTGAGCAGTCTGCGAGGGGCTTCCCTAGCACGGAAAAGCGGTTCGTTCGCTGGGTATCTGGCCGCGTTGGAAGCAGATACCATAGCAACAGTATAGGCAGATACAAAGAAAACACAGGTTAAGGGTGACGATTCCTGAAATAAGTAACGATTTTCTCCACCAAGAACTCCATGATCCGAACCACTGATTTAGTAAGTCCCCTAGGCTGGGGGTCAGATCACTCAGAGCATTCACTTGTGTCCTCACCTGATTTAATAAAGATGATACATAAGGATACGATTAACAGTGTTGTATGGAGACAGATGGTGGCTGCCCTGGTGAGCATTGCCATATAGAGACATTGTATCACTATGATGTCCTCCTGAAACTAATGTAACATTGTGTATCAACTATACCCAAATTAAAAAAAAGAGAGAGAAGAAAAAAAGAAAGAGGTCCGTTAACAGTCTCATCAGGTATGAACACACAACACACTGTGTAGATAATAGTACAGGTGTCTCCTTGCAAGGCAGTAATAATGTCCGAGTCCGTTCCATTTTGGAGGACAGCTTTTCTTATTAGAGACATTTCAACGTTAAGGAAAGGCAGGTGTTACCAACTGTCCTTTAAGGCCTATTAGGTAAACTCAGTAAGGGTTTCTATACCTGTTATAATGCCCTCCAGGCCAAATGATGGTACCATTAGAAAAAAATGTATGTCCCTCTGGCCTTGAGGAAAGGGAAATTGGCAATTTTTGTTACCATGGGTTGGGTCTCCCCTGTGCCCAGAGAAAACTCAGGATGCATTGACCCAACAACCATCCAGGTGGAAGCCATGGCCAAAAATTTTTGCCATACAACCACTGGGTCCCATTCTGGGGCTACCCAATAAATACCTAGAAAGGGCAACGAGTCAGTACCAAGCCAGCTGCTCTCCTTTCATGTGACAGAATGTTCCAGTGATATCCATCCCATATCCCTGGGGCAACTTGGTTGGTTCTGTTTTGGGTGGTTGCTCTGTTCTGTGCCTGGGTGCTCAACTACCCATAACCTGGAGTAGGCTACATGAACCCATCCCAAATCTGAGTGCAGCCACCATGGCTCTGAGGTTTGGTACTTTTAGGACCTTTCCCAGTCAGCAGTTTGATGGGCTGCCTGTATAGTTTGACTGACAGAAAAAGAATATCCATGCCCAGTGTTATTGACAGAATGTGCCAGGGGCCAGGTTTCTGGATCAGTATTGATAACATCAGAAGAATTCAAAGTGCTAGTTCTAGCTTGTTCTTCCCTAATGTGCTGCTTCAGCACCTTCCAAACCCACCTGCTGGAATGGTGGTACCCACCATGGCAATCCTGACGAGCCAGAGAGGGGCAGCCACCCACATACCCAACAGCTGGATTAATGCTTTTGCCGGGCATATAAGTGAGCTCACTGTAGACAGGTATTTCTATCAAGGTATTAGACACCACAGGAGTAGCAGAAATCTAAAGCCAAAAAGCAGATCTGTAGTAGCAATGTGTATGGGAAGGTTTTTCCCTTGTATAAGGATTACACTTGTGGCCTGATCCTTAGACGTTAATGTGGCTGCAGCTTTAAGAATCTGACCTGGCTGCACACACCATACATGTTGCCTAGAAAGGGTCACGCTGTCCCTGAGTGTGACAGCCTGGCTTATACAGTGATAGTGGAAAGGTGGGGGTAGACCAGAGAGTGTCCACACAAACCAAGGCATATTTAGAACCCTCACTGGGATGGAGGGGGCCGATGTATCTACTCACCAATCCTCACCACGTGAGAACTCTGGCGGATGGCCCCAGACTCCTCTGGCAGTTGCCTTGGCGTTGTTTAGAACACACAGGACATGCTGTTATTGCATTAGCCAAGTCACCGTGTTTCGTAAGCAATCTGGCATCCTGGGCAATATGCCATGCCCCCTGGGCACTGTGGTGGCCACTCTTTCTATGCACCCAATCCACAGTGTCTACTGAAGGGCCAGTTGCTAAGGCTGGTACCCAAGCTAGGGCATCAGCTTCTTGATTGCCAGAGAGGTTCAGCACCTTATGAGCTGTGACATGAAAGATGGTGAGGACTGCTGCAAGCTCCTGCTGGGGAACCCAAATGTCTCCACATATCCTGGCCCCACAAGGGTCATGATCATCCAACCTTTGGCTTCCCATCGTCCAAGCCATAGGATTAACCCCTTTAGAGCAGTCCAACTGTTAGTGCAAAGGGTTAATGGCCAGGACTCGTGATTGATCACCAGCCAAACCACTCTGAGTTCAGTCCACAGGCTGTTGCAGTTCATTCCTGCTTCCAACCAGATGGTTGTCAGTGTTGGGACGAATAGTCCATATGGGCCAGCTGTCCTGACTAGACCCAACTGCACACAAGGCATCAGCAGGCATTTCGCCTACTCCTTCTACAGCCTGCAGGGGCCGACACAAGAATAGTGACGGGGCATTTGTGGGATCTAAATCTCAGTAGGGCCCAGTAGCACGTGCATTCCTAGAGACAGTGAGCTGGCAAACAGGGTACTCCTCTGCTACCAACAGGCATGCATGTCACTTAGTCAACCTGGGACTTTTAGCCATGACAGAGGTAGGTCGATGGAACATATTCTCAGTCCACCTCTTGACAGGAAGGGGAAGTTCTTACCACACACAACATTCTGTTCCTTTTTGTGTGGCTCTGTCTGGAGGAGCATTGAGCACACTGCCAGGAGCTGTTGCTCTATGGGGGGTTATTGGGTTTCTGATCCCTTCCAGAGCTGGGACCAAAATTCTGGGGGCACTCTCCTTCTGTTGTGTGCCACAGTGCCCAACCCACACCTTCTAGAGTCACAGACACATCTAAGTCAAATGGTAGCCTTGCTTGGGAGACACCTAGAGCTTTAATCTGCTTCACTAGTATTTCTGCCTTCTCATGTCCCACACGTGCCCTTCCTTTACCAGATCACCATCATTTCTAGCCTGGACCATGACCAGGCTCCTGACTGGTCTCCCCTCAATACTTCCTGCTCACAACAATCAGAGTGATCTTTTGAAAAGGTAAATCTCAGGGTACCTGGATGGCTCAGTCGGTTAAGCATCCGACTTTGGCTTAGGTCACGATCTCATGGTTCATGAGTTCAAGCCCCACGTTGGGCTCTGTGCTGGCAGCGTGCCTGCTTCAGAATCTCACTCTCTCCTCTCTCTCAGCCCTCCCCTGCTCACACTTTCTCTCTCTCTGTCTCAAAATCAATCAATCAATAACTTAAAAAATATAAATCTCACCATGTCTCAGTCCTTCCTTAAACCTCTCAGTAGCAACTCATTGCTTTGGGGATAAAATACCTACATAAATACTCAGCCTGTCCTGAAATACTGTGATATGTGGTCTCTACCTACCTCTCTGGGCTCATCACAGCTCTCTGCCCATCATTCTCTGAGCTCCAAGCCCACAGGCTTGTTTCAATTCTTCAAATGTGCCATTTGCTTTCCCACCTCCAGGCCTTTGCACATGTCACCACTCCCACCTAAAACACTCTCCTCTGCGTTTTTATTCAGCTAATTCTGACTTTCTCCCTGCAAGCCCCATGGGAAAAAAGGGAAGGCATGGCTATTGGGTTCATCATTAAGATCTTAAACTTAAGCCCAGAACACAGTACAGTACAATAAATATTAGCTCGGTGAACTAATAGATACTCTGCTAACAAGAATGACAGGTTAACTGAAAGACACACACCATAGAAATGGGGTGATTCCTGGGGCACCAGAGCAGCTCAGCCAGTTAAGCACCCGACTCTAGATTTCGGCTCAGGTTATGATCTCAGTCGTGAGATTGAGCCCCGCATCAGGCTCCACATTGGGTGAGGAGCCTGCTTAAGATTCCCTCTCTCTCTCTCTCTCTCTCTCTCTCTCCCCCGCTACTACTCGTGCTCTTTCTCTTGCTCTCTTTGGAAGGAGAGAAGGAAGGAAGGAAGGAAGGAAGGAAGGAAGGAAGGAAGGAAGGAGGAAGGAAGGAAGGAAGGAAGAAGGAAGGAAGGAAGGAAGGAAGGAAGGAAGGAAGGAAGGAGGAAGGAAGGAAGGAAGAAGGAAGGAAGGAAGGAAGGAAGGAAGGAAGGAAGGAAGGAAGAAGGAAGGAAGGAAGGAAGGAAGGAAGGAAGGAAGGAAGGAAGAAGGAAGGAAGGAAGGAAGAAGGAAGGAAGGAAGGAAGGAAGGAAGGAAGGAGGAAGTGGGGTGATTCCAGGTTGCAGCTTCCCAGCCACAGCCATCTGTCCACACAGGCTGAATCATCCCTAACTTCAGGCTCAGCCCATTCCAATCTCTTGGGGAGTGGTTCTCCATCCTAGACAGACATTCCAAGTAGTTTTCAACCCTGGGAGCTTTTACAACCACCTATGACTGTGCCCACCACAAGAGCATCGATCTCACTTCCTGAGAGCTGACGCCACGGCGGGCCCTGGCCTCGAGTTGCCCCCCGTCTGCTGCATCAAACACAATCACGTTTCCTCATCTGTCTTGGAATCATGCTCTGGTACCCGCATCTCCAAGTCACACAGAGGGCCGCGGTGGCCCCGCAGCAGAGGCAGGAAGGCTCCCTGCAGAAGGTGGCTACTGAGCTCGTTCTGCAACAAAAATAGTTTTTCCGACAGAGGAGGAAGACGCCAGACATCTCAGGCAAGAGGAACGGTGTCAAGTGTTAGAAGACCCACAAGAAGAAGTTGCATTGGCGTGGATCATAAAGCATAATAAATAACATCGAGCCCAAAGAACGGATGGGGAAAGTGAGTCAAAGGGCCCCTCTCCTTGGGTAGCACAGTTGTCTTCCCCATACAGAGCCTGGGGACCCACTTAGCCAAACTTTTCCATCCTCCCCGGGCACCAAAGAGTGAGTCATCCCTGGCATTCCCCTGCCACCAGCTGTGGTATCTTTGAGAGTCCCCAAAGGATGTGGAGAGGGAGTCTCCATGGAGGCTAAGGACAGCAGAGAGGGAAGGACTCGGGAGGAAAACAGAAAGAGGCCATTATCCCAGGGCCCAAGAAGAGCATAAGTCCCCCTGTTCCTACATCGGAGTGGGGAACTCTCTGCTACCTGCCCCTGCCATTCTAACCCCAAAAGCTGGCTTGAGCTGCTCTGCTAGAAGATCTCCCCACTCCCCTCCACCTTGTAGGTATGTCCTAACAACCCAGTAACCACATGGAGAGTGGCTGGTGTCCGGACTAAGACATATCAAATGCCTGTGTGCTGAGGAGGGAGAAGCTAAGAACTAGGTCTTGCTAGAAAATGGCCAAGCCACATATTGAGAATTGCCAGACTTAAATGTGCATGACTATAGCAGGGTCTGGAGAGAGCGGATGAGTCAGAACAAAGAGTTCAGCAGAGAGAAAGGAGCCAGCAGGGAAAGAAGCCTCCAGAAAGCTAGAAACTTCAGATGTCAGAGCTGAAAATGCTGTTCGATTTGACCCAGGTCTCGCTACTTAAAGCACAGTGCCCGAACTAACAGCATCAGCATCAAGTGGGAGTTCATTAGAAACCACCCTCCTTCTTGGCAGGGTCTTCATTTCCCAAGATCCCTGGGTGGTTCCTATGCACACTCGAGATTGAGAAGCTCTGCTGCCCGGGGGGCCCAAATCATGCAGCACAGCAGAACCACCTGGAACATTTTTTTTTTCAAGTACAGATTTCAGAGGCCTGCTCTACATCAACTGAGTCCCAATGTCTGGGCAGTGCACAGCCATATATTTTTACACAAAGCTTCACCACTAATTCTAATGACAGAAGTCCACAAGGTAGACTGGGAACCACTGATCTGGCCCAATCGGCTCAATCTAAAGATAACAAGACTGGGGCATCTGGGTGACTCAGTTGGTTAAGCGTCCAACTCTTAATTTCGGCTCAGGTCATGATCTCATGGTCATGAGATTGAGTTCCACATCAGGATTCGTGGATCGAGTCCTTGCTCGGCAAGGAGCCTGCTTGGGATTTTCTCTCTCTCCCTCTCTCTTTGCCCCTCCCCTGCTCGCTCTCTCTCTCTCTCAAAATAAATAAACATTTTTTTAATTAAAAAAAAATAAAGATGAGAGGACTGAGACAGGATAGTGGCCACCATAGGCTTGGGTAATCTATTAAGAGATCTAATTGGGGTCTCTGCCTGGAGACAAAGAAATTGGATGTGAAGCCAGATGCGAGTTTAAGCCCCAACTTTATCCCTTCATGGCTGTGTATCTTGTAATGAATCCCCTCCATTCTTTGGAACTCAGTTTTCTTACCTTCAAGGAAAGATACCCTAGACTGTTCTCATGAGCAGTAAGGTGACAGAAATTAATGGAGAATTAATTCCGTGTTTTGTGCATGTGCATGCACACACACATGCACGTGTGCAAACACACCACACACTCCATAATAGCTACATAACTGAAGTTTGGGGGATCCTTGCACTCAAAAATTTCAAAGCAACTTAAAAGTTCTGAAGCTTCATTGTCCTCACTTTACAGATGGAGAAATGGAGAGGCCCTTGAGGCAGGTCTGCTCCTCACTTTGTGAAGGTGAGTACTGTTTGTATTCCAGGCAGGATGCAGAGACACACAAGGGGTTGACTACCAGCTGGGTTCTGGATGCAGACCTTCAGCCAGTCAGCTGAGTTTGTTTATGGAAAACATGTGGTTTCTCTAACCCTAAAGGCTGTCTTACCTCCACCAGTGACCCCACTAAGAAGGATGGGAAGATCCCTAAAATTCTGTATCCCTAAGGATAGAGGGAAGAATTAGGCATAGTCCCAAATGCTTGATTAGGTGAGAGAGACAAACACTTAGGTAATTACAAAACAATGGAGTAGGGCTATTATAGAACTGGGGTTCCAGCATGAGAGTTTGGGCATTTTGGTGTTGAGATAAAGCTTCCTGGCAAAAAGTGACCCCGAATCTTAAAAGATAAGAAAGATTAGTTCTGGATGTGTGGATGGGGCAAAAGTGAGGCAGCCTTCTGAGATGCCCCAGGGCTCTTTAGATGGGACCCCATCTTTGTGTGGAACAATCAGCTGTATGGTTTATACACATACACATAACAATCATTTTGTGCTTTTTCATCCATTTGTATATTTTTCTGAAAATCATGTTTTCACCTCAATATGTTTTTGAGATTTCTCCACATTGATATGTATGAGTTCAATCCATTCCTGTTTAATTCCCACGAGCCTGCTGGTAAACATTTAGGCTTGGTTAATGTTTGGCCATTACAAACAGTCCAGGAGTGCCTACACCGTTGTGCACATCTCCTTGTATACATGTGCGAGAGTTTTCGAAAGTAAACACCAAGAACAAGGATTACTAGGTGTTATGGACTGAATGTGTCCTCCCTGATGCATATGTGGAATACCTGATCCCCAGTGTCATGGTATTTGAAAGTGGAGCCTTTGGGAGGTAATTAGGTTTAGATGATGTCATGAGGGTGAGGTCCTCATGATGGCATTAGTGCTCTTATCAGAAAAGGTCAGACAGCTTGCTCTCTATCTCTATCTGCCATGAAAGCAACCAGAAGCAAATCAGAAAGAGGGCCCCAACCAGAAGCCAACCACACTGGCACACTGGTCTCAGACTTCCCAGCCTCCAGAATCACAAGAAATAAATGTCTGTTGTTTGAGTCACCCAGTCTGTGGTTCTTTGTTACAGCATCCGCAGGAGACTAATACACTAGGGTATGTGCACAGTTGTGGGCCTTTAACTGCCATATTCTCCCTCAAATGTCCCAATTTATATTTCCATCAGTACGGCCTCAAGAACATGGGACATCACGAAACTTGTTCATCCAAGCTATGCTTTGTAGGAAGAACTTTGTCCTCCCTACCAGGCACAAGTGGGTGCCAGAGGTCTAAGCTTCTCTCAGAGGAAGGAGAAAGAGCACTTACTCAGCCCCTGGCCCCATGCTGCACACCTAATGCCTCTTAGGACCCTCCAACAGCAATAGTCTGTTTTCTAATATACAAGGGGAAAACAGGCCGACGGAAGTGAAGTCACTTGCTCGGATTTACACACCCGAAAGTGGTGGACTCAAAACCAAGTCTACGTACTGCTTATGTTCATACTCTTTTCACTATTTTATACATTCAATCAAGTATTTATTGAGCGCCAGTTACACACCAGACCCTGGAGATACACAGACGAATTGCAGAGCCATTCTTGGTATGTAGTAGTATCCAATAAATGTTGGTTGAATGAATATTGAATCAAGGAGTTCCAAGCCCACAGGAGAGACAGACACATAAAAAAGTATGTGCAATGGAAGGATGGCGTGATGGCATGCCGTGACAGATGGAAGCTCCAGGGCAAACAAGGGGGTATTTTCTTTTCCTTTCAGTGCATTAGGTAAGCCTTTACATCGGAGGTCATCTTCACCAAACAGAGAAAGAGGAAATGCTTCCAGATGCAAGGAACAAGTGCAAAGACACAGGAGTGTGGAGCAGTGTTCTATTTTCTGGAAACTACACTACTTTCGATTGCCTGAAAGTTGCTTCCTTCCAGTATTGAGGCAAGGCATTAACTCAGTTCAGTTCATCAATACTTTGTGAAAATTCCTACTCTGTACCAGGCCCCGTGTGAGATAGATGCTTTACACACATTATCTCATTTAATCCTTGCACCATTTTTTTCTCATTACACAGATGAGAAAATTGAGGCTCAGAGAGGTGAACAGCCTGGCCCTGGAATACATTCAAATCTTCTGTTCTTTCCACTCCTTGCTGTCTCCCCAAGATACCAGACCACTACTGTGCTCTCTCCACCCAGGTCCCACTCCAATGGAAAGATGTCCTTCCAGAACCTCAAGACCCATAGCTTGTTGCCCTTTGGGTCAGGAGACTCTGCTCATTTAATTGTCTCTTTTCCTCCTTGGGAAACTGGAGAGCAGAATGCATATTGAGTCATGGAATTTTCCATCCTTGGCCAGACACTATCACCCCACTCATCATTTGTTCATTCAACAAATATTTGTTCAGCACCTACTATGTGCCAGGCAATGTTCTCAGTACTGTGAATACAAAATTGAATAAGACAAACAAGATTTCTGCCCTCATGAAAGTTAAGTTGTAGTGACTCCTCAGAGTTAAAAACGAAGGTTTGGAGAGGTTATATGGCTTGTCCAAGGACACATAGCAATTTTATGACACAGGTAGGACTGAAGCCCAAGTCTGCCTGACTCCTGGTGCTTTCTCCTCCATGGTGGGCAAAACCTTTCTCTTACATCCCTCTCGCTTTGCCTCCCCTTAGTCTCTGTCCAGCAGGATGACTGCAGAGAACTTCACGTGGGCCCCTGCTGAATTCATCCTCCTGGGCATCACGGATCGCTGGGACCTACGTGTGACCCTCTTCCTGATTTTCCTACCAGTCTACCTGGTGAGCCTGCTGGGAAACGTGGGCATGGTGCTGCTAATCCAAGTGGATGCCCGGCTCCACACACCTATGTACTTCTTCCTGGCCAACCTCTCCCTGCTGGACACCTGCTATTCCTCAGCCATCGCCCCCAAGATGCTGGTGGACTTACTGCTGCCCCACGCCACCATCCCTTACACGGCCTGTGCCCTCCAGATGTTTGTGTTCGCAGGGCTGGCTGATGCCGAGTGTTGCCTGTTGTCAGCGATGGCCTATGACCGCTATGTGGCCATCGGAAACCCTCTTCTCTACACAACAGCCATGTCGCAGCGTGTATGCCTGGCCTTGCTGGGAGCATCAGGCCTGGGCGGGGCAGTGAGTGCCATTATCCACACGACCTTCACCTTCCGCCTGAATTTCTGCCGCTCCCGGGAGGTCAACAGCTTCTTCTGTGATATCCCTCCACTGCTGGCCATCTCCTGCAATGACACCAGTCTCAATGAGCTCCTCCTCTTTGCCATCTGTGGCTTCATCCAGACAGCCACGGTGTTGGTTATTGTCGTGTCATATGGTTTCATTGCCGGGGCTGTGATTCGCATGCCCTCGGCTGACGGCCGTCGGCGAGCAGCCTCTACCTGTGGCTCCCACCTCACGGCTGTAACCATGCTGTATGGGACACTCACTTTCATGTACCTGCGTCCCAGCTCCAGCTATGCCCTGGACACTGACAAGATGGCATCTGTGTTCTACACTCTTGTCATCCCAGCTCTCAACCCTGTCATCTACAGCCTCCGCAACAAGGAGGTCAAGGAGGCAGTCAGAAGAACCTGGAGCCGATTCCGCCGTCCAGGTCCGGAGCACGAATGAGAAGTCTGAGGAGCTTGGTTGGGACTATGACAAGATAAGAGGACAGTGTCTGGCCCCTGCCACTCTGGGCAAAGATAGATGAACTTGTGGCTTGGGTGTCTCTTGTCATTGTTTAAGGGACTGGAAAGGGGGAGAAAAGGAAACTTTACAGCCAGGAGGCGAGAATCTTCCTAGGGGGTTAATCTAGAACTAGATCAGATTCTAGAGTAACATTAACAAGATCAGGTTCATGTGGCTGTTGAGCTCTCTTAGGTTCCTCAGTGTTCACAACTTGAGTCCCTAGAGATTACCAGGTGAACTTATTGGATGCATTTGCCACTTGCACTTCTAGAAGGCTGATTCCCAGACACACCAGGTAAAAACTGTATTGCCTCCAAGTGTTCCTAGATTCTTGCCCTTTTAATGTTCTTCATGAGCAGTGAGTCTGCTGTTGGCCTCTTTGACCCCAAGAGAGCATCTTCAGATGCTCATGCCAAAGTATGGTACTGAATCTGGTGAGATAAATACCCCCTCCCTACTGGCCTCTGTATTCCAACTCTCAGGGAAGTGGCTGAACAGCACAGGAACAAACACAAGCTCATTCCCAAAATCCCAACAGTTAGGTTAGAATCTGGCTTCTAATCAGATTTGTGACACAGGTAGGATTGAAGTTACTTTAGTTCAGGCATATGATGAAGTTAGGAAAAAGTCAGAATTACCGGTGTGGTTAGAATAGAGTTAGGGGGGCGCCTGGGTGGCTCAGTCGGTTAAGCAGCCGACTTCAGCTCAGGTCATGATCTCACGGTCCGTGGGTTCGAGCCCCGCATCGGGCTCTGTGCTGACAGCTCGGAGCCTGGAGCCTGTTTCGGATTCTGTGTCTCCCTCTCTCTGACCCTCCCCCATTCATGCTCTGTCTCTCTCTGTCTCAAAAATAAATAGACGTTAAAAAAATAAATAAATAAAAATAAATTTAAAAAAAAAGAATAGAGTTAGGATTAGGGTTCTGATTATGTCTAAGACTTTGATTAGGGTAAGGATAGACCCAGGGGTAGGTTTGGAATTTAAAAGCAATCAGAGAAATCTAGGATTGAATTAAAGTTACATACATTATAGGATTTGGGTTGATTTTCATTAGTAGTAGGTTTGGCATAAATTTAGGAGTCAGAGTTTGAATAAACTTGAGCTCTTATTAGAAATTGTTAAGGATTGGGGCACCTGGGTGGCTCAGTCGGTTGAGCGTCTGACTCTTGATCTCAGCTCAGGTCCTGATCTCAGGGTTATGAGTTCAAGCCCTGCATTGGGCTCCACACTGGGCATTTAAAAAAAAGAGAGAGAGAGAGAGAGAGAGAAAATGGTTGAGAGTTAGTTTTGGAGTACAAGACTAATATTGGAGTTCAGGTTTCATTTTTATTGCTAGATTACATTTGGGTTAGAGTGTAGTCTGTATCAAAAGATCTGTTAGATAAGTTGATATGCAAATAAGATTTGTGATAAATTTAAGTCACAGTCTAGAGTTATTATTACAGTTAATCTAGGCTCAGAACTAAAGGAGAATTAGACATGAGAAGAGTATTTTATCAAATTGACATGTCTTGGGTCTTAATTCAAGATTTATTTAGGGTTATAGATAATGATTCATGTTTCCTAAAGCTTAGAGGTAGGTACAAGATGGTTATTGGTGTGCTTAAATTTCATTCAGGGTTATGAGCCTACTCTGATTAGCATGTGGTCCAGTACGGTAGACTGCTTTATGTTTGGCTTACGACATCCAAAAGCAGAATCAGGGGTAGGAGAGGGAATGCCATGACCCTCCTGGGTAACAACAATGCTCTCAGCCTGGAGTCACGCTAGAACCTTCTGACGCAATGCTCTTGGGATTTTCTTTCACCCAGAGTTCACGGTTTTGACAGATTTTGTCTCCCTGACTCATGACTCATGACTCATACATGACTCAGGTACATATGGGCAAGGCCCAAGGCACTGCGTTCTCCCTGGGAAGTCCCTGAATGCAGAGAAACAGGACAGGAGGGGACCCCAAGAGTTAGGGCAGGAGCTGAGGAGAGGTGAAGCATGGCCAGAGCCAATGTCATCTCCACCTGATCTCTCCTCCATTTCCCCTGATTTAGCTGAGATGAGGCCAGGAGTGTTGAAGTATGGGGCTCAAATGTTTATAGCGGCACTCTCAACAATAGCCAAATTATGGAAAGAGCCTAAATGTCCATCAACTGATGAATGGATAAAGAAATTGTGGTTTATATACACAATGGAATACTACGTGGCAATGAGAAAAAATGAAATATGGCCTTTTGTAGCAACATGGATGGAACTGGAGAGTGTGATGCTAAGTGAAATAAGCCATACAGAGAAAGACAGATACCATATGGTTTCACTCTTATGTGGATCCTGAGAAACATAACAGAAACCCATGGGGGAGGGGAAGGAAAAAAAAAAAAAAAAAAAAGAGGCTAGAATGGGAGAGAGCCAAAGCATAAGAGACTGTTAAAAACTGAGAACAAACTGAGGGTTGATGGGGGGTGGGAGGGAGGGCAGGGTGGGAGGGAGGGCAGGGTGGGTGATGGGTATTGAGGAGGGCACCTTTTGGGATGAGCACTGGGTGTTGTATGGAAACCAATTTGACAGTAAATTTCATATATTAAAAAAAAATAAATAAATAAATAAAAAAAAAAAAAAAAAAAGAAGTATGGGGCTCAAACTCTAATAGGCTCCCCACCGATTCTCTTCCTTGAGCCCCAGACAGGGGCCAACTTCACCACACCAACTTCCCTTCAAGGAGAAATCAGCCACCAGGCACCAAGATTGCAAGAAGACAGAAGTTTCAGCCCGGCTCGTTGGGAATGTGGCACTCCTTGATATCAGGACCAGGGTACCCTCTCTCTCGGTAACTGTGGTCTTCTTGGTGGGGGGGGGGGGGGAGGTCCCAGTCTGATAGACAGAGGGATATGCACAAAACTGTCTCCTCATATCTTACAGAATTTTATAGGTTTCCTGACAGGATCATCAACTCGTCCTGGTTTGCCCAGAGCTGTCCTGGTTTTAAAACACCAAGTTCTTTGAGCACCTGCCCCAGTGCTGGGAAAACCAGAGTGGTTGGTCACCTTATTTCCTGATGAGCCAGCATCTTGAGCGCAGAGGGTACAATATCCCAAATCAGCACCTTGTGACAAAGGTTCACGTAAATTAAAACCGCTTCTTCCATCACGAGATTTTACGATCCTTCCCTAGCTCTTACCTCCTATCCCACCTCCTATTCTAACAGTTGTTACCTCACTGTAACAACTCACTTGCCATGACAATGGTTGGAGGCATTATCAGAAAAGTTGGCAGCCTCCAAGAATGTGAATTTTGTCCCCAGTTCAATAATGTCTATACTTAAAAGACCTCCTCAGTGGTCTTTTCTTCCTTTTGCAGGTTCTTGGGCTCTCGTGACACATACAGCCGCCACCACGATCAGGGAAGTTTCCAGAAGCATCTGGCCTCTTCCACTGCCGTGGCCCCACAGGATGTCCATGTTTCGCAGCAGTGGAACAACCAAATGCAATAATTACATAAATCCTACACATTACCATGAAGTTGCAGGCTACTATGCTGGGCCTATTTGATAGATAAGAAAACAAACGAGAGAGAAGGGAAAAGAGTGGAAGGCAGTAACAGAGCCCACTCTGGAGGGTAAGGGAAGAGACACAGATCCTCAATCCCAGAGTGAAATGTCCAGTAAAGCTCCCCAGTCGCTGATAAAGCATTCCCCTTTAAACCTCCTTCAATGCCATTTACCAAGATAAGCAGTCAGGACAAGAGCAGGCTTGAGGTGGGGAAAACTGGGGGTCTGATTTAGGGCACTTACTGCACAAAGTGAGGTGGGCCCTGAAGCATGGGTGGAAATTGGGAAAGGAGCGTTCCGTGGGGGAAGGACAAACGGACACAAAGACATGGCAAACGAAATAAGCCCAGCGTGTGCAGGAGACTTTAGGGATACCAATGTAACTGGCTTGAGAGGAACGTATTAGAAAAGAAGCAGAGGGGAGTATGAAGATTGAGGGTCTGGGAATGATTTCCATGGGTGAGATATCACATAGGGAACATGGACTTTATTTAATAGGCAATAGGGAACCATGGAGTGTTCTTATGTTCCAAACCACCCTTTATGGTTGTTCTGACACCCAGCCATGCCAAGCCATTCCCACCTGGAATGCTGCACACAACATCATTCCCTTATGTCACAATACACACCCAGCAACCCCTCCCCAACACAGACCCAGTCCCCGATGGGAAACAGCCATGCACAAAGAAACACTTTCATAGGTATGGCCACCCACACGGACACAGATGTAGCTGCCACACTCAGACACACACTCAAGCCCGTGACATATTTGGCTGCATAGAGACACAGTCTGTCTCCACACCCCGGCATACAATCCTACACATACACACACACACACACACACACACACACACACACACAGCCACACGTACTGCCAGTCACCAGAGGCACAACCCTCCCGTACTCCTACACTTCCTGCAAGAAGCCACAGCTGAGAGGACAGGCGGGTTGGCCCCAGAAGCTAATGTGGTAAACCCTGGGCTCCCCGGCCCCTGCCCCCGTTCACTCTGCTTGGGGTTCAGGAATCAGCCTGACCCTTGCTTCTGGCCTTCACAAGACAGGGGCTGAGGGCCAGCAACCTCACCACACATGAGCTTCTGAATGTCCCTCGAGGGCGAGGCGACACCAAGCACCCTTTCTCCCATCAAATTGGACCCTGGAGAGGAAGAATAAGGAATCCCAGAGCTGAGCTGCCTCCTGCCCCAGGGATGAGGGCCAAGCGAAGGGGCGGGGTTGCCTCTGGGGCTAAGGTGTTCCCGAGGCCCCCAACCCCTTAAGTTGTGGCTAATAACTCCCTCCTCCAACACTCTGGGACAGACTACACCTGGCCCCCACTGCTGTTCCCTCCTGCGATGCCAAGAGGCCAGAGGGTACACTTGGGGCAAAAGGCCAGACTGGAAAATGTGCACGAGACACATGTGTGCTGTTTGTGTGAGGCTATGATTGTGCAGTACCGTCACCGTTCACTGTATCATTGGGGGGATGGGGCAGCGTGTACGTGGATGTGCCCCTCCAGGGTGGTGCATCTCTGCCGTGGCCCATCATGAGCTTAGGTGAGTGTGGCCATGTGCGTGAAAGCGGGAGGCTGTGGGCCCCTGAGGCTGTGCATGAGAATGTGCTGGATGAGGGGATCAGGAGCGATAGCACGTGCACAAACACGCTCTGGTAGAGTGCTTACACAGGTAAGTGGTCAGTGAAAGCACAAACGTGTGGAGGGTCCCAGTAGCTGTGTGTTGCTGCTGTAAGCTTCCATGAGCAGGAGTATGTGAATGATCGTCACTCTCTTAGCCCCAGTGCCATTTTGTGACTGCATTTGACAATCCGTTTATGTGTATGATGATTTGAGTCCATGGGTCATGTGGTTTTATTTGTCTGCTTACTTACGTGTGATGTGCGTGCTGGGTCCACATTTCTGCGTGTGATTGATTGTGCCTGTGTATTTGCAGAGACCAGCTTGAGGCTGCACACATCTGCAAGCCTGTGCAGGTGTGTCTGTGATTGTATATGAATATTCCTGCAAACAGCTCAGTGCATTTTCATGTTCACTGGGACCCATGAAGACGGGGGCCAGAACAGGTCCAGTTTTTAGAAGTCATTTTACAAAGAACTGTCCCCTCCCCCGCCCCCACCTCCCGCCGCCAATCCGACTCTCCATCCACCCTGATCCTCTCACTCTCCTGGAAGGTGGGATGTGATTGGGAGTTTGAAAACACGCTCAACAGGGAGCCAAGGTCAGAGGATTCTTCTTACCCAAAGGAGGAAGAGAAGGAAGACACTGGGGTAGGGAGGGCCTTGGTGTAATTTTTTATTTATTTGTGATAGAGAAGGACACAGGAAAAAATTAAGAGATCATTCCCCTGCAGGGTTGGCCTCTGCAAAGCCTCCAGCAAACCAGTGTCCTAAAACCCCTCTCCTTTTAAGACCCCTTCTTGGAGAACTGTCCAAGATTTCTGCTGTGAGAATCAGACAGGCGGGAAAGAATGGAAGACGTTAAAACAAGTGGCCAGTGTCCTTAGGAGTCAAGTCCCTGCATCTGGCAGGTGCATTTATCTGTCTGTACAAGTTTCTCACAGAGAGTTGTGCATTTGCTTGCTTCCCAAAAAATGTTTGATTTCATGGGGATAGTTCGCTAGGTATCTGGGGAGTCATCCAGATTCTTTGGGTTTTTTTTGTTTTTTTTTTTTTTTTGCTAAGTCTGAAAATATCTTTATTCTTCTCTCACGCTTGATTATTATTTCGGTTAAGTATGGAATTCTAGGTTCAAAATATTTTTTTTCCCTTCAGAATCTGAAGATATTGCTCAACTGTGTTCTACCATCTCCTGTCGATGAAACACTTGATGGCAGACTGTTATCTGAATATCATTAGACCCTTGGGCTCCACGCGCTCGGAGGTATTGGGCTCTGCTCTTTATCCTCAGGGTTCTAAAATGTCACAATTTGTGTTTAGGTATTTGGAGTTATGTTTCCATATAAAACATGTGCCCTTCAGATTTGGGATTTTTATTTCTTTCATGTGTTCCTCCCTTCCATCTTGTTTTGTTCTATTTCCCCCCATTCCTACTTTCCTCAAATAAGTGCCGGGGGGTCAGATCTCTTATCTGCTGTATTGATCCCCTCTTTATCTTTTCTTCCTTATTTTCTTCCTTCTCCAGGCTCCATCCTGGGCAATATCTTTTGTTCTGTGTTTTGCTTACAATCACAAAGCATCAAAGTTGGAAGCAGCCTGGAAGATCACCTGGTTCAGCTCCCTTATTTTACAGATGGGAAACCTAGGGCCAGAAAGGAAGAAGGTTCGGGGCGGTAACACGACTTGCCCACTGTCACACTTGTGTGTAACACCAGGGCTGCCTGACTCCATACCCACAATTTTCCCCGTTGACAGGAAGCCTTGAGCAATTTAGCCACCCTTCACCCTTTTCCTTTGAAGCTGGGGAGATGACCCATCAGTAAAAAGGAACCCCTGGGGTCTTAGGTGAAGAACCAGCCTGGCCATGGATGCTACCAATGAGTCTTCAGAGGGAGCCCCATTCATCCTGCTGGGACTGACAACAAGTCCTGAACAGCGGCGGCCTCTCTTTGGGTTATTCTTGGTCCTGTACGTAGCAGGCATCCTGGGTAATGGACTCATCGTGGCCGCCATACGGGCCAGTCCAGCCCTTCGTGCACCCATGTACTTCCTGCTGGCCCATCTGTCCTTTGCTGACCTCTGCTTTACCTCCATCACTGTACCCAAGATGTTGACCAACTTGTTGGCCCATGACCGCTCCATCTCCGTGGCTGGCTGTCTGACCCAGATGTACTTCTTCTTTGCCCTGGGTGTAACCGATAGCTGTCTCCTGGCCGCCATGGCCTATGACCGCTATGTGGCCATCTGCCACCCCCTCCACTATGCCACAAGGATGTCCCGGGCCGTGTGCAAAGCCCTGGTGGGGACCGCATGGCTGGTGTCCCACGTCCACTCCCTCCTGCATATCCTGCTTATGGCCCGCCTGTCCTTCTGTGCCTCCCACCATGTGCCCCACTTCTTCTGTGACCACCAGCCTCTCTTAAGGCTCTCGTGCTCTGACACCCGCCACATCCAGCTGCTCATCTTCACTGAGGGTGCCGCGGTGGTGGTCACTCCCTTCCTGCTCATCCTTGCCTCCTACGGGGCCATCGCAGCTGCGGTGCTCCGGCTGCCGTCAGCCTCTGGGAGGCTCCGGGCTGTGTCCACCTGTGGCTCCCACCTGGCAGTGGTGAGCCTCTTCTATGGGACAGTCATTGCAGTGTACTTCCAGCCCACATCTCGGTATGAGGCAGAGCGGGGCCGTGTGGCCACCGTCATGTACACCGTAGTCACCCCCATGCTAAACCCTGTGATCTATAGCCTCCGGAACCGTGACGTGCAGGGGGCACTCCGAGCCCTCTTCACTGGGCGGAGGATCTCAGCTGGCGACTCCTAAGGCCTGGACCTCACCGAGCACAGGCTACATCACCCACGGTGACAACTCATGAATGTGATCATCTGTTCTATGCTTTTTTCCAAAATGACAATAACAGCTATCACTTTCCAGGCACCCACACCGTGAGGCAGAGCTCTGCCTGATCTTACGTGATTCCCACAAAAACCAGGGAAGCTGTTGTTATGATCCCGTTTCATAGAGGAGGAAACTGGATTCAAAGAGAAGAGCTGACTTTCCCAAGCTTACATAATTTTTAGGTGGCAGAGCTTGGACCCTTTCTGCCACATCATTCCCTCTTCCAACATTCACTCCCAGGCACTTAGGGAGTCCGCTATCATTTTCTGAGGACCTAAAGCTATACGGGAAGGTGCATACCCCCAGGTCTTGCTCTGGGGGATTGGCACTTTATTTTTCCATCCCATCACCAGCTATTCTCAAATAAATGACTTCTCGACTGCCTGGGACATGGATAGAAGTTCACAGGCCATGTGTCAAGGGTTGACCTCTCCCAGTGAACACAGTCTGGCACATAGGAGGCACTGTGCACACCTGACATGAATAAATGTTTGTACGTTTATGCTAATAAGCATTTAGAAGCTGTCCGTACTTTAAATTCTTTGTTCTCATACTTGTTTACTATGATGCCACCTGTTGGGCTACATCTGGAATCCTGTAGAAGGAGCATGCAGTGGGCATGCACTATAAATAAATTAATTAAATGAAGCAAAGCAGGAAAGAAAGGATGCGACACAGGCATCAGGGGCAGATGGAAGAGGTAGTTTTTATCAGGTGCTAGCCCTTGACTTATTTTCACCCACACAAAGCATGGGTATTCTAATTGCCACTTTATGAAATTGAGGCTCAAAGATGGTGGGCTAGTCGGTAGCAGAATCAGAACAAGTCCTTTTGCTATGAGTCGCTCAGGTGTATTTCCACTGGGCCCCATAGAATCCAGACCCCAGATTTGGAAGAACTTACAAAAAGAAACCCCAGACCAGGGCAGGCACACTGGCTCAGGTGAGGACACATCTGGGGTCAGAAAGGCTTCCTGGTACGTCCAGTCTTTTACCAAATAGGTCTCTCTTTTATGCCTATGTCTCTCCAAGAAGTCCACACCCATTCCCCCACTCCCTTCCTTCCGGCCCCTGCCCTTCCAGGGAGGTGGAGGGCTATAGCAGTCCTGGCCTTTCCAGGCCCTTTCCAGCTCCCACTAACAAACCTGCCACCACCCAGTCCTAGAACTCCTATGCTCTGCTGTTTAGATCTAAATGGGAATTCAACGATCTTTAGACCATCAGTTTAAGCAAAACAAAACAAAACAAAATGAAAACCAAAAAAAAACAAAAACAACCCTCTTTTTTTCTAATAAAACCTTACACAGAAACATCATATAGAAAACAGAAGGAAGGGGCGCCTGGGTGGCTCAGTGGGTTGGTTAAGTGTGCGACTTTCACTCGGGTCGTAATTTTGTGGTTTGTGAGTTCGAGCCCCACATCAGACTCCCTGCTATCAGCACAGAGCCACTTCAGATCCTCTGTCCTCCTCTCTGCCCCTTCCCTGCTTGCACTCTCTCTGTCTCTCTCAAAAATAAATAAGCATTTAAAAAAAACAAACAAGGGGGGTAGAGCCACAGGGTATAAGTGAGGTGAGAGTCAAAGGCACCTTCTTAGCCTCCTTGATGCCCCTCCTCCACCTCCCTGAGGGGACGCTGATCTAATCAACCCCTTCGTTTGATGGGCATGAGGTCCAAACCCCTTCGTTTGGACATGAGGTCCAGAGTGGTTAAGGGACCTGCCCAAGTCCACACACACTCAGTGGCAACCTGCAGGCTTCCTTGTTCAGCCCACCAAAACCTGCAATGATACTGAAGCCATCCTTTCCTATCCTGCCCAGTCCCCAGGCTGCCTGCTCCTGCTGTGAGGCCAGATCCTGGCTACTCTACAGATAGACTGTCCCTTGTTTCACAACCCACTTCCTCCCTGTGCCTTGTCTAAAGCTTCACAAACATACTGGTCACGATGCTCATCAACCATTCCACACGGGCACCATCAGCCCTACCTTAGGGACCTGGCTAGGTGTCATGAGGGACTTGGACACATTCTATGAGCTGACCAGGAGGGACCCTGCCTGAGTTCTCTCTGTGTCTCTAGAACCTGGCACAGAGACTATGCGTGTGATATGCTGCTGCTCTGTCTGTCTCCTGGTCCTCTCCCAGGTGATGTTTCTGCATAAGGGGACACAGTGGGGGTTGGGAGACTGCCAGTCCTTCCCTCTTCTGGGCCACCAGCGGTGCCCTTGTCATCCTGCTCAGATGTCATTCCAAAGAGCTGGCTGCACCCTGGAAGAGTGTTCTACTTCCAGACCCCCAGTAAGACAGGCAAGAGACGGAAATAGTGGTCATGCAAATAGCTTCAGTCACCAGGCATTTGGGTCCGTGGGCCCCATTCTCAGCCCACCCCCACCTAGATATGCCCTCGTGTTTTACTTCAGGTAGACTTAGCAGCTGACACTGACCTGGAGACAGGAAGATAAATCCTTCCCCCATCTCCAGAAAGACTGCAAAGGTGTTCATATATACAATATATATAGTATATTATATATATAATTATATAAATAGTATATATAGTATAGTATAGTATATATAGTATATAGTATAATATAGTACATATATAGTATTATATATATAGTATATAGATAATTATATATTTATATATATATACTATATATATATACTTTTTTTTAAGTTTATTTATTTTTTATTATTTAAAAAAAATTTTTTTTTAACGTTTATTTATTTTTGGGACAGAGAGAGACAGAGCATGAATGGGGAGGGTCAGAGAGAGGGAGACACAGAATCTGAAACAGGCTCCAGGCTCTGAGCTGTCAGCACAGAGCCTGACGCAGGGCTCGAACTCACAGACCGTGAGATCATGACCTGAGCCAAAGTCGGACGCTCAACCCACTGAGCCACCTAGGCGCCCCTAAGTTTATTTATTTTTGAGAGAGACAGACAGTGC
Source organism: Panthera leo (assembly GCF_018350215.1). Taxonomy (NCBI): domain Eukaryota; kingdom Metazoa; phylum Chordata; class Mammalia; order Carnivora; family Felidae; genus Panthera; species Panthera leo. Next base: position 81,756,654 of record NC_056691.1, read on the forward strand.
AAGCAGGGGAGGGGCAGAGACAGAGGAGGACAGAGGGTCCGAAGCAGGCTCTGGGCTGACAGCAGAGAGTCCCATGCAGGGCTCAAACTCACAAACCACGAAATCATGACCTGAGCAGAAGTTGGACGCTTAACTGACTGAGCCACCCAGGTGCTCCTGCAAAGGAGTTCTTAAAGCCACTGAAGAAGTTTCTCTTGGATCTTTTTCACATGAAACATAAAGAGACCAATTCTGAACACCCTAAGCAAAATAAGCATATGCAAATGCTTATTTTGTTTGTTTCTAGGCTGTTTCCTCCGAAGAGCCTCTGCTTATCCAGGTGAGGCTGCTGCTGTAGGTCAAGGGGGTTTGTAGTCTGTCTTCAGAAAGCCTTTATGTGGCACACAGAAGGCTGCTTCTTACCCACCATATTTCTCAGGTTACCCTGAAATGATTTCCGGCCCTTTCAAAATCAATCTAGCCCACCCTCCCAGCAGCGATATTTGCAACTTTTCAGTTTATTCAAAATAACACGCAGCACTATGACCCACCTCAACCTGAAAAAATAATTCATTGCATTTCAAGAAAAGAATTTGAGTCTGCCTCTACTCCCTCCTTTCTAATATAACCTTCACGCATTACAAAGTAAGGCGGGCTTGGTCTCAAAGGTGTAGCATCTGGAGAGATCTCAGTAGTGAAGGAGGCTCGAATCCTAAATCGTAAACTGATTACTCCTTCCAGGGGTACAAAGCAGATTTCTAACAGCCTATGTGATTTCTATCAGCCTATGTATCCTTTCAGGCAGGGTTGCCACCAGGAAAATGCAACCATTACACCTAAAAATAAAAACACAAAGACGCTGTCTCAATGCAGATACGACTGCTTTAAAATACTTGGAATCGATCAATATTCCAAGAAGGTGAACGGGCAAGAGCCTAGCTCAGCCTGTTCGCATCTCTTTCCTTTTGTTCCCTCCACTCGCTTCACCCTTATGTGCCGGTCCTGTTTTTTCGGTCGCTTGATCCTACTTCCTTCCCTTGTCTGCTCTCTTCTCTCTCTCTTACTGTCACTTACTGGGCGCCAGGGCTGTGCACGCAGTTCTCACACTCACATACACGATGGCAGCGTGGATTGGGATCCAAGCCAGACAGAGGTACCAAGTGCTATAGCAGCATCAAAGAGAAAGCAATGACTTGAGATCAGGAGTGAAAGAAGAGCTTGAGGAAATTCATGGAAGAATCTGGCCAATTACATCAATGGCCCCAGTTCACCCATCGCTGAATCCACACCCTTGGCCACATAACTTTGCCCTCCATGACTCTGGGTTCAACCACGCACCTGGCTTTGTCGATGGAATATTAGGACGCGTGATACGGGCACGAAAAGAAGATGTGATATTGGGCTTGTTCTCTTGTGTTTCCTTCATTGCCCTGAGAAGGACATGCCCGGTGGCCCACTGGTGCCAAGAGAAGGATGAGAGACACATGGAGCAGAGCTGCTCCAGTCAAGGTGACCCTGGCAAACCCAGCCTAGAGCAGAGCCCCCACCTGACCTGCAGATGGCAAGAGAAGCCCCGCCCAATCAGCCAGGACCCAGCTGTCCCAAAGACGTGGGAGTGAAAATAAATGACGCCCGTTTTAAGGCACTGAGTTTTTGGGTGATGTGTTCCATAGCAAACTGATGAAGCTCCCAGAACTATTTCTGATATTTGCCTTTTTCTCCAACACAGCATGTCCCAGTCCCTTCAATGTCCTGAGGATTGACCTACCAAGACATACTTGCTTTCTCTGCTTGCTTTTGGGGACCGATACTCTTGTTCTGAGTATGAATCCACTGAGGATTCTTTGAGGATATGAGTTATGCCCTTCCACTTAACTAAAAGCGCCTAGAAGTAGGAGTCATGGCTCTCCCTTTCAGATCTCATAACCAAATCCACTTCTCTTTGCAGAGAGTCTCTTGATTGCTTTCTTTGGAGACTTTATAATCATTCCCACACTCACGCTCAAACCACACTGGAACATTGTCAGCTCCTCTCTTGTGGGAAGGGAAAAGGCTGGAAAAATAAGATGAGCGAAACTAATCAAATAACCCTGTTTCTGGCAAGTAGCCAGATACCCCGTCCCCACCCCCTGACTCAATACACACACACAGAGACTTCTTCCTCTCTCCAAGGAGCACAGAACAACTGACATTTGATGAAACCATGACTAAGACCATTACCACCCACATCGTGAAATCTAGTAACCACAGACCTCAGAAGCCACAATGACAAGGCGGGAAGTAAACTAAACATAGGCCAGATTTGGTGCTGGTGGCTTTGCATTCATCATAGCATCTAGTCCTCATAAAAATCCTGTGTGGCACGCATTATTATTCCCATTTTACAGATGAAGAAATTGTAGCTCAGGGAGGTAACTTGCTCAAGGCTTCAAGCCACAAATGGTAGAATCAGTATTTTTTTTTAAATTTTTTTTATTATTACGTTTCTTTATTTTTTTTGATAGGCAGAGACAGAGCATGAGTGGGAGAGGGGCAGAGAGAGAGGGAAACACAGAATCCGAAGCAGGCTCCAGGCCCAGAGCCTGACGCGGGGCTCGAACCCACAAGCTGTGAGATCATGACCTGAGCCAAAGTCGGACGCTTAACCGACTGAGCCACCCAGGCGCCCCTAGAATCAGTATTTGAGCAGAGATCTGGCTCTGGGCTGAAATGAAGAACAGTAAAAGCCCTCCCTTCACCCCATTCTTTTTTTTAAAGGTTGATTTATTTTTTGAGAGAGAGAGAGAGAGCGCATACCTGCATGCGTGAACAGGAGATGGGGAGAAAGAGGAGAGACAGAAAATCCCAGGCAGGCTCCTTGCCATCAGCACAGAGCCCGAGGCCGGGCTCCATCTCACAAACTGTCACAGGCTCAATCTCAGGAATCCTGAGATCATGACCTGAGCCAGGCGCACCTCCCCTCACCCCATTCTTATTCCCAATCTATTTGCCACACATCAGAATCACCCGGCATGTTCAGTAAAATGCGTATTCTACCCTCCAGCCCCAGACTTCCAGGATCAGCAGGGGCAGGGCGGGGGGGGGGGGGGGGGGGGGGGGGGGGGGGGGGGGGGGGGGGGGGGGGGGGGACGGCTGGAACTTCCTTTTGAATAAGCACCTTAGGTGATTTTGATGCAGGTGGTCTCCAAGGCACAACTGCAGAATCCTTGCCCTAAATCTTGTAAGACTTGAGACTCTGCCAAAAGGGAGACAGCATCCTTGCCTTTAGAAAGGCTGTACTTCGTGGGAAGCGTTCAGAGGTAAGAGGGAGGCTGTAGAAATACACAACTCTGGAAAAGACAGCAGGCCTACCTGGAGGGCAGAGGATTCTGTGATTCTGACCAACTCTCCTTCGAGGTAAGTTTGGGGTATCCTATTTCTCCTTCCTCTCTTGAATTTATACAATTTACTAGGAATCAGTGTCTTTTATTTAACATTTATTTTTGAGAGAGAGAGAGAGAGAGAGCATGTGTGGGGTAAGGGGCAGGGGGGGACAGAAAATCCAAAGCAGACTATGTGCTGAGAGCAAGACAGCCTGATGCAGGGCTTGAACTCATGAACCATGAGATCATTACCTGAGTCGAAGTCAGATGCTTAACTGACTGAGCCAACCAGGGGCCCCTAGGAACTGGTGTCTTAGTTCAGTCCATAACACCAACACAGGGCAGGCACCCCTCATATCTTCCCAGCAGCCTTTCTCGGTGGGCATCATTATAGTCTGTGCATAGGTAAGGCTGCCAAGCATACTAAGATCCTGACTTCTGAGCTCTGAGTTCCTGGGTTTAAGTCCCGACATGATTATTCACTAGCTGGTTGACCCTGGGCAAATTGCTTACCTATAAATGAGAATAATAATCTCTCTCTGAGGTTGTTATGAGAATTATCTAAGAAAATACACATTAAGTGCTGAGAATAGGGGCACCTGGCTGGCTCAGTCAGTGGAGCATATGACCCTTCTTGGTCTTGGGGTCGTGAGCTCGAGTCTTGCATGAGGGGTAGAGTTTACCTTAATTTAAATTAAAAAATAAATAAAAAGTAATGTGCTTAGGGGCGCCTGGGTGGTTCAGTAGGTTAAGCGGCTGACTTCGGCTCAGGTCATGATCTCGCAGTCCGTGAGTTTGAGCCCTGCGTCGGGCTCTGTGCTGACAGCTCAGAGCCTGGAGCCTGTTTCAGATTCTGTGTCTCCCTCTCTCTGACCCTCCCCCGTTCATGCTCTGTCTCTCTCTGTCTCAAAAATAAATAAACGTTAAAAAAAATTAAAAAAAAAAAGTAATGTGCTTAGGATAAGGACCCAGCACCTAATATGTCTCAATATATGTTGGTCACTCTCACTACTACAGTTAGGGGACAAGAAGTCACTGGGGATAAATGACAGGACTGGGATTTGAACACAAAGCCTGTGCTCTGAACTAGGGAGCTCAGGACTCTTCACTGGGGACTAGTGGGTGCCCCCTGCCTTCCTCTTCTCTTCCTGAGCCAACGTTTCCCTCAGCTTTAACTGACCATAATATGAAAGTTAAGTGTATGTATGTTGTATTCACCAAATAATGTTTTGTTTGTTCTGTTCCTCATTAATAAACTGTGTGAATGTAATACTTTCTAGTTCTCCCTCCTAAAAAAAAAAAACAAAACTCTCTAAAGTGACTAGTACGGGGTACTAGACATCACCCTCAGCCCCTAAGCCCCAAGTCTGTGGCTCGGCTTACCGACAGCCGCAGAACTATTCCTTCCCTCTCCTCTGCTGCCACCGTGTGGTCATATCAGGTTATAACCGGTATTTCCTCTTGCTTTGGGTGGGATGAGGTTTTGGTGTTTTTGTTTATGTATTTTATTTATTATTTTTTAATGCTTATTTATTTTAGAGAGAGCGCGTGAGCTGGGGAGGGACAGAGAGAGGGGACAGAGGATCCGAAGCAGGCTCCAAGCTGCCAGCAGAGAGGCCTATGCCGCCCGAACTCACAAACTGTGACATCATGACCTGAGCCAAAGTTGAATGCTTAACCAACAGGCCACCCAGGTGCCCCAGGGCTGAGGGTTTTTAACTTGAACTCGTAATCTGGTTCTCAGGGAGCATAGGTAGTACACCTCTGATCAAAGTTATGTAACATTTCTTGGGCCGCATGGGTGGTTCCGTCGGTTGAGTGTCTGACTCTTGATTTCACGAGCTCAGGTTCGTGGGATTGAGCCCCCTGTCGGGCTCTGCACTGAGCATGGAGCCTGCTTAGGATCTCTCTCCGTCTCTCTCTGCCCCTCCCCTGCTCTCTCTCTCTCTCTCTCTCTTCTCTCAAAATGAATTAATTAAAAAAAAAAAGATATGTGGGGCGCCTGGGTGGCTCAGTCGGTTAAGCGTCCGACTTCGGCTCAGGTCACGATCTCGCGGTCCGTGAGTTCGAGCCCCGCATCGGGCTCTGGGCTGATGGCTCAGAGCCTGGAGCCTGCTTCCGATTCTGTGTCTCCCTCTCTCTCTGCCCCTCCCCCATTCATGCTCTGTCTCTCTCTGTCTCAAAAATAAATAAACTTAAAAAAAAAAAAAAGATATGTAACATTTCTGGAAAAGCAATGTAACAGATAGCCTTCTGCCCTAATGTGAATTCCAACCTACTTCAGCCTTCGGGAATTTCCCCATTTAAGCAGCAAACATGCACTTCCATCAACTCAGATCAGAAACCAGAAATAATAGGATACAGTCCCTGTTCCCAAATAATACATCATAGTATTTATGTAAACAAATACAATTCAACTGGGGCAAATACACATGCTGAAGATGGGGTTACCCGACAGGAAATGGAGACAAGATCATTCAAGTCACCAGGACTTCCATGTGTCACATTTAGGGCAAACCTCAAATTTTTTTTCTTAAACTGAATACAAAATGATAGCATGAGAACAACAGTAGATAATGTACTGAGACGTTTCTATGTGTTGAGCAAAGTGCTAAGTACTTTGCTGGTATTAATTCGTGGGCCTGTCATGCAAACTCCTGTTACCCCAGTATATACATGAGGAAACAAAGGTACCGCCAGTTTTTGCTGGAGTCAGGCTCTGAGCCCTCAAAACTTTTCCTAACCAATGTTGCCATAACTCATGGGAGCTCGTGCAGTGGTGTTACTGTTTCTTCCTGAAGAGACACTAAAGACTTATCAAGGATCCAGAGAGGATGGGAGATTTAAGCTGAGTTTTGAAGGATAAATAATGATTTCCCATGCTTCCAAGGGGGCTCCAATGTCTTCAGTAAGGCTTTTCTTTGATAAGTGGAATCGGGGCCTTGTGCAGGATGGACAGTAGATAAGCAGATGACATTTATAGGATGTTTACTCTGTGCACACTATGTGTAGAACTTCAACCCGTTGGATGAACCCTGGCAGCAGCCTTCTGAGATAGTTACTGTAACTATCCTCCTTTGGGGACCAAAGCTCAGAGGGACTCAGAAATCCACCCAAGGTCATTCACACGAGCAAACATCAATTCTTGAGGTGGAAGGAAGGAAGATGGGAGCGAGACTTCTTTGATGATCTTTTTATATAGTGTTGGCTTTCAAACTAGGTTAATGTTTTATGTGTTCAAAACAGTTCAATCAAAAAGGATGAAAAAAGCAAATCCAAAAATGGAATCGTGCAGAAACAAATGAATCTACTTTTTTTTTTCCGTTTTCCATCTATTTTGAGATCCCCATAAAGCTGTTTAACAATTAATTTATTTTTAGTACTATGTAATATGCAACTTGTGGTGTCTTTGAATTTGAAGTCAAGTTATTCACACAAATAAATCTATTTCTATACCAAGTTGACAACATAACCACACAGAAAAAAAATAATTCAGATGACTTTTTTAACTCAATACTCTACATCCTTAGAAGGACGTGCTCTAAGAATGAAGAAAAAAAAGAGGAGGAGGAGGAAGAGGAGAGGAAGGAGGAGAAGAAAGAGGAAAAGAAGGAGGAGGAGGACAGGAAGGAGAGGAAGGAGGAGGGGGAGGAGGAGGAGGCAGAGGAGGAGGAGGAGAAGAGGAAGAAACAGAAGAAGGAGAGGAAGAAGAGGAGGAGGAAGAGGAAGAAGAAGAAAAGGGACGGCAAAGAAATCTTGAAATTTTCATTTAGGGTTGCTTTTGTTAGTGGCATAGGCATAATTATGAAGCTATTTAGTGTGTATTATGTGATGATAAAAATGAATAAATACATGGATGCTGGGAATTGTGTTTCCACTGAAGTATCCATATGAACTCATACATTTTAGAAATCCCTATTTTTCCTCTGTCCACTGAAAGGACCTAGAAGCAGTGACATCCCACTAGCAATGAGCACATAGCACCTGGATTTTAGTTCTAAATGTCATTCTCCATAAAAGGAACCAGAGCTTCTTGGAAAGTGGCTAATTCTAAGTCCTTAGCAGAGAAGTTCCATGTGATTCTGGAACAGCTTAGACCAGAAAGAAGGTAAGTACTCGAAAACTAATGGCTTATCTCAAAAGGAGACAGGAATTGGCTTGCAAAGGCAACCAAAGCCCCAGAAAGAATTATGATAATAGACACTGAATTTTTAAAAATCTGTAAGTTCACAGCATTCCTGGGGCGGGGGGGGGGGGGGGGGGGACAGGGAGGTAGAGTTCTGTTTTGTGCAAGATCAGGTAATAAATGCAAAAGAAAAGACAGAATTAGAAATCACCTTTTGACAAAACCCAGTGTAATAACTTGGCTCAGGCAAGGATCATCAACAGATGCTAAAGCCCTCAGGTAGATGGTTGTTGGGAAAAAAGACACTCGCACAGTCTCAAAGTATCATACCCTTACTACTCACAAGAAGGCAAATAACCTTATAATATGGAGATCTGGCATTCACCACCTTGACCAAGTGATTAAACCTAGGGTCACTGAGCTGACATCACGGATTCCCTGACTTGATTCAGTAAGACCATGTAGGTAACATCACTTCTGGTCACATTATTACCCAAAAAGAGGAAATAATTAGAGAAATCAGAGTGTGGGACATTCTGTAAGATGACTGGCCTGCACTTTTTCTTTTTTTTACTTTTTTTTTTTTTAACGTTTATTTATTTTTGAGACAGAGAGAGACAGAGCATGAACGGGGGAGGGGCAGAGAGAGAGGGAGACACAGAATCGGAAACAGGCTCCAGGCTCTGAGCCATCAGCCCAGAGCCCGATGCGGGGCTCGAACTCACGGACCGCGAGATCGTGACCTGAGCCGAAGTCGGACACTTAACCGACTGAGCCACCCAGGCGCCCCTGGCCTGCACTCTTTAAAGAGGCACTGAAGGGGTGCCTGGGTGGCTCAGTCGGTTAAGCATCCAACCTCAGCTCAGGTCATGATCTCACCATTCGTTGGGTTTGAGCCCCGTGTCTGGTTCTGTGCTGACAGCTCAGAGCCTAGAGCCTGTTTCAGATTCTGTGTCTCCCTCTCTCTGTCCCTCCCCTGCTCTCACTCCATTTCTCTCTCTCTATCGCTCTCAAATATTAAACATTAAAAAATATAAATAAATAAATAAATAAATAAATTCTCTCCCTTTACTTCCTCCAACTATTTTCTTTTTAAATTTTTTTAAACTTACTTCCTCCATTTTTTCTTTTTTAAATTGACCGATTTTATTGTCCCTCGATCATTTGCTTTCTCCACCCAGACTAACATGACATCGTGGAAACGGTGAAAATTTCGGAAGTACATAGACCTGATTTTAAATCCTGCCCTGCCCACAAGCCCTGTGTAGTCCCTTAACCCTGCTAAGTCTTGGTTTCTTCATGTCTGAAAGTTACTATTTATTTCCTACCTTGAAAGGCTGCCGGTATTCAGTGGGCCCATATGTTCATTATTGAACGTTTATTGATCATTACCAAGTGTCAGACACAGTAGTGGGCACTGGGGATGATAGAAACACATATTTGAAGGCTGTGTTCTAAATATTTTATATGGATTGACTCATGTTACTTATTCTCATTTCACAAATGAAGAAACTGAGGTGCAGAGGGGTTCAGCATCTTGGCCACAAAGCTAGTAAACGTTAGCCTATCATCCCTGGAGTGAACAGTAATTATGCCACGCCCAGGGAGGAAAACAAAGTCTGTGCCTTCACGGGACTCTTGTTCTGGAGGAAAAATGAAATCTGGAATACCACGGGGACATAGTTTAGGATAGACAAGTAGCAGTTTCTCTTCCCTTTCCTCAATTCCATGACTAAAAAGGAGAATCATATAAAGAGGAAGAGATCTGAGCATCTGCTTTCAACTCCTTCTCTCCCTTACCCAAATAAGTAAGCCGTTTGGTGACAGCTGCTGTCACTCACCTTGATCCATACATCAGTGATTCCCACGCTTGAACAAGCCTCAGAATCACCTGGAGGGCAGGAAAAGTCTGCATCTCACACAGGTTTCCCAGTGAAGCTGATGCCCAGCTCTGGGACCACATGCCGGGAACCACTTCACAGAACAGGTGAGGTAAGTATTGACACTGCAGAGGTGAGGAAACAGGGCTTCAAGAAGGCTGGGTACCTCACCAGGAGCTGACAGGATTTGAACCCAAATCTTTCTGGACTCCCAAGCCCCTGCTGCTTACACTACATCTGAGTAAGAGATTAATACTCAAGGATTTTCCCATTCCATGTCTGTTCATTTCATTTTGGAATCTCTGTTCTTGAAAGGCAAAGTTAAGGTTCTGTGAGTGCATATTTTCATTTCTGACTGGAACGAGAGATAGTTTCTAAAAACTATTTTACAAATGCTCCTGTCCCTTCATCCAAGAATTCCTCTTCCAGAAATCTATACTAAGAGAACTATCCAAAATATGGCTCAAAATGCAAAAATGCTAAGTATTTTAGTGAAAAACTGGGAATCTAAATACCCAATATTAAGGAACTGGCTAAATAAATCATGGCATATACAAATGATGGAATATTATGAAGGCATTAAAAAGTATTTATTTAGAATTTTTATTAACATGTCAAATTATTTACGGCATCATATTAATAAAATAGAACACGGAACTAAATCCAATAAGCTCTCAATGTTACTAAAAATAGTGAAAAAGGACTGAAGGAAATAAACAAGAACATTGACAACAGTTATCTCTGCTTCTTCTACACTGTCTACAATGAGTTTTTTAAATCAGAAAAACCATGCACTTTCTTCTTACTGATTAACTACAACAGATATTTGTGAGACCCTTCTAGTTAGTCAATTCCTGAATAACCAGGAAAAGCAAAACTGAATTCTAAAGCTAATCTTTTCATTCCAGATTACATTTTCCCTGACCTTAGAATGTACACCATTTTAAGCAAAAAAAAAAAAAAAAAAAAAAAGAGGAGGAAAACATTCAAATGACAATCATTATTATAAATACAAATACAAATAGAAAAAAAAAAAAAAGCCTAGAAAGATTCCTGTGAAAATGATAACGGGAATCATTTTTGGTTGGCGGAATTATAGGACTCGTAAAAGCTCTTTTTAGCTTAACAATTTTTATCACATTTTCTACAATGGACACCTACTACTTCTGTAGTAAAAAGTCTTTGCTGTTTTTCAAGAGACAACCATGAAGCAAATCACAGCACATCTACACAATGGAATATCAAGAGCCATTTTTAAAATGTGGTAGACTAGTAATAACATGAAAAAAATTTTGATACATATTAGCTGACCATACTATAAAACAGTATGTTCAGAATGATCCCATTGTTTTGTTTAAAAACAAACAAGCAAAGTGTCTATGTATACAAAGAAAATACGTTGGAAGGAAATATGCCAAAATATTAATAGTGTTTTACCCTAGATGGTTGGATGGGACATTATTCTAACTTTCTTATTTTCACTTTGTATTGCGGCAAATTTTCCTCTGTTGAATATTACTTTTCAAATATGCAAAAAAAAAAAAAAAATTTTTTTAAAAAGCTACATTAAACAAAAAAGTCACATTGTTAAATAAGAGAGAGAGAGAGAGAGAGAGAGAGAGACAAAGAAATTAGCAAGAGGATCTTATCCAAAGATCCTCCAATTTCAAAAGGCTTCCCAGCTCCAACCCAGCTCTGATGTTTTTAAATCAAGCTGGCCTTCCAGCATCAGGAGCACAGTCAACCTCAATCCTTCCTCCTATTTAAGACTTAGTAACGTTTCAGCAGGACACTGGCTCCCACAGCAAAGGTCACCCCTCTTGATGGGGCAAACATCATTGTCTGGAACCTTTAAACAAGACCCCGGTAGAGAACATCTGATTACAAGTAAATACAATTTATAATCACTGATGAAGGGGACACACTATTTATGTTGCAAATAACACACTAACTATAGAATTATATTCCCAGGCCTGGCAGAGACCTCTGAGATCATCTGAAGACAATTTCCAGGACACTGTCTTTAGGATGTTATGTAAATATTGACTAGAAACAATAACAGAGATGTCATGCTAGAGAATCTTAAGTAAACAGTTCAAAAGCCTGGTTTCCTGTTTATACAGTTTGAAGTCACTTTGTACTGCTAGCCACAAGGTGATTTAGCATTCCAGTTTAATCTAAGAATTTCTTGACTTTACATATAATAAAAGGGACTACAAAGAACAGCTGGAAAGCCACACAACACAGGAAGGAACAAAAACAAATCCACAGACATGTGTCTTCCAGCCCAAACAAGGAGAAATCTATGCAGCTAGACTATCAGTTCAATCTATTTCCAAATCACTGTCCTCGCTGTGACAGGTGGCAGAGTTACACACAGACGTGAGCACCAAGACTTCTTTTTCTGGGAGCAATCCAAATTCCTGTAGAAAAGCTTCGAGGTCCACAGCAAAGAAATCTTCCCCCAGCTGGTCAGTGACACGAACAAAATTGCCAATCAACTCACCCCCCTTGTAGATCAGCAGGGCCGGAAGGGCATTCCTGGTGAAGCGACTGCTGGCCCCAATAACTGAGCTCTTCACCCGGCAGAATTTGACAGCTGGGTACTCGGCAGCAAGGCAAATCATGCAGCCGTTCATGGCTTCGGTCCCCGGAATGCCGTCCTCATAAATATGGACCATGATGAGGGTGCTTTTCTGTTCTTTATCGATCATCTCTAAAAACCCTTCTCCACTGGGGATCTCAAACACCTGCTTGAACTGGGGCCCCTTGTGAAGCTGCTGCCGCATCTCTTCCATCCTCTGCTTCCGGTACTGCTGTAGAAACTCCTCGTCATCTCGGTCCTCATTCATCATGGCAAACTCCTTCAGAGTCATCTGCAGGACGACCAGCAGTGAGCAGAACAAACACAAACTGAACTCTGTGACAATAGTTAACATGTACCGGGACACATGGGTGGTTCAGGTGGTTGAGCAACTGACCTCGACTCAGGTCGCGGTCTCATGGTTTGTGAGTTCGAGCCCCCCATCGGCCTCTGTGGGGACAGTGCGGAGCCTGCTTGGGATTCTCTCTCCCTCCCTCTCTCTCCCTCCTTGACTTGCACACGTGCTCTCTTTCTCCCTCTCAAAATAAATAAATAAACTTCAAAAAAAAAATAGTTAACATGTACCACATGCTTATGTTACGTGAGCTCAGTACCATGCCAAGTGCTCTGTATGCATTAAAGCTCGCGGAATTCTTACGATAACCCCACTGGGAGGGGATTTCAATTGCCCCCATCTTACAATTGAGGTTCAAAGACTTGAGATTATCTGTACCAGTTCACGTAGGTACAAGCCCAGAATTCAAACTGGATTTTTAAAAAATCTAGTCTTTTGGTGGCTCAGCTGGTTAAGTGTCTGACTTTTGGTTTTGGCTCAGGTCACGATCTCACAGTTCATGGGTTGGAGCTCCACATGGGGCTCTGTGCTGACAGCATGGAGCCTGCTTAGGATTGATATTCTCTCTCTCTCTCTCTCAAAAACAAATAAATAAATTAATACATATATATATATATATATATATATATATATATATATATATAGTCTTTCAGCTACTGTATTATAATGTCTCTCCCTCCAAACAGACATCAATTAATATCACTTCATGAACTTGTTTCTTTTGGTCAGTCTCAACAATAGATTATTTTATCTACTGTTTCATTTTTGTTGAAAAGACAACAGGATACTAAGGACTTTTAAAAATTTAAGAACACTCGTAATTCTTGCTCTACACCCTCCCCACACACACATATACATACAAAAAACACACAGTCACATTCTCTAATACCATATTTTGCTTTTTATTACCAGGCATATGCTGACATCATTTTTGCTTTTATAACAGCAGTTGTGGATGTACCAATTAAGCTATAACCTGCTCTTGCCACTTGGCATTATTACATCACAAATATTTCCCCCTGCTTCTCAATTATTTTTTATAGAATGACGCGTACTGTGCCATATTTTGCTTGACTTCCCCTTTTCTGGCACTGAGCTGGTTTCCAGCTCTGCTCTGCGGTACACAACCCAGGAGGACAGGGACAGAGCTGCTCTCAACCGCCCCATGCGGTCATGTGTTGCTTTATCTGCTCTAATCTCAGCATAAGGAAGCACTGTGAGCAGCGGGCACACAGCCCTGCCGCCAGCTCGAGACACAAAAGTTGTCTTCCTTCTCTGGGCCTGGTGCGGCAAGACATCCCCACACCCGGAACAAAGCCTACCTCTGCCCAGTCCGGCACCAATCAGATGGTGGAGGCCGGGGACCACAGTAGAGCAGGATGGACATTTCTGCGTCACGGCCAGCACAGCACCGTCCTTCTTCCCAGCCCCCTGCTCCCAGCTTTCCCATCTACCTCGGCCCACCAGAGTGCCTCTGAGCCATTATGGTCAGAAAGTCTAATGCCCTGAAATCCTCCTCCTGCTCCAGGCAAATGACTCCTCATTTAATCCTCTTATCTGCTCCCTGATCCTGGCTGGCATTCCCAGCCAAGAGCTGCTTTGGGCTACAGCCCAATGATCTCAGGCACTCCTTGACATTCACCCACGTTCAGAGGCCAGGTGGAAGGGGAAATAAAAGGTCCTTTTGATACAGGGCAAGTAACAGAGGGTCAGGGGCCTATTTCCAAGTATCTTCCAGAGTGTCCATTTGCTTCTACTGTGTTGCCTTGTTAAGAGTAAATTCTCATGAATAGGCTTCAGGTGAAACAGAGCAGCACCATGGAAAGAGCAAAAAAAACCTGGGTGAATCCCAGTGCTTATGAGCATTTACTAGTTAGATGCCCTGAGCCAAGTCCCCTCTCCTCTCAAAGCATCGGTTTCATCATCTGTAAAACAGGGATAAAACCACCAACTTCAGAGGGTTATTTCTGGCCCAAGGTAAGACTTCCATAAAGCACTCTGAATGGGCCAGGCACTTCGGGGGCCTTTGTACCCAGAGAGCACTGTGAGGTAGAGGGACTGACCTCACCGGACCCCTGACAAACCAGATTCAGAACAGAAGACACACCCCCACCGTCTCCAGTAGCAGAGCTGAGGTTCAAACCCCAGTGTGTCCGAGTTAGGACGTGACTCTACTTCCCCTGACACTACACAGCTCTGTGGAGGCCAAATCAAACACCTGCACCTCTTGGATCACTGACCCCAGTTGCAACAGCCAGGAGCGTTTCTCAGAGAGGCCCGGGGGGGCTGCTAATTACCTTCCCACTGATCTTCTCCTGGAGCTCCTTCTGTTGGCGTTGCTCCTCCTCTTCATCCAGATGGGACCTGCAGGTCATTGACAGCTTCTTGATCAGCCGTTCCATTTCCCGGCACTGCTCCTCCCTTTGCTCAGTCTCCAACTGTTTGAAGCGGCGCCAGTCATTTATCACCCCTTTTGGACCTGGGTCGATGGTGAACATGGAGGTGACCAAGAAGAGCAGGCAGAGAATTACGGACCAGCTCACATCTGTCTAACGCTTGCTCCGCCAACTGCACAGTAACGCTCACGCGGGGCAGCAGGGTCCACGTAGTGACGTCCACTGCAGCGTGGCTTGCGATAATTAAGGGGCCGAGCTAAAGGTCCGACATTAGGAGGCGCACTAAATAAGTAATGACTTATCTACTCAAAGGAAAATGAGGCAACTCGTAGAAAGAATGAGGTAGCTATAGGTTTTCTTGCCATAAAAGATGTTCAAATACATTAGGTCAAAAAAATAAAAAATAAAGAGCAAAATGCAGAACAATATCATGGTATGATCATCCAATTTTTAGAAAAGGAATTGCCTGTGTATGTACAAATACTTACAGGTATTCGTATATGTGCACGTACATTTGTATGTTCATAGAAAAAGGACTAAAGAAGAATAAGTCAACCGTTAACAGAAGCTGTCTCTAGCTAGTAAGCTCCAAGAGGACTTGTGAGATAGAACTTCTATTTTTTTCTTTCTACCTTAATACATTCTGTATTACCTGGATTTTTATAACAAGATTGTGGCAGGTTGTTCTGTTATTCAAGATACCCCCAAGCCTCCCTGCCCCTTGCCATGTAACTTGTAGGACCTCTTATGGGATGAGTACACGCATCCCCAGCCCACTGATGTTGGGTTTGGCCACATGATGTGCTTTGGCCAATGGATTCTGAGCAAAAGATTTATGAGCCATTACGTTTCCAACAGCCCTCTCTTGCTCGCTATACCTGGTCATGAAAAGGCATGTCCCGGTCAGGGGCTGCTCTTTCAACCCTTCCCTAGAATGACAGGACATATGAAGCAAAAGCAGGGCTGCTGACCCACACGAGCAGCAAGTAACACATTTGAGAAATACACCTTCACTCTCACGAGCCACTGAGATTTGGAGGCTATTTGTTACTGCAGAAAAAAATATAAAAATCTATGTGAGAAAAACTTAAAAATGCTACCAAGAAACACTAAGAAAGACCTGGTTAAATGGAAAAGCAATACCATATTCCTGACTAGGAAGACCCAACATCACAAGGGTGCCAACAACCCCTAAGTTAATTTATATATTTAATGTATTCCCATGTGTGCACGTTCCTAAATTTGCTTTGGAAAAGTAAGAAAGCAAAAGTTGAGGGGTGCCTGGCTGGTTCAGTCAGTACAGCACACAGTACCCAGTCTTAGGAACTCTATCCCATGTTGAGGGTAGAGCCTACTTAAAAAAAAAATTGGGGGAAAATGATGGCACAGAAGAGTACTGAAGGTCAACCGGCCCGACCACGTACTAAACATGTAACACAGTAATTAAAAACAGTGTGATGCAGCACAGTAAAAAACAAATCAATGAAAGAAACTACAAAGTATAGCTAAAGATAAAAATATAAACAGAAATTCAATACATGATAAGACTGACATTTCAAAGCAATGGAGAAAAGACAGCTAATTCAATAAATGGTGTTGAAATAGTGGGTAAAATATGAAAAATACTAACGTGAAGCCCTGCCACATACCTTGCACCAAAATGAATTCCAGATTAATCAATATTTAAGTGTAAAAAAAATCATAAAAGTATTTTAAAAAGGCATGGGAGAACTTTTTATAATCCTGGAGTGAAAAAAGACCTTTTCGGTAAGAAACTAAATTAAGAAACTATAAAATAATGCCTTCAGGTACATAAAAATAAAAATTTTCTGCCCAGAAAAGAACACAAAGTCAAAAGACAAACCACAAATTGGTAGAAATATTTATAGCTCATACCACAGATTAGTTTCCTTAAAACAAAGCTCCCTAAAAAGACCAACCACCAAATTTTAAGAATGAGCAAAGGACAGGAAACTCGCTCTTAAAGTTATAAAAGATGGGGCGCCTGGGTGGCTCAGTAGGTTAAGCCTCCGACTTCAGCTCAGGTCATGATCTCACAGTTCGTAAGTTCAAGCCCTGCGTCAGGCTCTGTGCTGACAGCTCAGAGTCTGGAGCCTGCTTTGGATTCTGTGTGTGTGTGTCTCTCTCTGCCCCGCCCTCTCTCATAAATGAATTAACATTTAAAAAAAATTGTTTTAAGTTATAAAAGAGGTTCAGTGTCCCTCTTGAAAAGGTAGGAAATAAAACTACAGTGAGTTACCATTTGTCATCCATTGAGGATGGCGAAGATCACAAATTCTGGTAACACAGTAGGAGGGCAAGTGTCTGGGGAAAAAACACATTGCTGGTTATAGATAAACCAGTGCCACTTCCACTGACAGCAATTTGGAAACATTAAAATGTAAAAGTATAAATATGCCATTTCTAGGAATTTATACTAGAATTGGTATATATTGGTATACATTTATACCAATATATGCATACCTATGACTTAAGTGACATCAAACAACTATTAATTTGAGAAGCCGGATTCAAAAGCAGGTCTGTGTTTACTGTGTGTGATCGGTCTGTGCATGCTGTGCACACAAGTCCGCACTGTGCACTGAGATGGCCAGAGCACACACAGGGAAATGCCGACAAAAGTTTATCTCTGGAAGTGGGACTGGAATTAGAGAGCAATGATCAGGAGACTTCTGACTGATACATATTTAATGGACATTTTTTTAAACCTGTTCCCTGGGCTCAGGGATTTCCAGTACCTGTGTTGACTGAGATGCCTTCCCCTGCCAACTCTGCATCTGCAGGCATCGAACTGCCGGCCAGGGCGCCACTGCCTCTGTCCTTGTCCTCGCGGTCGCTGTCCTCATCCTCACTGCTGCTGTAATAGTACTGGAGCTTCTCCCCCAGCAGCTTATCATCCAGGGTTGTCATGGCTCCTGAGAGAGGCAATGTATCAGGCTCTTTGCTGACGTGACCCAGACAGACATGAATCGGATGACTAGGGGCTCACTTATGCTGAGATCCTGCTATTTACAGGACCCTAACATTGACTTTTTTCATAAGCAGGACCTCAACAAATCCATACCATAATTGTGCTCTTTTTGTAGAAGGTAAAACTAAAGCCCAGATAAGGGAAGCTTCTTTGCCAAACTTCACAGCAAACGGTGGAGCTGGGATCAAACCCTAGGATGCTTGACTCCAAGAGACTGAAGGTGTGAGTCACTGTCTTCTGTAAACCATATCCTGTACTAATGTGTTAGCTAGGAGAAATCTGCTTACTGATCGGAGGTTTTATCTACACATACTTTTAGGGTTTTCTACCAACTAAGACTGCTGGGTCATTGAAAGTTGGGTAAGAATCCTCAGGAAAAACTCCAAACAGCAGCATCAAGAGCATGATGCTGAGTCACTGTCTAAGCCAATCACTGATCTGTCTCTTGCCCTCAACATCCCCAGTGGATGGATGGGCTCTGAAAGCCCTACCAACTCTGGTTAAAAGAAGAGCCCGTGATAAGATTTTACTAATTCCCAAGAGTTTAAAGGACAATGGTTAGAACCAAGAGCCTGCATCAGAAGAAGCCAGGGGCATTTGGAGAGAGAGGTGCAGCTTAGCCCCTCACAGGCCAGCTTGCCTTTCCAGCAGGGAGGGTGACAACTCTAGTCCTCTAAGTATCGAAATACTAGGATTCCTTCATTAAAGACTTCTCACCCGGACTGTTAAACTCCGTTACAAAGTGGCTCTCCCACCCGGCAGGGGGCCTTGAAAGCAGGGACCTCCAAGGCCTAGGACAAGGCCTCCGCACAATTCACTAAGCTCTTAAGGACACAGCTTGGATCGGACGGGAATGAGAGACCGCAGTAGAAGGACAGAGAAGGTGCACAGGAGGCAGGGTTTACTGAGAGAAACGTGCAGGTACGGGGAGGGGTGGGGGTTTCGGGGAAACAGAACCAAACTTAAAGAGGCATGGCGACTCAGGCGGTGCAAGACCAGCAGACAGACCAGGTAGCGGCGTGCTAGGTGAGGGCGGGGCCTCTGAGGAGGATGGGGCCAGGGCGGGCCAGTGGAGAGGTTCCCGGAGGAGGCGGGGCCAGAGAAGGGCGCGAGGAAGGCGGGGCCTGGGCGGAGTGGGGCTGGGCTGGAAAAAGCGGAAGGGCTCTCGGAGGAGGCGGGCTCGTGGAGGGGCGGGGGGGGGGTGGGGCCAGCGGAAGGGCGGTGGAGGGGCGCGCGGAACCTTTGGGGGAGCCTGGTGGAGGTGGGGCCAGAGGAGGAGGCAGGCAGAGAAGTTGCAGAGGCCTGGGGGTCGAGGGGGATCACAGACATCACCGAGCACCGGCATTCCATCACCTCCCACACGTATTCCATGCCCGCCGCTTCTTCCCCACTGACCTCAGTGCAGTTACCCGGCCTAGGTCAGTCTGGACGCCTTCGGGCTGGCAGCTTCAGGGACTTCGAAGGAAGGGAGCGCTCGGGTGAACGAAGAGAAGTGGGTCGGCGCCTTGAGCACTAAGAGAAAAGCCGCCGGAGTCCCGACTGCGCGGACCAATGAGGCGGCCTTCCTGCGGTCGGGCAGACACGCTGCCCAATTAGGAAAAGCCTCCTCTGGTGGTTGAAGGAAAGGCTACGGGTCCTCCTTTGGGACAAAACACCTCGACGACGATAATACATTTCAATTTGCTTTGTTTTACTTTAAATGAAAAGCTACACTGCATATACCCAATTCTGAGTAGTAAGAAAAGTTTGTTTAGTTATCTTTGAAGTTTCTGAAATCATTTCACATGTGTTTTTCATTGGTTCTTAATAACATCGCGACTCTTATGACAGACTCAGACGTTAATTTGCCCCAAAATAAAAAAAAGCCCGGTCCTTGACAAAGCTATGTGAATTCCTGAACCGGATTCTAGAACAGAAAAAAGGACACGAACGGGACAACTAACGGAATGAGGTCTATTAACGATAGTGTATCAACAGTTTTAATAATTGTACTATGGTTAAGATGTTAATCTTTGAGGATTCTTGGTGAAGAATATAGGGGAACTCTATGCTACCTTTGCAACTTTTTTTAAAACCTAAAATGATTTCAATTTCTGAGTCCTTATTAAGGTGTCCAGTACACAACCATAAAGTTGGAAGCTTTGTGCAAATTGAATCCTTCAAAACATCCTAAAACAATACACTCTAAAATAGGGCTCTTAATTTGACAGAGAGATTCTCAACTTGCGGTTCTACAACCACCTGAAATTGTCTGCAAATTTATTATACGGGCCCATTTTTCCGAGAAGCTGTTTGTTTAGACTATCAAGACTGAGAACTCCCCTCCCCAAATTTAGGAAAAATCATCCCATGGACATCCTATGGTATTTTTTTTTTTTTGTATTTTTGTTTGCAGAGTGAATAATCTTACCTTAATCAGATCGGTGTGAACAATTAACCAACTGGAGGATGCTTGTGATTTGCTTTAAGTGACAAGCCAGCACCCAGCAACAGAGCCTCTGCATGGCCCATTCCCTGTAAATATCTGTTAAATGAATGCTAGATGGATGCTTTGCTTTTAATTTTCTTGACATCTCCCTGAAGCAGGGATCTTCTTTATCCATGGACTGTCCTTTGTCCTTCAAAATTCACTTTAAATTGAAGGCTGTAATCCTCAGTGCTTCAAAGATCCTTGTTTCCCTGGGCAGGTTACCCTCCCACTCATTAAGAGAAGAAATTCACATCTCTTTCCCAAAACATGCAACACTCTCTCCTGGCTCAGTTTACGACCCTGATTCTTATTTCGCCTGAAAAACAGAAGCAATCAAAAGGGACTTGCACTTGAGGCCACCGTGAAAATATACCCACAACCCTTGCATCCCATCCCATGGGCACCCATTCGTGACAGAGCACCCATTCCATGAATCACTCCTGCAGTGAATCCTGCTCCTCCAGCCTAGTAAAGGACTCTGTTCCTGCAATTACCTCCTCTCTGACTCCCTGCATATTCAAACTTCCTTTCTACAGTGTGCTAATATGCTTTCCTGGTTCTCTTCCAAAAAAAAAATCCTCTCAGATACCATTTTCCACCGTTCAGATAGTTAAATATCGGAAACTTTGACAACAGCATGACTGTGGGGAATGCATTGCTGGTGAGGTGTAAATTGATACAACTCTTATAGATGAGAAATATCTGTCAATATTAAAAAATATATACCTTTAGTCCAGTGACTCCCCTCCTGGAAGTTCTTCCTATAGATATACTTGCATGAACATAGTATTTCGTTGAAAAAAAAAAAAAAAAGGAAGGTGGAGAACATTATGTATTAGTTTCTTGTCTTTTGCATAAAAAAAATATGGACAAATAGGGGCACCTGGACAAATAGGGTGGCTCAGTCAGTTGAGTGTCCAACATCAGCTCAGGTCATGATCTCACAGTTTAGGGGTTCAGGCCCTGCGTTGGGCTCTGTGCCTACAGCTTGGAGCCTGGAGCCTGCTTTGGGTTCTGTGTCTCCCTCTCTCTGCCCCTCCCCCTGATCATGCTCTGTCTCCCTCTCAAAAATAAATAAACATTAAAAAAAATATGGACAAATAATGTTATTTGCTTATATATGCATAAAGAAAAGCACTGAAGAATATATAAGAAATAAAATAGTTATCTTTGAGAGACAGAGGCAAGTCAGGAGTGGAAGACTTTTTAGATGTGTTTATATGTGTATGTTCTAGAGTTTAAGAATAATTTTTTTGTAGTTAATACTCCCTGAAATGTCCCTTCTGGTGCATTTTTTTCTCTTAAATTTTTTCTTAACATTTTACTTTTTTGAGAGACAGAGTGAGCAGCGGAGGGGCAGAGGAGAGGGAGACACAGCATCCAAAGCAGGTTCCAGGTTCTGAGCTGTCAGCACAGAGCCTGATGCGGGGCTCGAACCCATGAACTCGAGATCATGACCTGAGCTGAAGTCAGACGCTCAATCAACTGAGCCACCCAGGAACCCCTTTTCTGGTAGAGTTTTAAGACTGATTTTCATTGATGTCTCTTTTAATATATTCACTCTCCTGGTTGTATACGATGGAGGGATATATCTAGTGGTGTCCTCACTGGGAATATTGTTTGCATCTGTCAGGAATATGATTGTATATATTAGTTAGTTGCCTAACAATACTCAACAGGACTGCTGAACTTAGCAGAATTTTGGGGTGGTGTGTATTATGACGTTTCTGTTTAATGGGAGTACCATGTGTAATTTATAGTTCTTAAAGGATTTTACTTGTAAGATTTTATTTATCAGTAGATCATACTGAAAGTATTTTAGTAGGAAAACCTAAATCCATAGCTGTTTTGTGACTGTTAAAGCACTTGCATTTTTTTTTAAGAAAGAGAGAGAGAGAGCGTGCAAGCGGGGGAGGAGGGTAGAGGGAGAGAGAGAGAATCTTAAGCAGGCTCCACACTCAGCCCAGAGCCCCTGCCAAGGGCGTGATCCCATGACCCTGAGATTGTGACCTGAGCAGAAATCAAGAGTCAGATGCTCAACCTACTGAGCCACCCAGGTGCATTTGCCTTTTTTCAAGGGAAAATCTTGATCTAACCAAAAGATTTATAAACCTTTGTGAAACATATTTGAAAATTTAAAGTAACTGAATAAAATTCATATAAAAGTGTTTAAATGCCTTGAGGCATGGGCTTCAAGGCTTGCTCTACCCTTACAGTTTTTCCAGATTATGATGGAGGTAAAACAGGATTTGGTCTTCCACTGAGTTTCCTACCAATATTTTTGTAAATTTAGAACAAAATTGTCTTTGTCACTGGATTTTTTCTTATAGAAGTATTAAAAGTCTAGAGATGGTTCGGGGTGACATTAAACAGTATAAGGATTATTTGTAATAACGAGTCTTTTCCTTTCTTTCATTTCCTCTTTTTTTCTCTCCCCCATCCCCCACCTTTTCTCTCCCTCCCTCCCTCTTTTCCTTCCTTCCTTCTTTTTTGGGGTGTGTGTGGCCAATTTGTGGCAATTGAGAGTCTTTCTTATTTCAAAATTAAATTTGGGTATTAATAAATGTACAATCAATAATAATTATTTATATAATATTTATTTTTATTTATTTTTAATTTTTTACATTTATTTATTTTTGAGAGACAGAGGGAGACAGAGCACGTGCGGGGAGAGCAGAGCAGAGCGAGCAGAGAGAGAAGGAGACACAGAATCTGAAAGCGGGCTCCAGGCTCTGAGCTGACAGCACAGAGCCTGACGCGGGGCTCAAACCCACAAACCGTGAGATCATGACCTGAGCTGAAGTCAGACGCCCAACCGACTGAGCCACCCAGGCGCCTCGATATAATATTTAGATACATGTCTCTACAGTTTTAAAAGTGTTATCTTTAATGCAGGCTTTAATTTTGTTAACTGAAATTTTCTTTAGATGTTGGGTTGACTTTAAGGAGCAAATTTCTTTCTTTTTTTAAATATTTATTTATTTTGAGAGAAAGTGAACAGGAAAGGAGCAGAGAAAGAGGGAGAGATAATCCCAAGCAGGCCCATGATGACAGCACAGAGCCCATTGTGGCGCTCAAACTCACGAACCCGTGAGATCATGAACCTGAGCCGAAACCAAGAGTCAGACACTTAACCGACTGAGCCACTCAGGCACACCTAAATTTCTTTTTAAAGTTTTGATTAAGGCATCTGAGAAAAATCAGAAAAACTCTTTGCTTTCATAACTTTAGTAACTATTTTTCTTTAAATAGCTCACACACTTAAAATGTAAGGAGCACAAGTTTTTGGTTTTTTTTTTTTTAGAAATATTTGAGTTTCTCTTATTTCATATACTTTTAAATCTCTATAAGCCAATCAAAATGGAGCTTCATTAAATTTTGAGATCTTATAATAACAGATATAACCTTTATTCTGTTAATATGGTAGATTACACAAGTTGATTTTCATATACTAAACAAACTTTACGTTCCTGACATAAACCCAATTGGATATGGTGTGTGTGTGTGTGTGTGTGTGTGTGTGTGTGTGTGTGTGTGTGTATACACACATATATATATATACACACCTACCTCAGTGGGTCTAGCAATAGTCTTCCCATGGCCTTGTCAACATGAAAATTGGTGCCCTGAAGACCTGCCTGCATGGTCACTCAAAGGCTTCCTGTCTGCGGTGATGCCAACGACCTCCACAGATTCCTGTGTAGCTCACTTGCAGTCCGGAGACTTGCTTTCTGCTGGCTAGCAACCAGTTCCAGCCTGGGCAGACCAGCGAACATCCCTGCTGTCCAGCGGGCTGAACTTCAACTTCTGCGCCGAAGTCTGAACTACAGTCTTGGTAAGGGGGGGCTCTTTCCAAGTAGGGAAGGGAGCCATATGGAATTTCTCTAAGCCACAGGGTACCATATGGCATTTCCTTTTATCTTATGGTCATTTATTAGATCTTAATAATTCTTTGTGTGAAACTTCCCCTGTATGGTTTGTGTCTCCCGACTGGAGATAAAGAGGTCACTAGTTCTAGTCCACACTCCGGGAAGGGGGATTACTCAGAGCATGAATAACAAGGGTGGGCGGGGAGGTGTATCAGTCCCTGACAGTGGTCTGGACCAGGTGACTTGCTTCTAAGTAATAATGACAAAAGAGATGGGATCTTGCTTGCTTTCAAGATCAGGTTACAAAAGATTGTGACTTCTTTATAGCCACCCCTCCACTCCTCCTTCTACCCATCCCCCCCACCCCGCCACCCAACACCTGACTTACAGCCTCCTCCCACCCCCTGCCCCCAGTCTCCGGCTCCTCTTGGTTGCTGCTTAGATGAGCCTAACCACCATACTGATTGTGAGAGTTTCACATGGCAAGGAACTGAGGGCAGCCTTCAACAAATAAAAAAACCGAGGCCCTCATTCCAACAGTTCGGGAGGAACTGAATCCTGCGAACAATCCAGGGAGTGGGCTTGGAAGCAGATGCTTCCCCAGGTGAGCAGGGAGATGACTAAGGCACCAGCCACCACCTGTGAGACCTGAAGCACAGGACCCATTGAAGGTTACATGCAGATTCCTGACCCACAGAAACTATGAAATTATTGATGTTGTTATACTAAGCCACTAGGTTTTTGGGTAATTTGTTATGTGACAATAGGTAAGTAATACAAGAGTTATGCCAATTTTTCTTTTGATCTTGTATCTGTTTTGGTAAATTGTATGTTGAAGGGAATTTATCCATTTTTAACTTAAGACTGTATAAGTCCAGTTTATCCATTTCTTTCAGAGGTAGGCCAGGCATACGAATTTATTTACTCATAAAATACTTGAGAAACAAAAATCTTATGTGCACACAAAAATATGTATACAAATGTTCATAGCAGCTTTATTTGTAATAGTAAAAAATTTGAAACAACCCAACTGCTCTTCAGTGGGTGAATGTTTAAACAAACCGTGGTACATTTACTACTCGGCAATTAGAAGGAACAAATTACTAATACATGTGACAATTTGGATGGATCTCAAGGGAATTAGGCTAAGTGAAAACAAGCCAATCTCAAAAGGTTACATCCTATATAATTTCATTTATATAACATGCTCAAAATGACAAAATTATAGAGATAGAGAACAGATCAGTGGTTGCCAGGGGTTAGGAATGAATGAGGATAAGGGAAGGGAATGGATGTGGATGTAAAGGGGTAGCAGGAGGGATCAATGAGGTGACGGAACACTGTTACCTTTTTCTTTTTTTCCAGTTGTTATCTTGGGAGTAGTGGTGATTCCACAAATCTACATGTGATAAAACTGAATACAGCTACACACACACACACACACACACACACACACATGTGCACGCACATGTGCAAATGAGTGCATGTGAAGCTGCTGATATCTGAATAAGGTATGTAGATTGTTACAAATGTCAACTTCCTGGTTTTGATATTATACTATAGTTATGAAAGATGCCAGCATTTAGGAAACGGTGTGAAGGGTACACGGGTCCTCTATTATTTTTCCAACTTCCTGTAACTCTGTTAACTATTTCAGAATACAAAGTTTAAAAAAAAGAAAAACAGTTGAACTCATCCAGTCTCTTGGGTTACAATATCTATTTTAGATAGGCACCCCACTTCCACCCCAACTCTCCATCCAGTTTTCATGAAGGTTCGCTTTTTAGCAAAGACCTTAAGAAAGGGAGTATCTAGTCATGAAGACATCTGGTGAGGGTGGGGGCAGAAGACTTAATCCTTAGAGATTAGCAAGCATAAAGGCCCTATGATGGAAGCATGCCTGGTTTGGTGGGCAGTAAGGTTGGAGCATAGTAAGCATAGGAGCAAAGAACCAGAGAAAAGGCTTGGGCTTTCAATCTGATGATGATGCATTTGAAGGGTTTTGAGCACAAGAGTGAAATAATCAGACTTAACAGTTTAAAGGGATCGTTCTAGCTGCTGAAGGAAGATGAGGGCAGAAGCAGGGAGAACAGGAAGCCATTCAGGCTAATTCAGGTGAAAGATAGTAGTGGCTCAGACCTGGGTGGTGAGAAGTGGTCAAATTCTGAATACATTTTGAAGGTAGAGCGGACAGGATTTGCTACTGGACTAAGAGGGACGGACAGTGATTGAGGGGGAAGTATCTGAAATGGGGAAGACTGGAGGTGTAGTTTGGGGAGTGGGGGGAATACCAGAAACTCAGTCTGTGACATGTTAAGTCTGAGAAGTTTCTTAGGGATCCAGACAGGGATGTCTGGCAGACTGACCTATCTAAAACTGCCCACGGTGCTGAGAATTACCACTCCCACCTTACAAAATCTCATCAGTGGGTTACATTATATTCATTCTGGTTTTACTCCTCATTATCTAAATTCACCTTTTACTTCTTGTCTATCTCTCCAACTATAAGTTTCACGAAGTTAGGGACTAGTTCACTCCTGTATCCTTAATGCCTGGTACATAGTAGATTCTCATAAAAAAATATTTGTTGAATGTCTCCGAGAACCATATGGGCCTGAACGTTTGACAATGGATGTTATTTAATACCTTGGCTAAGACAGGTCCCAAATCTATTTTCATTCATTATAGCAGTGGTGCCCAAACTTCTCTGCACATTGGAAGCATTCGGGGAGCTTTAAAAGTACTAATGCCTTGGTCCAACCCCAGAGATTGTGATTTAATCGGTCTTATGTGTGTTCTGGGCTTTGGGATTTTTAAAATATCCCTAGGTGATTGCAATGTGTAGGTAAGTTTGGAACCACTGCACTGTGGAATTTTCAATTGTATCTTAAAGGAAATAAAATCTTCCTGGAATTTCATTTCCTTAAGTTTCCTCTCTTTTGCTTGGATCAACTATCCATGTTTCTTCCTCTTCTTCCTGATCTAAACTGTCACTCCAGGGCTTATACAAGATTACATGTCTCACAAATAAGGGTCTGTTCTCAGCAACAAGATCTGGGACTCTAAGCCAAATCTAATCCACTATAGTGTGTAGAGGTCTAATATCTTCTCTCTACAACAAATCGTCAATGGCTGTCTCCTGCTTTCCAGATTCACCCCTCTCCCTCCATCCCTGCTTGGCCACCTCTAAACACTTCTTACCTAGATTGCTGACCTGGCTTCTCTGCTGGTCTTTCTCCAGCATCACCTCAAACTGCTACCAAAGTGATCTTTCTAAAACCCCAAATTGTTCAGATCATCTAACTTCCAAGACTCCCTAACAGTCTTTTTATTATGGTATTCAGTGTCCTTCATAGAGATCCCTGCCTACCTCATCTAGTCATGTGAATTCAGGCAAATGCTCTCCCTTAGTCTTCTCACCTGTAAAATGGTGACAATAATGGTCCTAGATTTTAATATACCTGTAGCACTTAGAACTGTGTCTGGAACATATTAAGTGCTCTAAGAGTTACGTAAACTATTCGTTAAAAACTCCTTGCATTGTAACACTTATAGCTAAAACAGGTTCCAATCGTCACCCTCACTCACTGCCTTTGGGAGGTAGAACAGACTTGAGTCTGACTCCACTACTTTCTAGCTGTGAGCCTTGGGCAAGTTACTTAACATCTCAGATAGAAAATAGGGATAATATCTATAGAGAAGAACTGTTCAGGTACAGAGTGGGTTGTCGTGAAGGTAGGGTAGGTGCTTGGGTGTTTATTCCCGTCTCTGCCTGGTGACCTGTTATTCAGCCTACAAAATCTAGCCTGGGATCATTTCTCAAAGAACCATCTCCTCTGGCTTACCACCACTGCCATCTGCCCCATAATTTACCTTTTGGAGTTTCCATACACCCTACATTAGAACATAGCTCACTGAGCTGGTTATTCAGATCTGTCTTCCCCATTTTCTACACTGTGAGCTTCCAGAGGAAGGGTTCGTGTTTTATTGAACTTAATGACCAGCACGGACTAGGGCTTATTACATTTATGTATTTGTCCTATTTCCTTCCTCACCTAGACTGTGAACTGCTAGTATTATCTATGCCCTCATTTCCCATACAGAAAGTACTTTATCTATATTTTAATGACTGAAGTGACTGGATTACAAAATATTTCAACCTTCCTGGTCTATTCATTCTTCAGATCCTTCCCAGGAACGTATGTGTGAGGCAGGCAATTATTTATTTATTTTTAAAAGATTTTTAGGAGTGCACCTGGGTGGCTCAGTCAGTTAAGCATCCAACTTCGGCTCAGGTCATGATCTCGTGGTTTGTGGTTTCGAGGCCTGTGTCAGGCTCTGAGCTGTCAGCACAGGAGCCTGCTTTGGAGTCTGTGTCTTCCTCTCTCCCTGCCCCTCCCCTACTCACGCCACTCTCTCTCTCTCAAAAAAAAAAAAAAAAAAAAAAAAAAAAAATTAAAAACATTAAAAAAAAATATTTTTAAGTACAATCTACCCCTCAACGTGGGGCTCAAACTCACAACCCCAAAATCAAGAGTCGCATACTCTACCAACTAAGCCAGCCAGGCTCTCTGAGGCAGGTGATTATTTAAATCTCAAGGAGTATCCTGGTAGCTTAATTAAGCCAAAATGTATACCAAGGATATCAATATAACTAAAATGCACCATGAACTTAATATTGACACTAAAACAACTTTTAAGGTGGACAAATAATTTTATTTTGTGCATGCAAATACATGTCAAGTACTGCAAACTTTTTCCATCAATTTTCTCTCAAACACTGAAAATCATGATGCTCTATTCTGTGAACAGCCAAAGCTAATTATCTCTTCACTTCAGTGCTACAGCAAAAACACACAGAATTCACTCTTTGCTATTCACTATCATCACAACCCTCATTGTTCCATCTCTGCCCTCCCCCCATATACAGGCCTTTAGAAATCCTAGCCTTCCCCCATTTAATCCTATTCCTATAGCACAAAGGGAAACATTACAATTTGGAAATTCAAATTGAAATAAATGGAATAGAATTTATTCCCATATATATTCCCCATTTCATTGTACAGAATTATTTTAAATTATAGTTTTAAATAGAAGCTGAGTATATGCCTTAAAAATGAGCATTAAATCCATCTTAGAGATGGTGCCTGCTTTTTACATGATGGGTGTACACCATCTTTAATTTCATTTACATTTCAATCGAACAATAGATTTGCAAAGAAAATGTCTAATACAGACGTAAAAATATTCACACTAGAGCTTCACAATCGGTTGTACAATTGACAAACAGGCCTCTTTTCCCAAACTTTCCAGCTAAGCAAATTTATAAAATGTAATCAATGCAACAAGAAAAACATTTCTCTTTCACTTCCAGGGAAAAGAATATGCAATAAACAGTATAAATGCAGACAGCAGTTGCTGCAAGCTAACCACGATACTCCCAAGTGGCTGTACAGTGGATATGTGCAGTACAAATAAAAGCCACATGTGTTGTATCACAACTACAGTATAATTGTTTGCCCAGCTAAGAGAATGCATGCACTTCCATGCCTTGGGTTATAAAGTGAGGCCTAATTCTCGACAGATTGATGGAATATATGCAAATGACCTTGGCTGTTGGCAGTACTAAGTGCAGCCAGTGTCTATGTTCCACTGGTTTGAGGATATTTTTAAAATTTTATTTAAAAAAAGAAAAATTGCCAATTTTGGATTTGGGGGAATAACTGCTCTTGGAGTAGAAATAAGACTCCACTCAAATGTGGGGTGTTCTGATCAGTGGCCTTGACTCCTTGTATTCCCTTGCCAGCAAAGGGATACAAAGAAACTGCTAGTAAAAAGGAACAACTAGCAAATGTATTCAATTTATCCAGAAAATGGGATACTCCTTGAGCACGTTCATTTGTGTTCTGCTTCTGCTTGCAGAAGGGGTTCTCATGAAGGAGTTACAGTAAGTGATCCCATCAACACTCTTCACTCACTAAAACACAAGAAAAGTTCTTCCAGGAAACTAACACATAGTTGCAATGCAACTTTTCCCTTTAAGCCTAGTTACCAACACTGGTGACAGTCTGCTCAGGAAATGACACAAAGAAGCTAGGGAAGAAACATTCAGATTCAAAGTTGAAATCACATGCTGAATCTGAATCTAATCATTACAATTGCACCCCTGCTAACAAGACAACACAGGCTTTAACATCTAAAATGCAAGAGCAAGCTAGATGGTTTTTAAAACAACGTTTTCAAATATTTAAATGATCCCATTTTAAATTCCTAGAAATAGCTGTGCATCTTCTTATTTTCTCAAGGCAGCATATAAAATTGGGATGTGCTTTATATACTTGGAATCAACTTGAAATTTGAGTGAACGGGACTAGATCCATACAAATGGAAAATTTCAGTTCTCGTACAGGAGGCGAGGTTTCTTTTATAATTCTCTTGTGAGAGTAAGTAACTACTAGGAAAAAATCAGTGCCATCGACCCAACGAAGTACTACCTTCTCTTGAAAATTATATGCACAACCTTCATGCATGACACTTGCTTATCAGATGGTACTGAAAGGAAGTCATGGCAGGACAGGCAAGGGAATCTGCTCTGGTCAGGCACCAACTAGACGAAATACATACATAATCTCAAAATTTATAAAATGAAACGATACTACAAAAGAGAACTACTGAATTTAGATTCACAGAATCTGAATGAGGCACATGGACTTCAGAATGGGACTCAGAAATGGAAAAACAAAAATGTAAGAAGTAAACCAAACACACAACCCACCATTTTCCCACTTTCCAGACCTCAGACTATTTTTTCCTAATTGAACCATAGGCACCACACGTAGTTAAATTACCAACATCACACATTTCCTCTCCTATTGCCTTATATACTGATTTCAAACGCATGTACATCACATGTTGGTAAAAGGGTCAAATGACAGGGAATGCACCCAATTTTAAAAAGTCACATCCTAGGTCTGATTTATAATTTTTTTCCTCTTGACATCAGGGAGTAACTTTTTGAAGAAGGATCAGAAAGACTGCTCTTTCTTCTAAAGTGGCAGAGAACCAACATCTTTCCCTCACATTAAACCCACCATGAGAAACAGAAGATGGCCACTATATAAAGGATGCAATACAGAATAATCCCAACAAAGAAACAATTCCTATGTTGTTAGTGAGAACGAGAGTAAGTTTTTAAGAACAGGGAGTTATTGTTTTATGGGATCACCTGCTGCAAGACAAGCATTATTTTAATATAAATGTTCTGAGACATACCAATAAGGTTGGCAGGTATATACATACACTGATGCAAATGTAATTTCACTGGACAAGTAGGCAAACACCTAAGCAGTTTATCCCAAACCCCTCCAGCAGAGCACAACCAAGTTTCAAAATTTCAATTTTAAAATTAAAAAGATAAGGTTAAATACACAAGATCAATTTATGTAGTATATATTCACCCTCAGAACGTGCTGAAGATGTTTTGCGTAGTTCTGTTGCACAGAGGGTTCTTTCCCTGAGGGCACATAAGGAGCTCTCAAACTGTTAATAGGTCTCTATTTTGTAACAAAATAGCAATTTTAAAATCTTAAAAAAAAATACATTACCTTCAACATGGAAGATCTCACTATTTAAATATCCATGAAATAGACATACTGGTTTGCATATCCTTTTTGGAAATACAAACAGCAAATAAAGTACATTGGAAGCATTTTAAATGTAATAAGCGCATATTTATAGAAGGGTTCTGATATAAATTATATAACAATCATGTTCCTGTAATATCCTAGGCTAATTTATAATGTCAGAAATAAGTTAATGTAACATGGTTTAAAACTCTTGTTCCTATTCATTTCAGGTTACAGAGTGAAATAAATAAAATGTCTTTGTAGGGATAGGGAGCACTGGCCATGGCAAAAGGGTACAGTACTAACCAAAGGAAACGAAGTCAAGGCTACTGTGCTGTTATGCTACAAACAAACATCCTCATACATTTGAATATTAAATAAATGTGTAAGATCTTCCATACTGACACCAGAATATCAAAACTACCCCTTTGTTTCTCAGGTATATTTACAACTTATCAGTCACCTTATGAGCATGTTCATTAAGACAGGTATCAAACACCAGCATTTACTCATTCTGATCAAGAAATTTCAGGGAAATGTCAACCCTCCCGCCCCTGGAAATGTGCACAAAACTTTTTATCAAAATCTTATCTGATACAATGCTGTGGTTTTGTAAAACAACTAAATAGCTCAGACGACCAATAACATGATCCTGTTTAAGCATCTTGCTAGCAGGAAAAGCCCTTACATACAGTACACCTGGTGAAAGATCAGCTTGGCTTAAAATATTCCAGTACAATTTTCAGAGTAAACAACTTCACAGAAGTTAATTAAAAAAAATAATAAAAGTCAAACTAATCTTAAAGAAACTGGGGAAAAACGAAGACAAACTATAGGTGAGATCACCAGGAAGGAATGCCCAGTTTTTGTTTCCAAATGTCGACTGAAGTTTAGGTTTCAAAAATACCTCCCCCAAATCTGGGGCATGGCTGGTTGAACATACTGCATGCTTCCAGATGCCAGGTCCAAACACTTTTCAGTCACATTTAGCAGGGCAGAAATTACTCATGTTTTTAAGTACGAATAAAGGTTAGCCAATGTTCTATTATTACATGGTTCATAGTCTTATCAACCTAACGGTCAGAGAACAAGGAAAATTAAACGCAACGTGAAGTAACAATAAACAATACTTAACCAAGATATTGCAATGAACATCCAAATTAATCAGTTTAAATAAAAAAAACCCAGCAATACCATCTTGTTAGTCAGTGCAAACGCTACATACAGGGTTTTCTCAAGAAAGCTGAAAGCACCTGATTCTTTTGCCAAGTCATCAGATTCAATAATGTACAGGCTTAAATCTGCGTTTTAAAAAACTGCCATTACATTAGTGCATAATTTATCAAAATTGTAAAAACGATTCTGCATAACTTAGGAGAATTTAATATCTAGTACATCAGCTGAAAGACTTAGGCACTTGGTTATATATTTAATTACTTACTTCAACAAGTAGCCTGTGTATAAATATTAACAAAGCAGAAACTAGGCTTGAAAAATGGAAAATTAAAAAAAATTTCAATGCTACAGATAAAAGCACTGCACCACACTCCTACATATAATGCAGTAAAGAAAGCTAGTATATAACCCTGTAAAATTCTATGGTAAGAACATCTAACTCCACTCTTCAAAGTAAAAAAAGAAAAAAAAAAGAAAAAAAAAGAAGGAAAGAAAGAAAGAAAAAGAAAAAAAATCCATGCAAAGTCCCATGAAAAAGATAAATAAAGCAGCTGGAATGAGATGGAAATTTCTCTCAGCAAAACATAAAATAGAAATAAATAAGTTAATTAAGTCTACTTTCACTAGATGTATCATTGTAGGATCCTGCTAGTTTAATAACTGAGTTGTTAATTTTCTATAGAAGCCATTTAAAATAGGAAATGGCTCAGTTACTGCACCGGATTGCTACAAACTCATAAAAAGCTGCTTGAAGCTTAAGTTAAATGTCCAAATTCCAATCACCTCTGGAAAGTGAACGTGTTACCCTAGTAAAGTAAATTTTCTTTTTTTTCATAATGCTAATGCAAGAGGGCTTGAAGTATCAAAGAGTCCACAGGAAATGGATGCCCCCGGTAATATCTTTTTTTAAAAAAAATATACATTATATAATATATATTATATATATAAAAAGCTAGTGTAAATGCTTCCATGGTATGGTCACAAATTTGAAAGATGAACCTCCTTTCAGCTGTTAACCATCTTCCCATTTGCAACAGGTTTTAAAAAGTCGTTTTTATCTTCAGACATAACGTGAGTTTTCAGAATGAGGTTGCCAACACTGACAGATGTGGTGATGGGGAGGCAACTTGCATTGCTAATGGACACTGGGAGTGGCTGGCTAAAGCAAGAAGTTACCGGCAGAATTGTTTTTTGCTCCTCCCTGAGAGAAAATAAAGGACATTGAAAACAAATTAGCTTTAAGTGAATAACCCTTTAAAGAATAACTATACACGCTTAATATTAGTTGTAACAAACTTCAAAAGCCCCTAGTAAAGGCATGTATTTATCACTAAAAAATATCAGCAGTCACTAAAAAAGTCCCTTTTTCCAAAAATCATATTTAAAAAATTAAAATACTAGACGGGCACCTGGGTGGCTCAGCACTGGGCCTACTTGGGATTCTCTCTCTCTGCCCCTCCTCTGCTCATGCTCTCTCTCTCAAAAAATAAATGAGTAAACTTAAAAAAAATTTAAGGGGCACCTGGGTGGCTCAGTTGGTTAACAGACTTCAGCTCAGGTCATGATCTCACAGTCCGTAAGTTCAAGCCCCACATCAGGCTCTGTGCTGACAGCTCAGAGCCTGGAGCCTGCTTCAGATTCTGTGTCTCCTCTCTCTCTGCCCCTCCCCTGCTCATGCTTGGTCTTTCTCTCTCTAAAAAATAAATAAACATTAAAAAAAATTAAAATACTGGCTAATTTAAGGCCAACAAACTATTAAGTTCAAGACTAACCCATAATTTTGGCGGTAATTATATAAAATGGCAATATTAAATCTAAGAATATCTGTAATTAAAAAAAATGTTTTTTAATGTTTATTTATTATTGAGAGAGAGACAGAGCGTGAGCAGGGGAGGGGCAGAGAGACAGAGGGAAACACAGAATCCAAAGCAGGCTCCAGGCTCTGAACTGTCAGCACAGAGCCCGATGTGGAGCTCAAACTCACGAACCGTGAGATTGTGACCGGAGCTGAAGTCGGACGCTTAACCAACTGAGCTATCCAGGTGCCCCTAAATCTAAGAATACCTTAACATGATTTTTTAAAAGGGAAACCCTTCATCTAGATTTTAATTCTCTATTGTGTAGTCTAGAAGTGTGCCTACCAGACTGAGGAAGTATTAACCTGATGCTGGAGCACGAGGACAAACTTTTATCCACAAAAAAAGCAGGTCTCAGGCTACTTAAAAATGGACTATTTTGTTCAAGTTTACCTCTTCTCTCCTAAAAATTCAGACTGACCCAATCACTGCCCTATTACATAAGGTCTTCGCCTCACAGGAGAGAGCCAAAATTGCAGGTAACACTGCATTTATTTTATTTAAATATTTACAACCTATGTCCACTGGTTATGAGTTATCTGTCTAACACTCACAGAATCACATGGTCTTCACCTAAACTCTGTCTCTTCTGCTCCAGTGGCTCCTTTTGGTGCTGCTGGACTGGATGCCCATTTTCCACTGCTGTTCCATTCAGCAACTGATCATTTTGAGAACTGATACCCAGCTGTATGTCCAGGATCTCCTAAGAAAATAAAATGTTAATCCTTCAGTATGAAAGTATTTTATAGTTTCCAATTGAATAAAGCTTCCTAAATATCTAATTGTGGTACTTACTTCAATTTGTTCACCTTGTCCATCAGGTTCATCAGTATCAAGTGCCGAAAGCTCTAACTCAATATCCCTATCAGGCTTAGTATCGCTTGCATCTTCTGTATAATCACTCTGTAATAAAAGAAAAAATGCTGATTTTATACCTGGGGAAGCTGGGGCCCCCCTTTTAGACTAAAGTAAGAATCTCAATGATTGAAATAAAAGCTGGTACTGCAATTTTATTTCTATTCTGAGTTTGAAAAACAATCATCCACCAGAAAAAGGAATGCTAGCATACACTAGGTAATGGCATAAACTAACACACAGCAGCACCAAACAGCAAATACATTAAGCATGAAGCTGAGAGGTTCAGTTTTTTTACCTCTCCATTTCTCAGTTCAATTTCCTTGCTTAGAAGATTTAAGGTAAGGTGGCGGCCTTCATCCAGGGAATTCCACTTCTGCTGCATGGCCAGTGCATTGGCCTCCCTCTGAAGAAGCAATGAGTTACTCTTGGCCTATAGGGGAAAAAAAACAAAGGTAAAGTTAGCTTTCAACCATAGCTTTCAACTGCCATTTTATTTTAAGAATTTAAAGCTGAGGGACACAGAGACTACCTGCTGAAGTTCAATGCTCAAAAGGTCTCCAGTACTGGAATGCTTTCGATGACCAGATAAATCAGTAACAATGAATCTGTCCCTTTAAAGAGAAATATGTTTACAGTTATAAAACTTAAAGAGTTGAAGCAACTAAAGCAGTAATGGCCATATACCAAATACGTTTTCTGTAATTAATCAACCCTGAAAGTTTCAGTCATCATTTAAATGTTTTCTCAGAAATCTGTTATTCAGCTAAAATCATTAAAGTACGCTTCATGAATAATCGGGGGTAGGATCTATACTCTGAGGATACACACAAGTCTGAAAATAGAGAATCCAAAAGAAGTAAGAGTAACATTACCGTTCAATATAGTGTGCTGATGACGTGGCCTCGTTACCATACGAACTCCACCTTGAATCAACAGCATTGACATAAGGAACATAATCTACAGAAAGGTAGAAAGAAACAATGATCAGAAAAGTGAAATATCAATATGTAAATGTGAACATACACTTTTTAAAAAAGATCCATATTTTATCCAACCAGCCATGTTCTTCTGGCTAAACCATTTAATTCTGAGCTCCTGTGACTGTTAAATAGAGGGAAATGTGCTGTACCTCACAAAGTGAGGATTAAAAAGCACAGTGTTAGAATACAGCAAGTGAGATACTAGTTAAGGGGATTACCTGATACACTGATAGGCTTAGTGGCACTTCCTTGGGAAGCAGTGGCCTGGACAGGATCCGTGGTATGGTAACCTGTACGTGAAGATCTGGAAATTGCACCCCATTTTGAGATGATAGGTCCATCACTAAATGGAATTATTGGGTCTTCTTCTTTTGTCCTTCTCTGAGTTTCAAATAAATGCACTCTTCTCTTAACATCTCCACTGTCCAGGTCCTGCATAAACCAAAGAAAATCAATTAAAAGGATTGTTGTCAATTACTTCAGCTAATAATACAGGTACATGCTTTCAAAAGACATGTAATCAAATTTTCTGGTAAATTTAACACTAGCAGTACATCTTAGTGATAATCCAACATCCGTTTTAAACCACCAAACTAGCTCAAATAATTTAAGCATTAAATGCAATTTATTTCAGACTTACCTAAATATAACTCAGCTGCTTACAGATGAGTTATATAGCAATAAACAATATGAAGATGAAAGCATTCAATCATTCTAAAACTTGAGCCAACATGCATGATATCCCCCCCACTCCCCCAAATCATACCATTAATACAGCATTTGAATTAGCAATTACATCTCTGGGCTCTGAATCGATGGCATTTATACAGGAGCCTATGGTGCCACAAGACCAAGGAGAATAATGAGAAAGATGATCTTCTTCAAATTTTGTACCACTCACACTCTCAGAGAACTGATTAAAAAAAAAAAAAAAAAAAAAAAAAGCATAATCAATTAGTACAAAACTGTTAAATTTACAAACTTGTAACTAATACAAAGTAACTATTATAGAATATATAGGACTTCATAATGAACAAATAATATAAAAACTTTCAATAATTAATATAAAAATACTGTCATATGTAACAAGTAATAATTATACTATTTGTATTTACATTATTTACTATAGAAAATAGAATGACTTCTCTTTTTATTTTGTTCTTTCAGTACTCATAAGGAACCCCTGCCTATCAAACACCAAATCAACAAATATTTGCAGCATGTCTCTAACATGGTATGAAGCACTCCAAAAAAATGAAAGAAGGCAAAACACACACACACTATGGTCTGTGTCCTAGAATAGTTTACGATTCTGAGAAAAGACCATCATGTAAATATGGGAATATAACTGATAAAACATGCAGGATCAAATTTAAAAAAAGAACTCAAAGAAGGCTGTCTGGAACTAGAAGAAAAAGTGGACAAATTTTAAAAGGACTGTCCAAATTATTACAGGATCAGAATACTAAAGTTGTCATAATCATTAAATCTAGTTTACTGATTATACAGATATAGAAAGCTGATGCCAAAATCGTTAAATTACATATTACAAGTCATATTACTGGCAAATAGCAGATCTGAGTCTCAGGGAAATTTTTTTTTTTTTTTAAAGTAAACACTACACCCAATGTGGGGCTTGAACTCATGACCCTGAGATCAAGAATCACATGTTCTACCAATTGAGCCAGTCAGGCTCCCCAGGGGACTAATTATTTCTTAAAGCATAGTATAAAAAAATGCAAATACATTTTTCTATCAAGCAAGTGGCAACTCTATCACTCTGTTGTCAAGATGTTCAGTTGCTTTGAAGAAGTCTCAGTTTGATGAGAAATTTGGATCTAGTTTAAGAATTCAATGGTTTATTGAAATATTTATGGATGAAAAAATGTTATCTGAATTACTTCAAAATAATCCAGTGGGAAGAGGGGGTACAAATGAGAGACTGAAGAGTACGTAACAGGGGGTGATGGGTACGTGGGGTTTATCATACTATTCTACTTTTGTATATGCTTGAAGTTTTCCATAATAAATTTTTTTTTTTTTTTTTTTTTTTGAGAGTGAGCATGCAAGCAGGGGAGGGGGAGAGAGAGAGAGTGAGAGAGAATCCTAAGCAGGCTCCATGCTCAGCACGGAGCCTGACACAGGGCTCAATCTCACAACCATGAGACCATGACCTGAGCGAAATCAAGAGTTGGACACTTAACTGACTGAGCCATCCAGGCACTCTTCATAATAAAATTTTTAAAAGTTTTAGATATTAGAGCCCAAAAGAATGGGAAATAAATCAAATTAGAGGAATTAAAAAAATAATGGTTTGTCGTATATATAAAAGTACTGAAAACAACAAGGTACACTGAAATGATCCTGATACAAAAATTTGTTTTGTAACAACAAGAATAATTAACAGTGATGCAAAACTGCATGAATAAAACCACAGGCATTTCTGCAACTCCTGTGAAGTAAGGAAGAAATGCTTCTGCTAGATCAGAATTCAAATCCCAGCTACTTACAAGCTGAATTTATTACTTTGGGCAAATTACTTAATTTCTCTAAGTAGGATTTCTAAAAAACATAGATTTAATACCGGCCCCCTAAGATTTTTGTGAGAATTAAATAAAATAGCATTATGCAAATGCTTAGTACAGTGCCTGGCACAAGTAGGTGCTCAATAAATGGTAGATATATATCTTATTACTAAAAAACAGAAAAATAATGACAACTATACTGCTGGAGAGACTTTCAATTCTTGGTGGAACAGGTCTTAAGACCATTAAAAACTTAATGGTCTTCAGAGTCTCACAATGCCTAACTGTAGTGCTTCTCACAAACTCAATGTTCACTGAACTACGTGACTCAACTTCACACTACACCGCTGCAAAATACCCAACACAGCTAACCCTGGTTGGAAAGAGTGCTCTGAAGTCGGGTGTTTGACCTATCCTTGCAACATCAAGTGATGAAGACCTTTCTTACATCAGTGCGAAAGTCTACACTGAATAGAGGAGAAGGTGGTGTTGGTGACTGTGTTGCCACAGGAAGAGTTGAAGAGACAAGAGGTGCTTTCTGAGTGTGGTACTGGGCCCACTGCTCTGGCTTTCTTCTTATCTGCTCCTCGCAACTGGTCTTCAAATGACCACAAGGTTCCTAAGGGGGGATAAAAGAAACAATCTTAATCATCTAGGGAGCAGTAAATAAACTTGTCTATTTCCTGTGGAAATAACGTAAACAGTTTATTATATTGTTGGGACAAAAAAATACAGCAGGGAAGTCACCTTAGCCTATTCTCCACACATTTAAATGAAAGGATTAATGTTTAGTCAAGTGAGCACTCAGTTTTCTGGTTTAGAGAAGTCATTTGTATCTATGTGGGGATACTGAAAATAGGCCCTGTCCTTGTATTTTGGAGATTTCTCTATACCTTCCCATCAGTTTCCTATCCAAGCATAACATTTATTGAGCATTAATATGTATCAGGTCCAGTTCCAAGGGCTTTGTTTTTCTGATTTAATCCTCACAACAGCCTTATGAGGTAGGTACCATTATTGCCACCAAACATGAAAAACCTGACGTACAGAACATATAGTAACTTCTGTAAGTCACACAATTTCTAAGTGGAGGAGCTAGAAACCCATACCTGGGTGGTAGGACACCAAGTCTGACAGTGGGCTCTTTACCCACTGTCACTACACTACAGTAGCAGTCCTATTTCCACTGTCACTTACCCTTGGTAAAGGCACACTTGTCCTTGGCTCACTTGGTGGCTGGCAAGCCACTGAATAGTACCCATCTAATGAGTTATATCTTTCCCGCAAAGACGTCTGATAAACAGACGAGTGCATCACATCCATTGGAGGTAAAGAATTACTTCTAATAATGTCATCTCGTTGGTACATAGGTGGGCGCCAGATGCGCCTGCTGTCGTACACAGGAGCATACATTCCAGAAGGTACTGGCGGAACTGGTCCATACGGCTGCGGAGGAGGAGGTTGGTAAGGAGAAGAATTCATTCGATCTCGAGGGGAAAATGTACTGTAATGATCGGCATATGGCATAGAAGCAGGTGGGAGGGAGGACTCTGGAACATTATTGGATCTCACAAAGCGAGGAACACAGGGAGCCACACCAGCTGGTACCGTTGGAGGTGGTGGGTAGTATCCTTAAAAATTAGAAAAAGGAATATTTAATGTAATCTTAGTAAAATCCAACATTGTACAATGATTTAACTCTAAACCAGCTTTTAATGTGGGAAAAGAAAATAAACTTTGAACCTTAGTTACTCCTACTTTAGACAGACACTACACTACTATATGAACTCCTATGTTAAACTGCTCCTCAAAAACACAAGACAGGCTATTAAGAGATGGCTGGTAAGTTTCCTTCTAGGGCATCTACTGCCACAGGTTTTGGATTAAGTAATCAGTTACATTATTGATTCATAGCTTTGGGGGAGCAGAGGTAAAAACCCCTTTCAAAATCTATATAAGTTGTGTATTGTCTTTCCAAAATTATACATTAACTATATATAAACCAAACATTCTACAAACTATTTCAAGGGATTCACAGAACTCTCTGAAGCTCATCCATGGACTCTATATTTGACGTAAAGGAAGGAGAATCTTAAAACTATTGGCATGCAGAATCATTAATTCTTAGGGCAGGAAGAAAACTTAAGGGTTATATAGTCCAAAAGATTAATTTCTTAATATAGATATTCTAGATATAAGTGATTCACTTATGTATCTAATGACAATATATATTAGTTTCTTTTTTTTCTTAGAATTGCCTAAAATTACTTACCTGTCTGGGGGTACTGTGGGACTTCGAAGGGTATCGGAGTCCTTGGATCTTGAAAATACTGAATGTTTTCAGAATGCTGAGGATATACTGGTACTCTAGTTATAAATGCGCTGGATTTTGGAGGCACAGAATTCAGCTCTGTTCCAACATTAGAAGGCCCAGCTGAGGTAGCCGCTACATTACTTACAGGAGTCTTGGGTGGAGAGCCAATTTTACTGGAGAGATAATTTATCAAAAACAAAGAATAAATTACTGTCTGTAACTGCTGTCTTCCTCAGTAGGAATTTTTCATAAAATTATATAGTGAAACCACTAATAGAGAAAATTTAGGTATTTCCATAGTGACAAATAATTTCATTGCCACCCTACACTGCTGATTCACAGGATTGTAGTAACAGATCTCATATTCTGGCAAGGGTAAAAAGAATGCAAACAAAGCCCAGGCACTAATGTGATCCACCAATCCCTTTTTACTCATTGTATAAACAAAGATTTTTCCTAGTGGAAATTAAAAAAAAAAAAAAAAAATTTCTATTCAGGGCGCATGGGTGGCTCAGTCAGTTAAGCGTCCGACTTTGGCTCAGGTCATGATCTCACAGCTCGTGGGTTCGAGCCCTGTCTGTGCTGACAGCTCAGAGCCTGGAGCCTGCTTTGGATTCTCTCTCTCTCTCTCTCTCTCTCTCTCTCTCTCTCTCTCCCTACTCACTCATGCTCTGTCCCTCTCTTTCTCTCTCTCAAAAATAAACATTTAAAAAAATTTTTAAAAAGTCCTATTTAACAGGTTCACCCTTAAATTTATTGTTCAATAACTACAGTTAACCCTTGAACAACACAGGTTTGAACTGCACGGGTCCATTTATATGCAGACTTTTTTCAATGAATAGTACTGCAAATGTATTTTCTTTTTTAAAATATCTTTTGTTGTTGTTGTTTTAAGTAAACTCAACCCCCAACGTGAGGCTCAAATTCACATCCCCTAGATCAAAAGTCCCATGCTCTGCGGACTAAACCAGCCAGGGTGCCCCTCCTTGTATTTTATTGATGACATTTTCTTTTCTCTAGCTAACTTTACAGCAAGAATACGATATACAGTACATACAACCTACAGAATACGTGTTAATTGATAATATGTTATCAGTAAGGCCTCTGGTCAATAGTAGGCTATGAGTAGTTACATTGTGAGGAAGTCAAAAGTGTCCCCAATCCCTGTATTGTTCAAGAGCCCACTGTAGTCTACCAGAATTCTCTGGGACAAAGACGACAGACATGTAAAAGAAGGACTGTTCTATTAAGAGATAGATGGATTAAAATGTAAACTCCTTGAGAAAAGGCCATTTTTGTCCATTTTGTTAACTGCTGTCTATCCAAAGTTACATCTAGAAAAGTTAACTGTTACATCTAGAAGAATTCCTGGCATACAGTAGTCATTCAGTAAAAATATCTGTTGAAAAAATGAAACAGTTCCTGCCACATAATAGTCAGAGTGGATGAGTGAAACGCCAATATATGGTTACTCATTCAACTGATGCAAAATAACCAAACTTTTTATCTTTTTTAACCAGGGATTTTCTTTGTTGAGTCACCAGGCAATCAGCTCCAGAGGATCTCACCACGTCTTTCTTATGCCCTACTGAGAAGTCAAACTTTGGCAGAGCTTAGATATGTGGTGACTCCAGAAAAAGAACTTGTTAATGATGCAGGAATTCAATATGTTGCATCCCAAGTAGATTAAAGGGTTTTTCTCAAACTAGAGAAGCCCTTTTAAAGCTAGAATACAAACAAGTATGGGCTGCTTTTAAGTCTAGCACAGCAGATTAGTCTAGCAGATGTTTACTTTTATGTGTAAAATGGAAATAACTAAGGAACTGTGGGTAATAATAGCAGATACAAATTTACTGACTTACAGTTTAAAGATATTTTAGGGCTATATTTATTCTTTGAACTTAAATAAAGGCAACAAGGAAAATGATTAGGATTTCCTTGTAACAGTAATATAACTCTTATCGAGCAATTACTGAGCACATTCCAGGCTCTATGCTACATGCTTTACATAGATCATCTGGTCCTTCCATATCAAAAGGTTATATACTGTCAAACTGGGATAAGTACTTTAAAATGGCAAACTTTAGGGGGCACCTGGGTGGCTCAGTTGGTTAAACATCCAACTTTGGCTCAGGTCATGATCTTGTGGTTCGTGAGTTTGAGCCCCCACATCAGGCTGTCTGCTGTTAGCAGAGCCCCCTTCAGATTCTGTCTCCCCCCACCCATCCCTTCCCCACTCACACTTTTTCTCTCTCTCTCAAAAATAAACATAAAAAGAAATGGCAAATTTTTAGACTTGTCAGCGAAAAGGCATCAAAATCCATGACAAGATTCATAGCCTCACGTGATCATACAAGCTATCCACAAAAATCAGACTAAGGAAAAAGTTAACCTTCAGCCTCATTCCAGACAGACAGCTAGATTACTACAGCTGTAACCTACATGGCTCTCAGGATTCCAGGCTCTCCTTTGCAGCACCCCTCTCCTGCCTACCTGATTTTGCCAGGGCTGCTTCCTGCCCTGATAAGATCTTTCCTTCCCAACTATCCATACTTTTGGAACTACCTCAGGTCTTCCTGGGCTCATTTTACCTCTAGGGAGTCTTCCATAATAACTCCCTATAGAATATTATTACTTTTTGTGTTCCAATAACACTTGGAACACAACTCCATTATAGTACCTATCAGAATGTATTATATAATATTTGTTTACGTCTGCCTCCAAACCACACTGTAAGACCCTCAGAGGCAGGGAGTAGTATTATTTAGTTCATTTTCATTACTTCTACCAGCTGGCTGGTGTTGGGCACATAGAAGATCCCTAATTTTTGAATGAATTAATGATTTATTTATTTTTCAAGTTGTTCCCTTAGTCTATAATTAAAAAAAAAATTGGGATAGGATTTACCTTTTAAGGTGTATAATCCAGTGAGTTTTGGTATATTCACAAGGTTGTGCAACAACCATCA
Organism: Panthera leo; assembly: GCF_018350215.1. NCBI lineage: Eukaryota > Metazoa > Chordata > Mammalia > Carnivora > Felidae > Panthera > Panthera leo. The sequence goes on from NC_056691.1 coordinate 81,800,969, forward strand.
CCACTACCTCATTCTGAAACACCTTCATCAGCCCTGAGAGAAATCTCTACTCATTAGCATTCACTCCACAGCCCCTGGCAACTACTCATCTACTTTCTGTCTCTCTGGATTTGCCTATTCTGGACACTACCATAAATAGAACTCTGTAATATATGGCCTTTTGTATCTAGCTTCTTTCACTTAACAGTTTCGAGGTTCATCCACATTGACTGTAGTATGTATTAGTATTTACTCTTTTTTTTTTTTTTTTTACGGCTGAATACATTCCACTCGTATGGATATAAAACAGTTCTAGGTTACCTTGCCAAAAACCTTCAAAAGCTCATTTTCTAAACATATATGTAACACAAGGTCTCCATAATCTGGTGCAACCTACCTATCTAATCTTATTTTAACCAGTCCCTAACATAAACTTCCTGTTCTAAAAGGCTGGTCTCTTCAATATTCCAAATAATTATCAACAAATTTGACCCATATTATGCTGTTTCTTTTTCTGAAATCCACCATATTTTTCCCAGCAATATAAAATATTCCTGTTCTTTCATCCAATTTCAATTTTGCTTCATTTGTGTAAATGCTGTCTCCACAACTATACTCTCATAAGTTTCTTAAAGGAAAAGAGATCTTATACATGTCCTGTATTTTCAAGTGTGACAAGAACATAGCTCAGAATGAATGTTCAAATACCATTTGCTAACTAGACAATGTTCTCTGACATGTCATTTCTAAAAATCTCTCCCAGGGAAAACTGTAAGGATCCTCCAATAAACAAATCCTCCTATCATATGCTAACTGCAGAAATAAAGAATATAATTGCTTACCTACCCACTGTTTATTATATGAAATCACTAGCATAATACTTTGTTCCTAGAAGGCATATAATAAATGCTGACCGACTATTCAGGGGCAACAAAATCGGAACATGATTTAACTGAGACCCTAAAACAATACCAAAGCATGAGATTTCTGAGGTGTAAGTAACTCAGATGGTCAGAAAGTTTTAAAACTTTTTTCTTACAGAACCAAAACCCTTCCTTATGCTGAAACCTGAAAATATTGGTAATAATAATAACAACAAGATATTGAGTGCTATCTGGCAGGTACTGTTCAATGCACACTGCAATAGTGATTCACTTAATCTGTGCAACCAACCTGTGTAGTAGTTACTATTACTGAATGAATTTTGTGGATGAGTAAATTGAGGGAGACAGATTAACTGGCCTAAGATCAAACAGCTAGAAAACAGTGAGCCAGAATTTGAACCCAGGGAGTTTGCCTCCCAAGAGCTCCCTCTTAGCTACTACACATCATTAAAGAATATAGAATAGACTGTTCTGAGTGAAGCAGAGGCTGGAGGCTTAGAATCTCACCTTGCTGAGGTTTCTATTTAGCTCCTTTCTGGTACCTCTCTGTATACGATCCTAAAGTTCAAAGATCTAAGTGTGGAAAAAACCCAACTCTGGTCCAAACTCTTCAGTTTACAGTCAAGGAAAACAAAACCCAGAGCTGAATTGACTTTCTAAGGTCACAGAGCTTTTCAACTGCAGAGCCAGGACTAGAACTCAAATTTTGGGGGATTCAAGTGCTTTTTCCACTAGGTGAAGATTATGCATTAAAAATTCTGATTAGTTCCTTTCCCTTAGGATAAATTAAAATACTCAGTCATTTCTCAAAAGGCTGAGTAACTCACAGTAGCCATTTTTACCTAATACTTACTTTTCAGTTACAGACTCTGCAGAAGGCCCAGTTGCGTTCTGACCATTAGTGCCAACCTTCCCCACTTTCTTCACAGTCTCCAGAGCTCTTAAAGTACTGTCAGTACTACGTGGGATTAGCTGGGAAACACTGTTTTCTGCATTTGAAATTCCATTTGTACTTGGAACAATTTTCCCCGTTGTTTCAGTACTTCCTATGACAGAAATGACATTTCCGGCTGTGGTTGTGACAGTGTTGTTTACACCAACTTTATTTAGAAGAGGAAATGTTCTTACAGTTGCATTGATCTTTTTGTTCCTTAATCGATACCTGTTTCAAAAACAATCAACATATATTGGTGAATATTGCACTAAATTTACCCTGGGGGGGGGGGGAAGACAACGGGAAAAGATTTAAATAGGAGGAAATAGCTTTGAAAAAAGTTTCATCAGCTAAATATCAAATACAGCCTACACCAAACTCTGCTGTTAGATGTCACATGAAAACACACACACACACACACACACACACACACACACACACACACACGTAATTAATGTAGCAAGCAAAATACACATGTATCAAAGAAGCCTGATGAGTGAATGGGAAGAGATCCTTTTGAAAATTTTGTATAATTGCAATAAAAAGTACACTATGTAAAAATGAAAGGAACCATACCAAATCTATTTAGGAATGTAGAATGAAGAAGAAAGGTATGCAAGAGGTGACAAAATTCTGTTGTTACCAAATGTTAGAGCATTATATAAATTAAAAAAATTATAAAACCAAAACTCGTTCTTAAACACTACACCAGATTAGTTTATGCCTAATGTAAAAAGCATTTGGATTAAGAACAGAATTTTCTGATATTGAATTCATAGTTTTATTTATGGTGGTCAGGTATAACACTTTCAATACATAAAGCAATTTGATCTTGGGACTCCATTTAAGAAAATCTGTTTCCACTTGTACAACAAAAACTTCATTATAATGTAGTCCTAGTCAAGGTTCCAAAACTTTAAAGTGGTGAACAACTGTTACATGAACAAAAAGTTTACACACATTTGGAGCCATAATTACATATGCCTAAATTAATCTGATATTAATGTTATAATCAAACAAAAGATAATTAAATATAGTGTTAGTGATGAGCAATGCCTTCACAATAGTCTCCCTTTCAGTCCCTCAGTATCTATAAACAACCTCATTATTCAATCCCGCTAGTCTCCATCTCCCCTCTCTCCTGCTCTCCCTCTCTCTCGTGCACGTCTCCTCCCTCCCTCCCTCCCTCCCTCCCTCCCTCCCTCTCTCTCTCTCTCTCTCTCTCTCTCTCTCTCTCTCTCTCACACACACACACACACACACACACACACACACACACACACACACTGACAGAGGCAGGTGGAGCTCAATAAAAGAGAAGTGTCCCCAGATCAGACTGGCTGAGGATGAAGTGACTGAACACAAAGTTAAAAAAAGACAACAGGTTATGGTCAGTTTATATAAGTCATCTTAAGAGATTCTGGAGAGCGACTGACTACTTTTTTTTTCCTTTTTATATATATATTTATTTATTTATTTACTTAATTTATTTTTAAATACATCCAAGTTAGTTAGCATATAGTGCAACAACGATTTCAGGAGTAGATTCCTTCATGCCCCTACCCACTTAGCCCATCCCCCCTCCCACAACCCCTCCAGTAACCCTCTGTTCTCTGTATTTAAGAGTCTCTTATGTCTTGCCCCCCTCGTTTTTATATTATTTTTGCTTCCCCTCCCATATGTTCATCTGTTCTATATCTTAAAGTCCTTACATGAGTGAAGTCACATAATTCTTTCTCTAATTTCGCTTAGCATAATACCCTCTAGTTCCATCTATATAGTTGCAAATGGCAAGATTTCATTCTTTTTGATTGCCGAGTGATACTCCCATTACACACACAAACACACACACACACACACACACACACACACACACACACACACACCCCACATCTTTATCCATCCATCAGCAGTTTGGCTACTGTCAATAGCACTGCTATAAACATTGGAGTGCATATGCCCCTCTGAAACAGCACACCTGTATCTCTTGGATAAATACCTAGTAGTGCAATTGCTGGCTTGTAGGATAGTTCTATTTTTAATTTTTTGAGGAACCTCCATACGGTTTTCCAGAGTGGCTGCACCAGTTTGCATTCCCACCAGCAGTGCAAAAGAGATCCTCTTTCTCCACATCCTCGCCAACATCTGTTGTTGCCTGAGTTATTGTTAGCCATTCTGACAGGTGTGAGGTGGTATCCCACTGTGGCTTTATTTGTATTTCCCTGATGATGAGTGATGTTGAGCACTTTTTCATGTGTCGGTTGGCCATCTGGATATCTTCTTTGGAGAAGTGTCTATTCATGTCTTTTGCCCATTTCTTCACTGGATTGTTTTTTCGGATGTTAAGTTTGATAAGTTCTTTATAGATTCTGGATACTAACCCTTTATCTGGTTTGTCATTTGCAAATATCTTCTCCCATTCCATTGGATGACTTTTAGTTTTGCTGGTTGTTTCCTTTGCTGTGCAGAAGCTTTTCATTTTGATAAGGTCCCAATAATTCATTTTTGCTTTTGTTTCCCTTACTCCCAGAGACGTGTTGTAAGAAGCTGCTGCAGCCAAGATCAGAGGTTTTTGCCTGCTTTCTCCTCGAGGATTTTGAAGGCTTCCTGTCTTATGTTTAGGTCTTTCATCCATTTTGAGTTTGTGTATGGTGTAAGAAAGTGGTCCAGGTTCATTCTTCTGCATGTCTCCATCCAGGTTTCCCAGCACCACTTGCTGAAGAGACTGTCTTTATTCCATTGGATATTCTGTTCTGCTCTGTCAAAGATTAGTTGGCCATATGTTTGTGGGTCCATTTCTGGGTTCTCTATTCTGTTCCACTGATCTGAGTGTCTGTTTTTGTGTGAGTACCATACTGTCTTAATGATTACAGCTTTGTAACACAGCTTGAAGTCTGGGATTGTGATGCCTCCTGCTTTGATTTTCTTTTTCAAGATTGCTTTGGCGATTTGGGGTCTTTTCTGGTTCCATACAAATTTTAGGATTGTTTGTTCTAGCTCTGTGAAGAATGCTGGTGTTATTTTGATAGGTACTGCACTGACTATGTAGACTGGTTTGGGTAGTATTGACATTTTAACAATATTTGTTCTTCCTATCCAAAAGCATGGAATATTTTTCCATTTTTTGTGTGTGTCTTCTCCAATTTCTTTCATAAGCTTTCTATAGTTTTCAGTATATAGATTTTTCACCTCTTTGGTTAGACTTATTCCTAGATATTTTACGGTTTTTGGTACAATTGTAAATGGGATCAATTCCTTGATTTCTCTGTCGCTTCATTGTGGTGTATAGGAATGCAACCGATTTCTGTGCATTGATTTTATATCCTGCGACTTTGCTGAATTCATGAATCAATTCTAGCAGTGTTTTGGTGGAATCTTTTGGGTTTTCCATATAGAGTATCATGTCATCTGTGAAGAGTGGAAGTCTGACCTCCTCCTGGCCGATTTGGATGCCTTTTATTTCTTTGTATCGTCTGACTGCTGAGGCTAAGATTTCCAATACTATGTTGAATAACAGTGGTGAAAGTGGACATCCTTGTCTTGTTCCTGACCTTTGGGGTAAAGCTGTCAGTTTTTCCCCACTGAGGATGGTATTAGTGTTGGGTCTTTCATATATATGGCTTTTATGATCTCGAGGTATGATCCTTCTATCCCTACTTTCTTGAGGTCTTTTATCAAGAAAGGATGCTGTATTTTGTCAAATGCTTTCTCTGCATCTATTGAGAGGATCATGTGGTTCTTGTCCTTTCTTTTATTGATGTGATGAATCACACTGATTGCTTTGTGGATGTTGAACCAGTCCTGCATCCCAGGTATAAATCCCACTTGATCAGGGTGAATAATTTTTTTAATGTATTCTTGGATCCAGTTGGCTAGTATCTTGTTGAGGACTTCTGTATCCATGTTCATCAGGGAAATTGGTCTACACTTTTCTTTTTAGTGGGGTCTTTGGTTTCGGAACCAAGGTAATGCTGGCTTCATAAAAAGAGTTTGGGAGTTTTCCTTCCATTTCTATTTTTTTGGAACAGCTTCAAGAGAATAGGTGTTAACTCTTCCTTAAATGTTTGGTAGAATTCCCCTGGAAAGCCATCTGGCCCTGGATTCCTGTTTTTTGGAAGACTTTTGATTACTAAGTCGATTTCTTTACTGGTTATGGGTCTGTTCAAATTTTCTATTTCTTCCTGTTTCAGTTTTCGTAGTTTATGTGTTTCTAGGAATTTGTCCATTTCTTCCAGATCGCTCATTTTATTGGCGAATAATTGCTCATAATATTGTCTTAGTATTGTTTTTATTTCTGCTGTGCTGGTTGTGATCTCTTGTCTTTTATCCTTGATTTATTTGGGTCCTTTCCTTTTTCTTTCTGATCAAACTGGCTACATCTTTATCATTTTTGTCAATTCTTTCAAAGAACCAGCTTCTGGTTTCATTGATCTGGCCACTGATTACTTCTTTAAGAAGGACAGGTATGAGTAGACCTATATTTTAGAAAGGCATTTTGCTGGCATGGAGGGACCTGTGTTTTCCTCAACATGCTCTCTGAAACCTGCTCTTCATTTTTCACCTCAAAGGTTCTTATACAAAATAGCCAGCTGCTCTTTGCTTTCCATCCTCAAAGGACAAATCTCAGCTACCTTTAAGATTACTCTGGCAGGCAAAAAATAAAATTTTAATTGCAAGTACCTTAAAAGATAAGGAGTTGTAATAAGTAAAACCTTAACTAAAGGAGGTAAAATATGTGGCAAGTAGCAATACATACTGGGCTCCTAGCATCTAGGCAGCTAAAGACTTGGACTTCAAATCCAGACCTCACATTTGAAAATGTCAATTACTTCCTATTCTTTTAAAATCACCTTTTGAGCTCCATCAAGTCCTTACTCCCTGCCTTACTCAGCTCAGAATCCACTATCCACCATTCGTCCCTCCCTTATAAATACCTTCAACTCCCTTGGCCCACTCCCTGTGTTGAACTCCTGGTAAAACCCTAATCCAGTTCTTCACATATTCTCTTACTCTGTGCCTGCTTCCAGGCAGATGAACATTGGTGGAGAAAAACCATGCTAACATGCTCTCTAGACTCTCTTCAAAATTCTGATCAATTATTTAAAATGGCCAAGCAATACACTAATACACTTCTCTACTAAATTCCCTTTCCCATCTCTAACATCCTTTCTACCTCCACTGCTGATGACATTGCCTCCCACTTGACAGACAAAACAGATGAAGCCAGAGGAGACTTACTTCTTTCACCACCAATTCCAGGAAGCTTCCTGACCTGTAACTACATCCTCCTCCTAAAAAGAGATGAAGAGCTCCTGCTCTTAACTCAGGTCAATCCTGCCACTGGGGTTCTAATGAGGTCCAATCTCTCCACTTGTGCCCCAGGTCCCAAGCATATCTGCCTTTCCAAAGACTTCACTCCTATAATGATCTTTTTTATTCTAGTGCACCATCACTTCATTCAGGTGTCTGCTTACATGCCATATCCTCTGATATCCCTTCCCAGACAACCTCATCTAAAATATCTCCCCTTTCCCAACCATTCTTTCTCCATACCTTGTGTTATTTTTCTTCATAGCACCAATCAGTACCAGATATTGTATTTTGTATTTATTTGCTGTATGTCAATCTTCTCTACAACAAAGTAAGCCCCATGAGAGCAAGGATTTTTGCCTTCCTGACTGACCTCTCTATCTTCAGCACATAATACAGTGCCTGGTGCACACTGTGTGTTCAATAAATATTTGTTGCGTGAATGACATTTCTAAGGCAAAGTTAAAATCTCATTGTTGTGGGATGCCTGACTGGCTCAGTCGGTGGAGCATGAGACTCTTAATCTCAGGGTTGTGAGTTCCAGCCCCATGCTGGGCATACAGCTTACTTAAATAAATATGTAAGATTAAAAAATCTCATCGTTGCATTTGAATAAAACCCTGTTAGGTCTTCCAAATTCCTCGCCATGGTCATCAAAGCCAGTGTGATGTGGCCTGCCTCTCTAGCCTTATCTTTTGTCATCCCTATCATTCTCCATCTTCCAGACACACTGGTCTTGCTTCTAGCTCCCAAGCCTGCCAAGCTCGTTTCCACCTCAGACTTTATAGCATTTTATCACTAACTGAAATTGTTTACGTGTTTACTGTGCCTCTTTCCTCACTAGAAGCACCTCAAAAAAGTACCCAGCACTTAGCAATCATTTTTATGTTTGCTGAGCTGATTGATTCTAGGCTTCTGTTATTCTCCAGAATGCAGCCAATTCTTAGAAATAGGATTCTAATTCTCTACATTCTCAAATACAGTCACCTAAATTTTTACTTTAGGAGAGACTGCTGGGCATTTACATTTAGTTTGGTTAGAGAAATGCACAGTAGAGAAAGCAGGCTGGAGTAAAATTAAGTAAAACAAATGTTTGCAGAGCTCCTGGTGTATTATGTGAACTAAGACAAAGGTTCCACCCTCAAAAAGCTCGGAGATACATAGCAACATGTATTTTTTTAACCAATAGGATAGTGACATCTCACTTTCTTAATCCTTTGTATCATCCTGTTTTTTTCTCTTCTTTTTTCAAACAGCAACAGAGAATGTGAAACCAGCTAGAAATATGAATTGTAGATTATTTGTCCTTTCAACGTAAATATACTAAATTTACATATCAGACACTTGCTATGTGCAAAAAATATCAAGATGAATTACTCATAAGATAAATGAAGTCCAGTTAAAATACACACGTGCAAATAAATAACTGCAATATGACAAGAAAACTGACATTATACAGTGACTATGTATAGAGCACTACAACAGCACAGCGAAGGAAGCAACTAACACTTGCTTGGAAGTCAGAGAAGTCCTCAGAAGGAAGAGGACCTCTGAGTATGACTAGGAGCTCTCCAAACAGAAAAGAGATAAGCATATGATAAAGGGAAAAACACGTGCAAGGGAAAGAAGAATGCAAGAATTTGTGCAGTAGTAAACAGTGATTAACTAGATGTAGCTTAAAAAAATAAAGACTGCAAAAGGTGGAGTAAGGCTACAAAGCTAGATTAGGACTAGATCCTTTGCTATACTGAGGAACCAATTAAGAATTTAAAGCAGACGTGGACATGATCAGACAATTATTTGCAAGAGAAAATCTTGGTAGCAATGAAATAGGTTGAACATAAGGAGATGCCAGGTAAAAGGCCAGTAGAGAACTAAAATTGATAAACTAGGTAAACACACGTGAAACACTAAAAACAGCATTACACAAAAATGTGACCAATTAATTTGGCTATTATTTTTTTTTTACTACTAATATAATTTCAGTCAAGAGATAATAAAATTGTAAAGTAGGCACAAGAGATGGAGAGTAGAAAGCCAGCTTGAAGGTACAGGACGTAAAATGGATTTTCAGATAGGACACCAGTTTATGGGTGGCAAGGCAATGAAATCACGGTTTCTGACTTTTTTTTTTATAAACTTTTATTTCTTTTTTTTTTAATATTTATTTTTGAGAGACAGAGAGAGCACATGCGAGTGGGAAGGGGAAGAGAAAGATGGAGAGAGAGAGTCCCAAGCAGGGGGGAGCTCGAATCACAAACTGTGAGATCATGACCTGAGCTGAAATCAAGAGCTGGATGCTTAAGTGACTGAGCCACCCAGGCGCCCCTCCTCTGACGTTTTTAGGTCTACCAACTCCCAAGAAAGTCCCCTAAAAACTTCTACTTTAGCTAAGAAGCTCTATTTCAGGTATGGGCAAGCTCAATAGATTTCCTAGAGCCTCGAAAATCATCCTGATGTAAAACTCTGTATAGAGGGCTGCTTAGACTGGGTGCAAACAGCGTCTTTTCGTCTTAGGACCCCTGCAACCTCTCCAGGCTCTTCCATAGGGAGTAAAAACAGAGAGGAGACACATGTTTCTACTCTTCTTTCTAATGCACACACACATATCTTCTATCAGATTGCTGCTGCTGTGGAGCTCGTTATGTACAGGGTCCAGTGCTAGCAACTGAGGAAACAGTAATAAGTAATAAACAAGATAAATATAGTCCATGGAGGGTACTCCACAGTAAGGCAGTCAATCGAGGCCAGGGGCCAAAGTTGCCTGTTTGTTGTAAATAAAGTATATACCCATGCCAATTTTATGCACAATGGTCGCTTTTTTGCTACAATGGCAGAATTGAGTGACTGTGACACAGATCACCATGTGATCCACCAAACTGAAAATATTTACTATCTGGACCTTTACATAAAAGTCTGCTATCCACTAAAATTTATCGTAAGTTAATCATAATTTTGATTGGTATGACAAAGAGGAACCTTTGTCAAGGGAGGATCCCCCTGAATAAGTGAAGAGTAAGGTAGGCAAAAGAGAAGCTCCAAAGGCAAGGCCAGAAGGAAGAGCATTATGTAGAAGAGCATGGTGCATTCCAGGCACTGGCAGAAGAGAAGTGTGGCCTGAGCATAGAATACAATTCAGGAGCACTGTGCGATGAGATCAGAAAGGTAGGCACACAGATGATCCAGGATCCACAATCTAGATTTTATAACTTTATCCACAGAGTAATTGAGAAACTACCTGTTCTCATCATCTGCAATGAGCCTTATGCATAAAATTCTCCGTTTTGTGGGGAATAATGGGAGTGGGGGTGGCAACAATAACTGTAAGACTAGGAGGCAATGGTGGATTGAGAAAAGGGATGATAGCTTGGACTGTAAGGCTGGAAAGAAGAGTTCAGAAACAAACATACTGAACTACCTTGGTGACTCAGACAAGCAGGTGAGGGAAAGGTAACAAAGACGATTCCTTTAACATGGTATATGTAACTGGCTGGACAGGGTACACTGGGGGAGAGCAGAATGGAAAGTGGGAGAGGATGTATGGGAGGAGAAAATTAGTTCAACTTAAGTTTAAAGTGTAAAAACAGGGTGCCTGAGTGGCTCAGTCTGTTTAACGTCTGGCTCTTGATCTCAGCTCAGGTCTTGATCTCACGGTCATGAGTTCAAGCCCCATGTTGGGCTCCTCGCTGGGTGTGAAGGCTACTTAAAAAAATAAAAAATAAAAAAAAATAAAGTGTCTAAAAACAAAAGGGAGATGTCCATTAAGAGTTGATATACAGGCCAGTTATTCAATAGAAAGGCGGGAATCAATTTTTTGGCAAGATCTCAATGATGAATGTTTGGTTAAAAAACAACAAAAACTTGGACAATATATAATATAGCTTATATTGATTTACTTCTACGTGTGGAGTAAATGGACACAGAAAGAAGGATTACCCAGAGGAGAAAAGATGCAGAAAAAAGAACATTAAGAAGACCAAAAATCATAAAAAGAAAATGTATCTGCAGTACGGTTTTACCTGGGATTTTGCTGTTACCGTCATTTGAACCTGAGCAAATAAGATTGCACAGAGGGTACTTCTGCACAGGTGCTTAGCAAAAACATGGATTCCAGCTATATAATGGTTATTAAAAGTATGACCCTTAAATAAGGTTCTAAGTCATTTATGCTAATCTTGCTTCCAGAAGCAAGACGCTATAGTTTCAAAAGAAAAGATTATCTTGCAATATAAAGAAGTCTACAATGTGAACTTAGTCACATTTTTGAAACTCACCAGAAACTCTGAGACTACATAGAACACTTTCATAATGACCCAAAATTAAACCCATATGAAAAAGAATTCTCGTAACTTACTTTTCAAGCTCTTCCTGAGAATGGGCAAAAGTACAATTTGTTCCTCGGGGACACCCTCCTTGCTGACGCAGATCTCGGCACATGCTAGTCTTGTATTTGCTGTTTGGCTGAGGCTACAAAACAGGAAATCAGTGTGTGAAAAAGTGAGGACTCTTGGGACTTCAGAATTTTATGATTACTGCCTTTAATTCTTTATCACATCAGAAAAGTAATTCTTGTGCTAAAACAACTGCCATTCCACCATTTCCTGTTACATATTACACAGCGTAACTTTAAATTGGTATTTCAGACATTCCTTCTGAGGATTATCTGAAACTGGTTCAGATGTTATGTCTATTTATTTGTCAGACAACACAATGACCACAAAAATAAAAGATTTTCTCATCGATTGATTGCGGTTTTAAAATTATGATACAAAATAATTTAAAAAGCAGGGCACCTGGGTGGCTCAGTCGGTTAAGCGTTGACTCTTGACTTTGCTTGGGTTATGACCTCACAGTTCGTGAGTTTGAGCCACACAGAGCTTGCTTGGGATTCTTTCTCCCTCTCTCTCTGCCCCTCCCCCACCTTCAAAATAAATAAATAAATCTTAAAAAAAAAAAAAAAAAGCCATAAGCTTTGTCCACTTAAACTTTCCCAAGAAAGATAGAATACAATTTCCCCTAAGAGTGAACATTTATGAAACCAATTTGTCAGCTTGAGAGTACAACACTCTTCTTACTCTTGAAGCTGCTTAAGTTCACAAAAACAATGCGGAAAAGTATAAAAACCCCATCATATCTGCTATAGTTGCATCAAAATTTAAGATACCGTTGTTATTTCTGTGACCTTAATAAGATAAAACATTTATTGGGGTGCCTAGGTGGCTTAGTTGGTTAAGTGTCCCGACTCTTGATTTCAGCTCAGGTTATGATCTCACAGTTCGTAGGATGGAGCCCCACATTGGGCTCTGTGCTGACAGAGCAGAGCCTGCTTGGAATTCTCTCTCTTTCGGTCCCTCCCCTACACAAACAAACACGCTCTCTTGCTCAAAACAAATAAAGTTAAAAAAAAAAAAAAAAAAAAGACAGGAGTGCGTGGGTGGCTCAGTCAGTTAAGCGTCTCACTTTGGCTCAGGTCAAGATATCATGGTTCGTGGATTCAAACCCCACATCAGGCTCTGTGCTGACAGCTCAGAGCCTGGAGCCTGCTTCGGATTCTGTGTCTCCCTCTCTGCCCCTCCCTTGCTCATGCTGTCTCTGTCTCTCAAAAATAAATAAACATTAAAAAAAATTTTTTTAATAAATAAATAAAAAGAGAAAACATTTCTCTTCCAGTTAACATTTGAATATTATAATGTTTTCTAGTAGAATAAGGCTAGAAAGAGTGGAAAGATCACTTTGGAGTAGATCTGATCTCAGCTCTGTCACTTACTGCCACCATGACCTTAGATATGTTATTTAATCTCTTTAAATTTCAGCTTGGGAACAGCAATTATCTTTCTGTGAGGATTAGAAATAACGTATGTAAAATAACATAAGAAATGACTCACAGTAACGTAATAAATGGACATCATTATTAGAATAAAAGAGATTCTACCTTAAACATAAACTCCTTCTCATGCACACTGCAAATATTTTAAAAATTCAAATTCCACATATTTACAAATAGAAACTCATTCATATGAGAGCAATGGAGAAAAAAGTGACAATTTCCCTACATTAGAAAAGAATTAAACAAAATGCCTGGAAGAAATCAATAATCTATACTTAGTCAAAAACATTTGGGTGCTATGCTATTAACTACTTATCAGATGTACTAAAATTTGAGTTTCTCCCAAAAGAACAGAGATAGGAGTCACATAAGAAGTCTATTAAACTTGTTCAAGTTGTTCAGGATGAACCTCCATTAGAGATAAAAGCAATCAGAAGTGCAATGAAGATGCTTACCTGAGGTGTCTCATGGCCTTTTCTACTATAATTTTGTATGAAGTCCACAAGGCCATGAACCACTGTTTTAACAGCTACCATTGCATTTTCTAGCTGCTCCCAAGTTGGTGAAACAGCATCTACAAAAAGCCACCAAGGGAATGAGGGTGATTTTGTTAGCAGTAATTCTTTTGTGTTGTTCACCTCAAAGGTAGTAAAAGTATAAGCAATTGGGTATTTTTCCACATACCTGGATTAGGGTCTATGTTTGCAAGAAGCTCTAAATGAGGCCTCAGTCTATTTAAGTTAGCTGGGTCACCTGTTCGTTGCAAAACAATTGTCAATTCCTGGACACTCTTTGCAAATGATTCTGGAGACTGCAGCTAACAAACAGAAAACAGAATGGCTTTTACTCTGGTTCTTATGACACATTTATATTTGAATGCTTCTTTAAGCCAACACACTAAACAGGTTTTCAAGTGTCTTCAGATTCCACAGTAGGAGTATCAGTGATGAATGAAATTTTCACCTCAGAATCTGCCCTATGAACTTCATCATTAGACACTTAGAAAACTTATTTATAAGTTGTATTAGCTCTCTGGGGTCAGAATACAGGCAAATAACAAACTTTGTAAGTCAGCTTCTTTTATGTTAATATCCTGTATTTGGTTCCCTATAGCCTTCCTTGGTTTATTCTGAAAGTTAAAAACACTGTAAAAAGAAATAAAGATAAAATAATTTAAAGAGCTCATGTTTGAGGTGCCTGAGTAGCATCCAACTCTTGATTTTGACTCAGATCATCGTCTCACGGTTCGTGAGTTCAAGCCCGGAGCTAGGCTACACGCTGACAGTGTGGAGCCTGCTTGGGATTCTCTCTCTCTGCCCCTCCCCACATGTGTTTGTGCACATGCGCTCTCTCTCTCTCAAAATAAATAGACTTAAAAAAAAAAAAAAAAAAGCCTAATATTTAAAAACATACAAATCTCTTAACTAGTTTTCTCTTCACTCCCTTCAGAAGATTGCAATGCTCTTCAATGGAACAGCAATGATCTAAAACAAGCATCGCTAATTTCACAAACCTTATCAATGATAGACTGCATGTGTGATTTATGTGCCAAGTCACCATACAGAAGTGAGGACCACTGCTCAGGTGAAATGCGGAGTCCTGCTTCCATAGCAATATGAACAATTTGAGCATCATGTTCTCTGCGTAATGCTTCATAACTCCGAAATTCCTCCTTTAGCTGCATCAAGGAAGAGTCTTCGTCCCTTTTGGTAACCTAAAAAATAACAAGGAGGAAAAAAAAACCTATCAGAATTGGTCTGCTCTCCCCTCTTCTCCAATCAATTCTTTTTGGGGGAGGGTTTGAGTTGGGGGGTACCTACTATATATATATCATATACTACATAAAAGAAAGTTCAAAGAAGATAATGTCCTTATCACAAATTCTTTTTGGAACAAAGCAGAACTTGCATAATCTAGTACATAGTTTTGCCTTCCTTCAATGAGATGAGCAGCAGATAGAGAAGACACTTGTAAACAGAAAATTTTAATATAAGCGCTATTATAATGCTCTATGGCAACACAAAGGAAAGGCAATTCAATCTGGTGGGAGAAGAAAGGGGCAACAGAGAAGGTTTCCCCCACTTGAAGCCTGCATGAAATGAGTCTTGAAGAATGAATAGAAGCTTCCACTTGAGAAACAGAATCCTAGAATGATAGCAAGTGGTGAAACAAAAAAATGAAAGAGCACAGAGAATTAAGGGCTAAGATACAGGCTGGAGAAGAATCACAGAGGGTCTTATAAAATACAGTGAGACATTTGTATATTATCCTGAAGGGAATGGGAAGCCATGGAAGGCTTTTAAGCAGACAAGTGACAATTCAGTCCAGCCAACGGGTACACATATATTAGAAATCTTCTATCACCACAAAAATGATCATTAAGGTATTTATACAGCTTTAATTTATACCTGACTTAAGTGATTTAAAAAACATTAGTTCAAAAGTTTACAGAGTTTCATAATCCTACTGAAACTAATTATCCAAACACGCAGGTATATGACTAGACAATTTCTATAATAAATGATACACATTTATCTAAAACTTGCACAATGAAATTTGAAACTTGGCTAGGATTCAGAAGACCCAGAACTAGTACAGATTGTGAAACTCAGACTGAACAAAACAAACTGTTCAAAATCATGATTTTGTCACTGGTAAAATGAAAATATCCCAGACCACCTTACTGGTTATTTCTATTGTTATGCTAGCACATGAGGCAGCAATAATATGACCCCAAGAACATGAAGATGGGAAAATTAAGTTACCATCTGAGAGTTAATAGCATCAGTTCACAATTCTCTGTGGGAATATACAAATACATTATAGATTAGTCTGAGACACCCAAAATTCTAATCAACACAATCTAGGTATAATAGAGTATATAACTTAGAAGTCACAAAAATCTATATTCTACCCAACCCTACTTAAAGAAACACTAAGGAAACAAAAGAATTACCAACCTAAAAAAATAGAAAAAAGAAACCCAAGAACCAGAGGATGCTAGTACTCTTCCAAATCCCATGTAGGCTACAGGGTGCCTCTTAGGCAGCAAAAGCTTCTATCCATTTGAATAGTAAAGAGGGACACGGGTGGCTAATAGAGCCTGGTCCTATTAAAGTTCTTACTAACATGCATCAAAATCACCTGGGAAGCATTAAAAACCACAATTTCAGGTAATCACAATTCCTGACTTGGAAGACCACATAATTAAAAAGTATCTATGAATGCTCAAATCCCACATCAAATATACCACATCAGAGTATCTGGGGATGGTATACTTTTAAAAACTCCATAGATAATTCTGATGGGTATCTTCAGGTGGAAACCACTGCATCACATATTAGAATCATTAACTCCCCTTGTTCTGACTCCATGCTAAGGAAGCAAAGGTTTGATACTCTTCTGCAGGACAATATCTACAATATGATCACTTAAGTCACGTACGAGTTGCACTTCTCATTACAAATTAATAAAACTCATCATCTATTGTATTTGACCTTGGTTAGGGTGGTTCTGTTTCTGAGGAAAGAATCTACTGTATGCATCCACAAAATTCACATCTCTAAGCCTACAAAATCAGGAAAGACCTTTGACAATGGTGACTTTACTAGAGTAAATGACACCCAAGAGAGGTCTTTTGGCAGTTAAGTCAGCAAGACACCCTTTAATTAATTCAAACACTGCTTTAACATGCTAAACTACAGGGCAGTGAGATGAGATAAGGAATAAAATTGAAATCACTTTCTACAGTAGTGTTATTCAAATGTCAGATATTAGCAGCAACTGTAGATGTAGGACTGTCATATACCACAAATCCGCATAATACCTATGAGGAAAAAACAAAATAAAACACATTAAATCAGGAATAGAGTGTGAGAACCTAGTCAGTCACTTCAGGATGACAAATGATCTCTGTAATTTGGTTGCTTAGCAAAAGCATAATGTTTGAGGAACCAGAGATTCATTTCTATTGTTACTCTAAGGGCACAAAATCAAGCACTGTAACTATCAGGCAGACAGTGTCCAAGCCTCATTAGTGGAGCTAAGTGAGTTCATTTGAACATATTTTTATCAGCAATTACTTGCTATTTCAAACTAAGCAGTCTTCCAAAAAATTTTTTTCTATCTCTACTGTTTTCACTCTTGGGCTATTAAAACCAGCAAAATAGCCTAAATAAGCTTTGGCTTCAAATTTTGATGTTTTACTTTTATAGAAGCCATTGGGCCTTTCCAGTTCCAAGTGTTTGGGCTTTTCTCAAGAGCCAGCCAGCAACCTATTCTCTTGTAACACACAGAAACTTTTAACGATTCAGCCTACTTTCCACTTCTCTTGGTACCTGTAACCACCCAAAGTTTGTAAGACAATGAACGACACTTCTAAATATCTCGGGGGTTCTTCTGTCTTCTCAACCAAAAAAAAACAAAACACACAAAAATCACACCACCTAAATGCAGAGTGGGGCAAGTACCTCAACTTTTCACTCTCTTGTCCTGAAGGCAACATTATAGGCCATCTTCAGATTAAAGGTCATAATCTAACCACAACAGGGAATAAAATAATGGGAAGTTGAAACATTTACCAACTTTTATACAGTGCTATGTAGTTTTCCCTTTTAAGATGGTAAATTCATTTGACTAAGGCTTCTTTAGTCTACTTTCACTATCGCAAGAATCAAGTTTACCACACTATTTCCCTATGCTCTGTTTTGTGTTACTGACAATTTCACATGTTTATTCCCAAAAGGTAGTATCACAGACACAAACGGTGCAGAAGGAAAACAAAGTTTCCTTTTAACTTTTGTTAGCATTATGCATTTCTGGAGCCTCTAGACCATTCTAGAAAGCCTCTGTCTCACACAAAGGCATGTAACATCTAGACGGTTGCTTGCTACTTACTTTAAAACATGAAGCTCGATACAGTAGTTGCACAACATGACCAATACTTGTTTTAGATGCCTGAGGAAATCTTGGTTCTAGTCTTTGAACAACAAAAAGTACCAGTACTTTCCTTGAGAGAGCAGAACCATCTTCTAATGCGAGCAACACCAGCTTCAAGGCCTCTTCTTGCATAGCTAGAAGTAAGGAACATGAATTCATGCTAAGTGAGAAAACCCGCGTATCATGTCTGTCAGACTTATCAGGGTATTAGTTCATGGCAGTCTCCATTATCCACAGTCTGTATTTCATTAGTACAAAAAGAAGACATCCCACATACAAAAATACAGTTTACTTAATAAGTAATCAAACAGAATATAATTTCTACTGACCAACCATTTGGAGCACAAGTCAACAGAACTTAAAATGTATTTTCTGTTGGTATTTAATAATCAACTAGATAATGATAATGTTACAGTACAAAGAAAAAATCCTCATTTACAAAATACACGGAAATACTCTGACATATTAAACAAAAGGTAAAGGACATATAGGAGTCTCATGATAAACGGTTAATTTTTATTTAATGCATGAGACTGTTAACTTTGCCTGTCAAAACAATTTTGTATATAATTTTAAAGTGATATTAGCCTCTGGATGCAATATCTAAAGAAGGCATTGAGTTGTTTTCCAGCCAGGGATGAACATAGTATAATCTGAATCTAATCATGAGGGAACATCAGATAAACTCAAATTAAGGAATTTTTAATAAAATAACTGCCTGTATTCTTCAAGAATACTGACATCAGGGGCACCTGGGTGGCTCAGTTGGTTAAGCATCTGACGGGCTCAGGGCATGATCTCATGGCTCGGGGGTTCGAGCCCCATCTCAGGCTCTGTGCTGACAGCTCAGAGCGTAGAGACTGCTTGGGATTCTGTGTCTCCTTCTCTCTCTGCCCCTCCCCCATGTATGTACGCTCTTTCCCTCTCTCAAAAATAAACATAAAAAAAAGAAAGAATACTAACATCAGACAAAGAAAGGCTAAAGAATGGTTCCAGATTAAAGACTAAAAAAAGATGACAAATACAGCAAGTGATAACATTCTGAAAGAAAATAAATTCCATTAAAGACATTTTTGGAATAATTGAAAAAACTGGAATGTGAACTACATTCCATGTAGTATGGTATGTAACTGAAATTCTCTAAATTTGATGAAGGTACTGTTACTGTTTAAGATGGTATCCTTATTTTTAGGAAATACATTGAAATATTAAGGGATAAAGGGGCACTGAAATATATAAGCTGTTCTCAAATAGCTCAGAAAAGAGTAAAAGAGCAAGTAATATAATAAATGTAACAAAGTAATAAAAATTAATGAATATGGATAAGGAATATACAGGAATTCTCTGCACTATTCTTGCAACTTTAAGGTAAATCTGAAATCATTTCAAAATTAAAAGTTAAAAATGCATTGGTTCTCAACTAAAACAGTGGGACTTCAGAGCTGAGAGATCATCTAGAATTTGGATTAAAACTGAAACCCCTCCTTTTCCAAGTGAGGCACTGGTGTCAAGGTTCACAACTAGTTAGCAGCAAAACTGTACCTTTTTTAAAAAATTTGAGGCAAAGTTTATGTAATAGAAAATTAACCATTAAAAAATTTTTTGTGTGTGTTTATTGATTTAGAGAGTGAGAGAGACAGAGAATGAGTGGGGGACGGGCAAAGAGAGAGGGAGACACAGAATCTGAAGAAGGCTCCAGGTTCTGAGCTGTCTGCACAGAGACCAATGTGGGGCTCAAACTCAAGAACCACAAAATCATGACCTGAGCCAAAGTCAGACACTTAATCGACAGCCATCCAGGTGTCCCCTCATGTGTTTTTTAAAGGCCATCTGCATATCTTCTTTGGAGAAATGTCTATTCAAGCCCTTGATCCACTTTTTTTACATCGTGTTGTCTTTTTGTTGTTGAGTTGTACAACAAAGGATACTTAATAACCTAGTCTAATGCTTCTTGGGTAAGGTAAATAAATATGAGGAAATATCCAAAGGCAGCCTTCTTAAATTACATACAAATGTTGATTTTTAAAATTATTTTTCAATTGAACTTTGTATTATGGAAAATTTTAAACATACACAACAGTAGAAACAACATGAGCCCATAATATAGCTGTTGCCAGTTCTTACCCACTTTTCTAGTTTGTTTTGGCTGGAGTGTTTTGAAGTAAATCCCAGACATGGCATTTCACCCTTAAATAATCCATTATATATTTCTAACATGTAAGGACTTCAAAATTTCTTCTTATACTTGGTCTCTTTGAGTAAGTATCCAAATAAGGTCCACACACTGCTTTTGGTTAATATGCCTTTAGGCTTTAAAAATAAATCTACACTTGTTCCCCACCACCCTCCACCCTTCAATTCAAGAGAAAATTCAGTTGTTTTTTGAAGAAACAATCATTTTTCTAAACAATTCCCCATATTCTTGATTTAGCTAATTTTGTAGTGTTTCTAAATATATTCATTTATCTTCCTTATTTCCTGTAAACTACAGGCTTGATTAGATTCAGAATGAGTTTTTGTTCTTTGAGGTTTTGTTTCTTTTTCTGCCAAGCATACTTGTTATTCCAGACATTACACCAGAAGATACTTAAGACCTAGTTGTCTCACTTTTAGTAATGGTAAGGTTGATCAGTGGGTTCAAGCTCATCCATCTATTGTAAATTTCCCCAGCAATCTTTCATCTATTGGTTTAACAGCTACTAATAATTCTTGCCTAGACCCATTAATTCACTTGAGGTTGTAAATGTGTGATTTTTCTAATTTTGATGATTTTTTATTAATTTATTAGCTGGAATTCTGCCAAAAGAGAAATCTATACTCAACACGCTAAGAAACTGTCGTTGAAAACAGTTTGTGAAGGAGAGGCAGAAAAAACATGCTTGACTTATTTTATCCTTTTCTAATTTCTAGAATAATGTGTTGGCATTATTTAGCAAGTGACAAAGATAACTAATTTTTCCTGTACTATCTTTACAAAATCATGGATTTTTATATTTTATGTTTCAGTCTATTGTAGTCATTATTCATTTTGATGTTCCAACTGTGCCATTCATGTCCAGTGGGAGCCCCTTCAAATATACTATGACCTTTTCACAAGATGCCCATGATCTTTAATAGCTTTTTTGCTTTGTAGCTCAAGAATTCCCACACTCAACTTATACTTTTCTATCCTAGAACTGGAAATGGCATTTATCCAAAGACCCCTGCTTCTTTTTAGTGGGCAATGGTATTTATTAAGAGTCATAATCTGGTTGCTATGGCTATTCATTGCTTCTAAGCCTTTAGTGGGTAGATGTTTGTTGTTACAGATAGTGCTTTATAAGTATGCATTCTGTATATTTTGCTGTTTCTTTGGGATAGATTTGTAAAAATGGAACTGTTAGGCCAAAGGGTAAGCACATAGGTGATTTTGCTAGATACTGTCGAATACCTCTTTAAAATGTGTACCACTTAGCGTTCCTACCACTACCAGATGAAAGTATATACCTGTTTTCCCACAGCCCTGATAACAAAATTTATTGTCAAAAGTTTGAATTCTGCCAATCTGATACATGAGAAATGGTCAATATAATTTTATGTATATTTCTCTTGATATGAGAAATACTGAGTATATTTTATATGTTTGAGGGCTATTTACATTCCTTTTTCTCATTTCATTTGGGTGGCTGATATCTTCTGAGTTTTCAGCAGTACCTTATATATAAGTTATATTAGTCTTTTATATGTGATAAAATACATTTTCCTAAGTTCCTCATTTTTTTTTACTTTGCTAATGTTTCTGTGGTGTAATTTAAAAAATATACAGCCAAATATCAGTCTTTTCTGTTACTGCTTCTGGCTTTGGAGTAAAAAAATATGTTTCTTATACTAAGTTATAAAGAAATTCATTCATATTTTTTATTAGTTGTATGATGCATTTGTTAATAACAAGTATTTATGACCTACTTGGAATTTAAGTAGATGTGGTATATAAGAAATATATCCAATTTAATCCTTTTCCAGATGTCTATTCAGTTATCTCAATACCACTTATTTAAAAAGTTTCTTTCATGGGGCACCTAGATGGCTCAGTCGGCTAAGTATCTGACTCTTGATTTTGGCTCAGGTCATGATCTCATGGTTCCTGAGATTGAGCCTCTCATCGGGCTTAGGGAGAAGCATGGAGCCAGTTTGCGATTCTCTCTCTCCTCATTCTCTGTCCCTCCCCCACTTGCGTGCTCTCTTTCTCTCTCAAAATAAATAAACATTAAAAAAAAATGATTGTAAGTGTGTATGTATGCATATGTGTATGTGTGTGTATATACATATATATAAATAACTTTATTTTTCTTTTACTTACTACTCATAAAATCTTAGGCCTAACTCAGTTTTTAATTTGTTAAATTGAATCTGTGTCACTTCTTTTGAAGGCTACGGAAGATTAAATGAGAAATGTATTCTAAAATACTATAGCACTAATACATAGATTATGATTACAAAAACTGGTTTATCTTTATGTCAAGATTTGTATGTATAGGTGAAGTTAGGTTGAGGGGACTCTCAACCAATTCTCTAGAAATTGGAATTCTCTAACCTTGACAGCCAGTAAGACAGACAAGATAGTGATCTATCCTACCTGGCCCTAGAAACTGGCATCCTCGAGCCCTGACAGCAGCCCATAGGTTGGCAGACAGTTGCTGGGGATTCTGGTGCTGTAATATTAGTTCTGTTACAGTTCTTTCTCCAAGCGAACGGGCTGCTCGCATGGCTCTTACACGACCTTCTTCCTCCACCAGCTGACAGTTTACGAGTGTCACCAGTTTCCTTTGCATTGGACGGCTCAGTGCACTCTGGTTCAAACTAGCTACACCTTTAAGAGAAAGAAAACAAAGTAAAGTTTTTTCATTTAAAAAGACAAGTCAATTTTCATTATCTGTATTTAACTATGAAGCCATAATTTGTAATGAATCCTCTGTAAGATACCTGGTTTTAACATGAGTGTTCTATCTCTGTTTATTACTATTTTGTGGGAACAGGAGCCTAATTTTTAGTTAAAGTTTTATTTGGGTATCCTGTTCTCTGGGTTGTATGGTGCCCCTCAAGAGAGTACTTTGGATTTATTTCGTCTGTTCTCCAACCAGTTAATTAATGAAAAGTTTAATAATATAAAAACAGAGAGGGAGACAAACCATAAGAGACTCTTAAATACAGAGCATAATCTAAAAGTAATGATTAATAACAGCTCTAATTTTATCACATACACGATGTTTAGACTATAACTTAATGGCAAGCTTTTAGATCATAATCCCTTTTCCTGACTCAAGGATATGCCCCAGCAATCCTTCCCTCTTTCCCACATCATTACTTCTTCCATTTCTATTTGATAGTTTCCATCAGCATAACATAAAAACAAGCATGCTAAAGATAAATAAATCTTATTATTTTTTTTTAAAGTAGGTTCCACACTCAGCATGGAGCCCAGCTCTGGGTTCAAACTCACAATTCTGAGATCATGACCTGAGCAGAGATTAAGAGTCAGATGCATAATCAACTGAGCCACCCAGATGCCCCATAAATCTTTTTATTCATTCCTCTTTGCCTACCAGCTCTGTCCCGTTTCTTTCTTCTCTTTTGTAGCAAATTCTCTAGAGTTGTCTGTATTCATGATTTCCAAATTCCTTGCTTCACAATCTTTAAAGCCTACTTCAATTAAGTTGTTGCCACTGTCACTTCATCAAAACTGCTCTTCTCATGACAGCAATTACCTCCACTTTGCTAAATCAATGATCAACATTCCGTCCTTACTTGACATTTCACCAGCCCTCAACACAGATGACCACTCCTAATTCCTTTAAACATATTCTTTACTTGGCTTCCAGAACACTCCATTCTCTTTTCTTCCTTCCTTTTTTTTTTTTCCCCCAGTCTTTTTTGATTTTATCTTTTCTTCCTGACTTCTTAATGTTAAAAGGCCTCAGGATCCAGTTTTTGTTTTCTTTTCTATCTGCATTCACTACTTAGAAGATCTTGGGCAATCTTATTAATTTCTTTAAATACTATCCATATGTTAATAACTCCCAAAGGTACAACTTCTATACCCCTCCTTAACATACATCCACTAGTTATTCAATAGCATCCAAATGAAGATTTGACACCTCAAACATAACACGACTAAAATTTAATTCCTGATCTTCTCATCTAAACCTGATCTACCTACAGTTTTCCTTGTCTAAGTTGATGGCAACCTCTCTTTCCAGGTGCTCAGACCCCAAAACCCAAGAGTCATCTTTGATTCTGCTCTTTCTCTCATACCCTATGTCCAATAATTTAGGAAATCCTCTTGACTCAATCTTCAAAATATATTCAGGCCATCCACTCACTACCTCCACTGCTACTAACCTTGTTCTATTAGCTTATTAACCAATACTCTGCTCCTAACCTTGGCTTCTACACTGAATTCTCAACAGAGCAGCTAGACAAATCCTTTAAACATTGGTTAGATTGTGTCACTCCTCTGCTTAAAACCCTACAGAGACTACCCAATTTTACTAAGAATAAAAGCTCAAGTCTTTAAAATGGCTTGCAGGTCTGTACATTATCTGGCCTCACCATTTCTTTTCATCTGTCTCATACTATTCTTCCCCTCACTCACACTGCTCCAGGCACACTCTCCTATTATTGTTCTTTGAAGACGCTAGGCGTGACTAGAGGACTTTGCTATTTCCCTTGTGTGGGACAGTCTTTTCCCAGGAACCTACATGGCTAACTACCTCACCTCTTTCATCTCAAGTTTCAAAGCTACCTTTTTAATGAGGCCTACATTAACCACTTTATGTAAAATTGCAACGTGCCCTTGTCCCCTCACTCTGACATTTCTGATCCCTCTAGCCGTATTATTTCATTTCCATAACAATTATCAATTATAACATATAATCTTTTTATTCGCTTATTGTTTATTATGCTTTCTCCATTTTCTAAAATGTAAATGCTACGAGGGCAAGCATTTCATTAATGTATGCCAAGTACCAAAATAGTGCCTGGCACTTAGTACAGGTTCGTTAGATATCTGTCAATAAATGAATGAATGAATGAACAAGGTAGATAGGCTAAGTTTCTCAAGGAAGTGACTATGTTCAAAATATTGAACAGTACAAAGCACAGAGCAGGTATAAAATAAATGCTTCATTAATTAATCTATGATGTGCTGGTCAAGGGTATGCAGTGATGAATAAGACAGAATTGTATTTGTCATCACACTTAAAATAACTTATTGCACTTACATGCCTATCTCCCCCAACAGACTGAGGGTTCTGTGAAGGCAGGGACCCTAACCACCATAAGTGCCAAACAAAATTGAATTAATACATGAAATTGTCTTAGTAGGACTTACTAAAATTAATATTCTGCTACAAAACTATTAATGAATATAAATACTGTATAAATCTCAATATGTAGTGTGTCTGATGAATTCTTAAATTAAAAACAATACTAGCTATTTTCAGAAAATAATACAACGCTCTCCATCAGAAAGTTTTCCCAAGAATTCTCCAAACTCATTTTTTAAAACTCAGAATTATTTAATAGAGTATCAACATCAAGTCTTTCAAGGTAAAAATATTACCAAGTCCTGCTCACCAGTAAAACACTTTTTTTGTGTAAAGGGGAACTTACCTTTACCTCCACTTAGTGGTTTTAAGTAGAGTGCCAAATCCTCAACACATTTCTTTGCAACCTCATAGTGTTTGTTCTCACCTAGATTACTTAACTTTATTGACTGATGATCTGGTACCTAAAAACAAAGAAGAATGGAAGAAATACATTTATCCAGCTCATGGAACTTTTATTTATATATTTGATAATAATCTTGGTGTGTATAAAATTATAACACAGAGGGGTGCCTGGGTGGCGCAGTCGGTTAAGCGTCCGACTTCAGCCAGGTCACGATCTCACGGTCCGTGAGTTCGAGCCCCGCGTCGGGCTCTGGGCTGATGGCTCAGAGCCTGGAGCCTGTTTCCGATTCTGTGTCTCCCTCTATCTGCCCCTCCCCCGTTCATGCTCTGTCTGTCTCTCTCTGTCCCAAAAATAAATAAAAAACGTTGAAAAAAAAAAATTAAAAAAAAAAAAAAAAAAAAAAAAAGAAAAAAAAAAATTAGAACACAGAGATAATACATCAAAATAGTTTAAGTAAAATTGAAGACAAACACATAGCCAAACTGCTAAGAACCAAGGATATTATACTTAACAGCAGGGGCTAAGTGTATTAATAAATGGAAAAAGAAGTTAATATCATATCAATGTATATTTAAAAAAAAATTTTTTTAACATTTACTTATTTTTGAGAGACAGAGAGAGATAGAGCATGTGCAGAGGACAGGCAGAGAGAGAAGGAGACACAGAATCTGAAGCAGGCTCCAGGCTCTGAGCTGTCAGCACAGAGCCTGATGCGGGGCTCGAACTCAGGGACTGCGAGATCATGACCTGAGCCGAAGTCGGATGCCTAACCGACTGAGCCACCCAGGCGCCCCGATCAATGTATATATCTTAGGGTTGATAACTATGGTAGAATTTTGACAGATGTTAACATTAGGGGAAGCTGCAGAAAATTATATGGGTTCTCTGTATACTATTTTTTGGAAGTTTTTAAAAAAGTTTTTCAAAATAAAAAGTAGGAAGGAAAAAAACCACTTAGCACCTTCTCACTATATAATTTTCTTATTTTATTTATTGCTTATGGTCTGTCCCCTCTTGGTACAACAAGCACCACAAGACACAGTATTCTTTTCTTTTCTATGTAAACTCCACCACCAACTTGGGGCTCGAACTCACAACCCCAAGATCAACAGCTGCATGTTCTACCAACTGAGCCAGCCAGACACCCCGCAAAACACAGTATACTTAACAAAATGTCAAAACTTGGGATGTAAACTGCAGCTCTGCCACTTCTATGAGTGACCCTGAGTAAATCATTTAACTGCTCCAAGTTATGGTTTCCCTATTTGAAAAATGGAGATGAAAAATCCCTGTTTTATAGTGCCACTATGGAAATTCAGTTTAATCTAACAATCATTTGCATTTATGGAGTGCTTAATATCCAAACATACTTGCAGGCACTAGGCATGTATCGGTGAGCAAAACAGATAAAATTTCTTGCCCTTGTACCTTACATTCTAGTGAAGAGAGGATGGAGCCAATAAATTTAAAAACATTAACAAATAAGTGGGTAATAATGATAGAAAGTGGTAAGAATTACACAGCAAAGATAAGAGGGATTGGGAGTGCTGGAGAGGAACTGCAATTTTAAAAGGGGTGGTCAGGATAGGCTTCCTTAGGAATCATGACATTTGAATAAACACTTGAGAAAGATGATAAACATTCTAGACAAAGATAACAGTCACTACAAAAGCCCTCAGGTGGGAACATGTTTGGCATATTTAACAACTGGCTAGGAAGCAGTATGGCTTAAGCAGAAAGACTGAAGCCAGTAGTAACAGGTGGGGCTTTAACAGTAATAGAAATCACATTGTGTAGGCCTGCAGACCATTAAGGACCAATTGAGAGAACATTTATAAATGATAAAACATAGTAACTGACCAACATAGCAGACATAAAATGGTAGCCAGTATTATCACAAAAAGTCTCCAATATTGTATTAGATCTAAGACGCCACTGTTTGCAAAAGGCACTGTGGAAAAAAATGCTGACAATTATGATATATTATTGATTACAGATGCATCTAGATTTCAGAGTGTCTAACTGGAATACGGACATTTAAGAGAAACATGCTTCAGGGCCACCTGGGTGGCTCAGTCGGTTGAACGTCTGACTTTGGCTCAGGTCATCATCTCGTGGTTTGTGAGTCCCATGTTGGGCTCTGTGCTAACAGCTCAGAGCCTAGAGCCTGCTTCAGAGTCTGTCTGTCTCTCCCTCTCTCTCTCTCTCTCTCTCAAAAATAAATAAACATTTAAAAAAATATATGCTTTAAAACAAACACTTCAAATATCAAGATACTAAAAGAATGGAGTATTTTTAAAAATTTATTGTTTATTTTTGAGAAAGAGAGACAGAAGGCATGCACAAGCTTGGGGAGAGGGTCAGAGGGAAGGAAGGAGAGGGGGAGGGGGGAAAGGAAGGGAGGGGGGGAAGGAAGGAAGGGGGGAGGGAGGGAGGGAGCGGGAGGGAGAGAGAGAGAGAGAGAGAGAGAGAGAGAGAGAGAAAGGGGGAGGGAGAGCAAGCTGGAGAGGGTCAGAGGGAGAGAATTCTAAGCAGACTCCACACTCAATGCACAGCCAGATGCAGGCTTGATCCCACAATCCTGGGATCATGACCTGAGCAGAAATCAAGAGTCAGACGTTCAACCGACTAAGCCACCCAGGCGTCCCAAGAATGGAGTATTTTTAATTCACTGAATTTTCTAAGAAGTGATTAACCAGAAAAGTCCTTACTTTCTTGCTTTTATATACAGTGCATGATGTACAGAATTTCATCTTCTTCCTCACCTGTAAAATGGGGATAATAACTAAACAGCTAAGGTAAGAATTAGTAATGATTTAGTAATATTTACTAAAATTTTTACTAAAATATTAGTAATATTTACTATCATACCTAACATAAAACAGGCCCTCATTTAATGGAAATTATTAAAAATCTAGGGTCTTGCTCTGATTCACTAAAATGATTATAAAAAAGAAATATTTATTTTATAACACATGAACCGAAAAAACTATACAGAATTTGTTACAGATACTCTGGAAATTGGTTTTCTCTCTCCCTCTCTCTCTCTCTCTATATATATATCCCCAAATAGACCTTATTTTCTTGTTTGTAATAATATCCTAAAAGTCAAGTGAAGTTAAAAAGAAAATCCCAAAACCTCCATTTGAGGATCCTAGTGGGTTGATATTTGGCCAAAGTTTTGATTACATTTCTTTTTGTATGCAATAATAAATAAAAGCTTATATATGATTATTTAAAAATCTTCCTTGGGGCGCCTGGGTGGCTCAATCTGTTAAGCGTCCAGCTCTTGATTTTGGCTCAGGGAATAATCTCACAGTTTTGTAAGTTCAAGCCTCATGTCAGGCACTGCACTTACCATGAGGAGCCTGCTTCGGATTCTCCCTCTCTCTCTGTCCCTCCCCTTGCTTGTGTTCTGTCATCTCTCAAATAAATAAACTTAAAAATAATGTTATCCACCAAAATCACTTATTTTTGAAAAATATTTATTTTTGAGAGAGCGCAAGTGGTGGAGGGGCAGAGGATATGAAGCAGGCTAATGTTGACAGGTTGGTAGCAGTGAGCCCAATGTGGGGCTCAAACTCACAACTGTGAGATCACAACCTGAGCTGAAGTCAGACGCTCAACTGACTGAGCCACCCAGGGGACCCACAACCAAAATCACTTATAAACATAAATTTTGACCACAGCATTGAACACAATGAAATATAAAATTATAATAAAATTTATGGTTTTGCCTAAGGATTTATGACATTATCTAAAAAAAAATCTTTTGCAGAATACAATCATGGTGTCAGGTATGATGAATATTTTTTATGTCTCAAGTATCACTAGACACACGTTGTACCCCTTAATGGACAAAGTTCTATAATTATTGCATATACCAAATTAGTAAAATCTTATTTATTTATTTATTTATTTATTTAGAGAGAAAGAGAGAGTGCGAGAGAGAGAGTGAGCAGGGGAGGGGCAGAAAGAGACAGAAGAGAGAGAGAATCCCAAGCAGGCTTTGCTCTGTCACCACAGAGCCCAACACGGGGCTAGAACTCACAAACTGTGAGATCATGACTGGAGCTAAAATCAAGAGTCGGGCACTCAACCAACACAGCCGCCCAGGTGCCCCCCAAATGAGTAAAATCTTGAAAGCTTACCTGGGCTCCAACTAACTGGAGAAGTGCGAAGTTGACAGGAAGCACATCAATGTCTGTGTTGATGGCAGTCTGGTCAAAAGGACAAGCTTTTCGGTGAAGTTTATTCAAGCAGGTCTTGCAGACAGTGTGTGAACAACCTAAACTGATGGGTTTGTGCACATTCTCATCAAATTCATTATAGCAGATTGGACAGGACAGAAATTCTGTCCATTGAGCTGCCTGTACAGGCATTGTGGAAGCTGGATGCTCGGGTTAGCAGTCTAGCAGATCATTATTTTGCTGTGTAGTGTTTTGTGAGCTGGAAATGGACAAAAGTAAGAATTAACCACATATTCATCATTCACCTTGAAAGAGTTAACTGCTTTAGTCAACCATCACAACTTCAAAACCTAAAACATTCTGAATAATTATATGCTTTGGATGTCTTTAAGTCTATTTGCTGAATTTGTTAAATTTCTGAAATTTGGTCCAGAAACAATATCTGAATAGTGTCCTTTTCAACTAAACATGTTTATATTGGTTGCTCATATAACAGTTGAGTATCAAAGCTTTCATGTATTTTTCTTAATGATCACATCAAATTAGTAGATTAACTTTCCACGTTTCATTTTTACAAACACAAGTTACTTTGGGTTGCTTGAGTGTTTTGGACAGCTACTGCTCCAAAACATATTAAGAAATGGCTTAAGATATTGGACTTTGAAAACTACTGATCCAAAGAATACTGTAGTGAGTCAAGTGTGAAAAAACAGCCACCTGAATGACCAAGTCAGTCAAGGATATGTTCAACTTGGCAGCTTCACAAAAGAGGAAATCTCTGGTCAAGATTTGACTAACAGGCTAACAGAAGTAATGAAAATCAAAGTATGTGAGATATGATGATAGAGCAATCTGTCCAAAAATGGAAAAAAAAAAAAAAAAAAAGAAAACAAAAAACAAAGATTCTGACCTTAAAATACAGTGCCAAAGTTAAGGTGGGGGGAAAAATGTCTTACAAATCTAGAATGTGGCTCCCCACAATACTTTTGACAAAACACACCATTTAGTAAGATACATATATACAACCCAAAACTGTCAGGTCCAATGACCAAATATAGAAAAATAAATATTCTCATCTAATAATTCTAAGCATAAAAAAAGCAAAATATAATTTTTTATTTTTACATACGATTAAAAGGCACATGTAAAAAAAAGATTGACTTTTTCTTTTTCCTAAGATTAAAATGCTTATCCCATAATTTTTAATAAGATAAAATATCTGGTACCAAAACTATACTGTACTCTAATTTAAAATCTTTAGGTACCTAACAAACATTCTGCGTTTCACAAATTTTTCATATCTTCCAATTCAAAAGTTACATAAGTCTGACAAAGGCACTCTGGTGAACAAGAAATCCAGGTATTTAGGGCAATTAAATATCTAATACTTTATTTCATAAGAATGTTTACCAACCCAGATATCTTAGTTCCACAGAAATTAGATGTGTAAGCCTACAGTCAGATC
Organism: Panthera leo; assembly: GCF_018350215.1. Lineage (NCBI taxonomy): Eukaryota > Metazoa > Chordata > Mammalia > Carnivora > Felidae > Panthera > Panthera leo. Next base: position 81,832,206 of record NC_056691.1, read on the forward strand.
AAGACAGAAAAGTATGTAACTGGTTCTCCAATATCTCCACATCCAAATGAAGAATTCTGTTAGCCTTTATTGTGCTTTTATATTCACATAAACTAAGGTTTTAAAAAATATCTTGGTAAATGAATCACAGGGCTTGTTATATAAAAAGCACCCTGTACAAATTTCTCCTCAAACATCTCTAATGCAAAGTATCTAGTATCTTTATTTTTAAACTAGTCAAATCTTGCAAGTTATATTTATTTTGTAACTTTCACCCTTCCATTGCCACACCTATTAATGCCATCAATCTTAAAACCAGTTTGCTTTCAACTTTAGAGATGAGTACTAAACAGGTGAACATATCATTTCCTGGAACTATTAAATGTCAGTTTTCTAGGCTGCAGAATTATATAAGGAAAAGGCTTCTGAGGAAGAATGCATCTTATCTTAAATCTACTACTGAGAGCCTTAATTTAGTTAATAACCTGAACCAATAAAATATTTATCAAAACAAGATCCTACATCTATTTTTTCATAACAGCCACCTGTTTGGAAATGCTAATTTTGTGGTATCATAGCCACTGCGTAATAGGAAACTAGCAGCAAATACTCTTTCCTTATTTAGTTTTCCAAGATCATCCTGAAATGCTTTACGTTAGTAAATTGGGGGTAGGGGGGCACTTAAGTTTGAACTAAACATAACACTATCTTTCATATTTTCTTTCACCTGTTTTCAGTATTTCAAACTACTCAAGAATACACTTGATAGTTTCATGTCGTAACATCCTATATGCGCTTCTATGTCTATGAACACCAGATGCCACAGTAAAATTAATACTGAGAAGTTTAATTTCTAGTAGAAATTGAATATCTTTAAAAAAAAAATTTCTGCCAAAATTAGTCAATAATCCCGTCAAATTCTCCTGCTATGTGTCAGATTCTAACTTTCTGACGGGAAAAGAATTACTAAATTTTTCTTATGTAAGACATAAGGAAAGCCTTTTTTTTTTAAATGTTTTTCTTAAGTACTGTTATCAATAAATTCTAGATTCCTCAATTAAGATAGAGACAAAATTTTATCTAAAACACAGAAGCAGCTTATATAGTCCACTAAAATGTTTAATTGGTGATGGCAGAACTTTCATTTATTTAAAAAAGGCACTTTGCAAACATTTACCTAGAAAGCATTTTTTATAACCGAAAATGATAATAGCCCATTGTCTTTAAAATTTATTTTAATTTTTTTATGTTTATTTATTTTTAAGAGAGAAAGAGAGAGCACAAGAAGGGGGTGGGGGTGGGGGGGCAGAGGCAGAGAGAATGTGAAGCAGGCTCCAGGCTCTGAGCTGTCAGTGCAGAGCCCAATGTGGGGCTCAAACCACGAGATCTTGACCTGAGTTGAAATTGGACGCTCAACCAACTGAGCCATCCAGGTGCCCCTCTTTATCATTTATTTTAAAAAGTATCTACATGAGCCATGGCAAGCTAAGAATACATACCAATGCGTAAAACTTCTAAATTTTTACTAATAATTCTATAGTAATTTACTTAATTCTATGTATGTCTAAATTGCTAATAACATTTAGTTAATAGTCAAGTAAAGTATCCAACCTGAAGATACTCCCAAAACATCTCAAACTGAGATAAAATGGATTAAAAAGCCCACAACTAAAAAATGAAAAGCCCACAACTCTAGATACATAGAGACTATTTAAGAAAAACATTCTAATTAAATTACTTGTATTAACTAATTTCAGCTACTAGTTAGTAAATTTGAAGAAAGATGATAAATCATAGAAGAAACACTACGTTAGAGGTAGACCTTAAACAGATTTTTCCTTAAGTAATTTTTCGAGCTCTAAGTTCCTTGTTATAAATACTAACTTGTAAAATAGGAAGAGTAATTAATAGACATCTCTCATATGATACAAATTGCACATTGCTTTATTAAGAGCAAACTGCATACGAGTTAAGTACTTTCATTTTTTGTTATTAGTCTACCATGATATTATGCAGCCAGTTCTGGACTATGTCTCCAGATTTTAAAATGCCAGAATAAAGTTTATGCTTCTTTCAGTATTGTATAATAAAAAATATCTAGTATTTTACAATTCTCTTCATAAACACATGAACATTAGGGCTCAAGTCTGTTAATTAAGACATTCATTGTTTTCATTTTAGTTTACTCATATGAGGAGTTTAAGCTACTGAAATGAAAAGTACCAAAGAGTACTTCTCAATTCAGAAACCTTACAAATAATTAGTTTTGGACTTCAAAAATTATATTTAAAGCATTTTAGGTACAATTGAGACCTTAACCTATAAAACAAGCAAACAAAGCCAATGGAAATAATGTGCACGCTCTAAAACTCAGCATTCAAACATACTAAAAGCACTAGAGAAAAAGGAACTGAGGTACAATTTTAAAAACTACTAATATAAATGACTTTAGTATAAATTAAGAAAGCTATAAGACTCAAGTTGTGTTTTTTTTTCCTCTTAAATCCACTATGAGGTTGAACTCAGTTTGTTAATCAGTATGAGATTTAACTTTCTGTGTCTTCTAATAGAACACTAATGGGATAATTTTCTATTTTAATTAATATAACCGATAAAGTTTTGCATTAGCAATGACAAGACAAACAATGTTTATTTTTGAGACAGAACTTACTCACTTCTGCCTATCAAATAATGGCCACTGGATAATTTTACCCTTCAGATTACCAAAGTCCTTATTAGCCTTTTTGATTATTCTGATTGCAAGATGATATTCTGTCAGGAAATTTTTGGTTTTCATGTGTCTACTTTGATTCAGATAATTTATTTCTCAGAAGAGCAGTGATGCTTTAAACAGTGCTAACAGAAGCACAATGTGAGCTGCAAGTAATTTAAAGTTTTCTAGTTGTCATATTAAAAGAGGAAAAAACACATGAAATCAATTTTAATAATATAATTTATCCCAATTTATCCAAAAAATCATTTCAACATGTAATTAATGTAAAAAATTACTAAGATAGTTTAAATTCTTTTTTTTTTTTGTACTAAGTCTTTGAAATGTGGTGCATAGTTTATTTTACATTTACACCACATCTCGATTCACACTAGCCACCTTGCAAGTGCTCAACTGTCACATGTGGCTATTGGCTTGCACTGGACGATGCAACTCTAGAGTACTTAAAATTATAAGATAATACTCAAAACTAACTTTTATTCAGAATTTGAGGTGAAAGTCACAACTACACTTAAGAACTTTTCATCAAACTAGAAAACCCAAGGAACATAATGATGTGCCTTACAACGTTTATGAGGCAGGATGCAAAACATTACTCTTAATTTTCAGCTAGCTTTATTTTACCACATGCTTCCTTTTTCCATAACTAGAAAGTGAAACTTCAACACAGTCCAACCAAAACAATAAGTGCTTACTATAACAAAGTCTTGCTGTAAGTTTATTTATCATTCTTAGACACTGCATACAATGTTGTTGAAGTTCTATTTCTGAATATAAAATTTTGTGTTAAAAAAAAAATGCTTCCCCCCCAAAAGAATTTTTGTTAGCTTTTTCAAACTGGAAGATACAGCAAACTGCAAAAGCAGAAAGTGAAATAATGAAAACATATGAACAAAGGACATAAGTCTTATATGTCGGGTCAACACAACAGTAATAACAGATCAGGAGGAACTCAGAGGATCCACTAATGAACAGGACTGTAATTAAACCTTCAAAGAATAGGAGGCAACTTGAATTTTAACATCTGCTTTTTCTAACATGTTTGGAATATACATTTAACATATTTTGTCCTAGCAATTTTCCAAACTCTAAAATTTGGGAAACATCAATCTCCAAATTAACAAAAATACCAACATTTAAAAATGGTCTTTGACAGGATTTATGGCCTCTATTTCTTAAAAAATCAAATGTGGAAGTAAACAACACAAGAAAGAGATGCTATAAAAGTGGTGTAGCTTTTTAGATAGATTTTTAAAAAAAGGTAATAATGGCAGAATCCATGAACTTTTCTTAACGTTTGAAGAAGCCTTAACTAAATTTGCAAATTTAACGAGAAAAAAGCTGCACAGACTAAAACATTCGTTTCTTTGCTTTTGGGTGATATTATATCAGTGCAGCGTAGCAACATCAGCAATCAGGTTAATCAAAAGTTCCCATTGGAACTTAATAGTTTGACTAATGCAAAAATGGAAAAGAGACTACTTAAACACTTTATTTGGAATAAAAAGTCATTCTAATCACAGCGGTTTGGGGGAGAGTAGGAATTAAAAAGAAGGGACCCAGGTAAGGGGAGAGTAGGAACTAAAAGAACGGAACCAGGGGGTTATTTAAAAAATAAAACGGGCTGGGAATCACAAGATTAGATCTACTTCATGTCAGTGATTACTTGAGACTATTTTGGTGTCAAGGTTCTACATGCCAGTATCTTACACTCCTCTGTGATGAGAAGGATGGAAATGACAGCTACTCTCATCTTCTCCCTTCCTGAAAGCTAAGAGCAGAGAAAAGTAGAGCTGCTTCTGAGAAACAAAGATGCTTTCTACCATTCTTCTAAGATGGTGGAAGAGTCTCCTTAAGAGGCTTCCCCAAGAAGGAAAAATGAAACAGGGAAAGAAGAAAGCCACAGCAAAATTCTCTGGCCATATTTCATCCCATAGGACCGTCACAGCCACTGTGCAACCACTCTGGTCCGGCTATCTCCCTCCCAGGAGGTTAAGCTCTCTCAGGGCATTGTTTGGCCGTGGTCCCTATTTACCACTCAGATCGCCTCCACCATCCCTGCGCTGAGATCTCGGGAAGCCCCAAGACAGAAAGCCGAAAAGCTAGGAGAGGACTTGGTTTCGAGGTCCTCCTCCAAAACCCCTCTTGCTAAGTGGTGTAGAAAAGGGAGAGAGAACCCTGGCCTTTGCTTGGGTGGGTTCCTTAGGGGTCAGTGGGCTCCCCTCGGCCGGTGTCGAAGGGAGGTGGCCATTTGCGCCGGGCGCTCGGTATTGAAAAAGCCCTACCAGGGAAAGGGGCCTCCGCAGGCCCCGGACTCCGGGCCCGGTCCGAGTGTCAGGTGCGGCCCTCAGTTCCCAACCCTCGGGGCACCGACGACGACAGCACACAGGCCCCGGGCTGCGACCGGTCTCCCGCCCGACCGCCGGGGACTTAGGGACCCAAGCTAGGGCCCGAGCCGCATCGTGCCCGCCCCCGCCCTACCTGTGGGGGCCCGGGCGGGGTCGCTAAGGGCCGCTCCCGGGAGCCCCGCGACGGCGCGGCTTGGCGACGGAGGCGCCTCGTCTCGCCGGGGCAGAGCTCGGCGGCGGTTTCACGACCTCAAACTCCATCGGGAGCTACAGGGACAGCCCCGTTGGCGGCGGCGGAGGCCGCGACGGGGCCTCCTCCTCCTCCCTCCGCCTCCGCCTCCTCCTCCTCCTCCTCTCCAAGGAGGCGGTCCTGGAGGGATCCCGACCTAGATCTCGCGAGAAGATACTCCCCCTTTCACGCGAGATCACGCAGGACAGGGCGTTAGGGAGGTGGAAGGGAGGAGTAGTGCCCCCCGCCACCTGGACTGCGCATCAGCTTCCCTCTGGCCGAGACTAACCACCCCCGTCACGTGACTAGGGAGCCCCGGAGCACTGTGGGAGGTGCTGTTAGGAGGCCTAGGCGAGCCGAAAGGGTTGATGGGAAACTCCCTGCACCTTCATCAGCGCCTTGAGCTAGCCTTTAACACTGCTGTGAGGCAGTGCCTGACTCCCCTCATGAAAAAAGTGGTCTCCATTGAGCATAATCCGATACATCTATATTATATGCACTCGACCATAATTATACACTGACTCATTCCCCCAATCCTTCCACATATTTGACAATCTCCCTATTAAAAAAAACCAAAACAACAAAAAAAAAACCCAGCATTTGCTTGCCAGGCACTAACAGATATCTATTACAGAGAGTTCTTCACAAGCTGACAGAGATCAAAATTCAAGCACAAATTCTGGCATTAATGTCTCAATAAATATTTGTTTAAGGATTTTTCACAGCAAGCTGTGAAGGTTAAATTCCTATTGTTTTTCTAGATGAAGAAACAGACTAGTATTAGAAATAAGGGAATTCGACTTTATGGACTGCTTTACCATGTGCCAGGTCCTGTGTTAGGGTAATAAATATTTCATTTTTACCATTTATTTTCGTTTTTATAGTTTATTCATCAAAATAATCCTAAAAACCCGACACTATGTGCTCTTTGTTACTGAGAAACTGAAAAACACAGGTTAAAAAATTGGCCACAAACTGTGATTAAACTGAAGTCATTTTCCAATGTGAAAACATATGTCCAACAAAGGCATGCATGAAAGTAAATCCAGTACAAATTTAGACATATGGACATGTAGTTTACAAGCTGTAATAAACTTAATATGTATGTGTATATATATGGTTATTACTATTATACTGCCATAATGTCAGGGAAACAAAAGTGTTTTTCAAAAAATGTTTGTTGGCCAAAGACTTTTCTCCCATGCATTTGTATCCTTTCATTCTCTCCTATGACATAAATGCTAATCCAAGAGTAAGGTTCTCAATAATGGTTCATTTGTTCCACTATTTTCCATTTAACTAGATAGTAATGGAAGCATATATATGTATGCTTTTCATTTCACTGGCCAGTGCATATGACACTCTGCTAATATTTTCACAGGTGACCTAACCATTACATTTAATATTACAATCCCAATTTCTGTTCCCTGGCACTCCCTATCCCTGCTTTATTTCCTCCAAGTCTGTTTTCAAAATCTGATATACATTGATTTTACTTGTTTACTGTCTTTCTCCCTCCACTAAAATACAAGCTTCATGAGACCAGGGATTTTTGTCTGTATATCTAACTTCTAGTACTACTGTAAGGATTCCATAAATATTTGTTGAGCGAATGAACAGCCAGAAGAAATAGTTTCATTCCATAAAATTCACAGATGTAGACAAAACACAAAGTTCTCCATTCCTATCTCCAGTTTATTTTTTCTTATGTAAACATATAGAATAGTTACATCCAAGGAAAAACAGCAAGGATTTTCTCTTATACCAAAGTAACAACCTACCTTTCCAAGATCCTTTATACATTAATGCAGTAAATGAAGAGGCTGAACTCAAACATGTTGCATCTTTCCCCATCATATCAGAAACACAAACAACTAAAAGTGAATGTGTTAAATGAATAAATTCAACACTTTACTTTGCCATACCTGCATTTTTCAAAAGATTCTATTTTCCTGGAATTGTTTATATACATCATGCAAACAGACACTCTCTAGGAATGTTCTGAGATCACTGTGTGCTACTGGACAGGAATAAATAAAAATAAATAACAACCATCACTTTCACAAAACAACCCTTCCCCCCAAGCAAATATCTCAAAGTGCTTACCAAAAATGTCACAAGAATCTTACAAGGCACACATAAAACTTAAACATAGTTCAACCATAATTTTTTTTCAAACAGCAAAGATAGTAGATACCAATTCCTAAAAAAACAGTTTATTACTATTCTTTTACCCTTCCCTCCCATCTCCATCCCTCCCCCACAAAATTTCATCCTAGGAAGCAACATAAGAAAAGTACTTCAATCACAAACTATTTCTGAAAGAAAAATGTTTTCATACCTACAAATGGTCAATTATAGGTCAAATGGGAAAGAAAATTAAATGTTGTACTATCATGTTCTCCAGTGGAAGAAAAACACTACTTAGTTTAGAAAAATTCTGTCTCCAAAGTAGTACTCAAATAGCAACATTCATAAAGACACAAAACTCTCCTCTCTTGCTTTACCCTCTTCTCTGTTCTTAGGAACTCAGGAAGATTTAAATATAAAATCATGAGAACTTTAGACCTGGAAATGATTTTAGAAATTACCAAGTTCAAATTTATTGTTTTATATATAAGTTTAAGAAAAACTGATAGAGAAGTCACCTGTCCAACGTCACTAAGAAGGACATGGGGGAAGGGATATGAAGTTGGTTTTCTTATCAAAGATGAGAGCTGGACTCTTTAAAGTCTCTCCCAGAGTTAAATTCTATGGAGAATATATTTTTCCCAAAAATATCACAAAAAAGGATATTTAACATTTGTAACAATCAACATGTGATCAATCACAAAATTCTTATAAATGGTACAAGGTATATTACATTTTCAAATGTGGAAGGGCTTCAACAGAACCTAGAGATAGCAGAAATTCTACATAAAGTTGAGGTGAGTACAGGAGGAATAGAACATTTTGAAAGTAAGATGTATCCAGTCAGGCTTCTTTACTAAAAGTAGTTCCTGCATTTTAGAGAGTATGATTTTCCCTGCAATAGATTTTAATCTTTGTTATGATAATTAAAAGTCTCGCGTTATTTGTACACAGGGAGAGTAGAGAGCAATGGCTCATAACACAATAAAAAATATTACTTTCACTAAAATAATCATACAGTCATGGTTTTCCTTTTGGCTCATTTCTGGAAATACAGAAACTCTAGGGATGGTTAGGATTTTTGTCAACTTGTGGTAAATGAAAAATGCATTAATATAAATGAAGTTATTAATAATTAAGAGAACACTAATAGCTAGCCATATTTAAACTATTCATCTAGTGACAACAACATAATATATATGGCCAACTTAAAGTGAAAAAGGGAAGGGCGCCTGGGTGGCTCAGTTGGTTGACTGCCCGGCTCTTGATTTCGGCTCAGGTCATGATCTCGCAGTTTGTGGGATTGAGCCCCGTGTCAGGCTCTGCACTGACAGTGAGGAGCCTTCTTGGGACCCTCTCTCTCTCTCTCTCTCTCTCTCTGCCCCTCCCCTGCTCGTGTTCTCTCTCTCAAAATAAATAAACATGAAAAATAAGTTTTCAAAAAAAAAATAAAGTAAAAACGGAATAAATTATTAAAATACACACAAAGTGGATGACTCTCAAAGTCATTCTGTTTGGTGAAAAAATCATCTCACAAGGGAACACCAGAAGATTCCATTCTGACAATCCACAAAAAGCAAAATTACACAATGGAGAACCATTGCCAGGATTTAGAGACAGGTGGAGGAGTTGACTACAAAGGGGCATCATAAGGGAGTTTTTAGGGATGATGGAATGTTCTGTAACCTGATTGCAGTGGTGGTTGCACAAATTTACATGAATTAAAATTCATGGACATGTAGACCAAAAACAAAGGTCAGTTTTACTACATGTTAACTAGAAAATAAAATAAATTTTAAAAAGGAAAGAAAGAAGAATAGAATGAATATCTTTGGTAAGTTGGGATTTTTTTCTTTAATGTTTATTTTTTAGAGAGAGACCGAGCACAGCTGGGGGAGGAACAGAGAGGGAGACACAGAATCTGAAGCAGGGGCCAGGCCCCAAGCTGTCAGCACAGAGCCCAAAGTGGGGCTTGAACTCACAAACTATGAGATCATGGCCTGGGTTGAAGTCAGATGTTTAACTGACTAAGCCACCCAGGTGCCCCAAAATTGGAATTTCTAAAAGAAACTTGTCAGAGTTTCATGCCAATGGTATAATTTCACTGGTCATAAAATTACTAAATACAACTCTGTTAAATAAAATTGAGAAACCTGGGCCCAATTAATCACTTCTAAATTATGTGTACTAACAAGTCATGGAAACATCATTTTAAGATTAGCCCACGTACAAGGAAATTCCGCTACTCCCAAGTGAATTTGAAGTGTGTTCCCTTACAGTTTAAAACAAGTACCTTGGTACTTAGTTAAGAATCCAACAGTAGTTTGTAAATATATATATAGATACACACACACATATATGTATATGTGTATATATATATATATGTACATATATATATATATTTCACTAGTTCTACAAAGAACTAATAATGGATCATAGCGGTTTTTTTTAAGTTATTTTCTCTTCCTGTTATCCTAATTCCTAAAAATTATTATATGGTTGGGATTTTACATTTATATCATTTATCTAGAGACTCAAAATCAGAACCTAGAAATACTGCTGGATCCTCTGTCACTGGAATCAAGAATATTTAAGACAGGAACATTATTTCTCTAGTTATACCACTGGGACTTACATATAATACATGAGATAAGACAGCATCCCATTAGCTTTATCATGTCTCCCACACTTTGGAACTGTTCGTAGAAGTTCAGAAAGAATAACACGTGTAGGCAGACCAAAATTAAGACCCAAAGATGGGGGAGGAGGGGAATGCAGTATAACTATGCTGCTGCATTTCTATAGAAAAACTTGCCTAACAGAACGATACAAGGCTTACATAGCAAGGTGTGGTTCTAATTATAGTAGATTTTGCCTTTTGAGATCATGCCTGGGTAGTTTTTCACTACTACTTCTGCCATGGACAGAGGTTAAGTGCTTTTTGAGGGCAGATTTGTGTTTGAAATCCATGTCACAACAGTGGCATTTGTATGGGCGATCTCCACTGTGTATGTTCAAGTGGTCCTGAAGTGTGCTTTTGGCAGTAAAGGTCTTCAAGCACACAGTGCACTGAAAGGGCCGTATGCCCATGTGCCCTCGAATGTGCCGGTTGAGATTTTTCTTCTGTGTAAATGTTTTCCCGCACTGTAAGCACAAGAACAGTTTATGCATCTTAAGGTGGCGCAGATAGTTTTCAACGTGAAGAAATCCTCGGGGACACCTGGGGCACTGGTGCCTCAGTGAATAAGCATCCTCCAGGTTCTGAATCTCATTCACTGTACCATGACTTCCTTCAGTATTCTCACAGAATAAGCTCTGATCTTGATTCCCAGGAACTTCTGCCACTCTGCTCTCAACTGTAGAATTGATCAGTGAATGCTGTGTTTCAGAGAAATACATGGTTGCTTTTGAAGAGGTACAAGGCTGTGAAAACTGCTCATTTTCTACACCGGCAGTACTGATAGATTCCACATGGAGGATACAAATTTCATTATCTTTAAAACCAATATCTACTGAAGACAGCTCTGGTGACTTCATTTCCTTCCTCTCTGATGTCAACTCTGCTGTAGACTGTAAAACATTGCTTTCTTCTTCTTTTACATGAAAATCTACGTTTATGGGACTGTCTTCTGAAATTTCAATTATCTCACAGTCTTTATCTGAATTTTCTTCTTCATTTTTAACATCTGGATCAGAGGACTGACACAGGTCAGTATGCTGATTGTTATTTTTCATAGAAAGATCAATTTCCAGATACTTTGACAAAGCTTCTGTGCACTTTTCCACAATGTGAACCATCTGCAGGTAACTAGCAGCAGTCAAATATTTCAAAAGCTCTTTCCTTTTAACTTCAAGTGCTCCTGTATAGCAAGACAGCAACAGTTTTCTGCCAACTTCTGCACTCTGCAAGATGGTGATTCTGACATGTTTTGACTGCGTAAGTAAAAACTGATCTCTCATGAAAGTGGAGCAAGCAGCTAAAATCACCTTGTGCCCCTGGAACTCGGTGTCATTAATATAAATTGACACATCACAAAATAAATTCTGCTGTCTCAAGAGATTCATTTTCTGCAAGACTACATCTCCTTGCTGTTCAAACTGGAAATGCAGGACATCGGATTCAGCAGCCATGGTCACAATCTAAGCAAAATAAAACACAAACATTGATGTAAAGATAGGAAATGCTTTCCTACACTGTGATGGTAAAAACAAACACAAATCCCAAACCTGAATTGGGTAAAAGAAGACTCAAATTCTAATCTGAGTACGAAGAGCGAAACCCTATGCCACGGTCTCACAACCCAGAAAATTGGAACGCATTTCTCTATGATCTCTTAACACACTTTTCATATTTTTGTTGCAGTACTTATTATACGGAGTTGTACTTAACAGTTTCTGTTTTTCTTCTTGGCTAAATTTTATCTATATTGTGGTCCAGGACACTGTTAATACCTACGAGTGAGAGGACTTAACATAGTCTCCCACATTAGAAACCTTAATGTAATCTCCAAGCTTCCTATTCCCCGTCAGTACTGCAGGTCCTCATTCTGTTCCCCGGGGGACCACTGCAAGGTCTTTCAACAGGTCTCCTTGATACCACACTCTCCCATATTCCCAGCCTCCTCAGTGCCACCAGAACTAACATCTTTTAAATTTTTTTTTTTTTTTTTTTTTTTACTCTCTTCTACCTTAAATTCTCCATTGTTCTCCTCTACCTCCAGAACAGCCTACTCTTTTTAGCAGATAAAAGATCATTCACGATTTGGTCCTAACCATCTTTAAGGCGTTATCTTTTCTCGATTTTTCATCTGAGCTCCTTCCATATTGAGATTTTCACCACTGCCCAGACAAGAAGACCCGAATACACTTTTGCACATGTTATGTTTGCGCTTCCAGGTCCTCTTTTCAGCTAGTGATGTGGCTCCTTTAAGCCCCCAAATCACTTAAGACCGCTGTTGACTCCTCCTTCGGTCTCCCCAACAGTCAGTTCCTCCGAAAAGCACCACGAAAAGGTGCCTGGTTCATCTCAGTTCCCGCAGCGAACGCAGGGGCCGGCACAGAACAGGCGCTGCTCAGGGAACATCTGTTGAACCGACCCGGACCCCAGCTGGCCTGGAAGATCCTGCAGCTCGCCACACACGGGTTCTTCCCGAGCTAAGCCCGCCAAGACCGTACGCCCTGTCGCCCAAAGGGTTGTAGCACCAGTGCAACCTCCCCGCCCGCGCTTAGGGGCCTTCCTCCTCCACCTCGCCCTCTTCAGGCTTCCCCACCGGCCCGTCCCGATCGCGCTAACTCACCGACTCAGAGAGCCAGAAAGCAGCTTTCCGCAGCAGCGGCGGCCTAGGCCGGAAGGTGGACTTAGCCTGGGAGGAAACACATCCGGTGTCAACTAGCTCCGTTCCTCACTGGGGTGGGCTGGCGTCCCGGAAGGACATCCTGAGACAGTCTCCCTTCCTCACTCCCCCCGCTCCTGGAATGACAGAGAGGCACCCGAATTCCGGCAAATCCCATCTCTCCTGCCCCAGTTTCGGCAAGCGAGCCGTTCCCCTTCGTGAGTTCTCCCCAACGTCCGAATCGCAGACGGGTTGTGAACTGGTCGTACAGCGCACCTATTCGGAATTCCCTGCGCCGGAACCGCTGGGAGGCCCTCCTGGGCTGTTAACGGGCCGGGCCGGCTTTTCCTCACTCGGCCTTCTACAATTTCAAAGGTGGCAGAGGAGAGGAGAGGAGACTGCCATGGGGATCAACATTCGAGATTGCCTAGCTAATGACCATCAGGATCTGACTCCCACCTCTGGGTCTCACTTTACCAATCCTTCGGGTGTCCCCGTTCCCCACCCACCAGTTCTCGTCGAACCCAGGCCTTGTATCTTAACTCTTGGGGCTGCTTCCTCCCACGTGCCCTATCCATCCTCCTCCCTATCATCCTTCAAAATCTTGTTCATAAATCACGTCATCCCTGAAGCCATCCTGAACTGCCCTTGAATTACTTGGCTCCCCGTTGGGAGCCTGTAAACCCTTTGGCTGCCTTCATTATTGCAATTATCACACCTGTAATGAAATCTGTGACCCATCTGATCGGAGGTATTTAGGACAGTGATTTATGATCTCCGCATTCTCGAAATCTGGCACTGAGTAGGCATCAGGTATTTGCCAAATGAAGTTATGTCTGAACCAATTCTGAAAAGCAGCAGCTCTACCCTTCAGTCAACAGGTTCTCCTGGAAGTAACCGACCCAACTAACAATTTCTGGTTAACCAGATTTGCTTCCGAGGCCAAGCTCAGCGTGCTTGATTAATAAACAATAGGAGTGAAGAAAGCATTTCTTTTTCAAATTCAGGCAATTGAAAAGGAAGGCAGGAGGGAGAGAAAAAAGAAACCACTGACACCACAGATTCAATTGTCACACTTTTATTAAGGAAACTTCCCCATAATAAGTGAAGAGGTAGTTCATAGTATGTCTAACATACAACAGACTTAGAACAGCTATTCACCAGCTGAAATAAAATACTCTGGTTTGTTTGTTTAGGACAATCTTTTAGAAGTGGTGACTCTGGTCACCATTTATAGATCTTCTAATAAAGAAACTAAAACAAAACCACATCTGATTTACTTCAGAGCCACTTCAGTTTGGAGTTTGTCTTTAAAATTAAATAAATAAATAATGGTGACACGGTAATTTTTTAAAAACCAAGTTATGGTAAAGACAGTCCTTTTTAGTTATCTTGGGGATCCATAAAATACAAATGCAGAATGACTAAGGTTTTAGAAAACCTTTCTTCTCTATAAGAATATGACTACTTTTGAAAGTCATCTTCCCTTATAAAATGTATTTGACATCAGTAACTTGACCACTTTGAAATACAATCTAAGAAACATGTATAAAGAAGGAGAAAAGTCAAGTCCCACCAAAATTAAGAAAATGTCTCACAGAAACAAAACACCTCTCCAGCCAAGAAATGGAGGAGACTGTAAATCACTTCAGTGGTTTGCAGTTGCAAAAGGTGAGAACCAGTTTTACTGATTAAAAAACCCCATCAAGATGCTGATTTTAAGTGATCAAAGAAAGCAAGGCATTTTCTTTATTATTCCCAGTATAAAATCACCTTCTCTAAGACCACATGAGACCATATGAGACCACATGAGACCATAAGCTCTGTGAGGGCAGGGACCTTAGCAATCTTACCTTCAATATCCTCAGTATCTAGCATAGTGCCTGGCAACAAAGGTACCCAATAAATGTTTCTCAAATGACTCAATGAACCCAGAAATAGTCTCCAACCAAAGAGACCAATCATATTGAACTCATGTCTTTTAGTCTTCAAACCAGTAACAAAAACAGGACATGAATGTAAGTGAAGGAAGCACTCCAACTTCCTATTTCCCTATGATGAAATGATGTTCAGAGAAACACTGGTTAACATTAATGTCTCACTGTTGCATAGAACTGGTACTCTTTGGCTGGATCATATAAAAATCAGAATGCTAGGTAGCATCATTAAACCATAAAATGAGTGACTTTGGGCATAAGATACCTATTAGTCTTATCACTCAATTTTATTCTCATTTTAAGGATTTTAACAAAAGGTAGAAATTATACCTCAAATCAGATTCACATGTAAATGCATCAAATTATAACAGCTCGCAGAATTCCCTGTGACTATTCAAGTTAAACTCAAGTTTTGGTTTATCTGTACATGCATTCTCATAGCTCAAAAGTAAAAACAAAAGCCCAATGGAAACTAAACACTGCTTCCAGACAAAATCAGATTCACATTTGTTTCCTTCTCACATTATTCTTACTTGTCTTTTTTCTCCCTGACCACCACCTAGCAAATCAATCACTTGCTTGAGCAGAAGAATGTAATATTCATTCTAACCAAAAAAAATAATTAACAAAAATACATCCTTCCTGTGATGTTTTGTTTGTAAAACGTGGGCTGTCTCAAAAAGCCAACAGGGATTCCAAAAAGTGAAGCACAAACTAGGAGCTTTTTGCTGATAATAATACCTTTGATCATGTACTAAATCTTTTTAAGCTAAGAGATAGGGAGAAATAAGGAGAGATTAGCTCATATTTTTAGTCACTTCTCTACTTTGGCCAACCTTGGCCAGGCCACCTCTTTGGGCTTTGGATACCCCAGCTTAAATAAAAGAGGTGGAGTATATGATCGCTTAAAGATTCTCTAAGGGACCCTAAGACTCCTATTACCTAAATCTAATTCATGAGTCAAAAACTACTAAGACTCAAAATTTTCTTTCTGAACTATAACATGTGCTTTCGGAAAAACAATTGTGTCTTTCCATATTGGAAGATCAATTCTGCATTAGTGATCTATCAAACATGGCAAGGTGGGACTATGTACCTTTTTAGGACTATCTGAATGCAAAAAACCCAATTGCTCCTTCTGTGATCCACTTTTTTCATCCATCTTAGAAACTAGTGTACATGAAGAAATGAGGATACAGAGATTATTACAGTACAACAGACAAAACTCTGAAGGCCAAACTCACCTTTCGGAAGGCTAACCTCTAAAACAATCCAGAGACTGACTCCCAAATAGCCTCTTTTGAGAGAGACCATTATACTTTAGCACATTTGCAGTGTGCCTGGGGCAATCCTGATTTGAAAAGCATCAACAAGTACGATACACATTAATTATAAGCATTTGGCTTCTTTTCGGGAAGACCTCCCATGTAAGTGCTATTGTAAATTGTACTTCTATCCTTTGTTAATTATGCTTCTCATGCTAACTATTTGTCTGTAGGTGTTGCCGAAAACATTGTACTCTGGTCTATGTGAACAACACAGTGACATGAAGTTGGGCTATAATACTGTTGAAAAGAGTACAGAACAACCCAAAATACTTCATAGCCAGCTCCAAGACAAGTACAAATGGTAGGAGGCAGATTCATTATCAATAGGCAATTAACAATAGGCAGCCAGAAGTTTTATCACATATTCAGGCCAAGAGCAATATCCTCTTATGTCTCAGCCTGTTTTCTGCCAAAGAAAAATACTATTCACTTCTCTTAGCACAGCATCTATTAGTGGACCATAGGTGATGTTATTAACTCACTGGTACCCTCAGGATGTGCCCAGTGAAAAGCCTAAAATAGTGTCGGTCTAAAACAAAGGTCAATGTTAGGTAGACAAACGGAATACTCCTTGGAAAAGTAAAACAGACATCACAGGATAAATAATTCAAAACACGAAATGGGAGAGGGCAAAAGGAAGAAGGCAAGACCACTCCAAGTGGTAAGTTGCCTGGTCTGTTAGTGCTTTGACTCACCCCTACAACCTGCACAGAGGCTTTGGAGAAGTCAAACTAGCAAAATCACTCCTAAAAAGATTCAAGACTATTGCCATGTTTTCAGTCAGTTCTAAGTTGTGAGCATAAAGCCCCTACTCAATTCACACAAGTACTATCGTTTCTTAAGTTCAAGACAGCTTGGGCCAGTTTACCTGCATCCAGGACCTGTGTTGCATCAGGCTGTGGCTGACACCCTTTAGAGTCTGAGACTGTTGTACATGCAAAAGAATCAAAATCCACTGTGAGGTCTTGCACATTTCTTTCATTGGCATTATCAAAACTGTTTTTGCCATGCAGCTGTTTAAGATGTTTCCTCAAAACTGGCTTATGTGCAAAAACCATGTCACAATAGTTACACTTATGGGGCTTATCTCCACTGTGAAGGTTAAGATGATCCTGTAAGGAACACTTCTGAGAAAAGGTTTTCCCACAGATCTTACACTGGAAAGGTTTAATGCCGGCATGCACACGCATGTGTCGATGAAGGTTGCCTTTCTGAGTAAAAGTCTTGCCGCAGAGTAGACACATAAAGAGTTTGTGCATTTTTAAATGGTTGGCGTAGTTCTCCAGGTGACGAAACACCCTGGTACACTTTGGGCACTGGTGATGCCACTGTAGGCCTTTGTCTACACCTCGAATATTAGGCCCAAAGACATCTTTTGAGGCCATGATGATATTATCACTGCCTGCGTAAGAGAGGGCATAATTGTGGAGATGGTTTTGTTCTATTTCACTTACTCTGTTTTCCACAGTTGAATTTATCAGGGAATGCTGGGGCTCTGATGAATGTAAAGCAGTGGGTTCAGAAGAAATAAACTGGTTCTGATCTTTTTTACTTCTAACCTCAGATACATCCCCAATAGATTCTACCTTAACAATCTGAATATCACTGTCCTCCATATCCATACTGTCTTCAGATGGATGAATACAAGGTGAATCCTGTTTTGGGGAGCCTCTGGCATCTCCCTGCTGTTCTTTTGACTGGGGAGAAGCACTCTGTGGTTCACATCCCTCTTTACTATCCATTGGTTGTTTTGGCTTTATAAACTTCCACAAGGCCTGTGTGCACCGTTCTACAATGTGGCTCATCTGAAGAAAACTTGCAGCAGTCAAGTAATTGACCAGTTCCATTTCAGGGAATTCCAGCACACCACTATAACAGGATAAGAGCAATTGTCTCCCCACTTCGGAACTCTGCAATATGGAGATTTTCACCTCTCTGGAATCATTCAGTAAAAACTGGTCTCTTAAGAAGGGGGAACCTGCAGCAAACACAATTTTATGCCCCTGTACCTCAATATCATCTATGAGAACTGTAACATCACAAAATTTATTCTCTTCTCTTAATTTGTTCATTTTTTGTAACATTGAATCTCCATAATTTTCAAACTTGAAGTGAAGGAGATCTGATCTTTCAGACATTTTGGCAGACCTAAAGAACAGAAATGTAAAAAGGATGAATTTAAGAAAATTCAAACAATTAAGAAACCTGGATTTTTCCTTCCAAAACCAAATTTGTGTTGTCATATCTCTTTGTATGTATCCAAATGATATTTTCCTTGAAAGAGGAAGCTATTGTAACAGCTTTCAAAGGCTGTTAAAAATTAGTCCTTACCAACTAAGGAGTGGACTTGTATTAGTGTACATAGCTTGGCATCCATTCAACTTTTTAAGATACTTAATACAAGAACAGTGTTTGAGTTACTCCAAGAGCATTTTCTTGCTTCTCAAATCAGAATTTTATCAGGTTTCAAAAACAAACTGAAAACATCCCAGCAAGTAATAACAAAGTAACTATTTTCTTTTGCATGATACTGTGAAATCCTGCTTCTTCAAAGACAAAATGTTTTCCTTTGCTTTCTATTTTTTAAAATAATGTCTTTTTTTTTAAGTTCTATTTATTTATTTTGAGAGAGAGATGGTGAGAACACAAGTAGGGGAGGAGCAGACAAAGAGGAAGAGAGAGAATCCCAAGCAGGCTCTGTGTTGCCAGCACAGAGTCCAACGTGAGGCTTGAATTCACAAACCATGAGATTATGACCTGAGCCAAAATCAAGAGTCAGATGCTTAACCAACTGAACCACCCAGGTGCCCCTCTTTGCTTTCTATTTTAAAGAACTGCAGTGACATTGCTTGCCCCATTCCTTGGTAAATCCTCTTCTATTTAAACTGATGTGAATTTATTCATACAGGCATTTCTGCAATAAACTGAAAGTCACAAACTTAAAGGGACAATGTTTACACAGTATCAAAGGCACAGGTCTTTATCCTGTGCATTTTGGACAAATATAACTCTCAAACATTTCTTGATATAGAAAGTAAATAAAATATTTGATATAGAGAAACCAGATGAGCCACTTGGTGGGAATCTGAGTAGGAATAAAGTCGATCAAATGAATAGCTTAGAGATTTTGTTCCTTCTTCTTTATCCCTCTTTATCTATCATTACTCATCAACTGGACTATTAGAACAGGATCATAAATGTTCCTTGGGCTCCAGCTTCTGTACCTTCTAATCCAGCTTCTATACCACATGTCAGCTTTCAAAAATGTTGGCTCTGATTATATCTAACCCCCGCCTAAAATCCTTCTGTGACTTCCCATTGTCTCCTGGATGAAGACTAACCTTTGAGTATAAACTGATGAAGTAAAACCTCATAATAATTAAGGTCAACATTGGTGTAATGCACTCAACCATGGAGAAGGTGTCTTTGCCAAACTCTCTGCCTTTCTGTCCCTTTACGTAGCAATTCCCTTGGAGAAAGTCCCTATGTTTTGATTCCATACTCCCTAAATGATTTTCTGGTAATTTGGCTTCCCATGTGTCTCTCTACAGGGAAGAATGAATTAGCGATGCCAACAGGATAATTCCAGTCCCGCAGTCATTATAAAAAAAAGTAAACTGGCAGCCTGTTTATGCAGCAGTCTTCTGTGACATCAGGTATATCAGCTCTGCTCTTGAGAAATAATCTCAGTGCATCAATAAATTTACCTTGAATTTTGTGCATTCATCAACTCTGTAGTGGAGAATCACATGAGACAACCAGCTGTGCTTGGCCACATCTGGATCCTGAAGCCCTATCTTTACAATCTTATCTTCTACAACAGTGACTAAGCACGGCTCATAGAACATCAGCTCCTGAAGCAGAGTCCAGATCTTATTCATACTGCATACAAACTCATAGTGCATGACAGCACTCTATTGACTCCAGCTCTTAGCACAGTTGCAGTTCTCTCTTTAGTCTAGAGCACTACTCTAATTCGGACTCGTCTTCCTTCCTTCCTTCTTCCCTTCTTTCCTTCCTTGTAATCTCTACACCCAACATGGGGCTCAAACTCATGACCCTGAGAGCGAGAGTCAGACACTCTACCAATTGAGACAGCCAGCCAGGCACACTATGACTCCTTTATTTTATTTCTTGAGGCCCATACCTAACCTCTTACACTAAAACAGTTGTCTTTACTGGACCTATCGCATAGCACTTCCAACGTTAACACTCAAAATACTTTATTAAATACAGTACCCGTTCCTTCCCCTCCAACTGCAAGCTTCATGGCATTAGAGGGAAACATCTCCACCCCACTCAATGAGGCTGATGCTGGGAACCTGCATCTTCTAGGGCAAAACACTTTTTCCTTTTGCTTTAAATTCTACTTATTGCAGCCACATTACTGGCCAGAACCTCTTCTCTTCAAACTGGTGTGTATTCCCATCACCTAAATATTGTACTAAACATATAGTAGGTGCTCAGTTGGTATTTGTCGAACCTACAGGATCTGACAGCAGAAAGAAGGAAGAATTGCTGTTAGGAAGATCAGCTCAGAGTCTGTGAAAGCATTACGGCTCTGAGGCCACGAAAGCCTAGAAAGGAATGAAAGTGGGAATAAGGGGTAAAGAAAAATAGTAACAGATATTTTGAGGAACTTGGTAAATGACTAGATCCAGAGAATGAAAAAAAAAAAAGGGATGTATAAAGGTTTCAAACTTAAGAGTTCAACTGAATGAAACTATCACTGAAAGAGGTGAAATATAGGAGGGGGAACTGGTATGGCACAGGTGTATTAACAAACATATACAGACATAAATGAAAACTTTTCCTTTGTATGGCATTCTGAATGTACAGGTATGAATAATTACAATAAAAATGAAAGAGGAAGGAGGCAGAGAAGCAAATGCAGCATCAGAGAAAAGATGGTGAATATCAAAAAGGAAAAAATCTAGGAGATACAAGAAACATATCAAAAAAGAAAGCAGCAAAACTGTATTATCACTGGTTAGTTTTAGCAATCACAGTATCCTAATTCAGTCATTCTGGAAACAGTGAATGCCCCAATTTATAACCAGAAGTTATAAAAATGACTGTTGTTTCAAGTGGCCAAACAAAAGGGGCATTCTTTCTTAGAGTTTAGCTTGTCCTTAGTCACCCTCAGGTCAGTATTTTTCTACACATACCCAAAAATGATCATGAATTGCTTCCATCTATAGGATGACAATACACACAGTGTTTGAGACAACTATCCTCAGAAATAACTGTTCCTTGAAGCTCCAAAGATGAGGAGCTGGAGTACTTCCTATCAATCAGCCTCAAGAAACTTAACAGCGAGAGCAGCCCAACAGTTACCCAGAGAAAGTGCTGGCTTTGATTGCTCTACTCTAGTCTCAGAATGTGAGGAAAATTGTCCTGTTTACTTTAAGTTTTCCCTAACATGTGTCAGTGCACTCTATTGGCTGTCTTTGATACACTCTTATTTCTGGGCCACGTAGTTTATCCCTTAATCAATTGCTGTTACTAGTTTCTCTTTTCAATACAATTTTAGTTATTTGAGGGCAAGGACCAACTGTTACTTGTTTTTTTAATATTTTTATTTAAAAAAATTTTCTTAAATGCTTATTTATTTTTGAGAGAGAGAGAGAGAGAGAGGGAATAGGGGAGGGGCAGAGAGAGAGGGAGACACAGAATCTGAAGCAGGCTCCAGGCTCTGAGCTGCCAGCACAGAGCCCGACGTGGGGATCGAACTCACAAACCACAAGATCATGACCTGAGCTGAAGTCCCATGCCCGCCACTGGACTGAGCCACCCAGGTGTCCCACAACTGTTACTTTTTATACAGCTCATTCAACAAGACCAGCACAATAATTAACTTTTTAATGTTCCCTATGAAATCATTATTGTACTATGGTAGAGATGCTCTTCATTATCATCTTTTCCGCTTTTTAAATTTTTTTTTTTTCAACGTTTTTTTATTTATTTTTGGGACAGAGAGAGACAGAGCATGAACGGGGGAGGGGCAGAGAGAGAGGGAGACACAGAATCGGAAACAGGCTCCAGGCTCCGAGCCGTCAGCACAGAGCCTGACGCGGGTCTCGAACCCACGGACCGCGAGATCGTGACCTGGCTGAAGTCGGACGCTTAACCGACTGCGCCACCCAGGTGCCCCTCATCTTTTCCGCTTTTGAGTGTCCTGGGGAAACTTTTTTCTTGGGTTTGTTTCCAAAATGGTTTTGACAATGTAAAACTAAATTTTAAATATATATACACATATGTATATACACATACGTATATATGTGTATGTGTATATATATGTATGTGTATATACATATGTGTATATACATATATATTTTTTTTACTTTTGAAAAATGTCAAAATAGAAAGGAATAACTGTGTTTCTTATAAACTGGCTTAACAACATGAGAAATAGTAGCTAATCTTTATTGAATCCTTGCTATGTCCCAGGTATAGTGCTAAGTGCTTTACCTAAATTGACCCACCTAACCCTCAAAATCTCTAAGAGGTAGGTATTATTATCATCTCCATTTTGCATATGAAGTCTTGGAGGATATAAGAAACTTGTTCAACTTATGAGAGGTGGAAAGTATTAAGTGTTAGAGCTGGAAATTGGGCCCAAGCTACGTGATGCCAAAATCCACGTATGAAACAAGACTAGCTGAAGTTTTATGAATAATGTTAACTGTGTAACTGCTCAGACTTCCCTCCTCATATCCATTCAGCTGTGCAGTTATGATTTTCATACTTTTGTGTATTCAGTTATGCTTCAATAAAAGGTTTATGTTAAAAAACAAAAGAGTACAATGTAAAGCCAAATTTGTGTCAACTCTAGAGAACTTTAATAGGAAACCATTTGGGTACGAGTCGTATTCTTGATTGCATTTTATTCCCTCAGCCTTGTTTTTTATCTTTGTTTGTCACCTATGTTATGTTATTTTCCCATCTTTTGTGTATTTATATTTGTATACTAAGTCTGAATGTCATTTGCAAATAAAAGGGACTGTAGTTAACTTCTAAGCATAGTAGTTTTTCCTAAATTTCATAAAAATCACTCACATAATTCTAGATTATAGTAGAGCTTCTAGTAACTAAAAGTAAAGAACTTATCAGGTAGAAGAGGGACTTGGTCACCACATTGTTGATTCTTTTCACAGAATAACTTCCAAATTCTCTCTCTTTATTCCAGCATTGCCACAGTTCAGGCCCTTATCATCCATTGCCTAGGTGATTGCAATTATATCTGCATACTGCCCAGTTTCTATTAGCAAGCTCTGAATGACCTATTTCTCACACATCAATGTAACAGGAGTATTCTCACTTAAGATCACTTTTTCTGGGGCGCCTGCATGGCTCAGTTGGTTAAGCATCCAACTCTTGATTTCATTTCAGGTCATGATCCTACAGTTCATGGGTTCAAGGCCCACATCAGGCCATGCACTGACAGTGTGGGACCTGCTTGGGATTCTCAGTCTCTCTCTCCCTCTCTGCCCCTTCCCCCGCTTGCGTGCACACGCACGCTGTCTCAAAATAAACATTTTTTTAAGAGATCACTTTCTCTTTGTTATATTTATACAATTCTTTCATAATTATCTCCATAACAAATATGCCAACTGATCTGAAAATTCCTGTTCAAACAGGAGTAACCAAAAAGGATCAATGGATATTCTAAGTTGGACAATGTTTACTGCTGTGCTACAGGCAATGAGAAAATATCCAAGTTTCTTATTTCATTTTTAAAAAAATATTTATTTCTTTTTGACTGAGAGAGAGAGCGAGCATGAGCGGGGAAGGGGCAGAAAGAGAAGTGGACAGAATATCTGAAAGGGTCTCTGCACTGACAGCAGCAAGCCTGATGAAGGGCTCAAACTCATGACCCGAGTCGAAGTCAGAGGTTCAACCGACTGAGCCACCCAAGCACTCCAACCAAGTTTATTTCAAATGCCTCTAATAACGACTTACAAGGAAAACTTTTCTATTCCATATAATAAACTCCCAAGCTGTAGGTCAGTCTCTTTTCTCATCTACCTCATGAAAGTACCCTTATCTTTCAACTTAGCACTCATAACTACGTGGAAATTTTTCTTTGTCTCTCATTAACACCATACTTCATTTTCAAAAAGGTTACATTATATTACAGCCTTTATCTCTGTAAGCCTCAATCTTTTTCTTCTTATGGGTAACTTTTATGGCACTACATTTTCCCAAATTCTCAATCTTTTATTTTGTTTTTACTTTTAATTTTAAGTAATATACACAGAAATACATCTTCCTTGGAAAAAAAAATTTTAACTTTATTTATTTTGAGAACGATAGAGGGTGCATATGTGTGCTAGCAGGAGAGGGGCAGAGAGAGAGAAAGAGAGAAAGAGAGAATCCCAAACAGGCTCTGCACTGTCAGCGTGGAGCCAGACGCAGGGCTTGAACTCACGATTTGTGAGATCATAACCTGAGCCGAAATCAAGAGTCACACGCTTAACTCACTGAGCCACCCAGGCACCCCTACATTCTCTAAAAAAAAAATCTCAAAATCCCCATCCTCATGACCACCCTTAACCAAACTTAACTTTACCTCAAGCTACTCAAAAGTACCTGCCCTAGGCCACTATTCTATCATATGAAATGTATGATGCCTAAACTCCTGCACTGTCTAAAACCCAGCAAATCAAAAATAACATAACAGTGGACATGAAGGAGGTGGTATGCTATTACTCTAATAGATCGAGATAGAAATAATGAGGGCCTGAACATTGACAACAATCATATGGATACAGAGAGGAAACAGATTTGAGAGATATTTCAAAGAACTGATGGACTGCTGACCAAGGTGGGGTTCAAGAAAGGATAGTTTAAGATGACTCCAAGACATTAGACTTGAATGACTGGATTAATTTGGCAGATTGCCACTCAGTAAGCTAGGGAATATTAGAGGGGACGAAAATGGGTCTGGTCTTAAAACGTTTAGCCAGAGAATCCTACATGACATAATGGGGAAGATCCATTACCTCGCTAGACATGGGTGCGAAGCTGAAGAGGAGACCCAATTATACATAGTAAGTGATCAATGAAAGTATGGCATAAGTTGACCTAATTGTGAAAGACACTGACCTAAAATGGCACTGACTTGAATAGGATCTAAGACAGAAAAAGAGAAATAAAAATCAAATATATAATACAAACATAAGCCCATTACTTACCTGCTCAATTCGGATCTCCTTCCAAGCCTCTCAATTTTTTTATCAATGAATCTATCTTTGCCTAAATTTTTCCCATTCCTGTCAGCCCATATTCAGTCACTGCTTAGTGCAGTGGATTAAACTATGGTTTCTGAAGCCATATTTCCTAGGATCAAAACCCTGTTCAACCACTTTACTAGTTGTGTGATCCTGGGCAAGTTAATTAACCACTTCTGTGCTTCAGTTTTCCCAACTGTCAAATAGTAATATTACTTCATAGGGTTGTTATGGTAAATTAAAAATTAGGTTAATGTTTTAAAGAGCTTAGAACAGTGTCTGGAATGTGCTTGATAAGCATTTGTTAGGTGAATAAACAAATAAAGCCTGTCAACTTTCTTTGTGAAATCCTTCACATGTGGTCTTTTCTCATTCTCATTTAACACCAAACCAGTTGAGGTCCTCATTATTTCATATATCACCACCTCATCACTCTACTAAAATTGTTTTTTAAAAGGTCTCTAACGATCTCTCTCTTTTTTTAAGTAATCTCTATGCCCAACCTGGGGCTCAAACTCTTGACCCCAAGATCAAGAGCCAAATGCTCTATGGACAGAGCCAGTCAGGCGCCCCACTAATGATCTCTAACTAAAGAGATGCAACCTTTTTTTTTTTTTTTTCTCATTCCCCAAATGCTCTGCATGCATTGTCCCGTGCACCTTCCTCAAAAATTTCTTCTCTTGATTCTGGATCTTCTTGGACCCTGCACTTTTATACATTATCCCCTACCTCAGTTTTTGCTGTCCCACCAATTCCTCTTTCTGCTTCATAAATGCACCCATTCTCCCCAAATATTCCCATCTTTCTCACTACTTACTTCCTGATGCCAAATATTACCACAGCTTCTACTTTGATACCAATAACTAAAACTTTTACCTCTAGCTACAACACTGGGGTTGAGCTGCGGATTTTCATTTCCAACTCTTTACTGGAGAGTTTTATGTGGCTATTATATTATACCTTTAATTCAATATATCCAAAAAATAAATTTGCACTCTACACTGATTATGGTTTTGTTGCTGATAACGGCATCAACATTCTCCAAATACCAAAGGCCTAAAACCTAGGAATCAGCTTTGCTACCTCTTTACCCCTCAACATCCAATTTATTACGGAGTCTTCACATCATTCACTCCAGCATACTTCCCTTCTTTCCAGTTATACTGTCATAACTCCATTTCAGGACTTCATTAGCTTTCACTAGGCTTATCCCATTACTGCTTCAAAAGAATTTCCAATAAGAATACCCAGACATTAGCTGAAGAATCCATAATCAGCTTATACGTTCCTTTTCTATAGACTGACTTCTAGAACAACGTGGCTTTCTACAGAGCAAATCTGACTGTATAAGTCTCCTGCTTAAACCTCCTTAAAAACTACCCATCTCTTTTAGGGTTAAACCTTTCACTATCTGGACCTCAGCCTACTTGCCCAGCCTCTTATCTCATCCTATGCACAAGAGCCCCCTATTTCCTCCTCTTCACACACAATTTACCCTCAGTCATTCCTTCACAGCCTTGCAAACTGTTCCTTCTGCCTGAAAAGCTCTTCTCCACTTTATCCTCCCCATTTAGACGTCAATTTCATTCTTCAGCTTTCCTAGCAACTGCCCCTTAAGCAGTTCACACGTATACGACTGATATATATATCGCAAGAGTAATTATTTGTTTATATCTGGCTCCCAAACTTGACCCTGGAAAACTGGAAGGGTATCTTACGAAGCCCCCGTGCCTGGCATAGAGTCAGTAATAGAAAAGGTGCTGTGGCCAGTGGCCGATTTGGGGGAAACCCCGGCAAAAGTGTAACCTAGGGTCAGCACGCATAGTGAGTCTAGCGGGCTGGCACTGCGGCCTTGCCAGCGCCTCAGCTCTGGCACTTCTTACAAGATGCCAGAGTCAGGCGTCCAAGCCAACTGCTGGGCCCTGGGCTGGGGTCCCAGGAAGAGGTCCCTAGGGCATAGTTAGGCTCCCCACTCCAGGCGCGGGGAAGGGAAAGGGGCGGGGCACAGCATGGGCCGGGTCAAGGGTTCCTTAAGTTTCCCCGGGCCTAGGCCAGCTCCTCGACCCCATCCCAGAGCAGGTCCCAGCCAATCTAGGGCCCCAAGGGGGCTCCCTCTTGAGAGACCCCGTACCCCTGCCCGGCGCTCCAGCCGCCTCCGCACTTACAGACCCGGGAGAAGGCCACCGTCAGGATCCGGCACCGCCAGGAGCTCCGGCCCCTCGGGGCTCCGGGAAGGGGGAGGGGCAGGGAACCCGAGCCAAAGGGGGACCCAACGGAACCGGAAGGGCAGCCCTCGCCGGACAAAACAACTTCCAGGTCCCATGGTTCTCTCCACCAATCGGAAGGCTCGGAGGGCCACTGGCCCGGGAGAGGGACTTAGCGCGCGGAGGACCGGGTGCGGAGGACCGGGTGCGGAGGACCGGGTGCGGAGGACCGGGTGCGGAGGACCGGGTGCGGAGGACCGGGTGCGGAGGACCGGGTGCGGAGGACCGGAAGAGTTCTGCTACGAGGGTCTCACCCACGACACGGTGGCTGGCTGCGTTTTCGCGTCCGGGTCTCAACCCCTGGGTGCTTCGCCCCTTTGCAGCGGCTCCTCCACCTGCTGCCCGCAGAGGCTTGAAGGGCGCCTCCGCACTTAAGCCTTGGTAAGGCCCTCCCGACTAGGGATGTGGACTCGCCGCGCTGGGGCCGTGAAAGTAAAAGGTGGTGTACTCCCCTTGCTTTTGGATGTTGGTGATGCCCAGAGGTTTCTTTCATTCTCTAGCCTTCCGTTGCCTACATCGAGGTCTAGACTGATCTCTTAAGCCCCAGGGCCAACTTGCCCAGAAGACTTCTCCAAGTGGTTGTCCCAATCTTAATGTGTCTTTTAATTATCTCAAGTTCGTATGCTGACCTGCTTCTTAGTGCCTGTAGTCCTTATGTTGGTAAACGGCATCATCCACGCAGCCTTGCAGACCAGAAAACTTTAGTATCGTTCTAGAGTTCTGTTCTTTTTCCTTTCCAATCCAATTGCTCACTAGGCTCTTTTTTTTTTTTTTTTTTTTTTTTTGGTACGAGGAGGGTGGGGGAGATTATTGTGATAAAACATATACTTATTTATTTTTAAATGTTTACTTATTTATTTTTGGGAGGGAGGGGGAGAGAGACAGAGACAGAGACAGACAGAGACAGAGAGAGAGAGAGAGAGAGAGAGAGATTCCCAAGCAGGCCCGATGTGGAGCTTGAACTCACAAACGGTGAGTTCGTGACCTGAGCCAAAATCTGGAGTCAGACGCTTGACTGACTGAGCCAGCCAGTTGTCCTAAAACATAGTATTTATAATTTTAAGCAGTTTATAATTTTGTAAGTGTAAAGTTTGGTGGCATTGAGTACATTCACAATGTTATGTAACAGTCACCACAGCTGTACCCAACTTCATTCTTTTGTATGTGGATAACATTTTTCCAGCACCAGTTCTTGAAAAGACTTTCCTTTACCATTTCAATGGTCTTGGCACCGTTGACTATGTATGTGAGGGTTTATTTCTGGTCTCTGTCCTGCCACTTTTGAAACGAGAAAGTGTGAGTCCCCAAACTTTATGCTTTTTCATGATTGTTTTGACCCGTTGAAACTCCATGTAAATTTAAGGATGACCTTTTACATTTCTGAGAAAACGGATGTTGTAATTTTGATTGTATTGGATCTGTAGATCACTTTGGGTGACATTGCCATTTTAACGTCTTCATACCTATGAATACAGAATGTCTTTCGAGGTACTTAGGTATTCATTAATTTCACAGCAAAGTTTTCAAGTTTAAAGGGTACTTAATTCTTCTTGATAATATTGTAAATGGAATTGCCTTCTTAACTTCATTTTCATATTGTTCATAGCTGGTAGGTAGTAATAACTGATTTTTTTTTAGTTTATTTATTTTGAGAGAGAGAGAGATTCCCAAGCAGGCTCTGAGCTATCAGTACAGAGCCCAGCATCGGGCTCCATGTCACAAACTGTGAGATCATGACCTGACGGGAAAACAAGAGTAGGACACTTAACCGACTGAGCCACCCAAACACCCTGAAACAACTGTTTTTGTGTGTTATTGTTATACCCAGCAAGATTGCTGAATTTGTTTTTGCTTTGGTAGCTTTCTTGTGGGTTCTTCTAGATTTCCTCTCTCTATAATCATGTTGTCTTTCAATAGAGATAGTTTTACCTCTTTCTCTCTATTTGCCTTTTATTTCTCTTTCTTGAGAAAGAAAGAGAATAGTTATAATAGTTCTGGCTGGAATTTGTACAATGTTGAATAGCTGCAGCAAAAGGAGGCATCTTTGACTTGCTCCTGATCTTACAGGGGTAGTTAAATTATTGAGTATGAAGTTAAATGTGGGTTTTTTCCACAAATACCTTTATCATGTAGAGAAATTTTCTCTACTTTTCTGAGAGATCTTACTATGAAAAGCATTGTATTCTGTCAAATGTCTTTTCTTCATCCACTAAGATGATCATGTGTTTTTTTCCCTTTGTTTTATTAATGTGATATATTACATTGATTGATTTTATGTCAAACCACTCTGCATTCCTGGAATAAATCCCACTTGGACATGGTGAGTAATCCTTTTAATATGTTGTTGGATTTGATTGTCTTATATGTTATTGAGGATTTTAGCATCTATATTCATGGGAGATATCAGTCTCTAACTTACTTATGATGCATTTATCTGGCTTTGGTATCAGGTTAATGAAGGTCTCATAGAATGAGTTAGGAAATATTTCTGCTTTAATTTTTTTGGTAAGAATTTGAGGAGGATTGGTGTTACTCATTAAATGTTTTGTACATTTCACTGGTGAAGTCATATGGTACGGGACTGTTCTTTGTTCCGAGGTTTTTGATTACTCATTCAATCTGTTATAATTGTGTTGAGTTTTCTATTTCTTCTTGAATCAGTTTAGATAATTTATGTGTTTCAAGGAATTTGCCTATTTTCTAGGTTTTTTGGCATACAATTGTTCATAGCATTCTTTTATAATCCTTTTTATTTCTGAAATGTCATAAGTAATATCCTCACTTTCATTTCTGATTTTAGTTATTTGCATGTTCTTTTTTGTCAGTCTAGCTAAAGATTTGTTGATTTTTTTCTTTTCAAAGAAACAACTTTTGGTTTCATTGATTTTTCTTTTTCTAGTCTCTATCTCCACTCTGATCTGTTTTATTTCCTTCCTTTTGCTAGTTTTGGGTTTAGTATCTAGTTTTTCTTGGAGTGCCTGGGTGGCTCAGTCGGTTGAGCAACCATCTCTTGGTATGGGCTCAGGTCGTGATCGTGGGGTCATGAGATTGACCCCGGTGTTGGGTTTCACACTGAGAGTGGAGCCTGCTTGGGATTCTCTTTCTCCCTTTCTGTCTGCCCTTCTGTTCACACGCACACTCTCTTGCCCTTTCTCTCAAAATATATAAATAAACGTTAAAAAAATAGTTTCTAGTTTTTCTCATTTTGTAAAGTATAAACTTAGGGTATTATTTTGAGATCTTTTTTAATGTAACCGTTTTCAACTATAAATTTCCCTCTGATTACTGCTTTCATTGCATCCTGTTTTGAAATGTGTCATCATTTTCATTCATTTCTAACGTATATTCTAATTTCCCGTTTGATTTCTTCTTTGATCCATTGGTTGTTTAAGAGCGTGTTGTTTAATTTACACATTTGTGAATTTTCCAGTTTTCCTTCTGTTATTGATTTCTAACTTCATCCCATAATGGTTGGAGAAGATACTTTGTGTGGTACCTATCTGTTAAAATCTATTGAGATTTGTTTTGTGGCCTAATTATATGGACTGTCCAGGAGAATGTCCCATGCTACATTAAAAGAATGTGTATTCTGCTGTTGTTGGGTGGAGTGTTCTATATATATCTGTTAGGTTTAGTTGGTTTATCATGATGTTCAGGTGCTCTGTTTCCTAACTTATCTTCTATCTGGTTGTCCTATTCATTATTGAAAGTAGGGTATTGAAGTTTCCAACTATTTTTTTTAATTAAAAAATTTTTTCTTTAATGTTTATTATTTTTGAGAGAGAGAGAGAGAGGGAGAGACAGAGCGTGGTGGGGTGGGGGGAGGGGAAGAGAGAGAGAGGAGACACAGAATCTGAAGCAGGCTCCAGGCTCTGAGCTGTCAGCACAGAGCCCAATGCTGGGCTGGAACCCACCAGCTGTGAGATCATGACCCGAGCTGAAGTTGGACGCTTAACCGACTGAGCCACCCAGGTGCCCCTAAATTTTTTTTTATGTTTATTTATTTTTGAGAGAGAGAGAGAGAGAGAGAGAGAGAAACAAAGCATGAGCAGGGCAGGGGCAGCGAGAGAGGGAGACACAGATTCTGAAGCAGGCTCCAGAGCCTGATGCGGGGCTCCAGCCTACAAACTGCAAGATCGTGACCTGAGCTGAAGTTGGATGCTTAATTGACTGAGCCACCGAAGCGCCCCAAAGTTTCCAACTATTATTGTAGAATTGTTTATTCTCCCTTTTAATTCTGGTCATTTTTGCCTCATATATTTTGAGGATCTCTTACTAGGTATGTTAATGTTTATAATTTTTAGATAATCTTGCTTTATTGAAACTTATATTAATAAATAATGCTCTGGGGCACCTGACTGGCTTCATTGGTTGAGTGTTCCCTTTGGCTCAGGTCATGATCTCGTGGTTCATGAGTTCAAGACTTACATTGCTTGTTTGCTGCTGTCAGTACACAGCCCACTTGGGATCCTGTCTCCACTCTGTGCCCCTCCCCCACTTAAGCTCAGGCACATGCACTCTAAATGATTAAATAAATAAATAAATAAATAAATAAATAAAATCCTTCTTTGTCTCTTGTAACCTTTTTTTGGATTTACAGTCTGGTTTGTATGATGTTAGTATAACCACCCCAGCTCTCTTTTGGTTACTATTTGCATGGAAATTTTTTTTTTTTTTTTTAAGTAAGCTCTAGGCCCAATGTGAGACTCAAACTCATGATCAAAAGTCACATGTTCTACTGACTAAGTCAGCCAGGCACCCCTGGAATATCTTTTTAATAATTCTTTCACTTTTAACCTGTTTATATCTTTGGAACTAAAGTGAGTCTTTTCTAGGCTACAGGTGGTTGT
The DNA here is from genome assembly GCF_018350215.1 of Panthera leo. Lineage (NCBI taxonomy): Eukaryota > Metazoa > Chordata > Mammalia > Carnivora > Felidae > Panthera > Panthera leo. The sequence continues at coordinate 81,864,568 of NC_056691.1, forward strand.
ATCTGTTTTTAAAATCCATTCTGTTCAACTCTTTGAGGAGTTTATACCATTTACATTTTTTTAAGTTTACTTATTTATTCATTTTGAAAGAGAAGAGAGAGCATGAGAGAGGGAAAGGGAGAATCCCAAGCAGGCTCTGAACTTACAGCACGGAGCCCAACACAAGGCTCTGTCTCACTAACTATGAGATTATGACCTGAGTTGAAAGCAAGAGTCAGATGCTTAACCAACTGAGCCACCACCGAGGTGCCCTACATCATTTACATTTACAGTAATTACTGCTAAGGACAGATTTATTTCTGTCATTTGGCTATTTGTTTTCTATAGGCCTTTGTGCCCTTCTTTTATTACTGCCTTTTTCCTGTATTTATTTGAGTTTTTGCAGTTAAAAGTTTTAATTCATCTCTTTCCTTTTGTGTATATACTATAGATGTTTTCTTTGTGGTTGTCATAGGAATTACATTTAACAGCAGTTATAACAATCTAATTGAATTGATACCAACTTCAATAGCACACAAAACCTCTCCGATATAACTCTGCCCTCTCTTTCTATTATTGATGTTACAGATAATATCTTTATATACTGTGTGCCCAATAACATAGGTTAATATTTTAATACATTGTTTTTTAAATCCTATAGAAAATGAAAAGGTGGAGTTACAAATTGTAATTACAACAATACTTAGTTTTAATCCCCCACGCACTTATCTTTACTAGAGATCTTTATTTTTTCATATAGCTTCAAATTACTCTTGATCATCCTTTCATTTCAGCCTGAAGTATTACCTCATTTCAACCTAAAGGATTGCTGTTAATGCTTCTTGATGGGCAGGTTTACTGGTAAACTCCTTTAGCTTTTTTAAAATCAGAGATTATTTTAATTTCTTTTTCTTTTTTTTTTTGAAGTTTATTTTTGAGAGAGACAGAGACCGCGTGAGTGGGGGAAGGGCAGAGAGAGAGAGAGAGAGAGAGAGCAAGCATCCCAAGCAGGCTCCACGCGACCAGCACAGAGCCAGACGCAGGGCTCGAATTCACAAAACTGAGATCACCACCCGAGCTGAAACCAAGAGTTGGACACTGAACTGACTGAGCCACCCAGGCACCCCACTTTTTCATTTTTGAAGGACAGTTTTGCCAGATAGAGAATTCTTTATCAACAGTTGTTTTCTTTCAGCATGTTGAATATCATTAACCCAACTGCTTTCTGGCCTCCAAGGTTAAAGATGAGAAATTGGTTGATAATCTTATTGAGGATCCCTTATATGTAATGAACCACTTCTCTCTTGCTGCTTTCAAGAGTCTCTCTTTTCTTGGGCTTTCTACAGTTTGATTATTCTTTCTACCCTTTCTCTCTTCCCCTGGGACTCCCACAGTGGTATGTTGTTTCTCTTGATAGTGTCCCACAGATCCCTTAGGCTCTATTCACTGTTCACATTTCTGTTTTTTTTTTTTTTTTTTTTTCTTTTCTTTTTGTTCCTCAGATGGAGTAGGAAGCACAGGAAATCCATTTCTCTACCTAGACAACAATTGCACTGGCAGAAACTGTCCGAAATAACTATTTTGGAACTCTGGAGTCCACTTGAATTCTTGCATCTTCCAAGGGAAAGTTTGGTTGGTAAATTGAGGTTAATTTCAGTCAATGTCAGACTTTAGTGTAATAGCACCTCCCTGTTTCCTACCCCTCAACCCTGTGGCAGGCAGCCATGTTCACATTCCTGGTGTGGCTTGCTGAAGCCGTGGTGGGAAATAAGAATCTTGTTCGCCAAATACCGGAGTTCTGTGTTTTGATTGCTGATCACTCCTTTTGAGTTCTGAGATTCAGGCACAGAATAGCTGCCAACGTTTCAACCCTCATTGGCTGAAGCTGGCTCTATGGGATTTGAAGGAACAGCTCCTGTTTTGTTTGTTTGTTTGATTTTTTTCCCTTCAACTACACTTCGGAGCCAGACATTTAAAGATTAGGACATTCAAAAGCAATCACTTACATAGGGAAAATTAGAAAGCCACCATATATAACCAGGAAAAGATGCAGATTCAGAAAAGAACTGAGAAGACCTTAATCTTTCACCTTAGGCTGATCCTGATCCCTGGCACAGAGACATCCTTCAACAATAAAACACAAACAAAAACAGCAATCCCTGGGAAAGGGGAAGAATCTGATTTCCACAGTTACCACATTATAAGATTCAAATGTCCATTTTTCAGCAAAAAAAATAAAAAGTCATACAAATAGGGAAGTATGGTCCATTCAGAGAAACAAAATAAATGAACAGAAACCATCCCTGAGAAAGATTGGACCTATGTCTTACTAGACAAAGACTTTAAATAGTCTTGAAGTTGCTCACTGAGTTAAAAGAAAACATGAATGAAGTCAGAAAAACTATGAAAAATGGGAATAGCATTAAAGATACAGAAATTATGAAAGGAACCAACATGAAATTCTGAAGTTAAAAAGTACAATAGTAGAAATGAAAAATTCATTAAAAGGTTTCAAAATCAGGTTTGAGCAGGCAGAAGAAAGAATCAGCAAACGTGAATCTACTTCTGTTTTTTTTTTTTTTTTTTTTAATTTTATTTTTTTTAACGTTTATTTATTTTTGAGACAGAGAGAGACAGAGCATGAACAGGGGAGGGGCAGAGAGAGAGGGACACACAGAATCGGAAGCAGGCTCCAAGCTCTGAGCCATCAGCCCAGAGCCGGACGCGGGGCTCGAACTCCCGGACCGCGAGATCATGACCTAAGCTAAAGTCGGACGCTTAACCGACTGAACCACCCAGGCGCCCCGAAGCTACTTCTGTTTAAAACACCACTTTAGCCCTCTTCCCACACCCCACGCCAATCCCATCTCCTTTCTTCATCATTCAAGCCTTTATTTTTTTTTAAATGTTTATTCATTTTGAGAGCACATGCATGAGCGGGAGAGGAGCAGAGAGAGGGAGAGAGAGAATCTGAAGCATGCTCCTTGCTGTCAGTGCAGAGCCTGAGGTAGGGTTGGATCTCACAAACCATGAGATCGTGACCTGAGCCAAAACCAAGAGTCCAAGAGTCAGATGCTTAACTGACTGAGCCACCCAGGTGCCCCTCAAGCCTTTCTGATCTTAGGCAGCCTCCAAACTGTCCCATTTACCCCATTTTGCCTTTTCTACTCCTACCAGAATGATCTTTCAGAAAATCCAAATCTGATATTTGGCACTGTCCTTGAAAACCTCTAAGGCCACACGTGTGTATAGATTGAATTTCCTTTTTTCAGTTTTAGCATTCACAGACTTTCCCATTCTGGCTCCAACGAACTACATTAATCCATTTGAGCCTTGAAGTATAATTTCCAGTTTCCAGGAAATAACAGGTCTAGAGGAACAAACGCAATGATCTTTGTGGAAACAACCATTCAGATCTAGAGGGTGGGAAATTTTGCACTTAAAGTGGCCTGATTCTTGAGTAAGCCAGTATCTTAATATTTTTCTTAAGTGCTTGAGTAAAAAATACTTGAGGGATAGAACAACCAGATGCAGTATGTGGCCCTGGATTGGATACTGATTTGGGAAAACTAGCTTAAAAAAATATATTTCAGGGTCACCTGGGTGGCTCAGTTGGTTAAGCATCTGGCTTTGGCTCAGGTTATGATCTCCCAGTTTGTGGGTTTGAGCCCCATGTCAGGCTCTGTGCTGTCAGCTCAGAGCCTGGAGATTGCTTTGGATTCTGTGTCTCCCTCTCTCTGTGCCTCTCCACCATTCACGCTCTGTGTTTCTCTGTCTTTCAAAAATAAATAAACGTTAAAAATTTTTTTTAAAAAAATAAAAAATATATTTCAGTCAACAGAATATTTGATTATCATAGATAATAGATGAGAGGAAAACTTATGGAAATGATATTACTGATTTGGGAAAGCCAACTGTACAAATATCTTTAAGTTGATAAAAAATCAAATGTGATCTAGGAATTAGATGAGAGGAAAATTTACTGAAATGGTAAGATGGATATTGTTAATTGAATAAAGCAGATTGCTGAACTGTGATCTCATTTTTTCAAAAACAATATGTTGGCATCAAAGGATATGCATTACAGTATTAACATTGGTGGGAATGTTATGTTTTATTTTTTATTGTAGTTTGTCTCTATTTTCTATTTTACTCCAAGGCACACTGTACTGAACCTACAATAAAATTTTAATTAAAAATTTTGTTAAGATTTACATATATATTTGGTGTATACATATGAATCAGAGTACATGAAGGCATTGCCACCGAAATATTAAAAGTGTGTCAGGATTTCAGGGGATTTCCAAACACTACATCTATTATTTGATACTACTTTAAAATGGGTGTGTATTATTATATAACTGTATAAGGAGAAAAGGAACAAATCTATTTTCCCGTGGGACTGCAGCCAAGTCTATTGTAATAGACAAGTCACAAAGAGGAAGGACTACGACAGAGCACGTTTTTGCTTTTTCTCTGGTTGATTTGGGTACATTATCCACAGGAAAACATTACATGACTCATTCACCAGGAAAAGAGCATAGGAAAAGAGCATTTGAATAAATTAAGGGGAAGAGTGAAGGATAGGCTGTAGAATTAGTTTGTAAACTATCATGACTTAAGTAACACCTTTAGGAGCCACTGTTTTTGTTACCAACTACATTGTAAATTCGTTCAGGACAGAGGCTTTAAATCTCATTCTGTTCCTTTTGCTTTATATATCACTTTTGAATTTTTATTTTTTAAGATTTTATTTTTAAGTATCTTCTACACCCAACGTGGGGTTTGAACTCATAACCCTGAGATTAAGGGTTGCATAGTCTACGGGCTGAACCAGCCAGGCTTCCCACTTTTGAGTAATTTTAAAATAAAATCCTAGCCCCATCTTTGAGTCTAATACTCTAAAACAATCTTGTTTATTGTCGACCTCTTCCCTGTGTCTCAAGTACCTCAAGGCAGCAGTGTTGTAGCCAGTAGCCCTTGGACTTGAGTCAAAAATTTTGCCTTTTAGACTGAAGTATTACTCAAGCTGGACTCCTTTATAAAATGAGAAAAATCGTAACATTCTCGTGGGTTTGTGGTAAAGTCAAATGAGATAACCATAAAAAGACCTATCCATATCTCGCACATTGCGCACCTTCAATAAAGGCCAGGTGAGGTCAGTCAAGTAACACTGTCAAGGACTGCTTTTGAAATAGTACATGAACGTGAAAGGTGAGCAGGGGATTCCTTGCTCTTTGCGGATGTACCCCCTTTTGCCTAAAAGGCAAAAGCACTGCAACAGGTGCTACCTAGCCTGATTCCCCTGCCATGCTGTTTCCAGTCCTTGAGGTAGTTCACATAGTCACATAGCCACTGCCAGTCCAAGCCCAGATACATCACAGCGCTAAGTTCAGCTTCAATATTACTGACAGCGCAGGCGCAGACACCCATAACAGAGTAAAAGCTCAGGTGGGGCTTCGAGGAAAGGAAGTACGCCCTCGCCGCCTGTTGTTGGGCCAATGGGGCTACTCTGTTTAACCGCGGGCCTATGAAACGGGGCAGGAGGCGGGGCGGAGGACGGAAGAAGCTGTTCTCACGTGAGTAGGGGGTGGGGAGGGAGGGGGCAGGGCGGCTAGGGAGGCCCAGGCGGCGGAGCCTCCGGGACGGCGAACGGCGGGCGGCGGAGGAGGAGACAGCGGGTCGGGTAGGGCCGCGTTTCCCCTCCTCGTCCTCGCACCCTCCTATCCACCAAGCCCCGGGGGATTCTCTGACAGCCCCTGCGGAGAGCCAAGCTGTGTTCTCATCCCGCGGGGCTGGGCTGGGCAGATTGCGCTCACCTCCCTCGACGAGCCGGGTTCTGAGGGTGCCGTGATTGGGGGGAGGGGGAGCTGTGGCGGAGGGGAGAGGGCGCATGCGCAGGCGAGAACGCTCCCGCAGCCCCTGTCCAAACCGGTTCCCCCTGTCTGGGTGGGTGTCTTGTCTGCCGAGTCCTGCGCTTGCGGCGGTTCTTCTGACCCCCGGTTAAAGCTGGATTGTCTCTTGACTTGAATGTTTTGGGCCAGGTCCTGTTTGGGAATCTGACTACTCCCTACGCCTCAGTTTCTCCTCAGTACCAGCTGGGCCTGTATTTGTGACTTCGGCTGGCTTGGGCCTCAGGCTAGCTTCCTGGGTTGTGCCGAATCTGAAAGACTTGCTTTCTTTTAGCGTTGGCCTGCCAACTCGTGCTGGTCTCGTTTTACCCACTTGCAGTTAAAGTGTCTCACTCTCCCCATGTACTTTAAGTATCTGTTCTCAATACCTCATTGCTGTGTCTTTGATTCTTAGGAACCTTCAGGGTTTTAGAGGGTGAACCAGAGGAGAACCCTAGACTTCCAAGTATTCGCTGTCCATTGCCTCGTAGTACTTTGGTCCCTACTCTTTTGGCATTCCGACTGTTATCGTTTGCACCTGTTTTTACGGCATCTCCGTACTGAGGGTTACTGGGGGATTCCTTTATCATAGAAGCAAGAGTCTTAAGAGACTGTTCAAAGTGCCATGCTACTAGTGCTCCGTTAGTTTGAAATCATGTTCCAACTTGAGTTTGCGATCTTGTGGCTTTTGTCGTTTTTATTAGAAAAAAAAAAAAAAAAAAACTGTCAGGGACAGGATTTCACCATTCATTTGATATTTTCATTCAAATAAACACCTGTGTTCACTTACATGTGACCGGAATAGTGGAGTATGAGTTTGTTTCCAGCTGCTTTATTTAAAAAGAGGAAAACAATGGAGGATGAATTGCACTGTTTGTCACAAACTGATGTTTGAAAAGTTGAAAAACTTAGATACCAAGGAAGTACACATTAAACTTTTTAAATGAAGGACCTGTTGGCTTTAATTCTAGTGTGTATAGGGTGCTATTTTAACATATACTGAAGGCTTTTAGGTGGAGTTTCCTTTAAAAAACTGAAAATATGGGAAAGAGTTCTTTATGATTTTCTTTTATAGACCTTAGATTGCATTAATAAGATTTGAATCCATGATTGATTTGTATTTACTGGTAACATTTAAAATTCACATGGAACTTAAATACAAATTAAATTCGTAATTAAAACTAAACTGCTATGTTGCGGCACACTTACTTTTCACTGTTGCAGTTTTATAACTCAGCATACTGTTGATTAACTTATGTCATTGGTGTTAAGTTATATATTTGGATAGTTAACCTACCAACTATATGCTTATTGGTCTCATTGGCATAATGTTGTGGGTTTTTTTAATGTTTTTTATTTTGAGAGAGAGAGAAAGAGTGTGCACATATGTGCTAGCAGGGGAGAGGCAGAGAGAGAGGGAGAAAGAATCCTAAGCAGGCTCTTCACTGTCAGCACAGAGCCCTATATGGGGCTCTATCCCATGAACTCTGAGATCATGACCTGAGCCAAAATCGAGTCAGACGCTTAGCCAACTGAGCCATCCAGGCACCCTGTATAGTGTTTTATTAGCAGGTCACACATGCTTACTCTGGGTTAAGTGGTTGTTTAGTGGGATACTGTAAAAGTGAAGACACCTGTTTCCTATCTTTTATTTAAAAAACAATTTTTTTAAACGTTTGTTTATTTTTGAAAGCGCAAGCGAGGAAGGGCACAGAGAGAGGGAGACACGGAATCCAAAGCAGGCTCCAGGCACTGAGCTGTCAGCACAGAGCCCTACGCGGGGATGGAACCCCTATCTTTCATATTGCATATTGAAAGATGTGTATTTTGCACATTATGTACATGAAGAAACCTCATTTCCACAAATATATCTCAACTTTACAGCCCAGATTCTTTAAAGAAGTAATTTTCTTTTATTGAGTGTATTTCCAGTTAAACTTCACGGCCCAAACTCTTTTAAAGAAGTCATTGTTGGGGCAGCGCCTGGGTGGCTTAGTCAGTTAAGCGTCTGACTTTGGCTCAGATCATGATCTCATGATTCGTTGGTTCGAGCCCCGCATCAGACTCTGTGCTGACAGCTCAGAGCCTGGAACCTGCTTCAGATTCTGTGTCTCCTTCTCTCTCTGCCCCTCCCCTGCTCACTCGCGCGCGCGCACTCTCTCTTTCTCTCTCACTCAAAAATAAATATTACAATTTTTTTAAAAAAAAGTCATTGTCTGTTATTGAGCATGTTTCCAGCTAATACATAGCCTACTTTGAAGGTCTCATCATTTCCCAGTGATTGTTTTCACAAGTGACCTTTGAGTACAGACCTCAGAAAATCATTTGTTTAAATCAGCACTACTGTTGACTGTCTTTTGGACACTAGTGTGCTGAAGTTCATATATAGTTCATATACATGCCTGTAATATCTTTGTAGTTTTCAGTATAATTAGGTATGATTATACTTCTCAAGCATATGGAATAAATGAACTTTTAAATAATCTTTCACAGAGATAGAACTCAAATATCAAAGAATTGCTAATTTAACCAACATGCATAAAGCAGAGTTTGGCATGACATTTGGGTGCTTTGTATGCAACTGCCTTGTTTTATTGGTTTTCTATAGATTTAAATTCCAAAGAAAGAAAATCCAAGGCCAAGGACTCAACATCCCTGGGTATCAATGAAAAAACAGTACATCAATTAAACAGCTTTCTTTTTTGCATAAATTGGTTACCTGGTCCATCCCTAATCCCTCACCTCCTATTCTGTGTTGTTCTGAGAGATCTTGATTCTTTAGAAAACTTTTAAGTCAAAACACTACTGGATAGATATTTAAACTTATAACCACTTTTGTTGACCCTAACAGCCTTGTTTCTCTTCCTGTACAGACTGGCCAATATGGCAGTTTGCAAATCATGACCACTTTAGTTTATAGAATTTAGCCTGGAAGTTTCTCCCTTTCCAAAGTAACCCTAATCTTTGAAGTAATCAATGAGACTCTTTTGAAGATTGTTCTTTCCAGCATAGTAGAGTTTTATCAGGCCTGACCTTCCCCCCAGATCCCCTTTTCTGTGGATCACCAAATAGTAAAAATAAAGCCCTTATTTTTAAGTTTATACCTGACCTTAAAGTCTGTTTGACCTTGGCTCTAAAGTAGGAAGTGTATCTTCTTAATTGTATGGCTGTGCTGCCAGATTTGGAGGTCCATATCTCTCAAGAGTTCATGCATGGTTGTTACATATCTCTAGTTAAGGTTGCATTCACTTTTATATTATAAATCAGTGCTTCTTGGGATCTATTAATCTTTTTGGGAATAAATTCTTCTCCATACTAAAGTCTGTCACTTACTTAGGTACGTTAGCAAATTAGTGTCTATGATAATTTTAACAACAGTGTTATTAAATGTAAAGTTTTAATTTGACTGTTATTAAAATTTATTTTTCTATTCCCTTATTTGTACATTTTGGTAATTATAACCAACAACCTTTGGTTATAATCTTATTTCCCTTTTTTAGAAGATGGCCTTTGTATCAGAAAAAGGAACTGATTGGCAAACTCTTCCTTTGGGAATATATTTTAAATATCAAGGGTATTAAGAGACAGCATGCAAGGCTAAATTGGATTAAATGTTGGGCATTTGTATAATACTGGGAAGAGCCACAAGTTAATCATTTTAATATTTTTAGTATAGAGGTAATAAACTCTTTTATACCCTTGAAGTATGCTGATAAACGGATTTTGGCAATGTAAGAGTGGGAACATGTCATGTAAATCTCTTTTGCTGTGACACACGATTTTCTATAAATAGACCTCTGATATATCTGCAGGAGAGAAATGGTTATATCCTTGTTGTAGCTACCTGTTGAATTCTTTGTGAATTGAAGAAAAATCAGAAATCTGTCTAACCGCAAAACCTAATATTTCTTTTAGAAAAATTGTTTCCTAGCAGGAACAAATTTTATTTTTAATTATTTTTTGCTGTTGGTTATGAGAAACAATCTTTTCAGATTTAAAAACACCTGTGGAAAATTTGTGAATTTTTTGATACCTATTTTTTATTAACATAAATTAGATACCAAAATAAGAAGGTATTCTTAAGACTTATTTGTGAAATTTTAAATCTTACACAGTGCCGATTCTGATGCTATGAATGAAGGTTGCACTAAATATTTATTGGTTGCTCTGTAAAACACACTTGTTGAATGTCCCACCACCCTTGTATAACTATGGACCAGGGCCACCTTGTGTCAGAAGGTGCAGAAAACATGTATGTCTGTGCCAAACATTTGTGTTTTGTCTACACACATTTCCCTGAAAATCAAAAAGAAGTTACAGAAAAGAGAAACTGTATTTACTGCATTTATCTTAGGCTCTATCAATTAATTTGCTTGCTTGGCATTAAACTTACATAATTTAAGGACAATTGAATAAAATAAACATTTAAGATTTAAGTGTAGACAGGTTGCCATTCTAAATGGAATAGATCTTCACTGTGGATGAGAAGGAACTATATTGACTAATTTCCTAAAATAAGGGAAAGTCTTTGGGCAGTCCTGCATTGCTTTAAAATATTCATATTTTTAGGGGCACCTGGGTGGCTCAGGTGGTTAAGCACCCAACTCTTCATTTTGTCTCAGGTCATGATCTCACAGGTTGTGAGTTCAAGCCCCACATCAGCCTTTGTGCTGACAATGCCCAGCCTGCTCTCCATCTCTCTTTCAAAATAAATAGAAATTTTAAAAATGTTCATATTTTTAGACTTATAAAACACTAATGTAAATTATATTATGCTTTAGAAATTTCCAGAGAAAGAAAAAAATGAGGAAACTTTTTTTTTTCAAATGTGTATTAGAAAGGTCAGACATACAATCTGACTTTGTGAATGAGTAGTACGTTAGCATTAAACTACTTTTCTTGTGTACCCAGAGTTAGGTTTCTGTTGTGGAAATGGCATCCAAATAATTTAAATATTTAGTTCAGAGTTACTGTGTTGAAGGCATAAAGTCCTTTTACCTAGAGTTCTGGAAAAAATTGAAGTGCTGTCTCCTAAAATATCCACAGGAACATGGGGAAATCACCTATATGGGTTTGTGTGTGTGTGTGTGTGTGTGTGTGTGTGTGTTTTGTTTTTGTTTTTTAATGTTTATTTATTTATTTATTTTTTTTTTTTTTTTTTTTTTTTTTTTTTTTAATGTTTATTTATTTTTGAGACAGAGAGAGAGCATGAACGGGGGAGGGTCAGAGAGAGAGGGAGACACAGAATCCGAAACAGGCTCCAGGCTCTGAGCTGTCAGCACAGAGCCCGACGCGGGGCTCGAACCCACGAACTGTGAGATCGTGACCTGAGCTGAAGTCGGACGCTTAGCCGACTGAGCCACCCAGGCGCCCCTAATGTTTATTTATTTTTGAGGGAGGGAGAGAGACAGTGTGAGCGGTAAGGGACAGAGAGAGAGAGAGGGGGAGACAGAATCAGAAGCAGGCTCCAGGCTCTGCGCTGTCAGCCCAGAGCCCGAAGCAGGGCTGGAACTCACCAACCGTGAGAGATCATGACCTGAGCCAAAGTCGGATGTGCCCCCCCACCCCCAGCAACATGGTTTATTTATGTATTTTTAGGTGTCAACAGTATTGCATTCAAATAATCAACTCAGTTAAATGAATTATTTTGTGTACATTTCATCTTCTTATCTCTTGTACCTTTCATTAGAGGTATCAAGATATAGGGGATTGAGTGTGAACTTGGAATCAGTAATATCCCAGATCTTGCACTTACTTAGTATATGACTGAAAGTAAGCTACTGAATACTCCAAGACTTAGTTTCTGTATTTGCAGAAATGGAACTGCTTATGCTTACATCATGGATTAGGACTGGACAACACCTGGCCTGGCTACTTTCCTGGTTACTCCCATTCATAAAAGAATAGAAAGGTTCAGTACTCTCATTTCACATATCAGAAAACTGCAGCTACAACATTATTTGAGTCATGTCAAGGAGGAGTTCTGTTTTTTTTTATATTGTACCAGACTATTAACTTTAATAAAGCTTCATTACTCATGACAAAGTGAGAAATAACTCTGAAAACATTGATTGTCTTCCTTAGGCCCTTTACTGTATTGATTTTGTGAGTTTTATTCTAAAGATCCTATAATGTCATAATTAGGCTTTAAAAACTTGTACTGGCCAATGAATGAATAAACAAAATGTAGCATATTTATAATTTTTTTTAAATGTTACTTATTTTTGAGAGCGAGAGAGAGACAGAGTGCAAGTTGGGAAGGAGCATAGAGAGAGGGAAACAGAATCTGAAGCAGGCTCCAGGCTTTGAGTTGTCAGCACAGAACCTGAAAAAGGGCTTGAGCCCACAAGCCACAGGATCATGACGTGAGCCAAAGTCGGACACTCAACCGACTGAGCCACCCATGCACCCCAAAAATGTAGTATATTCCATGGAATGTTATTCAGCCTGAGAGAGAAAGGAAATTCGGACACATGCTGTAATGTAGATGAACTTTGAAGACATTATGCCAAATGAAATAAGTCAACCACAAAAGGACAAATGTTGTGTGATTCCGCTACTTTTTTGACGTACCTAGAGTAGTCAAATTCATAGAGACAGAGAATAGTGTGTTGGTTGCCTGGGAGAATGGGAGTTGGTGTTTAATGGATATAGACTTTCAGTTGGGGAAGATGAAAAAGTTCAAAAAATGGATGGATGATGGTGATAGTTGTACGTAAGTGTGATGTATTTAATGCCACAAAATTGTACACTTAAAAATGGCTAAAACGGTAAAGTTCTGTATTTAACCACAACTGTAAAAAGATTAAAACTGTAAAATTTTTTAAAAAATTAAAAAACTTAAATCCTTTTGTCTTACTAATTTCTGTATTCCTCTAATTAAATTATCCTTTTTTAGTTTATCTGGAATTGAACTAAAAGAGCCACTTCATAGTTTAAAGAAGTGAATTGTCACAGGCATTGCAAATTAAAATTTGCCTAGTGATTGGGGCGCCTGGGTGGCGCAGTCGGTTAAGCCTCCGACTTCAGCCAGGTCACGATCTCGCGGTCCGTGAGTTCGAGCCCCGCGTCAGGCTCTGGGCCGATGGCTCGGAGCCTGGAGCCTGTTTCCGATTCTGTGTCTCCCTCTCTCTCTGCCCCTCCCCCGTTCATGCTCTGTCTCTCTCTGTCCCAAAAAAAAAAAAATAAAATAAAATAAAATAAAATTTGCCTAGTGATGACTTTTAGATAAGCCGGTTTTTCTTGCTTTTAAGTGCTGTAGGCCCAAGATGATTGTTTTATTTCCTTTTTTTGGTTTTTTAAGATAAGATGGAATTATTCAGAAGGCTTAAATTAATATGGTTCTCTTAGCTCACTAAAAATAATTCAAAGAAACAGCCCTCAAATTCAGAGTCAGACTTCAACAAAGACACATCTATTGTTTAGCAATTAGTAGTGGTGGAAAGGAATTTACTTTTATAAAGAAGGGATGATTTTCCATTGAGTTTTGTTAGATTTGTCCCACCCTTCCCAGGGCTAGGCTATGAGAAATTCATGTGAAAACCAATGCAGGAAAACAAACTCTGGAGCCAAGGAAAAAAGAAAAAATTGAGATTTATATAGAGTGATTAAAAAAAAAAGAACTTCTTTGTCCACTTTAATTTTAAAGGGCTACAAACCCAGAGGATTGACCTGTTATAGCCTCTTTGAGACTTGATTTTTTTTCTTCCTTTTTGTTGTTTTCTGAACAGACAGCAATCTTATCAGGTCTGTGTTTTAGAAGGATAAAATTGGTAGCTACATAGAAGATGAATTAGAATCGGGAGAGAATAGAGTTAAGAGGAGCGATGTATTCCGGAAAAGGACAGAAGCACCTAGATACCTGGATTTGGATCAAGATCCACAGTTTTATCTATGAACCTAGGCAGGTTATTGAATCAGTCTAAGCCTCTCCTTGTCATACGAAGTTAATGTCTTTCTGGCAAAGTTTGTGTGAACATTAGAAACAATGCGTGTAAAGCTTTTTAGTACCATATTGGACATTTAATTGTCTGTAGTAACTAATAAGTAGTATTGTCTTTTTATATTTAGCGAGATGATTTAAGTATTCCCCTTAAGATTTCCCAAAGTTGTACTCATTTGCTCACTGGTTGAACAACAAAAATTATGGGTATTGAGAGGGAAGTGATAAGAGAGTGTTTTGGTCCAAAAGGAATCTGAGGTATGTTTTCTGGCTCAGTGTTAACTGCCTTTGGGCTTGACAGTTGGAAATTTGATGAAGAGTCAGCCAGGCACACTCAAGAGTATTTCTTCTTGAGTCTCTTCATTCCAGTTGTCATCCATATCCACTTCCCCAAGTCACAGCATGTAGTATAGCATATTAGTCATTTGTCCTCCTCACATTACTTAGACCGTACCACTTAAACACTGATTAAAGAGTATTGTTCAACTAGATTTATTGAGTGCTGCCAGTAAGCAAGGATATAAAAATAATATGAATAAAATCTAACATCTCTGTACACAGATAGTTCACAGGGACTGTGTGAGCTCATTGTATGCCCAGCATTTACCATAGTGGTTTATACGTTATAATTATTTATGGAATGAATGACCAACCAATATAGTGGAGTAGGAAAGAGGTATAACATTATTTTACTGTGTGATAAATGCTATAGTTCTGTGATAGAATTAAAAAGCAAATAAACAAAAGCCTTAGGAGCCCTAGAGCAAAATAATGAATATTGCAGAAGGAAATGGGGAGATAGAATATGAATATTTGATTGTATCATAAGATTGCTGGTGAGGGAGAAGGACTACCTGGAGAAATGAAGACATTCCTAGATTAGCCAACAGCATGAACAGAGGCTTGAAAGCATAAAAATGCGTGACATATTTGGTGAGTTTCTGCTGTGGTTTGATAGAAGGAGATAAGACTAGAATGATAGATTGTCTCCATATTTAAGACTAGAATGATGGATTGTCTCCATATTTGAAGACTAATGATATAGACAGTTTGGATTTTATTCCATTTTCAGTCGAGTAGTCAAAGGTTTTGAGGAAGGAATGGGATATATGATCAGATCTAAATTTTAGATGTTAGCTGTGGGACCTTGATAATCAATGCCTAGAGAGAGTCTAGAAAGGGAGACTTATGTTGCAGTTAAGTTGAAAGAGAATGAAGTACTCACAAGTCAGTGACATGAAGGACGGCAAGGAAGGAATAGGATTGGGGTATGTTTTGGAACTAAAATCCATTAGAGTTCCAAGAGAGAATGAGAAAACGAGAACTTTTTTTTTGACATCTCTGTCTTGGATCAGTGGTTGTTAACCAGGATAGGGAACCTATGAGGAAGAATATGCTTATGTGATGGATGGGAATTTACTTTGGACACGTGACATTGATTTTGAGGTGGCCATGGGACACATGTAGCAGAGTTGTCCTATGTATTCTCACAACATCCTTTGCATACCATTATTTTTTACCAAGCACTATACTGTTTTATAATTACTTGTTTATTTGTCCATTTTTTCTACTGTTGTAAGCCTATCAAAGGTAAAGACTACCTATTATTCCTCACCATAACATTATACATAGTTCCTAGCACATTGTCAGACACTTAATACTGAATAGAAAGGAAAACATAACACGAGTAGCTATATGGAATTAGGGAGAAAACGTAGAACTAACAGTATCATCAACATACCAAAAACAAGAAAAAAAGTTACAGCCATGTGAGCTAATGAGAAAGTCAGAGAAAAGTAGAAAAAGAAGAGGGACAGGGTGGAATTTAAAGAATGGGCAGAAGAAAAGGAACCTAAGTGACAGCTGAGAAAAGGTAGTTGGAGGTAGAAAATGGAAGCAAGAAAAAGTTTCAGAATAAGGAAATGGTCAGTATTTTCATTTATTTCAGTGGTAAAAGATGATGAGAACTAAAGAATTCTTTGGGTTTTGAAATTTTGTATTGTTGTTGATTGATTTTTTTTTTTTTTCCTTCCAAAATGATGCTAGGAGAGGGTAAACAAAATGCCGGGGCTACAGATGAGGTTTTAATACGTTTTTTAAGAGGTTCAGTGAGGGTTGGTGAGAGGTAGGGGAGCCAGATTTTTCATTGGGATTGCTTTCTGAGTAGGGTGTCCTGTTGAAGTGGTAGAAGTGGTAGAAGTGGAGACAGTTAATACTTCTTGAAGAAGAAAGAGTTTCAAGAAAACGAAGGAAATAAAGATACATTAGAGCCCTGGAATAGTGGCTGGGAACTACCACATTTTGTCTCAAGCATGTCAAGTTCAATTACAAGTATCATTCACACCTCTTTTATCAAGTTACGTAGGTCACTTATTGGGAGGTGATTTTTGCCTCTACTAATTGCACATTGGCAAATTCATGCCACTGCAAGTTCACTGTTTATGTTACTCTTCTGAATGTTAGTAACTAAAAAACAATACAAATAATCTGATAGTACTCCGTCCAAATAAAGACTTCAAGTTTTTGAAAAGTAAGTAAACACTGATTATGTCCACTGCTTTTGAAGGACTATCAGAAGAGCATTTATCATGGGCAGTTCTTTTTTATTTTATTCTCCATTAGCTGGGTCTCTAGTGTTTAAAAGGAGATTGAGAATGAAAATGAATCTTCTTTTGGCAAGACCGAGGTGCATTCTTTGCCATGATCTTTGTAGAAGTCCATAGTTAAGCATAGGACCCTAAGCATAGTACCCTGTCACTTAGGGTACAGAACAGTGAATTTAGGCAAAAAGTTCATAAAGAGTTTTGATATCGTGAGACTAATTTTCTTTGTTTTATATTAAGTAAGCTCTGTGCCTAACATGGGGCTGAGACTCATGACCCTGAGATCAAGAGTCTCATGCTCTGAGACTCTTGATTGAGTCTGAGACTCTTGATTGAGACTCTCTGATTGAGCCATCCACGTGCCGCATAAAGCTAATTTTCAATTAGAAAATCTCTAGGGATCTTTTATAGGTCAGTAAGGATACAAGTAGTGAAAGAAATTGTGAATAATATAACATATTTGAACTTTTGGGTATGATGCAGGAGGCTGCATAATTAAACAAAATTACCTATAGTTTTACATGACTTACTGACTTATAAAAGGAGATAGAGAAGGAAACATCCCTGGACTTGACTCACCAACCTCTCCCTGTTAGTAACTAGACATGCTGGGGTCTAGGGTATCACTTGCATAAAAGAAGGAAACAGTTGGTGCCTACTAATACCAGGGTGTGCATAAGTCTATTATCTTCTTTAAAATGGGATAGAAATCCTTACTCTGTTTATGTTATGGAATTGTTAGGATGATAAAATGAGGTAATGAGTGTATATGTTTTAGTAATCTGTAAAATATCATACAAAGATGAAACATTTTTATTTAGAGTATTCCTTCACATTTATTTACATGTAAACAAATTAGAATGTGGAAAATAGGAAAGCTATATATTTTGTCCTAATATTGTGTTTCCTAAACTGAATTATTTAAATTAGTTGATACTATTTCTCTTAAAATTGGAAGTTAGCTTGAAAAGCTATAACTCTTGGGTGCTTATGATGTTCTGTGTGTATTGTTAAATGAGATGTACACCTGTTCCTTAGTAATTTTTATAGTAGTTGTGTTTTCTAGTAGTTATATAGTAGTAGATAGTACCTCATTTCACTTATGAAAACTCAGGCTCGTTATGACGAAGCTTACACTGTCATTATTCTAACTTGGGTTTTTCCTAAATCTTAATTGTGTGCTTTACCGTCATAAATATGATTTCTTATTGTCAGTCTATAAAAGATGATCTTACCTTTTCATTGGGTGGCTCTTGCTCTTTTCCATCTTTATTTGCCATTTATCTTATTTATTTTTTAGCAAATATTTGAGCACCTAATGTGTGCCAGGCATTGTTCCAGGTGCTAAGGATATAGCAGTTAATGAAACAGACGAAAATCTCTGCCCTGATGGAATTTAGGTTCTAGCTTACATGATATTTAAAAACAAATGATTAAAATGTAAAGTGTGTCAAGTGGTGATTGATAGTATGGGGAAAGGTAGGAAGATACATGGTAGCGCAGCGTGTTTTGGTGAAGAAGCTTGTTTGCTTTGTCCATTAGTTTAAACTCGGTATTGGAATCTGAAGGATGAAGAATTACAGTAGGGGTCTTCTTGTGGTAAATGGTATGAGGGATTAAAAACAAAATCACTTCATGTGGTCTCAAGACAGAGGTTGTGAATACTCTACAATTTTTCCAGGAGTACACCAAGTTCTGGGACACCTCTTTATTGTGGAGGCCAGAGAAGGGGAATCTTACTGTAATTTTCCTGTACTACTTCATGTTTTGATAAACTCATTCCCACCGAGTGATTCAGTTTTTTACAGGTGCCAAAACAAATAGTATTTTATAAAGTGTATTTTCCTATCACCTCCTCAAAGGAAATAGGTTGAACTTTGAGTCTGCCAAGTCTTCTCAGTTCCATAGTGTAAATACCGAAGTATATTATTTTTTTGAGTCTAGAGTATTATAGAAAGTTGTCAATGTCTCAGATCATAGCTTTAGAGAAATTTCCCAGGCCCTGTGCTATCCTGTTAGTCACAATTTAAAAAATGGGAAAGGACTAATTAAGCATGAAAACCTTGCCTAAATTACTAGTTCTATAAAAGATAAAGGTTCCTTTACCCAATCCTGACTGTTTTTGGACAAGGCTCAAATTTGTGTCGTTGGAAAAGCATCATAATCTGACCGAAAAAGTATAGCTTCTGGAATCATAGATAACTGGGTTCAATTTTTGGCTTTGTCTCTAACCAGTTACATTACAGCCATTATCTTGAACAAGTTACACCATCTCTCTAGGTCTCAATTTTCTTATCTGTGTAATAAATAATATGAAGATTAAATTAAGAGGCACTCACCATCAAATTGTAATACATTGTAATAATATAAAAAATGTAAAATGCTATAGGAGCAGAAATAAGGCAGGCAATTTATTTGGTTCTGGGATGAGGATGGGCAGGCTACTAGGAGAAGAGGAGTTACATCATGAATGATGAGTTGGAGTTGGTGGAGTACAGAAGCAAAGAAATCACTTCAGGAAGAGGATCCAGGGAGGGCAAATAACATGGGAGTATTTAAGTATATATCCTTAGCAAGTACATTACCTCTTCTAATCTATTTCTCTTTTTTTTTTTTGAAGTATAATTGACATACAATATCCTACTGGTTTCAACTGAAATTAGTCTAGGTCCTTGTCCCAACATGTTCCCATTGTTTTCTTTACCCTAAATCGGTACCTATTAACTTGTTCAATGTGCCTTTGTTTTCTGCTACACTATACACTCCTTTGGGGCAAGAATCTAATTTCTCGTGTGTATCATGTATTATTCTTTATACACTAGACAATAAGTATTCATTGAATGAATGAAGCAAAACTACGTTAAAAATTTTCAAATAAGTACATTTTGAAGTGTCTTTGAATGCCATACTATACATTTAAATTTAGTCCTATGAAATGTAAATCTGTGATAGTCATTTAAGCAAGGGAATTAATTTAAATAGAAAGCAGCAAAGAGTACTCAAGGGTTCGAGCCTTAGTTATGCCTAGTTAAATGACCTTCTCTTGGAGTTGCCATTTTCTCATCTGCTTAACAGTATTGATTATTTCTGAGTTTCTTTTGAAGTATAATATTCAGGGATTGTGTAATTCCTACTGCCAGGTGTTTATTTAGATGTGAGCCTTTGGGGGGAAAATAGTGCTTGGCACATGGTGTATGCTCAATAAATATATGTTCAGTTGAAAGCCCAAAGCATAAATCAGGACTTCTTAATTGGAGAGATTAAACAGACTCTCAGAAACTTTACCTCTCTGAGGTACATGATGAGCATGGAGCTTGGAGCTACTTTTGTTTATTGGTTAAAGCTCTCTGAGTATGTTGTATTGTTTGTTCTGTTGCTGTTTTGGCAACCAAATGGGAACATAGCCATAAAGTATGCAGAACCAGGTTTTTAAATGGTAGATGAGTTTAAGTTTTATTCCAGGAGTCAATAAATAATTGAGTGGCTTTTTATAAGTGACATATTTTTATACTTCTTGCTGGGAATTTTTGGCATGAAACTCTTACTGGTAATGTTCGTGTTGAGTTGAGCTCTTAAGAAACCATGGGATGGGAAGATTGAGTTTTTAATGGATTTCTGATTTCTTGCTATGTAAGGTATTTCCCAGCTTTAGAATTTCTGCTTGCTCTGTCTTGAATTTATTTCTCTTGAGGATGAATATGAAATTTTATTGTTTAAAAACGTCTTGTTAATATTTGAAATTTAAGTATCAATAATATTAGAAAAACCTTGTTGTCCTATGTGCTTTCAATTTTATTTATGTGTACAGCTTTACAGATTAAAGAGTAGAAAACAGAAGTTTAGTACTTTATAGTGTTCAGAGTCCAAGAATAGAGTTGTAACATATGCCAAAGAAATCACTGTAGGTAGGCAGTTGTTCTCAAGGGATTATGTTTTATTTATTTATTTTAAATCAGAAATATCTTGGCCCTGAATAGCATCAAATTCCTTTACTATCTAGAATAAAAAGCCTAAATTATAAGTAAAGTCTTGGGAAAATATTTTGGAAGTATTATTTTTAAGTTTTCCATATGTATTTTGTAAGAATTAGAGCATAA
This sequence comes from Panthera leo, assembly GCF_018350215.1. NCBI lineage: Eukaryota > Metazoa > Chordata > Mammalia > Carnivora > Felidae > Panthera > Panthera leo. The sequence goes on from NC_056691.1 coordinate 81,885,080, forward strand.
CTGAATATCTGGCAGACATTCTATATGAGTATCTTTATGGTTTTTGTTTTTCAGGCATTTTTAAAATATTTAATCATTCATGAGTTGAGCTTCATTCTTGAGTCATGGATGACAAGGCTTCTGTTGGAAAAATCAGTGTCTCCTCAGACTCAGTATCTACTCTTAATAGTGAAGATTTTGTCTTGGTTTCCAGGCAAGGAGATGAGACACCATCTACAAATAATGGAAGTGATGACGAGAAAACAGGACTCAAGGTAAAACTCCATAACCTAAGATTTTTTTGCTTAGCCTTGCTAAGCTTATTGCACTTGGCCTATAATAGAAAGGTATATGGAGTGAAACTGAAAAAATGGAAATAATATCCTAATTTTCTTAATGCTTAATTTTATTTACAATTAGTGATGGTGACAAATTTATGTTTGATTTAGGAGTTTCAATTTGATTAGCTTCTAAATTTTCTAATACCCCAACTCTCAAAACTAGTGGTCATGATACAAATATTTAAGTATTGTTTTTATTCTCCCATTAAATTAGAGTTTATTTCTAATTATTTCTTTTGGGCCCAGTATATGTAGTGTAAAGACAAGGGCAGGTCAGCAATGCTATTTGTAAAAAAATAAATAAATAAATTTTAGGATTATCGAAACTGAATATTAAATACCTTGGTTATTGGCCACTGCAGTTTGTTATATTTTCTAAGCCAAATAAACGATTACTTTTCACATACTCTGTTGATCATTCTTTTTATGGATATAAATAAAAACATTATTGGTTAATGTCATTTAAAATGTAAATAGCTTTAAAAATATTACCATTCTTGTTTATGTTTATCCATTCAGAAACTATTTATGGAGTATTGATTGTGTGCCAAGTACTAAATACTGGAGATAACAGTGATGAATAAGGCCACAAAGCCCCCTGCCCTCACAGAGCTGTTATTCTCAGACTTTAAAACAGACTTTAAGCAGATAAGAAAATGAATATGTTAAGTAAATTTAGGTGCTGTGAAGAAAATCAGAGTGGGATACATGGATAAAGAGTGAAGGGCTGTTACTATTTTAGAGAATGTCTTGAAATGACATTTGAGACAGAGACCTGAATGAAATGAGGAAGAAGACCATGGAGAAAGCTGGGAAAGAGCTTTTTAAAAGGAACAAGAAGATAGACCCTGAGGAGGACCACTCTTATTAGGACAGAAAGATTAGAGCAGAGTGAATAAAGTAAATAAAAAGTGGTAAAGTATGCTATCCAGTGATTGGCAGAGGCTGGATCATGTAGAACTTTGTAGAGCTTAGAAATTTGAACTTTGTTATAAACATGAAGGGAGGGTGTTGGAGAGTTTTCAATGGGGACATGATCTGATTTACATTTTAAAAAGTTCACTGGCTGAGAGATATTTCCAGCATGGCAGCATAAGGAGCTCTCTGGACCCATTCCTTAGCAAAATTGGTGACAATTATTTAAAAAAAACAACCATTTAAAGCCTTTGGAAATGTTCTAAAGGAAATATAGCAACTGAAGAAACATTTATTCAAGGAAGTTTACTAAAATTTGGTAAAGAATCTGTGGTATTTGAACCAAGCCCATTGCTTTCCTCACCTATCCCAGTTGAGGAAGATGGCCACTCCACTCCACATCAGTGCAATCAAGAAGACAGGATTTCCCCTCCCCCCAGCTCCTCACTGGAGGGCTGTCTTCTGGGAAGAGCAGGATGATTGCATTTCTCATCCTGCCCCCAACTACATTTTGCTAGCCAAGTGTGACTCAGTGGTGGGGGCTCCCTTTTTTTGCTCAGTCCTGTTCTTGGCATAGAGGCTCTACTTTGGGCACTGTGCTGCTGAGAATATTGAGAGTCCAGCTGCCTTAGCTTTGGCCTCTAAAGTAGTGGTTCCATACCACTACAGGCAAGCAAAAGACCTGAGACTACTGTATCAACTCCTACACCCTCCAGGCACTCAGCTTCTAGAGATGGGGTGTCACTCAAAATAAAGCATGTTATTGTCCACCCTCCCAACTTCATAGCTGTGGCTTACAGATTTTCTCTGTAATGAGAAGGGCATCATAAAACAGCTCCTGATCTCTTCCCAGAGAAACTGACTTTATTTGTAGCAGAGTGTAGAGAAGTTCAAGCCTAAGGGTACTCTCATAAACCATAGAGATTGTGGCAAAAGGTAACTGAGAAGAGTTCGGTAGATTGATTGGACATATAGATTTAACTGTAGGCTTACTAGGAGGAAACTGACTCTTAGTGTCAGAGCAAATCTCAAACGTTGACCTCCAAAACTCTCCCTTCAAACTAATGTCAATTTGATTAGTTTATTCTGTGCAGTAGTTTGTACTCAGGTGCACTGTTGAAAACTTTAGAGCAACTGGCCATATTAGTGGAGTTTAACATTTAGGTATGGTCAGAGAAAGAGACCAAGCACTCTGACAAAGTTGCTCTCATCCCAGGATGTCTGCAGGTAAAGCCAAATCATCCCAGAGGAACAATGGCAGAGGCTTAACACTATAGGAATTAGGGAAATAGAATTTCCTAAAATAAGCCATCTAGCTGCTAAATAAGCAAGCATAAAAAATAACATGTCCCAGAGTGGGGAGACCAGTACTGTGACTTGGTACAGTATATTATCTAAAATGTCAAGTTTCCAAAACAAAATTGTGAAACATGCAAATAAACAAGAAAAAATAACCTATTCATCATTAAAAAAAAAAAAAAATGAGGCAGCAGACACTGCTTGTGAGAGTGACATGTTGGATTTAATATGCAAACTCTTCAAAGTAGCCGTTAAGTTCAATGAACTAAAATCATGCTTAAAGAAATAAAGTATGATGATGTCAAATCAAATAGAGAATATCAATATGGAGATAGAAATTATAAAAAAGAATCAAATGGAAATTTTGAAGTGGAAAAGCACAATAACTGAAACGGGAGATTCAGTGAGAGGGGCTCAATAATAAATTTCAACTGGCAAAAAAGAATGAGAGGTGATGTCATCAAAATGTAGTCATTTTCAGGATTTTCAAGGAGTTTTCTACCATCGTACCCTCAGAGAACACTGATTTAGACAATTGCTCATGGAAGAGAGAGGCTTTGTGGAAGTTGAGGAACCCGTCAGAGAGGTTTCAGAATACTTGGAGAAAAAACATCCAAGATTGGATCCATTGAAGACAATAAAAGGAGCAGTTTCACTTTACCTGTGTCACCCTTCCCCTAAGACCACACACGTCAGTGCCAGTAAAGACTTACTCAGCCCATGATTTCCTCCGTATGGGGAAGTAAAAGCAGGTGATTGCATACCTGGATTCCACAGCTGTGTGAGATACTCTCCCAAAAGCTTACTTCTTTCTTACTTCATCCAAAATATCAAATTGTGAACTACACGACTTGGGGGGTGGATAGTTGGGAGAAGAGCATCTAAAGCTGGGAATGGAACATATCAAAGAGACACATTTTATTAACTGCTTTGGGAGCTCCATGAGGAAGCCCATTCATGAGCCACTGGGGTTGTCTCCCCTACTGGCTCATGGGTACCTCCAAGCTCTCTGCAGCTCACTGAGACACACCCTCACACAGTGACTGCCTTCTTGTGCATGCCCCTGAGGGCAAGAATGGTCAAAATGAGGGGCGCCTGGGTGGCTCAGTCGGTTGAGCGTCCGACTTCGCCTCAGGTCATGATTTCAGTTTGTGAGTTCGAGCCCTGCGTTGGGCTCTGCGCTGACAGCTCAGAGCCTGGAGCCTGCTTCAGATTCTGTGTCTTCTTCTCTCTCTCTGCCCCATCCCCTCTCATGCTCTGTCTCTCTCTGTCTTAAAAATAAATAAAACATTTAAAAAAAAAATGGTCAAAATGATCCTTTGCAGATGGCTAGTGAGCATGCATAGAGACTGGATTATTCTCTGGATAAGGAGAAACCACATGCTTAAGCAGCCATCACCACTTTAGGGAATGCAAATGCAATGGAAATCATCAAGGGCAGACTGAATCAAGCAGATGAAATTACTATGAGGTAGAAGACTATTTGACATTATCTAGTCTGAAAAAAAGGAGAAAAATGAAAATGAGTGAGGAAAGCCTACGCGAACTGTGGTATACCATTAAAATAAACAATGTATGCATTATTAGTGTTTCAAAAGAAGAAGAGACAGGAAAATGGACAGAAAGCTTATTGAGACATAATGAATGAGACTTTCCCAAATTTGGGGAGAGATTTGGACATCCAAGTTCATGAAGCTTATAGGTTTCCCCAAGATTTCAACCCAAAATGATTCTTTTCCAAGACACATTATGATAAAACTGTCTAAAATAAGAGACAGATTTTGGGGCTTCTGGGTGGCTCAGTCGGTTAAGCATCTGACTTGATTTCAGCTTAGGTCATTATCTTACAGTTTGTGAGCCCCATGTCAGGCTCCACACTGACAGTATGGAGCTTGCTTGGGATTCTGTCTCTGTGCCCCTCCCCTCTTTCTCTCTCTCTCTCTCAAAATAAATAATAAGACAAAGGTATTAAAAATACTATAGTTAATGAAAATAATATGTGAAATGAATGATATAATAAATATACAATATAAAAAGTTAATATGTACATCAAAACTCTAAAATGTTGAGGAGAGTGGTGTGTTTGTATATGATTAAAGTTTTATGAAAGTCAGATATACTGTTGTATTAGTAAGATGTTTTATGTGAGCATTATGGTAACCACAAAGCAAAAATCTATGATAGTTACATAAGAGATAAAAAGAAGAGAATCAGGGTATACCGCCTTGAAAAATAACAGTTCACGAAGGAAGACAGTGAGAAAGGAACAAGGGAACTACAAAACAACCAGAAAACAATAACATAGCATTATAAGTTCATACCTATCAATAATTACTTTAAATATGAATGAACCAAACTCTGCAAATGATGTAGTGTTGAATGGATAAAAAAAATAAGACCTTCCCACTGTATTCTGCCTGTTAGAGACTCATTTCAGCCTTGAGGACACACACAGACTCCATGTGAAGAGTTGGAAAAGCTATTCCATGAAATGGAAACCAAAAGAGAGCAGGGATAACTAAATTTATAACAGACAAAATAGACTTTAACTCAAAAACTGTAAGAAGAGACAAAGAGTATAATGTAATGAAAAATGGATCAGTTCATTAAGAGGATATAACAAGTGTACATATATATGTACTGAGCATCAGAGTACCTAAATATATTAAGCAAAATAGATCTGAAGGAAGAAATAGACCATACAATAATAATAGGGAACTTCAGTAGTCTATTTTAAACAATGGATCATTTGGACACAAAACTAATAAGGAAACTTTGGACTTGAACTATACCTTAAACCAAGTGGGCCTAACAGGCATATATAAAACATTCTACCCAACAGCAGAATACATATTCTTCTCAAGCATACACAGAATATTTTCCAGAATGGATCATATGTTAAGTCACAAAACAAATCTTAACAAATTGAAGACTGAAATGATGCCAGATATCTTTTCTAGCCATAGTGGTACGAAGTTAGAAATTAATAACAAGAGGAAAATTTGAAAATCAACAAATATTTGGAAATTAACATATTCCTGAACAACCACTGGATCAAAGAAGAAATCAAAAGAGAAATCAAAAAACATTTTGAAACAAGCAAAATGGACACATAACATTTCACATTCCACAATGCGTATGTGGAATCTAAGTCAAAGTCAAAGTGAAATGGTGGTTGCTAGGGGTAGGAGGTGATGGTGGGAGAAAGGAGATGTTAAAGAGTACAAGTTTTCAGTTATGCAGTTATTAGGTTTTGGAGATCTAATGTACAGCATTGGGACTATAGTTAACAATACTGTATTATATAATTAATTGAAAGTACCTAAGAGAATAAATCTTAAATGCTCTCACCACACACAGAAATGGTAATTATGTGAGTTGGTGGATGTATTAACCTTATTGTGGTAATCATTTCACAATATATACACTTATCAAATCATGTTGTACACCTTAAACTTATACAATGTTTTATTTCAATTAAGTCTTGATAAAATTGGAACAAAAGTAAAGACCCTCCCATAGATTTTTTTCATAAAAAATTATCAGAAGTGTTTAAAATCTTTTAAAAAATGAAATATTTTTACCATAGTCATAAGAAATATCAAAATAATTTGGCTGAGTGGAAGAAGACAGGTCCTCCCCCTGAAGAAAAGACAGTGCTACTTATGTATAATTGTAGAAGATGCAAACCTAATCTATAGTCACAGAAAGCCATTCAGTGGTTGCCTGAGGGTGTGATGATGGGACAGGGAAAAAGAGTAGGAGTAGAAAGGGCACAAGGAGTTTTGGGCATTATGGATATGTCCACTGACTTGACTGGTGTGTACATATGCCAGAATTCACCAAAGTGCATATTTAAAATACATGCATTTAAATGTACATGTGCTCACTTTGGGAGCACATATATTAAAATTGTAATGATACAGAGAAGACTAGCGTGGCCCCTGCGCAAGGATGACACATGATGCACATCGAGTATACCTTAACATATTTGCTTTTTTTAAAAGAAAGGATTAAACAGATTTTATTATTTTAATTTATTTTTTAATTTTTATTTTTTTTATTAAGTAGGCTCCACCCCCAGCATGGAGCTTGAACTCACAACCCTGAGATCAAGAGTCACATGCTCACATAGGGGCGCCTGGGTGGCTCAGTCGGTTAAGCGGCTGACTTCAGCTCAGATCATGATCTCACGGTCCGTGAGTTCGAGCCCCGCATCGGGCTCTGTGCTGACAGCTCAGAGCCTGGAGCCTATTTCAGATTCTGTGTCTCCCTCTCTCTGACCCTCCCCCATTCATGCTCTGTCTCTCTCTGTCTCAAAAATAAATAAACATTAAAAAAAAAAATTAAAAAAAAAAAAGTCACATGCTCACTGACTGAGCCAGCCAGGCACTCCTTAAAGAAGAAGTTAATAAACTTGAAGATTAGTAGAAACATCCAAAGAACAGAAAGAAAAAATAATGAAAAATGAAAAAAGCCTCAGAGAAAGATGAGATGTTATTAAGTGTAACAGCATACTCATGTGTTTCAGCAGAAGAAAGAAATGAGCAGAAAAAGTATTTGAAGAAATAATGTCTGAAAAGTCCCACATTTATTTATTGAAAAATAATAATCTACACATCTAAGAAGCTTACCACACTCTAAGATAAATTCAGAAAGATCCACAAAAAAGCTTATCTTAGTAAAATGTTGAAAACCAAAGACAAGAAATCTTGAAAGTAACAAAAGGAAAATGATTTGGTTCCTAGAAGACCTCAGTAAGATTTATAGCTGACTTCTTAGCAGAAATAGTGGAGGCTTGAAGCCAGTGGGATAACCTGTTCAGAGTGCTCAGAGAAAAAACTCAACCAAGAATCCTAGCAAAGCTATTGGTTAGAATTGAAGCTAAAATAAAGACATTCTGAAATAAACAAAAATTAAGAGAATTTACTGCTATCAGAACCACCTTATAAGAAATACTAAAAGTTCTTCAGGCCAAAAGCAAGTGACTTCAAACAATAATTTTAATCCTTAGCACCATTAAAGATAATTGTATAATAATAGAGACCATATAAGTACATTTTTTTCCTTCTCTTTTGTATATATAATATGTGCATATTCTACCTATAACATAAATATGATGTATTTGCCAGTCACAAAAATGAAGTAGAAGCAGAGCTATATTACAACTTAATAAATGACTTAATATGGTAATTCAAAGCCACAAGAACAAATAAGGAGAGCTAGAATTGATTAATTTATAACAAGCTATAAATATATATTCTCCTCTCACCTTCTTTTAAATAATTCTATAAAGGAACAATTATAAAAATCTTTTGGATTTGTAACATAGATATAATATGTATAATAATGCCATGGTAGGGAATACTGCTAAATTACTAGAATTAGTATAAATCAGAAACTGATTCTAATAAATTAAGATAATACCCAGTAAGTTCTAGAGCAACCAGTGAGATGGGGTGTGTGTATATATTTGTATGTATATCTATATCACTAAAGAAATGTCAATGCTATATTAGAAAATATTCACTACTAAAAAAAGCAATAAAAGATGAATAAAGGAATGGAAAATACATGAAACAGATGCATAAAAATTAAAAAACAAAATGGCATACCTAAATTGAACTGTATCAAGAATAACAAAATGGATTAAGCAATAGAGTTAAAAATACCATCAGCAGTGTATAAAACACCATGATCCAGCTGTATGTTCTCAGTAGGAGACACATTTTAAATACAAAAATAGATGGGGCGCCTGGGTGGCTCAGTTGGTTGGGCGTCCGACTTTGGCTCAGGTCACGATCTCACGGTCCGTGAGTTCGAGCCCCGCGTCGGGCTCTGGGCTGATGGCTCAGAGCCTGGAGCATGCTTACGATTCTGTGTCTCCCTCTCTCTCTGCCCCTCCCCCGTTCATGCTCTGTCTCTCTCTGTCTCAAAAATAAATAAACGTTAAAAAAAAAAAAATTTAAATACAAAAATAGAAACATTTAAAATAAAAGATGGGAAAAGACCTGTCATGCAGACATTATGGGTTACAGCTTAAATATGTATAGGAAAATTTCTACCTGTAAATTCCTGTATTATGGAAGAAGGAAAAATTCAAATCAGTAATCTTTTACTTTAAGACATTGGAAAAAGAAGGGCAACCTAAATGTAAAACAAGCCAAAGTAAGGGAAAAAAAAGATAAGAGCAGAAATCAATGAAACAGAGGATAGAAAAATAGAGAAAAAAATCAATAAAGCAACCTGGTTCTCTGAAAAGATTGATAAAATTGATAAAACCTTGGATTGGCCAAGGAAAAAAATTACTAGAATTAGAACTGAAAGAAAAGACAATACTACCAAACATATGTTAAACAAAAAGGATTATAAGGGACTATTAGGAATAGTAATATGCCAAAAAAGAACTTACTGAAATGGATAAATTTCTAAAAAAAACACTAATGAAACTGTGAATAGACCTATAACAAGAGATTGAATTAGTAATAAAGAATGTACCCATAAAGCAAGCTCTGGCCTACCTAGATGGCTTTATTCCCTGAATTTTACCAGATACTTAAGTAAGAATACCAGTTCCTCACAAACTATCCCCAAAAATAGAAAAAAAAAAAAAAGGATATTTCCTGACTAAATCTATGAGGAAGATACTGTGCCAATGCCAAAACTAGACAAAGACATCACAAGAAAACTACATATCTATATTTCTTATAAATTGGGACACAAAAGTCCTCAACAAAATACAAGCATACTTATTAATTCAGCAGTATATGAAAAGGATTACATATTGTGATCAAGTGGGATTTACTCCAAGAATGTAAGGTTGGTTTAACAACTGAAAATCTATTAAGGTAATATAATGTATCAATGGAACTAAAAACAAAACCACATGATCATTTTTAGTGGACACAGGAACAATGTTTGCTGAAATGCAACACCTTTTATGAAAATAAATTCAGAAAAAAAATCAACTATGAATGTAACTTCTTCAACCTGATTAACAGCATCTATGAAAAACTCACAGCTAAAATCTTTCTTGGTGGTAAAAGAGTAGATTCTTTCCCCTTAAGTTCAGCCTAAAGACCTGGATGTCTGCACTTAACTACCTCTGGTCAACATTGTACTGGAGGGTACAACCAGGGCACTCAGGCAAAAATATAAAAGGTATCCAGATTGGAAAGAAGGAAGTAAAAACTATGTTTGCAGTTGACATGATCTTGTATATGGAGAACCCTAAGAAATCTAAAAAAAAAAAAAAAAATTAAAACTAAGAAGTTTAGCAATATTGTAGGATACAAGATCAATGTACAAAAAATCAGTTTTATTTGTATACATTTGCAATGAACAACCTTAAAGTAACAGTGAAAAAACAATTTATGATAACATGAAAAAGAATGAAATAGTATGAAGTTAAACAAAAGTGCAAATCTTAGGCTTTGAAATCTGTAAAACATTGTTCAAAGAAAATAAAGAAGATCTAAATAAATGGAAGTCCATTCGTTGTTCATGTATCAGAAGACTTATTGTGAAGATGGCATTACTCCTCAAATTGATCTACACATTCAGTGCAGTCTTTATCATAATCCTAGGTAACATCTTTGTAGAGATTTATGGGACAGTTGTAAAATTCATTTTGGATTTCAGGGGACTCTGAATAGGCCAAAATAATCTTGAAAATGAAGAACAAAGTTGGAAGACTCAGACTTTGCAATTTCAAAACTTATTATAAAGCAGTGGTAATCAAGATAGTGTAGTATTGACATAAGGCTAGGCATATAGATCACTGGAATACATTTGAGAAATAGAACATTCAGAAATAGAACCATATTTCTGTGATCAGCTGATTCAGACAAGGTTACCAATACCATTCAATCGAGAGGGGTTTTTTTTTTTCTTCCACAAGTTATGGTGGGACAGCTGGATAGCCATGTTCACAAGAGTGAAGTTGCAACCTTACCTCACACCATATACAAAAATTAGCTTAAATGGATTACAGACTTCAGTGTAAGAGCTAGAAGTGTAAAACTCTTGGAAGAAACATGGGGTAAATTTACATGACTTCAGGTTTGACAGTGGATTCTTAGATTTCACACCAAAGGAGCAAAGGAAAAAAGACAACCCACAGGATGTATTTAAGGCATATAAAAAGCTAAACAATCTAAATGTTTACCAACTACTAAATGGATAAATAAAATGTGATGTATAATGGAATATTATTTGGTCATAAAAAGGAATAAAGTACTGATACATGCTGCAATATAGATGAACCTTGAAGACATGTTAAATGACAGTTAAGTCAAAAAGTCCACAGATTATATGGTTCCATCAATATGAAATATCTAGAAGAGTTAAATCTTCAGAGGCAGAGGGTCAATTAGTTGTTGCTTATTTAGGGCTGGAGTTATTGAGGGAAAGGGGAGTTGATACGTGTGGTGGTGTTTGGGTTTTTTGTGTGGTTTTTTTGAGGTCATGAAAATATTTTAAATTTTTTTAATGTTTTATTTATTTTTGAGAGACAGAGTGAGAGCAGGGGAGGGGCAGAGAGAGAGGGAGACACAGAATCCAAAGCAGGTTCCAGGCTCTGACCTGTCAGCATAGAGCCTGATGCAGGGCTCGAACCCATGAACCGTGAGATCAAGATCTGAGGTGAAGTCAAATGCTTACCGAGCCACCCAAGCACCCCATGATAAAAATATATTAAATTAACTTTGGTGTTGGTTGCTCCTCTCTGTGAATATACTGGAAACCATAGAATGTATGCTTTAAGTAAGTGAGTTGTATACGAATTATATCTGGCCTACTCTTTGGAGAATTGGCAGTAAAGAGACAAGACTGGTCGGTAGTAAGAAGAGTAGATAAAGGCTGTTTTAGTCAGGGCGTCTGGGTGGCTCAGTTTGTTAAGCCTCCGACTCTTGATTTCGGCTCAGGTTATGATCTCATGGCTCTGATTCAGGGTATATTTCAAGGTAGAACTGATAGGGTGGGCAAATTAGATGTGGGATTTGAAGCAAAGAGGGAAATAAATGATGGTTCCTAGATTTTGGTCTGAGCTGTAAGGTATATGGTAGTGCCATTTACTAAAATGGAAAGAGATAGGACCAGGATCAGGTTAAAGGGATCAGAAGTTCAGGATGTTGATGAGATTGATCCTCCAGAGTGACTGTGACTAGCATCAACAGTATATAGATGGTATTTAAAGCTGTGGGACTAGGTGAGATCACCCAGAGCGAGCATTAGAAACTGAAGAGTTAGTGAAGAGCTGATTCTTGGAGGACTTCAGCATTGAGAGATGGAGATAAAGAGAAGCCAGCAGAGAAGAGTGAGAGGATATAACTAGTGAGATACAAAGAAAACTAGGAGATTTGGAGTGCCTTGGGAGAGAAATGAAGAAAGTGTTTCAAGAGAGTGGGAATAACCAGGTATGTTAGATTCTGCTGAGAGGTTGCTTTAGATGGTGACTGAAGAATGATAGGATAGAGGCCTGGGTGATCCTTAAGAAGGGTATTTTTTTGCTTGTTTTTTTTTTGTTGTTGTTTTCAAGAGAGATGAGATCATTAGCATTAGTGTGGGTTGGGTTGTAAGTGGTAGCTGAGGAAGAAATGGTGATAGTATAGACAACTGTTTTAAGGAGTTTTGCTAAAAAAACAAAAACAGAAAAATGGAGTGGTAACTGAAGAGTAATAGGGATTCCAGTGAGAGATTTCCTGATATGTGTGTACTGATAAGAGTTATTCAGTAAAGAAGGGGACATTACTGGTACCAGAGAATTGCTAAGTCTTTGGTTAGGTTGGGAAGAGAGATTTCCTGTGTGTAAGTGGAGGGGTTAACCTAGGAGCAATTTCTGTAATATGAAGGAAGACAGCATAAATGAGTACACATGCAAATAGATGAGTCTTCTCTCTTTTTGGAGAAGACTTAAAATTGTCTTGTTAATTTTTGAAATACTGTTTGACTTACTCTTCCTGTTTCTAATTTGATGAATCATTTATGGTAAATGGGAAAGACCCTCAGGGCTCCTGCAGAGAACTTTTTTTGTGCTCTCTCATATCTTGTTTACTGAAAAGAAATGTTCTGTTTTTTAGACCAGGAAATTGAGCAATATGTTCTACAAATTAAAAATGTTTCCTGTATGTATTTCCATGTATTTTCAGTACATCTGGACAGTATATTGGTTTACTGTATGTAGAAATGGTAAGTGGAGAAGTAATAGAATTATTGTTGAATCTTTGATATTTTCATCAAAGTCAAGTATAATAGGATTACTGCAAACGTGTTGCTCAGTGATGCGGATGACTCTTTTTAAAACCGTTGTCTCAGCCACTACTAGATTGTAAAATTGCATTGGATTTAGAAAATACATTTTTTCCCCAAATTTTTATTTAAATTCTAGGTAGTTAACATATAGTATAATTTTGTTTTCAGGAGTAGAATTTAGTGATTCATCACCTTCATATAACACTCCAGAAAAATACATTTAAAAGTCTGTCATTCATCCACCCCAAAAGTCCTAATTGAGTGTTTTGTTGAATTATTCAGTTGATAGCTAGTAATCCACCAAATGCTGTTTTTAGGCACCGAAGTTGAGAACTCCCCATTTTTGGAACTATGATGACCTAGAAAACCTAAAAATGTCCTAGTACGAAATATTTAGGAGAGCTGGATGAAATATAACAAATACCTTTCATAGCTATATTCACAAGAAAGTAATCTTGAAAGAATAATAGCAAAGAGGGACACTGAAAGCCAGAACTATACATATATGCTGCCACTGGGTCCGTACTGGGGGAATTTGCTGCTTTATGATCAGTGGGCTTGGGTTTTGACTAAATTGGAGAAGAGATAAAGCTTTGGGTTTTACAGAGAGGGGTGTTGGAACTGAGATTTCCTTATATAACACCTTCAGGCTAACTGAAAGGATAGATTTGGAAAAAATAACTTGTTTATAGTCATAGGAAGAAAATAAGGAAGCTTATATATTTTAGGTTGGGCACAGGTTTAGAGGGGAGTCTTGTTGATAACTTGTTCCAGTGGGCTTGCCTTCAGGTATTTGAGATTTGAATTTATACTACCTGCATGTTCCTGGGTTGGTAATACTCTCAGGGTTCCTGACAGAATCAATTGCAGAACTATTCTGGAGGGACATGCTTGCCACCTAGTCTGCATGGTATTTCTACAGATAACTTTGATACAGAATATCAAACATTCCAAAATTTACAAAGACCCAGAGTAGGCAAACCCCAGCAGGATCAAATCTCACCAACACTTGCGCATTTGAATTATTAGCTGTAACTTTAAGATAGATATGATTTAAATGATTGAAAATTTAAAGAAAAATTTGAAAATATTAGGATAGAACAAAATTATTTAAAAATTTAATAAAAGACCAAGCAAACTTCATGAAAATCAGAGCAAGTAAAGGTACAACTGATGTGTTAAATAGTAGATTAGACATGGTTGAAGAGAAAATCAAGTACCTGCAAAATCAACCTGAGGAAATTACTCAGAAAATAGAATAGAGTGGGAGAAAAGGAAATAACTTGAGATAATAGCTGAATATTTTCCACAAGTGATAAAAGATACAGATCAGCTTCAAGAAACAGAGTGAGTCCCAATCAGGATGACAGTGGGGGCACCTGGGTGGCTCAGTCTGTGAAGCAACCCTCCAACTCTTGATCTCAGCTCAGGTCATGACCTAGTGTTTTGTGGGTTTGAGGTCCACAACAGGCTTTGCACTGACAGCACAGAGCCTGCTTGGGATTCTGTCTCTCCCTCTCTTTGGTCCTCCTCCACTTTCTCTCAAAGTGAAAAAATAAACTTAAAAAAAAAAAAGGATGACAGTGAAACTGCAGAATATCACAAAGAGAAGCTCTTTAAAGGGTGAATGAGAATAGAGATCAATTGGACATGGTTCCTGCTTATATATATAAGCAGATGCTAAAGCTTAGGGTAGATATATATAAGCAGATGCTAAAGCTTAGGGTAGATGACAGTTCAGATTCTTGTTGCAGTGGATTGTAGTAGTCTTTGCTTTGTAACAAACTACCTCAGATCTCAGAACTGAGTGGCTTAAAACAGTTTATTAATTTTTAATGATTTTATGCATTGAGTGGGTTGTTTTGGTGGTCTTGTTTTGGTTCATATAACTTCATTCAATTGATACATTGGCTGAAGACTGAGCTTAATTGGGATGGCTGAGTCTTTTCCTGTAGTCTTTCATCTCAGACTTCGTCACGGCAGCATGGTGGTCCTAGGACAGATGTGGAAGCTATAAGGTATCTTTTAAGGTTAAGGCTTACAAATTACATGGTGTCACTTCTGCCACATTGTATCGATCACAGCAAGTCACAGGGCCAATCCAGGAAATAGACTATATCTCTTGATGGAGGAGCTGTAGAGATACTGTGGCTATATTTTTAATTTTCAACATTAATGCAGTTAGATAAATGCTACGGTAGAGATTAACAAAGGGTGCTATAGAACAAAGGATGGAAACTTGTCTCAGCTTGGGGGAGGAGTCTGGGAAAGCTTCTTGGAGAAGGTAATGCTTTAGTTAAGCCCTTTAAAGAAGAGCTTTATATGATGATGTAGTTATAAAAAACACAGGTATTTATCTTCATAAAGTGTTTTGACAATTCACATCAAAATCGGAAAACTTTCATAAATTCAGAACATGTTGTATTTTCTCTACCTGACTCCTCTTGTGTAGGAATATTATACCCTTAGCTCTTAATCAAAGATACTCTATAAATCTTGGTTGGGAGTACATTGATGAGCCAATACTTCTTCGGTGAAAAGTTCAGTTAGAGAATTTTTTAATCTTTTTCTTCTTGAAAAATCCACCAAACATTATTTTAGTTGGAAAGAAGTTGCCAACCTGTATTGAAATAGCTGATAAAGAAGTCACCCCTTCTCACTTAGCATTGCCTAAACTAATTTTCTGACTTTGTATCTGATATTACTTGCTTTAGTATCAGGTGATCTTGTCCTCTAATGTAGGTCTTTTATTCAGCAAACAGAGTAACTGAACCATGAACACACAGTTTAATTAAGGGGATCAGGATGATGGTGGGGAGACACATAAGGAACTATGTCATTATAAAATTCATCAAGTACCAGAATATAGATAAGAGCAGATTTATATGAGAACATAATTATTGCCTATTAAAGCGAAGAAAGGTTTCATAGAGTAGGTAACAATTTAGCAAAACCTTAAAGAATGATTAAGAATTACTCAAAGAAGTGAGTCTGTGAAATGTAGAAAAATCAACAGGCTTGAAAAAGGCCTAGGGTTATGATCACTGCATACAGTAGAATTGAACGTGCTTGCTTTCCTTTTTTCTCCCAAATGGACTTTCTGTTATTTGTTTTCTCTAATTATAAAAATAATGTCTGCTTTATACATAAAATTCAGACAGTATGAGACGTAAATAAAACCCAGTCATAATCCTATTATTTATCAACACAATCATAAATATTTTGGGTCTTTCTTAACTTTTCAGGATGAATTTACAAGGTGCTGTTCCTTCTCTTTCCCTTTTTAAGTTAATGTTAGTAATTCCTAATGATAATTTTAGGTTGTTTCTCTGGTCCTTCCTTCATGCAGTAAGATAAAAAGATGGATAGCCAGAACAGCTGCAATTTATAAATGACACAAGGAAATTCAGTGATTTATCAAAGATCGCAGAATGAGTATGTGAGTGGGTTTGAAGTCATTAACAATACTTTCCAGTATCCAAATGGGACTTCTGGTTCTTTTGTGCCTTGCTTTCTGGTAAAACTAAGATTTATGTACTTGTTTCAAGATGCCTTAGCTTTTACACTGAAGCTGAGTAAAATTACTCAGTCTGAACCATTTTCACTTCTATTTTCATTGCAGTCTGACACAAGTAGTGGGAACTGTAGATCATCAGGAATTTGTCTTTAATTTTCTCAACATCTGTGGATATCTCAAGTGCACACTGTCATTTCATAAGCATGCATTTCCTAAGACAAAATCTCTACTGGAAAAAGATCCCAAACTGCCTAACGTAGCTTTGGATAACTGTCAAATCAAGTGGTGCCTAGTTGGTATTGTTGCAGAGAACGGAAACGGGCTATAAAGTTAGAAGTAGAACATTAACACCAGGAAATGACTCTGGCTTTTGCCTTTGAAACGTTTGTCCTTTGCTTCTATAAATGCAGTTTTGCTCTTAAGGAAATAGACCTGTAGCCAATTCTACCCTATAAATTATTACTTTTATTTGATACATTTAGAAAGGACAAGTGTTACTTCAGTAATGGGTCTTACACATAAATAGTAGGTGTGTTCTTAGTTTTCTCTGGATAATGGAAAGTGGAAGAACTGCTTTTTTTTTTTCTTGTTGTTGTTGTTGTTACTTGGTTTTTCAAACCTCCTCTCCAGAAGGTGGGTCAGAATTTATTTAGAAATAGCTGAAAGTGGGGGTTGCCTGCTGGCTCATTTGGTGGAGCATGTGACTCTTGATCTCAGGGTTGTGAGTTCAAGCCCTACGTTGGGTGTAGAAATTACTTAAAAATAAAATATTTAAGAGGTGCCTGGGTGGCTCAGTTGGTTAAGTGTCCGGTTCTTGATTTTGGCCCAGGTCATGATCTCATGGTTCCTGAGATTGAGCCCCACATTGGGCTCTATGCTGACAGCGCAGAATCTGCTTGGGACTCTCTGTCTCTCTTTCTCTGCCCCTTCCTGCTCATGCTGTCTCTGAAAATAAATAAACTTTAAAAAAATAAAATCTTTAAAAATAAAAGCTGAAAGTGATACTAATTGTATGCTTACTAATTGACAGGTACTGTGATGTAGAAATGAGATAATCCCTGTAAAAATCATATATAATGCCTTAATTATAAATAATAAATGCCCAGTAAGCATATTATTATTGTATCATTGAATCCTCATGACATGACAGTCCTATGAGATAGATATTAACACTTTCATTTTAGAGATGAGGCAGTTGTGGCTCCCAGAGGGTAATTTGCCCACAGCCAACAGTTAGTATCAGAGCCATGTCCCAAATTCAGCTCTTACCGTGGAGCCCAGGATTTAAGTACAGGCTGCTGTTCACATGGTCTGTATGTGAATGGTGACCCCTGGAGTTGTGCCATAAGCCAGCTCTTGTGCCCACTGTTTTTACTACCACCCTGCTTTATAAGCAGAATTATGAATAAATCACTTGCCATGCAGTCTCTGTCCTTACAAACATTTATGTCTGCGTTTACAGTAGCTGCTAAATTGGCTACTTTATATTTATTGGGTTTTTTTTCCCTCAATTCAGGACTGTTTCTTAAAGTATTCTCCCCTCCTCCTCTTAATCTAGTTTACACAGAGATGAACATAAATCTGAATATGACCATTGATTTATCCATACATACCTGCTTTGCTTTTTTTATTTTTATATTTCTGTTAAGTTAGAAGTCTTTGTTGGGCTTCAAAATAAAATTGTTTTGTAGCATGCTAATTGGTCTTGCCCAGTATTCTTAGTAAATGTTAAACCTTTAATGATTCTCAGAATAATAGAAAATGATGCTTTGTTTTTGTTGTATTTAAGTAAACAAAGCTAAAATAAAGCATTCAGATTTCATTTTTTATAACTCAAAATCTGTAGAGTATCCAGTATCAAAATTGGTAAAATAATACTACTTTGGCTTCTATTCTTTACATTTATAAAACTCAATTCAGTAAACCTATATTGCAGGTACACTGTGCAGTGAATCTATCCAAAGCTTTGGGAATAATGTAAAGATGCCTTAAGAAGCAATCCCTGCCACCTAATCCAGACTGGTTCAAGGTCTGGTTCTATAAAACATGTATGCTCATATGGTAGCACTCCCTAAGGAGGGACTAATTAAACCCCATATAGTGGGGTTAAGATTTCCCAGAGGAGGTAACAGAATTTAAGCTTGTTCTTAACAGAAAGGAGAAGGAGAAGAGGACTTTCTAGGAAAGGGAACAGTCTATAGAGTCTTGATGCTTGAAAGTTTATGGTATGTCTTAGGGAAGTTGAGTAATTTGACGTGTCTGGTAAGAGATGAAAGCATAAATTGGGCAGAGTTGTGAAAAATTCATAGAATATAGTTACAAATTTGGGCTTTATCTTATGGAAATTGAGGAAACATGGAAGGGTTTGATCAGAACTAAGGTTTGCAATTGTAACTTGAATGGCCATATGACAGATCAGAGGGGAGAAAGAAAGAAGGCAGGGAAACTCTTACCTTTCCAGTAGACTTATGTAAAATGAAAGAAGCTGTCCTGTGGTATTACCTACATAGAGGGTGGAAAAAATGCACAAGTGAGCAAGGATCAGTAAGCTTTGTGAGTATTGTGGGAATGAGAGGAGTGACGGGTGATTGTGCTCTTCATAGGCTCACTAAGTGGATAGTATTACAATTCACTGATTTAAAACAACAAAGCAACAACAAAGCAAGGGTGGCGCCTTGCTGGCTCAGTCTGTAGAGCATGTGACTCTTGATGTTGGGGTCGTGAGTTTGAGCCCCACAATGGCGTAGAGCTTACTTTAAAAAATAAAAAGAATACAGAAGGAGGATCGGACAGTGAGTTAAGTTTGACACACTAAGTCTGGAATATCTACCTGAAGAATTCTCTCCAGTAGGGAGCTAAGGAAGGGGTTGTAGGTATATATTAGGGATTGTTTGTATATCATTGGCCATAGATGAGGTGGCCACAGGAGAGCCTGTAAAATAAGGTTATTGCCAAAAACAGAACCCTGGATGAATATCTTTTGGGATGCAATAGAAAAAAGTAAATACTTTTGTTCTTTTTTTGTAGAAACCACTTTTTTTTTTTCTAATTTTTAAAAAACAGACTTTATTTTTTAGCGCAGTTTTAGGTTCACAGCAAAACAAAGTACAGAGATTACTTCTATAATCCCTGCTCCCACAAATGCATAGCCTTCCCCACTATCAATATCCCTTTTCTATTTTAAGTTTATTGAGTTAAAGTTTACACACAGTAATATGCAGCCCTTTTAGGTGTATAGTTCTATAAGCTGTAGTGAATATAAACTCTTACATGACAACCACCACAATTAAGATACAGAATATTTTTACTATTCCAGAAAGTTCCTTTGTACTTTTTTTTTAGTGAATCCTCTCATCTCCTTCCTAGCCCCTGACAACCAATGATCTGATTTCCATCGCTATAGTTTGCCTTTTCCGGAATTCCATATAAATGGAACCTTACGGTATGATGGAGTTTTTTGTGTCTGGCGTCTTTTACTTGGAATAATCCATGTTATTGTGTGTATTAATAATTCATTCCTTTTTACTGCTGAGTAGTATGCCATTATATAGCTATATGGCAGTTTATGCACTAAGCAGTTGATAAACATTTATAGTCAGTTTTTGGTGATTATCAATACTGCTATAAACATGCACAAAGAGGCACAGGTGTTAATTTTTCTTGGGTAAATACCCAAGGTTTTCAGTTGTCACGCATCTTTGTGAATTCTTGGTATTCTCAGTATTTTCTTGTTTTTAATTTTAGCCAATCTTATTAGGTGTATGGAGGCATCCTATTGTGGTTTCAGTTTCTCTACTGGCTAATGAATTGAGTTTCTTTCACGTGCTTGTTTGCCACCTTCATACTTTTTTTGGTGAAAATGCCCATTTTTTAAATTGGGTTGCTTGTTTCCTTAATGAGTTATGAGATATTCTGGGTAGATGTATTCTGGGTATAAATCCTTCATCAGAAACATGATTTGCAAGTATATTCTCCAAGTCTGTGGCTTGTGTTTTCATTCTCTTAGTAGTGTCTTTTGAGTAGAAGTTTCTAGTTTTGATAAAGCGTGTTTTATCATTTTTTTATGCTACTTTTTGTATTGTAAGAAATCTTTGTGTCTCAGGATTTTCATAGATTTTCTCCTTTGTTTTTCTTCTGTAGGTTATATAGTTTCAGGGTTTGCATTTAGATTGTGACCCATTTTGCATTAATTTTTGTATATGATGTGAAGTATTAGCTAAGATTCATGTCTTTACATAGGTATGGATGTCAGGCTAATTGTTCTAACACCATTTATTACCTTTCTCCATTGAATTACCTTGCCATCTTTGTTGAAACCAATTGGTCATATATATGTCAGTCTATTTCTGGATTCTGTTTTGTTCCACTGATCTGTATGTCTGCCCTTTACTAATATTGCAGTGTGTTGATTACTTTACCTGAAGCTACATCTGTTTTAGAGATGATTGTGTTATCTGTTAAGAATGCTCTTGGCAGCAAGGAACAGAAAAACCCTGCTTATGGTGGGTTTATTTTGTGTTAATAACAAGAAGTCTAGCAATAAGCGGTTGTTGGTTTATTTAAGCTATTCATCAATACCAGAGGTCAACAAACTATAGTCTGATGGCCTAATCTGGCCTGCCACCTGTTTTGTAAATAACCTGTGGAGGTTCTTCAAAATGCATATGCCCAGCCAGGCTCTACTAAGGTGGGAGGTGAGGGGAGGGAGGAAGGAGCAAATATTTGAATTTTAAAATGCCTCCTGGTAATATTAGTAATTATACTATAGAGTCATGGTTAAGAACCATTAACCTAAGGTTGATTCTTAAGACTGTGGTCCCCAGACTAGCAGTATCACTATCTCCTGGAAATTTTTAAAAAATACACATTATCAGGTCCACTCAGAATTACTGAATTGGAATTCATTTGGGGCCCAACACTTTGCGTCATAAAAATTCTCCACGTGATTCTGATGCATGTCAGAGTTTGAGAGCCTTGAAAGTCATTGTGAATTATTTCCCAGATAAGCCCAGGGAAGACTGTCTTTAGAAAGAAAACAACAGGGTACCTGGCTGGCTCAGTCAGTGGAGCGTACTGCTCTTGATATCAGGGTCATTAGATCAAGCCCCATGTTGGGCATAGAGATTACTTAATAAAAAAAAATTCTTTTAATAAAAAAACAAAAAGCTTAATTGGTTTAAGTATGTGTATTGTAATGTCACAGACAGTAATTCTGAAATTCAATTGAAGGTTCACAAATGATCTAACAAAATTGTTGAGTACTGTCTTGGACCTAATTATCCAAAGCATATGTTGCATTGCTATTTTTAAGCAGCTTTTAAAAATCACATGTTTGCATGTGAACATTTCTTTTTCCTAGTCCTTAAGGAAGAGTTAAGGAAATGGAACACAGTTCTTATGTTTATAGATTTTATAAATGAGAGAAGAATGCAAGATGAACATGTGTAAACACAAAATACAAACATATAAACATGTTTTCTCTCAGGGTTAGGTATATTTTTGTTATTGTCAAATAATATGAAAATGTACGCAGTCTATCCAGCAGAAAACTTGAGTTTAATTACCCTGTATACCAAAGAACAAAATAGTACTTCATAATATGTAAAATGTCTTCTCTTTGATTTAGTTTGCTCTTTTAGTGATGGCTTCCCCAGTTATAATTACTAATTACCTAAACATAGAATTGAATATCTTTTCTCCATCTGTGTTTAGGAAGCTGTAACTACTACTTATGTATGTTCTTTCTCTCCCCTTGGAAAACAGACTATCAAATAGACCATCTTTTATTTACTGCAGGTGATATAGTAATTCTTCTCCAGTTCTGAAAGAATAAGAGGCTAATTGGAACTAAGCTGTGGTTTGTTTTTCAGATGGTTTAAAAACTTGTGAAAGTAGAACTTCTGAAAAAAGAAATTTGATTGCACTTGGATGTGTAAGATCAGGCAGAACAAAGAATTACAATTACTTGACCTGCTTTTTAGTTCCATTAGCAGTGACTGTTAACATAAAATGAAATTCACGGAAATAAACATTGTAACCGAAGCCAAGAGGCTGAACACTTGTCTGGCCTTTATTTCTAAGGCAAGAGTAGCTGACATGTTAAATTTCCTTGGGAAATGTCAGCAAAAAAAGATTTAAAACTGTTTGTTTCTCAATTATAATTTATAGCCAAAGGAACTTGAAGCTTATAGGGTTATAAAACTATGTTTGAACAGGGTTCTTTGGTAGTCCAGAGGTGTCTGTTATTATTGACATTTTCTTCCTAACTTCTGTGTTGATTTTACTGAGAAGACCTCATTCTCTGTAACAATCTCCTAGCCCCACCCATTTTAACTTTTTGTCAGGTTTAGTCTTCAGAAACCCTCCTAAATCAGCCCCCTTTTTTGATTATGACTTTTCCTAAATTAATTCCTTTGTTAAAATTTTTTTTAGTGTTTCTTGAATAAGCATTTAGTGACATTGCTGGGTTTTGTCACTTGTGGTTTTCCTTAGCATTGGAAAGCATTACTTCCTTGTTGAGCAACTAATAATAAACCATCATGACTCTAGACAAATAAATACTTGACATTACTGAAATGGAGTGCTTCTGTTGCTCAGGGCCATTTTATATGTACAAGCTTTATTCAGGTGTCTCAGAACTTTAAGAAACTGTTAATATCAGAGAAGCCTTCCTTAGACTTATTTATAGTAGGAATGGTAAAATACATGTGAAAATTTATTACCTACTAAGTCTGTTTCTATGATAACTTTGCAAGCGAACACATTTTCCCTTTTTCTTAAGGATGAGTGAAGCCCCTAAAGATAATCCCATTAGCAGCGTTATTTCTCAGCAGAGAAATAAAATTATGAATATTTTCATTGCTAGTTGAGGACACTGTAGAAAACTTCCGTTTTATCGCCATAATTTTATTTAAAATTTTTTAAAATTTACATCCAAGTTAGTTAGCATATAGTGCAATAATGATTTCAGAAGTAGAATCCAGTGATTCACCCAACAAGTGTCTTCCTTAATGCCCCTTTATCCATTTCTAATAACATTGACAGACTATCACATACATTTCCGGGCATTACTCTCAAATTCACTATACACTTTTTCATGAAAAACTGTATGTATTAAGGGAGCAGCTGCAGCTCTTACTGCAGATCTTGATTTATTCTGTTTTTAAAAAACATTCAGAAGATATCTTTGTATCAAAAGAAATGCTGACGATCTCTAGAATGTGGACCCATTTGAATTAGTACTGGCCTGTCTTTCACACTTTGATGATTGCATGTATTTGTGACCCTTAGATTATAGGGAATGGAAGTGAACAGCAGCTGCAAAAAGAGCTAGCAGATGTTCTGATGGATCCTCCAATGGACGACCAGCCAGGGGACAAAGAACTTGTGGAAAGGTCACAACTGGATGGTGAAGGAGATGGACCTCTTTCTAACCAACTCTCAGCTTCATCCACCATTAACCCTGTGCCATTAGTAGGCCTCCAAAAACCAGAGATGAGCTTGCCAGTGAGACCTGGACAAGGAGGTTAGGATTGCTGCATTGCTTGCTTTACTGAAGGTTAATGTTTTTATTATGTGAGTGTCCACCCTATACTAGGTTTGATTCAGAGCAGGCAAAAAACATTATGTGTTTTCTAGAATCTTCAGATTTTAGATTTAAGGGGTTGTGTGAGGGGTAGGTATCTGTACCATTCTGATTTCCCTTTAAATGTGTATCATTTATATCAAAGAGATAACAGTAGTTAAATGACATTGAGGTCGTCTTATTTCAGAATGTTTCAAGATTTTTCCAAGAAAGAAAGAATTTGAGTACAGTGTTGGAGATGTGGAAGAATAATGCTTGGGAAGAGATACTTGTTCCAGGCCTGAAAAGCTCTTTGGGAGTAGTTGCCAGGTTGAAAAAGGGAGGCAAAAGGCACCACAGAGGAGGAATAGGGCAGTTATAAAGGCTCACTGGGAAAGTAGAGTGTTAAAACTGTAGAGCTTTGTTGGGAAAGGGAAAGCAGGGCCATTGAGAAAACATAATAAAGTGGCTAAGATGATGAATGAGAGAAATAAAGCAGTGCAGATCAGAAAGACAGAGATAGGATTTTTCAGAGTGATAAAATATTAAATGTTATTTTTTTACTTAAATACAAATTATAAAGTCAAAAAAAATTAGAAGAGGCAGAAATACAAATCAGATCTAACCTCAGATCACATTTTAAATTTGGGATTAACAGTAAAGCAATTCCTAAAAATTTTGGTGTCAGTGACAGAGTTTTAATATGAAATTTCTGACTTCAATGGGCATTTATTGTGGGGCAATGAAATATTATCTCATTAGTACCTTATTGTAGAACCTAAATGTAACCTGTAGATTTTTACTTGGTGTTCATGTCAACAAAATATCAGAATGAAAGTAACCCTCTATTAACATTTCTTTCAGATTCCGAAGGGTCAAGTCCTTTCACACCAGTGGCTGATGAGGACAGTGTAGTTTTCAGCAAACTAACTTATTTAGGCTGTGCCTCAGTAAATGCTCCCAGGAGTGAAGTGGAAGCATTAAGGATGATGTCCATCTTAAGAAGCCAGTGTCAGATTTCACTAGATGTAACCCTTTCGGTGCCGAATGTATCTGAAGGAACTGTGAGGTAAGACCAGCTTCCTGAAATGTTTGTACCATTGGATCAGATTTCTGACCTATAGATTTAGAAATAATAATGAACAAAATACATAACTTCTTATTCATGTAATGTTTCATTCTTCTGGCACTTGTGTTATCTTGTCTTCCAGGGATTGTGATACTTGTGCAAATTAGTCACTCATTAGAACAGTTTTTTTATATACATTTCCCCATGCCAATTATGTGTAGTACATTAAAAATTTAAATGTTTGGGGATTAATTAAAATATGTTGGCCTGAAAATATGCCTAATAAATTTATTTATATTTTCCCTGTTCCACCATACAAATACTAGCTTGACACATTAGTTCAGTAAGAAGTTTAATATTGAATCTAACTGAACATATTAGAATCAATAATATTAACATTATCAGAATCAACACTTTTTTAAATTTTTTTTTTATTTTTTAAAATTTATTTATTTATTTTTGAGAGACAGAGACAGAGCGTGAGCTGGGTAGGGGCAGAGAGGGAGAGACAGAATCGGAAGCAGGCTCCAGGCTCTGAGCTGTCAGCACGGAACCCGATGCAGGGTTCCAACTCACCACAAGATCATGACCTGAGCCAAAGGTGGATGCTTAACCAGTTGAGCCACGTAGGCACCCCTTTCTTCAATTAGTTTTATATTATGAATCTCTTTACATATCAGTAAATTTGTGATGGTATATGATGGATTATTTAGAAATCACCAGTCTCTGGAGCACCTGTCTGGCTTAGTTGGTGGAGTGTGGAACTCATGATCTCCGGGCTGTGAGTTTGAGCCCTACATTGGGTGTAGAGATTGCTTAAAAAAATATAGTCTTACAAAAACAAAAAAAAGAACCAATCTTTTATATTAGACATTTTAGTGTTGTTGTTGTTGTTTTTAATGAGAAAAGTACTAATAATGGCTAATATTAAGCTTTTATTAAATGGGTACGTAAGTGCTTTACCTATAATTCTCCTATAAATAGTTATGTTTGAGCTAAATTTTTGTATGTTTGAAATTTCCTTAGGATAAATTCCTAGAAGTAGACTTACTGAGTCAAAAGGTTTCCCCATTTTCATTGTTTTTGATACAATGCCAAATAGCCATCTAGAAATATTGATCTGTTTTGTATTTTTATCAGCATTGTATGAGAATATCTGTTTCTGTGCCCCCAGAAGCATTTTGGGTTTTCATGGTAGTAGAATCGTACCTATATGTGGATAATAGTAGGTTACTTAATATTTAATATTTCATTTATCTGCATGTATAATTCTTCTTTTGAGTTTTTAAAGAACCATTGCACTTAGACTCACAAATCCTAATTTTAATGGTATTTATTAATGTGAAACTTTTTTTTTTTAATGTCTGTTTATTTTGAGGGAGAGAGAGAATCCCAAGCAGGTTCCACAATGTCGGCACAGAGCCCAACATGGCTCTCACAAACCGTGAGATGGTGACCTGAGCTGAAAACAAGAATCAGACGCTTAACCAACTAAGCCACCCAGGCACCCCTAATGTGAAACTTTCAGTAAAATTTGTTCAGCTCTCATTTCTGTATGCTTCTTAGTCAGTAGTCATGCCCAACTGAAGTTATACTTTGTTCTGATATATTTTAATTCTATAAATATGCAAAAGCAATTTCTCTTGCCCTATGTTTTCAAAGTTTTTATCTTATCACAGTGCCTTTGAATGTGAATTGGGTTCCCTTCCTATGTGTTTGCATTACACACAGGGACCCCTGGGGTTTCCCCATCCATGGCCTTGCCCATTCAGTGTTGAAATTGCCGTTTCTTTTCATTCCTTTCATATTTATGTCCTCATTGTCCAGGGCAGAGCCTGGAATGTTGTAGGTATCACAGAAGTATTATTGAACCAATACATTTTTGAGTGAATGACACATCTTTGATTTTCGTAATGATGTCCTTTGATTCTAGTAATTATCTTTTTTGTAGATATTAACGTTTTGTACAGTCTCTCTTATTTGCCATGAATCAGAAGAACATGTTTCATTATGAGAAAGCACATCAGTTTTTTTTTTTTTTGTTAAGTTTATTTATTTATTTTGAGAGAGACAGGCGATACGAGTGGAGGAGGGGCAGAGAGAAAAGGAGAGAGAGAGAATCCCAAGCAGGCTCCATGCTGTCAGTGCAGAGCCTGACACAGGGCTCGCACTGACAAAACCGCAAGATCATGACCTGAGCTGAAACCAAGAGGTGGACACCTAACCCACTGAACCACCCAGGCAGGTGCCCCAGCACAGCAGGTTTTTTATTCTTTTTTTTTTTTAATGTTTATTTTATTTTTGAGAAAAAGGGAGACAGAGTATAAGCAGGGGAGGGACAGAGAGAGAGGGAGACACAGAATCCAAAGCAGGCTCCAGGCTCTAGGCTCTGAGCTATCAGCACAGAGCCTGATATGGGGCTTGAACCCCTGAACCATGAAATCATGACCCAAGCCGAGGTTGGATGCTTAACCAACTGACCCACCCAGGCACCCCAGTTTTTTATTCTTTAAAAAAAAATTTTTAATGTTTATTTTTGAAAGAGAGAGAGAATGTGAGCAGGGAAGGGGCAGCGAGAGACAGGGAGACACAGAATCCAAAGCAGGCTCCAGGCTCTGAGCTGTCAGCACAGAGCCCGACGTGGAGCTCAAACTCAAGGACCTGAGCCAAAGTCGAACATTTAACCGACTGAGCCACTCAGGCGCCCCAGTTTTTTATTTTGTTTTTTATTTTATTTTGTTTTATTTTATTTTAATTTTTTCTCATGTTTGTTTATTTTTGAGAGACAGCATGAGCAGGGGAGGGGCAGAGAGAGAGTGAGATACAGAATCAGAAGCAGGCCCGATGTGGGACTCGAACTCATGGAACGTGAGATCATGACCTGAGCTGAAGTCGGTTGCTTAACCGACTGAGCCACCCAGGCACCCCTATTTTTTTAAATAAGAAAGAAGATTAGGTTATTTTTTAGGAGGTAATGAAAAGCACAGCTTTAATGATTCATTTTGGTACTCTAATTTACCCATTGATCTAGTCTTTATTTACATACAGACTATATAAGAAACATGTACTTATTGTTTATGTCTTTCTGATTGCCTCTCTAAAAGTATAAGATTATATAGGTTTTAGTACTGTGGAATTATGTATTAATAACTTCAGTAATCCACATATGACTTATTTATCAAGACTAAAAATTAATATAATTAGCATACCAAAAATGGTTTATATGATCTTGATAGAAAGGGGAGTCTTGAATCATAATATGGATAACAGTGAAAATAGTCCATAATCCCTCTAAGCTCTTTATATCTTTTTTTTAACCAAACAGACTCTTAGATCCTCAGACAAACACTGAAATAGCAAACTACCCTATCTACAAAATCCTGTTCTGTGTCAGAGGGCATGATGGAACTCCTGAGAGTGACTGTTTCGCTTTCACTGAAAGTCATTACAATGCAGAGCTCTTCAGAATACACGTCTTCCGGTGCGAAATACAAGAAGCTGTAAGTCCTTACGAGAACTGTCTGCAAATGAAACTTCACCTGTACCCTCACTGTGTTGAAGTTATTGTAGTGTTTATTATGGTCACTTAAAAGCCAAATGAAATTCTGTGCTAATGTTTTATTTATTCCAGCCTGATGGGCTGAAATATAAAGAAACTAGAAGTTTGGGGAACCATAGTCTTCTTGCTGAGAGTGTCAGAGACCAGGGCTGCTTCTTGATTGGCTTAAATGGGCATCTTGGTTTCAGCAGTCACACATTAACAAACTGTTCTTTTAAAGCTAATTTTGTAGGATTATTTTTTATAATAAAGATATTCAGATCATCTCTAACAATTTAGGAAATTATTTTTCAGTTGGATTTCTCTTGTTCACAATCACTTCTTTTTTAAAAACCCCTTCTCATTTTAATGTTGTTTGCTTTCTAGGCCTAACAAGTTATGATAACTTAGCAAAAGAAATCAATGAGGGAAAGATGTATTACTCCCCCTCCCCACACATACACAAAGCAGGTAACCTTCAGCCTTAATAAAAGTATTTTATTTCTTGTGATAACAGCCTAACACATCTGTTGTAGGTCAGCCGGATACTTTACAGTTTTGCTACTGCCTTCCGCCGTTCTGCCAAGCAGACCCCACTTTCAGCAGCTGCTGCACCCCAAACTCCTGACAGTGACATCTTTACATTCTCTGTGTCTTTAGAAATAAAAGAAGATGATGGTAAAGGTTATTTTAGGTAGGGTATTTTATTCTATTTTTTTAAAGTGTGTATTAAAATGCTACATCATTTGTGGTTCACAAATGTCATATAACTTTCATAGTATAAAATGACTGCTTTTATAGGTAGAGTTTTTTATTTTGTAAGTGATAAAGAAAAAAATAGATTTGCAGAGGAAAGATTTTTTACTATTAAAAATGTTTTAGATTTTAATTCCAGTATAATTAATATACAGTGTTATGTTTCAGGTGTACAATATAGAGATTCAAAAATTCTGTATATTACTCCATCAGTGCTCATCACAATAGGTGTTCTCTTAATTCCCTTCACCTATTTGACCCATTCCCAGCTCCCCCATCCCACTGCCAGCCACCACTCCACTGGTAACCATCATTTTGCTCTCTATAGTTTGAGTCTGATTTTTCGTTTGTCACTTTTTTTTCTTTGTTTTGTTTCTTAAATTCCACATAGGAGTGAAATCATATGGTATTTTTCTTTCTCTAATTTTGGAAACAGCCCAAGTGTCTATCAATAGGTTGAATGGATAAAGAAGAGGTGGTGTATATATATGTACATATACACACACAAAATGGTGTATACATACATGCATGCATATAAGGTGGTATACATGTGTATATTTATACATATATATGTTAGAATAGTACTCAGCCATAAAAAAGAATGAGATCTTGCCATTTGTAACAACATGGATGGATCTAGAGGGTATAATGCTTAAGTGAGATATGTCAGTGAGAGAAAGACTGATTTCTTTCTTTTCATTCTTTCTTTTTTTTTTTTTTTTTTTTGGCTGAGTAATATACCATAGAATGAATGTGTGTGTGTGTGTTGTGTATGTATTGTATACACAACACGCGCACATATATGCACATATGTATACATACATATACACACCCTACATCTTCTTTGTCCATTCATCTATTGATGGACACTTGGCCTGCATCCATAATTGGGCTGTTGTAAATAATGCTGCAGTAAACATAGGAGTGCCTATATCTTTTTTAATTAATGTTTTCATATTCTACGTGTAAATACCCAGTAGTGGAATTACTGGATCATTTGGTAATTCTATTTTTAATTTTTTGAAGAACCTCCATACGGTTTTCCATAGTGGCTGTACCAGTTTGCATTCCTACAAACTATTCACAAGGGTTCCTTTTTCTCCATATCCTCGCCAGCACTTGATAGTTCTTGTCTTTTTTGATACTAGCCATTCTGACATGTGTGAGATGATCTCATTGTGGTTTTGATTTGCATTTCCCCGATGATTAGTTATGTTGAGCATCTTATCATATGTTTGTTGGCCACCTGTATGTCATTACTTTTTATGTCTTCTACCCATTTTTAAATTGGATTATTTGCTTTTTGGGTGTTGAGTTGTATAAGTTCTTTATATATTTTGGATACTAAACCTTTATTGGATATATGTCTTTGCAAATATCTTCTCCAGTTCAGGAGGTTGTCTTTTAGTTTTGTTGATTGTTTCCTTTGCTGTGCAGAAGCTTTTTATTTTGATGTAGTCCCAATAGTTTATTTTTGCTTTTGTTTCCCTTGCCTCAGGAGGCATATCTAGAAAAATATTGCTGTGGCCCTGTGTCAGAGAAGTTACTGCCTGTGCTGTCACCTAGGATTTTTATGGTTTTAGGTCTCACATTTAGATCTTTAATCCATTTTGAGTTTGTTTTTGTGTATGGTGTAAGAAAGTGGTCCAGTTTCATTCTTTCACATGTTGCTGTCCAATCTTCCCAGCATGATTTGTTGAAGAGACTGTCTTTTTCCCATTGTATATTCATTCCTCCTTTGTCAAAGATTAATTGACCATATAATTGTGGGTTTATTTCTGGGCTCTCTATTCTGTTCCATTGATCTATGTGTCTGTTTTTGTGCCAGTACCACACTGTTTTGCTTACTGCAGCTTTATAGTGTATCTTGAAATCTGGGATTATGATACCTTCACTTCTGTTCTTTTTCTTTTTTCAAATGTAAATTTTGAGAGAGCAAGAGCACACGCGTGTGAGCGGGGATCGGGACAGAGAGAGAGAATCCCAAGCAGATCCCAAATAGATTGAGCAGGGCTAGATCTCAGGAACTGTGAGATCATGACCTGAGCTGAAATCAAGAGGCAGATACTTAACCGACTGATCCATGCAGGCTCCCCTTGTTCTTATTTTTCAAGACTGTGCTGGCTATTCAGAGTCTGTTGTGATGCCATACAAAATTTAGGACTAATTTTTCTAGTTCTGTAAAAAATGTTGGTATTTTGGTAGAGACTGAATTAAATCTGTAGATTGCTCTGGACAGTATGGACATGTTAACATTTGTTCTCTCAGTCCATGAGCGTGGAATGTCTTTCCAGTTATTTGTGTTGTCCTCAGAGTACAGGGCTTTCACCTCTTTGGTTAAGTTTATTCCTAGGTATTTTATTATTTTTGGTGCAGTTGTAAATGGGACTGTTTTCTTAATTTTGCTTTTCCAGAGACAATATTTGAAGAATTTTGAAGCTATTAAAAAAAATTCTTTCATGTGGGAAAATATGTCCTATTACCATGTTCTTTTAGACTGCTGATGTGAAATATGACAGAAGCTAAGCCTGCTGGATTTGTAGCTGCTTTTGTTTTGCTGGGTTTTTTGGTCTTATTGGCTGGTTACTTTGTTTTAATAATCTAAAGATCTTAAGGCTGTTGAAATCAAGTTTTACTATTATAGTTTATCTGTATACATTGGAAGAGAAGAAATGAGGTATGTGTGTCTGAAGTCTTAACCTTGCAGATAGGGTCAGAAATAACTGGCTTGGGGTTTTAGGTATAATGATAATTCTTGGTAGTGAAAAGAACTCTGGGACAGAAATAAAAACTTTAGTTTAATTATTGTTACTATTAACACTGTGGCCTTTTCCAAGTTTCTTTATATCTCCTGGCAGTGGTTACCTTATCTATAAAATGAGGTGGCTAGATTCTAAAGTCCTTTCTAACTTTAAAATACTGTGGTCACAAGGTGATTGATTTTTCTTTTCCCTCCATAACCCGTATCACACATTGGGTGCTTCCTGGATCATAATTGATTGCTGCATATTAAAGTCTCTTTCCTCCTTGACTACCTCATAAAATGAGTAAAATGGAATTACATCAAAATATGAATGATTTTCTACTAGTTTGCTTTTAAATTAGAAAGCACAATGGCTGGTTCATTTGTTTTGGATAACGCTTGGTCTCCCTGCAGACTTTTGGAACTATCCTGCCATCTGGTGGCAAATTTAGTGTACCGTGCAGCTTCACCTTTGATTTGTTCACTGAAGTATGAGACTTTGCTGTGGTGTGTGCCTTGCCATCAGCTGTGTTTCTGCTCTCACAGCAACCAACACTGGGATGTGCTGCTTCCCACCGAATGCATACCTACCCTAGGAAGTGGAAATTATAATCTACGAACTTTGTAATAGTTATTTTCCATTTTAAGGAACAAAAGTTTCTTTAAACTGCATTTTTTTTTCTTCAGTAAAGATATTTATGTAGATCCTGTTTGTAAATTTCAATTACAAATAGAAACAATTTCTAAGCTCTCTCAGAACCGTTAGGACTAGTTTTCTTCCTTCTGAACTCAGGCATGTTCAAGGTAGATCAGTCATCCCTGTTCCATTCACCCTCATACCAAGGAAATACTATATGGAAATGCTATATAGAAAATTTCTGGATGGTCATTTTGCTCTTCACATTTGTTGGGGCTTTGTTCTGTTTTTGTTAATGTGATTTTATTGAATTTGTAGTTTATAGTAGAAAAGAGTGTTGTGTAGCCTTATTATAATGAACTTGTTGAGAAGTTCTTTATCAGATTGAACTTGCTGAATGCAATTTTTTTTAAACCAGTGATTCTGTAATATCTACAGAATTTATCTACAGAAATAATCACTGAGATACAGAGAGAATTATCAAGATGGTTGCTCCTCTTAACACTATATATAATAACAAAATTAAAAAGTGGAAATTGAATGTTAACCAAAATAGCATGATTAAAGTATGATGCATTTCATAATATTAAGTATCGAAACATTATGTTGTACACCTCAAGTTAACATAATGTTGTATGTCAGTTATATTTCACTAAAAACATAATATAATAGTGCACCCATATGATTTAGCACCTATCCAAAAAATAACAGTATATATAAGTAACCATAGCACAACATAAATTGTGGTTTTACTATAACATAAATATACATAAAGTGCTGTGGCAAGAATTAGTGCTCTTCTTTTCGTCCCTGAAAAAGTATACTTCTTACGTTAATTAAAATTAGAAATCTACTTTCCATTTAGCCCTTGGGAAGATGGAGCATTTTCACTTATACCATTCAAAGCACTTTTTTGTCTCATTTAATCTACCACCTAACCCTATTAGATATGCTGGGTATTTAATATATTCCTTGTTTTATGGGTAAAGAAACCCAGAGAAGTTAAGCCTGGACCTCAGTATTGTAATTTATACAGTAGGAAGTAAATGTGAAATTATTTGGGTGGATCCATTCAGTGATATAATGACAATACTAGAAATACAATCCAGGGGTGCCTGGGTGGCACGGTTGGTTAAGCCACCCATTTCGGCTCAAGTCATGATCTCGGGGTTCACAAGTTTAAGCTCCACATCAGGCTGACACCTCAGAGCCTGGAGCCTGCTTGGAATTCTGTGACTCCCTCTCTCTCTGCCCCTCCCCTGCTATTTCTCTCCCTCACCTCTCTCCTCTCTCAGTCTCAAAAATAAACATTAAAAAAAAAAAAAGAAAAAAAGGAAGAAATTTAATCTAGAGTCCCTGACAGTAATGAAACGAACTTCCACTGCTTAACAGTCTCCACTCTGCTTCCTGTTAATATAGTTTTTCCTTGCACTTCAGCCTTAGGACGCCGGAAGCAACTTTATATCTTTTGTCTTTTTAAATACTGCTGAAAGGTGGGATTATGTGTATTTCTGTGTCAGCACGCACAGAACATAAACACTAGTGTATCTGTTGTCAGTTGAAAATTGATAACCTGTCTATATCCTTATAGGTGAAATTTCTGTCAACCACAAATACTTTTAACAGTTTGGTATGGAGTTTTTCTTTGCAGATGTTTGTCATTTCTAGACTCCTTTGATAAGGTTCTTTGATTTTCTAATCTGTTTCATGCAGTGTTTTTGAGTTAGTTACTGTGTAAGTGCAGATGGTCTTCAAACTAATTTTATTTCTTCAGAGCCACTTTTTAGTTTGAGTAGGTACTCAGAACTCTCATGTAGCCTTTTCTAATATCTTCTAATGGTTCTGCTGCCATTTTTTTTTTGAGTTGTATAGCACTAAGACATAATTTATATTTGCTGCATGTTGGCTGATTGCCATAGGCAGATGTTTGCCTTTGAGAACAAAGGAGCTAGAGCAGGTGGTGTGTGAGAGAGTAGGAGATTATTTTGGTAAACTCTAATTTTAAGAATATTTTCAACTTTTTTCTTAAAGTAATGTTTAACTGTATCATTAGTATTGTTTTTATAATGCCTGCACATGTTTACAGTGTTATCACTGCTTGAGGGAAGTGTTAGGCAACAGCTTACTTTTTGGCCATATCTTATATCTCTGTTATTTTTTGAAGGCACCTTGTTTTGAAATTCAAAGACTCCATGATTAGGTATTTTTTCTTTATTTAAACAAATAAGGCAATAATTATTTATAAAGAAAACCTGACTAAACTGAAAAGAAACTAATGTTTTTTTGAGTGTCTGTGCTAGATGCTATGCTAAGGGCTTTACAAATATCTAACTTAATTTTTACAGCAACAGAAAATTAAAAAAACTAAAGACACATTTTAGGGAGCATAAGAGCGTTTTTTCTAGCTTAAATACATTGTTTAGCGGATTACATACAGTAATGGTAATATTTTCACATTAAGAGGCAGATGATGAGTTTTAAATTTCTGTTATGATTTGAAAACCAGGCACAGAAAAGAATCCTAGATTCAAGAGAAGTTGTTCTAGTATATGTCATAAGAAAATACTTTGCAAAATTAATGAAACATGTTGTCCTACAGTGCAGTTCCTAAGGAGAAGGACAGACAATGCTTTAAACTTCGCCAAGGAACTGATAAAAAGATTGTCATCTATGTGCAACAAACAACTAATAAAGAACTTGCCATTGAAAGGTAAACATTTTTAGTAAATTCAGCTTAAATATAAATTCTAGTTTTTATCAGTCTAGTGGAGTAACCATATACTATATTCAAAAATGTATTTGCAGGGTGCCTGGGTGGCTCAGTCGGTTGAGCATCCAGCTCTTGAATTCAGCTCAGGTCATGATCCCAGAGTCATGGGATTGAGCCCAGTGCTGGGCTCTGTGCTGAACGTGGAGCCTGGTCGAGATTCTCTATCTCCCTCCGCTTTTCTGTCCTGCGCGCGCGCGCGCGCGCTCTCTCTCTCTCTCTCTCTCTCTCTCTTTCTTTAAAAAAAAAAAAAACAAAAAACACACATATATATATATATATTCCCATATATATGAAAAATATGTTATTCTCTGGGGAATTCTTTTGGTTATTGAAGTGAATATTTCATTCACTTTGACTTCTCTCCCATAAATCTGCAGCTAATATGCTGACTTCAACTGTGTGATAATAAAAGCCAAGCAGAATTTGTTTATGTAAATTCAAGAATTAAGGATTATTTGGGCAGTAGTTAATTTATTAATAATTTTAATATGTCCTTTATCCATCAAGAAGAATTTTAGGTGACCTAATTTAAGCATCTTGTTTGTGTTATTTTTTTTCCAAATTTATGTCTCTTCTCTTTTTTTGGCAGGTGTTTTGGTCTTCTCCTTAGCCCAGGAAAAGATGTACGAAATAGTGACATGCACTTGTTAGATTTGGTAAGGATTGCTTTTTTTAAAAAAAATTTTTATTTTTATTTTTTAAATATGAAATTTATTGCCAAATTGGTTTCCATACAACACCCAGTGCTCATCCCAAAAGGTGCCCTCCTCAATACCCATCAACCCCCCTCCCCCCTGCCACCCCCCCATCAACCCTCAGTTTGTTCTCAGTGTTTAAGAGTCTCTTATGTTTTGGCTCCCTCCCTCTCTAACTTTTTTTTTCCTTCCCCTCCCCCATGGTCTTCTGTTAACTTTCTCAGGATCCACATGAGAGTAAAACATATGGTATCTGTCTTTCTCTGTATGACTTATTTCACTTAGCATAACACTCCAGTTCCATCCACATTGCTACAAAAGGCCATATTTCATTCTTTCTTATTGCCATGTAGTATTCCATTGTGTATGTAAACCACAATTTCTTCATCCATCAGTTGATGGACATTTAGGCTCTTTCCATAATTTGGCTATTGTTGAAAGTGCTGCTAGAAACATTGGGGTAAAAGTGCCCCTATGCATCAGCACTCCTGTATCCCTTGGGTAAATTCCTAGCAGTGCTACTCCTGGGTCATAGGGTAGATCTACTTTTAATTTTTTGAGGAACCTCCACACTGTTTGCCAGAGCAGGTGCACCAGTTTGCATTCCCACCAACAGTACAAGAGGGTTCCTGTTTCTCCACATCCTCTCCAGCATCTATAGTCTCCTGATTTGTTCATTTTAGCCACTCTGAGTGGCATGAGGTGGTATCTGAGTGTGGCTTTGATTTGTATTTCCCTGATGAGAAGCGACGTTGAGCATCTTTTCATGTGCCTGTTGGCCATCCGGATGTCTTCTTTAGAGAAGTGTCTATTCATGCTTTCTGCCCATTTCTTCACTGGATTATTTGTTTTTCAGGTGTGGAGTTTGATGAGCTCTTTATAGATTTTGGATACTAGCTCTTTGTCTGATATGTCATTTGCAAATATCTTTTCTCATTCCGTTGGTTGCCTTTTAGTTTTGTTGATTGTTTGTTTCCTTTGCAGTGCAGAAGCTTTTTATCTTCATGAGGTCCCAACAGTTCATTTTTGCTTTTAATTCCCTTGCCTTTGGGGATGTGTCAAGTAAGAAATTGCTGCGGCTGAGATCAGAGAGGTTTTTTTCCTGCTTTCTCCTCTAGGGTTTTGATGGTTTCCTGTCTCACATTCGGGTCCTTTATCCATTTTGAGTTTGTTTTTGTGAATGGTGTAAGTGGTCTAGTTTCATCCTTCTGCATGTTGCTGTCCAGTTCTCCCAGCACCATTTGTTAAAGAGACTGTCTTTTTTCCACTGGATATTCTTTCCTGCTTTGTCAAAGATTAGTTGCCATATTTTTGTGGGTCTAGCTCTGGGGTTTCTGTTCTAGTCCATTGGTCTATGTGCCTGTTTTTGTGCCAATACCATGCTGTCTTGATGATTACAGCTTTGTAGTAGACGCTAAAGTCTGGGATTGTGATACCTCCTGCTTTGGTCTTCTTCTTCAAAATTACTTTGGCTATTCGGGGCCTTTTGTGGTTCCATACAAATTTTAGAATTGCTTGTTCTAGCTTCGAGAAGAATGCTGGTGCAATTTTGATTGGGATTGCATTGAATGTGTAGATAGCGTTGGGTAGTATTGACATTTTAACAATATTTATTCTTCCAATCCACGAGCACGGAATGTTTTTCCATTTCTTTATATCTTCTTCAATTTCCTTCATAAGCTTTCTATAGTTTTGAGCATACATATCTTTTTCATCTTTGGTTAGGTTTATTCCTAGGTATTTTATGCTTCTTGGTTTAAATTGTGAATGGGATCAGTTTCTTTGTCTTTCTGTTGCTTCATTATTAGTGTATAAGAATGCAACTGATTGCTGTACATTGATTTTGTATCCTGCAACTTTGCTGAATTCATGTGTCAGTTCTAGCAGACTTTTGGTGGATGTTATTGGGTTTTCCATGTATAATATGTCATCTGCAAAAAGTGAAAGTTGACTTCATTGCCAATTTTGATGCCTTTGATTTTCTTTTGTTGTCTGATTGCTGATGCTAGAACTTCCAACACTATATTAAACAACAGCAGTGAGAGTGGACATCCCTGTCATGTTCCTGATCTCAGGGAGAAAGCTCTGTTTTTCCCCATTGAGGATGATATTAGCTGTGGGCTTTTCATAAATGCCTTTTGTGATGTTTAAGTATGTTCCTTCATCCCGACTTTCTCAAGGGTTTTTATTAAGAAAGGATGCTGAATTTTGTCAAATGCTTTTTCTGCATCGATTGACAGGATCATATGGTTCTTATCTTTTCTTTTATTAATGTGATGTATCACATTGATTGATTTGCGAATGTTGAACCAGCCCTGCGGTCCAGGAATGAATCCCACTTGATCATGGTGAATAATTCTTTTTATATGCTGTTGAATTCGATTTGCTAGTATGTTGGTGAGAATTTTTGCATCCATATTCATCAGGGATATTGGCCTGTAGTTCTCTTTTTTGCTGGGTCTCTGGTTTCGGAATCAAAGGAATGCTGGCTTCATAGAATGAGTGTGGAAGTTTTCCTTCCCTTTCTATTTTTTGGAACAGCTTGAGAAGGATAGGTATTATCTCTGCTTTAAATGTCTGGTAGAATTCCCCTGGAAGCCATCTGGTCCTGGACTCTGTTGGGAGATTTTTGATAACTGATTCAATTTCTTCGCTGGTTATGGGTCTGTTCAGGCTTTCTATTTCTTCCTGTTTGAGTTTTGGGAGTGTGTGGGTGTTTAGGAATTTGTCCATTTCTTCCAGGTTGTTCAGTTTGTTGGCATATAATTTTTCATAGTATTCCCTGATAATTGCTTGTATTTCTGAGGGATTGGTTGTAATAATTCCATTTTCATTCATGACTTTATCTATTTGGGTCATCTCCCTTTTCTTTTTGAGAAGCCTGGCTAGAGGCTTATCAATTTTGTTTATTTTTTCAAAAAACCAACTGTTGGTTTCATTGATCTGCTCTCCAGTTTTTTTGGATTCTGTATTGTTTATTTCTGCTCTGATCTTTATTATTTCTCTTCTTCTGCAGGGTTTCGGGTGTCTTTGCTGTTCTGCTTCTGTTTCCTTTAGGTGTGCTGTTAGATTTTGTATTTGGGATTTTTCTTGTTTCTTGAGATAGGCCTGGATTTCAATGTATTTTCCTCTCAGGACTGCCTTCGCTGCATCCCAACGCATTTGGATTGTTGTATTTTCATTTTCATTTGTTTCCATATATTTTTAAATTTCTTCTCCAATTGCCTGGTTGACCCATTCATTCTTTAGTAGGGTGTTCTTTAACCTCCATGCTTTTGGAGGTTTTCCAGACTTTTTCCTGTGGTTGATTTCAAGCTTCATAGCATTGTGGTCTGAAAGTGTGCATGGTATGATCTCAATTCTTGTATACTTATGAAGGGCTGTTTTGTGACCCAGCATGTGATCTATCTTGGAGAATGTTCCATGTGCACTCGAGAAGAAAGTATATTCTGTTGTTTTGGGATGCAGAGTTCTAAATATATCTGTCAAGTCCATCTGATCCAATGTATCATTCAGGGCCCTTGTTTCTTTATTGATCCTGTGTCTAGATGATCTATCCATTGTTGTAAGTGGAGTATTAAAGTCCCCTGCAATTACCACATTCTTATCAATAAAGTTGCTTATGTTTGTGATTGATTGTTTTATATATTTGGGGGCTCCCGTATTTGGCGCATAGACATTTATAATTGTTAGCTCTTCCTGATGGATAGACCCTGTAGTTATTATATAATTCCCTTCTTCATGTCTTGTTACAGCCTTTAATTGAAAGTCTAGTTTGTCTGATATAAGTATGGCTACTCCAGCTTTCTTTTGACTTCCAGTGGCATGATAGATAGTTCTCCATCCCCTCACTTTCAATCTGAAGGTGTTCTCAGGTCTAAAATGAGTCTCTTGTAGACAGCAAATAGATGGGTCTTGTTTTTTTTTTTTTTTTAATCAATTCTGATACCCTATGTCTTTTGGTTGGCACATTTAGTCCATTTACGTTTAGTGTTATTATAGAAAGATATGGGTTTGGAGTCATTGTGATGTCTGTAGGTTTCATGCTTGTAGTGATGTCTCTGGTACTTTGTGGTCCTTGCAACATTTCACTCACAGAATCCCCCTTAGGATCTCTTGTAGGGCTGGTTTAGTGGTGATGAATTCCTTCAGTTTTTATTTGTTTGGGAAAACCTTTATCTCTCCTTCTATTCTGAATGACAGACTTGCTGGATAAAGATTCTCAGCTGCATATTTTTTCTGTTTATCACATTGAAGATTTCCTGCCATTGCTTTCTGGCCTGCCAAGTTTCAGTAGATAGGTGTGCCACTCGTCTTACCGGTCTCCCTTTATATGTTAGAGCATGTTTATCCCTAGCTGCTTTCAGAATGTTCTCTTTATCCTTGTATTTTGCCAGTTTCACTATGATATGTTGTGCAGAAGATCGATTCAAGTTACGTCTGAAGGGAGTTCTCTGTGCCTGTTGGATTTCAATGCCTTTTTCCTTCCCCAGATCAGGGAAGTTCTCAGCTATGATTTCTTCAAGTACATCTTCAGCACCTTTCTTTCTTCCTCCTGTGGAATCCCTGTTATACGTATATTATTGTGTTTCATCGCATCACTTAGTTATCTAATTCTCCCCTCATACTACTGGATTTTTTTATCTCTCTTTTTCTCAGCGTCCTCTTTTTCCATAATTTTATCTTCTAATTCACCTATTCTCTCCTCTGCCTCTTCATTCCAAGCTGTGGTCGCCTCCATTTTATTTTGCACCTCACTTATAACATTTTTTAGCTCCTCATGACTATTTCTTAGTCCCTTGATCTCTGTAGCAATAGATTCTCTGCTGTCTTCTATGCTTTTTTCAAGCCCAGTGATTAATTTTATGACTATTATTCTAAATTCTTGTTCTGTTATATTGCTTAAGTTGTTTTTGATCAATTCGTTAGCTGTTGCTTCTTCCTGGAGTTTCTTTTGAGGAGAGTTCTTCTTTTTGTCATTTTGGATAGTCTCTGGGGTGGCACGGAACTGCAGGGCACTTCCCCTATGCTGTCTGGAGTAACTTGTGTTGGTTGGCAGGGCCGCAGTCAGACCCAATGTCTGCCCCCAGCCCACCGCTGGGGCCACAGTCAGACTGGTGTGTACCTTATCTTCCCCTCTCCCAGGGGCAGGACTCACTGTGGAGTGGTGTGGCCCCTGTCTGGGCTACTTGCACACTGCCAGGCTTGTGGTGCTGCTTCTGTGGGATCTGGCGTATCAGCCAGGGTGGATCCGCAAGTTGCACAGGGCGGGGAGGGGTAGGCTCAGCTCACTTTGCCTTCGGTGGTCTGCTGCGGGAGGTGCCCTGTGGCACCGGGAGGGGGGGCAGACCCGTTGGAGGGATGGATCCACATAAGCACAGCGTTGGGTGTTTGCGGGTGCAAGCAAGTTCCGTGAAGGGAACTGGTTCCCTTTGGGATTTTGGCTGGGGATGGCGAGGGAGATGGCGCTTCCTAGCACCTTTGTTCCCCGCTGAGCTGAGCTCTGTCTTCCGGGGCTCAACATCTCTCCCTCCCGGTGTCTTCTTGCCCTCCCTGCTCTCCGAGCAGAGCTCTTGACTTATAACATTCCAGATGTTAAGTGCCACTGGATGTCAGAACTCACTCCATCTGGCCCCTCTGCTTTTGCAAGCCAGACTTGGGGGCTCTGCCTTGCCGGGTGGGCTGCCCCTCCACCGCCCGGCTCCCTCCTGCCAGTCCGTGTAGTGCGCACCGACTCTGTGCCCTTCCTGCCCTCTTCCGGGGGCCTCTTGTCTACGCTTGGCTCTGGAGAGTCCATTCTGCTAGTCTTCTGGCGGTTTTCTGGGTTATTTAGGCAGATGTGGTGGAATCTAAGTGATCAGCAGGACGAGGTGAGCCCAGCGTCCTCCTACGCCGCCATCTTCCTCTTTGTACCCTGTCTTTCTGTCCTGGAGGAGGCCTTCCAGAGAAACAGGCACCCCACAAGTGCTAAAGCCATGAGCTCTGTCCAAGTCAGAGTTTGAGGTGTGGCGTTCTCCGCCCAGTCCGCATGGGCTTGTTGTTCCTCAAAGTGGGTGTGAGCCCTGCCCCCTACACAGGCTGCTGCCTTGTGACTCCCACATCTTTTTTTTTTTTTTTTTTAAGGTAATATACTATTTCCTTGATAACGTTTTCACTTTATCTCAGCCTGAATTTGGTGTTAAAGCACGTTTATCAAAGTGTTCTTGTGAGCTATAATAGCAGTAAACAAAGATAAGGGTATTTCCTTATTTCTGAATTGCTATTTACTAGTCTGGTCTTAGACCCATTTAGTCTTAACCTTGGTTTCTTGACTGTATAATAGTGAATAATCCTTGTTTATAATTTAGGGTTGAAGTGGGAGTCAGAAAATTCGTGAGAGAAGTGTTTACAAACTACTGTGAATTTTATAAAAGTCGGTGGTATTAGTATTGTTGCTTTTATGTGAAAATCTTTATTTTCAAAACTAAAATTTATGTGATAATTATTCACTTGACAACAGAATTCAGCATAGATTTAGGTGGTTAAGTTTCTCTGATGTTTGTACAATTTGATACGATCTACAAGCATTTACTTTATAACTTTCAGGAACAATTATATAAACAGTTGGCACATCTTTAATTTTAACTGTAATTAGTGTCATTCACATATATTTCTACCTTTTTAAAAAATATCTGACCCTTTTTCATACTATATTTTTGCAATTTCTCTATTTTCTAAAGGCAGCAAAATGGCAGTTAGCAGTTGACTTATTTTGGCATTTATGTTTGTTTTTATTCTTTTCTTCAGGAATCTATGGGCAAAAGTTCTGATGGAAAGTCCTATGTCATCACTGGGAGTTGGAATCCAAAATCTCTGCCTTTTCAAGTTGTAAATGAAGAAACTCCTAAAGGTGATGCAGATTGCTGACACCATGAACAGAAATTTTAGTCCCAAGAAGATACCCAAACCTTAGGACCACTTATTTCACAAATATCCAGTGTTTTTTTTTAATTGTAGTGAAACCAAAGAATTTGTATAGGTCTTTGAGGTTGTTATGAAATTTAACTGTAAACAAAGTATCATTTTTCCCCACTTATTTCCCCCCCTTAATTTTTCCCTTTCCTGCTTTTTTTCTGCTTATGTATTTATTTGTATACAAAATTCTAAGTTTTATTTATTTTTGTAGCGATAATATGTGCATATA
The DNA here is from genome assembly GCF_018350215.1 of Panthera leo. Taxonomy (NCBI): domain Eukaryota; kingdom Metazoa; phylum Chordata; class Mammalia; order Carnivora; family Felidae; genus Panthera; species Panthera leo. The sequence goes on from NC_056691.1 coordinate 81,928,337, forward strand.
TGGTTAAAAATTAAAAGGATATGTAAGGAAAAGTAGAAGTCTACCACGGTCCTCAGGGCCCCGTCCCAAGGGGACCACTGTGACCAATTTTTTATGTAGATTTTCAGATACTCTGTGCTCAAGGTGTTTCATCCTCCTCATGAATGTCATTTAGTGGCTGTATAATATTCTGTCCTGAAAAATGTAACCTTGTAGTGCCTCTTATTGAGCATTTAATTTCCCCTTCATTTTTTCTTGTTATTCACAGCACTATAGGTAAATGGATAAATCAACCAAGATTTTAGAAATTGAGAATCCCCTGTATGGGTAAGAGTGGCATGAATAGGCCGTGTGCACTTTTACAAAACAATCTGACAGTATGTTTCATAAACTTTAAAGTATCTAATGCTGTCACTAGTTCCAAGGAGTGTACCCAAGCAAAGAATTCTCAATACAGAAAAAGAATTTTCAAAACAGTAATTTATGTGATTATTTTAGATTTGTATTTAATTGATGTATTACTTTAAGGTATCTTGAAAGTTTGTTACAAAAGTGATTTAACAATAATTGTATGAGCAAATGTATTTCCATTTTTTTATTTGCTTTTCCCCTCTCTTTCTAGATAAAGTGCTATTTATGACCACAGCTGTTGATTTGGTAATAACAGAAGTACAGGAGCCTGTTCGATTTCTCATAGAGACAAAAGTCCGTGTTTGCTCACCTAATGAGAGATTATTCTGGCCCTTCAGCAAACGTAGTACCACTGAAAATTTCTTTTTGAAACTAAAACAGGTACTATTCTTTTTTGTAACTATGGGAGGGGAGTAGATAAGAAAGGAGAAACTGTTTTTGAAGCTGATTTATCATTATGCTGTCCCTTAGATCTTTAAGCAGTCACATGTATTTTAAACATACTAAGAGGAAAAATTGCCTTTTATTTTTACCCACCTATCTATCATTTTTTTTGCTCTTCAATTCTTCCTGAAGAACCAAATTTCTGTCCGATTTCACTTGCCTTCAATCCAAAGACCTTACTTTAGCATTTCTTTTAGTGCTGATCTACTAAAGGCATAACTCGTAGAGGAACTTCCTTTTTTAAAATTTACTTATTCTCAAGTTAGTCAACACGCAGTGTAGTCTTGGCTTCAAGAGTAGAACCCAGTGATTCATCACTTACGTATAACACAGTGCTCACCTCAACAAGTGCACTGCTTAATGCCCATCATCACCATTTCCCCCATCATCACCATTTCCCCCATCATCACCATTTCCCCCATCCCTATCAATCCTCAGTTTGTTCTCTGTATTTAAGAGTCTTTTATGGTTTGCCCCTTTCTGTTTTTATCTTATTTTTCCTACCCTTCCCCTATGATCATCTGTTAAGTTTCTCACATTCCACATGTGAGTGAAATCATGTGATACCTGTCTGACTTATTTTGCTTGGCATAATACCCTCCAGTTCCATCCACATTGTTGCAAATGGCAAGATTTCACAGAAGAACTTCTTTATCTGAAAATGTTTTTATTTCACTTGCATTCCAGTGGGATATTTTCACTGGCTGTAGGATTCTGTGTTGACATTTTTTTTTTTCAGCACTGTGAAGATGTCATCCCACCATCTTCTGGCTCTCATTGTTTTTGATGTGAAGTCAGAATGCATTTGTATTGTTCCTCTGTATGTGATGAGTCATTTTTTTCTGGCTGCTTTTAAGATTTTTTTTTATCTTTGGTTTTCAGGCATTTAAATATGATGTGTCAGGTGTTTTATTCTTTCTTATCTTCCTTGGGATTTGCTGAGCTTCTTGAATTTTTAAATTTATGTTTTGTTTTGTTTACCAGTTTTGAGGGAAATTTGGTCTTTCAACCTTTTATCTGGCCCCATCTCTCTTTTCTCTCATAGGATTCAAGTTACATATATTTTAGTCCTTTTGATATTATCCCACAGATCTCTGTTTTGTTTTTTGTTTTTTGTTTTTTAATTTATTTATTTTTTCTGTTTTCTTCGGGTATAGGAGACTCTGTTTTGCTCTATCTTAAAGTCGGTTTGCCCCTCCCCCCCCTTTTTTTTTATCATCCCCAGTTTGCTGTTAAGCCCATTCAATGAATTTTTTTACATTTCAGATCTTATATGTCCATTTGCTTTTTTTATACTTTCTTATGAGATTTCTTTGTTCTTTTAAGCAGATTTTCTCTTACATCCTTGAGCATGTTTATAATATTCTTTAAAAATTCTTAACTGCCGATTCTAATGTCTGGTGAGTCACATTTTCCTTTTTCTTTGTCTAGTAATTTTGTATTGTGTAGTAGACATTTTCAGTAATAGATTGTTATGGTCTGTTATGTTGTGGTCTCTTAGTTTAAGAAAAAAATCTGTCATTTAATTTGGTCAAAGTCAAATTCCATTCTCTTTTTCCTGTGGTGGGCAGCAGGTGAACTGTTTCCTTCTTTTAGCTTCTCTTGACTTCAGTTGCCCCACTACTTCTCCCTTTTTTGCTTTCCTTTGTATCAAAACTTATTGAAAAAAAGCAAGTTCATAGTGACCTAAATTGCTAAATCTGTGATCAGTCTGAGTTTTCATCTTCCTTGGCCTGTCAGCAGAATATGATACAGGTGATCACTCCTGCCTTCTTATCCCTCTTTCACTGTCACTTTCAGGACATCTCCAATTTACCATGTCCAAGAAGATAGCATTATTTCACCTCCCAACCCCCAAAATACTTTACTTGTCTGTCCTTACTATTTCAGTTCATGGATATCTTCTCCTAATTATTGCTTAGGCCAAGAATTTTACTTTTATTTTTTTTATTTTTATTTTTTTATATCTTTTGATTATTCATAAAATTTTTTTAATGTTTATCTATTTTTTGCGAGAGAGAGAGAGAGAGACAGAGCGCAAGCAGGGGAGGGGCAGAGAGAGAGGGAGACACAGAATCCTGAGCAGGCTCCTGGCTCTGAGCTGTCAGCACAGAACCTGACGCAGGGCTCAAACTCACAGACCGCGAGATCATGACCTGAGCTGAAGTCTGGTGCTTAACTGACTGAGCCACCCAGGCACCCCTTACTTTTATTTTTTATACCCATATCCACTCTGTCAGGAAATTCTATTTACTATTTTACTTTCAAAACATATCTAAATATGGCTACTTCTTACCATTTAGATTATGTTAACCTCACATCTGAATCATCACTTTTACCTGAGTTACTGTAGTAGCATCTTCACTCATCTCCCTGTTTCTTTGTTTTCCCTCCTTTTGATATGTTCTCAATATAGCAGCCTAAGATAAAATCAGGTCATTTTTCTGCTTGTAACCCTTTAAACCTATTTTACTCTATAAAAACTAGAGTCCTTACGGTGTTCTTATAAGACCCTATCCAGTCTGCTGCTGTTTAGATCATAAACTAATTTCTCTCTTACTGGTCTTGTTTGCTTCCTTGGCTCTAACCATGTGCTTAGGGCCTTTGCTACTAACTATCTCTTCTGCCTAAAACGGTCTTCCCCCTTTTCCCACTTGCTGTTATTCGCCTCCTTCAAGTCCTTATCTTTAAGTTTTTGCTCAGATTTACATCTTAACATTTCATGACTGCCACATTTAACACTGCAGTTTGTCCACTCTTCCGGTGGTGCTGCCAGTCACCCCCACCCCCATGCTAATATACATATTTTAAATTTTGTACAAGACTTTTAACTTCCAATATATACCATATAATATACTTAATTTTATTTTGCTTATTATCTGTTTTTCCTGTTAGAAACCTCTACTAAGGCAGCATTCCTGATTTGCCTTGTTCACTGATTTATCCCAAGCATCTAAAACCTAGTAGTTCTCAGTAAATATTTGTTGACTTGATTTTATTTACATGTTCAATCTTCTGTTTTACAAAATTCTAACATTGCTTGTCAATTTAATTGAATGTACTTAAAAAAATTTTTTTTTAATGTTTTTATTTATTTTTGAGAAAGGAGAGACAGAGTACTAGTGGGGAAGGGCAGAGAAATAAGGAGATACAGAATCCAAAGCAGGCTACAGGCTCTGAGCTGTCAGCACAGAGCCCAACATGGGGCTCAAAACTCACAAACTGTGAGATCATGACCTTAGCTGAAGTCGGAGGCTTAACCGACTGAGCCACCCAGGCGTCCCTTGAATGTACTTTTTGATAGCGATAAATATTTTGGTTGCAGTGTATTCCAAGTTAGTCCTTTTGGTTATAGTTAGAAAAAGGTGGCAAACAGCACAGGAATAGAGATTTCTCTTCAGTGTTTTCTTAGGAGACAGAAAGTAAACCTGGGTCCTAGCACTGTTTTCCCAGGTCTTCACTGTGGCAGCAGAAAAGAATTAGCATAATGTTATCAGCTCTGGAGTCAGAGTATATTGATTTTACCACTAACTAGCTTTATGACTTTGAGGAAGTACCACCAACTCTGTGAGCCTGTTTACTCAACTGTCAAATGGCAGTGTTTTAATCTTGCTCATAGTGTTATTATGACATTAAGTGAGAAACCGTACAACACACTTGGCACATGGTATGTTCTTCATACATTTTAGCTATTATTCAGAGGACTGTGGAACCTTAGTGGGACAGAGGAAGAATAAAAAATTCTAAATCATGAAGTCAGAACAACATTGATATTAGTGGATCAGCCCAAGAGGAAGAACACTTCAGAAAGAAACAATTTACAGGTATCATTTTAAAAGTTTAGGGAGTAGGGATGATTCTTAAGTTTGTAGAGTTAGAGATGATAAACAGAAATTAATTCTATAATAATTTTAGTACAAATTTGTATGTAAGCAAACATACTCTCTTTAGAGTTCTGTCTCTTTTATCTTGGTGAACATAAGATTCCTCTGATCTTACTTTTCCCTTGAGGTCTTATACAACTTTGGATTCAAAGACTGCGGTGAGTTATAGGAATATTATATGGTTTGGTCTACTATAATATATCTAAGTAGGCTAACAAATGACTTGTCAGGGTGAACTCTCCAAAAACACATATACCTGAGACCTAGTCTGATAGACTACTCTAGACTCTGTTAAGGTTATAAGCTAAACATAGACTGAGCTGTCAATATTTTCTTTGCAAAAAGCAGAAGTTTATATGTGGAAGCTAGGAGGAGGGCAAGGAATTCCTGAGAATAATCTTTCATTTTTCTCCTTATTTGGGTAAGTCTTACTTTGGTGGGGGAGGAGTTTTGTGAGGGGTAAGGAATGGGAAAGAAGAGAGAGAGTGTGAAGAATTTGAGGAACTTGTTGCTGTCTTAGGGCACTTAGAACACTGTTAATCTCATTCCTTGTAACATCATAAACTAAGCTTATTTCCTCCTTTACATTCGTGGCATTAAAAAGTAATAGCTATAGTGGTTGAGGGCCTACTGTAGCTGTCACTATCCTAGCAACTTTGCTTTTTTCTGTCTTATATACTTTTCATAGTGGTCCAGTGAGGATAATAGTATTTTCATTTTATAGATCCAAAGATGTAAAATATTTTATGGAATATTGTGTGAACAAAATGAATACCCAGGCCTTCTAAGAGTCTCAGGATTCTTTCCATAGGAACATGCTCCCTTTGTCTGTCTTTCTTTAAGAGCATTTTTAGAACTTACTTAAATTAAGCAGAATTTAAAACTTTAACCCTTTTGCAGTTCTCATCAGACAGAAAAGGAAACAATGCTGCCGACCAAATTTTTTAAATACATAGCATATAGTTTCTGTTTATTGCTGTCAGTATGGGAAAATAATTATAGAAATGTTTTTTTGGTTTTTTGTTTTTAAATGTTTATTCTTGAGAGAGAGAGCGAGGGAGAGAGAGAGAGAGAATGAGTGGGGGAGGGGCAGAGAGACCTGGGGAAACACAAAATCTGAAACAGGCTTTGGGCTCCGAGCTATCAGAACAGAGCCCGACACAGGGCTCAAACTCAGGAATGGCAAGATCGTGACCTAGGCTGAAGTCAGACACTTAACCGACTGAGCCATCCAGGTGCCCCTAGAAATGTTTTTTTTTTAATACATGCTTAAAAATTGATTCTTTCTCCTATCCCTAAAATTATCTGATGACTCAGTAACTCCTCTGTAGCCTGGAAGTCTTCCCAACTGTGCGGTTTATTATATTAAAATGGCATCATATCAGAGAAGAAACAAATTTAGTGAGGAAAGAATGATTGTTTTCTTGGATTTTAATTTTTAGATATCATTTACTAAAAGAGGAAGAAACTAATCTGAAGACTAAATATTCCATCAGTATCATAAGGTGAAGTCAAGACCAGCTAAGCATTCTTAGAACTATAGAATTACAGAATTTTATTGCCAAAGAGACTGCAGGGATCTTAAAATCTTTTATGAAATTATTTTATAAATGAAGCTGATGTCTCCATTGGCCAACATCATATAGACAAGTTATTAGCATAACTGTACTGGAAACCTGGGCCTATTATTTCTGTTTGGGGTGTGTGTGTATGTGTATGTATGTATATAGGGATATGCACTGAACCACTATACCTCTCAAAATAAAAAATATGGAAATGCTTTCTATAGTAGAGATCTTCAATTGCTAAATCAGGAGACATGTGATATCATAGTATTCCATTATTCCTGGGAAGTGTCACTGGGATTAGGTGGTGACCAGTGGATTTTTCCTTTGTAAAAACAGTTTTCTTTTTGTATTTAGCAAATAAATTTGGGGTGGTTCTTGGCAACTTCCAACTACCCAGTTCTCTACAACTTTCTAACTAATGATTTTAGTATCCATTGATAATCCTTCCCTAAATCAGTTAAGCTCATTCACATAATTTCAATAGTAATTTAATATTACAGGGTTTTCTTCTTTTCTTTTACGTTTATATATGTTTCTAATATTGAGTATCTTCTTAATTACAGTAATAGTAATGTATTCTTTGCTTTATCCTACTTTATTGAAGAATTCAAAAATAACAGTATTTCAGGAAATACCCTTAATACAGATCTTTATTTATTATTCCTAGCAAATTTATAACAAAATCTTTATTTTAATTTTACAAATCAAAAACTTGTAAAATGTTAAAAAAAAAGGTACTATTTATTGAATGTGTTTTTGAAATATAGATTTTAGTTATAAAATTTCAGTGAGGACAAGCTTATATATTAATGAATTTACTGATGAGGTAATTAAGCATTCATTAATAAACGTGCACCATTTCTTTTTTTTTTTTTTTTTAATTTTTGTTTTAATGTTTATTTTTGAGATAGAGACAGAGCATGAGCAGGGGAGGGGCAGAGAGGGAGACATGGAGTGTCAGCTCAGAGCCCGACATGGGGCTAGAACTCACGGACCGGACCGTGAGATCATGACCTGAGCCGAAGTCAGATGGCCAACTGACTGAGCCACCCAGGCGCCCCTAAACTTGCACCATTTCTAAAATCTAGCTTGTGTTAAACTGCGATTTGTGTACAACTTGCATTGTACAAGTTTTTTACTATTGTAAATAAAACCTATATTTTAATATCCATATATAAAAATCACTATGTAACCTCTTAAATGAAAAGGTTTCCAGAATATTTCGAATATTCTGAACTTTTCTATAGATGCATAAATTTTGGGAGAAATATCTATTAATGTAACTGCAATACCTATGTATTACATAAAAATAGACGTATATAATACGAAATTATTTGAGTCCACACAGTTTCAAATTCCCATTTGTTGATATTCATTTCAAAAAGAAATCAGTACTCCAATTAATAATAAAACTATTGAGTGAAGTTTAAGATTTTATTGAACTATTTTTTCCCTTTGAACTATTCTAGTAAGATTATAAAATCAGTTTCTGAACACAGGTTCAGAAGTTAATTGGAATTTTTTTTCTCATTTATGTTACCACTTGACATATAGTTAGGTTCATTGGTTTCCATATTTTCAATTTGGGGTTGTTGGGTATTTTTTTACCTTTTTGGTTTAATTTATTTTTTTTGAATATTTAAATATAATGGTACAAAAGTCAAAATTATGTAAAAATGTACTCAGCAGTCATATTTACGTTCATCTGTTTCTCCACCCAATCCCATAAGTAACCATTATTATTGGTTTCTGGGTTATCTTTCCAAAGTTTCTTTTTGTGAAAATAATGAAATATTCCTACATATTTTTAACTTCCTTTTTAAACAAAAACTAACATGTACTGTTCTACACCTTGCTTTTTTAATATATCCTGATGATCATTCCACAGTAGTTCACAGAGATCTTCCTCATTCTTAATGACTACATGGTACTGTGTTGTTCGGGTGAATCATGATCTTTGATTTTTAACATTTATTCATTTTTGAGAGAGAGAGAGAGAGAGGGAGGGAGGGAGGGGCAGAGAGAGAGGGAGATACAGAATCCAAAGCAGGCTCAAGGCTTCAAGCTGTCAGTACAGAGCCTGATGCAGGGCTCGAACCTACGAACTGTGAGACCATGACCTGAGCCAAAGTCAGACACTCAACCGACTGAGCCACCCAGACGCTCCATGATCTCTGATTTTTAAATTGTCCTCTATTGATGGTTTTTTTTTCAATCATTTGCTATTCCAAATAATGTTGCAGTATAGAACCTTGTATCATATGTTGTTTTGATTTTATGAAACTGCATCTTAGAGTAAATTTTTATTAGTATACTCATTAGCACATGACATAATTTTGCGTATGTAATTTTGTCATGTTTGCCAAATTCTCCTCTTTCACAGTTGTAATCAGAGATGAGCAGGATATGAGAATACCTGTTTCTCCATATGTTTGTCATGAGTATATTGTCAAACTTAAGGATCTGATGGTAGTTTTAATTTATCCTTTGATGAATGAAAACCAGCATTTTTCATATGTTTAGGATTGATTTTAGTTTCCTGTTCTCTGAACTGTCTCTTCATATTTTTTGCTTTTTGGTTTTGGCCTTTTTTCTCTTAGTTGTTAGAAGCTCTTTCTGTAGTTGAGAGATTAACCCTTTGAGATATAAGTTGCAAACATTTGTTCTGGTTTGTCACTTAAGTTATGATGAATCTTTTCAGCTTTTTGACTGTATAGTTTCTTTTCCTGTACTTGAATTCATCGAATTTTTCCTTTAAAGCTTCTGGCTTTTGAGTTATAATTAGAAATGCTTTCCATACACCCAATAATAAAGAAATTTACACGTTTTCTTCTATTACTTATATGGTTTCATTTTTCTACTTTTAGAGCTCTGATTCATTAGTATTTTATTCTGTTATATGATGTAAAGTATAAATCTGATTTAATGTTTTTCCAAATGACCATACACTTTTTTAATGTTATGTTTACTGTGTTTTATTATGTTCTCTTCATTATGGTTTTTATGTTCTATTCCATGGGGTTTTTAGGTTACTCATGCACCAATATCACCCTTTAAATTATGTAGACTTTATAATATGTTTTAATATCTGATAGGGCTGCCCTCCCTCCCCAGTTCTTTTGTGGATTTTGTTTATTTTTCATGTAAACTTTAGATTCAAATTCTGTAGCTCTAGGGGCGCCTGGGTGGCGCAGTCGGTTAAGCGTCCGACTTCAGCCAGGTCACGATCTCGCGGTCCGTGAGTTCGAGCCCCGCGTCAGGCTCTGGGCTGATGGCTCGGAGCCTGGAGCCTGTTTCCGATTCTGTGTCTCCCTCTCTCTCTGCCCCTCCCCCGTTCATGCTCTGTCTCTCTCTGTCCCAAAAATAAATAAAAAATGTTGAAAAAAAAAAAAAATTCTGTAGCTCTAGAAAAAAAGGATAGGTATTTTTACTGAAGAGAATTGACATCTTTTTGATGTTTAGTCATCTTACCTGAGAACACGTGATATTGTTCCATTTATTCAAGTTTTTGTTTTTCTTACAAGAGTGCTTTTTTAAAAGCTTTTTATTACAGAAAATTCAAACATACACAGAAATAAAAATAATAGCATAATAACCCCCCACATATTATTTCCCAGCTTCAATAATGAGTATCATTTTTAATAGCTGGAATTCTTGACTTACAAGCAAGGTTCAGTTCATGACTATGTTTATCTGACTTCAAAGGGCAGTGTTGGTCTGGTCAGTGTTATTCACAGAAGAGTTTCTAGGTGAACTGCAATGGTTATCACATTTTATAGTCTCTGAGAAATTTTTTTTAAAGGTAAAGAGCTATTGATCTTTGAACTTTCTTATGTAGTATTTAAGTAATGTTTCAGATAGTAATTTGTAACAAATCAAAAAAATCCTATTCCCTATCAAAGTATAATACTTAAAAATAATTAGAAATTTAGACTGAACATGTGTCATAGATTTTAGTTCAGTTCATTAAGTAACGAGAGAACCAGTAAGATGGTAAAACTGGCTTTATGTATTTGAGGAACTTGAGTTTATATAGTGCTTCTTTAAAAAAAAAAAGTATTAGAACAAGGTTGCTAGGTTAGAAACAAAACTGGTTAATGTCTTATAGATTAACTTTGGGTTATCTTTTCTACTGGACAGAAATCATTTGCCCATCTACCAGATACAAATTTGTAGGCTAATATATAACTTCCCAGAGTCTGGGTTTTTAATTAATAGTAAGTACTAAGTCAAAATTGTTTATTCATCTAGAAAATTAAATAATCCTTAGGTAGACCTGTTAAAACAAAGTTGTCAAACTACAGTCCATGGGTCAAGTCTGGCCTGGCCTTTGTTTTCATAAAGTTTCTTTGGAATGCAGCCATGGTCACCTTACTCAGTATCTGTGGGTGCTTTTGTACCATAACGGTAGAGTTGAATAGTTGCCACAGACTAGTGGTCCCCAGAGACTAAAATATTTATTCTTCGGCCCTTTACAGAAAATTTTACTGACTTCTATATTAAGCAGGCATTTCTGTACCTTATGAACCTTTTAATCCCCTTTCTGTATTTTTACTTTATGCTTGTACATCTTTCTCATTGGTGTAGCCACCTTGTGAGTTATCTTTGTATCTTTCCCTACAGTTCTGCCTTTTCTTCCTGCTCTGTATTTCACTTTTTCCCTCCTCCTTCTCCTTAAAACTGTCTGTAATGTGGACTATTAATATATTTAAATTTGGTACTGGCAAAGTTTTATATTCTCTGTCCTTAATTTTTAATTTAGGTGAGTTCAAACTGCTATACGTTTGCCTCAAAATACAAACTAATTTGAGATATAAGATTTTTGTGAATTAATCTCTTTTTTTGTTGCCCACCTTTACCCTCCCCCCGAGTTGTAGCTTTCACTGGAAGAAAAGTTCCTACAGTGCTTTAATTAATAAGTGAAAGGAGTGGGAAGAAACATGGAAATAAGAGGACTCTCTTAGTCCTAAACTTTGTTTTAGAATTAAAAAAAAAAAATTTTGTTTTAATGTTTATTTTAGAGAGAGAGAGAGAGGGAGCAAATGAGTGCAAGCGGGGGAGGGGCAGAGAGAGATGGAGACCCAGAAAACGAAGCAGGCTCAAGGCTCTGAGGTGTCAGCACAGAGCCCCACGGGGAGCTCAAACTCACAAGCTGTGAGATCATGACCTGAGCCGAAGTTGGAAGCTTAACCAACTGAGCTACCCAGGCACCCCTAGAATTTTTTTTTGTTTGTTGATTTTGAAAGAGAGAATCCTACCAAGCAGTCTCCACACTGTCAGCACAGAGCCCAACACAGGGTTCAGACTCAGGACCATGAGATCATGACCTGAGCTGAAATCACAAATTGGATGCTTAACTTATTGAACCACCCAGGCGCCCCTAAAATATTTTTAAACATTTTTTTTGATGGATAGTTTCATATAGGAAACTTTAAAGGACACCTTAAAGTAACAAGGAAACTATAGATGGTTAACGCTTACTAGATATTGGCAATTGCATATATGATGATACAGTATGAAGACAGTAAAACTGCAGAGCAAGAGTCCTGCCCAGTAAATAACCTATTTTCCTATGGGTTTTTAAATCCAAACATGTATTTTTATATTTAGAAAAGGTTACATTTAGTGTAGACATTCAAAGTGATACCTTTTTATTCTCACATCCTATATGAAATCAGAAGTATAGTGCTCAATTAAAAAATAATTTTACCACTTAGTAAATAATATTTTTTCGTCTTCAAGATAAAGCAGAAGGAAAGAAAGAACAATACTGATACTTTATATGAAGTTGTGTGCTTGGAAAGTGAATCAGAAAGAGAGAGGAGGAAAACTACAGCCAGTCCCTCAATTCGCCTGCCACAGTCTGGATCTCAGAGTTCCATGATACCTTCTCCTCCAGAAGATGATGAAGAGGAAGGTAAATTGTAGGGAGACCTTAATTTCTATTTTGGGGTGGCAAACCATGCAAACCATTATCATTTTGTCAGGGAATTGATAATGTGATGTAGCATTTGGAATTCTTTCAATGCTTATGAGAGTGTACTATATGCAAAGGAGTATGGGAGATTCAAAAATGGTGAATATAGGACATTCCTTAAGATAATTGTATCAGTTTGGAAAAAATGAGATTTATGGTCAGTGCTTTTTTTAAAGAGTCTGCCTATGCTATCTTAGTGTATTAGCACATTTTTAGAGCACATGTGACATAGATTCTACCTGAATACGTGTTCCTATCTCTGCTGATTTATTTTAGAGGGACAGTTTCATTTGCCAAAATGTGGCTTCCACACATGATCCTTTCACAAAATACATGTATTTAAATATACAAATTTATGTTTATACGTTATTGGATTTCCCACTGGTAAACTTTAGGAATCAACCAGTTCTTTTTTTTTTCTCCCACCCTCACCCCCCATGGTTATATCCATTAAGTAATCTGTCAGTCTGTTAGTCTCTGTTAAAAGCTACTATGTAGAAGTGAGAAGTGGAAAGAAGGAGCACAGGAAAAGTAAAAGTTTGGGAGGCATTTTCTAACTGATAATTTTGTACCAGGACATTATTTTTAAGAGGAAAAGACTGGTTATGATAGAAAGTCATATGAAGCATGTGTCTGTGTGAGGTTCATATGGAGTGTTCTGGAAATTCATACAGGAGAATCCATTTTTCATTGTGGGGAGATGTAAGGCATCGTGAAGAGTAGTTTTGGAGCTGGGACTCTTAAGGTGCAAGGAGAATAAATGGGCTGGTTTGGGCACTTCTGGCTCAGAAATTGCATTAACAAAGGCCTAGAGGTGGCTGGCGAGAATGATTGATACATACCCATGATTATATGTACTTTTTTCAAGTTAGAGCAAGCCCTGACTTTCCAATTCCCATTGTTCCCTATAACTTTTACTTTTCCTGTGAGTAATCAACAGGCATTTGTTAATATTAATGACCACCTGGTACTAGGTGCTTAATATGTGGTACTTTGTTTCTAAAGTAACATAATACTTTGTTTATATAATTCTCTCAAAAATTCTGAAAACTAAGATTTACTATTATCCTTATTTTGCACGTAAGGAAATGGAATCTCAGAAATATGAATTTGCCCAAGGTCACACAGCTAGAAATTGGCAAAGAGGGTCTTAATCTGGTTCTGAGAGTTAGCTGTCTGAGCTCTATTCTGTAATCATCTCTGTGCATTTAGTTCCCATAAAGCATTTTGAAGTGCAAAGAAAGCACACGTATTGTTTTGGGAGAAGTTAGAGACACAATTTAAAGTCTACCTTGAGAGCCAGTTAAATCATGTGTTAAAGCTGGGAAGGGTGGAATTGTTCTCACTGTTTGAGACTTCTCTATAACTAGCAGTCTTGAGACTTGTAGTTTACCTTCTAAGTCAACACTGCTTAAGGTGGAAGAGCAAGTAATAGTTTGGAGAACTCTTCTACCCTTAAACTCAGCAATAAAAGTAAAACCCACCATAAACTGAGAAAGACACTCTATTTTTATGAAACCAGAGAATGGTCAAATGCTGAATCTGAATGCTGTGCATTTTAAAGAGTATTTACCGGTTACAGAGAAATTTGGGCCCAACTGAAGGATAATATCATGTCTAACATCTAGTTGTAATCTATAGCAGGCATACATTTTTCAGTGTAACTGAGGAGTTCAGAGGACCTCCAGTGATAGTTGCTAACTAGGAGACATGAGGGCCAATGGCGGACCATGAGAGAGGGAACACTAGAACACAAGCTCTGGGAAGGAAGAACATGTATCTTTTTTTTGCCCACGCTGTTTCCCTAGTGTGTAACACCATTCCTGGTATGTAATAGATGCTCAGTAAATATTCGTGGGATGGGTACCCCTGCTGCGATCCATTCCTATAGTGAAAAACTAATGACAGGACCATGTTGCTGAAGAAAGCTGTGCAGACATGCCATCTTTTAATTCTCTAACATAATATATGGACCAAGGAGACCCATCCTGTTGTCATGTGTTTGCTCCCTGGAAAGAAATGTCCATGGTCCTGTAGAGAGGCTCCTTATTCCATAGGACATTTGTGCTCCCAGGACTGGAAGCCAGCAGATATAAAGGGGAGGTGTTCAGAAGCAACATTTTGCATCTGAGGTTGCCTGCTCCCTTTCTACCCATACCCCTGCCGTAGGTACATGGAGTTGTAACCACATATTTCAGACTACTGTCCACATATGTTGAAAGCATCCAAACCAGAAAAAGACAATTTGATAAGGCAGATATTCCTGATCTCTTTAAAGGAATTGTCATCTCTTGTACGTCTTAGTACATTTTTTATTGCTATTATTCCTCAAAGAGTTGTATTATATTGATATTTGAATGAGTGGAGAATTACGTGAGACCTTAGAAAGTAGGGTGAATTCTGACAAAATAATGAAGTTGGGGAAGTTTATCTTCGTGCCCTTGAGCCTTTATCTTTTCCTTATTGATCCTCCCATTTGTCCCAAAGGAGGTCTCACTTACACTCAGTCTGCGTCTTCCCTATCTTACCATGAAAACTGATGATAATGTCTAAGGCATTAGAATGTACAGATGTTATAAGTATCATGGATTTCTGAGCTGTCACTAGTTGAGATGCAAATTCATGATGTAATCATTACAGGTATAAAGATCATTACAGGTATCATTACAGGTATAAACTTTGTTTAGGCAGGTTAGGCCAAAAAACTTAGAAACAGCATTGGTGAGGACACATGTAAGCAAGTACCATTGTACTCAACAGTGGAAATGTAAATTGTAGAGCCATTCTGGAAGGCAATTTGTCAGTAAGTTACAGAATCCTTAAAATTATGCATTTTAGCCCAGGATCCACTTCTGGGCACATACCCAATGAAAGCAAGAGATATATTCATCCTGACACTATTTGTAGCAAAAAATGGAAAACTACCTAAGTGTCCAACAAAAGAAGATTGATTAAGTAAATGTCTTAGTCCATGTTTCCCACCCGCCCCCCCCCCCCTTCATGATAACTTCTAAAAATTCTTTCACAGGCCTTCTTTATCAGTGTCCCTTTTTTTTCACTGTCTTCGTATCTTATAGTCTTTAAATTCTTATTTGAATTTACTTTTCTTAATTACTAGACTTCAGTTTGAAATAATTCATTTTGATCCTTTTTGATATTTTTGTGCTTTCTGTTATAAATTAATGCATGTCAGTGTAGAAAATTTAGTCATAAGAACATAGGGGGAAGAAGGAAATAAACCATAACTCCGTTACTCAGAGACAGTAATTGTTAGTGTCTTAGCATAATTTATTCCAGACTATTTTGATCATAACAAAGACTTATCAGCTCTTGATATTTTTACTTTATGTGGCATTTTGCCAGATTATTAATGTAAACACATGTCAGTGTGTAATCACATTGTAAACATCATGTATCATAATTTATTTAGCCACTCTCTGCTCTACTCCTGTTGGACACTTAGGTGGTTTGTAATTTTTTTTAACTGTTGTAAATAAGACTGGTACATATTTTCATAGATAAAGCTGTTTGCTTTGGAAGAGGAAAAAGAAGATACCATAATTTGAGTTTTACCATTTTATAATTAAATGGCTCTTTTCCTCAGTTGACATAATGTGGACCTCTATGGAAAGCTAAAGAAATAAAGAGATCACAGCAACATTCTACCTAGGACCATTTTCATTTTCTTTGTATTTACATTTATATGCTAAAAGAAATTATGACTTCATCCTCCCAGTAAAATCTTTCAAATTTGACTGTTATGTTTCCATTCATTCTTCTGGCTAGCATAGCCACTTTTGTTATCCTTTTCTGTGTGTTTTATTAAAGATAATGATGAACCCCTCTTGAGTGGATTTGGTGATGTATCCAAAGAATGTGCAGGAAAAATTCTTGAAACATGGGGAGAACTGCTATCAAAATGGTAAGTTAGAATAGTTCTCCTTTTCATCTGTAATTCTCATTTTCTGGGTAGGATATCTTCCCTTAACTACAGTATTCAATTTTGGAACTATTCAATTCTGGAACGTATCATAGAAACCAAAATATGAGGTTTGTATTCTAGAATCTCTGTTTTTAGCCGTTTTAAGGGTAAGTAGTGAATATCTGCAGTCAACTTTCAGAATATCAGAAACCTAATAGATTCTCATTGCTGCAGAAAATATTAATTCAGACATGGAATATATGAAAGGAATAAATCAACAAAGATGGCCTTTTTATTGATGCACTTAGGAACCACTGACAAAGATAATACACAACAATTAAGACAGTACACCTTTATCAGGGAAGTTTGGAGGATGCTTACACAATGCGTAGAGCCACAGTAGAGGCCTCGGGTGGGATTTTTCCCTATCTGTGTTATGTACAGCAGAGTGTTTTGAATGTGCTGCATACATTGGCTGCTCTAACAATTACTTTTCCTACAAACACTTGTAAGATTCAGGAATTTCTTGTCAAGAGAAATTCTGTGCTCAAGAGATAGCTTGACAACATTGTTAAGCACTATCCTGTAGACTGTCTAAAAAGGATCTACAGGTATTTATACTAATACTGTACTAATACTATACTAATTTCAGGTATTTATTAATGAGACCAGAGACACTCTGGTAAGTCAGGTTGGTGAGACATTTATGTAGTTCCTTTTTCCTCTCTGTAGGATGCCAGTATATGCTGGGAAAAAAAGCTTCAAAAGTGATGTGAGCACTTCTCTAATTTCTGACTTTCTGGTTGTTAGAATTGTCATGTGAGTTCCCCGTGGGCCTGTTACTTTGGGGTCTGATTTTCTCAGAAAATTTAACTGTTGAAGCCTTTCACTCTGTTCTTAGAAAACCATGTTTCGGCATTTAAAAAATCTTCGTGTCCTTAAGGAATGGGACTACAAATGGGCATCATCTGCTTCTAGCTCTCTCACATCTCTCACAGTGCGAGAGCTTTACACTTCTGGTGAAACGTGCTCCACATTGGGAAATGTCAAATGTGTACAGGAGGAGAATGCAAACCAAAGCATGGTTTGTCTTTACACAAGTGCTTTTAATAAATGAACTCTGCAAAAGCCCCCCTGGGATATAGTTCTCATTTATATTTGATATTCCTTTAGCAGTCAGGAGACAGACCTGCTGATGCTCTCGTCACAATTATATTTTCAGTTCAGTGAATTTGGAGTGTTTGGACTGCTGCTGGCAGGCATTTCATCTGAAGAAAAAGGTTTCTGCTCTAAAATAGAAATGTAATTGAATCTTGACATGGTTACATAACACTGTATTTAAAATCATTTAGATACAGCATTTAGACTCTAGGTTTTATTGGATGAACTCAGCAGCGTTTTATACAGTTGTTTGGAATTTGTTTTGTTAACAAGTTTTGTTTCTTCAGTTTTTGAATTTTTTAAATTACGTCCTTGTCCCATTTCCTCAAATATATTAACTGAGTTTACATTTTTGTTTAGGGCGTTTAAAACTGTTTTTGCTGGTTTGGGTCATATCTTCAGAAATGATAATGCAGTCTTTTTCTTTAATTCATTTCATCACTTTTTTCCATCATAGGAAACATGGCGATATTGTGGAGTTTTAGAGCCTAGTAGACCTGGCTTCAAATCCAACCTCTTTTACTTCCAAGCTGTATGGTCTTGGGCAAGTCACTTAACTCTTCTGAGTCTCTTTCTTCATTTACAAAATACACAAGTCTTTCAAATTGCCATTCAGGATTATTGTAAATTAAAAATAATGGATGTTGTACTAAGTAGCGATGGTAGTAAGAATTAATAAATTTACCATATGCCAGGCATTGTGCTAAGTTCCGTGTTTTATTTCAGTTACAACAACCTTATGAACTAGTATCCATTTATGCAGATGAGGAAACTGGCTCAGAGATTTAGTCAGCAATTTTAGTTAGTAAATGGCAGACCTAGAATTTTTAACACAGGCAAGTCTGATCCTAAAGCCGGTTTGTTTAATTCCACATTAGATTTTCGTGGCAGTATTAGCAGCAGTACATTTGAGCTCTAACTCTCCAAGTTCATTTAAACGTGACTCTTAGTGCAGAAGATAACTAATGTTGGTATAAAATAGTGTGTTGAGGTAAAGTTAATATGATCAATGACAAAATTATTCTGAAAATAATTTACCAATATAAATTAAGCTAGGGTTAGCAAATAAACCTAGGGTTAGGCTTATTGTTTCTGTAAAGGGCCAGGTCATATATATTTAGGCCATAGATACATATAGGTCATAAATATTAGGCTTTGTGGTGCAGTAATTTCTCTCACAACCACTCAACTCTGCTGTTAGAGGGCAAAAGCAGTCATAGATGATACATAAACAAAAAAGGCTGTCTCCACAAAAGTTGGTTTATAGAAGCAGGCAGTGGGCCACATTTGGTGCACAGACCATAGTGCATCAATCTTTAAATTAAGTAACAACTGCTTTTGTTCTTTCTGCCCCAACCCTTCAACTTTTATATAATTTTTTTTCCCAAGCAAAGACAAAACTATGTTGAATTGTCTATAGCTACTACATTAGGGTACTAGCATCACAGAATTAACCATTTTTAAACATACTGTGCCTTATTCTGTAGAATTCTAGGAATGTTTTGAGAAAAATCTGAGTCCTTTTTGTATTTTGAGAGTGGTCATTTTGTATCAGTAACTTACTGTTTAAATTTGATAGTCACAGGAGCCATTTCACATCAGAGTCCTGCTTTACTGACTCAGTATTGGTAGCTCTCAAATCACAAAGCAGCCATGATATCAGCGCATTCATAGGTCTTAGAGTTTGAGGACTACCTAAGTCATTTAATCAACTTCCCTGAACTTCTTTCTCCATCTGTAAAACTGGAGATACTAGCCACCTACCTCACATGGTGGTTGTGAGAATTGAATAAGATTTCATGCAAACCACTTTGTAAATTGGTACCAACATTTCAAGATAAGTTTTCTTTTCCCCACTTTATGAGATAAATGAACCTCAAAGACTTTAATAATTTATTTTGATGTTACAATAGTCCAGTCAAAACTTCCTTATCCATCATAATCATTCAAAAATATTACTTGAAGCAAGGTATCACAAAAGCCGCTAAAAGTTTTATTTTTATATTTAAATATTTATTTTAACTTAGAATACTATTTTAACTTAGAACATATAAATATTTAATTTACTTGTGAATTTTGATGCAAGGCCAAGCCCTTATCTTTGGCTATATGTCCAGTGATTAGAATTTTGCTGTGTTTTTATTATATAAGCCACAACCATAAAGTTATGGTTTCCAGTTTTGATTTTTTTTAATTCTTTTTTAATGTTTATTAATTTTTGACAGAGAGAGAGAGAGAGAGAGAGAGCGCGCGCATGAGTGGGGGAGGGGCAGAGAGAGAGAGGGAGACACAGAATCCGAAGGAGGCTCCAGACTCTGAGCTGTGAACACAGAGCCTGATGCGGGGCTCAAACTCATAGACCGCGAGATCATGACCTGAGCCGAAGTTGGACGCTCAACCGACTGAGCCACCCAGGCGCCCCTTGATTTTTATTAAAAAAATTTTTTTAAGTACAGCAGTAATTTAAAGATACTTACAAAACAGTCTAGCTGCACAATTCTTTCCTCCACCCAATCTTTTACAGTTATCTTGGCCACATCTAATTCAATACTTTTTTTCTTTATTAGTATGTTACCTTTATTAAGTCTAGTTTTCATAAAAATAATACTCTTTAGGGGCTCCTGGCTGGTTCAGATGGTGGAATGCACAACTCTTGATCTTGGGGTTGTGAGTTTGAGCCCCACGTTGGGTGTAGAGAGTACTTAAAAACAAGATCTTAAAAAAGAAAAAAAACCACTCTTTAGAGAATCTTTAATGTGCTTACAGATTATGGCTTTCTTTTTAGGCATCTCAATTTGAGTGTGAGACCAAAGCAGTTGTCGTCCTTAGTAAGAAGTGGTGTTCCTGAAGCTCTGCGAGGAGAAGTCTGGCAACTGCTAGCAGGTTGTCACAACAATGACCACCTGGTAGAAAAATACCGAATTCTCATTACAAAGGTAAGGGGCTGAGAATTCAGCCTCAGCATTTAATCCTTTTAGAAATTTGTTATGAAAAGATTATTGTGGCTATTTGATTTCAATTTTATACAACAGCCCAAAAGTTGTTTCTAGCGTTGGCACAAAAAGAAAAGGAAAAAGGTTTTTCTTCCTTGACTGACTTCACCTTGGAGGCAGAGGATGGCCTCTGTTCATTGTGTATCTAAATCCTTTTTGACCATAATTGCATGTTCAGTCAGATCATTTGTGCCATGCAATATGAAACACTGTCTTTTGTTTATTTTAATTGTTTTCACACTTCACAGAAATGTGCTTTTTCTAGGTAAGGCCTAGTTCTAGTTTCTACAATAGGAAGAACATGATTTTTATTCTCTTATACTGGAGTCCCTTTTAGCTCATTCCTCTAAAATGAAGAATTCTCATTTTTTATAGTATTCCCTCTCAAGTTCATGCATTTCTTAAGGTTTTGCAAACAAAACAACAAAAACTATTCTTGAACAGCATACAAGAATTTAATTTTCTTCAATATTAAGTGATGCTTCATGCCTTTGTGCCCATCTCATTGGTTTTAATTTTTGTTTTTATTTTCTCACACTGTTGAAGTATTTCTCTTTGGAAAGCAGTTTCTCCATTCCCAAACCTGGGTTATGAATGAATTGCTCAGAACCTTGAATAATACCTAAAAATTTTTTAGTATGACAAAAGGTGGGACTTCTTTTAAAAATATATTAAAACCTTCGATGAATAATATCTCCATAAAACTCTTACTGTAAAAAAATCTTATGGGGAAGAACAACATTTGAACATGAAATTGGACCTCTTACCAGAACATGACTTTTATATGATGACAATATTCATGTTCTTCTCATTTTATTTCTAGACAGATGTTTTTTCTTTCAAGAACTAATATTCTGATTTTTTTCCATTGTTGCTGTAACTATTCAAACAGCATTAATTGCCGAGTAATACTCCATTGTATATATATACCACATCTTCTTTATCTATTCATCAGTCGAAGGACATTTGGGCTCTTTCCATACTTTGGCTATTTTTGATAGTGCTTCTGTAAACACTGGGGTGCATGTGCCCCTTCAAAACAGCGTACCTGTATCCCTTGGATAAATGCCTAGTAGTGCAGTTGCCGGGTCGTAGGGTAGTTCTATTTTTAATTTTTTGAGGAACCTCCATACTGTTTTCCAGAGTGGCTGCACCAGCTTGCATTCCCACCAACAATGCAAAAGAGATCCTCTTTCTCCACATCCTTGCCAGCATCTGTTGTTGCGCGAGTTGTTAATGTTAGCCATTCTGACAGGTGTGAGGTAGTATCTCATTGTGGCTTTATTTGTATTTTCCCGATGATGAGTGACGTTGAGCATTTTTTCATGTGTCAGTTGGCCATCTGGATGTCTTCTTTGGAGAAGTGTCCATTCATGTCTTTTGTCCGTTTCTTCACTGGATTATTTGTTTTTTTGGGTGTTGAGTTTGATAAGTTCTTTACAGATTTCGGATAGTAACCCTTTATGTGATACATCGTTTGCAAATACCTTCTCCCATTCCATCAGTTGCCTTTTAGTTTTGCTGATTGTTTCCTTCGCTGTGCAGAAGCTTTTTATTTTGATGAGGTCCCGATAGATCATTTTTGCTTTTGTTTCCCTTGCCTCCGGAGACTTGTTGAGTAAGAAGTTGCTGCAGCCAACGTCAAAGAGGTTTTTGCCTGCTTTCTCCTAGAGGATTTTGATGGTTTCCTGTCTTACATTGAGGTCTTTCATCCATTTTCAGTTTATTTTTGTGTATGATGTAAGAAAGTGGTCCAGGTTCATTTTTCTGCATGTCCAGTTTTCCCAGCACCACTTGCTGAAGAGACTGTCTTTTTTCCATTGGATATTCTTTCCTGCTTTGTCAAAGATTAGTTGGCCATATGTTTATGGGTCTATTTCTGGGTTTCCTATTCTGTTCCATTGATCTGAGTGTCTGTTTCTGTGCCATAGTTTTGATTATTCTTAAACTTCATTTAAATGCAATCATACAACATTAAAAAAAAAATTAAAAAAAAAAATAAATGCAATCATACAATAATGCAGCTCATACCCGTTTGAGTAGGACTTCTTTTGTTCATCTAATTTGGGAGTGTATCAGGAGCCCGTCTTTCTCTTTTTGTTTTCATTTTTTTAATTGCAGAGAGTATTCCACTGTAGAAATAAAGCTCACTTGAAAAAAATCTATTCTGCTATTATAGGTATTTGGTTTTGCTTTGTTCTTTTCCAGTTTTAGCCATTGTGAACAAACCTGCTATGAACATTCTTGCATTTAGCAAATGTTATGGTGTGAATGTTTGTCTCCCTCAAAATTCATGTGGTGAAATTTAATTTCCAAAGTGATGGTATCAGAAGGTAGAGCCTTTGAGGGGCACCTGGGTGGCTCAGTATACTGAGTGTCCGGCTCTTGGTTTTGACGTCAGGTTCCACACTAAGCATGGAGACTGCTTGAGATTCTCTCTCTCTCCTTCTGCCCGTCTCTCCCACTCACCTGCGTGCGCCCTCTCTCTCTCTCTCTCTCTCTCTCTCTCTTTAAAAAAATGCGGGGCACCTGGGTGGCTCAGTCAGTTAAGCATCCGACTTCAGCTCAGGTCATGATCTTGTGGTTTGTGAGTTCAAGCATCCCATGTTGGGCTCTGTGCTGACAGCTCAGAGCCTGGAGCCTGCTTCTGATTCTGTGTCTCCCTCTCTGCCCCTCCCCTACTCGTGCTCTGTCTCTCTCTCAAAAATAAATTAACATTAAAGAAAACTTTTTTTAACTAAAAAATACGATAAAAAATTTTTTTAAGATGGAGGTAAAGCTTTTGAGAGGTGATTAGGTCATGAGGACAGAGCTCTCATGATAGCAAATAGTGCCCTTATGAAAGAAGCTCTAGAAAGATCCCTCACCACCTTCCATCATTTGAGGGCACAGCAAGAAGTCACCAGTCTGCAGTGAAGGAGAGGGCCTTCATCAGATCCTGACCATGTTGGCACCCTGATCTTGGATTTCTAGCCTCCAAAACTGTAAGCAATAAGTTTCTGCTGTTTTTAAGCCATCCTGTCTGTGGTATTTTGTTATAGCGGTCCAAATGGACTAAAAAAGCAAAGTTTATATATGTTAATATATGTATATAGACAATAATATTTACATGTATATATGTGTGTATATATATTTATATATTACTAATTTTAGGAGTTTTTAATTTATTCTGGACATGGGTTCTTTGCCAGGTATATGCTTCATGTTCTTAAATTTCGCATGTAATATTACTTTAGAGGTGTTTTGTTTTGCTTCTTCATAGACTAAATTTATGGCAGGAAACAGTGACTAGATTTATAGAATGAAGCTCCCCAAAACATTACCTTGCAAATAGAATTGATGAACATCTTTGTCGTCACCTTGCTTTAATTATCAAGCTTGTCTTATAAGGGGATATATGTAGGGTTTTTCCCATGTGACTTTTATAATCCAGGGACAGGTTACCTTTCAGCAATAGAAAATACATAGGTATGTGTGTATTTTGAAGGTGTTTCTTATTTCTAAAAATTTTTGTAATGTTTATTTATTTATTTTGAGAAAGAGAGAGAGAAAGAGAGCGCACGTGTGCAAGCAGGAGAAGGGCAGAGAGAAAGGGAAACAGAATCCCAAGCAGGCTCCATACTGTCAGCACAGAGCCCGACACGGGGCTCTAACCCATGAACCATGAGGTCATGACCTGAGCTGAAACCAAGAGTTGGACACCTAAACGACTGAGCCACCCAGGCGCCCCAAGGTGTTTCTTATTTCTAAAAGCAGTGGAGTTTGAGGGCACTCTTCTCCCTTTTTTTTTTTTTTTTAAGTTTTTTATTTTTTAGGTTTTAAGTTTTTTCATTATTTTTTTTTTAAATTTTTTTTTTTAACGTTTATTTATTTTTGAGACAGAGAGAGACAGAGCATGAACGGGGGAGGGGCAGAGAGAGAGGGAGACACAGAATCGGAAGCAGGCTCCAGGCTCTGAGCCATCAGCCCAGAGCCCGACGCGGACCGTGAGATCGTGACCTGAGCCGAAGTCGGACGCTTAACCGACTGAGCCACCCAGGTGCACCGGTTTTAAGTTTTTTTAAAGTGAGAACTTCAGATTTTTTTTTTTCATCTCAAGAAGGGAAAAATAGTAGTAGTAGCTGCCCTTTTTGAACACATATGTCACATGCTGAATTAAACACTTTATAACCATTATGTCATAAATCCAAAGAAAATCCCTGTGAAGTGGTAATTACTATTTCCATTTTAGAAATGAAGAAACAGAGGTTCAGTGAAGCTTAGTAATTTGCTTATAATCATTCACATAGTAAATGATAGAGGCAGAATTTGAACTCAGAGATGACTCTAAAGCTGGTTCTTTTCCATTCTCCCTACTTGTCTATCCTTGAACTTAAAATTTCTTTATACAGCCATGTATGTACTTACACAAAATTTCCTGTAGACGCATGAACACATTTGTTTTTATGTGTAGTTTTTTATTCAGTTACTCTTCTATTGGATTTCCTTTGCTTTTACTTTTGCTTCCAGATTTTAGCCTCTAAATGATGTTTTACTAAACACGTTCTAAATCTCTTCTTTTTATGGAAGAGTGTGTGTGCAATCAGGAGTGTGCAATCAGGAGTGTGATTGCTGGATCAAAGGGTGACATGTTTTTTTAAGTGATTATTTAATTTTTATATTTAATTTATTTATGTCCAGCTTGATTTTCTTTTCTTTTTTTTTTTTTTTAAATTTTTTTTTAACCTTTATTTATTTTTGAGACAGAGAGAGACAGAGCATGAACGGGGGAGGGTCAGAGAGAGGGAGACATAGAATCGGAAACAGGCTCCAGGCTCCGAGCTGTCAGCACACAGCCCGACGCGGGGCTCGAACTCACGGACCGTGAGATCACGACCTGAGCCGAAGTCGGCCGCTTAACCGACTGAGCCACCCAGGTGCCCCTCCAGCTTGATTTTCGAAAAGGCTGTTGCAGTTTATAGTTCACCAGCGGTGTAGCAAAGTACCTGTTAACCCATATCCCAAACAGTATTAGTTATCAGTAACTATTTAATTTTCTGCTGTCAGTGGATGTAAGTGATACCAGCATATCTTTAGTTTGCAGATCTCTGACTACTGGTAAATGTAAGCAATTTAGTCTTCTGTGAATTACCTCTTCATCTTTTTTAAACATATATTCTCAAAACCAGAGATGGAAGAAGATCACTTAGATAAGATAAAAATTATCAGGGTGCAAGTGTGGCTCAGTTGATTAAGCATCTGACTCTTGATTTCTGCTGAAGTCATGGTCAGCTCATGGGATCAAGCACAGAATCTGCTTGGGATTCTCTTTCTCTCCCTGTCTCTCTCTCTGTCCTTCCCCAGCTTGTGCTCGCTCTCTCTCAAAATAAATAAATAAACTTTAAAAAAAATCATTTACCCAAAAAAAGAACTCTGTACTCTATTATGTTTATTAATCCTTTATCTTCTTTATAAATATCTCTCTAAAACTTTAATTCTTTATTGACTTTACTGATGGTTTCATGCCTTACAAAACATTTTCAATTTTTATGTAGAAAAGTGTGTCTTGGTTAAGGTCTCTCCTACCTCTGAGTCTGTAAATGCAATTTCTGAGATTTTCTTGCAAGATTTTTATTGTATATGTTATATATTTATATCTTTAATCCATCTGGAATTTATTTTTGTACATGGCATATGATAGCGGCCCAGTTTTACTTTCTCCCAGATGGATAACCAATTGTGCTACTCCCATTTTCCTGCTGGATAGAACTGCCATCTTTGTTAGATCTTAAATTCTCATATATACTGGGATTGAGTTCTAGATTTTTCTGCTTATTGATCAGTTTGTGTGTCCCTATACCAATACTGTTTTGGTTTAAGAGGCTTTGAGTTATCTTTTTTCAAATCTTTTTTCACGGTTTCTTAATCCATATTTTTTTCTTATCTATTCTTTCATATATTTAATCTTCCATATAACTCTTAAAATCATTTTCTCCAGTCTTACCACCAGTGCCTCCCTGTAAGGTTATATAAGGATTCTAATTTGAATTTTATTTATTTTACATATTAATTTAGGCTATAAGTTACATTGTTATAGTGTCTTTATATCTAAGAGATGGTATGTCTTACCACTTGTTTAGGTCTTATTTTATGTCTGTTAAAGGCTTTAGAGTTGCCTTCATATATATGTCTTGTGCCTTTTTTGTTAAATTTATTCCTAAGAATTATCCTAGAGCATTCTTGCTGTTGCAAATGGAGTATTTTTTTTTCCTTCTGATTTCTATTTCAAGGACCTAATTGCTACAATAGAGAATAGACATTGTTTTTTTTTAATTCTCTATCCATCTGCCTCTTGATATTTTTATTAGTTCCCCTAATTGGATTCTAGCATCTTTTGAGATTTTCAGGTATGCAGTAATATCAGCAGCAAAAACAGTTGCTTTTTTTCACTGTTCATACAGACTGTTTGGTTTTCTTTGTATGTTAGAAACATCAAGACAGTGTTAAATGATGATGATGATGATAACTAGCATCCTTATCTAGTTCCTGATTTTACTTAAGGTGGTTTTAGGTTTTTTTTTTTTTATTTTTTGGAAAGCATACTGTTCATTTCTTTGGTAAGTCTTAATTTTTATTTTTTTCACTTAAAATTTTTTTAATGTTTATTTTTAAGAGAGAGAGTGCAAGCAGGGGAGGAGTAGAGAGAGGGGGAGACACAGAATTTGAAGCAGGCTCCAGGCTCTGAGTTATTAGCATAGAGCCCAACACAGGGCTCAAACTCACACGAACCATGAGATCATGACCTGAGCTAAAGTTGGACGTTTAACCAACTGAGCCACCCAGGTGCCCCTATTTTTTATTTTAAAAAGTTTTTTCATGTTTATATTTTGAGAGAAAGCGAGGAGGGGAGGGGCAGAGAGGAGGAGACAAAGAATCTGAAGTAGGCTCCATGCTGTCAGCACAAAGCCCAACACCGGGCTCAAACCCATGAACTGTGAAACGATGAACTGAGCCCAAGTTGGATGCTCAACTGACTGAGCTACCCAGGAGCTCCTGTAGGTTTTATTGTATTTAAGTGATTTTCTTCCATCTCTGGCTTTGAGATTTTATTAGGAATCTCTACTAAATTTTATTAAGAAGTGTTTTTTTTTTCTTTTTTAGCATTTAATGTGATTTTTACAGATTTGTAGTGGAATAGATATATAATCTATCAACATTATGATAGACTTCTTGATACTGAACTATCCTTGGCTTCATGGAATAAATTTCTGCAGACCAAATACTCTTAGATTCTTTGTTTTCTATTCGTTCTGGCCTTTGACCAAAGGCTCCGCAATCTTGATCTCTAGATAGAACTTGTCAGACACATTGGGGAGGAACCTTAATAGGTAATCCATAGGGACTCCCATGGCGCTTTTTTGTAAATTCTCAAGTTGTAAGACCTGAGCTGTTTGGGTCTGGTGAATCAAACTGCAGTTGACAATGGAGGGAAAAGGAGACACTTTCTGGTCTCCAACTTCCAGAATCCACTTCTGGCCCTTCTTTCTTTTGATTATTTTTAACCTTTTATGCTATTGACTCTCTATTTATTTATTTAGTTTGCTTAGTAGCAGAAATTTATGTCAAAATTGCTTCCTTTATATTTCTAATTCCTTTTATAACCACTCAGCCTTGTGTTTTCTGAAACCTGTTTGCTTTATTTTCTCTAGTGGTTTTATTGATAAACTTTTGTTATAAGAATCTTTTGCTATGAATTTCAAGTTTGTATCCAAAATCTAAATTAATAAAAAGTCCATGTAACCATTCTTTACATTTTTAATTGTTTGTCCAAGGGAGGTCCTAGAGGCCCAGCCACATTTTACCAGTCTGGAAATTTAATTTAAATTCTAATTAAAATTCCATTATTATGCAGATTGTTTTGGTTTTAATTGAAAATATCTTTGGTAGACTTGGCAGTAGTGAAAGATTCAATAATATATAGCCTTAGATCCTAGAATAAAAAGGAAGTCAATTTAGCAAAAAGAGCACTGGCCTTGGAGTTAGGAAGCCTGAGTACTATTCCAGCTCTGCCACTAGCTTATATGAACTCAAATGAGTTCTTGACTTGTGACCATTCACTTCCTCTTCTCTTAAATAAGTTTGCTAAAGTAAATGGTTGATTTTCCTTTTAGCTTGAACATGCTGGAAAATTAGATATATAGCATGTTTGAATCCTGCCTCCCAAAATAGCCCATGATTCTGTTTCACAGCCGAGTACTCCTGCTGTCTGCTTCTATAAGAAAATAGGTTTTGAGTAGACTTTTAAAACTATATTGTGTGCTCCCACATAGCAGTTGCTGTAGTAGGTCTGCTATAGACTGAATGTATCCCCCTAAATTTCGTGTGTTGAACTCATAACCCTTACAATGTAATGGTATTTGGAGGTGGGCCTTTGGGAGATAACTAGGTCAAAAGAGAGCAGCTCTCATGAATGAGATTAGTATCTTTATCAAAATGACCCCAGTTAGCTCCCTTGCCCCTTCTGCCTTATAAGGACATAGTGAAGATGACCGTGGATCCTGATGGGATGCCAAATCTGCCAACACCTTGATTTTGAACTTCCTAGTCTCCAGAACTGTGCTAAATTTCTGTTGTTTATAAGTTATTCAGTCTGGTATTTTTGCTATAGCAACCTGAATGGACTAAGATACATTTTCTTCAAATTGGTATTTATGAAAATAATTTCAGGTCTCTATATCCTATCTCTGTAATATCATGTCTCCTGTAGTGAGTTTCTGTAAGTCATATCTGCCCAGGGAGTTCTAAAGGTTTCCTGAATTATAAGACTGGAAACATAATAGGCTTGATCATATTAAAATACCTGATTTTTGATAATTTTTGATCTACATATAGGCAATTTTATATGCATCGACCTAATAAATAGGTGAATTAAACTGTTACCATACTAGGGCTTTACTTGAAAGATCTTCATTCAGAATTGCCTATTGTCTTATTAGGCATTTGTTGTTTAGTCAGCCATAAATACCTTTGAAAGCCTGCTTGATGTCAGCCTTGTGCTAGGCTTCATGGATATGCCAAGAATAAAATATACCTGCTCCCTGTTTGGGAAAGACTATGGTTTAATGAAGGAAACAAACAATTAACTAACCAATTACAGTAAAGTTGTATGAGAGTTACAGAAGAGAAAATACATATTGTGGTGTGGCACATGACAAGGACTTCTCATCTAAGGATTTGAAAAGGTCTCTTGTTCAGAAATTACCAAAGAAGGGGATTGTTGGGCTGGGATAGGGTGCTTCATGGCATGTGTGATGTTAAAAATCAGTGGGAAAGCATGTGCCCAGGGGTGTGAGAGAGCTTGGCAATTTCATAGAGTGTGAAAGGAAATAAGGCCAGAAAACATAGGTAGGGGCCAGATCTTCGAAAGCTTAAATAAGTCATATTTGAGATTTCTGGCAATAGAAAGTCATTGAAGCATTTTAAGCAGACAAATCATATTCACATTTAGAAGGCAGTATGCAAAGTGGATTGGAGTATATGTCTGAAGCCAAATTGTCTTGATTCAAATCCCAGTTATACTATATTTAAGCCATTGACATTGGGCAGTTTAACATTAGACTTGTGTTTCCTTATCTGTAAAATGAGAGGATAATTGTACCTTATTTGTAGAGTTGTTAGAATGAACTTAGACAAAACATTAGGTACAATTTATAACCCATAGTAAGTATAAATTATTGCTTAGTTACTGCTGTTATT
This sequence comes from Panthera leo, assembly GCF_018350215.1. Classification (NCBI taxonomy): domain Eukaryota; kingdom Metazoa; phylum Chordata; class Mammalia; order Carnivora; family Felidae; genus Panthera; species Panthera leo. The sequence continues at coordinate 81,958,411 of NC_056691.1, forward strand.
TGTGTTACTATTATAGAATGGTCATTCCAGTTACTTGAATTAGAATGGAGTAAGACTAATTGAAGCAAAACCTGTTAGTGAGTTAGGCAAGAGATGATCGTGACTTGGATCAGAGCAGTGGCAGAAGGGATAAAGAAAGATATTATTTGAGAAGTTTCAGAGATAATAGAATCTTTGGAACTTAGTGATTGACTGAATATAGGAGATGAGAGGAGTAAAAGACCCTCAAATTTGTTCTGGAATGACATTGGTACATACATACCCACATTAGCTGCACTAAAATAATATGTTAATTAAATAAATCCACATTTAAACCTCATTTTTACCTAATAATAAGTAATGCCCAGAAGTGAATCTTACAGATTAGGGGAACTGAGATTGATCCTTTCTCATCTGTAATCATTAAGCCACTGAATAGGTTGAGAGAAGTATAAATATAATTTGGACAGTTTTTGTTTTGTTTCATCTTTCTGTCTTATTTCTTTTTTAGTTCTCTTTGTTGTTTTAATTATTTAGTATTAGGTTGAACCATACAGAAGTTACCAGTTTTACAGATCAGAAAATCTTTAACCAGAAATGAAATGGTTAAATGTTGGCCATCTTTACATGGTTCATCCAGTTATATTCTCATTCTGTAGGATTTTTTTTTTTTTTTTTTTTTTTTTTTTTTTTTTTGAGACAGAGACAAGCCAGGGACAGGGGCAAAAAGAGAGAGAGAGGATCTTAAGCAGGCTCCACAGTCAACACAAAGCCTTATGCAGGGCTCAATCCCATGACCCTGGGATCATGACCTGAGCCAAAATCAAGAGTCAGATGCTTAACCAACTGAGCCACCCAGGTGCCCCTAATCGGGGCTCCAAGGGTCCATTTTGAGTTGAATTGACCATTAAAGACTGGAAGAAAATTGATGTGATGGCATAAGGACAGGTGGAACTGAACCCCATGAAGTAGGTGACTTAAACTTGGCATCATCCATTCAATGTGGCTCTGGGAGGACATCTTGTGGCCAGAGTTTTTGTTAACTTTACCAAAACGGACATGTTATATATTATTTTGGCTGTTTTTTTTGAAAACCTAATTATAAAACTAGTGCAATTGGCCCTTGACCAATGTGTGAGTTAGAGGGCATGAGCCACCGACACATTTGAAAAACCATAACTTTGGACTTCCCCAAAACTTAACTACTAATAGCCTACTGTGGACTGGAGGCCTTACCAATAGCATAAACAGTTGATTAGCACATGTTTTATATGTGTATTAAATACTGCATTCTTATAATAAAGTAAGCTAGAGAAAAGGAAATGTTATTTAAATCATAAGGAAGTGAAAATACATTTATAGTACTATACCGTATTTATTGAAAAAAATCCACTTATAAGTGGATCCATGCAGTTTAAACCCATGTTGTTCAAGGGTCAACTCTACAAAGAAATTAGGAAATCCAGAAAATACAGAAAAACGTAAAGAAAATTAAAAATCATTTTTAATCCCCCCTACCATCCACTGAAAAGTAGAGTTGATTTCCAGTGTTTCCTTCCAATCATTCATATATATATATATATATATATATATATACACACACACACACACACACACACATATACACACACACACCATATATATACACACACACACACACACATATACACACACAACCACTATATATATATATATATATATATATATACATATATATATACACACACACACATACACACACACAAAGAAATGCTATTTTTAAAAAAAATTGTATCTATATCTATACACATATATACATACATAAGAGACTGCATTATTTTAAAAAAGAAATGTATAACGGATGGAGCTAGTATGCTGAACGAAATAAGAGAACCATATGATTTCACTCATATGTGGAATTTAAGAAACAAAATAAACAAGCAAACCAAGAAACAGGCCTCTTAGCTATAAACAACTAAGTGATGATTACCAGAGGGGAGGTAGGTGGGGCATGGGTTAAATAGGTGATAAACACCAGATGTTGTATGGAAATGTTGAATCACAGTATTGTACACCTGAAACTATTATTACACTGTAAATTAACTGGAATTTAAATTAAAACTTAAAAAGGAAATATATATATAGATTTTTTTTGAAGAAAGTATTTTTCTTTGATCTGAAACAAAACATTTGACTCTTGATTGATTTGATAAAGTGTGGCTCTCAGGCTTTTTTTTTTTTTTTTTTTTTTTTTGAGTTTCCTATATGAATATTTTGATTATAGCCCCAAGAGAAATTTTACTAAAACAGAAATGAAGTTGGAAGAACTATTATTATGCTAGTGATAGTAATGTAATAGCTTGTATTTTTTATTACATTTTTAATTCTTTAAAGTAATCAGCCAACACAGTGTCTTTTTTATCACCATAATTGTCTAGTTTTATACATGAGACACCTGAGATGAAGAGAGAATAAGTTACATGACAGAATTCACAAGTAGTTAGAAAAGTTTATACTACTGACTTTGAATGCTTTTTTTATTTATTGAAATATAACTCAGAAATCTTTCCTTTTTTCATTCAATATTAAGCACTCAAACAATGAGACTTCAAAAATAAAGTCTGTGGTAAATGTATAGAATAGTGAATAACCTGGTTTGTCTGGAAGGCAAGGTATTGGGGAGGGGGGTGGAATAGTGAGATCAGATTGGAAAGGCAATAGGGAGCCATTGACTCTTCTTAAACTTTGGATACCATAATAAAGCAAATGCTATTGGATATTTAGGCAGAAATGAATGGATCAGAAAAATGAACAAGACTAGAAGCCCAGACAATATTTAATGATGGCCTAAAGTATTAAAAACTGAATTAAGAGCCACCATAGAAATAGATTCCCGGGAACCTGGTGAGGGGGAGAGAGTGGTCAAAATGATTCCTAGGTTTCATAACTGAGTGCCTGAGAAAAAAGAATGTTGGAAAAAAAAACAAAACAGGGTGATTTGTTGAGGAAAATGATTTTTTTTTTTTTAATTTTTTTTTTTTTTTTCAACGTTTATTCACCTTTGGGACAGAGAGAGACAGAGCATGAACGGGGGAGGGACAGAGAGAGGGAGACACAGAATCGGAAACAGGCTCCAGGCTCTGAGCCATCAGCCCAGAGCCCGACGCGGGGCTCGAACTCACGGACCGTGAGATCGTGACCTGGCTGAAGTCGGACGCTTAACCGACTGCGCCACCCAGGCGCCCCGAGGAAAATGATTTTAATTTTGGACATGCTGTGGTTGAAGTCTACAGGATGTCCAGGTGGAAGATGTATATATAGTGTAGCAGGCAAATTAGAAATGGAAAAGAATGCTCAGGAGTGAAGTCAGGACTGGAAACATATAGGCAGAGAAATCATTAGTGTAGAGGGAATAATTGATGCCATATCACCATTCTATCTTTTCAGATACTTTCACTGCCTTGCATATGTATAGTCTTAATGCATTTGAGGAATGTGTGACAACAAAGTATCCAAGTGACTGTTGTGGGCCTCAGACCTGGGCATTCACAATAAGAGAATCCCTTTAGGTATCAGAGGACCCCATCCTCAAGCAGTACAACATGGTTGGCGGAAAAGCACAGACTACTTAGGAAGGATATTTTAATTGAGAAGAAAAAGAGTAAAGTTATATACTCTCTATATGCTAAGTATTGATAAGCCCTTTGTATGTATACGCTGTCGCCTTTATTTTGCAACAACTCTGTAAAGTAGGAAGTACCTTATTTTTATAAATGATGAAACTTGAGTGTAAAAGAGGCTAAGTAATATAAGAGCAAGGATTTGAATCAGATGGGGTGTTCAGTGCCATAGGGTTTTTTTTATATGCCACACTTTGCTATGTTCTCCAGTAAGACCTGTCAAATATATCTCTCAAGCTTATGTGCAATACGTTCTTCAGTTTCTTGCCTTCATGTAATAAGCACAGTGCTTTTGATCTTAAAATATAATTAATTCAGTTCTGATCATGGGTGGCTGTTTACTTTCAATGAGAAAGCACATATGTAAAGCAAAAGTTAAAATTGGATCAGATAATGTGTATCTCTGTCCAGGTGTGCCGACTTTATAGAATACCTAGAAATGCCAACATTAGTTTATTTTCTTTTACTCTATTGGGTATGTGGAACTTTATTTAGAAGAATAAATTGAGAGTCCAAAGACACCTGGAGGAAAAAATACTAAAAAACACATTTCTAATTAGCTGAAAATTGTCACTACCAGAAGAGCCACGATGTAACTCCAACTTGCATTGTTTTAAGTAAGCACAAACAAGATTGTGTAATCTAAGATACATAAGCTAATTTGTACTGTGCATTTTACAGTTTTAAAGCCTGAGTGGAAATGGGTATATTTACTTGTCCATCATTTGTTTGTATATTTGTGTACCTGCTTTTCAGTAAACTAGAAGCAAGAAATGGTATCTCAAAACTGTGGAGGAGTATTGAATACAGAAACAACATGATTGTGTGCTGTTTCTTCAGTATTCAAAATGAGTGAAGTTTTCTTTATTTTCTCTCTTGAAAAACTGATTGTTTGCTTTGTTATTTTTGTCATCTATCTTAAAATTGGCCAGTATCCAGTGAATTGTGAGAGAAAATGCTAAATATTTAGCCTTCTAGCTAGAACTTCTTGTGCTGCTAAATTATGATTTCTCAGTTGCCCCGCACTGTTAGCACACTTTCATTCTTTAACATTGCTCTTTGTTCCTGAGGAAAATGCTATAAGAAAATAGGAATTTCCTCTCACCATTACGCCTCTGGCAGTGTGTTTCCATCTAATTCCTGGCTGGCACTCTGTCCAGGTTACAACCCCTTCTCATTACTAGCAGAGTCTAAATTCTGCTCATCTACTAAAAGGGGGATTCCAGACAGACGAGGAAACAGCTTTCAAACACTGCACTGCAGGCATATTAAGTTATTCCCCCAATGTGCAGTCGGGAAATCAGGGACCACTTCTCTGGTGATGAATTCTAATGAGCTGCTAAAGATGCCGAAGGGTGTGTGCACACAGACGTTTTCTTTCCCCTCCCCCCTTCTTCCTTTTCCCAAGCCCCCTCTTCTCCCCGTTTCCCCTCCTCCTCCTCCTCCTTTATCCCCTCCCTCTGTGTCTCAGTTCTGCAGTAAACGGGGCTGAGGCACATTCCTGCACTGCAAGGCTTTCTCTTAAGGATGTTTTGTGGCTTTTGTTTGGATTGCAGCATGCAGAATTACAGGTAACACTTTGAAATTGAGCTAGACAGATAAATTCTGTTGAAATGTTTTCGAAGAGGTGAAATAATTACATTGGAATCAGTGAAGAAAACGAGCTAATTCTATTAGTGGTAGTTATAGTAAGATATTTTCAGAAATGCCATAAGCAGATTCTTTTTCTCCCCCGAAAGGCTCAAATGAGAGGAAATGGGATTAGATTGATCTGGCTTGTGATGGATTTTGTTTTATGTTGATCATGAAACTTGCTGTTGTTTCTCTTCCTCTGTAAAGTAAGGACCAGTTATGTGGGGTGCTGCTGAGAGTAGCCATGAATAGTTGTACTGGGTGGGGTGGGATGGAGTGGGAGGGTTGATACTAGCCTGAGCTAGCCAGGTTCTTTGATTAGGGCATTGGATGCAAAATGTAAAATGCTCTCTCCTTTTCTTCTATCAGCTGTTCAGAGGAGACTCATTACAACTCTTGCTGAAGCTCCTAATCTTCCTCCCTTCTCTTCTGCCCCTAACCCCTACCCTCATTGGCCTGAAGACAATGTACCCAGAGTTTGCCTTACTCCCCTGGCGCTATGTGTATGGTAAACCTGGTACTATGGCCACATCTGGGACTGGCCAGACAACTGCTGCCGGTTCTCCCTATTCCAAGAAGGATTTAAAGGGGAATTACACTGCAGGCAATGCACCAGAGCAGCATCAGGAGCTTGGGGACTAAGGCTCCTCTGGCATTATTACAGACACACAGAGCTGACCGCAATGACAGCAGCTGCTCCTTTGAACTGTTGGCAGCAGCCAAGCGGCAGCATGAAGTGAGAGATCACTCCTGAGCTCAAGATGAACTCTACCTTGGATGGTAATCAGAGCAGCCGCCCTTTTTGCCTCTTGACATTTGGCTATTTGGAAACTGTCAATTTTTGCCTTTTGGAAGTATTGATTATTGTCTTTCTCACCGTATTGATTATTTCTGGCAACATCATTGTGATTTTTGTATTTCACTGTGCACCTTTGTTGAACCACCATACTACAAGTTATTTTATTCAGACTATGGCATATGCTGACCTCTTGGTTGGGGTAAGCTGCTTGGTCCCTTCTTTATCACTCCTCCACTACCCCCTCCCAGTAGAGGAGTCTTTGACTTGCCAAGTATTTGGTTTTGTAGTATCAGTTCTGAAAAGTGTCTCCATGGCCTCTCTGGCCTGTATCAGCATCGATAGATATATTGCCATCACTAAACCTTTAACCTATAATACTCTGGTTACACCTTGGAGACTACGCCTGTGTATTTTCCTAATTTGGCTATATTCCACCCTGGTCTTCCTGCCTTCCTTTTTCCACTGGGGCAAACCTGGATATCATGGAGATGTGTTTCAGTGGTGTGCAGAGTCCTGGCACACCGACCCCTACTTCACCCTGTTCATCGTGATGATGTTATATGCCCCGGCAGCCCTCATTGTGTGCTTCACCTATTTCAACATCTTCCGCATCTGCCAACAGCACACAAAGGAAATCAGCGAAAGGCAAGCCCGCTTCAGCAACCAGAGTGGGGAGACTGGGGAGGTGCAGAGCTGTTCCGATAAGCGCTATGCCATGGTCCTGTTCCGAATTACTAGTGTATTTTACATCCTCTGGTTGCCATACATCATCTACTTCTTATTGGAGAGCTCCACTGGCCACAGCAACCGCTTCGCATCCTTCTTGACCACCTGGCTTGCTATTAGTAACAGTTTCTGTAACTGTGTCATTTATAGTCTCTCCAACAGTGTCTTCCAAAGGGGACTAAAGCGCCTCTCAGGGGCCATGTGTACTTCTTGTGCAAGTCAGACCATAGCTAAGGACCCTTACACAGTTAGGAGCAAAGACCCCCTTAACGGATGCCATATCTGAAGTGATTCAGATATTGGATCACTGTGTGTGTGTGTGTGTGTGTGTGTGTGTGTGTTTCCTTTTTATCTCTTTGTATCCCTAGCTTACTAGGAGATCTGGGACAAAATAATTCAACTCTAAGCAGTAGCAAACAAATGATCCATTGAACATACCTTCTAAGTTTGCAGAAATTATTTTCTAAAAAGTGCTTTGAATCGGAGAATCAGGATCATGAAGATAAATTGCTCTTGGTTCCAGTTTTTGTAATGTCACGGAAATGATGACATTTTGAAGATTTAAAATAAATAAAACCATATCTAACACCTCTCTTCAGCTGGCATGACTGAACCTGGGTGTGAAAAGCGTCAGCATTTTTAAAAAGTCATTTTCCTGTCGCTTTTCTAGGCTCTTTCTGTTTGGGCTTCATGTGCAATTGAATTCTTTTAAGGGGAATATTAAAAAATAGTGATGAATTAACAGGATTTAAATTTTGCTTTATATATGCCAAAGTAGAACTACACTGCAGATTTCAGCACTGTCGTTTAGAAAGCCAAATGTTTTATGTTTTAGGTCTTCTCTTGAGAGAATTCTCAATACATATTGTTGAATAACATGAACACCTAAGCGTTAATTTTAGAATTTTGCAGTGCACCATGAGTGAAGCAAAAAGGCAGTCAAATCATACAATTTAGGAAAAATTGAGCTACTTTCTGTGGCATGCTTCATGGGGATCTAAAGAAATGTGTGCATGGAAAGTGATTGCGCTGTAGTGTTTTTGCCCATGCCTTTGTGTGTGTATTGAAAATGTTTGAATTTAGATTTCTCTTTACAGCAAAGTGTATTTTAATAAGCTGAAAAACAAATGATAGGTTAATGGCTGCCATTTTTATAATGGTGAAAATATATAGAAATGAATCTTCAGTCTTCTTTTTTTTTTAATCCACAAACTTTGATATGTCAGAATATCTGGGAGAAAAAGATGTCCTAATAAGCAACTGAGTCAGAAAATATACTGTATATTTAACTAGTTCCTTTTTTAAATAGAAGGGGATTGAGATGTTCTCTTTGTGGTTAAATGGAATCAACAAAGTAGCATCTAATCTTTTTAAAAGCTTTTTTTTGGTGTTAAGAAATGCACATTTGAATGTGAGAAGGAGAAATTCAGATTAAGTCTCTTTTATTGCTCTTCTCTTTCTGGACAAAAAAATCCTTTGATGTAACAATTCTTTACTTAGTCTTTTTTTTTTTTTAAAGCCAAAGTACTAGCAAAATCTATAGGATTTTTATTATTTATTCTGTAGAATTATTGAAAGTGCTGTGTATTGTATGTACTGGTGATGTTTTGTTCTTCAAGTGATTATCTTTAGAACAAGAAGTTTATTTTTCTAAAAGGAGAGAAGGATTTCCCAGCAGCTCCAGGCATGAGAGTATTTCCTCTGCTTTTCTACTGGTTTTAATGTTTTGGAAGTCTTCAGGGGGCTTATGTGATCTCTGCCTTTGGCTAGATGTTATAATCTGAATACAACAATGGTATTCAGTGAGATGGAAGAAACCCAAGGGAAATGGGTAAAGTGGAGTTTTGAATCCAACAAAGGATGCAGATATTTATAAAACAGGCAAATAGGCTTTGGTTTTCCGTCATGATATTAGAAAACCTACTACCCCTTTTAATATAAAGGGCAGCATTCTTAACGATTTTAGGTCTTAGATTTTAACTTCAAATGTGTGCTCTACTTTAAACTTTTTTATTTTAAGTGAATAAGTATTACATAAACATTTAAATTTCAGATTCTGAATTCTTCCCAAAAGCTTGCTTGCTCTTTATATTTAGTACTAAAAAACTTGATTCTAAGCTGTTTCAGTATTTAGAACTCAAGTTGAAATTGCAAGTTATATTAGCAGTGGCTCTGTTAAATTGCCATTTGAATTGAAAAACCTTTTCTCTTGGATTTTGAGAAATGGTTATGCATATTTCTCCTTTATTTACATGCCACAAATCTAAAGAAAAACAGAGTTTCCTTTTTCTTCATGCATGTTGGAGAAAGTAACCTGTTCAGATTTGCAGTTTGCTTGTGAGTTTTAGTTTAGCAAAGATGAGAATCTTAAAGATTAATTTTTATAAAAAACTGATGTTAAATCGGTGGAGTTTTGCTTTTGGGGGATGCTGAGCCCTTTTAATTTTTTCCTGCAGTAGCATTCCATCTTGTGAGAAAGAGAAAACTCTTTGAGAAAGATCTTATGGAAATTTTATGGAAAGAGCCACTGGAAGTGGCTAATCAAGCTGATCTTTTTTTTTAATTTTTTAATTTATTTTTTTTTAATTTACATCCAAATTAGTTAGCATATAGTGCAACAATGATTTCAGGAGTAGATTCCTTAGTGCCCCTTACCTGTTTAGCCCATCCTCCCTCCCACAACCCCTCCAGTAACCCTCAGTTTGTTCTCCATATTTATGAGTCTCTTCTGTTTTGCCCCCCTCCCAGTTTTTATATTATTTTTGCTTCCCTTCCCTTATGTTCATCTGTTTTGTCTCTTAAAGTCCTCATATGAGTGAAGTCATATGGTATTTGTCTTTCTCTGAGTAATTTCATCAAGCTGATCTTTTAATGACTCAAAAGACACCTCTTTTAATAAGAGCTTTTGTTAACAGATTTTTACATTTTTATCCTGGTACCAAATTTAGATGTTATTAGAAATACTTTTTTCACATAAGAATCTCTGTCAACATCTCAGCCTAAAACTAGAGACTCCATACACTAATTTTAAAGAAAAATCCCCCCGTTCCCCCACTGGTAAACTTGCTTAATACCAGATGTCTTTCCAGTTTATCTGTCTTCATTGGACTGTATAAAGTCTACGTTTTCTTCCAGTTACCAGTTCTTTTCTCACATTCATTGATTGTCTATACTGCCTTTTAATTTTTATTTTCTTGTGTGTGTGCATGTTAGGGGAGAACGGGGTGAGCCTGGATGTCAGCAGTCAATCTTTAGTGGCTAGGGGCATTTTCTATGTGATACATGTGGACAGTTCATATTAAAGTAACCTTTTCATCTTGGCATACTTAGTGCAACATTTGATGACGTTTGGTTTAAATACCAATCTTGCTAGTTCAGAATGAAAAAAAGTATATTTTTAGATTCAATTACCTTGGGCTTTGGCAAGACAGTGCATTTAACTATATATGGTATGTGACTGATATCAGAGGAAGCACAAGCTTTTGGTAATTGTGTTGAAATTATTTCATAGTAAATGTTCAGATAAGACAATACTAATTGTTACATTTGTAAATTAGTTATACGTTTTTATACAGTGATTTCAGAGAAGATGTTTTTTTTTCCTCTTAGAGCAGAAAAGCAGCTGCAAAAGGACAAGTGGTCTACTTTAATGAAAGAACTGTCTTACACCAGAAAGGATATTTGAATTTTTCATGGATCTGTTGACTCCCAAATTCCATTTTGTAAAGGGTTTTCCTTAAGCTTTATTGCTGGATGAATTTCTTTTTGAGCCTTTTCTAATGGCTTTTCCTTTTTACTTGAATAATGGTCTCAGTATTTTAAGGATTGGGAAAACTTGAATTTTTATACTATAAATGCATTGTCCACTCACTCTTTGAACTTGAAAATGAAGCAACAGGGTTACAAGTTCCCAGACAGTGGAGTGGTTTCTGGGAGAGTTTCCTCAGCCTTTCAGGTTTGATTGAAAAATCTGCACAGTGGCTTTGTAGGAAATGTTTTAATTTTGCTATGTGTTTTTGTATCATAGAAGACTTGTGAAATAAATTATTGGCAAACCAGAATTTTTTGTTATATGAGCACATTGTGGGAAGATTAAAGTGGGAGAAATGTGGCATTTACGATTTTTTTAAGTCTTCACAAATTTTTCTCTGTGTTGTTTTGCATAATTTTTCTATTTCAGGTTGAAGGAAAACTAACTATTTTATATTAAGTGTACATATTAATATATTTTACATGCCCTGGCATTATTCTAGACATTTCTTATAGCTGAAAATGAGTCATTTGGCTTTTCTTCAAAATTTGGGTGACAAGGGCACCATGATATGATTAAATTGAACTTTGAATTGAGAAAAAATCCAGGTTTCTGTTACAAATTAACTAGTTTTATAAGTGCAAGTCACTTCTCCAAGCACTTAATTTCTTCTATAAAAGGAGATAATAATCCCCTTATCCCTCATAGGGTTACTTTGGCAATTGAATTAGATAATGGATGTAAAAGTACTTTGTAATATGTAAAGTGCTTTGCAATAAAAATGAGTACTGTTATTTGTATCTGCCATGGTTTCACATCTGAGGAAGTCACACATAATGGAATGGTGTCCCCCTACATTAAGGTCTTAGAAGCTCAGTGCTGGGTGACTATTCCTATGCTAGTTAGCAATCCCAAATTTGAGAAGAGAGGCATGATAAATCCTCGCCGTTCTAAAATGACAGTAGTGTTAAATTCATAAAACTGTTTTCATTTACTTCCTTTACTTGTCTGTAAAGTCTCTAAAGGCAGGGACAGTGTCTCTTCATATCTTCATCCCCAAAATCTAACATGGGAGCTGGCTCAGAGCAGAAGTTTTATAGTAAACTTTACAAAATTAATGAATGATTCTTTCTAATCATTAGTTCTAGTCATTATACAGCAGTAATGTTCAAAAGGAGGTCCAGAGCCCACAAGCACTTGTGTTTGCTCAAGGCTGTTCTAGACTGTAAATGACAAAAGATAGCTTTTTAATACCAAGAGACTAGTGTCGGAGTATATGTGCGCTGTATGGCAGGTAACTTTACACCTGGAAACCTGGTAGCCTTGACCCAGGGAACTTCAGACACTGCTGTCAAACTGCCAGTTTCTCACAGCATGGATAAGAAACAGGTATTTGGATCACATCACCTTCTTGGCTCTGAATGCAGATAAGGTAGGCTGTAAAAATCTGTCACAAGAAAAGAGGAAGTATATAGACTATCTTGGTGAAAGAAGCTATTCTGTGGTTTTGCTTTGTCTCTCAGTCTTTACCAGTTTTTTAGTTTTGTCTTCCTTTCTTTTCTTAACATGCGTTGGTCATGTATTCAGAGAGATGTGCTTCAGATGACACTGCTGCAGGTTGTGGAAAATTCTATTTGCAATAACAGTGGGTTTAGGGAAAGCTTAAACAATCGGGAAGCCCTTATGCACCAAGCTCCACTCTATACCAGACATTGCAAATAGCTGGTCTCAGAGGGATATAAAGAAGGATCACCGGGGCGCCTGGGTGGCTCAGTTGGTTAAGCGTCCAACTTCTGCTCAGGTCATGATCTCGTGGTTCGTGATTTCGAGCCCCACATCAAGCTCTGTGCTGACAGCTCAGAGCCTGGAGCCTGCTTTGGATTCTGTGTCTCCCTCTTTCTCTGTAGCCCTCCCCCTCCACTTGCACTCTGCTTCTCTCTCTCTCTGCCTCTCTCTCTCTCTCTCTCTCAAAAAAAGAAAAAAGAAAAGAAAAAAGGATCACATGCTTCCTTTCTTGTAGAACTTTATAGTTTTTAGATATTTCATATGGAAAAATTCTGTGATTATTTGCCTTTCCAAAAACCTCACCAGAGTAACCTTATCTGGAGGAATTTACCAAGACTTTCTGGTGGGACGCTAGGTATACTGTGCTTCTGTTTTGGGGGTGAGTTCGCTTGATACCAGTGTATAAAAATCATTATGTCACTTTATTAGTTTAAAATAAATCCATGGGGCGCCTGGGTGGCTCAGTCAGTTAAGTGTCTTACTTTGGCTCAGATCATGATCTCATAGTTTGTAGGTTTGAGCCCTGTGTCGGGCATTGTGCTGGATCCTGCTTCGGATTCTGTGTCTCCCTCTCTCTCTGCCCCTCCCCCTGCTCATGCTCTGTCTCTTTATCTCTTTCAAAAATAAACATTAAAAAAAATTTTTTTTAATAACATAAGAAATCTGTAGTGGCAGTAGGGACCAGTTGTTCCCCAATGGTAGATCTTCATGAGAGGCCAAACCATATTCAGTGTGTTGCTTGGTGAAGGTAGAATTTCAGAATGTGGTTTTGTAGTGTGAACATTTATTGGTATCTGATTAAGCCCATCTCCACAATGAGAAAACCTGATCATTAGGATCATAATAAAAGTGGAAAGCATCTCTACTGGCCAACCCACCTTCTCATTGATGTTTAATTGACGTGTTATTTCTTAGGTTTAATTAACTTCTTTTGTACTTGTCAGTTAGTAAAATTGCTTGTAATTTGTAGTAGTCTTACAAGCCTGCTACTCATTCTTTCTTTTTGAGGTGGTTTTATATCACTGGTCTTACCTTTTACCGTACAACATACTGTTTCATGATTTAATATTCAAAGGGTAGCCGGCCATATTACTTTGTCAGTTGTGGGGACCAGCTCATTTTGGTTTTCATGTAGTACCTATATACTGTCTAATTAGAAAAGGAAGATATATGAAAATACTTATAAAAATTAACAGTGTCAGTCAAATAGGATTGAAACATTAAATATACAGAATGTCATATCTAGCAAAGGAGATGGGGAGGGACATTTGGACTATAAAAGATTTTAGTGCTCATTTGGTCTGATTCTCTCTTTTTACAGACAGTAAACCAATCCATTGACCACACATCTATTTATGATAATATCCAGACTTACTTCGAATCCATTGCCTTCTCTTATTACACCATGTTGCTTTTACAGAAGTGTTTGACTTCAATTAGCCAAGCCCTGAATGAGTAAGATTTAAAAAAAATTTTTTTACATGTTTATTTATATTTAAGAGAGAGAGAGAGAGAGAGAGAGAGAGAGAGAGAGAATGCACAAGTAGGGGAGGGCCAGAGAGTGAGATGGAGATAGAATCTGAAGCAGGCTCTAGGCTCCAAGCTGTCATCACAGAGCCAGATGTGGGGCTCGAACCCAGGGGCTGTGAGATCATGACCAAAGCCAAAGTCGGACACTTAACTGACTGAGCCACCCAGGTACCCCATGAATAAGATTTAAATAGACTAAAATGGTGTGTGTGTCTGTCTATGTGTCTACGTGTGTGTGTGGAATTTTAGGTACTGGACGCATTATGGGCAACAATATAAATGTTAATCAAGGCTTATTATGTTTCAGGAGAATTTTGTAAACTTTGTCTTATTTAATCCTTCCAATACTGCATGAGCTAGTGGCTAGTATTAACCCATCATGTAGATGAGGAAACTGAGATTTAGAGTTGCCAGAATTGTACAGTTAATAAGTAAAAAATCTATTGGAGCACCCAGGTGGCTCATTTGGTTAAGCATCTTACTTCGCTTCGGGTTGTGATCTAATGGTTCGTGAGTTCAAGCCCTGCATTGGGCTATCTGCTATCAGCACAGAGCCTGCTTCAAATCCTCTGTCTCCCTCTCTCTCTGCCCCTCCCCTGATCACTCACACTCTTCCCCCCCGCAAAAATAAACATTAAAAAAAGAAAAGTAAGAAATCTAGGATTCAAAACCAGATCTTTCTGACTCCAAAGCCTATATTCTTACCTCATTTAGTTCTCACAGAAACCTTTCTGGTAGTTCTTTTTTATATCCCTATTTTACAGGTTGAGGAAACTTAGAGAGATGAAGAAAATTTTGTCAGTATATCAGCTGACTCTGAGACTTGAAAACATCACAGACTTTCTGCCAAATACAGCATATTGAGTGTGAATGTTTATTTCTGTTAACTGCACTGAAAAGAATAGCAAGGGTATAATACATGTGGACAGAGAGAAGAGGAGCAGAAATGATGGCAGATAAATGAAGCCAACAAAGGTTTGGAATATAGAAACCTAGTAGATAAGTGGTAAGTGACTCAGCAGTCAACAAAGCTGAATCCTAAAGTCAAGCTGCCCAGGGGCAAAAAGAAGCAAGCTGATTTCACTGTAGAACCTGGTAAATACTTGATAATTGGATCCCGAGATGCCTCTACAGGCAGAGAATAGTATGAAGCTGAAAACTGAAGAATTGTTAGGAAGTTTATGTAAGCAACATTTAAATACCCCTCCACACCACCTTGATCACCATCCCAAGCTGCCCCAAGCAGGCAACTGGTTTTTCACCATCCCAGCAGGAAGTGGGAGATTTCCTCTTTGGAGAAGAGGTCAAACCACAGACCTTCTGGATGCCAGACATAGCTGAGGATGGCACTAAGATACCTTTGAAAAGTTGGGTGTCACGAGAAAGTCTGCATATTAAATACTCAGTCTCCTTGTCCCTCTGCACTCCCAGAATGCTCTCAGCCAGCCTTAAATGAGTCTAGTCTGGGGACTGATGTTTGAAGGCTCCCAAACCAGTCACATTACCTGCCCAAAGCACCTTTAAGTTGGCGCTTCTCAGTCAATAAATTCCACCTATGCGTACAGAGCTTCCAAGTAACTTTTTACTCCTCTTTTACTATTAACAATCAGCCAGAGATCCTGGTCTTGTGAGAAAGTCATCTCATGTAATACACAGCCCAAAACAAAAGAAATCAGAGGAAATAGAAACAATTCAAGTCACAAAGTGTATTTTCCAAAATATATTTTCAGAGAAGCTTTTGCATCCATTAAAGGAGAATAGGATGCTATAAGAAATGAAAAGAAAAAAAGTAAGAGTTCTTATAATCAGAGCATAATCAGATATTTTTTAAATCCAAAAAGTTGGAAGATAAAATTGAAGTAGGCTAGATAGTGAAACAAAAGACAATAAAGTTGATAAAAACAAGACAGAGACTCAACAAAGGAGGCCCAATATCTAACTCATATGATTTTCAGAAATAGAATAGAGAAAAAAAAATGAGGAAATTCTCAAAGAAATATCAGAAGAAACATATCCAGAACTAAAGGCTATGAGTTTCCATAATGAAAAGGACCAGCTTAGTGTAATAAAAAGATTTTATGATGGCGAATCATAAAATTTTAGGATACTGGGGATAAAGTAGAATCTTGAAAGCTTCTTGGTCTGGAGTAGGAATGGGAAAGTGGGAATTTACTAAACACAGGGATCTGAATAGCACTGGTCTTTCTGGCACATTAAAGCAAGAAGATATAGGGAATAACTTCAGATTTTTGAGAAGTGATTTTTAACCTGGAATTTTATGCTCAAACTTTGATTCAAGTGCAAGGATAAAATAAACCCATTTTGAGATATGCAGGGTCTCAAAAATAGTTATCTGCCTTACATCCTTTCTCAGGAAGTTGCTGAAGGATATGCTTCTCAGTACAAGGGATGAAATTTTAAAAGTGGAAGAGGGGCACCTGGTGGCTCAGTTGGTTTAGCACCTGACTCTAAATTTTGGCTCAGCTCATGATCTCTTGAATCGTGATATTGAGCCCGTGTCAGGCTCTGCACTGGCAGCGTGGAGTCTGCTTGGGATTCTCTCTCTCTGCCCTGTCTCCGTTTACATGCATGCATTCTCTCTCTCTCTCTCAAAAATAAATAAACTTTTTTTTTTTTTTTTAAAGTGGAAGCTATGGAACCCAGGAAGCAGGGACTCCCTACACAGGACAGAGGTGAAGAGAATTCCCATGGTGATGGGGAAGGGGAGCCCTAGGATGTCAGCTGTGCAGCAGACCTAGAAAGCCACTAGTCCAAATTGGAGAAAAGGAAGGAGGGCACTAGGAAGTATGTCTTTTAGGAAAAAACTGAGAGGAATTTCCAATCCTGTCAAGATTTGTAGGGGAAGAACTGGTGATAGATAACATAGAATACTGGAGGAAAGAAACAGCAAGTAGTAACTGCAGAAGAAATGGAAAATTAAAGAACAAAGGGTATTTAGTCATGATACACTCTGTGATTTAGTTAGCAATATTGATTTAACTAAAAATTGTAGCAAAATTACATTGGGAGTCACGATAAGGGGAAGGGAAGTGTGTGTGGTAGGTGGGTGGTGTTGGGGGCTATAACAGACAGAGTATCATCTCCCATACTGAAAGTCTGGAAAAAACAAAAACCAGAAAATAGCAACTTAAGTATTTTATTTAGAAATAGGAAGGAAAAAAAAAAACTGAAAAGACAAGAAATGGTTGCCTCTGGAGAACGGAGCAGGGTAGGAGGAGTGAGGGGTCTGGGTCTGCTATTTTTCTCTGTAAGCTTTGTCCTGTGACCTTTTCAATGACGTAGATATGTTATTTTTTACGAAAAGCATGACTACATTTAGGAAAAAAGCAAATAAATTTGACCGGAAAGCATAGGTTTAGAACATACTCCTGAAGTAGAAAATGAGAGCATACTAGCACTCTCCTACCTCTGGCCCAATACAGAGCAACTTCCTATTCATCATCTCTTTTTATCCTCCTAGGAAGACAGGCAAAGGGGAAATGATTCCTCTTGTACAATTGTGGAAGCCTAGTTTGGGGGCTCTAAGACCTTTTTGATTCCAGTCTCCTACATCACTATGCCTCATTGGTATTTGTTTGGGTCTTTTTAGATTTTTTTAATTTTGGTCCAAGGGAAGACAGCAGACTGGAAAGCATCTTCTTTGACATCCTGGGAAGGAAATCCTGAAAATAAACGTGTGTGTGTGTGTGTGTGTGTGTGTGTGTGTGTGTGTGTGTGTGTGATGAGTTTAGGTGTACTGGTGTACAGGCCTGGCAATATGAGATCACGAGAGGAATGCGAAGTGCCATGTGATATTCACAGGTAAAGAGATGTGTGTTAGGTGAATTTCCGTAGAAGGCAGTATATGAGATGGAGCCTGCTCTGAGAAAAGTAGGAATTCTATAATGTTATCTCTGCCCACCCCTTGAATGAAATTTCCATAAAGTATTCAGCCAGACGGAATTAGAGGAACCCAAAAGATCAATAGACAAAAGACCCTAATAAAGTGACCTACAATTATCAAGCAGTATATGACACAAGAACGCCCTTTGCAAAGTAAAAAGCACATCTTTATGTTAAGTTACCACGATTGTACTCAGCCATCAAAAGGAATGAAATCGTGTCACTTGGAACTATGTGAATGGAGCTACATTTTATTGTGCTAAGTGAAGTTAAGTCAGGGAAAGACAAATACCATATGACTTCATTCGTATGTGGAATTTAAGAAACAAAACAGATGATCATAGGGGAAGGGCAGGGGGAAGAGGAGGTTGTTAACTATAAAGAACAAATTGAGGGTTCATGGAGGGAGGTGAGCAGGGGATGGGCTAAATGGGTGACGGGTATTAAGGAGGGCACTTGTTGTAATGAGCACTGGGTGTTATATATAGAATACTACACTATATGTTAACTAGAATTTAAATGAAAATTTGAAAAAAAATTACCATGATTGTAATCACTTAATGAAAGATTTATTGGTTTGTTGCAAAAAGATTGTATTGGCTTTGAACAAAATAGAAGAGTAAGAGTCTTTTCAAAGTAAAACTTTAAATTCTTTGTCAGGGGTGCTTCGGTGAATTAGTTGAGGGTCCGACTCTTGATTTCAGCTAAGGTCGTGATCTCACAGCTCATGAGATCGAGCCCCACATCAGACTCTGCAGTGACAGTGGGAGTCTGCTTGGGATTCTCTCTCTCCCTCTCTCTGCCCCTCCCCTCCCTCAAAATAAATAAATAAACATTTAAAAAATAAATTCTGTGTCTATTGGCTTTTAATAAATACATGTTGATTTAGTAAGACAGTATTTAGGGGAGAAAGCAGAAGTTACAGCATTAAACATCATGATTTATTTCTGAATTTTCCTCCAGAAAGAATGGGGAAACCCCCACTGCCAAAGCCATTTATTTATAGCTAGACCAAAAAAAAATTTTAAAGGCCATTTGTGGGTCTCTGTCTTCATTGGTGTCTGGGGAGCAGAATCTGACTGAAAAATCTGTTTCGTTTTTTTAAAAAAAATCTTTGTTTATTGAGGGCGGGGGGAGGGAGGGAGGGAGGACATGCAGGGAGAGGAGAGAAAATCCTAAGCAGGCTCTGTGCTGTCAGCGCAAACTGTGAGATCATGATCTGAACCAAAATCAAGAGGCAGACACTTAACAGACTGAGCCATCCAGGCGCCCCAAAAGTCTTTTTCATTTTTAAAAGTTCTTTTTCTCCATGACATGGTATTTGTAGTAACTGAAACCTTTCGTACTTAGATTATGTTAGCGTCATGTGTTATTAACATCATTGTACTGAGGATGTGTGTTGTAGCCTACAGAGTACTAGAAATGAAGTTAAAACAAAATTTAGATCCTAGTTCTGTCAACTGATTAGGTAATCTTAATTTGTCTGAACTTCAGGAGGATACCCATACTTGAGTAATGATACCAGTATTAAAGGAGTTGGTTTAAGGTCAGATGCATGTTATAATAATGTAAAGCTGTAATAATATAAATTATTAAATAATATAAATTATTAAACAGCTTTACATTATTACTGTGATTACTTTATACTCCCCCCCCCCCCCCAGGATAAAGAGGAGAGTAGTGGAAAGAGCATGGATTTTGGAATCTCTGGCCCTTTGTTTTCTACTCTGTAAAATGGGTTTGTGCCCTTCATTAGACTTACTGTGAAAATTAGATACCGTCATGTTTTAAGTATATAGAAATGTGCATGGTGGCATCATAGAAACTCAGTAAAAGGTTGCTGCTTTGTCACACAGAGGTCAGAATCTCCCAGTAACCTCCCGGGCCTCCTGTAAAATGGCATATTCTCAGTGGAAAGGCCTTGTGTGAATGTGGAGTGGCTTGGAGCGGCCCACCCTTCTTGCAGGGTTTGTAAACCCCTCAAGTACTGCCATAATGGCTTATTCCATCAGTGCACTCAAGTGCACTCATGTCTTATGTACTTTGTCTTGCTTTTATAGTATGTTCTGCAGGAAGATTACTCCTATGTAATTCTCGGACACTGAGGTAAATGTATTTAGATGGACTTCATCAAGGAACAGGTCATTGAGTCTTACAGCAAGAGCTTTAGGAGGTTAGAGGTAGAAAGGAAGTTTGGGACTACGTGAAGAGGGGTTCCTTTAATTGAAATTTGAAAATAATTTTTATTAGAAAAAGAAAAAAATAATGTCAAGGGATATTTTAAGCTTCAAAGGCCTGAATGAAGAGGGATTATTTATACACTTAAGGAATAGAAACTATATAATATATAGTGGTTAAAAGTATGTGTTTGAAAGGCAAGCCAACTTGAGTTTGAATTCTAGCCCTGCCACTTAATAGCTGTTACCTAGGGCAAGGTACATAATCCCTCTTAGTTCCTGTTACCTCAACTATTAAGATTAAATGAGCTAATACATCTGAAGCTCTTGGCACACAATAAGCATTTGATACATGTTAGCAGGTCCTGCTATCTTGGTTGGTATTATACCTATGTGCTGATAAGTTTTAAGTTTTTAGGTTAATAGAAAAAGATCTAGGTAGCTACAAATTTGTACATTAATGATGTAATAAGATAGTTTTCAATATCTAAATATTTTATTTATTGATAATTTTTTCTTAAGATTCATTCTTCAATGGAAAAATTAACATTTTTCTTCTATATCAGGACTCAAGGAAACATCATTTTTGCCTGAAAGCTATATTAAAATATATAACTAAAATAGATACTGAAATCCAGAACATATAGTCTATTTATACAAATGCAGACCTCTTCTAGAATTCTGAATGTAGTTCAGCAGTTCACAGATGGAGATGTTTGTGATCAGTATCATTCAAACACAGATTCTCTTTTAATTGTGTTAACTATCCCAAGACTGGAAACTCCATGGAGTTGTAAAATCATTTTAATATATCGAACCATTTTATAATTGCTATACATTTTTGCTACTCAGTACGCATACTTGATTCTCTGACTTAAGACTTGTTATTTTCAAAAGAAACTAACTTTATTTTTTTAGGTATACTTATTTTGAGAGAGAGAGAGAGAGAGAGAGAGAGAGAGAATGAATATCCCGAGCAGGCTCCATGTCATCAGCCTAGAACCCAACGGGGCTTGGTCTCATGAACAGGGAGAACATGACCTGAGCCGAAACCAAGAGTTGGATGCTTAACTGACTGAGCCACCCGGGTGTGCCCAGAAGAAACTAACTTTAAAGTAAAACTGAGTATTTGTTAAGCATTATGAAATATTCCTAAATATTTTCTTAGAAATCATAATTTGTTTATTTGGTTATATAAAATATAGCTTGAGGAATGGGTGTTGATCTTGTGTATATGTGGTGTCTATGAGTGGGTGATTTTGAGAAGATTTTATTCTTAGCATGTAATGCTTTACAAAGTCTTTAAGCAATTAATATAAGTCAAACAATACAATCTGTATTAAGCTGTACTAAGAAGGCATTTGATACATGGTCTTACTTGGTAATACAAATAATATAATTTAAATAAGTATTTGGAAATCATCATAGTTATCAGAAACATGTGTTTGAAACATGACTTTGTATATAATAATTCTGTGACTTCAAATTTAGCTGACTCATAAACTACCTCCCTTACCACCTTTTTAGTCAAAATGACACTTTTTGTGTTCATTTTTGTCAGGTAACAGTTCTTGAGTATTTCCTCTCCATGATGGATTACTGTGCAGAAGAATCAACAATAACAAAGCAGGAAAAGTTTGACAGTGTGGTTAGCATTTATGCCTTATCTATATATGATTTGGGACAGTTTTGCCAAACATTGAATAATTTTCCTGTGGGAAACTTGAGCCCTAAAAGGAAATGAACATAGCTAAAAGACTGCATATCACATGGGACTTAGACTTATTTTTAGAATGGCACTATAATGCCATATTTGGATTGAAACAATCTGATAGCAGTGCATTATTTTATTTAAAACTATCTTTTCTGAAGTCATCTAATTTTCTATCACATTGTATGCTATAGAGTTAGTGTTAGAAGTATATAACTGTTTAGCTGACCAGTGCTAAAGCATGTATTAAAATTAGAAGCACTTGTTTGGCAGGCATTGCCAGAGCCCGCGTTCTGAGTCTGCTCTGTATAATAAAGATTCTGTGGCAGTTCATTGTCATAGTACGTAGTTGTCTTTTTGTTGTGTAGGTTTAGAGTAAGTTGTTTTCTTTATTGGAAGGGAAAAAGAGAGTAAAGAAAGATTAGTAGCATTGGGCGTTGGTATAGTTATCTGATTGTGGGAGAGCACTTTCCTAAATGAAACAAAAACAAAGAAACCCAAATGGATTTTGCCTCTGAGAAATGATTTTCTTAAAGATAATTAACAAAGGTATTTCATACTGAGCTCTACTGTGTTTTGGTTAGTGTCATTCATAGGCGAAAAGAAGAGAGAAAAGAACAGAACCCTCTTATTGCATCATTTATATTATGTGTCAGTTTTTCTGCTACCTGATTTATCTCCTTTATAATTTGATTTGGTTAAGATAAGTTATAATGTTGGTAATATACAGTGGATTTCTGAATTGTGTACTGTCTAAAATTGCAGATCCCCCACAGGGCACTAAGTCCCAAACAGGAAAATCTGCCAAATACATATTTTGTCCCTTGGCCTCTCTCCCAAGGTTGGAAATAGGCCAACATCATAAATCTCAAGTCTGATGGGAAAGAGCCACCACTGATGTAAAAGGCCTTATGATTAAGATACATCTTGGAATCCACCTAGCATTTAGGGAAAATGCCATTTGTTTGAATAACTTCTTGAAGGGCCACATGTTGAGGTTTTCTTTACTTGGTTTTTATGTATAAGAGCATTATATATTTCTCTGTCTTCATGTTACTAGGGCTTCAGTTATGTCTCTTTTACACTGAGCAGACTTTATCCAAGGAAGCGCTTTCATATGAGTAAAAAGAAAAAGCATATTGGGGCACCTGGGTGGCTCAGCCAGTTAAACGTCTGACTCTTGGTTTCAGCTGAGGTCATGATCTCACAGTTCGTGAGTTTGAGCCCGGCATCGGGCTCTGTGCTGACAGCGCTGAGCCTGCCTGGGATTTTCCCTCTTCCTTTCTCTCTGCCACTCCCCTGCTCAAGCTCTCTCTCTCTCTCTCTCTCTCTCTCTCTCTCTCTCAAAATAAATGAATAAACATTTTAAAAAACATTAAAAAAAAGAAAAAGCATATTTTCAAAGTCTGTGTCATGTCGGTTTTAGTTAGATAGAAGACAAAAACTTTGTATCATATGTTAAGAACTGTAAATGCCACTCACTACTGATAAGGGAATTTCTTCCAGTTTTCCAGTATATTTATTTGGGTTAATACTGTGGGGCTAAAAAAGCCAAAAGAGTTGGGTTCCAGTCCCAGCTCTTCCCCTTTCTAGCCAAATGATTTAACTTCTTTCCTCATTTGTCAAATAGGGAAAATAATGGAACTCATGTCAGAGTAAGTTACGATAGACAGATCTGTCTATATGATGTGTCTGCATATAAGGCTCTTAAAGCAATGACACCAGATCCATCTTAGCTCTTGTTATTGTTGTTTAATTATTTTTAAGTCTCTAAAAGTGAATTTGGCAAAAGGAAATAAGTGGCTCTGAACCTTACTGAGTGTCTACCATTTGTTGGACACTCTTCTAGGAGTTGTAGATGGCATGTGAGCAAAACAGAAATCTCTGCCCTTGTGAAGCTTCACATTCTAGTGAATCCTTTAAAATCTGTGAACAATCTTCTTAGAAAAGTACACACAAAACATTGCATGCAGTGTCAAAGAATTTATGGTAACCTGGGAGTCTGTTAAATCTCAGAAATCTCTAAGAATATCATGCATACCTTCTTTTTATTTTTCAGAATTCCTGTGTGAGGCATTCCTTAAGAGGGATACTGTATTTGTTTAAGAGACAAGATAATTGTTACTGTTTTCCTTAATCACCTTTTTTGGCTCTAACAAATCGGAAATGCTTAGAAATAACATGATCAATTGAAATAAAATCTCCAGGTTTTGCAGATTTTTGTAGGACCATCTTGGTCTTTTCCAGACACAGGAACCTCTGTTTTCATAGGCATAAAAGTCTTACTCTTTATTTTTTTCACTTAAGCAATTCTGCTGTTTCCAGAACATATGAAATGAAATTACAAATGATGAGAGTTTTGTGTAACGAAGAGAGAATGATTTTACCTCAAGGATGTTTTCAGTCCTCATTTATTCACTTGTAAACACAGCACCCCTTCAACTTCAGTTTTCTTCTTTGGGGTTTTTATCCTAGGGGATTTTAAAAATTAAGTCTTTAAAATCACTCTCACAAGCTATAGCTGACTTTTTAAGAGCAAAGTATAACCAAAAACAACTTTTTTTTTTAAATTTCTGTGTAACATATTATAAAGATAGAACAAGGTATATAATAGATTTGAGTGGGGTTTGGGTGGTTTCCATTTTATTCTGTTTTCTTAAGTGTTGCATGATGACTTTTAACAAATCATTTATAACATTATAGGCTAGTCCTAAGAAGATCTAACTTTTTATTTAGTCAACAAGCTACTTTGGAAATAATAATCTTCCCTATGTTGGTTATTTCTCATGGCAGCCTTCCACTACATTTTCTTTGTTTGGGTACTTTCTTTTTCTTCCTGCCATTCTTAGCTTTCTATTTTTCAACTTGAGTTTACAAAGGGTGTGTATTCAAAGGGTTTCCGCCAGTTCCCAGTACCTTGTTAATCCTGAGAAGTTACTCAGTGGGCCAATTCTCACAGTAAGGTACAAAAATAGTTGTCCAGAAAAATTACAGAATGTGGTACCACTGTGATTTGAACTAATGGATGACTTTCAAACTTAGATGGAGAGAAAGAAACAGTACATGAGTATTATCATTTCCTTAGATTTTTTTTTCTGTAGAAATTATTTTAGAAGAACCTTAAATATTTAAGAAAGTAACACATCCTCACCATTGCTTTATATTTTGTACACTAAAAGGGCATAAGAGTTGGGGCCAAGAGAGAAATCATCTGTAAATCTGTCACATGAGCAGAGTCTCCTTGTGATTGCTGTTGAGCTTGTTTATACCCACAGTGTTCATTTCACCAGTTTTATTCCACGTATTCAGTTCAGCTTTTTATTGAGTGCCTAATAAGTGCAGATCATTATTAGTATGTGAACTTTGGTAGCTTAACCTTGCTAAGCCTAAGTTTCCATGTTGTATAAGGAGATAATGCCATTTTTTTCTTTTAATAAATTTTATATTTAAGAATGGTTTTAGGGGCACCTGGATGCCTCAGTTAAGGCACCAGTTCTTGATTTCAGCTCAGGTCATGATCTCATGGTTTGTGGACACCACAGAGCCTGCTTGGGATTCTCTCTCCCTCTCTCTCTGCCCCTTCCCCACTTGCATGCATGCACATGCACTCTCTCAAAAAAAGAAAGAATGGTTTTAGATTTACAGAAATATTGTGAAAATAGTACAGGATGTTTCCATATAACCTGCCCTCTTTCCTCTGTCATTAGCATCTTAACATTAGTATGGTATCTTTGTTACAGTTAATCAACCAATATTGATAGGTTAATATTGACCAAAATCTACACTTTATTTAGTTTTCCTTAATTTTTACCTAATGTCCTTTTTCTGTAGCAGATTCTATCCAGGATAGTATATTACATTTAGTCCTCATATCTCCTTAGGCACCTCTTGACTGTAACAGTGTTTCAGACTTGCTTGTTTTTGATGACTTTGATGATCTTAAGGAATACTGGTCAGGTATTTTATAGAATGCCCCTCAACTGGAATTTATCTGTTTCTCTCACAAGGTTATGAGTTTGGGGGAAGAAGAACACATAAGTTAAGTACCATTTCATCACCTCTTACCAAGGGTAGGGACTACCAACATGACTCCCCACTGTTGATGTTGACCTTGGATCATCTGGCTGAGGGCATGTCTGTCAGATTTCTTCACTGTTAAGTCACTTTTTTTCCCCTTTCCATACTGTATTCTTCCAAAGGAAGTCAACTATGCCTAGCCCAAACCAGAAATGGGGTTCCTCTAAGAGGGCAGCATGTCTGCGTAAGTTACTGGGAATTCTTCTGCGTAGGATATTTGTCTCATTTCCCCCATTTATTTATTCAGTCATTTATTTATATAAGTGTAGGTGACTCATGGGTATTTATTTTATACTTTAGATTGTAATCCAGTACCACTTTCATTTATTTTGTTCAAATTGTTCCAGCTTTGGCCATTGGGAACTCTTTTATTTGGCTCTTCTTTCCCTTTGACATACTCCTCTTGTTGTGGATTTGTTTTCTTCATGGTCAGGGTACAGAGAAAGCACTTCCTTACGCTGTGGCACTTCTAGATGTTCTAGGTTCATCTTGTATATTTCCTGCCCCAGTCCTGGAATCAGCTATTTCTCTGAGGGGTCTTGGTTCCTTTTATTTGTAAATGGTGTTAGAAACCAAGATCCTGGCAGTAGATGTGCTCACTGCTACTGGATGTTAACTGCTTCCAGGCCCTCTCATCAACTGACAGAGTAAGGAAATATGCGTACGATAGTGCCTTTTGATCAGTCACCATGTGGGTTCAGCAAAAAATGCATAGGAATTAGTATGGGATAGAGTCAGTAAACTTCATTTGTAGTTCTTTGCAGCTTTAGATGCAGTGGTTAGTCATACATAGACTAGAGGGAGGACAAGTACATAAAAGACTATTCTAAAACAGCAGGGTATTTACTGTAAGGGCACTACTCATTAATGTTGTGTGTACATTGATTGGTATGCTTTTCTGGAGAACAAATTGGCAGTATAACTCACACTCTAAAACATGGGTTAAACTGGATCTTGTGGGGAACAAAGTGACTGTGGAAACTGTTTTTCCTTTAGGAATCGTGGTTTTACTTTACGGCCTTGTAGATAGCAAAAGAAGTAGAACAGCCTGAATATTCCAAAGTCAGAGATTTAGCATAATTATAGCATAGCCACGTGACAGATCATTGTACAGTAAAAAATGGCAGACGTGAAAGGATGATCATAACATTTTGCAGTTAGTAAAAATTAATTTTAAAAACAGTGTAAACTTTTATAACAACAATTACATAAAAAGTTAGGCATATACCTCCACCAAACATTAGTTACAGTTATATCTGAGTTATGAAATTATCTTTCATTTTTCTCATTTCCTCCCATTATAAGACAGCAAAAAATGTTTTATAAAAATAAGAAAACAAAAAGTTAGGTTTTTCCTTTTAAAGTGCAGTAAGGTGTATTGTTAATCTTGGGTTGTGTTTGGGCAACAGTCCCATTTGACAAGAGTATGAAGAGGGGAACTAAAAGAGATTTAGATTTTAGTATGAAGTGTTGATTCTTGGAATTTTTTAGTGAATACATTTTAAAAGAGCCGAAATATTAGGGGTACCTGGGTGGCTCAGTTGGTTAAGCATCTGACTCTTGATTTCTGTTCAGGTCATGGTCTCACAGTTGGTCAGTTTGAGCCCCGTGTCAGGCTCTGCACTGACAGCATGGTGCCTACTTGGGATTCTCGCTTCCTTCTCTCTCTTTCCCAAAATAAATAAACATTTAAAAAGTGCCAAAATTTTAGGGTATAATTTTTTTATTTTTTTAATGTTTATTTTTAAGAGAGAGCTACAGAGTGCGAGAAGGGGAGGGGCAGAGAGAGAGGGAGACAGAATCCAAAGCAGGCTCAAGGCTCTGAGCTGTCCGCACAGAGCCTGACATGGGGCTCGAACTCACCAGCTGTGAGATCATGAACTGACCCGAAGTCAGATGCTTAACCAACTGAGCTACCCAGGTGCTCCTAGAGTACAATTTTTAATTAAACTATTTCCAGCAGTGTGCATTGTATTCCATTATATAATTATACCATATTTTTTTGTCTTTTTCTATTGATGGATATTTGGGGTTATTATGAACATTCTTGGACTTTTTTTTTCCTTGGATGTATATTTTTGGTTCTCCTGTGTAATACTGAGGAGGAGAATTGCTGGATCTGGGTAGATGTGTGTTTAACTTTACAAGTAACAGCTGCATAATTCACCAAAGTGGTTGGGTCATTTTACACCTCCTTCGCAACATTTGAGAGTTCCAGTTGTTTCATATCCTTACCAACATTTAGTATTGTCTTTTTATTTTAGCCAGTCTGGAATGTTTCAGTGCATATGTTTATGATTTCTGACCTGTACATATTGTTGGTATTGCTGATTGAAATGTAAGAAACAGGATGTCACTATTATTACAGGATTTCATTTAAACCTTTACTACTCTGGGGATACAGAAGCATACAGACTTTTGGAGAAGGCAGCAAACATTTTTAATGTTGATTATAACATGAAAAAGCGCATATGTTCAAAGGGATATACATTTCAAGTTATTGCAACTCGTTTGTGACAGAATGTCTGTAAAACATGAAATTAATCAACAGTATATTTAATATCATTACAAAATATTTAAAATCACTACAAAAGTCTTCTCTCTGGAGGCGCCTGGGTGGCTCAGCCGGTTAAGTGTCCGACTTCAGCTCAGGTCATGATCTCACAGTCCGTGGGTTCGAGTCCCACATCGGGCTCTGTGCTGACAGTTCAGAGCCTGGAGCCTGCTTCCAATTCTGTGTCTCCCTCTCTCTCTGCCCCTATCCTGCTCATGCTCTCTTTCTCTCAAAAATAAAATAAACGTTAAAAAAAAAAAGTCTTCTTTCTGTTCATATTGCCCATGAAAAATTACTGTAGTGTATATTTAGAGAAGGCCTTGGCAAACTGTGGCTTGGGAGGCAGATCCAGCATGCTTCTTGTTTTTGTAAATAAAGTGTTATTAGAATGCAGAAATGCGTGCTTATTTACGTATTATCTATGGCTACTTATACTCTACCAAGGGTAAATTTAATACCAGATGACCCAAAAGGCCAAAATTATTTGCTGTCTAGCTGTTAACAAAAAAAGTTTGCAAGATGTTAAGACTGCATAATCATATGATGCTCTAGTTTTCTTCTGGATATTAAAGCTGTTTTTCATAGGATGAAGTGGTGGAAACAAAACCAGTTGATGGGGAAAAAAAAACCCCATCTCTGTCATAGCTTTGATAATTTACAGGACACATCTCAACTGATAGTCGTTTTGCCATTCCCTGCTCTTTTAAGGTTTATATCTCAGCATGATTGTCTTACGTACCCTTGTAATATCTTATTCTCTGTAAATATTTATATTTGGTTAACTTTGGGTGTATTTGGTTAAACTTCATCAGTTTAACCATGAGTAGTATTACCCAATATGTATTGCACCAGAAAGTTCCTTGTTTCCGCTACATCTGTGCTTAACTCCTTAGAAGTAAAAGCACTGTGCATTATGTAAACCTTAATGTTATAAGCCCTTGGGTTTGGCTGTTTTGCAGCTCTTTGCTGTGTTCTCTTAGGAAGAAGTCATCTATAATATTACTGTGATTTGTTTTCAGAATCTTTTCAAAGTTAATGATTCTGACAGGAGCTTACTAAATTTGTCATTAGGTTACAATTTCTTTATCATTTTTGTACAGCTTGGCTTCTGGCAAGTCAAATGGATGTATTCCCAAATTTTTCAGCATATTTCCTAAGACTAGATATTTTAAGTAAGTGGTTGACTAGATATTTTAAGTAAGTGGTTATCATTCTTGAAGACTTCAAATACAGCATGTGAATTTTCAGATTTACCTTCTGTAAAGGGCATATTACCCCTTAATTCTCTGATGACTCCCATGGTCAATGGGTGAAGGAAGCCAGATTGATGAGAACTGATCAATTATAGTATATTTTTAGTTTTGTGTTACTTTCCTTTCCTGTGTGCATTTGAATTTCCAAACCATAGCTCTCTGATAACTGTGTCAAGTTACCTTTATCACCAATCTATGACTAAAGTAACTGGCATAGTGTTATTTTGAAGTTTTCCGTGTCCCTCTCAATTCTTCATTTAATTAATTTTTTTATGTTTGTTTATTTATTTTTTGAAGGAGAGAGAGACAGAGCATGAGGGAGGGAGGAGGGGCAGAGAGAGGGGGAGACACAGAATCCAAAGGAGGCTCCAGGCTCTGAGCTGTCAGCACAGAGCCTGATGCGGGCCTCGAACCCGTAAACCATGATATCACCTGAGCCGAAGTCAGAGGCTTAACCGACTGAGCCACCCAGGCACCCCTCTTCATTTAATTTATTTAACCTTCATGCTGTGTTAAGCCACAGTCTGTCATTCTCAGAATGTTTCAGAACTTTCATTGTTGTTTCATAGAATTCCTTGGAGTAAATTCATCTAACATTTTCTTTAAAAGAATTCTCTTTAGAAGTAGAGACATAATTCAAGAATAGAATTAACAAATCCTTTTAGAATAATTTGTAGCTCATTCCAAATATAGGTCAATATCATGTCTGTTCATCATATCTGGAAAGCTTTGTCAATGTGAAATTCATCTTAGTCATTGTTTTAGTGTTTTCAGTCTCCTTTTTTTCTTTCAAGTCCCAAAATCTTCCAGAAACTGCATTAATGCTGCTTTGGTTAATCTTTCTTTAATACTTTGGAATTATAATTCTGATTTTCCAAATCCTTATTGATTAAATTACTTGTCTCAGAGTGTTCCAGAAAGTAGCCCTTCTTATCACTACATATTCTCTTTTGGCACATTTTGGCTGGCTATCTCATTGTGGTCTTAACCTTTTCATTTTCTTACTTGCCATTTATATACTTTCTTTTATGAAGTGCCTGTTCAAATTTTTGTCAGTTTTATTAGGTTGTCTTTTTGCATTCTAGATGTATTTTAGTTTTTTTCACATATATGTACTGCTTGCCTATTTCTTTTTTAATTGGCATGTGGTATTGTATTCTTTTTAGATTAAGTTTTTATTTCAATTTCAGTGTGGTTAACACACAGTGTATTAGTTTCAAGTGTACAATATAGTAATCCAGCAATTCTTTCCATTACTCAGTGCCCATCATGATAAGTGTTCTCTTAATCTCCATCACCTATTTCACCCATCTGCCCCTCCGACCTCCCCTCTGGTCACCATCAGTTTGTTCTCTGTAGTTAGTCTGTTTCTTGGCTTGTCTCTCTTTGGTTATCCTTTGCTTGTTTATGTTGTTTCTTAAATTCCACATATGAGTAAAATCTTATGGTATTTGTCTTTCTCTGACTTATTTTGCTTAACATTATACTCTAGCTCCATCCATGTTGTTGCAAATGTCAAGATTTCATTCTTTTTTATGGCTGAATAATATTCCTCTGTGTGTGTGTGTGTGCGCGCGTGCGCGTGTGTTCACCATATATATATATATATATATATATATACACATATATATACACACACGCGCACGCGCATACACACACATACACACACACCATACCTTCTTGATCCATTCATCTGTCAATAGACCCTTGGGCTGCTTCCATTATTTGACTATTGTAGATAATGCTGCAGTACACATAGGAGTGCATGTATCCCTTTGAATTAGTGTTCTTGTAATCGGGGGGTAAATGCCTAGTAGTGTGATTTCTGGATGGTAGGGTAATTCTGTTTTTTTTTTTTTTTTTTAATGTTTATTTATTTATTTTGAGAGAGAGAGAAAGGGAAAGAGAGAATCCCAAGCAGGCTTCACACCCAGCACAGAGCCCAACACGGGGCTTGATCCTACAACCATGAGATCATGACCTGAGCTGAAATCAAGAGTCAGATACTTAACCGACTGAGCCATCCAGGTACCCTGAGTAGTTCTATTTTTAACTGTTGTTTTCCACAGTGCCTGCACCAGTTTGCATTCCCACCAATAGTACACAAGGGTTCCTTTTTCTCCATATCCTCACCAACAGTTGTTTCTTGTATTTAAAAAAAAAAAAATTATTTTTTATTATGCCTATATGCCAGGCAAGGTCTTGGTGCTTTGCATGAATTCATACTGAAAGTAGCTACTATTTTATCTCCCATCTTTTTTTTTTTTTTTTTTTAATGTTTATTTATTTTGAGAGACAGCATGAGCAGGAGAGAGGCAGCGAGAGAAGGAGACACAAAACTGAAGCAAGCTCCAGGCTCCAGGCTGTCAGCACAGGGCCCAATGTGGGGCTCACACCCATGAACAATGAGATCATGACCTGAGCCAAAGTCAGACACTTAACCAACTGAGCCACCCAGGCGTTCTTTTTTTAAATTTTAGCCATTCTGACAAGTATGTGGTCATATCTCATTGTAGTTTTGGGTTTTTTTTTTTTAAATGTATTTATTTAAGTAATCTCTATATCCAACGTGGGGCTCGATCTCATGACCCCCAAGATCAAGAGTCACATGCTTTTCTGACTAAGCCATCCAGGCACCACTCTCATTGTAGTTTTGATTTGCATTTCCCTGATGATGAGCATCTTTTCACATGTCTGTTAGCCATCTGTATGTCTTCTTTGGAGAAACGTCTGTTCATGTCTCCTGCCCATTTTTTTAAAACTTTTTTAAAATGTTGATTCATTTTTGAGAGAGGGAGGGGTAGAGAGAGAGACACACACACAGAACCCGAAGCAGGCTCCAGGCTCTGAGCTGTCACACAGAGCCCGACGTGGGTCTCAAACTCATGAACCGTGAGATCATGACCTGAACTGAAATCAGATGCTTAACTGACTGAGCCACTCAGGGGCCCTGAGCTGTCACACACAGCCCGACGTGGGTCTCGAACTCATGAACCGTGAGATCATGACCTGAGCTGAAGTCAGATGCTTAACCGACTGAGCCACTCAGGGGCCCCTGCCCATTTTTTTTTTAAATGTTTGTTTATTTTTGAGAGAGAAAGGCAGAGAGAGAGAGAGAGAGAGAGAGAGAGAGAGAGAGAGAGAGAGAGAGAGACAGCAAGCGGGGGAAGGGCAGAGAGAGAAGGACAGAGGATCTGAAGTGGGCCCTGTGCTGACCAGCAGCAAGCCCAGTGTGGGGCTTAGACTCACCGTAAGATTGTGACCTGTACTAAAGCCAGATGCTCAACTCACTGAGCCACCCAGGTGTCTCCTGCCCATTTTTAATTTTTTATTCATTTTTTTGAGTGTTGAGTCATATCAGTTCTTTTATTTATGTATGTATTTATTTAAATCCAAATTAACATATAGTGTCATAATTCAGGAGAATTTAGTGATTCATCACTTCCATATAATACCCAGTGCTTTTCCCAACAAGTGCCCTTCTTTTTTTATTTTTTTTAATGTTTATTTATTTTTGAGAGAGACAGAGACAGAATGCTAGTGGGTTAGGGGGAGAGAGAGGGAGACACAGAATCTGAAGCAGGCTCCAGGCTCCAAGCTGTCAGCACAGAGACCGATGCAGGGCTCGAACTCACAAGCTGTGAGATTGTGACCTGAGCTGAAGTCGGACGCTCAACCGACTGAGCTACCCAGGTGCCCCAACAAGTGCCCTTCTTAATGTCTGTCACCAATGTAGCCCATCCCCCCACCCAATACCCCTCCAGCAACCCTCAGTTTGTTCTCTGTATTTAAGAGTCTCTTACGGTTTACCTCCCTCTCTGTATTTATCTGTTTTGTTTCTTAAATTCCAAAATCATATGATATTTGTCTTTCTCTGACGTATCAGTACTTTATATATTTGGATATTAACCCTTTATCGGATATGTTATTTACAAATATCTTCTCCCATTCAGTAGGTTGTCTTTTGTTTTGTTGATTGTTTCCTTCACTGTGCAAAAGGTTTTTATTTTGGTGTAGTCCCAATAGTTTATTTTTGCTTTTATTTCCCTTGCCTTGGGAGACATACCTAGAAAAATGTTGCTATGGCCAATATCAGAGAAATTACTGCCTGTGCTTTCTTCTAGGATTTTTATTGTTTCAGGTCTCATATTTAGGTCCTTGATCTATTTTGAGTTTATTTTTGTATATGGTATAAGAAAGTGGTCTAGATTCATTCTTTTGCATATTGCTCTCCAGTTTTCCCAATACCATTTTTTGAAGAGGAGACAGTCTTTTTCCCATTGTATGTACATTCCTCCTTTGTCAAGGATTAATTGACCATATAGTTATGGGTTTATTTCTGGATTTTCATTTTGTTCCATTGATCTACGTGTCTGTTGGTGTGCCAGTGCCATACTGTCTCAATGATTATAGCTTTGTGGTATAATTTGACGTCTAGAAATGCGATACCTCTAGTTTTGTGTTCTTTTTCAAGATTGCCTTGGCTATTTGGGGTCTTTTGTGGTTTCATACAAGTTTTAGGATTATTTGTTCTAGTTCTGTTGAAAGTGCTGTTGGTATTTTGATAGGAATTGCATTAAGCCTGCAGATTGATTTGGGCAGTATAGACATTTTTACAATTTGTTCTTCCAGTCCATGAGCATGGGATGTCTTTCATTTCTTTTTTAAGTTTATTTATTCATCTTGAGAAAGAGCGTGCATGCAAGCTGGGAGAGGCAGAGAGAGAGGGAGGGAGAGAATCCCAAGCAGGGGCTTGGGACGCAGGGCTCAATCCCACAAACCACGAGATCATGACCTGAGCCAAAACCAAGAGTCAGATGCTCAACTGACTAAGCCACCCTGGCACTCTGTTTCTTTGTGTCATCTTCAGTTTCTTTCATCACTGTTTTATAGGTATTTTATTATTTTTGGTGCAATGTTAATGGGACTGTTTTCTTAATTTCTCTTTCTGCTGCTTCATTATTAGTGTGTAGAAGTGCAACAAATCTCTGTACATTGATTTTTGTGTCCTGAAACTTTACTGAATTCACTTATCAGTTCTAGTAGTTTTTTGCTGGAATCTTTGGGATTTTTCTATATATAAAATCATGTCATCTGCAAATAGTAAAAGTGTTAATTCTTCCTTGCCAGTTTGGATGTTAATGGCATATTTTATAAGAAAATTTTAATTAAATCCAGTTTATTGCGTTTTTTTTCTCTTGATGATGCTAGAGGTAAGGTAAGTTTCTGTCATGCTGCAGTTTTAGAACTGAGACTGAGACTGTTTATAGTCAGTCCTTTGTTGCTTATTTGAGCTATTCATGAGATAGAGACTTACTAACGGTAAAGATTTCTTAATCCCCTATATGCCTATGGTTCTCTCTGCATTGCTGTTTCACATTGTGTGAGTTTGGTAAAATTAAAACTGAGTTCAAGAGATTTCATATATCCTAGGCTGAAAAAAAAAATCCTTAATCCACAATAATATAGCTTATATTTCTGATATAGACCCCCTTTCCTTCTCATTTCTCTTAATAATTGTAGGATGATTCAACTTATTTTGCATTTTGGACTAAAAGATTCAAAGTCTTCACTCTGTTTTACTTTCCATGACTGGTATTTTCTGTTGCCTGCCTTTTACACAAGAAAGTTACAAATGAACCAATCATTTCGGCATTCTTGGTTTTTTTCAGATGTTTAGTTGGAATGTCTTTGAAATTATCCAGTTAGTAAGGTTCTTTCCTGACTTAGTTTGTTCCTCATTCACATGGATCTTGAATTAAACACTAAGCATTAGAGATCCTGGTTTAGGTAGGGCTGTAGACCACATGAGTGTTGCCATTGCTCAGTCCTAAAGGAGAGTTTGGACTCAGGGCTCCTGGGTGGCTGAGTCTGTGAAGCGTCCGACTTCGGCTCCGGTCATGGTCTCGTGGTTTGTGAGTTCAAGCCCCACGTCAGGCTCTGTGCTGAGGAGCCTGACGCCTGCTTCAGATTCTGTGTCTCTCTGCTCCTCCCCTGCTTGTGCACTCTCTCGCTCTCTCAAAAATATTTTTAAAAAATTTTTTAAAAAGAAGAGTGTGGAAATTATTAGGTATATTTATCAAGCTTTGACTGACTGTATGCTCTGCATTATGCTAATCTCTGTGGAAAATCTAAAACCAAATCACAATCTCTATACCTATGTGAATAGTTTTATAGGGGGGATAAGGTACACAAAAATAAAAATATATATTTTAGGTACCGTGTGTGTGTGTGTGTGTATTTCACATATCACTGGTGAGTGTACATGTGTGGGTTCAGAGGAGAGCCCCAGCACTCAGCAGTGCTGGATGGAGATTGCTTCCTTTCACTTTTATCAAGTCTTTTCTATGTACATGTCAGACACTGATAGAAGTTGTTCATCTAAGAAACTGAGCCAACCTTCAAACTCGGCTATGTGTGCCTCTAAGCTATACCCCTGTTTTAAGATCTTTAGGTTAATATGGATTTACATCATTTTTATCATTTAGCTGTATATTTACCTAAAGTAGGATTCTTCTTAATCTGAAGAGTTTGAATCATCTTGGGTCTCTTTCATTTGTGTGGGTGTCCTTTTTTATTTTTCCATTTAAAATCAACCTTGTAATTTATACACAGTAAAATACACAAATTTTAAGTGAATGATTAAATACATTTTAACTACCACCATAGATATAATGGGTAATATTTCCGTATTCAAACTTCCAAAAGTTCTTTCATGTCTCTTAATAATCAGTTTTCTCCTTTTAACTCTAGCCTCTTCAAAACACTGATCTACTTTCTATAATGTACAATTTTACCTTTTTTTAGAATTTCATACACTTGGAATTAATGGAAAATAATCTTTTGTGTCTGGCTCCTCTCAGTTACAAAATGCTTTTGAAGATCCATTCATGTTGCACGTATGGGTTTTTTTTTGTTTTCCTGAGTAGTATTCCACTATCTGGATTGTACCACAAATTATTTATCCATTTACCCATTGGAGCACATGTGTGTTGTTTCCAGTTTGGGCTAATATGGATAAAGTTGCCATGAACATTCAAGGTCAAGTCTTTGCATGTATTCATATTTTCATCTCTCTTGGAGAAATACCTAGGAGTAGAATCACTGAATTAAATGGGAAGTATATGTTTAACTTTATATGACCCTCCAGACTGTTTCTAAAATATTTGTACCATTTTGCATTCCCACCAGCAAATTTTGGGAGTTCCGGTTATTTCACACCCTTTGCCAGTACTTGGTATCTTGGTTCTTTTTAATTTTAGCATTTAGTAGGTATGTAGTAGGATCTCTTTGTAGTTTCAGTCTATATTGTTCTAATGATGAGTGATGCTGAAGTTTTGTCATGTGCTTATTCACCATCTGTATGCCTTCTTTTGTGAAGTATCTCTTCAATCTTATACCACCATACCCCGTTTTTATTTATTTTTTTACGTTTATTTATTTTGAGAGAAGATAGAACACACGAGCAAGGGAGGGGCAAAGAGAGAGACGGGGAGAGAGAGAATCCCAGGCAGGCTTCGCACTGATAGTACAGAGCCCGATATAGGGTTCAAGCTCACAAAGAACCGTGAGATCAAGAGCTGGATGGTTAACCTCAACTGAGCCACCCAGGTGCCCACCATTCCCCCTTTTTAAAGCCAGTTGTTTTTGCCTCTTTATCTTTTTTCAAAGTTTTATATTCTGGATACAACACCATTATCAGATTTTATAGGCATTTTGTCCTGGTCAGGTTTACATTTTCAGGTTCTTAACAGTGGCCTTTTTTTTTTTTTTTTTTTAAATTTTTTTTTTTTAACGTTTTATTTATTTTTGAGACAGAGAGAGACAGAGCATGAACAGGGGAGGGGCAGAGAGAGAGGGAGACACAGAATCTGAAGCAGGCTCCAGGGTCTGAGCTGTCAGCACAGAGCCCGACGCGGGGCTCGAACTCACAGACTGCGAGATCGTGACCTGAGCCGAAGTTGGCCGCTTAACCGACTGAGCCACCCAGGCGACCCAACGGTGGCCTTTTTTGAATAGTACAGCTTTAAAGTTTTGATGAAGTCCAGTTTATCACTTTTTATTTCATGATTCATGACTCTAGATAGCTCTGCAGATCTCTTTCTTTTCAGCTTTTCCTATCCAGTAGACTGATCTACAAACTCTAGCTGCTTTGCCCTCTCCATATTCTTTTTATTCAACTCAGGGAGACACTCCCCACCCAGCTCTGTTTCAGGTTGCTCTCTGTGTGCTGCAGCCTGGAAGCTGCCACTAGACAATAACTACTGTAGTCTCAGGTCTCACCTTGGGTTTTGTCCTTTTGTCAGGGAGCAGCATGGTTCTGAGTTGCCTTAACTGCTAATAACATATTAAAAACTAGTAGTATACCAGTAAAGGTCTTTAGAAAAGCAGTTTGGCAATGTCTTTGAAAGTTTAAATAGTTTACTTGTTAAAAAAAGAGCATAGGCTTTAAAGTTATTCGATGGAGTTTGGGGGCATAAGAATGATAGTGTACAAACTTGTACTGAGTAGTAAATAAACCATTGAGACCTGATGAACAGTATAATGAATATATTATGAAATGTAATAAATATGGATACAATGACAATCATATTACAGTATATAAATGTATCAGAATAACACACTGTACACCTTAAATTTATACAGTGTTACATGTCAAACTTGTTCAATAAAATTTTTAAATGTAAAGTTCAAATCCCACAACTGTAAAATACTTATGGCCCTAGGAACATGATTACCTAAAAGACTGGAGAAATTACTGGACAAGAGAAGAATATCACTTTAATTTTTCATCTTGAAACAAGAGTATCAGGCTCTTGGATGGTATGCTGAATATGATGTAGTCTCACCAAGGAGAAGCAAGTCTATTGTCTTATGAAAACAATGCATTGTTAAAATAGAAGGTCATGTTTCTTAGCTGTAGTTCTTTAGCATGTGAGCAAATAAAATTTAACAAGGGGTATTTATTAGAAATACCTGGATACTTGCTATGTGGTATGAAAGTTTGCTGATATTATTGACATATATTTAGTTTTCTCCACTGGCAAAAGAAAGGATATTTTCCCA
This sequence comes from Panthera leo, assembly GCF_018350215.1. Classification (NCBI taxonomy): domain Eukaryota; kingdom Metazoa; phylum Chordata; class Mammalia; order Carnivora; family Felidae; genus Panthera; species Panthera leo. The sequence goes on from NC_056691.1 coordinate 81,997,013, forward strand.
TAGCCTACTTGAATCCCTTGACATTTGCTGGTCTAGTTTCCTATTGAGTAGACTCTTGGGTGCATTTTTATGCCATTTGCCCTTAGGATAAACCCCAATTAAGGGACTTCTCTTTTCCTTTTGAGAACCTGGCACATGGGCTTTATGCCAAAGGATCATTTAAAGCAGCAGTTTTTGTACCCAGTTTTTCTAGTGGGAGCATTTTACCTCCTTTTGAGATTAGCTTGAATATTTTCCTATAGGAAGTCCATTTTGATTACATTTTCTCTCTTACAATAGAAAGGTCAGCAGCTGTTCTTCCTTGCAACAGAAATGGAGTATACTTGAGGTATATACAGTAAGCAGGTTGCTTTTCTTCCATATTGTTTTTCTTAATATTTGATTTTGCTTTCGCTTGAACAGTTGGTGCCTGAAGATGTAGTAACTCTGGGCATGCATATGTGTATGTATGTCCCTGCAGTATTTTAAAGCATGTAAATGAGAAGACCTTGTTATATAAACTCACACAAGTACGTACATGATTGATTACTAAACCTCTTTCCTAATGTTTCCACAGGAGTCTCCCCAGGACAGTGCCATCACCCGGGATATTAACCGGACATTCCCAGCCCATGACTATTTTAAGGACACAGGAGGAGATGGACAAGATTCCTTATATAAAATATGCAAGGTATCTCACATCCAGAAAAAAACCTCGGTTTTGAATGGTCATTCTGGTTCTTTGAAATTACACAAAAGATAACTACAAAGTGTAATTTGCATTTGGTATTTAAGAAGGCAAAAAAGAAGAGAGTAGACTTTCTGAAATTGTGTTGTTACTTTTTAATTTTACGCTCATAATGAACAGGAAGTCAATTAGAAACACAATGGTTAGGTTTCTTTTACCCTTTCAATCAGGACTTTCAGATGACAGTCCCCTGGCTCCACATTTAAATTTTTGGCAGTGGGTTTTATGTTAAGAGATTCTGCGTCCTGTAACACTGCAAACTCCTTTTTGGTATTCACATTATAAATTACGAACTTGGCACCTAGGACCTATCCAACAGTGGGAAGTGCTGATGCCTATCGAGGTGGACTTTTAGCACTGCAGCATAATAAATGGTGGGAAATACTGATGTCTGTCAAAAAGTCTGTACCGGAAAGCTGTAAAGGAAGTGTTCAATTTCAGCAATCCATTTTCCAGAATATTTTGGTACTTCAGAGCCATAAGGCTAAAAGAGGACCTAGGACCAGAGTTCTTCAACCTTCCTCTGCCCTTAGAACTAGTCTTTAGTCTCCACCCCCCCCCTCCCCCCCCCCCCCCCCCAAATTAATTAAATACCTAGTTAGCATCTACCATGTAGGAAATACAGATGGGGCATGAGACATATCCTTAAGGAACTTACTATATATTACTGATTGAGAAAGTACAACTAACAAGTTTTAGGACAGGCTAACAATAAAAGACAGGTTTTCCAGTGATAAACTAGATGCTTCAAACTATAAGGGGAGTTAGATTTAGAGAAATGTTTTTTGGGTTTAATTTTAATTTCCCCAAAGTTGTCCTTTCTTTTGTAATATTCTTCTCTGATCATTCTTTTTTAGCCCCTTCTCAGTTGTGCTTCCCCGTAAGCAGCCATCCAGCTATGCCTCATCTTACTGCAAAATTTCCCATAAAGAAACCCTGTGCCCACTGCCTCTGATCCCCAACCTCCTTATCTCACTGCACTCTAGTTTCCGTCTCATAGTGTTCTTCCTTGCAATTCTCTTTGCTCTTGACCTCTCTCGCCCTCTTGGTTTTGCTCTCCCTTTTCTCACAACATTGCTAACTCCCTTTTGATTTCTTTTCTCTCTCTACCTGCCCCTAAAACAGAGGCCTTCCCCTAGGTGCTCAGTCAGTAGTTCCTGTAGCTCTACCCTGTCTCCCTGGATGACTCTTTCCACCCCCAGAGCTTCAGCTATCACCACTGCACAGATGTTCCCAAATCCACATTCTCTCAAGGCCTGAACTTCTAGCTGCCAGTTGTTCTTCATGTAAAAGTCTGTTAAGTACATCAAACAAAAATGTCTAAAAATAGAGTTCATTTAAAAACATGTTTTATTATAAGAATTTTCAGATATAAAAGTTGAATACAAATATAAAATTTGTATACATCCTCCACCAGATTTAATGTTTATGAACATATTGCCACAGTTGCTTCATCTATCCCTTTTTTTCCTGAAGTACTTCAAAGCAAATATCAGATATCATGATCCTAAATTCTTCACTATGCATCTCAAAATATAAGATCATTATTCATCTGTAGCTTCCATCATTATTGATCAATACCATCCAGTATCTGCCATATTCAGATTTCCCTAAATGTCCTCATACATTTGGTTAGACTCAGAATCCAGCGATATCCATATGTTTAGTTGTTACGGCTCTTTTAATTAGAAACCATCTTCCTTTTTCCCTCCATGCCATTATCATGCTGAAGATACAGTCATTTCTCTGTTAGTTTTCAGATCTTTCCTTTGGCCACATTGAGTTTGATAAGATTGATGTCTGGGGCTCCTGGGTAGCTCAGTTGGTTAAGCATCCAACTTCAGCTCAGGTCATGATTTCATGGTTTGTGAGTTCGAGCCCCAAGTCAAGCTCTGTGCTGACAGCTCCAAGTCTGGAGCCTGCTTCAGATTGTGTGTGTCTCTCTCTGTCTGCCCCTCCCCCACTCCTGCTCTGTCTCTCAAAAACGATAGGATTGATGTCTCTTATAGCTATACTTCCCTTTCTGAACATTTATTTATTTTGAGAGAGAGAAAAAAATGCACACATGCAAATGGGGGAGGGGCAGAGAGAGAGGAAGAGAGACTCTCAAGCTGGCTCCGTTCTATCAGCACAGAGCCTGATACTGAACTCGATCCCACCTACTGTGACATCATAACCTGAGCTGAAGTCAAGAGTTGGTTGCTTAACCGACTGAGCCACCCAGGCACCACTTTACTTCCCTTTCTAATCACTGCCTGGTACGGGGCAGGCCTCTGTCATATGTTGCCAGCACTTTTACAAAAGCTGCCTTGCATTAGTCTCCCTACCTTTGAGTTATAGCGAACTTACTTTTTTCTCCATGTTGACCCCAGGATTGGATGATTTCAGGGCTTCCAGGAAAGCCTTTATTGCTTCCTCATAACCCACAGAACACTATCACAATTTCATAGTTCATTTCCTGGTCCCAGATTCCTTAGCTTAGCATTAAAGACATTTTGTAATCTATCCTGGCTTAATTCATAAATACTTTATGCTTCAGCTACATTGAACTTCTTGTTGTACTCTGAGTTGATTTACGTGTCCAAATGTCCCACCTGAACCATGAAGTTCTCAAGGGCAGAAATCACTTTATATATGTTAGCATCTGTAGCAGTTGGCACAGTGGTTGACATATAGTAGGTACTCATTAAATGTTGATGAATTAATGAAGTGCCTTTTCTTCCCCATATTTCATTACAGCTCTCATGAATTTTATATTCCAAACATTTCCCAAAGGTGTCGTGTACTTTCACATCTGTATATATTCCTTCAAGCTTTTCTGTGAACCTGAAAAATCTGCTCCCCTCCATTCTCTGCCTTTAGTACATTTCATTCTGGTGCATAAGTAATTAAACCATGTGCTGAGCAATTTACCTGAGAGAGCTGAGAATACATCAAGTCTATGATACAAATACTATGATTAGTCTCATTTCTTACAAGTAAGAAGTATAAGTAATGAACCAAAGGTCCAGACCGAGACATTAGCAGTTGTGGGATTTCAGCCCAGCTCTGACAAACTCAGAAGCTTCTGTTCTTTCTTGACCAATCAACTGTTAATTGACTTCACAGACATTGTCAGACTGCTTTCTACAGAGCTGTATTGGCATATATTACCACTAGCTTGTAACACAGTCTTATAAAAATTATTATTAATACTTATTAGTGTTTACTAATTGGACAGGTGAAAAGTGATGCCTTATTAAATAAGCAGATTGTTTCTCAAGCCCTCTGCATATCTTGTCTTTGTCAAAGTATATGTGTTTTCTGCTCTGTAGTCCTCTCATTGGATAAGCTTTGATGACATGGGGAATTTAATGAGATTATATTAAATTCTACTTGAATTTATGAAAGCATAATTACCATTTATATATATATATATATATATATATATATATATATATGTATATAACATATATATGTATAAAATGTATTTCTAAAGCTATAGTTTTACCAAAAGCTAATGGTAAAACGCATGTGTATATTAACTTAATTGTCATCTAATAAGCATTCACATCATATTTTGCTAACTGATCTTTTTTCTGAACATGCTCATTCTGAATTGCTTTCTTGGGATGCACAGACAGTGTGTCACAAAAAAAAAAGTGAAGAATAAAGGGAATTTCATCCGAAATAAACTTGTCAAATAGGGAATAGCATTTTCAATCTGTAGGAATTTCCCTTTCCACCACAGCCTACATGAGAACTGTAAATATTAATCATAAAAACAAGACTGAAAAACAAAGAACCAAAAAGAATAAACCACAAGGAATGTTAGATGTCAATATTCTGTTAAAGATAGTGTTCAGAAGAGATGGGTAATAATCATCTGCCGCCAAGAAAAATACAAGAATTCCAAAGGAACCCACAAATGGTTTCAGAGTAGTCCCTCTTATCAGAAAAGTTATTACTGGCATTGCGGAAAGGATTGTATTTTGGTGTCTTTGCCAAAAGATTTTTTCCCAGAAAGAAAAATGAGTAAAGTTAACATTATTTAGAGAGAGCCTGCTGTATGACTGGCTGGGTTGAAGGTGTGAGGTGCTGGCTAGGTTGGATAGGACGTCACCCCCAGCCCCTGAGAAGCTCACAGTCCAGTAGAGAAGATGGACATTTAAAATGCTGTGTCGGGGGCACTTGGGTGGGTGGCTTAGTCAGTTAAGTGTCCTTTGGTTTTGGCTCGGGTCATGATCTCTCTTGGTAAGATCAAGCCCCACGTCGGGCCCCACCCAGAGCATGGAGCCTGCTTGGGATTCTCTGTCTCCCTCTCCCTCTGCCCGGCTCTTGTTCACGTGTCCACGCAAGTGCATGCTCTTTCTCTCTCACAAAAAAGATAAATAAAACAAAGCAAAATAAAATCCAGTATGATAAGTGCATAATAACTATACTTGTGTAGCAAGTACCATAGAAGTACAGAGAAGAGAGGGAATCCCCAGAGAATGGAGTGCTTGGAGCCTGAAGGAAGAGCATATTTTTTAGACAGAAGACGAGACAGCATGAGCAAAGACAACGAGTTACAACAACCTTTTTTCAGTGCTGAAGTGATTTTTGCTTAACTTTACCCACTCCTGGCCTACAGGAAGTGGCATGGTGACAGTTCTGTTTATTGTAAAGAAAAAATTGCAATTGGAGAGAAATATTTGCATCATTCATTGACCATCAAAATGCCATAGTGGAATGTGGGAATCTTCTAGGTTCCTATGTTCAGAGTCCTGTAGGGCAAGTATGGCCCATGAGTGACTACATTCATTTACACCTCCTGTGTTTTTTCTTTTTCCAGGCATATTCTGTGTATGATGAAGAGATTGGCTATTGCCAGGGCCAGTCATTTCTCGCTGCTGTTCTGCTTCTCCATGTAAGTATTAGGTTTCTGTTACGATTTACACATGAGCTGCCTCAGCTTATACTAGCCTTAGACTCGAGCATGGTTTTACATTGGTTTTGGCCAGACCCTGGTACGTGAGTTTTGACTCCTGTATCTGGAAACCTTTACCTTAAATTAATGTAACATTGTCATGGAAGAGAAACATGGTAAGAATAAATGACAGTGTTGAAAACTAGTACAGGGTAGATTTCATTTTTATTGCTAGAATGATTGGATAGTCTCGGTTGAACTCTTAGGGACATTTTATATTCTGTAAGGTAGACTGTTCTTTAGTATTTATTTGGGGGATCTTTGTATTAGAGGTGGAAAGCAGAGAAGTTGGCTATTTTTAGTGCCATTTTATTCATTTATTTATTCAGCAAAGACCTTTACCCTCCACCTTACTGATATTCTTTCAAATCCACAGCAAAATTGAAAAAAAAAAGGTTAGGGTGCAATACCCATAAACTTTTGTTCTATTTTACCAATTAATATGTTATCACACATCTTTCTCCATCTCTCTATGTCTCTTTTCATCTTTTTTTTTTTTGCACGCATTTTATTTTTTACCAAAAACATTTTTTGAAGTTATTTTTGGAAAATCAGTAGCAAACATCACCATACTTCACTCCTAAATACTTGAACATGAATCTCCTAAGGACATAATCATAATACTGTAGTCACATCCAGAAATTCCACATTGATTCAGTAATGTCTTACACACAATCCACATTTGATTTTCCCCAATTGTTTACTCAGTGAAGTCCTTTATAATTTTTTTTTTTTTTTCTAACCAAGATCAGTGACAATTCAAGCAATGCTTTTGGTTGTCCTATCTCTTTATTTTTTTTAATCTAAACTATCCTCCCCTTGCCTTTCTTGTGCTTTATGCCCTTGACAGTTTTGAAAAATTCAAGCAAGTTGTCTTGTAAAATATTCCACATTCTTGATTTGTCTGATCATTTCCTCTTGTTTAAAATTAAAATGCTTGGCAAAAATACCACACAGGTGATGTTAGTAGAGAGTTCATGGGTACTTCCATCTTTAGCACGGTAGATGCTAGAGATCAGGAGTGACTAAGGTAGACATGGTCCCAATCTTTGTGGATACAGAGCTAGTGAAGCTGACTGGTTATAATTAGAAAGTCACACAAGTACATCATTATCTCAACGGCGCTATAAAGGTATAGTAAAAAGTTTGATGCAAGAGTATAACAAATGAGCCTTAATTTATATTATAGACTTCTCTGGAGGTAACCTTTAAGGTGAACACTGAGAAATGAGAAGCGGTATCTATCGTTCTCTGTTGTACTTGTTTGTATTGTTTAACTTTTTAAAGCTAACATTGCTAGGAAAATAAGAAAACTATTTTAAAAGCAAGAAAGTGGAGAGTCGAGCACTCCCAGTGAAAGGAATAGTACACTATGCAGAAGCACTGAGATGGGGAAAACTTGGCATATGGAAGGAACGAAAGAAGGGCAGTGTGACTGGACCATCATGGGTGTGATGAGGAATGGGGAGGAAACTGGACAGGTCAACAAGACCAGCTTAAGGAGGGCAGTGGAGGCCAGCTCAGGGAGTTTGGATTTTGTTTCTCTAAGTAAGGGGAAGCTTTTGAAGAGTTTGAAGCCATTTTGTATATAGGTTGTAATATGAGTAAAACCAAAAACCACTTTGTATCTTCTTACTGTGAGAACCTAGCTTATTGGTATTAGTAAGCATGTAAAAATATCATAAAGCTGTGACATCAATAAAGAGGTCAGGTTTTTTTTCCACAGCTCTATCGAGGTACAATTGACAAAAATTGTGTGTGTGTGTACATACAGAAGGTGTGTAATTTGATGAGTTGATAGGCTCTACATTGCAAAACGAGTACCACAGACAAGCTAATTAATGTCCATCAAAAGGACAAGGTTTAAATTTTTTTTTTAATGTTCGTTTATTTTTTTGAGAGAGACAGAGACAGAGACAGAGAGACAGAGTGCGAGCAGGGGAGGGGCAAAGAGAGGGAGACACACAATCCGAAGCAGGCTCCAGGCTCCGAGGTGTGAGGACAGAGCCCCAACGCAGGGCTCAAACCCACAAACTGTGAGATCATGACCTGAGCCGAAGTCGGACACTTAACCTCAGGTGTGCCAAAAGAACAAGTTTTAAAATTTTGTTTGTTGGTTGTTTTTTTTTTTTTTTAAGTTTATGTATTTTGAGAGAGAGTGAGAGCTGGGGAGGGGCAGAGAGAGAGGGAGAAAGAGAATCCCAAGCAGGTTCCACACTGTCAGCACAGAGCCTGACTCAGGCCTCAAACTCACAAACTGCAAGATCATGACCTGAGCTTAAACCAAGAGTTGGACACTTACTCGACTGAGCCACCTGGACACACCTGTTCTGTTGTTTTAATAAGACTTGATATCTCAAAGTCTCTCAGGGCTGTATGGTTTGTCTCTGTTCTCAACTTCAGTCCAAGAACATTTGCCCCCATTTAGGTATCACAGTCTCTTTAAAATGGGTTTCCCAGACAAATCGCCAGTGTCTTGGTTTGAACTCTGTACTGCTTGCCATTGTGTTAAGATAAATGCTTGTTTCAGAGGAAAAGCAGATGTGCTGTCTGACATCAGAAATGCCACTCTGGGGCAGACCAAGTGTCCCTCAGCATGGGGACAAAATTGTGAAATTGCCTTCCACGATAGAGACCTCTGAGATCTGCTCCTTTGCCCCAAATGCCCTTACCTTTTCCAATAATAAATTGCTATGCTTTTATCATTTATTACTGAATCCAATTTGTTCTGTAGTTCTGCTTTAGTCTCTGATTTTTGTGTTCAGCCCACTTCCATCCCCTTGTTCCACAGAAGCCCGCCCACCTTCTTGACATTTTGAAGGCTTGCTACATCACACCAAGCCTTAAATAACGTTTCCAGTGCTTTTTTTTCTGTTTTGAAAGCTAGACATTTTGCCAGGTTCTCAGGGAAATGTTTTTCCACCAAGCTATGAAAGATGTAGGTATTATTATAAACAGGGTAACATCTATAAATAGAATTGAATGGTGAGGGGTTTTGTAATATTTTATATATTGCCATGACCATTACTTTAGTACTTTGTGCATTACAATAAACCTTAGGATATTTAAGATTCTGCTATAATTGGCCAGTGAGGAAGAAAAACACTTTCAGTAGAAAGAAATAGCAGCTAAGGAGGCAAAATGATTTAATGAAGGCGTCATGATTTGAGAAGATGAAACCTACACTGTGTGTCGGCCTATTGCTGCTCAGCTCAGATCCGGTCCTGCAAAGCCTATACTCCGCTCCGTCAGGCAGACTCGGGCCTTCTTGTTCTTGGATCCCCACTGATCTTTCTACCTAATTCATATTATGCTTACTCTACACTGATTGTATGGGAAACTTCTGGAGGATAGGAACAGTATCTGACACAGAATAGGCATCATTAATATTTCTTTATTGAGGGAATGAATGTAGTAAAACACAACTACCTGAGTTACTACATATCACTAAATGTCATAGTATTTAGATAGGGCTGGAAGGATGAATTAAACATACTGAGAAAACTTCTGTATATGTTTTGTGATCCCCACCTCCACCCCCACCCCATTCCCTGTCTGTTACAGATGCCTGAAGAACAGGCATTCAGTGTTCTGGTCAAGATCATGTTTGACTATGGTCTCAGGGAACTTTTCAAGCAAAACTTTGAAGATTTGCATTGCAAATTTTACCAGTTGGAGCGACTCATGCAGGTAAAAAGAGAAACCAGCTTGCATTCGCCACTAAGAGTACGGGACTGGGGAGAGCTGGATCCATGAATTGGTGCCAGGGAGCAGTGGTGGTTGCCTTAGCCATCCAACGTTAAGGACTGGTTTTATATTTTTCATTTCTCACTATGTGATGACAATGCCAAGATTAATAAGGTGTGAACCTGAATGGGTGTGAGCTGGTTTTTCAATCTCATAAACACCCAAAAGATCAGATGACTTTGTGGGGGACTTTAACATAGCAAACTAAATCAAGAAATATCCGCCAAGGCTCTGAAGCTGACTGGTTAGGAATAGCATAATAAAAGTGAAACAAACTTTCCCAAACATTTCATAACTTGGAAAGAAAAACTTTCATTCCAAATATTTGTCACCGTCTTGGGGATTCCTCTCGAGAGCTAGTTTGTGGACCAGAAAAGAGAGCCAAGTGCCTGCTTAATACTTGATGATAAGTGTTCTTTTGAGCACTTTGGAGGTTTGTAGGAAAACACAAATATGTGACTTTTTTGACCTATTCCTGGCAGATTTATGAGTGGGAGTTGAACAGCTGCATATGTGCCCAAAACTAATTAGTTTGCTATTTCAGGAATACATCCCTGACCTGTACAACCACTTCCTGGATATAAGCCTTGAAGCACACATGTATGCCTCCCAGTGGTTTCTTACACTTTTCACTGCAAAATTCCCTCTCTACATGGTCTTCCATATCATCGACCTGCTTTTATGTGAGGTAGGTATCAGAGGCCAGAACACTTCAGCTTTTGTTTACAGTGCTCTCCCATGTCGGCTCCTTCAAAACAGAATTTGTTCTTAGTTATTTTATTTTAATGCTCAAAAATCCAGATTTAAGTAATGCTTCCTTGGGTTAAAGCGAGTGATCACGTTTTGTTAAAGGTGCTCTCGGCTTAAAAAAAAAAAGAAAAGAAAAACGAAAACCACTACTAGACATTTGTATTAGTATTAGGTTTGGCTGCATTTATTGAAGAAACTCAAAGTCACAGTGACTAAGGTAGAGGTTTAGTTCTCTTCATTCACATAAAAGAAACCAGAAGGTTGACAGTAACCTGTCAGGGGACAGGGAGGGTCAGGGGACAGAGGAGGGTGTGTCCCCCTTTAAAAGAGACTTCCTAGATGTTCCACCTGAATTTTCATTTCTCTCTTATTGGCAGGAACTTAGGTACCTGACCACATCTAGCTACAAAGGAGAGTTTTTAAAAACTGGGTAGGAATTTGCTAAAAATTGGAGGGTCTGTTACTAAAACAAAAAAGATATTAGAGTAAGTAATAGTCTTTGCCAAGCATGGTTTGGCAGGGTGATTAAGAAAAGAATAACTAATTTCCAAAATAATATATGTCTGTTTGTTTATTTTGAAAGAGAGAGCACGTGTGCAAGCTGGGGAGGGACAAAAAAAATCCCAAGCAGGCTCCATGCTGTCAGCAGAGCCTGCCGAGGGGCTTAATCTTAACAACCATGAGATCATAACCTGAGCCTAAATCAAGAGTCAGATGCTTAACCAACTGAGCCACCCAGGCACCCCAATAATATATGTTTATTACAGAAACTAGAAAACAAGCAAAAAGTTCTAAAAATACTTCTAATTCCACTCTCCAGAGAGTGACTCTTTTAACATTTTGGTGTCTATTCTTTCAGCTTTTTGTGTGCATTTATTGATTTACATGTGTTATTTCTATATAGAATAACTTTTTCATATGGAGTATTATGTAATAATGTACATTATGGTTCTGTAGGTATATATTTTAAAATATTATGCTATATATGCTATTTGGTAACCTCTTTTCATTTCATGTATTTGAACATTTATAGACACACATCTGCACCTTCCTTCTTTTTAATTATGCCATATTCAAGGCATACAAAAATCCCTTGAAGAATTTCTGCCTTCTACCCAGCTTGAAACACTGTAAGATACACTATTACCAAATATGCCATTATTCTTACCTGCTACCAAATATCTCATTCTTTGGGTATACCATAATTTATGTAACCAATTCCTAGTCTCAGTCAACCCTTTAAGATTTATAGTTTTTCAGTATTATAAACAACCATTTGTTTTAAGTAGTTACTAAGGGCCTCCTGGCATGCCAAGTAATTTAAATAAACTTTTCAGCTAATTAGCTTAGAAAACCCTTGGGAGAACATTAGTTACGGAAACTGAGGTCCAGAAACTTAAAGAATTTAGCAGGTCTTAGTGCCTCCTCTTATCTTTTCTTTGTTCCTGGCACTCCCAAAGTGGTAGCTGAGGGAGAGGCAGGTTAGAGGGAGCCCTGAGCAGATTATGTTCTGGGGTAGAGGGCTCACACACAGAATGACTGCTGTATTTGGAGCGGGGCAGCACACAATAAGGGAAAAGGCCACCTGCAGTTATTTGCTGAGAGATCACAATTTTATGACTCTTATGTTTTGGTTGGGAAGCATAGAATACTTTGGAAAAGTGTTCTTGTTGAATGTGAGAATAGGGCTAAAGGTTTCTTCTCTTGGGGCGCCTGGATGGCTCAGTCGGTTGAGCGTCTCACTTGGGCTCAGGTCCTGATCTCATAGTTCGTGGGTTCAAGCCCCACATCGGGCTCTGTGCTGAGCGCTCAGAGCCTGGAACCTGCTTCGGATTCTGTGTCCTCCCTCTCCCCTGCTCACGCTCTGTCTCTCTCTTCTCTCAAAAGTGAATAAACATAAAAAAAAAAAAAAAGTTCTTAGAAGATTGGGAGACTGGGTCTGTTTTAAGATGTTTTTTAGTAGCAGACCTGTAATTATTATTGTCCAAGATATTTTCAAGTTATTCCATTTCTTTACTTAAGTTTTTATACTTTATCTTAAACTGTGGGGCATTCTGGGGACAGACAGCTGAATAGTCCAGATATGAACACTGAAAATATTCTTTTTGTGTTTTCTCTTCCAGGGAATAAGTGTTATTTTTAATGTCGCCCTTGGATTATTAAAGGTACACATTTATTTGTAAATTGAGTTACATCCCCTGTCCAGCACTTGCAGGATCTTGGTCTCGATCTCATTCTAAGCAGCTGTGCTGTAGCCCTGACCCTGACAGCAGCTAATGGGCAAGTGGCTCGGGCAACAGCTAAGAAGTATCTTCTGGGGATTGTAAAGGTGCTCGTGTTATACAGTGCTTCTTGTGCATCTTCATAGCCAAGACCTCTTTCTGTCCATGGTTGTGTTTTCTTTCTTTCGTCAAGACTTCCAAGGACGACTTGCTGCTGACAGATTTTGAAGGTGCCTTGAAGTTCTTCAGGGTCCAGCTTCCGAAGAGATATCGCTCAGAAGAAAACGCGAAAAAGCTAATGGAATTAGCTTGCAGCATGAAGGTAAAATAACATTTGCATCAATTTAGACTGTTTTGTTCAGTTACTGTCTCACCATTCCTGATCAAACTATGAACATTTACAATACATTAGTAGTAGTAATAATAATAATGTTTTCTTTGTATTTGTTTCCAAATATTCTCTTACGTAGTCTATCCTGTGCATCAAATCTCATTGCCTCTCCCAACCTTTGAACTCTAGGAATGGAATTATTATCCTTATTTAGAAGATATAGTAAAACACAAAGAGTCCTGCTGCTAGGTGGTGGCAGGACTCTGGTTTCGTGATTTCTATGTTGTCCTTTAACTTTCAATATTTGTTGTTATGGTCAGTAATTCCCTGAAATGAAACTAATAATTAATGAAGGGAACTCACTCCTTTTCATCACTTTCAGTGGCATTTATGATTTGTATAGTTTTTAAAAAATTTTTATATATATTTTTTTCATTTTTGAGAGAAAGAGCCTGAGCTGGGGAGGGGCAGAGAGAGGGAGACACAGAATCTGAAGCTGGCTCCAGGCTCTGAGCTGTCAGCACAGAGCCTGATGTGGGGCTCGAACTCACAGACTGTGAGATCATGACCTGAGCCAAAGTTGGATGCTTAACTGACTGAGCCACCCAGGGACCCCTGATTTGTATAATTTTTTTTTTTTAATTTTTTTTTTTTAACATTTTATTTATTTTTGAAACAGAGAGAGACAGAGCATGAATGGGGGAGGGTCAGAGAGAGAGGGAGACACAGAATCGGAAGCAGGCTCCAGGCTCTGAGCCATCAGCCCAGAGCCCGACACGGGGCTCGAACTCACGGACCGCGAGATCGTGATCTGAGCCGAAGTCGGACGCTTAACCGACTGAGCCACCCAGGCGCCCCTATAATTTTTTTTTAAAAAAAGGCAGCATCTCTTTGTATTAATGTAATATGAGTAGGAGAAATTCCATTGTCTGCTGACCGGAGCATAGACTTGAAATCAGATCTGAATTTGAAGTTATTTTATCGGTTTAAGGCACAATTTCCTGATATATAAAATAACAGTAGACTTCCAGTTCTGGTTATATGTCAGACTAAGCTGACTCGAGCTACCATGCTTTAAACACTTGGAGGTAGCAAATAAAATATAACCCAGGAAATGTTTAAATACCTGGATGAACTTGAAAGAAAAAAAAAAAAAGAAATCCCAAGTACCTGAATCACAGTAGCTCAAAGCTAGTGTGTGTGAAGTGCTAAAACAGGGGAATGTGGAACCTTGTTGATTTTAATGCTCAGGAACCTTGTTGATTTTGGGTGTTTGGGAGGCAGCTGAATCTGGAGTATTTGCATAAGTTAAGACCTTGGAATGGCTAACCTCTTTGTGAAAGGAGGAAATATAAAAACTACCTACCTATTATCCTGAGGAACAGTGGATATCCTAATATAAAATGAATTGAGGATTTGAAAAAGAAATAGAACCTCTAGATAATGAAATAACTATTAAAGTTATTATTCATCTTAAAGTGTTACATACTTCACAAGTACTACGGATAACATTTAATGGTATTTTCCCATGTGCCAGGGACTGTGGTTAAGTGCTTTCATATGTGAGGATTGTAACTACAATATGTATACAGTGCTTACGATGGTGCCTGGTAATTAGTAAGGGCTTAAGAATTGATGGCTCTTCCTATGGTTATTCTCCTCTGGCTTTTCAAGCAGTTATCAAATGAACACTTTTCAGTAACATTTTCATGGATGATGGGTTTGTGCACAGGGCACAGAACCAAGTGAGCTCTGAGTTCCTCTTTCCACCTCAGCCTGGTTCACACGAGAGGAAGCTGCCTCTTATTTGCTGATGATTTCCTCCCCTCCAAAACCTCCTTTCTTCGTGTCCCATCTCAAGTTCTGGAACGTGGTTCCTCAGGCCAAAACCCCTGCTTATTCTGAGCGCCTCTTTCTCTCACCACATCTTGGTCCATCCCAGCCCCGCTGGCACAATACACCCTGAATCTGATCACTTTTCTCCCCTTCTTACTAACACCCTAGTATAACCATCACCTTCACTTCTTTTCTGGAATGTTCCAGTAGACTCCATGTCTCCCTGTTTCCACAGTTTTTTTTTCTTGGTTTCTTGGAATAAAACTCAAGAGGTTTTGCCCTGGTGCACAGGGCACTGCACTGTCTGACCTCTGGCCATCTCTCTGATTGCACCTCCTACTTTCCCCCTCACATTTTCCACTTTACACAACCTGGCTTCCTTGCTGTTCTCAAACAGCAAGCATGCTAAGCATGTTCACTCCTCAGGCTTCTGCACTGGCTTGTCTCTCCACCCATCATGTTCTTCTCGATGTCCACATGGCGTCACCATCACCTCAGTGAGTCTTAAGCTCAAATATCATACCATCAGAGAGGCCTTCTCTAATTACGGTGTCTAAAGTAGCTGCTCCCTCAACCCTTTACACCCTGATCTCTTTATCCTGTCTTATTTTCCTCATATCATTCATTGTTACTTAACATTATTTTAGATCTTTATTTGATGCTCCCCTCCCCCCACCCCGAACTAAACCTTCAGCAGAGGGGACTTTATCTTATTTACTGCCTAATCCCCAGCATAAGAACAGGATTTGGCATAAAAAATTAGTTGAACGAGTGAACAAATGAATGTGCTGCTGAATTTATACCAAGTGGTGTTTTGAAAAGAAGAGTTAGAAAGTTAATATGGCTTTGGTCAAGGCTTAAAATAATGTCCAGCTGAAGGTTTTATCTTTTGGGTTTTCAGTACCTTGAAACACTTTAATAATATATGAATCCTTTATTTCCATAGGCCAGATTCGAGGTGTCTAATGTCTTTTTTCCTTTTTTTTCTTCTTCTTTTTTTTTTTGGCTTATGCTTTCAAGGAGTTAAGATAGACAGTGCTGCACAGCACACAAATTTTGTGCCTAGATACATAATTCCTTCTGGTCCTGGAGAACTCTGCATGGTGGGGGTACACTTTGGATAATGCCCCCTACTTGCCCATAGTCTCCGGTGAGAAAGATCGTAATCTTTCTTGAAATTGACCCACAGTGTGGAAAAGCCTACATATTGACCAGGACACGAGAATGAAATTTTTCTGCTAAAAGGTGGGATACAGTGTAGTTAGCAATGATTAGTTGTACTCTAGTAGGTTAATACTTAATGCCAAAATTATTAAGGGAAATATAGGCAACAGTTGAGCCAATTATTGGCAAAGGACCTCAGTCACTGTGATAATTTGCCAGCTCAAAAATAAGGAAAATCACTGTAAGCTCAGTCATGAGCGCTGCGTTATGTGGACTGCACGAGGTGGGAGTGCCTCCGTCAGCAAGAAAGTGCATCTGATCATCTGTGGCTTTGACGTCCCCTCTCTAGACATGGAAGAGGGGATCCCTGCTTTGTGAATGGCTTGGAAACTAGCTTTTTAACTTTTTGGTCTAGAATTTAGAAAGGGAGCATTGACTTTGTAACTTACTGAAATCCCATTCCATTATTTTTTAATTGCTTAAAAACCGTGGCTTCTGATTAAGGTGGGAATTAGGAATGCTTTGCCTCACATGCCAGTTGAGAAAACAGTTACCTACTTTTGTTGTTGTTGTGTTTTAACAGTTTTGATGTTGTAATTTCTGGTATTTGTATAGTTTTTATAGGTATCTCATTTCTCCCTCACAGTTCCCTGTGAGGTATGCAGGCCAAGTCGGTTTCCAAGTGGAAACTGAGGCTTATAGAAGTCTTGGCCAACTGGTACTATCTGGGCAGTGACAAGAGCCCTAGTGGAACTCAGGCCTTCTGACTCCACATTCCCAAAGCTTCCCACTCCATTGCATTGCCTCTTCTCATTGCAGAATTGCAGCAGGAATTAAGTTTGGTGTGGCAATATCTGAAATGGCCACCAGATGGGTGTGTTGCTCAAAAAGGTCTGTATTCCTCTCTGCCTGTGTGTCTTCCTTTTTTCTATACATCTTTCTCTTTGTCTGTCTTTACTTACCTCTTTCTCCTTTTCTCTCTTTTCAGTCCTTTTACTTCTCCCCTCCTCTCTCTTTCCCCTGAGTTTATTATGGAACTGATATAATTTATTTTCTTTTAAGTTTTAGATCTCTGCTCTTAGTCTAAAATTTAATAGCATACATCAGAACTCATTATTTGTCCATTGAGTTGCTCCCCTTTTATGGGTCATTGTCTTGAGATAGATTGTTCCTACTTTTTTTTTTTAAGTTTATTTACTTGAGAGCGTGCATGCATGCACGTGAGCAGAGGGGAGGGACAAAGAGAGAGGGGGAGAGAATCCCAAGCAGGCTCCATGCTGTCAAAGCAGAGCCCAACCTGGGGCTCAATCTCAGGAACCGTGAGATCCTGACGTAAGCCGAAATCAAGAGATCCTGACTTAACCGACTGAGCCACCGAGGTGCCCCTGTTTCCACTTCTGATAAAAGATCTAAAAGGACTTTGATTTACTAAAAAAAAAAAAAAAAAAAAAAAAAGATTTTTAAGTAATCTTCTGCATCCAGTGTGGTACTTAAAACCACAACCCCCAGATCGAGTCACGTGCTATACCAAGTGAGCCAGCTGGGTGCCCCAGGATTTTCACTTTAAATAGATTGTTCCAGGAGATCATGAATGGTCCTAGGAGCTCCACAACACTTTCATACTCATAACTGTACTATGCATTGTGTTTAGAGGGAGAAAATTGGAAAAAAAAATGAATTTGTAGGCCTTGCATTTTTTTAATTCAAGAAGTATGTGAGAGCAACTGTTTTTTTGTTTGTTTCTTTTTTATGTCTACACAGAGATGTTTGAGAATAAGTCAGATACGTAAGGCTAGTTTGGAAGAAGTAGGAGCCATAAAAGAGATAGCTGGTGAGTTTCTTAGATTAAACCTGAATGAAGATTTGACCCTTTCACTGTAGAATCCTGCCTAAGGTGAGATGGAATTCTGAGCCATTGATTGCTTCGTGGGGATTTGTTATTTCAGACTTAAAGTGAATGTACAAGACTTCAAACTACCTGTAGAAAAAGACACTACAGAAACCAAATAGCAGTATCTTGAAATTAATGTAATCCTAACCATTTGCTCTTTGGAGAAACAGAAAACTCTTTGGCATTTGGGTGTATTTGTTCTTGGGGATATTTTTATTTAAGACCTAATAGCAGAATTAGTTTGAAATTCATTCTCTGCTCAGATCATTTGTGTAGTTAGTGTGTGTTAGGATCTTAGGCCCTATGATTGCAGCGGCTTCATCAGTCTTGTCTCTTACTCTATTCACAGAATTTTGCATAGTGTCTACATAGTGACTTCATCCTTACAGTGATCATATGAGGTCATTTTACAGGCATGTATACTGAAGCTTAGAGAACTGAAGAAAACTCCCAAAGGGTATAAAGTTAGTAAGTGATAGAGGTGGGGTCAGATCCCAGGAATTTCAGACTCTAAAGTCAATGCTTACCACCATTGTGCTGTGGTGTAAATGAGGGGGTGAATGAATGGGACGAGAGCCACTTGTATTGGTCCATTTTTGCTGATGTTTGTCATGTAATGGTGGGTAAGCTGAGTCTCTGTCAGTTTGGCAAAGTTGTAGCTAAGTATAGCCAAGTTCAGTTTTCCTTATGACTAGACCAGGCTATAGTTTTACTTCTGTGTTTGTTTCCTACCTTTTATATTAGATTTCATGAGGAAACTTATGAGCGCTCTTTCTCTGCAGTGAACTATAAATTTTGCTGGTTATCACAAGGGTAGCACTGCCCGCTACCTTCTTATTTTATTTTAATAAGCTGGTCTTCCTTGGTTGTTTTCTTTGTTTGGGTTTTCTGCTACTAATTTGTTTCTTACATTTTAGAAAAATACTCTGATGGTGGAACCAGAATGCCTAATTCTATTTAGTGATCTTTGACGGAGTTTGAGCCTGAACTCTTTGAACAAATTAAATAAGAAGGCTCAGAAATTAAATAGAATGTTGATTTGTTTCAAGTGGTTATAAGTGCGGGCTTGGGAGTCCCGCAGACCTTGGCTCTCATCCTGGCTCTGCCTCTGCTGTGTGACCCAAGGTAGTTTAACGTGACAGGGTTGTAGAGAGGGAAATCAGATGATGCCTTTAAAGTAACTGCTGCTCTCCTGATGACTATCGTCATCACCACCACCACCCCCACCACCCCCACCATCATCATCATCATCATCATCATCATCATCATCATCATCATCACCACCAGTGCTCATTTGGCCTGCCCGATTTTGACCTCCTCTGCCCAGGCGTCTGCTTTCCTTAAGCCAGTTCACGTCAACACGCATTTATAGATTTTCTTATGTGCTCAGTGTTGAACATGCTACAGAGATGGATGAGAAACAAGAGTCACTCCAGATTTGTGTTCCTGTGCTGCTGTTGCCACCTAATAGGCTGGGCCCTTGGCTCTAGATGAGTCACTTTCCCTAACTAGGTCCTGATTCCTTATCAGTGAAATGAGGTGATAATTCCTACTATACCTATCTCAGACAGTTGTTTTGGGAATTAAATAAAATAGTAGCTGTAGAGGTATCTTGTTATCATGAAAGTCCTGTGTAAATCTCAGGTTTTTAAATCATTAACTAAATAAAGCAAAGACCCTGCCCCAAGCATTCTAAAAAAGGAAGATGGACTTGTATCAGATTTCTTTGTTTAGCATTGAGGACTTTGGGGTCAAGATCTCCTCAATATACCAGACCTCTTCATACCCACCCACTCCCTCACACAACATACTTCACCCCTGCCATGTAGACCTACTAATATTCAACCCATCTCTCCTGCACTTGTGACTCCAGCCCAGTGGGGATTCTGACCTTTGCAGCAGTTTCTTAACCCAAACTTGGAAATCAGCTCCTGTTTCTTATCCACAGCCTATTTCCTGTTCTTATGTGTTAAATGGATGTTGTTTAAATGGCTTGTTGCTTGCAACACATGTTCAGAGGGTAACTCTGTCTCTGATTCAAGATAAGAATGTAGATTTTTTTTAAGTTTATTTATTTTCGAGAGAGAGAGAGGGAATATGAACAGGGGAGGGGCAGAGCAGGAGTTCCAAGCAGGCTCCAAGCTCTCAGCACAGAGCCTGACACGGGACTCGATCTCACGAATAATGAGATCATGACCTGAGCTGGAAGAGTTGGGACACTTAAAGGAGCCACCCAGGTGCCCCATTAATGTAGATACTAATAATAACATGTAATGGCTGCCCTTTTTATTAAGAAGACCTCATGTGTTGGGCACTCTCCTGAACTCTTGATATGCTTAATATCATGCAATCTGGTTAACAGTAGTCCCGTAAGGACTACTGGAATTTTCTCAGATGAGGAGCCTGAGGCTGAGATAAGGCAACTCACCCTCCTTGACAGAGTAAGCCAGTGGCATAGCCATGGCTCAAGTCTGGGTCTGTCCACCTACAAAGCCCAAGTTCTCAGTGGCAAACTGTCCCACCTCCCTCCCACCCATGTTCACGGCCACTCTCCACTTTCTCCACTTTCTCTACCAGATCAGGTACCAGCTCTCCTGGGACAGATAGCACATGTTTTAAGAGAGAGCATCATCCATTTCCTGTGATAGATAAATGACAAGTGACCCAGGAAGAGGTGTTTGGGATTAAATACATACTTCTATCAGGTTATCAAACTGGCATGATCTAAGTCTCCACCTTCTGTCTGACTCAGTGTTTCTTAACCTGGGACTGTGGGTGGCTCAGGGAGCACAGGGATCTTCTGAAATGGTATGCAGAATGCTTTATTGCTGGTGTAGGGTGAGGGCAGAATTGGCTTCTGTGTTTTTTTATGGGATCCATGGCTTTCAGGAGACTTTTGAAGTAGTACTGTCTCTAACAGTGTTAAGAAACAATGTACAACTTGCAGCGGGATATAAAATTGGTTTTATCTAAATTATAAATGTAGTCTTATCACAGGAAATTATTAGTTTCCCCCCACCCCGAAAGTACATTTTAAACAGAAAAAATTTCAAAATTAAGCGTCTTTAAGGGCAAAAAATACCTGTGTGTGATGCTGTGGTTTCCATAGCCTTCTGATAGGAGTCCACTAATAGTAGGTATGATTCGGAGCTCTGGGGCTGATTCCATAGCTTCCCTGCTTCCTCAATTCAATTAGATGTTATTGGTATAAGTAAGAGACAGATAAAATGAACCTTAGACTTTAAGAGTGAGGACTGTGTCTCTATTGATTATTTTCATGCTTGCTGTGTACCAAGGCATTAGGAATTTTACAGTACTTGGGAGTCCCTGCCCTTGTGGAGCATGCATATTGTGTCCTATATACATCTTTGTATCACTAATGCCTCACAAGGAACACGGCACATGGCAGTGCTCAATTGTTCGATAAATAAATGTCCTGCTGCATCCTTATTAGGTTAAAAGGAAAGCCATTGGTTTTGATTTGTTCAGCATCTGACTATTGAGTCCCACTTATGTTCCAGGCATTGAGCTAGGTACCAGAGATACAGGGTAAGCAAAACAGATGTGGCTTGTTTCCCATTGGGAAGACAGACAATCAAGTAAGCACATAAATAAATAATTGTGAACTTGGACAGGTACCATGGAGGAATTGACTGGATGTTATGAGAATATATAATAACAAAGACCTGGCCTGATAGGGGAAGAAGGTGCCAGGGAAGGGCACTCAAGAAGTGACATTAGAGCTCTGGTCTGAAAGGTGGATAGGAGTGAACCAGATATGGGGCCGTCCAGGCAGGGGGACCAGACCTGCACCGTGTGCTCACTTCAGTTGCTATTTTCATTCAGAAGAAAGGTTGATGCAAAAAAGAGGAGGTCCTTTCTCATTAACTTAGCAGGCATTTCTGGGCATTCTCTTTGTGCCTGGACAAGGGACAGTGATGAGTGAGACAGTTCTGACCTGGAGAAGGCACTGATAATGGGACAGACAGGCTAAGAGGTGGTGATCTCTTGTTGGTGCAGCCTAAATAAGGAGGCTGGAATTGCTGATTTTGCTGCTGGTACCTGTTGGTTCCCCATTCAGGTATCAGGCATCTGCCTTTTCATGGGGTCCATTCCTCAGACATAGCCTGAACTGGTTGGCTCTGGTATACAGCTGCCCATGCTCCAAAAGTCAGGATCGGCTGTGAACCCTTTAGAAGCAGTGTTGGTTTTATTTATCTTTTGTTTGTGGTGGGGGTGGGGGGTGAGGGGCAACGTGGTGAAGTGGGGGATGGAGACCAAGAACAAGCGAGGAGGAGAAATCTGGGAGCAAAGCAGAACTGATGAAGTCAGAACTCTGGACCAGCGAGGAAGATGGTGGAGCTCTGTTTGTGTCCAGTCCTGAGGGGTGATCCCTGAGGACTGACTGAGAAGCATAGGTGGGGACCGTCATCTAGAGAAACAAGCGAGAGCTCTATGTTAGAGAAGCCCAGAATAATTATGAGAATTATTTTTCAGCAGCATTTATTTTGTTTATTTAATTATAAAAATAAATCATGCTCAAGGCAGAAAACTTGCAAAATGTGGGAAGTACATAAAGAAATGCCTGGATCCTGTCATGAAAATGTCAGAACCAAATGAGATAGCATGTGTTAAAGGTTTTAACATCTATCAGGAACTCTGTGTACGGTAACTGCTGTTACAGTGCTGAGGCAGAATTAACCCTTCCGCTCTGAGAATGAGACCTTTATCATAAGGGGTAAGGAAATGTAGAAGAAACGGTTTTGTAATTAGCCTTTTATAATGTATGTTTATGGGGGAAACATGTTAGCCCTTCCTTACCCCAGAATGAGAATGAAAAGTTGAAGAATCCTGAAGATTTGTGAGAATGTTTTATAGGATTTATGTCAGATTTTTTTTTTTTTTAAATAAAGCACTAGGTGGAGCTTTATATCCACTGTCCTCCCTGTCATTTAGCCAGACTGACAGCGAAGAACACAGGGAGGAAGTGTTTGTTGCCCACAAGCCTCATTTCTTTTCTCTTCCTCTACTATTGATCTGTTAAGATTGTCTATGAATTTACTGATCACACAGATGTTTTATTGAGGTGCTTTCTTTGTGAATCACTTATGTACACAAAACATTTACCCCAGCATTGGCCTTAAACCGCAGAAGATCTGTCACTCTCCAGCTTGTGGTCTCACCCCAAGTGTTTAATGGGCATCTTTCTATAGACTGCAGCCAGGGCATTGTGTTATGTTCCTGGCTGCCTTCCTGTAGTAAGAGCCAGACTCCAGGAATAAGCTCTGATTGAGGCAGACCTGTAAACATCCGACGAGGGCAGTATCCATAGAGTCCATGGGAGGAAACACCAGGGCAGCTCAAGTAAGATGGAAAGGAAATCATGGAACAGGATTTGGAGATGCTGCACACTGGGGCTGCCCCACCCCCTTTCTAGGTCTCCATTTCTTTGTCTAGAAAATAAGGAAGTTAGAGGAGCCTACCTCTGAGATCCCTAATTCCTGGAACTGGGGGCTAAAAGTCCCAATTTGTGAGCCAGCAGCACTGTGCTGATTATTGAAGCTTCAGGAAGGAATGAGCATTTGCTTTATAATCAGTGCTTAAATTGCACGTATTTATTTTAGCACTTCTCTATGTCTTGTATTTCATAGTCTTTCAAAGTGTAATTTAAAAAATACCAAAGTGTTAGTGGTTTAGAGGAAGGAGTCAAACAGAAGTGTAAGAGTTGCATCTTGAAAGGATGCCCTTGGTTACGTTCGGGTTGAAGAAAAAAAAAAAAGGACCGGCCTATAAGAGGGTAGGGGAGCTGTTTAGGTAGACCGAGAGCCAAGAGAATAAAGAGAAAAAAGATTGCCTGGAGGGAAAAAGAGTCCGTTGGTGATGTTAAAGAGTGAAAGGCTGGAACTTTGTAGTCGAATTGGGGAGAATTATGACCCACTGGATGGAGTGATAAAGAAACCACTAGTGACCTTCAAGAGAGTATTTTCTATAGAGTAGTCAGAACAAAAGCTTGATTTAGAGAGACTAAAGAGAGGCCATGAAGCAATGGAAGTGAAATGTATACATACACCTGTGGTTTGCAGTGGCTGGTAAGAAGTGTGAGAGAAAGAGGACAGTAGTTTGATGGGGTAAAAGAGCAGCTAAGCAGAGTGGTCGGCAGAATGGTGTTTTTAAGGGCAGAGGGAATTGTGTCTACTTGAAAGCAGCTCAGGAGCTAGTAGAGAGGAAAAGTGATAGATGGGAGGATGGTAAGGTGAGTTCAGCTTGGACTTTGCATGGAGTTTAGCTGACTGGGCTCAAATCCCCTACCTGTCAGTCCCTAACTGAGTGACCTTGGTCAAGTTATGTAATCTCCTTATACGTCCATTAACTTGCCTATAAAATGAGGATGATAATACCATATCTTGTAGAAGTGTCCTGAGGTCACAGATTGAAAGCACCTTTCGGTAGTGCTGGTATGTGTGAAATAAAATGGTGGAGGAAGAAAGTGGCAATTAGGAACAACAGGACCCAGAACTCAGGTAGGAAGGGTCATCACAGGGTATTCATTCTAACACTGTTAGTAAAAATCTTCGGAAGCCATTATCCCCAGCAGAACCCTAGACCCTAGTGATGAAGAAATCTGTGTCCTGAGCTTACGCTCCGCTGCGATGATTCCTCTCCGCAAATAGGAAACACCACTCCCGGAGTGACTGGAGATGCTCAGGTCAGCAGAGGTCTTGGTCTTCAGTGCAGGCCCTGAGACACTCACCACTTCTGATACTTTTTAATTTGTGCTGTGGTTTATCCTACAGATTAGTCAGAAGAAGTTGAAAAAATATGAAAAAGAATATCACACCATGAGGGAACAGCAGGCCCAACAAGAAGACCCGATCGAGCGATTTGAGGTTGGTTTGCTTATGGCCCGGGGGATGTGAAGACCTTTCAGGCTTCCCTTGCATATGATTGTGCCTGTAACTAGCTTTGTTGAGTTCTTTTTAAAATTCAGTTCCACTGCTTCTGGGTTCAAGTTTCAGTTTGAATTTGCAAATTGGAAAGTAAGATCTGTTGTGCTTTAAGCCAGCTGCCTGGGTTGTCACAGTTCAGTGGACTTCTGTCACAGTTAATCTGAAGTAACTGCTTGACAGAGTCACTGGAACCAGTTAGGTATTTCTCACCAGAGACAGAAAAGAAGAAAGTGCTGGTTGCCAGCACGTTAGGACCAGCCACTCCTCCCATGATTTCCATAGGACTCAGAAATGAGTTTTGAGGGTTAGGCCTGAGAAATTGTCATTTTCATCACATTTCTACATGTTGTATGACTGGTTTCTTTCTACATTTCAGCGAGAGAACCGGCGTCTACAAGAAGCTAACATGAGGTTGGAACAGGAAAATGATGACTTAGCCCACGAGCTGGTAACCAGCAAGATTGCACTGCGCAAGGACCTGGATAACGTGAGTCTTACTTGGCAGAAGGGATGGATTCTGTTGAAACTCTTGGCTTCTCCCCTCATCGAGTGCAGTCCTTGAATGGTAGTATTTATTGTCCTAACACATCACCTACAAAGTGTCCTTCCTGTGATACCACTTGCTCTTATCACTACTGCTTCCCTCCTTCCCTTCGGGGGTTTTCAGTTAAGCCCTCCTTCCCACGTTCTTGTCAAACAGGCAGCCCTCAAACTCCTTTCCCATCATTGTTTGATAAGAGGCCTTGTGACTAATTTGTATGCCCTCACAATTGGCAGGAGCATTTAATCATTATAATTTACTTACCTTCCCTGAGAAGAGATTCTGTTATCCTGCATGTTAGGTGCCTGTTGAAGAAGCATTGCTGATGGTTATAAGGCTCAGTGCCTCAGCAGCTTGCCATTTCACCAGTAATTTCAGTTGGCAGATGTTCTTTCTTTGCTTTTCCTAATCGTAAAGATCACGGTGATGGCTTTCCTGGCAGGGTATTTGTCCATTTTCTATACTATAAGCCTCCCCTTGAACAAGTATAGTCTTTCATATGTCGTTTAGGTCAGAAGTTGGCAAACTTTTTCTGTGAAGGGATGGATAGTAAACAGTCTAGGCTTTGTGGGCCATATGGTCTGTGTTGCAACGTCGAACTCTGCCACTGGCACAGAAGTAGCCGTAGACAGTAAGTAAAGGAATGAGCGTGGCTGTGTTCCAATAAAACTTTATTTACAAGAATAGGTGGCAGGCTGGATTTGGCACATGAACTGTAGTTTGCCAACATCTGACTCAGATTTCCTTGTCAGGCTCCTAAGATTACTGTTCTGCTCATTGGTTTCCTGAGGTTCTAGAGAAGGCTCAGGCTGTTGAGGGTTCCCAGGGGACTTACATGATATGTTGAACCCCATAAGATCTATGAACTTCACGGGGTCCTTGACATCCACCAAATATGTATGAAAATGCTGTGTTCTGTTTTTCTTTGAAAGTCCATGCTTTCATTAGTTTCTCAAAGTGGTTCACAAGTGAGATGAGAGAGTGAGACGGCAGTACATACTGGTTTTTATTCTCTTTAGAAATAGAATAATGGAGTAAAAATTTTTGGACAGACCTGTATTCTAGTAGCAATTACACTCCTTCCAAGTAGAGTAAAATGTGCAGAGGTAGAACAGTAGCGTGACAGTGAGAATGCCATGACTCGGTGTGTGTGAACAGCGCCACCAAAGTATTCGCCACAGGCAGTGTCAGTGCCTCTGCTTGGCAGCTGCACAAAGCTGCATGTAACTGGGAAGTCTCCTTTTTCCAGTTTTTGCAGGGAGGCGGTTTCAAGGTCATTAGCCCTCAGTAACCGGAACCTAGAGCTCTTACTGTCTTTTGGTTTACCACAGTCTGGCCATCAGGTTCGAGTCCCCTCCCTATGGTGCAGATTCCCGGCATGCCCTCTGTTCTTCGCAGGAACACAATAGAATCATCCCCTCCCTGTTCAGGCCTTTCTGCCAAGTGCATGGAGGGAGCTGGGTTACACTGAGCAGGAACTGCTGAAGCAGGGCCACAGCACACACCTGCGGCGGCTCCACAGAAGCTGGAGATCATGCCGAAAGGAGGTGAAAAAGACCAAAGAAGACGGGTCCTGGGTAGGAGCTCTGTGTTCCACAAAGGAATGATATGAAGAGGCAACTTAAGCTAGGATCCAGGTGGATGTTTGCTTGGAGCTGTTGCATTCTCATTGGACAGGCCCAGTAATCACACTGGTGTGCCCCTGTTTAAGGTGGATCACAGACTTCTTATGTTCTTGAAGCTTGCCCCTAAAAAGGTAAAGGTATAAACCTTTTTTCAAGTTGTATTATCCTGACACAGTAAAGAACTAGGTCCTTTAACATTCCTGATACCAAAGTGAGAAATAGTTAAAAATGATGTGAGTTCCCATTTCCTGATCACGTATGATAGGCACTGTGATAAGCACTTTGCTAACCTCTGGTATCTCATAACCTTGTCTCAGCCTTCTGAGGAGGGTTCATGAGCCCCATTTATGGATGAGGACTTTTTTTTAACAATCAGGAAACTTGAGACTCAGAGAGATGGAAGCGCCCCAGAGGAAGCGGAGCCAGGAACCCAACCCGGGCCCATCTAATTGGAATGCCCCAGTCTTTTCTACAATGCCACAGTCTCCAAAATAAATACGGAAAAGAGAGGCACCTGAGGGGCTCAGTTGGTTGAGTGGCTCAGTTGGTTAAGCATCTGACTCTTGATCTCGGCTCAGGTCTTGGTCTCACCGTTTGTGGGATTGAGCTCCGTGTCAGGCTCTGTGCTGACAGCGCAGAGCCTGCTTGGGATTCATTCTCCCTCTCTCTTACTCCCTCTCTCTCTCTCCCTCTCTCCCCCTCTCCGTCCCTCCCCCCTTGGAATAAACTTTAAAAAATAGGTACATAAATAAGGAGCGAGAAGGTACGATTTGATGTCATTAACTACATCAAAACCATAGATAGTGATACATAACAGCAAACCTTTTTTGAGCACTTAATTAGTTCTAGGCGTTGCCCTAAGTGCTTTTTACTTACTGTCTTCTCGGATCCTCAAAACAACCCATGTCATGTCAGGGATAAAGTGTGATCCCCATTTATTTATTTATTTATTTTTAATATGAAATTTGTTGTCAAATTGGTTTCCATACAACATCTCAAAAAGTGCTCATCTCAAAAAGTGCCCAAGGGATACAGCAGGAGCGCTGATCCCCATTTTACTGGTGAAGACCTGAGGCAAAAGAGGTAAACTGTCGGACATGGATCCCACTGTCAGTCAGTGCCAGAGCCCTCAGATTGGAACCCAGATGGCCTGACGTCAGAGCTCACATTCCTAAGTTGGCTCAGAGGAGCAGGGCCCTGAACATCAAACTGAGGTCCCATCCTGTAGTGTCAGCCATCTCCACTAAGACAGACCTTCCCACAAGTCTGTCTTCTCGTTTCTTTTGAATCGTCACTGAAAACCAACTGAGGTTCTGAAGGGAGGGCTGTGGTGTTCTCTCACCCCTTTTTTTGGTTTTGGCCTTCAGGTACTCAGTAAGGTTTTTGAAAGAACTTCATTGTCTTCAGCTTTTCCCTTCTTGCATCCCAGAGTAAAATTATGGTATGTGACTTACCGGGTTTCCAGAACACTTTTCCAGTTGATGTTTTATGTCACTTTTATTGTTCCTCATCTGTCACTTTTGTTAATATGGAAATTACTAGTTAGCCACTGGGTCCCTAGGTGACCCCAGCCATGCTTTCTCCTCTGTGGCCCGGGAGTAATACCCAGATCTCACATTGTGCAAGGCACCTGGCACAAGGCCAACAGTGAGTCCCCTCTGGCACACTTGCTGTCTGCACTGAGCGCAGCGTCAGAGTGAGAGGGAAACTTTCGGGAGCCCTCCTGCTGAGATTTGGATTCTGGCTGCACTAAGCATTATATCTGTGACCTTGAGCAGCTTGTGAACCTTTCCCGAATGAATTATTTGGGCCTGTCAAGAATCAGTTGTGTGTATGGGTCTCCTCAGTTCCATACCTGCTCCATTAATCTATGTGCGTGTCCTTATGCTAACCCCACGGTCGTCATTGCTATAGCTTCACCATCAGAAGATCAGGTCTTGGGAATCCTCTTTGTTGTTCTTAAAAAACAGTTTGGTTCTTCTATCATCTGCATTTCTATATAACTAATAGACTCAATTTGTCAGCTTCTAGAAATAACAGCCTTCTGGGATTTTGAGTGGGGTTGCACTGAATGTATAAATCAGCTTGGGGAGAATTATCATCTAAATAGTATTTGAACCTTCCAATCCATGAATAGGTTATAATTTTCATTTATTTGGGTCTTTTTCAATTTCAGCATTGTTTTTAGTTGTCAGTTAACAAGGCTTGCACATTTTTAAATTTATTGTAAAGGATATTGTTTTCTTAAATGCATTTTCCAATAATTTCTTGCTAATCTCTAGAAACAAAACTGATTAGGGGCACCTGGGTGGCTCAGTTGGTGAGTGTCCAACTTCGGCTCAGGTCGCGATCTCATGATTCGTGAGTTCAAGCCCCGCATCGGGCTCACTGCTGTCGGCCCATTAGTGCAGAGCCCGCTTCAGATCCTCTGCCCCCTCTCTGCCCCTCCCCTGCTCGTGCTCTCCCAAAACTAAATAAATATTTAAAATTTAAAAATAGAAATAAAACTGATTACATGACCTTCTATCCTGTGACCTTGCTGAATTCGCTTAGGATTCTAATAGCTATTTTTGTTTGTTATTTAGGATTTTCCACATACACAATCATTTCATCTCGGAATAAAGACAGTTTATTTCCTTTTGAGTCTTTAGGCCTTTTTCTTGCCTTCCTGCACCGACCAGGATCTTCAGAACAGTGTTGAACGGGAGAGGCCCCCTCCCAATGAGGCTCCCTTGTTGCCGTGTCCCAGGTGTCACCTGTAGATTTTCCAGAGATTGGGTTGAGGAAGTTCTCCTTTCTTCCTATTTGCTGAGTTTTTGTCATGAATGGGTGTCGAGTTTTGTTATTCTTCCTGCATTTGTTAAGATGATTATTTACTATTTCTCATAATTCTGTTAATATGGTGACATAATTTGATTTTTTAATGTAAACCAGCCTTGCATTCCGAGGAAATTTAGGGTTTCCTTTTTTTCCCTTCAGATTTTTATTTGTATTAAAATTTCTGTGTTCATGAGGAATATTTGTCTGGAGTTTCCTTAATTTTGTGTTGGTGTCAAGGTAATGATGGCCTTCAAAAATAAATTGGGAAGCATTCCCTCCTGTTTTCTTAAGGCCTTTGTGTAGTATTCTTCCTTGATTAAATTTTGGATTTACCTAGTGAAGCCATGGGGGCCTGGAATTTTCTTTGGAAATTATTTAATAATGAATTCAGTTTACTTCCAGACACAGAGCTATTCAAATTTTCTAATTCTTCATGTGTCTACTTTCATCATTTCTGTCTTTCACGTAACACAATCATGTCAGTTATCTAATGTATTGGCAAAGTCATTGGTATTTCCATTGGTATTTCTTTTAATGTTTATACGATCTACTGAGATGGTCTGTCTTTCATTCCTGATATGGAATGAATTTGTGTCTTCTTTTCCCTTAATTTGACATTTCTAGAAATTTATCAAGTGTGTTGATTTCTTCAAAACCCACTTTTTGGTTTCTTTTGTTTCTGCTTGTTTTGTTCCATTGATTTCTCCTTTCCGTTATTTTTTTTTCTAACTTCTTTTTTAGTTTAGTTTGCTCTTTTTCTAGCTTTTTTTTTAATGTTTATTTTTGAGAGAGCATGGGTGGGGGAAGGGCAAAAGGGAGGGGGACAGAAGATCCAGAGTGGGCTCTGCACTGACTGCAGTGATCCTGATAGGGGGTTTGAACTCCTGAACCACGAGATCATGACCTGAGCCGGAGTCGGACGTTCAGCCAACTGAGCCACCCAGGGACCCCTCTTTTTCTAGCTTCTTAAAAGGGAAAGCTTGATCATTAATTTTGGACACTTTTTTTCTTTTTCTTTAAAAAAAAACTTTTTGGGGTGCCTGGGTGGCTCAGTCGGTTAAGCGTCTGACTTTGGCTCAGGTCATGATCTCGCGGTCCGTGAGTTCGAGCCCCGCGTCAGGCTCTGTGCTGACCGCACAGAGCCTGGAGCCTGTTTCAGATTCTGTGTCTCCCTCTCTCTCTGACCCTCCCCCGTTCATGCTCTGTCTCTCTCTGTCTCAAAAATAAATAAACGTTAAAAACATTTTTTAAAAATAAAAATAAAAAAACCCTTTTTTTTAATTTATTATTTTTGAGAAAGAGAAAGCATGTGAACAGGGAAGGGGCAGAGAGAAAGAGGGGGGATAGAGGATCCAAAGCAGGCTCTGTGCTGACAGCAGAGAGCCTGATACAGGGCTCGAACTCAGGAACCATGAGATCACGACCTGGGCAGAAGCCAGAAGCTTATCAA
Organism: Panthera leo; assembly: GCF_018350215.1. Taxonomy (NCBI): domain Eukaryota; kingdom Metazoa; phylum Chordata; class Mammalia; order Carnivora; family Felidae; genus Panthera; species Panthera leo. Next base: position 82,028,012 of record NC_056691.1, read on the forward strand.
CTGAGACACCCAGGCGCCCCTGGACCCCTTTTTTCCTAAAATAAGCATTTTAAAGTTACATATCCCCCTCAAGCACTATTTCAGCTGCATCCTACACATTCTGATAGGTTTGTTTTTATTTTCATTCAGTTCTTATTTTTTCTTTGACCTGTGAATTGGTTAGTATCAATTAGTATTAGTTTATTAAACAACTATTAGTATTAGTTGTTTAATTTGCAACTATTAGGGATTTTTCCCAGAGATTTTTCTGTTGTTAATTTCTGATTTAATTCATTTGTGGTTGGAGTACATATCCTTTCTGATTTTAATCTTTTTAAAATATATTTATGCTTATTTTAGGGCCTACTTTTGCTCTATTTGGGTGCATGTCCCACAAGCACTTGGAAAATGTGTGTGTTCTTTTGTTGTGGGTACAGTCTTCTATAAATGTCAGTTTGGTCAAGTTGATTGAGTGTTGTTAAAATCTTCCATAAACTTACTTGTTTTCCCTCTGCTTGTTCTATCACTTACTGAGAGAACAGTGAGGAAGTCTCTAATTGTGCATTTATTTCTCCTTTCAGTTATGTCAGCTTTAATTTCCTGTAATTTGAATTTATGCATACATTTCAGATTATTACACCTTCTCAGTGGAATGAGTCCTTTATTGTTATGAAATGTCACTTTTTGTCTCTGGCAATACTCTGCTCTGAAATCTGCTTTGTCTGATACTAATGTAGTCACTCCAACTTTCATTATATTGCATGGTACATCTTTCTCCATCCTTTGGCTTTTAACATATCTGTGTCTTTCTATTTAAAATGGTCTTTTGTAGCCAGCTTATAGTTGGGTCTTGCTTAATTTTATTGAGTCTGATAATCCCCTTCTTTTAACTGCAATGTTTAGGCCAGTTACGTTTAATGTAATTACTTATATGGTAGATTAAGTCTACCATCTTGCTATTTGGCTATTTGTTGCATTTGCTTTTTATTTCTTTTCTTTCTCCTTTTCTGCCTTCCTTGGTTTAACTGGGTATTTTCATGATTTGAGTTTATCTCCTTTATTACCTTATTAGCTATTCCAGAGCTTTCTTATTTCCAGGCCTCTGTCAGCATCTCTGGCCCCTTAACTCTGCCTCCTTGATGTTTTGAGATGTGCTATTTGGAACCCTTTGCCCTAATTCTTGTCCAGAATGTGCCTCTAGGTAGAAATCCAGGGTGGTAGTAGAATCCATCTTGTTTGTTTTCTTTCTCCCAGGAACCACAGTCCTGCATTTATTATTTTCACTGTCTGAAAATAGTAGTTTCATACATTTTATCCAGTTTTTTGTTTACAGTAATAGGGTAAATCTGGTCCCTGTTAGTCCTTCATGACCAGAAGTGGAAGTCTGGATTTGTATTTATTCTCTCCAGACCCTCCCTCTTCCTGTGCTTATGCAGATGGAGTGCAGGGAGTGTGGTGCCCTTAGGGGATGCTGGTCAGGCCAGTCCATTAGTTTCTGTGCACCTCCCTTTCACAGCATTGAGAGTCACTTCTTGGCGTGACAGCACCAACACTGGGCTTAATGTCATGCCACCTGGTTGTAGATTACAGCTCTGCTACATGCGCTGTGAGAACGTGAAGGAATCACTTCCCCATTTGCTTTTCTTTTCTTTCTTTTTTTTCTTTTTATTTTTTTATTTTTTTATTTTTATTTTTTTTTTTTTTTTTAAATTTTTTTTTTTTCAACGTTTTTTATTTATTTTTGGGACAGAGAGAGACAGAGCATGAACGGGGGAGGGGCAGAGAGAGAGGGAGACACAGAATCGGAAACAGGCTCCAGGCTCCGAGCCATCAGCCCAGAGCCCGACGCGGGGCTCGAACTCACGGACCGCGAGATCGTGACCTGGCTGAAGTCGGACGCTTAACCGACTGCGCCACCCAGGCGCCCCTTTTATTTTTTTTTTTAAACAAACTGGGGAGCCAGGGTGCGCAGGGAAGACTTGACTTCAAAGACCCAGTTCATATCCTGACCATTTCACACTTCTTAGAATCACTACCATGATAGTGATGACGAATAGCTGAGAGAACGTACGAATGTGCCGCAGGCTCCAAATTACTTCTCAGAAGAGGATAACTGAGTCCAGGGGAGGGAAAAGAGAGGTAATAGTTTGCTCCACAGATCAAAGTAAAACAAGTCTTTAACGGGACTTGCCCCTCTTTACTAGTTATTTCCTCTCTTGTTTGATTCTCATTTCCCTTTTGATTGCTTCTTGGGTTTGAGCTGTAGAAGAAGATGACAAGCCACTCCCCAGAAAGGATTGGCCTTAACTCTTGGACCCCACTTAATTGCACACTCGTGCAGTTTGCCTGTAATTAATGCCTTTTTGAGATTGCATTATCATGCCATTCTCAGTTCTCCATGTAAGGCCTCAGCCCTGCAGATCCTGATCCCCCCAAAGAAGATTCATCAGGGGAGGTGGTATAGTGGAATGTGCCAGGGGCTCCATGACACCTCTTTTTTTTTTTTAATTAATTTTTTGTAACATTCATTTTTAAGAGAGAGAGAGACAGAGCATGAGTGGGGGAGGGCAGAGATGGAGACACAGAATCTGAAGCAGGCTCCACGCTGTAAGCTGTCAGCACAGAGCCCGATGCGGGGCTCAAAACCACAAATTGTGAGATCATGTCCTGAGCCGAAGTTGGACGCTTAACCAACTGAGGCGCCCCTCCATGATACCTCTTTAGCTAGGTGACATCAGAAATGCTGTTTAGTTTCAGGGAATCCACCATCCATTCATTGTTAAAAAGGAGGTTGGTATATAACAAAGACCCTCCATATCTAGCGGTCTGTAACTAGGAGCTCGTGCCCTCTAACATGCTCATTCTTCACTTATCCTTGAAATGTCCAGTCTCAGGGACTCCTGTATCTGGCATAGGTGCATCATTTTCACTTAGACCCACAGATCTACCCACCAGACTTTTGTATGCTTTCAAAAAACACTGGGGTAGAGGGTGGCCATTTCAGATAATGAAAAGAGAGTGTCAGGAGGGAGGTGGCTTCCTTTATCAAGTGATGAGAATGAGGTGCAGAACTTGTTTGATGAAGCACATGAAATACTAAGAGTCTGGAGGAGGAAAACCAGAATTTATCATTACTATTATTAGTGATAATGACAGGTACCTTTTATTGAGTGTTTACTGTATTCAAGGTGCTGTGCGGAGTCCTTTCTGTGTTTTATCCCTCATATGACAAGCCTGAAGTTCAGAATGATTCTCAGTGACTTGTTCAAGTGGCACATGATTCAGGAATGATGGGAGTTGAGCCCAGGCTATCTGATGCCAAAGGCTGAGCCCCTCACCACTGTCCTGCACAATGTCTGTGCAAGAGACTGAGCCAGGCACTTGTGCATGAGAGTCTCTGTGTGACCTCAGGCATGTCATTTCCCCTCTCTGGATCAGTTTCCCAGTCACGTTAAAATGGGATTGTGCTGGCCAATTCAGACCCCATCCGGTTCTCGATTCTTGTTGTGTGACAGCATCTCTTACATGCTTCAGGCTGAAGAGAAGGCAGATGCACTCAATAAGGAGCTGCTTATGACCAAACAGAAGTTGATTGATGCGGAAGAAGAGAAGAGACGGCTGGAAGATGAGTCTGCTCAGGTAAGGGGAGCTCAGCCCTCCCACATGCCTCTGTGTCTTGACAGTCATGAGTCCAGCTGGCGGCTTCCTGCTGCCACTGGGGAACCCGCAGACAGCTGGCTTCAGTTTCCCTCCAAAGGCTTTTTTTATTTACTGTGTAAAGCATAATGGTTGTTAATAATTAGAGCGTAGCAGGAGACAGTGGGGCAAAGACCATCCTTTCTTGGGGCAAGAGAAACTCCTGTGTGTCAGCATCCGAGTGTGACAAAGAAGAGAGTTATTTTAGCATTTCTGCAGAAGGAAAGCAGCCATCATATAATGTCTAGCTCTTCCCCTACCTGTCCGCTGGCATCTCCCCCACAGAGCAAACTCTGGAAGGCCTATCCTGAGCTAGCCTCCACAGTCACTGGGGGCACAGACCCGCAGCCATAGGACGAAGAGCTTTGGATGCTTCGCACCACGGAGGAAGCCCTTTCTTGCCCTCATGGTTCTCCGTAATGGTCATGCTGTTTAGTCTCTGTCAGGACAGCCTGAATGAGAGCAGGGCGTTTTCTCCATTGTGAGGAAGGAGCAGTTCTCTGATGAGCTCTTGAGTCTGTTTGGTTTATGCTGTGTCCTCAGCTCAGGCTCACGGTTGTGCTGCACTGGCAGGGGGAGCCTTAGCCAAAGCCCCACTCCGAAACGGGGTTTGATCTTTTATGGAAGCGTTTTGACTGTTCTCTCCCCCTCCTGGCATCAAGACCAGGCAGGTGAACCAGAACACTTCCTGAGTAGGTTGGTTACTTTTTGGAAAGCCCAGAACAGAGCAGTTAGTGCCAGAGCTTTGTATTTCCTTTCAGACATTCACTTTTCCTTTTTTTTTTTTTTTTTTAACACCTGCAGTTAAAAGAAATGTGTCGTCGGGAACTCGACAAAGCAGAATCTGAGATTAGAAAAAACAGTTCCATCATTGGTGACTACAAGCAGGTGAGTGAGTGCACTGTTGGTGGGCCACATGCTCTGGAAGCCCTGCTCGCCTGGATGAGTGTGTCCCCTCCACACCCTGGGCTTCCCGGCTCTGCCACCCGCACCGACCGGTCACTGTACTTCACCGGGCAAGTGACGTCACTGATTCTTAACGGGAAAATAAGAGAAATGGTCCCTGTCTCAGAGAACCGTCATGAGGGTTCCATAAGATCGTGTCTGTAGAGGGCCTGGCACCCTGCCCCACCGATAAATAGGCATTTAATAAATGAGAGCCACCCTCTGTTCTTACGGCCTCACATTCACCTATGCTCGTAGGCCGTAGAACCACTTCTCTCCCTGGCTGGTTTCAGTTTTAAGAACATAACTGAACTGGTCTTGTTCTTTCCTAAACTTGGATCTCGTGCCGGCTTGTGAGTCCGTCAAGTGTGTGTAAACCGTTGGCCATCGAGTGGGGCACCAGTGAGTTCCTCGAGTCCTAGGCCCATGGATATGGAGGTGGCCCAACCAGAGGAACCTCTGCTCTTCCCCCGACTCGACTCGTCCCCCCGGCACCCTCCCCCACCCGGCACCACCTCCACCCGGTGTGCAAGGACCGTCCTCTCCGCTCAGCACGGTCCAGCTTCCACTGCCGGATTCATCCCAAACCCAGGTTATGCGGATGATGACACTGCTCAAGAGACTGTCTCATTTCATTTGTTTCTGTAGATTTGTTCTCAGTTGAGTGAAAGATTGGAGAAGCAGCAGACAGCTAATAAAGTGGAAATTGAGAAAATTCGGGTAAGTTTTCCTCTACCAAAGAGATTCTGTACAACCTACTTCATTTTATGGCTTTGTTCAGCACAACAGATTTGGGGAGAGGGTAGTTTGATTTCCCTTTGATTTCAAACGTGAGAGAAGCCACCCAGTACCCTGTTAGGTTCCTGTCATGGCCTGGCTGACAGCTGGTGGTGTGCCGGTCTCCTCTGGAAGGGAGTACAGATGAGACCCAGAGATCTGGTTTTCAATCTTAAAATACAATTGGCCTTTTCCTTATAAATCCACTTAACATCCTCTGGATATCGTGACGGAAAAAAAAAAAAAAAAAGGCGACCCAGGATTTCCGAATGTCGTCAGTACAGCAGGTGATCACTGCAGGGCACAGAGGTGAAGGAGTCCAGCCAGCAGTGGGTTTTGCTTGAGGGTAGGGGTGCAGAGACCAGGACCCTGTGGCATCACTTGTCATTCCCTGTGTTCTGTACACTGGGACACTCCCCTTCGGAGCTCAATTACTTCTGTTTATAATGGATCCCAAAACAACGAGGACTTTGTGTAATGTTTTTGTTTTGTTGCCAGTTTGGGGGCTTTTGTAACTTGGTGCTTTCTTTCTTTAGGCTGTCCCTGTGTTAGAAGCACTTACCACATTTTTCAGAGATGAGTAATTTACCGAAAGATGCTTTTCTAACACACTTACGACCCCGTGGACAGGAGGGTGGGAGGGATGTGCTCATGGCCTCGCACACACATCAGCAGTTTACCTGGAGCGAGAATACACCTGGCCTCCGCCCTGAGTAGAGTGTAAACAGCAGTATCTATTTTTTAAATATGACTTATTATCTGATTCTAAAACTGTTAATGCCCACTGCAGAAAATTTGGAAAATGAAAGAAAACAAGCTCTTGTAATTGTATTACCCACAAATAACATCACCGTTATTAACACTTCGGTGTACATTCTTTGAGTTTCTGTGTTTATTTCAACGTACAAAATGCCGTTCATTCTGAGATACTCATTTTTTCCACATTCACATCTGAGAAATTGGGACATGCCTTATAACTGAGGGCTTTCTAAAGTGGCTTAATTGGAAGAATGTTTTCTTAGAGGAACATGAAATGGGGTTTCTTCCAGTCAAGGCCATCTTACTTTGATGAAATGCGGTAAATATTTGTAACCATGCTTTACAGACATTTCTGTTCCTTGGTCACCCAGCATTTAACCAGTTCACCGTGCTATGAAAAATTCCTCAAAAACTTTTTAGAGGCTGCATACAAACTACCTTGTATAAATACAGCACAGCTCTGTATTTCCTCTCCCACAGCGGTTGGATAGTTTATACCCCCTGCCCCATTTTGTTTCTGTCTCTGATTCCACAGTGAAAATCTTTGTACATGAATCTTTACTCACGGCATCTTCGTTTTTTTAACCGAGGTTCCTAGAAGGGAGGTGACAGACCAGGACATAAGAATATTTTTATTGCTTTTAGTGTATGACACCACGTGGCTTTTCCAGTAGGGCATCTGCCAAAGAGAACATAGTTTTTCAGAAGCTGTGGTGCTCAACCGAGAAGCCATCTCTTGGCTCCCCAAAAAGGAGGCGCCCACACCTTCCCACAGGGCTGGTTTCTCTTCTTTGCCTCTTCACATCTGACCTTCAATTTCAGCAAAAAGTGGATGACTGTGAGCGCTGCCGGGAATTTTTCAACAAAGAAGGTCGCATAAAGGGCCTGAGCTCAGCCAAGGAGGTTTTAGACGAGGACACAGATGAGGAGAAGGAGACCCTGAAGAACCAGCTGAGGGAGATGGAACTGGAGCTGGCCCAGACCAAGCTGCAGCTGGTGGAAGCGGAGTGCAAGATCCAGGTAACGGCCGCCGCCCTGGGCCCGCCCGCGTGGGCTGGAAACCCTGGAAATGACCTTTATGGTGTGGGGGTCTTTTCCCTTTTAACCTTTGACTGTAATCCCTGTGGGAAGAAGCCCATTACTTACGATTTACCAGCGGATGTTAATTAGTATTTGGACGGTCCTAAGAATTGGACTTTATCAGAGAATTGTCCGTCAACCTTGGGATCTTTTTGGTGAAGCAGAGAACACCTGCTTTGAAATCACAGCTGCACCACCAAACTGTGACCTTGGGTTAGTACAGAACCTCTTTACACTTCAGAGTCCTTATCTGCAAATGGAGACAAGGCCCCCATCTGATAGTTTGTTCTGAAGACTACGTAGGATGATGCTCAGAAAGGGCTCTCGGCACTGTGTCCGAGGACTTCCTAACTGCGAACTCGTAGGTCCCAACTCCCATCATTTAACTAGCTTTGTGACTTTGAACGTGTGACCTGATTTATCTGAGCCTCCACTTCCGAAGAAGAAAGTGGGGCTTACTTAGGTCATCTTCACACTGCCGGGCCAGTTCCACGAGCACCAGTAGAATACGGAGCACAGAGTGGGCCCTAAGCACCGTGTGTGGAAGGGACTAAGTTCAGGACTAAAGCTTAGGGCCTGGTCTCCCACATCACACACATTCACTGGGCATCTGCTCTTTGCCAGGCCCTGTTCTAGGTGCTGGGGTTGCAAAGCTAAGACATGGCTTGTGTGACTGTCCAGGACAATCAGGAAAAGCACCACCAAGGCAGCAGTATGTGAGCTGTGGTCAAAGAATGAACCAGGGTTGCAGCTGCAGAAGAGAGAGAACAGTGAGCATCCCTGGTGGAGGGAGCGGCGTGCTGAGCGGCAGAGGGAGGAGAGGGCCTGCCCAGTGAGGAGTGCCAGGAAGGCAGGGGTGGAGGTGGGCACTGAGCTGGCAGAGTGTCTCTGGGTCCAGATTATGAAACATCTCAAATGTCTTGCTAGGGAGTCTAGACTTTAAAGGTCTTTGCTGGAAATTAGTGGCGTGGTCTTTGAACCAGACCATTAGCTCTGTCTGCCTGATGTGCAGTCGGTGGATAAGAGAAGGAAGCGCTCAGTTAGGAGGTTGTTTTAATAAGTAGACGAGGCAAGAAATGAAGAGGTCTTAACTAGGAAAAATCCCAGAACTCTAGGGATTCCAGACCCTTTTATGCCAGGTGGAGACTGGGGAATTTCCAGAGGCCTCTCAGGAATAAATAGGCTGAATTCTCATCTTGGCTCAGCTCTCGGGAGGCACCTCCCTTGACGCTGGAGCCCAGCATGCTCACCGTACATTGTTCCCCTTGCAGGACTTGGAGCACCATTTAGGCCTTGCCCTGAACGAGGTACAGGCCGCCAAGAAGACGTGGTTTAACCGAACCCTGAGCTCCATAAAGACGGCAACGGGGGTTCAAGGGAAAGAGACTTGCTGAGTGAAGTGGCTGCCTCCAGACACCTTCAGAAAACACGACACCTTTTGTTGCCTTCTTTGGCCAGATGTGTGATTCTGTGACATGTCCCAGGACCAGAATGTACCTAAGTCAGATCCATAGCAGCATGTTGGTAGGTCATTGGACCAGAGCTCATGAAGCAGGCAGCCTCTGGGGTAAGGCTCTCCTAACTACTGATGCTAACAGGCCTGCTGGCTGAGTGACGCTCTGGACACGCTCTGGGAGACCATCCTCCGTGTGAGCTCCCAGGCCTCTTCCTGGTGTGGGTCACCACCTCACCCAGCCCAAGGGCTGAGTTGACATTATCGGAGTTTGGGGATCCTTCAGGCTTTTGGTTTTTTTCTAAACCTTTAATCTTTTTGTTTGTTTGTTTTTAAATATACATATTATATATATATTGTGGGGTGGGGGTGGGGGGGTCAGGGGATCAGTATCGCAAATAATTCTTATCTACTTCGTGCCAGCATAGGGTCCTCCAGGTAGACGCGGAGAAGCACTTTGTTTTAAATAGGAGGGTTTCCTGGTTGTAGTTGAAGCCACCTAGTTTTGTTAAAGAACACATTGCACAGGTGTTGGGTTTGGCATTATTCACGTTTCTGATCAATTCTATGCAACTCTTCTAGTTCCTCTTGTTTTTAGTGTTAGCTGCCAAAATGTCACAGGGCTGGGCTGGGTGACTTGACCGACTGTGAGACAGGGTTAATCATAACGTGGACAAATCTTATTTTGCTTCATGTGTCGTGTGTGTGCGTGTGTGTGTGTGTGTGTGTGTGTATAAATACCTTTTCCCAGTGTGCCCAACTGACAGTGTTTAAATCCCAGACTGAGACTGATCTGCACAACCTAATTATGTGGATATTTGGGCACTTAATGTCACTCCAGTTCTGCTGGGCTCCACTCTCCTCCCCCACCCTCTCGGAGCTGGGAGATGCTCCATCACTTCAAGGTCCCTAGTGCTTTTGCACAACAGGTCATACAGGCGAGGAGGACACTGCGCCGTGTGCATGCGTGCGTGTGTGTGTGTGTGTGTGTGTGTGTAGACACATGTGCGGGATGCACAGGCCCAGGCCCGGTCCTGCTGACCCGTGTCCCTCCCTGGCTGGCTGGGCCCCCGGGCCCTCCCCCGAGTGTGCTGGGTGCAGACCTCGCTGTTCAGATGGGCTGCAGGTTCTCACTTCAAAACTACAGAATGGAGGTTTTAGCACCTTTAAAAAAACAAATAACCTAGCCTTTTAATTTATATACTGATATGCTGACGGGCTGGCGCCGATGATCTGGTCTCCGCACGCAGGGTGCAGGTAGCTGTTCTAAGAGGCACTGGTTTGTGTATAAAGATTCTTGGGTTGTTTTGTATCTCTTTTCCTGTTGGCTATACTAACGCTTGCTGAGGTCACTGTGACAAGGGAGGTAACAATGGCAACCCCCACCCCCCGAACCACACCCTCCACCGCTTTCTGTGTCTTTCTTGTTCAGTTACCAAAACAGCTGTAAGCCCATCTAAAACTAGGTGCGTGGACATTGTGCTAGGGTAGTTTCAGTGTGTCAACTTTATGAACTGAAATATAAACCAGTAAAATTGTATTACTATTTCTTTTGTTGGTTTTATTTTAACAGCATATTCATTAAATATTTTGGTACAAAGAGCATCACTTTGTAGAAACCGGTTTCATCATTATGTGCTCCGGCCCCCTTCCCTGCTCCCACTGTCCGGGAAGAGCAGCCTCCGCGCTGTCGGGACAGGTGTGTGGGGGCCCCAGGCGCCTCCCCACCCCTACGGCTCCGGCGCGCCAGCGGCACGGGGTGTGGGGAGACGAGCTTCTCCTGTGCCAGGCCGACGCCTGCGCCACCACGGCAGACTTGACCCGCTTGGTGAAATCCGGTGCCGTGTTCCCGGGGGAGGCGCCATTCCCGTGTTGGAGGGTTAAGGAAGTCCTACAGGAGGTGAAAGCGTCTCACCAGGCAAGAGATGGGAGGAATTCGAGGCCTGAAATGTGAATGTGCAAGAGAAGTAGCTGTGGGGGAAGAGGCAGTCCGAGTAGCTGGGGTCTAGCCCTAACACTTTTCAGGAAGAGTGGCGGCACGGACAGACACATCTTTCAGAAAGTTCCTTTCTACTTACGGGGGGTCCCCCTCCTCCCTAAGGATGCACAGGGCCCCGGCCGTCCCTCTTTACCACCTCGCCCCCTTCTCTGCGGCAGGAAGAAGAGCAGTCTCCCCAAGCCTGCGGTGTTCCCCGTGTGACCTGCCCTTCAGGACCCCTTCTACACCCGGCCTTGAAGAAGGGAAGGCGGTGAGTGAAGCCTCTGCCCTGTCTTCTCTCCGCTGCCCCGAAGCTGGGCGGGTGCCTCATGAGGGGCCAGGACAGCGGCTCCACGGCACATTTGGGAGTCCTCTGCCATTTGCAGGCTAGAGAACCTATCTGTGGGATCCACACTCGCGGCTAGCTGGGGCAGGAGTCCAGAAGGGCCAGCTCGCTCTAGGCTTTTCCCGTCCCAAGGGTCCTGGTGTCTGGGAGTGTAGGGATTCGGCACAAACCCTCCCCTCCCAGCTGAGCCCCGGCCCAGCGAAAGGAGTCCGTGTGCCAGTCAGCCTGGGCACGTTAGGCCTAAGGTCACTCAGATGGTCCTCGCTCTCGGGGAAGTCCCCGAGCTGTGTTGAGACTCAGACTGAGAATACTAGGTGCCACACTGTATGCTAAGTGCTGAAACAGGTATGTGGGGCCCTGTGGGGACAGGGAGGTGAAGTGGCAGTGACCGTTTTCTGCACTGATGACGTGAGGGGGTTGTGGGATGGAGAAGCAGCAAGACATTTAGCTGCAGGAAACGCCAGGTGGGTACGCCATGGTCTGACGGAGCGAGACTGGATAATGAGGCTGAGGCCCCTGAGGCTGAGGAGTTTGAAGGCGGAGGGAACTACTGAAGGGTTTGAAGCCAACTTGCCTTAAAAACGGGGGGGAAGAGTCCTGTCAGTCCTTTAGGAAGAAAACTTGGAGAAGACATCTAGAGTCTTTATAAAGAGAGGTGGTAAAATAGGCCAGATTGGAGACGATTCCTGCAGAGTTACAGAAACTTGGTGAGAGAAAGGGGGAAGGACACAAAGGGAGAGAAATGGAGCTCTTGGTGTGTGGACTTGAGACTGTCCAGGAAGCACCACTGGGAGGTGCCCAGAATCCAGACGGCTGGGAGTCGCGTGGGTTTCGGGACCTTAGCACTACTGATAACCGTTCGTTGTGGGGCGCTGTCCTAGGCTTCTGGCTGATGAAGCACCCCTCCCCCCAACACTGCCAACAGCTGTCACCATCAAAAAGATCTCCACGTCCCTGTGTAGATGTGGAATCCTGAAGGGCAGGTAAGACCGTACGAAATGTACACACCGAGCAAGGGCAAACCGCAGGCCTACGCACCCCCATTTAAAGAGAAAGGGGCCACGGTGTGAGGCTGTGGCCATCGGGAGGAAAAGTGTAGCGTGCTCTACATCACAGCGAGGGCAGGACCAGAAAAGACTCATCGGTGACAGGGAAGTTCACTGGTGCCCAGAGCGGCAGCAGACGTGGAGGTGGCTGGAGGGAACCGTGGTAGAGCAGAGAGCATGAGGCTTCGTGCTGGAAAACTCAGATCACGCTTTTGACCGTGGCCACATCTCTTCCCGGACCGTGCTGTCAGGGCTGCTCAAAAGCAGCGAAAGTACGGCACAGGCCGCGTGGACTGCAGGCCCTACTGAACCCCAGCTGCTCTCCAGAGCCTTGAGAAGAATTCCCAGGGAGGAGGCGGCATCTTCCTTAGTCTCCCAGGAGTGCCGCCACCCCATCTGCTCTGAATTCCAAGTCCCCGCAGCGGGAGCGAAGAAAAGAAAATCCACGGGAGCTAAAAATAAGCTGAGACCACAACTCCCGGCTCTGACTGACCCAACAGAAGCGAGCCCACGCACCTGGGAGTAAGGTGATTCGGGCCCCTTGTGACCTGGGTGAGGCCTGTCCTCATCAGTCTGAGGGAGGTTTATGGCATTAGAGTGCTTCACTTGCTTAGCCTGCCTCTGACACTGGGACACCCCCTCTCCTAGGACACATCTGGGGGGTGATGAGGTCAGAAGGATGAAACAGGTGCAAGGATTAGGACCACACCCAGTGGCTGGGGCAGTGGCTCCCAGAGCGAGAGGCCTAAGCACTGAGTCTCCGCCCCTTCCCCATTTTATCGGAGAGGAAGTTGGACCCATGGGTTCCCGGCCCAGGCGCCACGGCCGTTAACCCGCACTCTAGCTCCCCGTGACCGGCAGGGCACTTCACTGCCAACGACACACTTGCACGCTGGATTCTAGGCCAGACTGTGACCTCGGGTGCACCACTCATTTTGGAAAGTCACATGACCTTTCCGAGTTCTTCTCGCCTGTATCCTAGGGGTTGCTGGGGCGCCATAAAGCTCCTGATCCTTCGCCTGTGTGCTGCTGGTCCCTCCAGCTGTCTGAACGCCCCTGGGAGTTCAGTGATCTTATCCTCAGATTTGTAAGCAGCGGTGGAAGATTTCCTGCCCGCCATCACAAGATCTGCCATTTCAACCTTCTCTCTCAAGAGCCACCTCCTCCTCTTCTGGGGCCCGCGAGCAAGACCAGCAAGGCTCCCGCCCTTCACTCCCCCATTTCAACTCCACAGGCTGTTCGCTGTGACTGTGGGGCAGGGGAGCAGCAGCGAGCGGGCCCAGGCCAGCCAGCTCTTCTGCGGCCAGTTCTAAGCACGCTCATGAATCCGGTGCAAGGGCGCGCAGAGAGGAGGTGGGCCCTGACTTACAAAGTGAAGCAGGAACACCCAGTGCCTTCGTCTACCCACAGTGGTTGCACTTACCTGGAAGAGGCATCAGCAGGCCTGGGCCTGGCTCTGCTTCCTCAGGATGTTCTGGGGCAGCTCCACTGTGGGACCCTCACAAGGCGGGGGGGGGGGGGGGGGGGGTTGTGGAGGGGTGGAGTGTCAGCTCTGGATACAAACTGTTGCTGCCATTTAGAAGTTCTACTTTTATCTGTGAGCCTCAGTGTTCTGATCTGTCATGTGTGGGTAATGCCAGCCCTGGGGAATAGGCACGAATATAGTAAGACTAAGATGTGTGAAAAGTACCTGGTAAATTCTAAGGTTTAGAATTGAGCCCTCACTCAGCACCCGTAAGTCACCACTTACTACGCCAGGGTCCCAAGTTAAAGTTTCAGTTCGGTAAACATTTTGCACCATTAGCAGAGAAGCAGAGAGTTGTAAGGAACAGGACCGAGGCCTTGGTTCCTCATCCCTCTCCATGAAGGGAAGATCCTGCCATGTGTTCTGACCTGGAGAGTCATGAGGGCCAGGAAAGTGGTCCTGCACTCGGCCACTTCATCAGAGTCACAGCTTTCATTTAACCAAAGTGGGTCCACTGCTGTTGAAGACAGAAGCTTTTATTTTTATTCATCCAAAAGGGGAGAATGCAACATGTCAGGGCATTACAGACAGACTGCAGCAGCCAGACAAGAGGACCAGTCTACGGCAGAGTCCGACATAGTCAGTGCGAAGGAGCCACAGTGTGGGCGCTGGGGCGGCAGAGAGTCCCTTTGGATGAAGGCCAGGCATCCTGGACGAGGCACTGGTGACAGTCCACACATGCAGGCTGCTGCTTCAACCACGCCGAAGGTTTAAAGTTCAGAGTCCTACATGTAATCATTGCCCCAGACGGGAAGGACAATCCATGGTGGTCGCATTTGCCAATTTTTTCAACATAATACACAACGTAAAGTTATTGCCAAGGACTTTGCACTGCAAATGATACTATTTACACTTGCGTATTCAGAAAAAAACAAAACAAAACAAAACACAGCAAATAGATATACAGATAGATATTTTCAGTTGATAGCTAAAAAACTACCTTGGCCATCACCAGACCAGAGTGAGAGTAAGCCATAGCCAGGAGTCCAATGTCATGTGTGTAACCGTGCAGTAGGGAAAGGTTTTCTACCCACAACTACACTCGGCCTTCTCCATGCCTCCTGGACTCCCCACCCCAGGGGCTGAGGCCGAGCAGGGCCACCTTGCTCCTTTATGAGAGAAGCCCCCTCTCGAATAGATCTGGGCCTTAGTTCTGAGCTAGCTGCCTCGTCCCCAGACCAGGAGTTCTGCATGGAGTGGGTGACAAGTCCTACAGGCCACTCTCTGGTAATGCCACATGGCACTGAGACCAGGGTGGGCGGGCTGTGGAGCTAACAGGCCGAGCCAGGCCCATCAGCTTCACTGCCCCCAGAAGTGTCCTCACCCTAATAATTAGGGTTCTCTCAGGAGACTGTCCTCTCCTAAAGCCACAAGCCACTTGGACAAGATGTTCAGCACAAGAGGCCAGCGGATGGGTCCCTGGTGAAAGGCCTGAGTACAAAACACTTTGGGGTAAGCGCTGCTGAGGGCTAATGTACGTAAGATTTACCAAATGAAGGGGCTTGTGCCTCACTAGAAGTCAAGAGGAACAAAGGCAGAGCACTCCCCCGTCAAGCAAGCATTCATTTTGTTTCCTCAAGCCCCAGGAAAGGAAGTACATCTGGAGTTGGGAGACTGCACGGGCGACAGCTGCCTGGGATTCCTAGGAGGTGTCAAAACTAAGGTCCTAGTCGGGGTCTTGAGGTTGCCTACGGTTTGGCTCCCCAGCTGAGTTTCTAGAAACAAGCCTTCCTCTCCAAGAAAGGTAGCAAAAAATGGCAGCTAAGCCACCTCCCACACAGCCATAGCCCGGCCGAGTGCTGAGAAACCACTGCATTAAGTGAGCGAGGGAACGGGTAGCTCTCAGTGTTCCCTCTATGAAGTAGGGGTGCAGTGCGAACCCTACCTGATGGCCCAGGGCTGGTCTGAGCGTGAGATGCCGTCCTGGTCAGGGAAAGGGATGCGTCTAATGGCAGCACTTCTGACACAAAAGGTTGAGAGAAGTAAGTGGGGAATCGGGGCTGGCCCGGCACGGAATTCCAAAGCTCCTGTGGGCATCGTCACTACCTCAGGGGTCAGTGCCACAGATGAGGTTACTCACGGATGCGTCACAGTGACACATATCCAGGAAACAAGCCCATCTGGAGCAATACGTCTTGCCCCTGACACAGCAGACCAACTCCTAAGCCCGAGGTGGGGAGCGGTGCTCAGCCCGGAAAAGGGGAGAAAGAGGCTGGACGCTTAAATGTAACCTAATAAATTACCAGTGGAGAAGGGACTCCTTAAAGAGTCTTCTGCACTAACACTCCTGTCCCTACCCTTAGTTTCCATGAACAAAAAAAAAATGTGACTTTCCAGAACAACAGAAATATTTAGGTTAGAGTCAAAGAAAAAAAGCAACCTTCTGACCATTTATTTCGCTAAGAAAACGGCATCAAGCCTACGCTCAGGGACGAGGAGAGGGCAAGGGCCGGGGCCAGGACCAAGCTGCCTCTAACGGCCACACCTCGCATACAGCCAGGCCCACCTTTGTCCTTCCCCTTCGAGGAGCGGAGAAACGCCTATGGAAAACACAAGGAGTGCTCCTCCCTCGGCCAAGTCCCACACCTACCGTTAAGAGCACAAGAGCCCCCCCTCCACACCCCCAAAAAGACAAGACCAGGCAGCAAAGTCCGAGAGGCCCACCCTCCACCAGAGAGAGCCTGACAAGCAAGGCGGGCATCCAACATGCCCTGGAGGCACAGCCTCACCAAAACTTCCTTCCATAACCCTCAGCTGGTTCCCAGCAAGGATGTCACACAGCTCCCCAGGGAGCCAGGGCAGCCACCAGACCCCTCACTCCTGACCAGGGTGCCAGCGGACCACGAAAAAACCACCTCTCAGTAAGGCCAGTGCGGACGCCACACCTCCTAGCCGCAGGCGCCAGGCAGCCTCACCCCTCCCAGGGGCCTGTGGGGGATTCGCTGAGACAGCAGGTGCACACACACTCAGATCAGGTGGCCTTTCTCCAGTCCCCAGGGGCCCTCCCATGGCAGCTCCCGACCCTCACACCTCACCTTGGCTCAGTAAAAAGCATCCTTCCACCTGCCTAGAAATCTCGGGGGGTGTGGGGGGGCGGGGGTTGTGGATATCGGGGAAATAGAAAGGACTATATACATTTATAGTTGTTTTTTGTCGCCCCAACTACATTGAGCACCTTGGGGCAGGCACCATGAGTGACTCACCTCCGTCTCCCCATGCACCCGCCAGAAGGCCTGGCCTCAGGCAGTCTGTGATACACCCGAGCAGTGTTGGCTTCGGCCTGTCACGTACGGGCATCTTGCCTCAGTGGCCTGTAGGCTTCTCCAGAGTCCTGACCATCCTCTGCACTTCTCGCAAGGCCTGTTTCGTGTGTTGGCTGCATGCCAACGGGAAGGGAGTCTGCTCCGTGAAGCTCTCCTGCCATGAACTCCATTCTGGAGCAAGGGGAACTCACTTTTACTCTCACACATCAAGGCCCCAAGCCAGAATCTAATCCTGGTTTTGTCTTGCCCTTATTTAAAAGGGTAGCAAGACAGAAAGGCCTGGAGACAGAGGACTTATCAAATTCCGCCAAGTCAGAACGGTAGAGAACAACCAATTCTCCGGACCTCTCCTTTCTACTCATAGCAACACCCACCCAACTCTTGCCTAAAATGTCCGGACAAAACCGAGATACCATCTGCAACCACAACTCTGGTCTTCTATGACCAGAGTGCCGTTTCTAAAATGCACCTGTGATCACTTTACTGTTCTAAACACAATCTCTCACTGGCTCCCCAGGGCCCAGAGAATGAGGCCCACGCTCCTTAGCCTGGCATTCAGGGCCCTGCTCAGGCTGGGCCCAACATGCCTGTGTGACTACACGGTTCTTGGTGTCCTCTCCCGAGCAGCTTCCTAGGGCTCTCCTGATTTGCCCTTAGCCCTTCTGTCACTGGGGCCCCGTCACCTTGGACTTCCTTGAGCCCTGTTCTGTTCTACATGTTGCTCTCACCTGTCAGTGCCCCACCCCCCCAAAACCTGTGGTCCTTACGGGCCAGGACTGCCCCTTCCTCCCCAGTGCTCATACAGAACAGATGCTCAGGAAGCCTTCTGTTTCAGGTAGATGGGCCAGGCGGCAGATGGAAGGAAGTTTCCAGTCATAATTAAGCCAAAGGGTCAGTCTCTACAGCCTAAGGCAGGGGTAGGCAAAATAAGGCCCACTCTTTTGTTTCTTTTAAAGTCAATTTTATCGGACCACAGCCACACCTGGGCTTATGCACCATCTCTGGCTGCTCTTGCGTGACCACAACCAAGCTGAATAGCCATGTCTGGAAGATTTGCCGTTTGGCCCTTTCCAGAAAGTTTGCTGACACCAGGTCTAAGGGAGTGCTCCCATATATTTCCACATTGTGACACACACAAGTGATACTTCTGTGGCCCAACAGAGTAAGAAGACAAGTTGCAGACACTTGACCCTCAGGTCTTGGCCACCCCAAAGGCAGACAGGATCACTGTCTCAGTGCACCTGTAACCTTGCATAGTTCTGACCTGAAGGTTCAAAACCACAGCTGCCTCTTTAGCCTTAGTCCCCAAGAGAGCTATATAAATAAGAGAGGTGCAGAAACCCACCCTGACTCCTTTCAGTGCTCTATGCCACCTGTCCAGGATGAGCCAGAGGTGGGAGGACTGAGCTAGACGCCAAAATCTTACATGGTTTTTTCCCCCCTCTCTTTAAAGTGCTCTGTGTGGCAAATCTGCAACTTCCCACTAAGTAAAAACCATGTTCTGTAGGTGCTGAATCCAAGGAGCTCCGGACCTTGCCCGGGTAAAGAAACCAAAACATTACTTTTTTAAAAAGCAGAGGGCCTCTATAGGAGTGAACACTCAGTACCTGTCACTCCCTTTGGTGAGACCAGGAGAGCAGACACGTGCAGAAACTCGGGGCAAGGGTAAGATGCTGACTGGCCAGACTGCACACCTCTCTATCCACCGCCAAAGAGCCACTAACCCAGACAGCACAAGAAGAGGGCTCACAGCCACCCACTGATGAGAAATTGGGCCCACCAAACCCCCATTTCCCAGCCCAAAAGAGATGGCCCTTCCCACACTGCCGCGCCTCTCCCATCACCCACTCCTGCCCTGCCAGCACCTTCTTCCCTCCCCACACCTTCCCCATCTTGGCCCCAGGTACCAGCTGCCATCAGCAAGTACCTTCGTGCTGCTCCAGAAGGCTATGCCCTTTCTGTGCACGCTGTGCCCCCTTCTGGAAAGCTCTCCTTCATGACCCCCCTGGCAGACCTCCATCCAGTGCAGATGCCAGTCTCCGCGGGAAGCCTCTGCCACTCCCGTCAAAGCTGCTCAGGTCCTAGGCCTCCTCATGGAGCAGGAGGCCTGCCAGAGTCTTCCCCAACCACAGGAGACGGCTCTGACCTGGTCAGGCCCCTGAGCTCCCCCTTCCTGTGCACTCCACCTCGGTCAGTGGTTTCACCTTCTACTCTGCTGTCTAAACAGAAGATCTTGACATTTTCTCCAGCTGGGAGAGCCTGGGAAGCAAGCAGTAGTTGACAGTGAATGTTTCTCAACGAATCCACGTGCCAAAGAGGGGAGCAGTGGCCTTGGCAGTGTCACCGATCACATCGGCGTGCCATCCGAACCTGACATCCCGTGGAAGAAATCCCTCTGCACTGTGCAAATAGCTGGCTTGCTTAAACATTCCTGGTCACCACCGGCCTCGCTTCTCATCACACCTAATCTCCCAGGACAGCCCCACCATCTCGGGAGGCACACACTGCCCAAACTGCCCAACTGCTTTCCTACAACCGTCTTTAACCTTCCTTCTAGAGTCACGTACAAGTCAAAATAACCCTTTAAAATAGCTGATGGAAAGGTCCGTGATCTGCCCAGGTCTCCCCAGCAGCCTCAGTGAATCTCATTTGGAGGGGCCCTCGGCTTTCCCAAGTTCCCCAGGTGCCACCTTCCAGAGGTTTCTCACCTCCTAGATGATGTCCACGACATTTCCCTTAACATAGCCTCCAAGGACATGAGAGATGTTAGAAAGCGGAGCAACTTCTGAGAACATCTCCATGATGGAAGGGTCCAGTGAGATCCCACAGCATCCGAGCACCGTGGGCAACGTGTTACTGTGAGGATGACTCCTTTGGGTGGAGCAGATAATGAAGGCCTAGGCAGGGACAGACGACAGCCAACAACCAAAACATGGACGCAGAAGAACACGAAAATCACACTTCCAACAGCTTATCCCTCCCTGCCTACCAACCCCTGGGGGTCTCTCCAGCGGCAATCACTGGTCTACACTTGATTACAGAGTTCAGTTCTGGTACCAAAAAACGGTATGGAAACAGGCACAACAACAGTAACAGAATAGGCTGTCAGGCCCAAGGTTAACCAGTCCCCTAAGCCCAGGGGCAAGCTAACAGTTCCTCCAAAGGAACCAGAGAAAGAATAAGCCCAAAGTCTGGATTCTTTTTTTTTTTTTTTTTTTTTCCTCCACATGGCAGGGGGCAGGGCGAGAGGTGGAGCATTGGTTTTTGCTTGTTTTGTTTCAAACCACACAGGATATGTCCCAGAAGTGTGGAAGAGAGGTAAGCAGAATGCCTCAGAGAGAGGAAGGGAAACTGGGCAGGCAAGCAGTCTAGACCAGTAAGACAAACCACCAGTACCGAGCACAGTGCTGGCAGAATGGGTGGGCTCAGCCGCTTACTGCTGTATAATTTGGGGCAAGTCATTTTGGCTAAGCCTTCATTTCCTCATCTATAAAAGGAGATCATTTCTAGATCCCACAGTTGTTGTCTAATTCAACTCTCGTCCCCAAGAAAGGGCTTCTGTTAACTCCAAAAACAGTGGAAGACATGTCATTTCTTCTGTGTGGTTAAAAACTCATTAGGAGCCACAGCGTTTTGCCACAAACAAGCTGGGTGATCTGGAGAGCTCTCTAGGCTTCGACAGCCTTGCCTGCTCAAGAAGAAAAACAGTCCGTGCCCGGCGATTCTCCACACTGTAGGGGCAGGGTGGGAAACAGATCGGCCACTGGGAAAGAACAGCTGCTAAGCGAGCGCTGGGCCAGGTACTCACTCTCCTCACACAAGTCACTGCTCTGGAACTCGTGCAACCTGGGTTTAAAACCATTCCTTCCTCCTGCTCCCCTCCAGCATCACGGCAGGTGGCGCAGAGAAATGGCCAAATGCCAAGGACAATGACTTGGGGTGAGGGAGGACTGTCTTTCCCTGGAGAGGATTCTGCCTCCATCCCCATCCCCACCCATCCCTAAGCAGAGACCCAGGTGGCAATTGTTAGCAAAGGAGCTGGCGACATGGTCTGCAGCAGCGGGAGACTCAGCCAAGTTCGGAAGAACGGCTCAAGTGCAGCAATTCAGAGACCTCAAAGCCATCCCAGCAGGGCTCACCAAGCGCGGCGCAACCTAGAGGGCCGCGTGCGACCTTCAGGCTGGCCACCGTCCCTGAAGCCTAGTCTGGGGAAAGTCCTGGCAATCGGAACAGGCCACTGCAATCCGGCACTCCCCAAGCTCTGTTCAGCACAGGACGGCTCCCGACACTTCTACCCCAAACCTGGGTTGCCAGCCCTCCAGGCCCCTCTTCCTTTTACCCTGTGAGTCAGAACCTTGCCAGCCTTGAGTGTCTTGGTTCAAATCTTCTAAGACATCCCCATCACCAATCTCAGGCCAGACAGAACATATACGCAGGAAGCATTAGCTGAATGAAAACCTATACCTCAAGTTGTCACTGATATTCAAACAGAAAAAAAAAAACAAGCTTGAAATACAAGGGCTTCCTCTGTTTATACAACCACACCTAAGTCTTCCAGCCTATCTTTCCAGTTATATAATCTTTCCCAATTGGTCTCACAAAAAACAGCCCCATTTTTAAAAGGCCAGGATATCTGGTCCAGAACAGCCTCAAGTCAGAGAGCCTGGCTTCCAGCACAGGAGGCGCCTGTGATCTCAGGACCCTGTGACCCCGTGTGAGGTGTGAGGCCCCCGCTGGGCCTGGCCCACGGCCTGCACACCTCCTTCCTGCCACCCGGCGCGCTCCTCCCCTTTGTCCAGACGGTACCCACAGCGCACACGGTGTGGTAAAAGAGGCTTTGGCATCGGACGGACTGGGGTTTTGTTCCTAACTCCAGCCCTGAACCCTGAGCCTATTTTTTTTTTTTTATCTGAGAATGAGAATACCACCTCCAAGAAGACTGTTTGAAAACAAGGTCCAAGTGCCCGGCACATGCAAGAGAGTAATTTCAGCATTTCTTCCTTCTCTCTCTTCTGCTCCTTCTCCAATCTACTGCTGCCCACAGCCCAAAATGACCTAAACAGAAGGCTCCTGTTAACTCCATTACCGGAGACATTCAGCTGACATGTGCAGAGACCACCCGTCCCAGCCGTACAGAGACTCGAGGCAGGCTGAGAGACTGGGCCGCAGGCAGCGCTGAGAGAACGTCCGCAGGCCTGCCGGGCTAATCCCGTGCCCTCCTAGGGCCAGAAGCAGCAGAAGAGGTGAGGACCACACATCTCCAGCCAGGACATGCTGGTCAGTCTCCCGTCCACTGCTTGGGCAGAGCGCGGAAGGGCAGCCGCACTTGGCAGAAATGCCAAATGGCAAAATTCTGCCACGAATCACCAAGACCCTGCTTAGAAGGACCAAGGGGTGAAGACGTTAAAACTGATTGGTCAAGGGGGAAAAAAAAAAAGAAAGAAATGAAGAAAAGAAAGGCCTTCCCTCAACCTTGGCTCAATGAGGAAATGACTCCACCAAACGGCCACAGCTGAGGAATGGGGGAACCTCTTGGATTTAAGAAAAGCCTCTTGCTTTGGGGGGACAGCAAGAGAGAGGCCGTTGGAGCCTCCCCTGAAGCTGTTGCTGTCATGCCCCCTCCTCTTTCACTTCCCATCGCTGGTACCATTAAAAGAAGAAGAAGAAGAAGAAGAAGAAGAAGAAGAAGAAGAAGGCACGTCTTGACTATAACGCAAATCTACCTTATTTGCCTTTAAAGGTAATGCTCAGTCCCTACCGACACAGTTTTTATAAACTTGGAGCATCCCAGAACTCAATCTGTAATCCCCACCTAGCGTACGTCGTGCCGGCGGATGGGGATGCACCCGCCCATCCTTCCTCAGAGGTGCCTGAAGCCTGTGCAGAAAGGGACAGGACTATGCTATTCAACCAACAGCATCCGTCTCACCATCTACCCATCTTTCCTTCTGCTGAAGAGAGTGGGATGGAGAGGCAGATGTGTTTTCTGAGAGAAGAGCAAACAGGGGAGGCCTCATGTAGCAATGAGTGCAGATTATTTCCAAAGTGGTGAAGCAAACTGGAAGAGAGAAGCTGCGGGAATGCTATGAAGGGGAGCGGCAGGGTCAGCGGCCTTCTAAGCGTGCCACCCAGGCTCCTCGGTCTGTGGTTTACAAGAACTATCGGCCCAACACCGGTGAGCTCCAGGCCTCGCTGAAATCACGCACCTCTTTTTTCTTATTAATGTACTGGTAGGAAACTGGGAATCAGCAGGTTGATATTCTAAGCTCAGCCCTTTTGAAGTTCTAAGCACACTTAAATCCCAAAGCAAGGATTTATGAATCCCTGGCAGCAGACTGGCCAATGATTTCACCACCTCAGCAGAAACACGGGCACTCTCAGTCAGCATGGGTGTGCAGCGACCTCCCCACACTGCCTCGCTCACCAAGCATTTGCTCTGTGTTTCCTGTTTAGTCCCCCGATGCCAGGAGTCCTCTCTCAAAGACTGGAAGCACCCGAAACCTGCGACCACCAAGGAACCAATGCAGCTCCCCTGAGTAGGTCACGCACCTGCTTCTCAGCTACCTGCCAGCACAGTCTCGCTTCCCTCACATACCTTCTGTCACTTCAGCCAACCATGGCAGGAACCGCCAACACTGACCGAGAACTTCTGGGCACCAGGTACTATTCAAAGCACTTTGCGTGTATTAACTCTTCCAATTCCCAAGCCCCACGGGAATTTGCTGGAGGGAGAAAAATCCTTTGGCCCAGATTCCCACATGGTTTCTAGTCCCTATTTCTAGCTGTGCTGTAAAGCTTACATAACCTAATTTGCACTATGGTGCTATTTTTTTAAATCTCCAAAGATCACTGCTTCAAGTATCAATGGAAGCTGTTAGCTCCTACCTAAAATGATAATGTGGGAAAGGATCTCTATTCTTACAACTAACTCAACTTGAATTCTTGACTTAAAACAGTCTTTCTGGAAGATGGGATGAGGAAGGGAAGAGACTCACTCTTACATAAGAAGTACTAGTTTGTGCCCTGGAAGTAACTGCTAGAGAGAAACATCAGACTGAAACTCACCCCAGCAGCAGGTAGTTTCTGGACTCTGCAGCTGTTATTCATTTACTGCCCATCTCCCTGCCAGGCCTCCTTCAGACACTGAGAGACCTATGGTCACCGCATGGCGTGGCATCAGAACCTTTCTTGCTCTGAGGACTTCAGAGACACGCTACATCCTGCTCCCCACCACCGAGGACGCACTGGCCTGTGCTGAGTGGGAGGTACAGGAGGACCATTCACAGAGCAGGTTGTTTTCAGCTTTAACTGCTCTTAATGTCCCTAGTTTTTAGGGCCCTCGACTACTAGAAATCCAACTGCTGGGGGAAAGGGTGAAGGCGCATTGCAAGTCTTAGTTTGTTTCCCTAACTCACTATTGAACATTTACCTCCACTGCAGTTATTAAAGAAATCTAATAAACAGGCAAGTTATAATGAACGATTGATTGTAAGGGTAAAACTCCCCTCACTTGTCAAAAAAATGTGGTCAGTGTTTACAGCAACCACTTTGGTCTTTGCTATACTATAAAAACTGCTTAAAAAGGACTGGAATAATTGTTTTTCATTTCAATGCATTCACTTACTTGGAGAGAGGTCCAGGAACATAAAACAGAGTTGGTTTCAGGCTCTCAAAACTGCCAGGGAAATATTTAAAATGAGTGAATTTCCAAATGATGGCCATTTCAGTGGTGTCAGAGGGCTTATATTATTAAATAATGTATAAATAAACTGCTGATCAAGGTCATTATCCTTTGACACTGCTAATGCATCATCTGCCTCCCAATGTAGGATATTTATAATCAACCCAATTTCACCAACAAGGACACTCTCAGACTTAAAATGCTTTCACTGGGCAGAGCCTCTGTTTTGCTAGTGCCCGGAGAAGGATCTGGCACATAACGGACACTAGGCTGTTGGATGAGAACGGGAACCTACGGAGTCCTCATTAGCTAGGCCTCATACAACCTTTTATGGGTGCCAAAGCCACGTTTGACGTACATACAGATTCTGTATGGGAGAAACGTTGTTCCAGCAACCTTCAAAGTTAGTAATAAAAAGAAAACCGCTACTGAGAGACACATAAAACATGAAATTTCATTTTAATCTCTATATATATGAAATACGGCCTCAGCACAGAACATCTATCACATATGAAATGTACTTATGGGACACACTAAATGAAGCAAATCCTTATTAAGATATTTGGCCTAACCCTCACATCTTGTAAATGAACTCCATGATGGTTGAGGAAGGTGGGAAATTAATCGTCTAGCTACCCGACCTTGGAAAAAGCTCGATGAATTGCCTGAAGTCTATTTGGTCTCTGCAGACTGGGTATTTACCATTCTGAGTCTTGCCAGAGTTGGTTCTGCAAATAGTTAGCTTAATGACAGTCAATGACATATTATTTTTCCATAGTTACCTTAATATTTTGGTTTTTTTTTTTTTTAATTTTCTATTGCTTTTTCTTTTTATGGCTTCTTACTGCTGTTGTATTGGGCATACAACACAGATCAGAGATTTGCATTTCTCAGAGAAATTTCTCTCCTTGAGAAATTGGCACTTTGATCCTCTGCTTGTGTAACAGCTACATATAAATGGATCCTACCAGCATTGTTACCAATCTTGCTGCTTATGAAATTCTAGCACTTTGGCCCAAAGAGTGCCCTGACGTTAAAGTCTTCTTAGGTGACTCTTCCCACCACCAAACTCTTTTACTTAAACAGGTGTGTGTAATTCACATATATGTTATATCATAAGTTTCTACACACATATACACATTTAACTCGTAAAAGTGAAATGTCTCTCTTGAATAAAAAGTAATTACAAGGGTATTAAAACAAATGCTGAAAATAACTATTTTACATTTAGATCATAAAAATTTTAAAGGTAATCATGATGACATAAGACCTAAGAGATCAAATACATCCTGTATGATTGTCATATATGCACGTTGTGTTCATTGACTTTTTCTCTTTAATCAGAAAATAAAAGAGCTTACCTTTGTTTACTGAGACCACAGCTTACAGTCACTAGATCTCAGCCTATTTTATACAAGTGATATGGCTACGAAGGTCCGAGGAGAACGAGAATAAAGTGAGATAAACGTGCTGAAAACTGCTTAAAAGTATTAACCTGAAATACACAGAGGGTCCAACACCAGTTTTAAAAATACATTAACGAGGTATTCCCAGCTCTTCAATTAATAACGGTGACTGACTGATTCATGATTTTCAAACATTCACCCAAATTTTAAAAAAAGAAGGAAAGGCTAATAGCAGAAAAATCTATCAGTGGTTTGTTCCCAGGTTAACGATTTCTGTGCGACTACAAACGACTCAGGACTCCTTGCTGCACGCACCATGCGCTGCATCTAGTCAGCATGAGGTATGTTGGGAATCTATTGGACCAATTACCTTGCACAAGAGAGGGGGTGCTCCTGCAGCCGGAAGAAGCCGGGGCTGCAGGCCACATCCCTGGCTGGGTGCCAGCCCCCATGCAAAGAATATGGCTTCAAGGAGAACCCCTATCTCTGAGAAATTATAATAGCGCTAACTGACGCAGTCGGGAATGCAACTACCCAAGTTATGTGCTAAAAAAGTTTAAAAAACTGTCAGAAGATAGCACAGCTCACACACTGATTCTAAGTTCTCCATTGGTCTGTAAACTCCCGGACAAGAGACTACGCTAGGAGGGCTTAAGTACAGATATTGCTAGGTTTCCAAAGGAGAAGTTTTAAAACAGACACCGTGGCTTTGAATAAAAGTATTGCTCTTCTGTAAAATGCTCAGTCATTGCTTTCCAAAGAAGGTGTCAGAGTGGTGTATCTGAAAGCTGGAAAGCCTCAGGGGGTCACAAGGCTCTTAAGACCAAGACAGAAATTGCCATTTCAAGCCAGACAACCTGATGGTTCTAGAAGTCAGAGAAGAAATCTTGAGGGCCCAAGTGAATAATAAATGGTGCGACGCTCAGAGGCTGGCAATAGGGGCTGTCAATGAAAAAACCACCTACAGTGGAGAAAAGAGCAGAGAAGCAAAACTTGGTGTTAATTTCACAGAATTTGGTGAAGCCAAGAGCTTCATTTATATTTCTCTGCTCTTTCAGCTGTAAGTGGAATTTTCATTACAAAATGGAGGGGGGGGGGGAGGGCAGAAGGTGGGGAGGGGGACACTTAATTCATTACAAAATTTAAACAGTTGAACTTGCATGGTTACCACTTCTAACAGAGGACTGACAGCTCAATTATTTTAAGTAAAGCAGAGAAATGTAAAAGTTTGCAGCAACTGGGCAGGTTTACAACATGGTTAGTAACTTCCAACAAACAACAAAATTAAAAAAAAAAAAAAAGACTTGGTAGAAACCATTTGAAATGACTGCCATCATGTTGGAAAACAGCACAGCTCCCTTTTCACCATTATAGAGGGGTTAAATTCCAAAGCTGAGTCAGCTACTTCAAAAGAATTTTCTAAAGAGAAATCTCCAGAGAGATTCCAACTTGGAATGCAAATTTGACGATCAATTTCAAATAACAATACAGCTGCAGCTGCCAATTAATAGTATTCCAGAAACAAAAAGGACTATTGTAAATATTTAATTAATAAAAACTGGACACTACCAGCCATGCTTTTTCTTCTCAGTGATGGCTCCGTTTCATCCATAGGTCAGCAAAATGAATCAATGAAACATGAAAACTCCCAGCTGCAATGGGCCCTCTTGTTTATGTCTAGCCACTAATGCACAGGATGAGAATGATAAGTTCACAGCTATTTCTAGCAAGTGATGAGGTTTTATTAAAGTATCACCCACCACTAATAAAGACTAAAGGTCAAGGAGCAGAAGTAACAAGCCATTTCGTAATAAATACACATCTGAGAAGTGACACTGACGTTTGTTTTAAATTGCCCATCTCGTTCTCATTTAGTGGTCCCAGAGAAATCTGGTACATAAATTTGCAGTATTTCATGAAGCCCATTCTCACTGATGGGCACTGTTCAGCTCTGAGAAGCAGAACTGAAAAGGGAAGCTAATTCGTACTCAAAACGGACATTTTTAAGACACAGCGACTTAGAAATATCCACACAGGACCACACCGGTGCCTTCATGGGGGTGAGTACCTTAATGAAACCATTACCTTCTAGTAACATCATAGGCTTTCCAAACAAGGCGAGAATGCAAGGGGAAGGCTCGGGTCTGCACCCTTTACAGGACAGCACAATGTTACCGACTGATCATTTTTCACCAGCTTAATCAGATAAATTTTAAGAAAAACTTAAAAATAAATGCTGACCCATGGCTGAAACCTGTCACTTTTCACAGCAGCACTCAACAAGAACTGGGACAATCGAAGAGCAAGTTTTTATGGGGACCCTGTTGCTGCTTTAGATTCTGATGTAATTGAAGAGGAAAAGAGACCTTTCAATGAATCCCAGAAAAATCGCTAATCTTCTATCTGCATGAAAAAAGCCAGGGAAGTGAACACAATATCTTACAGAGTGAAGAAGGCCACAAGAACAAGAGAGGGTGATTGATCGATTAATTTATTCTCTTTTAAAACTTGGAAATTAGGAAACTAAAATAATCACATTCCTCCTTCCCCATCTCTGGGTAGTGCCATCATCTGAATAAGCAATGCTCGGATAACAGAATGTACCTTTATCATGGGGAGGCCCTTGGACAGCAGTACAAAGGGCTTACAAAGTGAGCAGACTGGCTCAAGCTAACAATTGCCTTTGCTTTGTTTTAGCAGTTTCCTTACAAATGAATGGGTTTCGAGGGCTAAATTATTATTAGTTTTCAATTCCTTGTAATTTGATACCAAAACATATCAAAAATAATAAGCTAAAACAATATTCAAACCCATATTTTATTGGCTTTAATTACACACTTCAGTATTTACAAAGTTAAAGTTTAAATGAAAAGTCTCTATTGTACTGTATTAAAAAAAATAACTACAGCCCAAATTCAAGTGCCCTGGGGCAAATACATATCAATCAGAGCTAAGAATCAGTGACTGCGTCAGGAACCAGGCAGTACTCTGTGTTACAACAAAGCAGTTTATTTGTGATCAGTGTTTGAGACTCTATACATCCTTCACAAATTTAATTTTACATAATCTGATACTCCTCTTAAAACTTAAACTTGGAACTGCTAGACTTATTTCCCTAGAACAGAAGGGCTGGTATAAGTTATTTTCCGGAAATGAGGTACCGTTTCACAGAACTAGTTTCTTTTTTGTTTTCAAGTTTTAGAGAACTAAATTTGCATTTGTTAAAATCAAAAAGTAGGAAAGATGTTCTTTACAAATAATTTTGATCAAGTATGTGTTCAAAGAAAGCAGGATAAAAAGGCTTTTTCTCTAACATTCTGTATTGTACTGTATTTGTTGTTCAATAGGAATTAGCTTCTGTCATTTGCTAAAAGAATGAGTAGTGGGGAACAGGATATGTTGGGAATTTCATAACGGGTAACAGAACCATTCTCTTGGGTAAACCTACAGAGAAAAGAAACGGAGAGGACTCCAAATAAGTTTAATAATCCAATAAAAATTTCAGGTTAAAAAATATCTTACAGTAATTATCGTTAACCTTTTCCAGATTAGTCAGTCAACATGAACCATCTGGGAGGAGACCCACAAACCTCTCAACAGATCTCCTGTTTTGAAATTGCTCCTAATATTTTGATCGTTAGTTATTTTCCACTCAAAATTAAGAGGGCTATATCCTAGGAAGAATGATATTCAGAAGGCAATTTCATTTGAGTGAGCAGCCATGAGTTCCAAAGATCAAAAGCAGTGCTACTGATTAATATTCCAGAGGGACTCCAGAAATCCAGAATCGTTTTCAATTTGGCACATGACATATTACAGGAGAAACAGGGATGGCTGTCAGTCAAGACCCAAAGCACAGCTTTCCGTGCAGGCCTCTGCTCCCCAGAGAGACCGCTCCACCTGGAGTCACGACCAGGTACTTACTTTCTTAATGGCTACTGCCGATATTGGCGTGGCAAATCTGGAAAGATTAACTACTTTCTTAATTTTGTAATGAACGAGTTCTTGTGGCCTCACAAACTTCTGCATACTCAAGCATGATTTGAAATCTGCTATTTCTAGTCTAATATTTAACCTATGGAGAAATCACAAAGCAGCAACAGCAGGTATTCAAGAGCACCAGATGATCAGAGGGAAATTACCCCACATGCAACAGCTTTACAAAGGCCAAAAGACATATTTACCTTACAGCCAAAATAAAGCATTGTTTTAGTAGGTTGGCATCACAGTAACATTTAAAAACCAAATCTTTTATGTGAAAAATGGGGGCATCAAATTTCACCAGCTTTGGAAGTCAGTTATATGGCACATGGAAGAGAGGAGCCTTCTGAAGTGGGGCTCAGAGGCCACAGGGTGAAAGTATAATGTTAGAGGAAAGGGAGGAACAAGAGAGAAAAATTAAAGACTGAGGAAAAACATGAATGCAGCTTAAAGCCTAGACAAACCAGTGTTTCAAGGAGAAAAATTAAGCTCTAGCAAACCTGTACCGAAGAACGTGAGACTTCACTTTGTCTAAAAGAAAGACACAGACTTAACAACCCGCCCCAGCAGGCGGGTGCTCTGCCGCTCACGCAAGACATAGCACGATGGAGCAGTGAGTCAAGATGCATTTGGATAAACTGCCCAGACCTAATTCACAGGAGGGATGAGGTGGCCAGGATACCCACAAGGTGGCTGAATGGGAAAAGCAAATGGCCAAAACCACAAGGAACTAGAGAATTGGAATTTAGAAGCAATTCTGGGTGAAAACATTTTCTTGAGTAAGTTCTCACTTCCCAATCACCCCACATCAGGGACGTGGGGAATCTGGGGAAGCCCTGACCATACTGGAGTGTTCCAGAGGAAACATTCCGGTAGAGGAGGAAACCCCAGACTGGGCACTTTGCTGTAGAGAAAACTCACCCCAAACATTTGACACTTGCAGCTTCTCCACATCTTTCCAGGATAGAAATAGTCTATCTTAAAGGGGAAAGTAGTAAAACTGTTCATTTTCTACTTATTTTTTACAGTTAGGACGTCAGATGAAGCTTCAATTTAGCAGTGTCGTAAGGACCCATAATTTTCATCTGAACAAAGATGGAAAAGCTGACGCATGAAGAAAGAAAGCATGATGAAGGGTCCTGAGACTCGTGTGCAGGGCTGACGCCACAAGCAGTGGGACGGTCCACGTCCTTCCCTGCTGTGCGCGTGCACATCCAGCCTGAGGTCGCACCAACACGTGCTCACGCGTGCGCGCACACACGCTCGCGCCACGCTCTCTCACGCGCACGCACACCCGCGCTCTCTTCTTCTCGCGGTGGCAGACATCCTGCAGGTGGCGGACCCACAGCGTGTAGCGCCTCGGGGAAAAGGTCTAAGAGGGCATATCACTGACTCCAAACCTACTGCCTCCATTGCCACATAAACCTCATTCAAAAGTTATCCAAAGGGCCACTGAGTTTCATTTCTGCATTTACTTTTATTTTACTTTCTTATTTTTGGAGGGAGAGGAGACAATCCTATGATTCTGTAACACGTACCACAGACTGTCTGCAGTCAGCACTTCAGTAACGCTGCTGGTGAGAGCCCACTGCCACGCTGGGGCTCATTTACGCCACCTCTAAAGCAAAGTTTACGGAAAAGGACGATGGCTACAAATTTGAAGTGAACATTTCCTAACCCTAACTCAAGTCACCCACAGGGTTTCAAGCCAGAAACTTCAGTGCAGCCATGTAACCGGCGAGCAGTCAAGCCAGAAACCGGGTTTGGCCCTTCAGTAGCCTTTGAATGGAGTATAAGTTGGCTGTAAGAAGAACTACTTAAAATATTTAATTTCCATATGGTCAGAAACAGGCAATTAGAACAGGCAGTCCTTCAATCAGGCAAAGCAGAGAGAAGAGCAACTCCAACCAAACCAAGAACCACAAGGTTGTGGCATTTTCAAAGGGAATTTAAGTTGGGTCACTAGAATGAATACGTCTGAGATCCTCCAATTCACTGAAAGAAACCCTGGATACAAACTGTGCTCTAGATTGCTGTGACAGCACTGCTAAGAGGAGAAATCAGAAACATGGCATACATACCATAGGCAGGGGCAGCGGTGCTGTAACCATACGGTGCTCCGTAGCCTGGTACAAAGAGAAGAAAGCAGATCATTCCAGAGCAAAGGGCACTCGACCGGTCCTGGCCCAGTTCACAAGGACTGCCTGGCCCGGCATCTTGGGCCCTGAGGACTTCTAGATGCTGGATGAACGAGAGCCATTCCCACAGTGGCCGCACCCTCCGTTCCCGCTTACCGTGAAAGATTTCTCGCATGACCTACAAGGTTCTCCTAACCCACCAGAATAGTCTTTCTCCTTGCACTTACCACGCTGTGTTACAATTATCGACTCCGTGTGTGTGTCCCCCACTAGGGTGACAGACACCAAGTCTGACACCTTTGCATCACCACAACTTGGCAGAAGGTCTGTCACATAATAACCACTCCCTACATATACTTTGTTGAACAAAGAATGCTGAGAATCACTCAAATTACTAATTTCTTTAAAGTTGGAAAACAGAACTTTCCAGGTTTCTTCAGAAGGCAGTGCCAGAACAGGCTAAAGCCTCAACTGGTGCTAAAAATGGGCATGTGGATCAGGTTGTGAGCTTGGGGACAAGGTCCATGTCTCCTGATAATCTGAATTCCTGGCCCCAGCACAGAGGCTCTCAGTAAATGTTGGCAAAACTAACATTAGCATCTGGTGCCTATGGAAAAGGCTCACACTGTCAATAAAAACCAGTCTAAAGAACAGAGAAGTTTCTGAATCAATTTGTTCTGGCTCTAGATTCTTATATGTCCTTAAACATTTCATTTCTGAGTTGTCTTTCCATATCTGCAAAATGAGAAATCTTCCAAGCTTCTTTATAGTGTAGTAGGGATTAGAAATACTGTGTTAACAGAAGCCCCCATCTTTAACCTTTCAATAAAACAACTTTAAAAAATATAAATACTGGGGCACCTGGGTGGCTCAGTCGGTTGAGCGTCCAACTTCGGCTCAGGTCATGATCTCCCAGTTCGTGAGTTCAAGCCCCACATCGGGCTCTGTGCTGACAGCTCAGAGCCTGGAGCCTGCTTCGGATTCTGTGTCTCCCTCTCTCTCTGCCTCTCCCCGCTTGCACTCTCTCAAAAATAAATAAATATTTTTTAAAATATATCCATAAATACTAAATTGCTTGGGTAAATCTTTAGGGAAACTGGGTTCTAAAATAGAATGGGGTGCAGAGGCAGGGGCACGCCTGGGCAGCTCAGTTGGTTAAGCATCTGACTCTTGATTTCAGCTCAGGTCATGATCTCATAGTTCATAGGATCAAGCCCCACATTAGCTCCATGCTGACAGCAGGAAGCCTGCTTGGGATTCTTTCTCTCCTAGCTCTCTGCCCCTCCCCCATTTGCACTCTCTCTCAAAATAAATATTTTTCTTAAAAATTTTTTTAAACAAAATAAAACAGAACAAAGGGTGCCCGGGTGGTTCAGTCAGTTGAGCATCCAACTCTTGGTTTTGGCTCAGGTCACGATCCCAGGGTCATGGGATCGAGCCTCATATCATGCTCCTCACTGAGCATGGAACCTATTTAGGATTCTCTCTCTCTCTACCCCTCCCCAGCTCACCTTGTCTCTCCCTAAAATAATAAAATAATAAAATACAACAGAATAAAACCTACATGAGCCCTTCACACTGTACCTAAAAAAAAAAAAAAAAAAAAAAAAAAAAAAAAAAGGATTTGTTTTAACATTACAACCCCTTTTTCTATAAGCATTTCTGCTGCTTGCAAGGATTTTTTTTCCTCCTTCTCTAGCTGCCCAACTACAACTCATCCTTTAGATCAGGACCAAATGTCACCTCTTCTGTAAAGTCTCCTGGGTTTGCTGTTCACTCCTTCTCCCCCCCACCCCCAGGTTCTAACTTGTATCACACTGCACAGTGTTTACTCAAGTGTCTATTCCTACCTCATATGACCTCAAGCATTCACTGGGGCAGATGTTAGTCAATCTTCGAATGCACAGTTCCAAATCTCTTGATTAAAACAAAACACTCAAATGTATGCTGAATGAGTAAACTGCTTTTAGGGACTAACTCAAACATTTCCAGAGAGATGAAAATTTTCACTTTTTAGTCTATACTTAAGTCACATAAAACTGGGGATAGTACAATGAAGTCTTAGTCTTTAGTGCTCCCCAAATCCTGTCTTTCAAGAGGATGCAATGCAGCCGAAAGCAACACTAGGAAATATGAAATAGGAACAGTATCAGAGGCCAAAAGAGAAATTAATACTTTAAAAAGAAGTTCGTACATCATGTCTATTCCAGGAAAAGGTAGCTGGCTGGACGGCCAAGGCTACAATTTCAAGGGTTTTACCAAAGCCTCCTCAAGGAGAGATAAAACCACAACTACTAAGCTGGCCACTGATCAGGCTGTGGGATTCGAACCTCGACTCCGCTTTTTCACTAGCAAGGTGACTTTGTGCCTGTTATTTAACCTCTCTGAGCCTCACAGTCTTCTACAGTAATTGAGTTGGCAGGGGAATGTAATTAAATAATGTATGTAAAAATACTTACTACAGTCCCTGTTGCACAGAAGACACTCCGCAGATGGCATATAACCTATTCATAATCTAATTGACCTAATCTGAATCTTCTCTAGGCTATAAAAGAACTTCATTTTTAAAAGCTTCAGGAGACAGGCCTTTTCAAAGAGGCCAATGCGATGACATAAGAGAAAAGTTACTATAAAGCCAACAAGCCTGGCAACAAGCAAACACACATGATGCCTTCCACGATGACCACCACTAGATGATGGGTGTTTCCCACTTGGGCGGGGGCTAGGCATCGAAGACCAAGCAACCGCAGACGCTACCGGATGGACAAAGCCCCCACTGAACACGTAAGCACAGGCAAGAAAGTTCATCTCAATAACTTGCCTGTCATCATTTAATAAAAGCGGCTTCCTTTAAATAATGATGGAATAAAGCAAAACAGTACTAAGTATCAGTAGAAACAGTGAGATGCACAGAAGAGTGTCTTAGTTTGGGACATATATACAGAATCAAACCACAAGGAACCTTGTCCTCCTCCATCTCCCTCCCTGCCTCATCCCTCAGCAGTCTCCTTCTATGTCAAAGTCACCCACCCAGTTCTTCTCGCTGAAAATGCTGGGAGAAATCCTTGAGACCTCCCTCTTTTTTCATTCTCCACATTAAATCCATTAATTGGGCTTCTGCAGGAGGGTCTTCAATCTGGTCACTCCTTGCCATGCACCCGCTGGAGATACCCGCACTGTCTCTGCCCTGGGCTATGAGTTTACCAAAACCTTCTAACTTGTCTTTTCATATCCACTTCTATCCCTACAATCTATTCTTCACACTATAGATGGTGATCTTTATAAAAAAGTCTGATCTTGTCACTTCTCTCCTTAGAACCCTTCACGACTTCCCACTGCACTTAGCATTCTAAGGCCAAAATCCAAACCACAGACTCCAGGACTGGGATTGCGCATCCGGCTTTAGCTCGAATCACTCCCGTCCCTGTCAAGTCTCCCCCCGCCCCCCACCCAAAACACACAATGCTCTCCACGCTACAGATGTCTTGGCCTTCCTCCATCCTTCTCACCAGCCAAGTTCCCTGGTCCAGCAGCACAGGGTCTCTGCATATGCTGCTCCCTCTGTGTGCAACACTCTTCCACCCCAGTCTTCCCTGAGTTAACTCCTCCTCATTCTCCAAAGCTCAGGTCAAGTGTCACTTCTTTGTGGAAGCCTTTAGGCCTCAAAGCCTAGACCCAGTTTCTCTGTTATGTTCCCTCACATTACATACCCTTCTCCTTCATTACAACCTTCACAGTTTATAATCGTGATTATTTCATCAGCATGTCTTACCCGATCATAAGCCATGACAGTAAAATCCCAAAGCAGGCACATGATATTTGAATGAGTGAATATATTCTTTGTATGACACATCTTTGCGCTACGCTCCCACTGGAATCAACTCCTACAAGTCTAATTCCAAAACCACATCATCCATAGAACTTCCCAAATAGCCCATTCTCTTTCTTAAACAAACAAACAAACAAACAAAAATGGGGCACCTGGGTGGCTCAGTTAGTTAAGCTTCTGACTTCAGGTCATCATCTCACGGTTTGTGGGTCTGAGCCCTCCTGCATTAGGCTCTCTGCTGTCAGTGCGGAGCCCACTGCAGATCCTCTGTCCCCCCTGCCCCTCCTATCCCCTCACAAATAAACATTAAAAAAATAATAAAAAAACAAAAGAAAACAACACACACACACACACACACACACACACACACACACACACAATGTAAGTGAACTTCTTAAGAATGTTACAGAAAATACAATGATGGGGTAAGATTCAATCCTTATGACAATTTCATCCTGACCAACAACTACAAGCAGTTTACTTGTCAAAAGTTCCATACATGCAAATAAATAACCTTAAAAAAAAGTGTGGGTGGGGGCGCCTGGGTGGCTTAGTTGGTTAAGCATCTGAGACTGTCAGTTTCAGCTCAGGTTATGATCCCAGTTTCATGAGTGCAAGCCCCATGTCGGGCTCCGTGTGGACACTGCAGAGCTTGCTCACTTGCTCTCTCTGCCCCTCCCCAGCTCACGCTGTCTCTGTCTCTCTCAAAATAAATAAACTTAGAGGAAAAAAGCTCCATACGTTCAATATTGCAGACAACTTAACTTTAATGAGACAGCTCTGTATCCACTGCTGAAATGACGTGAGTATTAGAACAGAAGGCAAAAAGAGGGCATCTCTTCCCATCTCCCTCAAGCCAGGTGGTGAAAGGGAAAGAATATAAACTCTGCAACTGCAAACACCTACGTTCAAATCTCTGCTCTGATGTCTGCTACATGTCTCAGCCTGAGCTAGCTGCCTTCTCCCATTAAACTTTAGTTCCCTCATCTAGAAAATGGAAATAATTTCTACTTGAGGGAAACACTGTGAAGATTAAAAAGCAATTAAGTGAAATCATTTATGCAAAAGTCTCTGACGTAGAGTAAGCTCTGGATTAAGTAAGTTCCCCTTTTTTTTCCTGTTTGTACTTCTGTAGCCTTTATTGAATCCCAAACACTGAGTTAAAGAAATGCTACTAACAGCAGGCTTCACCCCAGTGAGGGAGTCTCTTACCAGCAGCTTCCCTCTCCTGTCACACCCAACCACCTTCTGGGCCCCCACTGAATGCACCCTACTCAACGTCCACACCCCTCAATCCGTGGAGCAGCTGTTAGTTTCCTCACTGTCAAAATACATCCCCTCAACCAGGTACAATATCCTTCCTCTGTCACCTCTCTCCAGGAAGCCTCTAGTCACTCAGCAGATGCCAGGGGAAAGCCTATGACATTCCATAGATTCTCTTCTTTTGAATTTCCACGCACACCCGTCTTACACTCCTGCTATGTTTCCAGAGACCGTGTATAATTAACCCCAGAAAATAAAGGAGAGGCTGTTCTTCAAAGTCTGACCCGGAAGAGGAAGCAGGCCTCCTACAGGTTGTACTATACCTGGAGCTATGTAGCCAGGAGCAGCTGTAGCCCCAACAAAAGCTCCCCTCGTTAGAGTTCCTCTTCCTCTGCCCCGAACAGCTTGGACCGCTGCAGACACAGCTGTATTCACAACACCCTTTGCCTGTGAAAAATAACACATTTTCATTACTAAGAAAAATAAGAACTAACATCTCATCATCTCTGTAATGGACAACCTCTATGAGAAACTTGAGCCTGTAGATGAGTCAATGAGTCATCTATGACCTTGAACCTTAATTTATCGTCTATAAAATAAAAATGACACCTACCTTACAGAGCCGTTCTGGAGAATATGTTGGCTCATAAAAATATGCAAATAATTTCTTCTTTTCACTTGAGGGTTACCCAGAAAGAGTTCACTTTCTATACACAAATTTCAGCAGCCAAATTATATTTAAAGTCATTTTAGGCCTGACTAAAGGAATATGGGCACTTGATACCTAGGTTCGAAATCCACTGAATTCTCCACCTACAGACAAAAAAATACTGCAACAACCAACCACCACGAATCAACTGTGAACCTGAGTGGAGTTTAAACACACACACACACACACACACACACACACACACAAAAACAGAACTATGACAGGAAGGCCAAAAATGAGAATTCCAGGAAGGTCACATGATTTCTTTGAGGCTGTTTCTGCTGCTGTATGTGTATGTGTGTATGTACCAATCATTAAATAAACACCACCTCTAAAGTCCCCTCTTGCTCTAAAATGCCATGAGACTCCTGTAAAGTCACATAATCTCTACATCTACCAGAGTCTCCCCACTAACTGCACAGTGAGGATAAGGATACCCACACTTTGTTTTCTTTACTTCAGAGTAGAAACAGCAACTGAGAAAATAGAAAACTCTGAAGAGTAGGATAAGGACTAACAGAACACAAGTCTGCTAAAACATCCCTTTCTAAAACTGAAATTTTAAGAAAATCAAGAACATCTAGTTGTAAATTAAACATTACACTTATTTTTTTTAACATAAAGACACAACAAAAACTCAAACTAGAAACTACAAGAATTCCCTGCTATAACCCAGGTGCAGGGAAGGAGGTGCAGAGAGAGCCTCAAAGCTCACTGTGCAATGAATAAAGTCAACAAGATCTCAAACAGCTTAAACATCAGAGCATACACACATTTCTCGCACACTGAAAAATCATCATCTTTCATTCCTCCTGGGAGCACCTGTACCACTAGAATAACTGGGGAGAAGACAGTTTCAAGGTCGAATGTATCATGCACAGGGACAGCCATTTTTTCTATTTGGCTGACAAAAAATGTAGCCCACACATCCAAAATAGACTGCTTCTTGGCTGTCAAGCACATTGAACACACGAGTTTTATAGCTTCTAGTATGGAAAATTTCTAAAAATGGGTGAACTTCATGAAGACATCTTTTGTTTTTTTTTGTTGTTTTTTTTTTTTTTTTTTTTAAACACAGTTTAATCCAAGTAGTCAGGAAGTAACAATCTGGTGGCAGCAGAGTGACTCCACACAAATAGAGCTCATGTCTACTAGAACCAAATTTAACTACCTAATAACTATCTGCACTAGCTTTTTAAATGCTAAAATGATCCAATACAAGATGTAACTCATGGTAAAAACATACCAAAACAAACAAGGTAACAATTATCTTTCTACTAATTTAGCAAACATCCTGGAAGGTTTTAGGAAAATAAATTCCACTTATTCTCCCTCCACGTGTGTACCAGTGCAATTTAAACACTTTATTTGTATTTTGTATCTCAGTAAAAGTTAGTTTTCCTTGTTTACAGTTTGAATCCTAGAATTTAGACAATGTTTATTACGATGAGTAAAAGACAAAACAAATTTCTACAATGTCTATCATACGCAACAGAATGCCCACGGTCTTTGGAATTCCCGGAGAAGAACCCGATTTAAAGAGATCTTACCATTAGTTAGCTCTGCTACTAAATGCAGCGTCTTCATTTCTTTGGGCCTTGTTTCCTCATCTACAAACGGGATCAATTCTACCCTCCTTGAGAAGACTCGGCATATGTAAAAGAAACTAAACCAACTAAAACAGAATCTTAAATAATCTAAGCTACCTCCTATTAGTCTACACATTTTCAAGTGACTTGTTTCTACCACATTACTGAACCAGCACTTTCCACCAGGGAGAACTTTCTACCAGGGAGAGAACATGGCTCATATTCACTAGTGTA
The DNA here is from genome assembly GCF_018350215.1 of Panthera leo. Classification (NCBI taxonomy): domain Eukaryota; kingdom Metazoa; phylum Chordata; class Mammalia; order Carnivora; family Felidae; genus Panthera; species Panthera leo. The sequence continues at coordinate 82,067,689 of NC_056691.1, forward strand.
TCTCTTTTGCCCTCACAATCATGTACATAGCATATGTCTAGAAAATATTTTTGATGCATAAATAACAGAAGAACCTGTTATCCAAAAGCATGTAATTAGGAGGCCATCTTTTCTAAAGACGTTGCTATAATCCTGGGTCTTCAGCAGCACTGACATTCCCATTGTCAGGAATGAACAGAAGCAATACAGGGTCAAGTTTTACTGTGTCGCCCCCAAAGGAAAACACAAAATAAATAATGCAAAAGGACAAAACTGGAAAGGAAATGGAAGTGCGTCTGCAGACTCTGATGAAAGTAAGCCCCTATACTCTCGGCAGCTCCCCTAAACAAATACAACATCTCTTTAAAGTCCAGATCCTTCAATGCTCTACTTCATCAAGAGTGACCAAAAGCCCCCAAGTAATATTGATAGCCTCTTTTTAATATATAATTTGCCTACAAAGACCACAGAACACGGATTATTATGGTATTCACGATCTAACTCAAGGAAAAGGTTGTCAAATGCAAGAAAAAGAAACAACTTCAGAAAAAGTGGCACAAAGACAGAAAAGGAAACTTAATTCTGGTAATATTTTTCAAAAGTATTGCAAAGGTTTAATGCTTAACTCATACCTGAGGGATAATCTTCTTTTTCTTATTATTTGCTGCATTGGGTCCAGAAAACAGCTTCTCCAGGGCAGCTAAAGCTGCACTTGCCTTTGCCACTTTCTTATTTGGACCTGCACCTCTGAATTTCTGTCCATCTACTTCTACCTAAAATCAAGAACAACACTCTGCAATTATCCCATATAATTCCTCTATATAGTGTTCATTTAAATGTATCACAACACAGGAAAAACCAAAAGTCACATAGTGCCAAAAGAATTAACTCAGTCTAAAACTTTTTTACATATGAGCTCAGGATATCCTATGTCTTTGAGGAGAAAAGGTTGGCTTAAATCTAGGTACACACCTCCATTACAAAGCGTTTGTCATGGCTTCCACCAGTCTCCGAGATGAGTTCATACTTAAGACCTCTTCTTTTTTCATTGAGCTCCATTACAGGATTTTTGCCACTTGCTGTGAGGATAGGGCCCTGAGTTCTTACCTAAAAGGAGGTTCAATCAAGTAAGATTTTAGAGTATTAAATTTCTCATTAATACAATTATACTAGGTTTCTGCTGAAAAGACGCTCAAAAATTATACTGTCAAGCATTTAGGAGCTAGAATGTGTGATCACCTCAATATACAAATGACAAAATATCTTTAAAGGTATGGAAACTCTACAGCAGTAAGCACGGCAATCAGTCATCAAGCCAATCTGCCTCTAGAGTAGGGCTGTCTCAACAGATCAGTATTCAAGAGCAACATGGCCTTGCCATTACGTGGCACTCTAGGGTCTGCTCTGTGGTGTTCATGATCTAAGAATAATACTTTAAATGACTAACAAAGCGGACAGAACAGTTGAGATTCACATGACATCTGAGTGTTCACTGTTTTTCATCTTTAGGGTTAGGAAGAAATAATTTTCAACTTGGGAGATGGGAACAAAATGTTCCTACACATCTCTCAGTTCTCTCTAAAGAGATTTAAGGGCACCTAAGGTAAAAACAGTAGGCTACAATCTATGGATTCTGAAATTTAAAAAAAGAATAAAAGCAGTCATTCTCTGCCCAAAGGAGCTAGAGTATAGCGGGACAGACATAATCACTTTAAAACAGTATATATTATAGAACAGATGTGTGCTATGGAAACACAGAAGGAATCACCTTCTATGGCAATCAGGATAGTTTTCCTGGAAGTGACATGAGAATTTGACCTTAAAGAGGTAAGTACCAGACCATGATAAGGTAGAAACAAAGGAGAAGGGCATTCTAGACAGAAGAAACAGCCACGGAAAGGCCCAAGAGAAGCAAAGAACATCTGTTTGAGAAACAGCAAGAAGCACAGTGTGGCTGTATAAGGGAGTGAGGACAGGAAGGCAGGACCCAATCAGAAACGCCCTCGAAGGAGCCAATTCATACAGGACTTTGCATGCCATGCAAATGAGCTTTGACTTTATCAAGAAGTATGCGGAGCCACGGAGAGATTTCATCTAGAAAAGTCAGGACTAGATTTGTGTTGTAGAAAAAAATCATGCCAGGAGTGGCAGAAAGAATTCATTCGAGGAAGGATTAAGACTGCAATAAGGAGAAGAAGTACTTCATGTAAGAGTGTGAAGGCTCAAATGAAGAGGCAGGACAGCACCAAAAATAAAACAAATGACAAAATACTGCAACTATAATCTTGAGAAAGGAAAGACCCAAAGATTGAGCACTTTTTGAGGTTAGAGATCATGCCTCTAATTCTACCATAGTAATTGCTCAAGAAATGCTGAAGAGATGAATGCCCAAAACAATTATTATGTTACAAATTCAATGAACAGCAAGATCCTCTTAACACACTACTCTGTGCTGATTTGGTAAGTGGTTAATGCTGTAGAAAAAGTCAAACACTGGACCACTTTTCAAGCCTAGTTTAATAAACATGCCTGGGTCGAATGCAATAAAAAAAAATCACTTTTTGAAGAGTTTTTTGTAATCTATCTTTTTAAAATTTCAAAGCAAATGTCCAGTCTCCATCTTTAAAAGGTAATGAGTAATTTTTGAAACTAGGTCTATGGTCCACAAAATTTCAAAAACTAGTAATTTTTGAAACTCTCTGCTTTCCAAATCTGAAATCACTTTTATAAAAAATGAGTCAAGACATACAAATATTTGCATTTTAATATTTTAATTTTAAATGAAGAATTTAAATGAAGAATAAGGGCCTTCTTTCCCCCCACGCCCATGCCATGACTACATTATATAGAAACAAAGCATGGATGTGTTCACTACCAAAACTGCCACACATGGATGTGGCTATCAGTGCAGCCCACACTGTTCTCCCTCTCCTTCATTCCCCTCGACTTAATAGTCTGAGTCCCAAAATTAATGAATACTTTCTTTTCTAAGTCTTTATAACACTGCCAGTAAAACATCTTGCCCTGCCTGTGACCATCACCTGTGAACGAATGGGCCTCTCAAAAGCCAGGCGCCACAGTCTCTCCACAATATCCCATGACAAGTCAGGCCTCAGCCTCTCTCTGCTCCCCCACCCCCCACCAGCCCACCTGGTGCCTCTCAAACACCTACTTTCACAACCCCAGGCCATTATACCTCCTGTTCCTTTGGCCCCAATGCCTTCTTTCCACCTCTTCTCCACATAGCAAAATCTTCCTCATCACCTAAAACCTCGCTCACATTTTACTCCCTTTGATTTTATAGTTGTGTAAGTTTCCTAATCACTTCCTCTTTTGAGATTTCACATTATTATATTCATTTTGCCATTACGGTACTTATCATATTACATTATAATTAGTTATGAACATGCCTTTGATGCTTCTAGCCTGAGAACATCTTGAGGCTCTGGACATAATTTCTGCAGCATCTGGCAGTAAACAGGTACTACAAGGGGTTTATAGAGTAAAAAACTACATAGTCCACTAAGTCTCAGATAAATACTCATGCCCACAAATGAAAACATTTTTTTAACTTAATGTAACCTCTTGCTGTTACTTTGAAGCCAATTTTGCTCATGCAGAATGCAATAAACAAGGGCCCCATGAATTCCCAAAAATGCTGGGTACACTCAGTACTTGGATTTTTGTCCCATTCTATTATCTGTGGCAATGCGCTCATAGGTCAGGACATACTCAGAGTCTGAGGAACATACAAGATCAGGCTATGCCTCCCTCAGGGCTAGACTGACTTGATGATGACCCACGGCCTCCCACAGCTCAGCACAAACTTCAAATAATCCTAAATTTCCTCTGCCAGATCTTCTGGTTTTTCACTCTTCAGTTATTGTTGATAGTGCTGATACATTACAACTGTGAAATACTGGAAGGAACTTCCGTGGCCAGCAAAAAGAAAATGCTAGTTACATGAGGGTACATTTATGTATTGTGCATTATACAGTTATCGTTACAGATATTTTGAGAGTGGAAAAAAAAAAAAACCAAGATGTAAAACTGCATGGAAATACAACTGCCATCACAAAAATACTCCCAGAAAAAGGCTGGATGGAAATAAACCAAAATATTAATAATAACAATGGCTGCCTCTGGACTATATACATTTGTATATGCTTTTTTCTTATTCACACTTTTCCACATCGCTCAAATTTTCTATAATCTACATACACTACTTTTTTTCTTAGGAAAAAATATATAAATATACCTCTAAGGTACTGGAGGTTTCAGTTGTAGAATTTCCAGTATTATTGCTTGAGTTTGAAGACACTGTTTCATTTTTGCCTTCATTGTCTGACTTTTCATCGGAACTCATACATTCAATATCTGCATCAAAGCCCGTTGGGTATCCCATTGCTTGTAATACCTGTACAAATTACATTAAGATTCAGTTTTATTCAAACATCAGAGACCACTGAGAACAGATAAAATACTGAGAACAAGTTTCAAATCCACAACATTTGAATCTATGGAACACCTTTCAGGAAGAGCAAGATGGTCTAAATCTACAAATCCTTGGTTAAACAAAATTTACCTGCTAGAATTTCACCACAGAGAATGGGAAAAACATCCTCAGAGTAATTAGGTTTCAATAAAGGATGACAGAAATGCAAACCTGAGGCTGCTTCTGGTTTATTTAGTTTGGAGGCAAGAGGTAGAGAAACAGCATGGCCAAATTCAACCAAGAAGGTGAGGGGAAAAGTAAAACAGCATAATGTAAGAAGTACAATGGATAGAAAAGAAAAGACCTGGCAGTCTAATCCTGTATTTCTCCTCTGGTCCTCAATTTTCCAATCTGCAAAACAGGAAGACTGATTAGCTGACCTCTAAATTCTATGACTCAATCCATTAGGAGGAATTAGCACAGAAAGGGAATCAAGAAGTCTTCAGGTTGGAACCAATTTACCTGTTAATTTTTTGTGAACCTTTCTACTATTGTCCTCTTTGCTTTCAACTTAAACCATAATCAACACTTGAAAGGATTCAGATTCAAAGACTTATTCTCTATACTAAGTGAACCAGGAACAGTTTTAGGTTTGTATTTCCACCCCTGTCTCTCAAGGCCTAGTTACTTTATGACTTCTCCCAATATCCATTCTTCTATTACCATTCAATGCCCAGCATTTCGTATCTTTTTTAAAGATAAAGTTTTCTGAACAGTGTGTGTGTGTGTGTGTGTGTGAGCACGCATGTGTGTGTGAGCATACACACATTCAAGCATGGCTTTTAACATTTCCTTCCAGGTTATACTGCTTTTTAGATGTTTACAAGACAATATGTTCACTAGCATCTTTATAACCGTCTTTCAAGCAGTTGATGTTGCACTGTCAATTACTAATTTAAAGGTTTATATCAAAATATATGGAGATAGGTTCCTAAGGATTTCTGTATCTATTTCAGCTTTTGACTATTGTTTTAAGTTGCCGGAGCAACTTAATGTTGTATTTCTTTATGATCCCATCTATACCTAAGAGGTGTGTCAAAAAATGGTTATTATAGCCTGACAAGTGAGAGACCAGGCAGCCCAAACTTTATAAACAATAGCATCTTCTATAACAGATTCTGCCAACATAAAATAGTACAACTATAAAAAATGGACATAAGTAGAACTCTGTACCATGAAAACTTGAAACTGATTCACCCAATTCATATGAAGAACTTGGCATTGTGTTGAACATTTCAAATCATAAATACTTTGTCATCACAGGGAGAAAGCCAAGAACCCCTTTTCAATATCTTATGTTCTAGAAGTTCTCAGGTAGTACTACACATCAAGAATGTTAACATCTTATTCTTGTCACTATTTTATAAAGAAAACGTCTTCTCTATTATCTAAGTCCTGTAATACCCTCTCCTAAAATATCTCATCCTAAGAGAATAGTTATCAGTCTGGAATGAACACTAGCTAATACAAGCTACAAGTCGAAAGTCAAGACTCACAAATAAATCTGATTGGTCTATTCCAATAAAAACTAAAGACATGCAGCTTTTCTTAACATATATAATTAAAAGTCTAATGTGAATTATTTAACACCATTTCTCTCTGTGCTTTTCTCACATACCATATTCATTTATTTACTTGTTATTGTAGCAACATATTTCACTATACTATAAATAGTTTATACAACTGATGGATAAGCTCAAGGGATACAGTGTACTTGTAATATAGCCCAACTAACAAAAAAATGTCAAATTAGATCATTTTTCTATGAACACATGAGGGTATTAACTAGTATATGCTACAAGAGTTTTAAAAGGAAAAAAGTAATGAGCTCTCAGACATCTAAAACAAAAATTTGCTTAGAATCAACATTAAAGTCAGAAAAACTAGTACACCAAAAAAAAGTTAGGTTTCAAGTGTCTAGCAAACAAATCAAACCTAATAAACACATCAACTGGGCTGAAAAATCACAAGACAATTCCTGGACATAAGGTGACTGGGAAATCCAGTGTAACCATGCCTTTTTTCCCCTGGAAGGGGAGTTGAGGCTGAGACAGATGATCCCCTCAAAGACTATACAAAAGTAAAATGGAAACATACTCTACCCTATGGCTCTCCACTCAAAAGAAAGTCCTATCCGTGACTTCAGAGAGTGAAGAAATGATGGCTCCAAGAACCTCTCCAAAGAGCCTTCGCTCCTCTAGCAGACCTTTTCCCCACAATGACTAAGATTCTTTTCATGGAATATGGCTGATTATGTCTCTCAAGGTGTTCTTTGTGAGGAACTAGCAGAAAAAGGGCCAGAAGAGTAAAGAAAATACTGGCAACTGATTTCCATCACTTCAGGGTGCCTGCGGCTGAGCAGCCAGGCTCCTGTGGCAAGATGGGTTTTTTTTTCTTATTTTGTTTTGATTTCATTCTCTGATATGATTTGTCTTAACAGGTACAGATCCCTACCAAGCTACTGAGTAAGGAATGTAAGAATTTTTATCTACTGGGACCTACTTTCATAAACACATGTTAGATATAAAACATAAAACACTCTGAAACTCTTGCTTTTTAAATTTTTTTCTTACTGTTTATGTTTGAGAGAGAGCACAAGTGGGGTAGGGGCAGAGAGACAGGGAGACACAAAGTCCAAAGCAGGCTCCAGGCTCTGAGCTGTCAGCACAGAGCCTGACACAGGGCTCAAACCCACAGATAGCGAGATCATGACCTGAGCTGAAGTCGGACACTTAACCGCCTGAGGCACCCAGGCGCCCCAAACACTCTCAAACTCTTATAAACAGAATCTGAGGGGCGCCTGGGTGGCTCAGATGGTTAAGCATCTGACTTCGGCTCAGGTCATGATCTTGTGGTGTGGATTCAAGCCCCACATTGGGCTCTGTGCTGACAGCGTGGAGCCCACTTTGGATGCTCTGCCCCCCTCTCTCACTGGCCCCCTCCCCACTGCTCAGGCACATGCACTCTCAAAACTAAACATTTAAAAAAATTTTTTTAAAATAATAAACAAAACCTGAAACTTACCATATATAGATGGCAATTTGACAATATATACCTGACATATAATAGGAAGCCCAATACATATTTACTGAATGGATCATTCAAATGTGCCCCTTCTTGATGCAGAAATTCCATTTCTAGAACACATGTTTACTTGTTTCTTTCTTTTTTTTTTTTAAATGCAAGCTTTACACCCAACATAGGGCTTAAACTCACAACCCTAAGATCAAGAGTCGCGTGCTCTACAAAAAGAACCAGGTGGGCACCCTAGAATATATATCTTAAGGGATAATTAGACTAATTCAAAAAGATATAAAGCAATCAACTAGAAGCATCGAAATCTAAAAGGATTATACATTACAGTACACTGATAATAAAAAAAATATTAGGCCATCACTAAAAAGGAGAGTAATCTTTGTGATAACTATAAAAAACTCATAGGGGCGCCTGGGTGGCTCAGTCAGTTGAGCGCCGACTTCGGCTCAGGTCACGATCTCGCGGTCTGTGAGTTCGAGCCCCACGTCGAGCCCCACGTCGGGCCCCTGTGCTGACAGCTCGGAGCCCGGAGCCTGTTTCGGATTCTGTGTCTCCCTCTCTCTGACCCTCCCCCATTCATGCTCTGTCTCTCTCTGTCTCAAAAATAAATAAACGTTAAAAAAAAAAATTAAAAAAAAAAAAACAACTCATATTTTTTGGATGAACAAAAAAGTACTTACTTTAAATATATATTTTATATACACATTATGTAGGTCCTACCATTCCTTATCTAAAACCCTTGGGACCAGATTATTTTGAGAATTCATAGTTTTTCAGAGTTTAGAAAGCTAATACAAAATATTTACTATATATTTTCCAAATCCCCAGTAAGTTCAGATGCTACCCCACGTTTGTGCAAAGAAACATAAAATATTCACATTAAATGAAATAATAAAGACTAAAGTACTCCTGCATCAATTCAGGTCAGGTTTTCCCATCAAATGAGTTTGTATCAAACGTAGAGAAGTATTTTTCATTTTCAGTGCTTCCTGGATTTTAGAATTGCAGTTTAAAAAAAAGGCTTGGAAAAATACATACCAAAATGTTAAAAGTAATTATGAGAACAAACGGCTCTAAATCCTGTCATATTACAAAATCAGCCACTGCTCTTACTCCCCCATATTTTACTGAATTGCAACTTGCTATGAGGCCACTAGCTTACATTAAAGGCGATTATAACAAACAATCCACAAACTGTCACTGCATAATAGATAACTTTAAAGGATATCACTGCTATCCTTTTAATGAAAACCTACTCAAGGAGAATGCCCACTTGATCTCTATACTAAAACAACTGTAACCCTCATACTCAACTGTCTGTTCTTATGTCACAGACAGTGACATTTCACAAGCTTTTGAGTCAGATGTTAGAGATCTTAGATCTAAATTTGTGACTCATCCTCAGCATACATTATAGCTAAGTTATTAAACTGTATTTTTAGCTTTCTTCCTGGATTTTTCCCTCATTTCTCATTAATTCTTTTTCTGCCTCATTTTAAACTCTTACTATTTTATCATACTTAAAGTACCCTTTTGTAAACAAGACATAACATAAATAATCTATTGTTTTATATTTTTACAGCTTATTATTTTTCTGCATTGTGCTTATTACTACCTGACATATAATTTACTCATTGGTATATTTGTTGTCTGTCTCCAATTCTTTCCACACTAGAATGCAGGCTCCAGGAGGCCAAGGGCTTTGTTTTATTCACTGATACATCCTTGGTATCTGGAATAATGTTCACATCTACATTAATAATACTTGCAAAGTGGAATGATCATGAAAACAGACCAATTCTATCTTATGCCATACTGTTACATAATAGAACTTTTCTTAAGTGAAAACCAATCTTTGGTCTACATGGTCTTTGACATTTTCACATTAATCTACGAGACAGCAAACGCACTCATGGAAAAATTCCAGTATTTAGGAACTTTCTACAAACCTACATGCATGATTGCTTGGTTCAATCCTGAACCTATTCCCTATGGAAATACTCTGGAATACAGAAAAGGTACCATAGGCACAAATACAATAATTAAATTTATTTATGACAGGAAAAATCTGCAAACAAGAAAATATTCAATACTAGGAAGATGTTTAAACAAATAATAGTGCATCCAAATGTTATATCATAAAGCCATTAAAAATTATTTGTGAGGATTTTAATAACATGAGAAAACACTGACAATACAGTAAATGAAAAAAAAATCAGTGGATAAAATTACATACACACCGTAAGCTCAAGTTAAGACAAAAAAAACAAGGGTGCCTGGGTGGCTTGGTCAGTCAAGCATCCCGACTTCAGCTCAGGTCATGATCTCACGGTTCGTGGGTTCGAGCCCTGCATCGGGCTCTGTGCTGACAGCTCAGAGCCTAGAGCCTGTTTCAGATTCTGTATCTCCCTCTCTCTCTGACCCTCCCCTGCTTGCACTCTGTGTATTTCTCTATCAAAAAAAATTAAAAAAAAAAAAAGCAAACAAAAAGATTGGAAGTAAATAAAACCAACATACTATATATAAATATTAGTGATCTGCCCATTTTTTATGTCTTTACTTTTTTCTGCATTTTCCAAACTCCATATAATCAACACATATTAATTTTATAACCAAAAAAGAAATGTTTTGTAATCCAGAGGTAACAGAAGTCTCTGTGTCATTGTCATTAAAATCTTTAAAAATACTGTTATTTTAGGAAAATAAGCACCTTATTTATGACATATAATAAAAAAGCCCTGCTAAATAAAAGCAATACTGTACCTTCACTGCTACATGAAGTTTTGCTGTTTTCTTGGATGGCCCTGAGGCTTCATACGTTGTACCATCCACATCTACAGACATTGTGAAGACTGGGGCATGGACAGGGCCAGACTGAGATAAGAGCTTATATTGAAGCCCAGGCCTGATCTGATTTAGCCTCATTAGTGCATTCATAAGGTCTATTGCTTTACTATCCAGAACTGTTAAAAAAAAAAAAAAAAAAAAAAAGAGATAAAAAATTAAACCATTTTGCTTTAACCTATGCATTTGTAGGTTCCCAGTGATCACTATAAATTCACCAGGTTTTAAAAAGCAAGAATTTGAAGACACATATACAAATTAATTTCACTTCATAATTCTAAAGTCACTTAAATTATGCTAATATCATTATACAAGTGATATGAATTACTACATCAATTTTAGTTTGTCAATACTATACATCAATTTTAGTTTGTCAATACTAATATATCTTAAGCAATGAAACTTGAAAACAAAAGAAAGTTCTTCAATCAATTTTTGTTAAGATATGCTCCTAAAATTCAAATTCAAATCAATCAAATTCTTCACTTTGAAATTTTTTTTTCTTGTCTGAGACTACAAATCTTTTCTAGTTCACATCTGTAAGAATACACACTTTTCCTTAAGTTTCGTTTCATCTTCTTATTGGGATCTTTATCATCCCCTAATCCATCTTCAAATGGCCTCTTCAGAGCTGAAGACCCAGCACCTAAAAAAATTATAACAAATTCATTATCAGTCAAAACAATGAGGTCAGGAAGGAAAACCTTAGGAATCACAAGGACCACAGTACTTTCACTGATCAATTAAATTGCCATAGATATAAGCTTATAATAGCAAAAAATTGCTAATGAATCTTTAGGAAACAATTTAATACTATCCTTTTATATATTTATTTTCTCATTTACTCATATGAATTGGCATTCATTCATACAATATTTTTGCATTTTTCACACCTGTATATGCAGAAAGAGAAAAAAGTCTACAAAGATATATATCAAAATGTTAAAGGTAGTCATCTTTGATGGTAGGGTTTATTTTTATTTGTGTCTTTTCAAATATATCTGTAATTTAACATGTATTACTTATAGAAAATTTTTAAGCCCACATATTAAAATCTTATGCTTTGGAAAATCTAATCATTTCTCACACTAAAACAGACTTCCGCCTATTCAAATCCTACTCAAGATTTTATTATCAAAACAATATGGTACTGGCACAAAAACAGACACACAGATCGATGGAACAGAATAGAAAACCCAGAAATAAACACACAACTATATAGTCAATTTATCTTGAACAAAGCAGGAAAGAATATGCAGTGGAAAAAGGACAGTCTCTTCAACAAATAGACAGTAACATGCAAAAGAAAGAAACTGGAGCACTTTCTTACACCATACACACAAAAACATTCAAAATGGATTAGAGACCTATATGAGACCTCAAACCATAAAAATCCTAGAAGAGAACATAGGCAGTAACTTCCTTGACATTGGCCATAGCAAGTTTTTTCTAGATATGTCTCCTGAGGCAAGGGAAACAAAAGCAAAATAAACTAATGGAACTACATCAAAATAAAAAGCTTCTGCACTGCAAAGAAAACAATCAACAAAGTTAAAAGGCAGCCTAAGGAATGGGAGAAGATATTTGTAAATGACATATCCAATAAAGGGTTAGTATCCCAAATATATAAAGAACTGATATAACTCAACACCCAAAAAACAAATAATCCAATTTAAAAATGGACAGGGGCACCTGGTTGGTTCAGTGGGTAGAGTATGTAACTCAATATTGGGGTTGTGAGTTTGAGCCTCACATTGGTGTAGAGATTATTTTTAAAAGGAGGAGAGGGGGGAAGGAAAAGAAAAAAAAGAATAAAATAGGCAGAAGACATTTCTCCAAAGAAGACATACAGATGGCCAACAGACACATAAAAGATGCTCAACATCACTCATCATCAGGGAAATGCAAATCAAAACCACAATGAGATATCACCTCACACCTATCAGAAGGGCTAAAATAAAAAACACAAGACAGGTGGCTCAGTCAGTTGAGTGTACAAGTCTTGAGTTCAGCTCAGGTCATGATCCCAGGGTTATAAGATCAAGCCTCGCACTGGGCTCTGCACTGAGCATGTAGCCTGCTTGAGATTCTCTCTCTCCCTCTGTCCCTCTCCCTGGCTCGCTCTCTCTAAATTAATTAAATACACACACACACACACACGAAACAAGTGTTGATGAGGATGTGGAGAAAAAGGAAACATTTGCACTGTTGGTGAGAAGGCAAACTAATGTAACCACTGTGGAAAAATATGGAGGTTCCTCCAAAAGTTAAAAATATAGACCTACCCTATGATCCAGCAATTGCACTACTAGGTATTTACCCAAAGAATACAGAAGCACTAATTCAAAGGGATATACACACCCTGATGTTTATAGCAGTATTATTTACAACAGCCAAAATATGGAAGTAGCCCAGAGTCCATCAGTAGATGAATGGATAAAGAAGATGTGGTGTATTATATTATATATATGTAATATTCCATTGTGTGTATATAAATATATATTATATATATATTCAACCATAAAAAAGAATGAAATCTTGCCATTTACAATGACATGGATGGAGCTAGAGACTATTATGCAAAGTAAGTCAATCAGAGAAAGATAAATGCCAAATGATTTCATTCATATGTGGATTTTTTTTCTTTTAAGTTTATTTATTTTGAGAGAGTAAGAGAGCACAAACAGAGGAGGGGCAGAGAGAGAGGAAGAGAGAGAATTCCAAGCAGGCTCCATGCTGTCAGCACAGAGCCCAACACGGGGCTCGACCTCATGAACCATGAGACCATGACCTGAGTCAAAATCAACAGTCGGATGCTTAACTGACTGAGGCATGCAGGTGTCCCTCAAATGTGGAATTTAGTGAACAAAACAAATAAGCAAAGCGGGGAGAGAGGGAGAGAGGGAGAGAGGGAGAGAGGGAGAGAGGGAGAGAGGGAGAGAGGGAGAGAGAGAGAGAGAGAGATCAAGAAACAGACTCTTAAAGAGAACAAACTGATGGTTACCAGAAAGGAGGGGGAATGGGGCGAGGGGTTGAGTTAAATATATAATGGGTATTAAGGAGTGCCCTTGTTGTGACAAGCACCAGGTGATGTGCAGAACTGTTATTCACTATACTGTATACCTAAAATGGTTTATCAACTAATTAGAATTAAAATTAAAACTTAAAAAAAAAAGAATTTCTTTACAGTTCATCTTTTCCATTAAGTTTTCAACAACTTTCCTCTCAACTTTCTAAAATAATTTCTATGATATCAGAAACATAAAGTGTCATACGTAGCCTTGTGTCATTGCCTATTTCATACATAGAGATCTTGTATTTCCGCTGAACTATAAATGTTAAAGATATTTGTTCCTTGTCTTTTATCTTATAAACTATGTGCATTAAGACTTATATACAATATCATGCAAAATAATATAAACAATATAAACAAAATCTAACTGAACTTGATATCAATCGGTTTCTTGGATAAAGAAGCTAGCTCATAACACTGTCAGACATAAGGCAGGAACTTGGCTGTCCAAGTTAAAAACAATCAGGAAAAAATCTCATCAATATGTCCAAGTACTTTAAAGAACTCTGTGTCTTCAACTTAAAAGATGGTTGTTGGGTTTTTCCAAAAGCAAAGTTATACTCAAGAGATTCATTCCACAAGATTTCCAGATACTTCTAATGAAACTCTGAGATTAACTACATATTCTCTGATCATCAAGATTTACTGTCCCTTGCGGTAAACATTGACTTCAGCATTTGCTTGAGTCAATACTTACCACTCAGGTCAATAAATCTTGATGTTCTCTTCAACAGAAAATAATATTTGCTTATATCTGCTTAGTATTGTATTTCACTTGCATTACCTAAAACTGAGAGTGTGCCAGCCTCCCAGAATGGAGTCCTTACGAGATCAAAGTTAAAAATGAACGATGTCTATTCAATCACTCTCCCACTCATTAAGTTACATTAAAAGCTGCATCCTGATTGCCTGGAAATCATAAGCTGGTTTAAATGCACAGATCTATTCTCTAAATCCTCCAGCTACATGAATAGAGTCCCATGGATTAAGCTTCATTCTACCATCCCAGCCCCAAGGCTATAAAATCTGGGGTTAATCATAATATGAATGTAAGCAAAAAAAAAAAGGGGGTGCTTTAAAACAAGCAAGTCATTTTCAATCTCTGCCGTATCTAGAAATGAGAAGTGATCATTTGCGAGGCAACAATTTTGAGAAATACTATGTGAGTGCTTACCATATGCCTGGTATTGTACTTACTTTAGCTGCAAATGGCTTCACTTAATTGTATTAACTTATTTAATCCTCACAAACACTATGAAGTCTGTACTTTTATCTTCATTATAATTTCATTCTTATATTCACTCAGCAACAAATATTATATTAAGCATTTTCTATGTGCAGGACAACTTTAGGTGCTGGACAGGTAATGGAAACAAAACACTGTCTCAAAGAGCTTACGCATAATGATGGAAACTAATCACGTCTTATGGTCATCAGCAAAATGAAGAAAAATAAGAGGCCTGAGGGGGTGGAGGTGTTGCTATTTCATATGTGGTGCTCATTAGCAAGGTCAAAAAGGTATCACTGATGGGGTCAAAAAGGTGACCCTCTGATGAAGACCTGAAGAAAATACAAGTGAGCTATTCAGCAATATGGGGAAGAGTCCCAGGGAAAGAAAACAGCAAGAATAAAGGTCTTAAGATAGGGACATGCTAAGAAACAGCATAAAGGCCTAAGTGGGTAGAGTAGCCTAGACGAGAAGGGGATGATTGTAGAAGATGAGGAAGGGCCACAGTTGACAACCCTAGCTGCCACTAATTCACCAAAGGAACTTATACAACAAAGATGTTCCACTACCCAGTATGAGAAAGTAAATTCAAAAAGCTTTTCTGACAAGAGCAATTAGAAAAGCTGGACAAAAGTGTAGAAAAAAAGATCTATTCCTGGGCACTAACGAACTGTGGAGTCAAGATCTGGGAGATAATGGAAACCCTGCACCTAAGGCCACATTTCCCCTAGGGGCATCTACCAAATCTATAAGAAGCCACTAAGAACTGGACAGAGTAACTTTTAACAGGCCCTCAGATCTCAGGCGTCTAAAACTGAAGCTCACCCAGCAAAGACCTATTGAACCCCCCACACTGGGGTCTGAGCCTCTACTATGTCATACACTGGAAGTAAATAAAGTAGAAACAGTCTGGATCTCACATGGACTAAAAAGTCCAGCTTCAAATCATCTCAATCCTTGATTGCATTAAAATGATCCAGGACTGCCAGTTCCACTAGCCAGCTCTCAGAAACAAATGTAAATCCTCCAAGATACCATTACTCTAGGTTTTAAATTCTCTACAACTGCTCATTTTACAGTCTCCAGCACTCATAATAACTAGGTACATGAGAAGACAAGATGTTGTGATTAAAAATCAAGAGAAGGAGCAGACAACGTGAACAGACCCAAAAGGGACGCAGATGATTGAGCTTTCAAAAACACACTGTATTAAAAAGAATGATCAGAATGCTTAAAAAAAAAAAAAAAAAAAGACGACAAGAAGAATTTCTGGCAGAAAATCTGCATATAAAAGAGCCAAAATTCTAGAAATGAAAAATACAGTATAAATTAAAAGCTGGCAGACCTATAGGCAGAAATAGACCATCTACCAGAGAGAGGAAGAAAACAAAAAACTACAGTACAGGTATAAAAGATGTGAACAACACAATAAACAAATGTGACCTGACATGTAAAGAACATTCTGACCACCAACTGCAGAATGTACATACTTTTTCAGAGTATGAATCACTTACAAAAAACCATGTACAGGGCCATAAAATAAGATTCCAGAAATATCCAAGGACAGAAACCATACAAAGCATATTCTCAGATCACTCAAGAGGCAATAAAGAGGTAACTCGAAAATCCTCATTTTTCTAGAAATGAAGCAATGCTATCTAAATGGTTCCTGTGTCAAAGAGCTGATAATAAGGAAAAATAAAAAATAGTTTGAGTGAGAATGAAAATACTCATGTCAAAAGAGTGGAATGCACATAAATCTGGGTTTAAAACAAAAAATTTACAGCCTTAATAGCATGCATGATAAAATAAGAGGCCAAAAGAGAGCAATAATGTATTCAGCGATCTAAAAAAGTTAAACAAACAAACAAACCAAAAAACAGCAGCAAATTAAACCCAAAGAAGGTGGTGAGGAAAAACAAAGGATAAGAATACAGATCAATGAACTGGAATATAAGCATATACCAGATGATGATCAACAAAGCCAAAGTTGATTTTTTGGAAAAGACTCATAAAACTGATAAACCTCTAATGACAGTGATCAGGAAAAAAAAGGAAGCATAAAATGCATACAAGCGGACATCACTACAGATATTGCAGACAATTAAAATATAAGATCTTACAAACTATTTCTAAATTTGGATAAAATGGACAAGTTCCTAGAAAAACACAATTTACCAAAATTCTGACATGAAGATGATAGTCCCTTGCCTATTAAGAAAATTAGACCCATAACTGAAAACCTTCCCACAAAGACAACCACATGACCAAAAGGCTTTGCTAATAAATTCTTACGAACATTTAAGAAACATCAATCTTATACAAACTCTCCCAAGGAACAGAAAAAGAGGGGATACTTCCCAACTTACTTTATAAGGCCAGCATAACGTTAGAGCCAAAACTTGACAAAACATTACAACAAAGGAAAGTTGCTGGCCAACCTAACAAATAAAAATTTATATTTTTGTGAACTTCTCACAAAAACCTACACAAGATTGTTTGCAGCAGCTTTACTTGTTTGCCCAAAGCAAACAAGGTATCCTACAACAGGTGCATAGCTCAACAAACTCTGGCTCACCCATACCGCAGAATACTACTCCACAGTAAAAAGGAATTAACTACTGACACACACCACAACTTGGATGGACCACAATGGAATTATGCTGGGGGAGGACGGGGTGGTGAGACTCTCAAAAGATCATATATAGTATAACTCATTTATTTAAAATTCTTGAGGGGTGCCTGGGTGGCTCAGTCGGTTAAGCGTCCAACTTCAGCTCAGGTCATGATCTCGCGGTTCCTGAATTCGAGCCCCATGTCAGGCTCTGTGCAGACAGCTCAGAGCCTGGAGCCTGCTTCAGATTCTGTGTCTCCCTCTCTCTCTCTGCTCCTCCCTCACTTGCACTCTGTCTCTGTCTCTCAAAACCAAATAAATGTTAAAAAAATTTTTTTTGAATAAATAAGTGAATAAATAAAATCCTTGAAATGACAAAATCATAGAGATGGAGAAAAATACATGGTTTGCAGGGCTTGGGAATGGCTGAGAGGAGAGGAGTGGGTAGGTGTGGCTACAAAGGAGCAACACGAGAGAGATCTTGGTGGTGGTGAAATAGTTCTGCAACTTGATTGTGATGCTGGTTACACAAATCAACACATGTGATGAAAATGCCATAAAACAAATACAAGTTGTATCAATATCAGTTTTTTGGTTTTAATAGTGTACTTAGTCACATAAGATGTAACCTGCGAGAAATTGGGTGAAGGGTACATGCAACCTCTCTGTGCTATCTCTGCAACTTTCTGTGAAATCTGTAATTATTTCCAGATAAAAAGTTAAGAAAAAGAAATGAAAAAAAGAAAGAAAGAAAGAAAGAAAGAAAGAAAGAAAGAAAGAAAGAACGAACGAACCACAGCTTTGTCGAAAACAGACACTGGGGACAAGGGCAGAAATAGGAAGACCAGATAGGAGAGACAACTGCAATAATCAGGGTGAGAGATGATGACAGGTTAGGTCAGGAACACAGCAGTGAAGGAGTTAAAGAAATAGCTCAATTCTGGACATACTTTGAGAGTAAAACAGACAGGATTTGCTGATGGTCTGGATCAGAGTCAAAGAAAAAGAGGACTCAAGGGTGAAGGTGTCTGATTTGAGTACATAGAGGGACAGAGTTCCCAACGACTAGGATGGGGATAACTATGTCAAGAGATTAGAAGCAGGGTTAAGGACAGGAATTTTGAGTTTTAGACATCTTAAGTTTGAGGTGTCTCTTAGACTTCCCCATGGAGACACCAAAGAGGACTTCGGATATCTGGGTCTGTGGTCAGGGCTGGTAGTAGAGATATATATATTTCATGACAAGGGACTAGATGAGGTTGCCTAAAGAGGGGGTATAAATGAAGAGACGAAATAGTCTGAGGACTGTACGCTGGGACACTTAAATATTCAGAAACCAGGAAGGTGGGGAAAAACAAACATAACTGAGGAGAGGGCGGTGTGGCTAGAAGAACCAAGAGGAAGTAATGATCTACAAATCAAATGAGAAGTAGTATTTCATGTCAGAAAAAGTATGTGACAATGACAAATGCTGTTGAGGATATAGGGCACCAGGAACTTTTCATACACTGCTGGTCAAAGTGTAAACGGATATATATAACCATTTACTAGATCATATCCTAGCCTACAGTAACTCCTGGATATACACCCCAGGAGGCATGTACAAAAATGCTCACAGCAACATTGCAGGTGGATGCCAACAAATGAAAAGACCTCAAATGTCCTGCAAAAGTAGATGGGTAAATTGTAGTACATTCATAATGGAAACTATGTAGCTATTAGAATCAGCAAACATAGCTATATGCAGCAACATGAACTTATCCCAAACAATGCTGGACAGAAAGAAGTCAATCACAGAATTCAGTTTGTTTCCCTTTCTATGAAGTTATAGGCAATGTCAAATTGTTTATGAAAGCATATACAGGTGGGAAAGCTATACAGAAAATCAAGGAAATGACTATCAAAAAGTCAGGAATGGTTAGTTCATGGGGCAAGGAGGTGATGTGGAGAGATAAATAGGTGTTTTCTGAGAAGCTAACAATATTGTTTCTCGACCAGGGTGGTGACTGTATATAATTTTTTTAATCATTTTTTAAGTGGCATATGTTTTATACCTTTATGTATACATGAAATATCCTAGCAAAATTAATTTGGGAGAAAAAACAGTGCTCATCTGTGTCAACTGTGGCTAAAAATTCAGCTAAGATGAGGACTGAAAACTAACTGCTGAGTATAGTAACATGAAGGTAACAACAGAGACTTTGGTAGAGCGGTGAAGGGAAAGAGCCTGATTAGAATAAGTTTTTTAAAAGTGAAGAAAAGGAGATGGGGCGCTTGGGTGGCTCAGTCAGTTGGGCACCTGACTTCAGCCCAGGTCATGATCTCACGGTCCATGAGTTCGAGCCCCACATCGGGCTCTGTGCTGACAGCTCGGAGCCTGGAGCCTGCCTCTGATTCCGTGTCTCCCTCTCTCTCTGCCCCTCCCGCTCACACTCTGTCTCTGTCTCTCTCAAAAATAAACAAACATTAAAAAAAAAAAAAAAAAAAAAAAAAAAAACTTTTAAAAGTGAAGAAAAGGGGAAAAGAACAGGCCACCCTTTAAAAAGTACCTATAAAGGGGAACAGAAAACAAGACTCTGTTGGAGGGGGCTGCAGAATCAGGGAGTTTGGTTTCATCTTTCAAATGGGAGATATTACAGCAAATTTTTACACTGATAAAAATGATCCAGTAGAACGGGAAGAGTTGATGCTAGTAAGAAAAGAGAGAATTATTGGAATAACGTCCACTTGTAGGCAAAGGGGATCGGATAAAGTAGACAAGCAGAAAGATTGGTCTTAAGAGTCTGGACAGTCTGTCCACAGTCAAGGGAGTTTATCCAAAGTACATGAGTCCTTTGAAGAAACAAAGTCATCAGATGAGAGCGAGGTGTTGGAAGAGGAAGTATGAAATGAGAAAAGGTGTAAAACTGTCATCTAGGACAACTGGAGAACTCTAGAACTTACAGGAGGATTGCCAGATACACAAATGGTCTATTTGCAATAGACCTAAAAGGAAAAAAGTCAAGGTGACTGTATTTTTCCCCCAATGATGTTCAACAGCCTGGTTCCGGCAGAGTTGGATTTCCCCAGTTAGAACTGTGCCAAGAAGAAAGGATCAAGGAAGTGAAGGCATGTGCTAGGGAGTGATCATAATGATGTGCCACTGAATCTAAGCAGAGAAGGGACAGAAGAGAACATCAGGAAGGTGAAGGACTCTGAGAAGGCAACAGAATCAATGCTGAGGCTCAATAACTGGAGCAAGGGTACCAGAGCGATGATAAGAGGAAGTCAGAAAGTAGGATTCTTGAAAATAAGATTATGGAGAGGGTACAGTTATTGAAGACAGGTCTAGGGTATGTCCACAGAATGGATAACTCAGGTAGGGTAGAAGACAAAACATTTGTGGGAGAGGAAATCAAGGAATTAAGAAGTCAGAATTTTGGAAAAAACCGTCTGAGTGCATCGTGAAATCACCAAGAATTACAAGAAAAAAGTGTGAATGCCAATGCCAGGAAGCTAGGTGCTAAAAACATGAAGATATGAGGAAGAAGACCATAAGGGTCTGGAGGCAATGGCCACGGTCCCTTCCTCCTATAGCTAAGGCACAGACAGGTAAGTGACTTGCCAGGCTCATGCAGCTAGTAACTGATAGTGCTTGAGTGGAAACACTTGACAGTCTGGTTCTATTTTAAGCTATAAATTGACAGACCAATAGTTGCCAAACTAATGAGAAAGACCTTTAAAGTTAAAAAAGAAAAAAACCCAACAAAGTCACATAACAGTAGATACACTTTTACTACCTAGTGAAAGACAAAAATACAAAACCAAAAGAGCTGCTATGAATTCAGTAATTCAAACAAAATTTTCCATACTAATCACAAAAATCTCTAAAGATATTTGAAAATTCTATTCAATCCACAGACAGTGCTTAATGTCACATGGCTATGTGAATCCTTTTCAAAAACTCTTTGCTGCTGTGTGAGCACCCACTGGAAGGTGTCTTTCATTGCACAAATACTGAGCACTGGTTGTTTTGTTTTGTTTTTTCTTAATGTTTATTTATTTTGAGAGAGAGAGAGAGAGAGAGAGAGAGAGCGCACACATGAAGGGGGAAGGGGGCAGAGACAGAGAGGCAAGAGAGAGAGTCCCAAGCAGGCTCCACACCGTTAGCTCACAGGGCTTGATCTCCTAAACCATGAGATCACGACCTGAGCTGAAATCAATCAAGAGTCAGATGCTTAACTGACTGAGCCACCCAGGTGACCCTCGAGCACTGGTTTTTAAGTTATACAGTAGGACCTGGAGAACTCCTTACCTCTGAGGGGTTTACAGCATAAGGCAGTGATTCTCAAAGTTTTAGTCTCAGGATCCCCTTATCTAAAAAAAAATTACTGGGCACTCTAAGAGCTTTGTTTTGTGGGTTATACCTATCAATATTTAGCATATTAGAAATTAAAACAACTTTAATACAAGAGTATACAAAAAACATCCCATTAAACATCAGAGAGATGATGCCATCACATGTCACATGCAGTCTCTGCAAAACTGCACACTATGGGACAAAGAATGGAAAAGACCAAAAAAAAAAGAAAAAAGAAAAAAAGAAAAAAAGCCTTGGTGCTATTATGAAACAGTTTTGGTTTTGTGGACTCCCTGAAAAGTCGTTTAACCCCTGGAATTCTGCTGTCTAAATAAACAGACTGGGCCATTACACTACTTTTGTCCTATAAAAATTATTAGAGTAATATCCATTGTGGGAGATGGGCTGGGTCCCAAGTGAAGAACAACTAGTGGCCAGCATCCTACTTTCTAGTATAATAGGAGATGGGGGATGGGGAGGGAACATCTATTGGGGCACCATGAGGTGACAAGTGATTCACATTTGAGTATCTGCTATATAATCCAGGCACTGAGTTGGGCATTTTAATCTGACATCAGACAATAAAGTGGAGGTAATAACACTACAGAGAGAGAGAGATGAACCCATTGCTCAAGGCTGAAAGCTAGTAAATTAGTGGAGGTTTTAGCTGGAACCCAGGCCATATTAGGTTCAAAACTCTGAGTTCAGACACATTAGGTCAAACGGAATAGTGTACTGAATTTTTCAGTATACTTTTTTCTCCTCCTCTATATCTTTCTCTTTCTTAGTTACACAACACTTCCAAGCATGACAAAGATCGAACTGGTCAGTGACAGTGGTAACAATTGCCTCCTAGCTTACGGCTTTTCTTCTTCGACCAGGGGTTCTCAAAGTGTGGTCCCTAAATCTATGCAGTAAAGTGGCTTGGAATTTGGTCAACATAGCTAAGTGAGTTTGTCACTAGTAAGAATAAATGATAGCAAGCTAAGTCACTGATGGGACAAAAGAAAAGAAAGTCAGGAAGAAAAGCAATACATGACTTGCATTAACAATAACACTCCCTTAGATCTAACAAGCGATGCATCCCATGAACATCACCACTGCCCACGTCCAACCCCAGTAAAACACTCACCTTCTTTATCAGTAACTGACCAGGAATATTTCTGAAAAGGTTTACTAGATGGAAGGGGGTCCATCTCCAGCACTTTATAAATCTGGCCAAAGGCTGATAGTCTGAGTGCATGCTAAAGAACAAAAGATTATGTTTATTCACATTTTAATGGCCATTCATAAAGCCCTTATGACATTTAAAGACATTCATTAAATGCTATCCTTATGATGGCAAAAGACCCTAGTAACAGACAAGAAATAAGTGTTTAAATAGAACACTTCAGAAAATAAAGTTATGGTATCTCTCTAATAGATCACTGTGACATGCCCCATCTTCTACCTGTGCACTGTGGGTAATATCTTCCTTTTGCTGGATGGTCATATAGCTCAAAGCATCTGTTGGGTCTCGCTCACAAGGATCATGAAGACCAGGACCACCTTTGGCAAGGGCAAAAGAAAGACACAAGAACCATTTAGAACTGAGTTTAGAATTCCATGAACTAACACAAAAGAGAGAAAAGAATGGAAAGAAAAAAAATAGCTGAGGAACTAGGTTAAAAATCTGCTCAATTAAATGGAATAAAAAGGACACTCTCATTTTCAATATGTTAACACTCAAATGTCCTTATTTTACTGGAAGTCACTTGCATCTAACGACAAAATTGGGTCTTACTCTGAGAATTTAGAAACAGCATGATGAACCATCCCAGATCTTTAAAGGGATTACATACATAAAATAAGACCAAATTTAATTTTTCCAAATTAAAAACCTGACTGCAAACAGAACGAACTTCATACATTTTAACCAAACATCTACATTTGAAATTCAGCACTCTAGGTAAAGCAAATTCATAGCAGACACAATATCTTATTAGTACCTTTTATGTTAGTACATATAAAACAAAAATTACAGTTATTGAAAGAGAGTTTTATATCATGTTCCCAACATTCAAACATTCTAGTTGCTAACATTCCAAGCAAAATAACACCTACGCATCATTTTCCTGTGCAGAGGACAAATATAGCACATATTTAGAAAAATAAACTAAAATGAAATTTTTCTGATTCTTCTGCCTCCAGAGTTTGAAACCCTTACCAGGAAGTAGTATTCCAGATGCCAAACACTCCATTACTCGTCTCAAGGCCTCCCCAGCGCCCAAAGGTCTATTACAAGTACCTATAGACTTTTCACATATAAGCTCTAGTGGCTAGAAGATATTAAATTACAAATTAGTACATGCACCAAGTGTTAAAAGGATTCCAGTTAAATGTGAGCTGACATTTCTATCTACAATGGAGGCCAAAAAAGTGAAAGTCAACTTAATATTTAGGGCCCAATTAACTCTTCCTGCTTGATTTATCAACTTTTACCCCACCAGAGTTTTTAAATTAATCATTTTTGAGATAACATAGAAGACATTTTGTTACAAAAACTTCATTTTGGGCTACCCTGAAAGGATCACTTAAGAAACTGTGGTCATCTAGTTGATTTAACAAGCTTTATGTATCAGTTAGTAATAGCTAATAACTAATCAATGTTTAAACCCAGCCCACTTATCTCCTACTTAACCTAGGAAGCCATCAAACCACAATAAGACTTCACACAGCCTACCCCAAGTACTACAATTAGAATAAACAAAGGACCAAATCTCCACAGTTAATAAACTAAAAACGCATGTGCTATGTCAGAGTAATAATTGCTTGATTAATCTAAAATGATCCATTAGAGCTTTATTTGTTTTATAATGTTCTTCACTGTGGTATTTATTAGGTCAAGCATAATAATTTCTAAATGAAATAAGTTTTTGCACAATACATTATAAACCATGCCTATAGTTGTAATAACTGTACTGTTTGCCTGACTTTACTTACTAAAACAACCATATTTTTAAATGTCTATACTCAAAGAGAAAGAGGGTAAGGGAGCCATATACAAGACATATCAGGTAATTTTTATTTTAAATGGAAGTAGCCCTGAAAGAGAAATGTGTCAGTCAAGGAGGCTTTCAGGGGCACTAGGTGAACAGTAATCAACCATCAGTACAGAGTAAAGTGCAAGAAGTCTCTTCTAACAGGCATAGAACGTTCTTGTCAGAAAAAATATCTCAGGCTCTGTAACATGAATATGATGAGGTAGGAGGAGACAGGCTATATGTGTAAAAAAGTATCTGAAAAGATGTACAATTTTTTTCTAGAACAAAAACAGGTAAGGCGCATCTAACTCAGACTGCAGCCATTTTACAGTAACGTGTAATTTCTACAGGATTTCATCTGACTATAGCTACAGAATTTGGTTTTAACCATAAGTACTTACCCATCCTTTTAATGGTGCCCATGTGGGAACTCTGTTGCACAAATCACGCAGAATGCGGAGGACAATTACACATGATTTTAATCCGTTTGCCCTTGCCTAAAACAAACAAAATGATTCCAATATCCCTGTTGAAATCCAATCTTTATTTTAAGCACATGGGACATGGATAGGTTTTTTAAAGTGAATACTAATTATCCAGTCATTCATCAGTTGTCAAGCAAACCAAAAAATCAAGTTATTAAAAGTAGTAAAATTGTAGTGTAGAAAGGCAGATTTTAAAGAAGAGGAAGCATATTATTAAAATAGCTTTTATAGCCTCCTGGTAATCCCATTCTGGGCAACCATCTATCTTAACTTTCAGCTTTTCTCATCCCTGTTTGTATTTTATAAGCCATCATCTGAAATTCAGAGTACTAAGCCAAAAAAGATTATGTGATAATTAAACATCATTAACTGTAATAGAAGTTGTACTCTGCATTTTACCTAAATTAACTCATTTACTCCTAAAATAACCCTATGAGGTAGAAAGCGCCCCCATTTTATACATTATGTGCACAGAAACCATTAAGTGGCAGGTGTTCCAAATGAAACCTGCACAAGGCTACAATAACAATAAGATAATAACAAAGAGCCAACCTGAAACCATTTGGCATGTCGAAGAGACGCCAAGGCGTCCAGGCATTTCTGCCTGTCCAGTAAGTCCGGAGGATCTTTCATCGCAACCTTTTCTAATAGGAAAACGGGATAAAGAGAGACAGATACAATTTGACCAAGGGGTTCCTGTCAAATTACCAAAAAATAAAAATAAAAAGAAGAGCAGCATCTGAATGAACTAATAAGACTCCCAGAAGATTTCACGATTTGGTTTTGTTGCTTTCTTCTTAAATTACGTGCACGATGATTACATAAGTAAACAGTCATCAGAGCCATTCTGTGCACAAGTACAACAGGAGCACAAGAGCATTCATCCAGTAAACAAATACATGACCACTGCTACATACAATCTGGGATCTTATTAAGCGTATGTATAACATTACAGGGACACAAAATAGGTACATAGCACTTTTGCCTTTGGTGGGGTGCAAAGAGCACAAATCTGGGACCAGGAGCAATAACAACTTTCCTTTACAGAAGAATTGCTGATGAGTTCTTGAGGAAAACTGGGACTCTCTCATGTAATCAATTTGAAATTTACCAAGAATACACTGAGTATAATTTTTTTTAACAACTAAATAAACTCATCCAACACGAAAACCCTTCACAGAAACTCTGCTCCACTGATAAGAACTCTTCAAGCATCACCTTAACTTCTCTCATTACTTTCTTTTCTAAAACAAAATTATTAAAACTATAATAATGGAATACACTGGAATATTTCAGGTTTTATATACCCTTTTTTTAAGGGCAGCAAAGAATTGTATCTAATTACAGTTATCTGACTTGCCTTAACATTTTAAAGTTGGATTAGATGGCCCAGAGCAGCAGAAGTAAGAATTCAAACATGTGATTAATGATAAATATCCATATCTGAAAGGATGTCACAATTCTAAATCCAAATTTGGATCATTAAATATATATTTCCTCTAAGCCACTAGGAAGTGAGTTTTTAAACGATATTTGCTGCAATATTTATAATGCCTACAACATACAAATATTTCCTGAGGAATCATTCTTTGTCTAATCCAATGCAATCAGATGCACCGTTCTCTTGTAAGAACTCTCGCAGATGTAGGAGAGTCCACCCAGTGCTTTTTCCTAGAATAATCATAACAGTCACAGAGGCAGTATGTTTGTATAGGCCAAATGATACATTATAAATATTTTTAAATGCAACACAAGATCACTGATACTTTTTGGATTCCTTAGTTATTATAAGATTCTATTAAGGCACTGTACAATATATTCTGACAGACTGCCATTAACTAAAACCAAAAGCATGATGCCCAACAGAAAACAAATCTATGAAAGAATGAACTGTGGCTCTATCAGCTGCAACACTCGAAAGGCTAAAGTGCTACACACTTATTTTCTGACCAGGTGAGCTCTACAGCAGATATTTGCATTGTTTCACATTAACCTCTGCCAACAAAGCCACAACACAGGCTCTCATTCATTGCCCCATTTTACTCACAGAATGGGAAGCCTCAAAAAAAAAAAAACAAAAACAAAAACAAAAAACCTATTAATGTAATTTATAAACACAGATATATTATGAATATGCAGCCATATACTATGGGTGTTCACTTCACCAATGATCTAGTTCCTGATTTGCTTAATTCTTTTTAATAACATGAAACATACAATGAACTCATTTTAATGTTTTTAAGTCAAAATGCTTAACTGTAGTCAATACAAGCATCTGTGTAAAGCTCATGTACCAGATAAAACAAACTACTGTAAATGAATGATTAGACTCTCTTAAAAGTTAGACATGACAAAGGTTGACTGACTGCTAAATCATGTAATCTCAAGAAAAGGCATGAACAGTACTTTTATTTTTTTAAGACTTCAATCTTCAAATTAAAAGTGATGCAAGCTAAGTTTTATTCAATCATCTTTGTAGGAGTGTTTGGAAGGTGCGGGGCGGGGTGGGGGGGGGGAGGGAGGGCTGCAGCGGGCAATGTAAGACAGGAGTGAGTCAGAGGAAGTTTGCATAGGAAAACACAAGGCAAACAAAAGCTCTTTTTGACCTTTCTGGAACTTTCATCCAGTGGTTGCAGCTTATAAGTAACATCTTATGCTCACTGCAACACATATATTTTAAAAGGGGAACAATGGCAAAAATATTTAGATAAATTCATCCCCAAGGTCAGATTATAATCACAAACTCTTATAAAAAAATAACAGACATCATCTTGCTACAGACAGTCAACATTTGGAGGCAGTAGATTCTGCTAAAAAGAGATGAAAGGCACAGGCAGTGAACAGAAGGCTTGCACTGGACTCCCTTCACATCACCACCAGAATGACCATGTTTCTTCATGCTCTCATAGTCAAAAAGTCCGAAGATCCAGAATGTTTCAATATTCATGAGGTAGGAAACAGGAGAGGAGATGTAATAACTCATCTCATTTTGTCTTCTTCAAAGCTTATTTTAAAACAGTATAAATTCATATGGCACTGTAGTGCTACTTATAAGCCCCGCTTGCCTATTTGCTTTCTAGAAAGATAATATAGTTTTATATTTTTTTATTCATTAAGAAAAATAACTATCACAGACTTGCTGCGGGAAAAACAATGCTACTTCTCGTAGCAGAACCTGAAGCTTAACATTTCTGTATGAACTTTAACACTGGTGTTTCAATTTTGTGAAGAAAAACTTTTCTGATAAAAAGACATTTGGAGTCTTTAAATTACAAACAATGGTATGGTGAGCCATTTCATTTTCCTACAGTGACCAGTAGAACAGATGAGAAACAGCAGATGGGATGGGCTTGGCGAGTGACAAAAATGCCGAAAGCAAAGGCAAACAGCTTTTCCAGCAAACTGGCAGAGGGCATGAAGGTACATAAAACATTCTGAACAATGGAAGCACTGGAAGACAAGTCTACTATGCCTAACTTTGCTTATTTGGTTAGAGGTTAGATCAGTGACCAGAAACACACCACACTGCAGGAAATGTTGGTCAGTTTCTCTCAATCCCTTTCCATGCAAGCAAACCCTCTGTCTCTTAACAAAACACTAGCCTGTTTTGGGGTGGGGTGGGGAAAAGCCAGAACAGGACTGTGTTAAATGAAAGTTACAGGTGTGGAACCTGGGCTCTTCTAAGGTAAAATAATTGTGCTGGATTATCATAAAGGCCTCCTTGACAATCTGGATGTAGCTGGGCTACTGAGTTCACGCCGACAGAATTTTCTAGTTAGCCTGAAGATATCCTGGCAGCCCCCTCTCTCAATTCTTGAGGCTTTGTGAGAGCAGATATTAGGCACCAAACCATTGTCCGTGCAAAACATCTGGCCACAATAATGCAGACAGTCAAATGAGGCACTAAGGTAGAACAGAGAGAGCACTGTTCTCCTAATTTATGGCAGAAGTATCACTCGGTAACTTTTCTTCAATGCCTCAGTAGGCAGCCGGCCACTAGAAAGATAATGGCTAAAGATCTGCCCTGGATAGTGTGGGGTCTAGCAGCTGTGGAAGGCAGGAAAATAAAGCCTACTGCATCATTATAATCCCAGTTGTGATCTCTGGACTGTGAGAATCTACTGCTTTCCACTTAGCAGGGCTCATGCTAGTGAGATGTGTCAGAAGTTATGTGAAAGGGACTCTTGGGCAACTTCTCTGTGAACCCCTAAATATTGAGTACAGCGGTTCACCTTAGCCTTAGCCACAAGAGTCGCTGTAGGCTCCCTATCCACCTGGTTTCACACTGCATTGTAAATATAATAAATAGCTGATTGACTACCCTCACAGCAAATATACTTCTTAAAATCACAAGCACTAAAAGAAGCTGAGGCTGTATAAGGCTGAGCATAACTAAATCAGCTAAGAGGCTCCTACACTCATTCTGAAGAGTAATGTGAGCAGAGGGTACACTGGACTCCAAGTGGGAGGAGCTGGGAGAAATGGGAGACGTTCTTCATTTATCAAACACGGCAATTATTTACCTCATAGGGCTGCTGTGAAGGTTAAATTATACATGAGAAAGGCTTCTAACGCAGGAAGTTATAAAATACTTTAACACAGCTAAATCTTCAATATATACTGCTTGAATATCAAGATGCCCATTGTTAATGCTTCTTACACACCAGACAGTCCTATTTAATCCGGCAATGTGCTCACTATAAAAATTCATTTAACAGATTTGGGTGGCCACCTACTATGTATTAGGTACCACTGCAGGCACTAGGGATAAAGGACACGGGTAAGGAAAAACATACCTACCCTTGACGAGTCATAACCTTTATAACAAATCAGCTCATGATTAGCACTGATTAGCACTGCAGCAAATACAGAATACCGATTCTAATACTACACTTCAGTGGATGGTTAAGAGTTTACCTGTGTTTGGGTTCAGTTCCTCAGAGCTATCAAGTACATGCCATTCTCACTGTGAACTCGAGGCAGTTTGAGTGAGTGAGTTTGCACTGGGAATCTTTTTAGGAAGCTAAGTGTAACTACCACTATTTATTGAGCAAATACTTTGTGCTGGGTATTGTATAGCTCACATTACATAAATTCTCTCATTTGACCTCAAACTACTTTCTCAAGTATTTATTAGCCGCAATTTAAAATGAAGAAACCTGTCCGAGATCACACAGCAAGAATACCTAATGGAGTTAATGGGCGCCTGGGTGGCTCAGTCTGTTAAGTGTCTGACTCTTGATTTTGGCTCAGGGCATGATCTCACAGTTTGTGGGTTCAAGCCCTATGTCAGGCTTTGCACTGACAGCACACGGAGCCTGCTTGGGATTCTCTGTCTGCTTCTCCCCAATTGCACGTGTGCTTTCTCTCTCTCTCTCAAAATAAATAAGTAAACTTAATAAAAATATATTTTCTTAATTTTTTTCATGTTTGTTTATTTTTGAGAGACAGAGCATGAGTGGGGGAGGGGCACAGAGAGAAAGAGGCACAGAATCTGAAGCAGGCTCCAGCCTCCGAGCTGTCAGTACAGAGCCCATCATGGGGCTTGAACCCACAACCCATGACATCATGACCTGAGCCAAAGTCTGACACCCAACCGACTTGAGCCACCCAGGCGCCCTTACACTTAATTAAAAAAAAAAAAAAAAGTACCTAATGGAGTTAAGAATTGAACACCTGACTGCCAGGCACAAAGGTCTGTGCTTTTTCTCCAATGCCTTCTTTAGCAGGAAGAACATGGTAATGGGGAATGGTTATTCTACAGGGCCTTCAAGTAAAGGGTCAGAGTATGGCAAGAAGACTGACAGCACAGGAGGAATCTTACCTGTGAAACAGTAAACAATACCAAAAAGATTCACTCCGCAGTCTGGCCACTGAAAACGTAAACAGTGATCTGAGTGAATAGTTAGACCCACTTCTGCAGAGACAACCCTGAGGAGCTAGGTGTGATGTTTTCACCTGCCCCAGTCCTCTGCTTCTCCCTGCTTGCAACCATGCTTTTTTCCTTTAAGATTTTACCCAAATATGTAGCAAGTGAAGAGAGGGAAGAGAATGATGTGAGTGTATATGTATTGTGAATAGTTGGTTTGTTTTGTGGGGAGGGGAGATGTTGAGATTCTATAGGAAAATGTCTCCTCAAATAAAGTTACATCACATATTGTTTTAAACTTTGAGAAAAAAACTGAGTGGACATTTTGAAAAGGGGTGTATCTCTCAGTCTTAGAAATTTCTGGAACCCAAATGAATCCTGTACCTTTACCCCATGCAGCTGAAAAGAACTGCATCAAGGCAGGAGGAGTTGTCTGGTGTGAGGAAACAAGTCCTATAGAATCGTACAGCCCAGGTCTCAAATGCTCAGTTCATGCTGGACCCTCAAAGTTGCTCAGGAATACCCGAAACTGCAGCGCAGATCAAAATGAATCTTGAAAAAGCCCAGGTTAGACAAAATGTGCAAATTATAAGAGATAACAGTGAGTCAACATAGCTGGGAGGTTAAGGACAATATTTGCAAAGCAAATCTTTCTTCCATTCAAAACGAGAGGAAGTAATGTGTTTTACACATTACATCCAGGCAGATTCTTTCACCTTATCTGATCCCACACAATAACGTTAACATCAACTGATGAGATTCAGCTCATAAGGGTCTTGGGATCCCTTAGTAACCCGAACACCCTGAACAGAGACTATGACTCTCCCACTTTACTACAAACTCCATTCTACAATAACTAGTCTTCTAGTAAGGGTTGTGTACACTAAGAATTTGTTTCCAGCTTCTCTGTGTACAGAAATTAAAGTTATAAAGGTAACAGACTAAGCTTAAGGGTATCACAGAAAACTATGACATAATCTCACTTAAGTACACAAAACCACGAGGAAAAAAAGAAAGCCTTATGTTCTCTTAACATTTTCAACGAACTAACAAAAGAGATACCTACAGCTACAAGCAGATGTATAATTAATCTAGTCTTTGGCGATTTCAGTCTTTTTCTCACCTCTCTATACTATCTCTATTGTTAATAATACCTATAATTATAACTATTCTTAGAAGTGGTTGGCTTTACACTAGAGGGTCAAGTAGAACACAGCTTACCAGAAATAACAGAATTATCTTGACACTTCAGAAATCATTTTATAGTTCTACAGTTAATGGTGAACTGTAAAGCTGTTAAAGAAATTAAGCTGCTTAAGATTGGTTCTTCAGAGGTATTACAGATACTATATACAGCAAAAAAAAAAAAAAAGAAAGAAAGAAAGAAAGAAAGAACTGGCATAAACCCAATTACAGATTGGATGCACTTTAATTTCGAAATATGACTCATTATGTGTCTAGTTTATATTTGTGGGGTATGGTACAGCTGATTTTAGTTACCCCAAAAAACTTTTTTAAAAAAGAGTCTATCACTTTTACTTTAAGAGATCCTATGAGTCATGTCTGCCTAAACTCTAAATTCTAACATCACTAATGTGTCTTTTACTACACCTTTATTACCATCAACTTGACATAAATAAGGAAACTGACCAATATTTCTTACTGCACTGGTATTTCAGGGAGGGGACCTGCTGAATGTCTAGTGATGAAGAAACAGCAACAGCGAGTCCCCACTGGCCCAGAAAGGCCACACTGCCTCTAAACTGTCATGACAGAGAGGGGCCAGTTGGTCAAAGGTCTGACATAGGACAAATATCACATGGCAAGTGTTCCTAGGGATAGGACTCAGAGGCAGAAACAAGCTAACTTGACAGGATAAAAACATCAGAAAAAGAAGCCCATTATTCCTTCTCAAAACTGAATAGACTTCTCACTCTACTTTTATGAGGACGACACTGCCATCCATACAAGAATGCTTTTTAACTTCAGAAGAAAATTAATTTAAGGCATAATTCCCACATATGTCATATATAGAATGCTAACAGGATGACAAACTTCCTAGAAAAAAATGTACTAAAGATTAATTTTTAGAAAACAATGTCCCAATTTATATCTCTTACATTATAAAACATATTTACACATGGACAATTAGGTAAAGCATAAATCTTACAGGATTATAATAGTTACTGGAAGTCAAAAGCAATGTGCAAATGAGTCATTTGAAACAAGTGAGTAAATTCGAAAGCAATATTTTTCTGGACATTTAATCTTAAAATCAAACTACAAATCCTAATAGCCAAACCACATAGAATAGATTGGCTGATACCAATCACAATGCAATAGTAGACAAAGTGAAACAAAATACTAAAGTAGTATAAAAACAAAAGCAGAGTTAAGACCAACATGATAATCAACAGATTTTTTTGAATTAACGTATATCTCAAATGTATACATTTTTGCAAAATATGGCGATTATGCAGAAATAAAGCTTTTTAAAATACTAGGAGAGGTATAAAACAAATGAAGATAGTTACTTCTATGTCCATAAAGCACACTTAACATAGCATTCAAGAGAGGTCTTACATGAACAAAACAAATATATATACATGTGTACCTCCATCCTTCTTCTCCAATTCGTCCCTAATTAGCGGGGAAGTAAGTATCACCTTCAAAGTTAGCGTGGGCTCTTTTGTATTCCGAATTATAATAGAAGCCTCATCTACACATTGTTCCACTTCATATTTCTCTTCTGTGAGTTTCTGAAAGTCACCAAGATTTCAAAAACACCCAATTAGATTAAGATCTCAAAAAATGAATGACTCTTAGTTTTCAAATGTTATTAACTATCAGTATTACTGTGCTGGAGTAAAGTCTTTAATAGCTCTTTAGTTTAGGAAGAACATTTCTCTCTCCTCCCAACTTACCAACAAATCTTCTTTCTCCACCCCTCAAAAAGCAATCACAATGTCAACCATCTTTGCAATTATTAAACAATCTTTAAAACCATTCTTTCTAATATTTGAAAGTAAAATACCAACAGCATCATTATGTGATAACAGGTATACTGTTATTCTTGAAATTCTTACAGAGAACAACTGTACAATAATAAATTGCTGAGAATCCTCTCTAAGCCACATCCCTTTTTGACAGGACCATCTCAAAAGAACTCCTACTTGCTAAGGACATACAAATATAAAATTAATTGACTTTTATATAAGATTACATAGATTTTTAAAGAGAACTAAGTAAGAAAGAATGAAAAAGGATCTCTACATTGGCACTTACCAGGGAAAAAATCAGTATAAACAAGTAACTTCTTTTCCCAAAGAACAGGTAGGTCTCAGAGATCACTCCAGTGAGACCTATCATTATGGGACACGTTACCTGACATCCATAGGAAAACACACTGCTTCATCTAACATATAATTACATACATGTAATTCAAGGGCCTCCCGCAAAATAACATTTAGAATCACATATTAAATTACACTTAACATTATACATTAAACATATAGTTTAATAATTTATACAAGGTCTTTCTTGGTGGTGAAATTTATATCTATTACCTGACATAAATAGCTGAACGGAAACACTACTAGGTTTCTCCTCATTAGTGTGCACTAAAAGAACTCAAACCCATTTTCATAAAAATAGCATTCTGCCATTAAACATTTATATCAAAAAAGATAGCAAATAGAAAATTCACTATCCTAATTTTGAATAGAGGAAACCAAGGAAGGGAAAGACCACACAGTAACTGGAAAAACCAGAACTAGATTGTAGAGAAAAAGCAGAAAACTGCTCACATTGCCACTATAATAATAATGATGTGGAGCAGAGAATTAGTCAAACTAACTTTCACCTATGCATGCAGATCACCACAGTATAAGTTTTCGGTTCAAGGAAGTTCTAAAATCGACCTAGAAAAGAGTATATAGGAAAGAGGTATGGTACAACTTTAATTAATTAAGGTAGTTAGATTACTGAAAGTTTTCCTATGGTAAGTGCTAAGGAAAAAGATTTTTCAATTCATAAGAAAATAAGATAATTATATCAGAAACTGATTTTCCAAACAAACACCAAGAAAACAATAGGGAGGTAGAGAGTAAAGGCAGAAATCACACTTAAAATGATTTTCTGAAATATTAACCCTAATAGTAATAATATGTGTGTGTTTGTGTGTATGTATATTGGCAAATATGTGTACATGTATACAGTTTAATCTGAGATGGGGGTACAATTAATTATGTCCCCATTTCACTTGGATACCTTTACCCAAATACCTATAGTAATGGATCTAACCATCACACAAAGCAGTTGGTTTCAAGGGCTGGATAATACTATTGGCTATGTTAAAGCGAAATACCTCTCTCATGATGTCTACCACTGGTCTTAAGAGTTCAGGCCTCTTTTACCTTCTCTAAGAAGCCCTTCAAAGATCAAAAGGTATCTGTCTTTTTTCTTTTTTGTCTTCTCTAGCCTAAAAAGCCCCGGTCTCTTCAAATTTAAAATGGTTTACAGAGACTGCACTCTCTCCTGGGTCATTCCCTTGAACACTTACTTGAGAGCTCAACAAAAACATGTTAAAACTGTGGTGCCCAAAAATAAAGACCCTCGCCGAGGAGAGAAAAAATGCAGAGTTTACACAATTGTGATCTGCACAGAGAAAGCTCTATTACTGCAGACTAAAATTTGACCCAATCTCTCATATCAATACTGGAGACATGTGATAGATTTTCAGAATAAGAACTTTGGTTTGTTATAGTCCTGGTTCCTAACCCCTTTTCCACCCTGGCACAGCTGAGGAACAGGACCACTCTCGCAAGAAACAGGACTCACTGCAGGAGCAGAAGTGGAGGTGGGATGGTTGAAAGCCTCCATGTCCCACCCTGGGACTACTATTTTTACCCGAGATTTGATTTAAGAGTAACAGTGTTCACCATAATAAAAGCAGGAATACAGATTAAATTTTAAAACATAAAATACAGAAATGAGGAATTTTATTAACATGCTAGTAATAAAAAGTATAATTAGCCAGAAATTCGTTATTGAGCTGTTTCTTCAAAGCCCTACTGTATTCCACATTGCTCACCACTCTCCCTTCCCAAATGATAACAAACGGACTCAAAATAATTTTTTATAATAAATTTAACCCTTTGAAAGACCAAGAACATTTCTTCATGAGAAATGAAAATGGAAAAGCCAAATATATGCTCAGTAACCTAGAAAATCTTAAGATCTAAGGCAAAATGAAACAATAGTGCTCCAAAAATTAATATAGGTAAATGTGTCGATAAGTAACACAAATTTGAGTGCCAAGAACAGTAGATAAAAAAGTCAGGAAGGTGGTTTTGAAGATCAACTGGTAAATATGAAAGAAAATTATCCAGTAACAAAGCAAGTAAAAACAAATTTAGAATTCATATTACTTGGGGGAAAAAAAAGAGCCTGCTTACAAAAGAAACCGACTAAAGAAAAGAGAGCATTCAACTCAAAGGACTTTGGGGGACCTTGTGGGCTGTTATCTATTTATGTGACATGAATATAAGGACTACCAATATGAAATCATCAAAAAGCTACAATCTAATTATACCACTGACGACACATCTATAACTGAAAGGTGATCACGGTTTCTCAAACAGTGATGCAGCTGGCCTTGGAGCAGACTGGCAGAGCAGGTCCTAGGGTGGCCACAGCCCCAGACCAACCTGTTGTCTTCAGCCCTGAGGAGCCTTCTGACTTCACAACAGCATTCGCCAAAAAGGCATGCCAACATCAAAATTTTCTAAAAGCATCCAACTGGAAAAAGGTTTGGAACAAGGAATTAACAGGGACTTTTCCATTAACAGAATGAATGAATGGGTGACTATTAAATTAACTGAGTTTTCAATTTGAAAAGTTATCACCTACAAAAGTCTCTAGTTGTCTAGGCTCTTTTTGATCTTTTCTGCATTATACCACCCCTTCCAAGAGGTTTACAATGCTGAGAGACCTAGTCTGAAAAACATGAAGCCTCTGAGCAAGGCACACCTGAAAATTGAAGGGCCATCTTAATCCGATAAATATATCCTGAGTGCTAACCAGCAGAAGTTTGTTTTAAATGTGATGGATGAGTCACTGACCCAGAGTAGCAGCATTCCTTTCGTCTGTACCCTACCCTTTACTATTACCAATTTCTTATCATTGATTTCATCAAGGTCACTGTTTTCACCTTTTTACAAATTCTCCTAGAGGTGCAATTAAACTGTACTCACCTGAATCTGAATAGGAAGATTATCTTTGACTGTATTTAACAGGGTCTCTGTGGGTTTGTCTTTGCACATTAAAACCAGCTCCAAGTCCATATCATCTTTAATCAGCAAGCCTTTTGCAACCAGGCCAATCCTCATTACACCACACAATGTCCGACCACCTTGATCCCTAAAAATAAAAGTCTAAATGATTACTTTTACAACCTATTTCTCAAACTATCACTTAATCATCACTTGGCTTCCTGGATATTCATATGATCAAAAATTAAGTCTCGGAATTAAGACTAATAAAGTATCTATCTTCCCTAAGGAATCAATAGGGAGCATATTTCATACTACAGATCTTTTAATTCTTTATTATATCTATAGTGCTTATTAGCAAAGTCCCTAAATAACATTTTTTAAATTATTTTTAAACTTCCTCCTTTTATCTTTTTATTAGTAATTAAAGAATTTGTGAAACCTGAACACCAAAGTATAATGAAAAAGAGCATCAGGGTGGAAATTTAAAAGACCTGAACTCTACTCTTAGAGCAGAGTAGAGCCTGCTGGCTCAGTATCCATAACTGCAAAACAGCTATCAGCTACATGAGCCGTCTAGCTGTATCATTCTAGGAATCCACAAAAGATTATGGGGAAAGCAGAATAATGCAATGAAACTAAAAAGCTGAGGAATGAAGGAAGAAACCGAAGATATTCTGCCAGTATATGCATTCCAAATCCGGCTGTGGCTAAAAGAACAAACATTCAAAGAACATAGTCATGAACTGGTGCATCAAAATAATATGAACATCTATCCTTAATTTTAATACTAAAAATCTCTTACTGGTTCATTTCCCATATCGCAAAAATGTAACTAATGTTAGCAGTCATTCAACAAGTAAGCCTTTGAGAACAGAAAACATACTAAAGGAAATCCAATCTCCCCTGCTTCTGAGGCTTACACTCTAGTTAAGTACAAAAAGTAACCTGCTTAAAAGGGACAAACTGTGTGTCACAAACTCTGATTTAAACTTCACAACAAATTTGCATCTAAAAGACAAGGAATGTGGGGCGCCTGGGTGGTGCAGTCGGTTAAGCGTCCGACTTCAGCCAGGTCATGATCTCGCGGTCCGTGAGTTCGAGCCCCGCGTCGGGCTCTGGGCTGATGGCTCGGAGCCTGGAGCCTGTTTCCGATTCTGTGTCTCCCTCTCTCTCTGCCCCTCCCCCGTTCATGCTCTGTCTCTCTCTGTCCCAAAAATAAATAAAAAAAAAAAGTTGAAAAAAAAAATAAAAAAATAAATAAAATAAAAGACAAGGAATGTGAATCTCAGAAAAGCTGACTAACTGTTCAAGTTCAGAGAGATGGTAAAACACAAAGCCTGGGTTCAAACTTAGGTTGGTGTAATCACAACACTCGGATTCTTTACATTGTTACAGTTGCTTCCCAAGTTCAGAGAAAGAAGAGGTCAAAATTAGAGAGGTCAAGCAAGGCAATCTGAAAGTCTGACTTCAGCAGTCTTGATACGGTTAAAGAGAGAAAAGGTCATTCTGGCTAGGGCAGAGAATCAGCAGAGTGGAGAGTGGAGAGTGGAGAGTGGAGAGTGGAGAGTGGAGAGTGGAGAGTGGAGAGTGGAGAGTGGAGAGTGGAGAGTGGAGAGTGGAGAGTGGAGAGTGGAGAAGGGAGAAGGGAGAAGGGAGAAGGGAGAAGGGAGAAGGGAGAAGGGAGAAGGGAGAAGGGAGAAGGGAGAAGGGAGAAGGGAGAAGGGAGAAGGGAGAAGGGAGAAGGGAGAAGGGAGAGAAACAAATTGTGGCAGTAGAAACAAGACAGGAATTAATCCATCCTGGTTAAGTGGCTGGCACACCTTAGAGATTCAATAAACATTAAATCAATAAAAAAAACTATAAGGGTAGTACGAATACAGAAAGAAAAAGGGTTTTAAAGCAAGTGATCCAAATAGGAAATTATCTGATATTAAGAAGAGAGCCTTTCATTCTTTCTTCTTCTGTATCCCTGTCCTCTCATCTTCTCATTCTCCCCAAACTAGTAATAGTGATGAATTCTCCCTCCACAATCACCCTCAAACAAATGCCTTCAAACTAGCTTCTTTCCAGGCTCGAAGTGCCTCTCACCTAGACTACCTCAATAACCACCTCTTCATTGGCCTTAACGACTAACTTCTGCCACCTCCAATCTACTATATACAGTACACCACTACCAGAATAATCTTCCAACAGCACTGCATGGATGGCACTTTGCCTATTTCTTTCCAGGTGTCCCACTGAACACTTAAGTAAACATTTAGCATCCTGGGAGGCAACTGAGAAGACAACATGACTTCCTGGTCCAGATTCTGGCTCTGCCACTCACCATGGTGACACTAGGT
Source organism: Panthera leo (assembly GCF_018350215.1). NCBI lineage: Eukaryota > Metazoa > Chordata > Mammalia > Carnivora > Felidae > Panthera > Panthera leo. The sequence goes on from NC_056691.1 coordinate 82,107,291, forward strand.
AAATTACAAATTACCTGACTCTTCTGAACTTACTTTCTCATTTGTAAAACAGAAAAAAAAATACCTTCCTTACAGAGTGGTACTAAGAATATCATGTAATTTAATGTAAGTAATGAACTTAGCCCAGATCCCGGCATATATTAATAGCTCAATAAACAACAGCTATCATTCCCTAAATGGTCCCGATGCTTTCTCACACCTAGATCTTTGCTGAGATTTTTTTTCCCCCCACTTTTCAGCTGCTTACAGAAAGCCTAGCCATCCTCTGAGCCTACTACAGATGCTACTTCCTTCATCAAGTTTTTTCTGGTCCCCAGAACCAGCATACAATCTCTCCCTGATCTACATAGTCACAGAAATTTGAGACAAAGATGCTAAGAAAACTGGACCTGTGGTCCAACAGATGAATAGGAATCCTGACTCCACCACACACACTCATTCACTGACCTAAAGCAAGTTAAAGTTTGTTAATGATTCTGAGCTACTCTTTTCATATGCAAATTTGAAGCAACTGAAAATTCTATAGTAAAATGGGGGCAGAAGAGGGAAACGCTAATCACAGAGACTAACAGATTTGTCATAACATAATGTGAAAAACAGTCTGGTACAGTAACTGGCACTCAATAAATGCGAGCCATTATTAACTAACCACTATTACTTGCTACTTAAACTCTATATCATAATTAGGATACGCTTGGTCTTAGGCAGAAGACAACAAGACTGAGCAGAGAAATGAACTCCAACTTTAGTACTGAATTTAAATATAGGAGATATTGTAAAGCAAACACAGGGTATTACTTAACATTAAGAACAGAGCCCTCATATTCCTAATAACATAAATAGTGGGACCTTTCTTTGACTTTTGAGTAGTCTGTAAAATGAGCACACGGCGGGGCACCTGGGTGGCTCAGTCAGTTAAGCGTCTGACTTAAGCACAGGTCATGATCTCATGAACTGTGAGTTTGAGCCCCGAGTCGGGCTCTGTGCTGACAGCTCAGGGCCTGGATCCTGCTTCGGATTCTGTGTCTCGTTCTCTCTCTGCCCCTCCCCTGCTTGCACTCTTTCTCTCAAAAATAAATAAACATTAAAAAAAAGTTTAAAAAAAAGAAAGAGTACACAGGTACAAGCTGCTTAACAGTGCCTGGCAATAGAAGGTGCTTAATAAATAGAAGCTAGCCCTCACCCACTTTGGTGCCCTCTGTAGTAATTAGCATACATCAGCAGCTCAATTCGTGTTTATGATCAGAAAACAGCTCTGTTCCTGGAAGATGTGCCTGCCTCTGTTTTATACAAAATAAGGATCCAAACATTCTGCGCTCCCTGAGCTCTACCACACGGGAGGAACTGCAAAAAGTGCTCAGCCTGGGATTGTTCACAAAAGGGAAAGACTTTACAAAGACAGTCAAGAGTACCCACACACAGAGCTATATTTACAAGTCCAAATGAAAATGTGGAGCACATGATCTTTTAAAAACTTTTAAAAACACAGTGACCTGATCCAGTTAAGCAAAAGTCTGCTGGAACACTTTTCAAAAGTCTGTCCAGCCTTAAAAATAAACAACGGAAGAAGTATTAAGAAGGCCTGAATTCCAACAATAAATGAAACTCCACTTAAAAATGGGTAAGCATCTGGGGCACCTGGGTGGCTCAGTCAGTTAAGTGTCCGACTTCAGCTCAGGTCATGATCTCATGGTTTGTGGGTTTGAGCTCGGCATCAGGCTCTGACAGTTCAGAACCTGCTTCAGATTCTCTGTCTCACTCTCTCTCTGCCCCTCCCCTGCACGCACTCTCTCTCTCTCAAAAATAAATAAACTTTTTTAAAAAAATGATGAATCGTCTGACTCTTGATCTCAGGGTTCCTGGGATAGAACCCCCCCATTGGGCTCTGCACGACAGCCCAGAGACTGCTTGCGATTCTCTCACTGCAAAATGGTATGGGGCACCTGGGTGGCTCCATCGGTTGAGCATCCGACTCCAGCTGAGGTCATGATCTCACAGTCTGTGAGTTCGAGCCCCGCGTCGGGCTCTGTGCTGATAGCTCAGAGCCTGGAGCCTGCTTCAGATTCTGTGTCTCCCTCTCTCTCTGCCCCTCCCCCACTCATGCTCTGTTTCCTTCAAAAATAAACATTAAAATTTTTTTAAATAGATAAATAAAAATAAAAATGGAAAAAAATGGCAAATTTTGTTATACACATTTCATCAAAATTTTAAAAAAGTTTTTGAAAGGGCATAAACACATTCCAAAGTACAATTTAAATATGGAGTGCATGACTATTCAATTTGCACAGAGACTGGGGCTAGATTACTGGATTCTACTACTAATTAACATAAGCCTCAAAATTTGGAAGTATCTACTTTAAAACCATAATATACAAGAAAAAAATTACTGCCAAGAACCTTCAAACTGACAAGGGTAGGACTATACACAATGTAGACATTACCTGCAAAGAGTTAACAAGGTTAAAGAATTATGTAGTTCAACTGAAAACTGAAACTGATTACCTTGCATCTGAAGATGAAACGGTTACACTGTCAGTGAAGAAAATCAATTTATCAATACTTCCCCACTATTCTTTATCTATTTATCACTTTTGTTTCTTTGTTTATTTCAGAGAGAGCGCGTGCACACAGAGGGAGAGGGAGAAAGAGAATCTTAAGCAGGCTCTCTGCTCAGCGTGGAGCCTGACGCAGGGCTCAATCCCACAACCTTGGGATCATGGTCTGATCCAGAATCAAGAGTCAGACGCTCAACCGACTGAGCCACCCAGGCATTCATCCTCTTATTTATCTAACACTTAGAAATGAAAGCTGAAGAAAAAATTCTATAACCTCCATGTTCAATTTATAAGTTGCAGCCAAAGCAATGCTCTTAATCCTATAAATACAGTAAGTCAAACGAGCTTCTCCTTTAAAGTAAATCATACTCATTCCAACCATAATGACACTGCTCAAGACAAGAAGCTTACTATTACGGCACACAGAGTTCCATGATGTGACTGCAGTTACCCTGCGGCTTCATCTAACTCATCTCTTACTATTGTTACAACACTGAGAATACTCTGCTATAAAGCTGAAGGCTCTGGCTCCCATTAGTCCTTCATTCATTCCTCAAATACCCAATGAGCATTTACTAAGTGCAAGACACTGTGCTGAACACTAGGAATCAACAAGGTAGATATGGTCAAAAATACATTTAGAAACACATTTTCCTGCATTCTCTCTTTTCCACCAGGATTTTTAAGTACCTTTAAAAAAAAATGACATTTTATGATTTCCCCAGAGACCCAAAACACAACTATTTATTTCTGAATTTAGGAGGCTAAGCCAACACATGAAAAAGGTGACATTTCATAATCTCCAGAAATGACAGTTTTAAAGGGCTTGGTGCACTCTCAAAAGGCATCCTGAACAAGTCCATCTTCTTTTTCTGGTCTAATTATTATTCTTTTCTTGCTTTCGTTTCAAATGTAACTCAGAAAAATTCCACAAACATTTACTTCCTTGTCTACGGTCATATAAATGAGAAAACCTAAAGAACCTAACATAGCCCAGCGGAAGAGAACCCTGAGCTTTTCTGAGCGCTGCAGTAAAGCACCACAAAGGTCAGGCCACACTCACTTGGAATAGGTGTCTACGGCCTCATCCTTCTTCACTTCTGTCTCACCCTCTGCTTTTGTGCCTTTATTTGTTTCATCAAGCCAATCTGAGACATGTTTAAGAGCACATTCAACAGTAGACACCATATTCTGAACAGCTTCAAGTTCCTCTGGAGATGGATAGATTGTTGAATGTTTCACCATTACATGGCGATCATCATTGGCAAAAGATCTAATAGATCTCTGTCAGAAGAAGAAAGAAAACAATTACTTCAATACAAGGAATATTACCTGAAAAGTAGGATATGCAAATATTGAATATTTAAGTCAAATCATAGCATTAATTATCAAACTACTGTGAAACAATTAATGTTGAGACAATAAAAAAATTGCACAGGAATATGAAGAAAAACCTCATTCTACTAAACCACATCAGAAAATTAGAGATCCCAGGGCACCTGGGTGGCTCATTCGGTTAAGCATCCGACCTTAGCTCAGGTCATGATCTCACAGTTAGTGAGTTCAAGCCCCGAATTGGGCTCTCTGCTGTCAGGGCGAAGCCCACTTTGGGTTTTATGTCTCCCTCTCTCTCTGTCCATCCCCTACACCCTCTCTCACTCATGCCCTCAAAAATAAACATTAAAAAAAGAAAGAAAATTAGAGATCTTTCCTTCATGTTTTGGTTAAGATTCATCCAGGTTACTCTTGGTATAATGCACATTACCGTTTACCTCAAATCTAGTGTTTTGAATACCACTTCAAAAAAGGTCATCTGTATCACACATCATCTACGAGAAACAGATACTTCTTAGCTTTGAGAAAGTATCTAGAAATGCATGATGGTGACTCATGATAACCAGTCATTCCTTTCCAAATTGCTGAGGACTTTGGCACCTTAAAAAATTGAGATTTCATAATACAGTAATAATATAAAATACAAAGCTATGTGTCAACACTATAGAAAAACTATGGATCACATTAGAAATCTATTTACTATTTGGCATTGAAACCTCTGGTGCAAGGCCTTGATTTTTAAAATAGATTTGTAGGAGACATTCCAAACTCCAGAATGGGGAAAATATATACTGCAAAAGAATCAACTTCCCAAAGTAATTTACAAATGTATTACATTCTCAATCAAAATCCCCTCAAGATAGATTTACTTAATACTCAACAAAAATCATTTTAAAGCTCCTTTGGGGGGAAAAAAAAATCAATGAAACCATCAAGAAATATTGTACAAAGATGGATGAGTGGTATAATTACATGAAAACAAAATATCAAAAATTTAAAAAGCAATAATTGAAGTGACACGCTGGCCCAGAAATCAGTGGAGCAGATTAGAGCCTAGAAATAGAATGAATTTCATGAAAATTTAATAGACTATATCCTCCACACTCATGACTCACACTTCCAAAAACTTTTGAATATTTCCAAATTTACAAATACCATGAAGACACTTTTAACAGTACACTGCAAAATGAACAGGGATAAGATAGTTCAGTTTCCATAAAGCCCAAAGTATTCCATTTAAAGGGTGGCTATAGTGTCTTTATATGAACTTTTATGTGCTAGATGATAAATATTTTGTTGGGTTTTTTTTAATTTTTTTTTAACATTTATTCATTTTTGAGAGTTAGAGAGAGAGACAGAGCATGAGAGAGAGGGGCAGAGAGAGAGGGAGACACAGAATCCCAAGCAGTCTCCAGGCTCTGAGCCATCAGCACAGCGCCCGACACGGGGCTCGAACTCACAGGTTGCAAAATCATGACATGAGCTGAAGTCGGACGCTTAACCGACTGAGCTACCCAGGCTCCCCGATAAATATTTTGTTTTAAAGGCTACCACAAAATAAAAAATTCTCAATTCTTTATCAATCCTGTCTCTTTTGTTTTGTTTTTGAGTATTAATGTTTAAAAATCATACTAATTTGGACACTAGTAAATACTATAGTATTACTGTCCCCTATAAAATGAAGCAAACTATAAAAGGTAAATAATCCTTTGAAACCCTCAAATATAATAAAAGGATGAAAATCAATCACAAAGCTTTTTTTCTAGATAAAAACCATTTCTGTCCAGATTTTCTCCTTGCTCAAAGTTCACAACCAGTTTTCTAATTGGAGCCTTTTCCCACAAAGAAATAAACTTTTTCATCATTTCTTGAGATTTACTCTCATATCCCTAAATAAGTAACAAGAAAACAAAACAGACCTGTAACAAGTTGGAGACGCTAAGTTGTTCTAGGGATAAATTATTAAATTACTTGATTTGCTCTTTAGACAAGAAGAAATTTACTAATTTTTTAGTTATGGATGGCCGCAGGCCATGGGAGGTAGGTGTTAACTTGGGATCTTCTCTGTTATTTAGTTATAGGGTGAGTTACTAAATTATTTTGTTAGCTAAATTACTCAGCCCTCCATACTGGCCTCACCTTAACAAAATTACATATCGCTACATACCACAAACCTTTGGTGTTTCTCTCACAAATAACATAGACTGGCAATGTTAAATCCAAGAATCTTAAATCCATGAGTCTACTGGATGTGACAGGACAAGCAGCGTGAAACAATGATGAATGGAAGAATAAGAGGTAGGACAAAAAAAAAGGGGGGGGGGCATCTTATTTACCCTAACAAGGTCCAAATGGATTTGTTTAAAGATTTATACATTTAAATTGGAAAAGAACTATGCAGAAACAGAAAGTTACCATTCAAATCTAAGATCTAAGAAGTAAAGCAATAGCATTGGAAAACACCTACCAACCAATTAAATTACTACACCAGAAAATCTAAATTTAAAATGAATAAACTAGGAAAGGAATTTGTTTTATCAACTATGACAAGTAATATTAAAAAACATTTAAATTGTAAAAATATCAAGACTATAATAAATAAATGAGCTAAAGAGGCAAATATTTCATATTCGAGAAAACACCAAGTCCCAGTGTCCTTTCTTACATCTCAACTAAAACTAAATGACAGAGAAAATCCCAAGTTAACTAACATTTGCCCCACCATCCAGAACTAAAATATTTGGAGAATTTCTTCTCTAAAGAGGAAATCAACTAAGTTATAATCCCTAGAACAAATTTTTTAAAAATCAACTAACACTTAAAGAAATACCATCAGGCTTGCTAAACAACATATTTCAAACATACTGATGATTAATATTTTTGTGCTTTTTCTCCCACTTATAACATCTTTTTTAAGCCTTTTCTCACTTATACTTAGGGAAAAAATTCACACAACATCCTCCAGAACCAAAATACTAGAGGAAAAAATTCAACACATTTTACCAGTTAATACACTAGGCACCAAAGGCTATGATCTCATTTAACATCTCATTTGAGTATGAACTTCCCACAAAAAGCAAGGTTTCTTGAGAGAAGATTCAGTGCCCCCAATACACTCAACACTTGATCCTGTTACTTTGAAAGCATGTGGGAAAAGGTGACTTTTTGAGTTCAATACTCAAACTTCATAAACTCCTACACCATTCACATCACTCATTAAAGGACTGGTTCAAGATTTTTAATTTCCACTGGAAAAAACTAAACTTCAGAGAAACGACTAGTGAAAAATTACATAATTTCAAGTTCAAGGTCACCTAAGCCATCCTCCTATCAGTTTGCTAACACCAGTTTTATTAGAAAATATTATTTATGAGTATTTAATAATTTATGGCCTGAAGGCTCATGGGGCTCCATCTTGTGGTTTAAAGGGCTCATAATAAATCTGAACTCACTGGCTTTGCTTAAATAGTGGAGGGCCATCTTTATCTGATGCACGAGAGCCAAAGTTTAACACCATTGTTTTTTACTTGCCCTCGTCATTAACATTTCCGATTTTAAACTAATTGGAATTTATTAGAACTAAATTAAGGAAACATGAATAATACCTACCATGGTTTCCTATAGTGTTTTAGCTTCTTTTTCCAATCCTTTCCCCACTTTCTTGTCGTCTTCACTAGACACTGTTTTGTGTGACAGTACCTCCTCATAAGCCTGAGTCCCCTGACAGCTCAGAGACAATATGGCAAAGGTGTTTGAAGACTTATTCTCTGGAATACACCTGCAAGACAAAAAGAAAAACAACTTTTCAAAAATGCTTATTTACAAGCAGTTTCATATCTGAATGTGGAGCTTCTAAACATGCGTATTGACTAAAAAGAAATAATCTTTATAGAGGAAAATGACCTCATTTCAAACAAAAGCTAAACGTATCTTTTGAAGGCCTGGGGCCGAGAGCCTAAGTGCTATGGCCAAAAAAGTAACCCCCCTGGTAGCCACAGTGCGGCAGCTGGCTGACTCATACTCAGTGAGATAAATACATTAACAGACACAGATTCAGTAAAGAAGTGTTACCTGAAGGGTGGCTCAGTCGGTTGAGTGTCCGACTCAGCTCAGGTCATGATCTCAGGGTTCATGAAATTGAGCCCCGGGTTGGGCTCTGTGCTGACAGCACAGAACCTGCTTGGGATTTTCTCTCTCTCCCACTCTCTGCCTGGCCCAGGCTCGCTCTCTTTCTCTCTAAGTAAGTAAACTTAAAAAAAAAATTTTAAATAATAATAAAATTAAAAATTTTTTTAGAATAAAAAATAAAGAAGTACTACCTGAAAAAGTACTACCACTACTGGTGGCAACAATGTTGCAATTAATCATAAGACTTTCAATTAGAGATTGGCGTTAGCCACAGGGCGCCTGGGTGGCTCAGTCAGTTGAGCGTCCGACTTCAGCTCAGGTCATGTGATCTTGTTCTAGTTCATGGGTTCAAGCCTTGTGTCTGGGCTCTGAGCTGACAGCTCAGAGTCTGGAGCCTGATTTGGAGTCTGTATTTCCTTCTCACTCTGCCCTACCCCCACTCATGCTCTGTCCCTGTCTCTTAAAAAAAATAAAATTTTTTAAAAAATTAAAAAAAAAAAAGAAATTAGCATTAGCCAGACCTATTCAAAAAGTAGATAATCCACCTGAAAATATAATAACACCATTAATTGAAATCATGAAGCTTTTCCATTTGATGTTGCCATCAGACAGTACATGTTGGCACAATGTTTCTTCTTTAATCATTTTTAGGCCTAAAATTCAGAATGCTTTTTTGGCTCTGTTCCCCTAACTCCTGAGAGACCCTGCTCCCAGATTTTAGCCTATATGTGCTATTATGCCAAATTCCTCAATATTCACTAGATCCTGACTTCATTACCCATGGATGACTGTAGTCAAAATCCCACCGTATATTTCTGCCCAGAGACTTAATTACTATTACCCTTTTATTCCATCTTTATGAGATTTTATTCCAGATAAGGTAAAAGTAAACTCTTCTGAGCACTGATGAAATCCTTATAAATTATAAGCCAAGATGTTTAAAAAAAACAAAACAAAACAGAGAGTAACTATCAAAACAGAACACATGATTACCTACGTGGATATCAGGGATATCAGAAGTTATTTACACACCACAAAATAAACACAAAAAATAGCTTCCTCTTCATCTCAATATCTTTCCTTTAAATTTCCTTTAAATAAGGAACTTCCCCCACCCCATATTTTTGCCTGTAACAGTTTCCGAATACTATCAGTTGTTCCCTTAAAGAAAAACAAATCCTTTTTGAATTTTTGGGACTAGGAAAGTTAGAGGTGTAACATAACACTCCCCAATACTGCACATTAAAAAACAAACCCACAATTTTAGTCAAATGATACTCAGCTGTGACCTACATGCAAAACTATTCATATCCTGTAACCAACTTCCCTGACTCCACAAAATCCACCTGAAATAAGCTGAAGCTTGATTTAAAAACAAAAACAAAAACAAAAGATTATGTAACTGAACTCATCAATGGGGTTTACTTTATCACACATAACACACAAAGGAGAGAACACAGACATGCTACAATTCTTAGGGTCTTTTCATACAAAGAAGTTAAGAAACATGATCCCATGGTAAGATATGTCTCAAAGGTCCTTTTGTATACAGATCGTACTACACAAGTTAAGTCTGGCCATTTCCCATTCCCAACCCTGCTCCACCATTCTAGCAGATTCAACCATTTAGTATTTAGCTGTGAATCCAGCAGCCAAAAAAGATTGTTATGTGTTCAGCTGAGAACTGATAGCAAAGTTCACGTGCTTCACTCTAAAAAAGTAAGGCCAAAAATTCAACCATATTAAGATGGCAGACTGAAAGCAGGGAAGAATGCTGAGAAAAAGCTGGGGCGCCTGGGTGGCTCAGTCGGTTAAGCGTCCAACTTCAACTCAGGTCATGATCTCATGGTGCGTGGGTCGGAGCCCCACATGGGGCTCTGTGCTGACAGCTTGGAGCCCGGAGCCTGCTTCGGATTCTGTGTCTCCCTTGCTCTCTGCTCCTCCCCCACTCACATTCACTCTCTCTCCCTCTCTCTCAAAAGTAAACACTAAAAAAATTAATTGTTTGGGCGCCTGGGTGGCTCAGTCAGTTAATGTCCAACTTCTGCTCAGGTCATGATCTCATGGTTCAGGGGTTTGGGCCCCACATTGGGCTCTGTGCTGACAGCTCAGAGCCTGGAGCCTACATTGGATTCTAGCTCTCCTTCTCTCTCTCTGCCTCTCCCCTGCTTGTGCTCGCTCGCTGTCTCTCTCTCTCTCTAAAAAATAAACATTAAAAAGAAAGGTGATGTTAGTGGAGAAACTGTGGATCACCAGTGTCAAAATACAGCATTCCTCAGTCATTTAGCACAGAGAGTAACCACCCTATGCATGCATCAAGCAGCTCGAGGAACTTCAGGACTTATAGCACAGTTCAACAATCCATGATAAAAGCAACGTTCTGCTGGTGCTGTAAAAGCAACTTAGAAATCGTCTGGCCCAACGCCACCCACCCCTCAGCTTACAAAAGAACTATAGATATTAAGGGCCATACAACTAATCAAGGACAAAGGCCTCCTGGTCCCAAACCAAACTCAGAGTCAAGAGTTTTTCTCAAAACAAAACAAAACAAACAAACAAAAACAATTAACAGATAAAATTCTGGCCTTGAAATAAAAAAAACTCAACTTTGCCACTTAATAGCTAAGTGACTTTAGAAAGTTACATGACTCAGAAAATAATTTCATTTCTTTGGGTCTCAGTTTCTTTTATCTATGAAATGAAATTCTGCTACTAATTAATAAGGTAACATTTATGTAACTCATATTCTGTACCAGGCACTGTTCAAAGAGCTTTTCATATATTAACTCATTTAATCCTCAAAATTTCAATTACTATCTCCATTTAACACATAAGGAAACTAGAGCATAAAGAGGTAATATAACCTAATTGAAAACACAAAGCAAAAGTACACAGTAAAGCCAATTTAAACCTAGACAATCTTCAATAATATTTTCACTCGAAAGGCACTTACACTCATGTTAGGGGCTAAACTTTAGCAATCTCAAAAAAATCTGTCTATGTGAATTACCAAGTCTATATAGCACACAGGCTTTTGAGCCAAATGGGCCTAGACTAAAGCATCTGATTTGCCATGTCACTTCTCTGAGCCAGAGGTTTTCCACGTGTGCAATGGGGGAAATAGGATGTACCTCAAACTAAATGAAAAATACCTAAGAGTATTTGCCAAACAGTACACGCTCAATAAATGGCTTTAGGAGGGAGGGGGAAAAAAAGCCCTCAAATATCAAATAAAACATTTTGTTAACACATGAGTTATGTATACATTTAAAAACAGAGCATAGGAAAATATTAGGTGTGCTCTACTTATTAAATAAGAGCAGCTTTATGCAGCAGGTGGAATGTATATGTATAAGCATGTGCATGTGTTTCACTTTTTTAATCAAGCACTGCTTTTTCTTTTCTTTTTTTAATAGAGAAGGACAGTTACTATTCTTTTTGTTTAATGTCTGTCTGTTTTGAGAGAGAGAGAGAGAGAGAGAGAGAGAGAGAGAGAGAGATTGAGAGAGAGGTAGATACAGGAGAGACAGAATCCCAAGCACATTCCATGCTGTCAGTGCACAGCCTGACACAGGGCTCAATCCCACAAACCGCGAGATCATGACCTGAGCCAAAATCAAGAGTCAGATGCTTAAACTAAATGAGACCCCCAGGTGCCCCAGCTACTGGGGATTCGAGCACTGCTTTTTCAAACAGTGCGTTTTTTTCAGACTTTCAGGTTTATAGAAAAATTGGGTGAAAAATAGAGAAAATCCTATGTACCCCTTCTCCATACCACACACATACAGTTTCCCTTATTATTAACATCTTACATCAGTGTGATACATTTGTTACAACTGCTGAACAACCAATGTTTATGCAACACTATTAAAGTCCATAATTTACATTAGGGTTCTCTTTGTGTTGTACATTCTAGTTTTGACAAATGTATAATGACATGCATCCACCATTACAGAATCATACAGAACAGCTTCACTGCCCTAAAAATCCCATGTTCCACCTATTCAAACCCTCCTTCTTCCAAATGTCATATAGTTAAAATCATACAGTATGTAGTCTTTTCAGATTGGCCTTTTTGATTTAGCAATATGGATTTAAGATTCCTCCATGAGTTGACATTTCTTTTTATCACTGAATAATATTCCAGTGTCCGGATGGACCACAGTTTTTTATCCATTCACCTACTTTAGGACATCTCAGTTGCTTCCAAGTTTTAGCAATTATGAACAAAGATGCTATAAACATTCGTATGCAGATTTTTGTGTAGACACAGGTTTTCAACCCATTTGGGTAAATACCAAGGAGAACGATTATGGGATCATATGGCAAGACAATGTTTAATTTAGCTTTGTGAGAAACTTCCAGACTCTCTTTCATCCAACACAGTTGTACCATTTTACATCCCCACCAGCAGTAAATGAGCCCCTACTGCTCCACATCCTCATCAGCATTTGGTGTTGTCAAAGTTTGGGACTTGAGCCCTTCTAATAGGTGTGCAGTGGTATCTCACTGTTGCTTAATTTGAAATTCCCTGATGACACAGGATGTTGAGTATCTTTTCATATGCTTATTTGCCATCTGTACATCTTTGGTAAGGTGGCCTGTTCAAATCTTCTATCCATTTTTTTTTTTTTTTATTGGGTTGTCTGTTTTCTTGGTCTTTAGTTTTAAGAGTTCTTTTCATTCTCTTAATAGTCTCTCGTTGAGCAGAAGTTTTTAATTTTAATGAAGTCCAACTCATCAACTTTTTCTTTCATGGATTACACTCTTGGTGGTGATATTACATCTTTTGTAACTGACCTTGAAAGGTAAAAGGCTTTGGGGCACCTGGGTGGTTCAGTCAGTTAAGAGTCCCACTCAGGCCTCAGAGGCTCAGGTCATGATTTCACAGTCATGAGACCGAGCCCTGCATCAGGCTGCATGCTCTGCTCTCTCAAAAATAAATACACTTAAAAAAAAAAAAAAAAAAAAAAAAAAAAAAAAAAAAAGAAGAAGAAGGATGGGGCACCTGGGGGGCTCAGCTGGCTAAGAGTCCAACTCTTGGTTTAGGCTCAGGTCATGATTTCGTTCATGAGACCAAGCCCCATGTCAAGCTAAGAGCAGAGCATAGGGCCTGGTTGGGATTCTCCCTCCTCCCCCTTCTCTCTCTGCCCCTCTGTCCCTCTCAAAAATAAACAAACTTAAAAGAAAGGAAAAGGATAGGGCTCCTGGGTGGCTCAGTTGGTTCTATGTCCAACTCCTGATTTCGGCTCAAGGCATGATCTCACCGTTTGTGGGTTCGAGCTCTGAATGGGGCTCTGTGCTGACAGTGTGGTTCTCTCTCTCTCTCTCTGCCTTTCTTTCTGCCCCTCCCCTGCTCACCCATGTGCTCACTCTCTCCCTCTCTCTCAAAATAAATCAGTAAATTGTAAAAAAAAAAAAAAAAAGAAAAAAGAAAAAAAGATGGGTAAGGTAAAATTAGAAAAAGACCTCACTGATACGCCAAGATCACTTTAAGATAATGAGATTCACAAGCAAATACATATGTACTAATTAACTGTCTATTCTGTACCCCGCACCATGCTTGGGAATACAACAGGGTATGAATCAACTCAGACACACAAAGAGCAAATACTCCTCCCCCAAATACCTTCAAATAAACTTTCTCTACATGGTGGTACGGAGTTTATATATAATACTCACACAAAAAGAACACCGAATTTCAGGAGTGCCTGGGCGGCTCAGTTGGTTAAGCATCTGACTTCAGCTCACGTCACGATCTCACAGTTCATGAGTTCAAGCCCTGCATTAGTCTGTTTGCTCTCAGCATGAAGCCTGCTTTGGATTCTTGTCCCCCTCACACTCTGCCCCTCCCCCCCACACATTCTCTCTCTCTCTCTCACTCTCTCATACACACACACACACACACACACACACACACACACAAATAAAAATAACACTGAATTTCACAATGTTCCCCTGGAAATTCTCTTTTATTTTCTACATAAAAAAGGTACATAAGGAAAAACCAAAAAACCTACAAATTACATATACCTAGTCCAAAAATCTAGCTTTTCATCCTTACCCAAAATACCTAGAATGATGGAAAAGCTCAATCCCACCGTGTCATTTGAAGCCTTGCAACACTGGGCTCAGGTCAAAAGGTCCTTTATCAACTAACAGGATTTGTTTTTAAGATTTTATTTATTTTTTAAGTTTATTTATTTTGAGAGAGAGAGAATCCTAAGCAGGTGCCATGAAATCAGCACAGAGCCCAATGTGGGGCTCAAACTCACAAACCATGAGATCATGACCCAAGCCTAAACCAAGAGCCGGACACTCAAGTGACTAAGCCAGCCAGGCACTCAGTCCCAATTAACAGTTTAAACAAGAGTGGTACCCATGGCTACAATCCTAACATAGAATGGGCTGTAGGAGGGGCGCCTGGGTGGCTCAGTCGGTTGGGCGTCCAAATTCGGCTCAGGTCATGATCTCATGGTCTGTGAGTTCAAGCCCCGTGTCGGGCTCTGTGCTGACAGATCAGAACCTAGAGCCTGCTTCGGATTCTGTGTCTCCCTCTGTCTCTGCTCTTCTCCCGCTTGTGCTCTGTCTCTCTCAAAAATAAACATCAAAAAAAAAAAAAAAAAAGAAAAAGAAAAAAAGAAAAGAAAAAAGAATGGGCTGTAGGAGCTAGCTACATTGAACCAGAACACTTTCTGAATACTTACTGTCCCTGAGCAAGATGAAAAAGATGTTAGCAAGTAACCAGAGTGGTAACAGGAAAACATCTCCTCACTGAAACAGACACCAGTCCTTTCCAATCCTTGACAGAACAGTTACATGACAGAACTGTAGCCACCCAGTTAGATGGCTTGTTTGGTGAAAGAACCAACAGTTCAATGCATCTCAGCAAGTCTTTATTTGAGCACCTATAATATGCCAGCCAATATTCTAGGCTCTTAGGATGTAGCAGTGAACAAGACAGACAAAAATCCCTACCTTTGTTATTTAAGAGCAGAGAGGGAAAAACAACAAAGCCATAAGTACAAAACTAAGTAAATTAAACAGTATGTTAGAAGGTGTGAAGTACTATGAAAAAGAAAGAAGGGGGCAGTGCAAGTGCATTAAGGCAGTATACGAGGGGAAATGCAACCTTGCAGATGGTCAGCCCTTACTGAGGAGACACCTGAGCAAAGAATTGACGAAGTAAGGGAGTCAGCCAAGCACACATGTATGGAATGAGCAATCCTGGCAGGGAAAGGAAGAATGTGCCTGGTGAGGTGGAGAACTAGGAGCCCAAAGTCAGTGGAGGGCTAGAGAAGGATAAGTAGAGGGAGAAAAGGGTAGCAAGGACAGAGCGGTAAGAGTGAGGACCAGATCACTTAGGACAGAGGATGACAAATGTTTTCTTTAAAGGACTAGATATTAAATAGTTTAGGCTTTTCAAGCTGTAAGGTCCTTACCACTCAATTCTTCCTTTGCAGTGCAAATACAGCCACAGATAAGATGTGAACAAATGAGACTGGCTGTGTTCCAATAAAACTTTATTTACAGGCACAGATATCTTGATTTCATATGATGTTCACCTCACAAATATCAATTTTTTTTTTTTATTTTTTAAGGATTTAAAAATATAAAAACCATTTTAGCTTGCAGGTCATACAAAAACAGGCAGTAGGCCAAATTTGGTCCGTGGGCGATAGTCTGTCAGCTCCTGAAACAGGGGGTCCTTCTAGTCATTTTAAAGACTGTGGCTTTCACTATGAGATGGGGAACCCTTACAGGGTTTTGAGCAGAGAAGTGATAATTATCAGACTCATATTTTTATTTATTTTTTTAATGTTTATTTTGAGAGAGAAAGTGCGTGCTTGCACAAGCAGGGGAGGGGCGGGGCGCAGAGGTGGAGAAGAGGGAGAGAATCCCAAGCAGATCCCACACTGTCAGCACAAAGCCCGACACAGGGCTCTATCTCATGAACCTAGAGATCATGACCTGAGCCGAGATCTAAGAGTTGAGACGCCTAACGAACTAAGCCACCCAAGTGCCCCTTTTAAAAGATCACTATGACTGCCATGTGGAAACACATAATAGAGAGGACAAGGGTGGAAGAATGGAAACCACTGGGAAGTTAGTGATCAGATTATGTATATATTCTGAAAGGAAAGATGACGGGACTTAGCAAAACGGATGTGTGAGTGTGAGGGAACTGGAAGCATCAGGACCAACATCAAGGTTTTTGGCCTGAGCAGATGAGTTAGGAAACGTGCAGGAAGAGCAAGTTTTGGGATTAAGATCAGGAATTCAGCTTTGTACATGCTGAATCCCAGACACTGATTAGATATTTTAAGTAGTCAACTGGGTATTAACTTAGAGTTTAGAAGAGAGGTCTGAATCAAGATATAAATTTGGTAATTTTCAGGATAAAGGCAGAATGTAAAGCCACAAGACCACCAAGAGAGTAAGTATACTAATGAATGGGAGAGAGCAGAACGAAGAGGCACAACTACAGTCAGAGAAGGAGTGGCCTGATAGGTAGGAGGTAAATAAAGTAGGACTGTGCTATTCTGGGGGTGCCTGGCTGGATCAGTTGGTAAAGCAAGCAACTCTAAATCTCAGGGTCGTGAGTCTGGGCCCCACATTGGGTACAGAGATTACTTAAAACATAAATAAACAAACAAACTTAAAAAAAAAAAAAAACAAAACTGTGCTGTTCTGAAAGCCAAGTAAGGAAAACTTGTAAGACAAGCACTTTGAATTAAAAACAGGAAAAGGGATAGAGCATGAAAATGGAAATCCTGAGTTCTGCTCCTTACTTTACTACAAAGGATGTTTCTAACTCAAAGATACCTGTATTCTCAAGTCCCGTATACTACAGTATCGAGTTTTGCCGTGTTTTACCATTTATAGGAACTTATCCTCTCCTACACTATTCTCTCTCCACTCCAGCCCTTCTTTATGGGAAAGTTTACCTAGAAAATATCACGTTCCCCTCCAAAACCTTCAATGACTAATCATTACCCAAGCAACCGGCATTCTATTCATCCACTCTGTGTGGCACCAAGGTCCTCCATAATACAACACTAATGTAATTCATTCCGTCCTTTCTCTCACCACTGCAGTTCCAGCCAAAATAAGAATAATGACTCTTCCCCCAAACACCTTGCAGTGTGCTAGCGCTAAGCTTTAAGTTAAACGTTTCCCTTATGTGGACTGCAACCTCTACTCCACCATGAATTTGTCATTGTTCTATTTATTCATCAACTGTCCCGTCTCAAATATAGCCCTCCATGAAGCTTTATCCAGTGCTTGAGTTGAATATAATTCCTCTTTCTTTGAGCCATCCAGCATTTTTTCAACTTCCTAATACTCAGCTTCAGTTATTTTTATCACAAGCTCCTGAATGAAATAACTTACCTTTATCTCCATAGCACCTAGTACAATGACCTGCACTCAAGAGAGGCTCAATAAAAATGTGAATTCAACCCCGGATTTATCTTTCCTTAGGGAGCACCTAACTGAAGAATCCAAGAAGTTTCCATCTGAAAGGTCACCATCTCTTCCCTTATCTCCATGGGAGATCATCATCTCAGTCATCATCACAGTGACTTACAGGGAATTTCTGACTCTTCCTCCATAAGCACAAATTCTATTATTTACTTGACTTATTTCACCCATCTTGGATTAATTCCCCAAACCCTCTCCCATTCCTTCAGGACTTTACTACTTAGCTCACTGACACACAATCAACTTCTACTCCTGGCATAATTCTTAGCAATTTCAATAACCACACAGATGATCCTTCTAAAATTCTGGACTCTCCATTCCTTGTTTTCCTTTCCTTGCATGTTTTCATCTTCTTTCCTACTTTAGACAACCACTCTCCACCAACGCCGGTAATCCCCTAATCCTACCACCTTTCACGATCCCTCACCCTTTTCATGCCCTCACTTCTATCCTTATCCAACTGAAATTACACAATCCATTATGTGTCACTCATTTACATCAGCAACTCCCTTTGTTATCCTCTCCCGGCAAAACTCCAACTCTGCTTAAATCCAACTCTCCAGGTTACGCCACACCGATAACCCTGGACAAACGGATATGACTAGGGAGGGGGAAAAAAAAACAACAACACACAATTGTGTTTATTGGTTGTTTTCTAAATTCATGATCAATCCTCAAAAGGCCCAATAATCAACAGTTCTCAAACAGTGATGGTACTGCAACCCTGTGGGATTTGAAAACGTAAGGTAGAGTTTCCTGGTTTTCATAATGACTAGGTGAGTAATCCCGACATTTGGTATCCTGGGATGCTAACCATCCTGCAATGTCCAAGAAGCCCCATTGAAAAAAATAAAACTCATTCACTTTATTACTGATTATTTCCAATCTTCTCTTCTCTTTTCAAATGCCTGTACCTCCCTCCCATATCCTCACACGACCGCTCATCCTGCTTTCTACTTCATGCAAAATACCAACCTTGCTGCATCTTTTCCCATATATTGTTCTTCCTTGTTACTATGAATGAACTGTTTCTATTCCTATTTAATGGAGAGCTCTCAACTCAAACCCTCTTAGAACCCATCCCCTTTTGCCTACTCAAGAATATAGCTCCAGTAATCACTCCCTCTGCTCTCTGTCTCGCATAACTTTCCTTGATCTCTAGCTCCCCACACCCAATTCTCTGCCCCTTTTAAAGCAGAATTCTCTGATTACACTTCTGTTTCCATTTCCTCACCTCCCATTCTCTCTTAAATTCACCCCAATCAGCCTCTCACACCAATGCTCTACTGAAACAGTTCATGCCAAGGTCCCCTAGGACTCCCATAGTGTTTAAATACTGTGAACAATTCTCAGTCCTCACCTCAGCTGACCTCTCAGCAACAGGTGACACAGCTGACTGTTCCCTACTCGAAACATTTTACTTCCCTTGGCTTCCATCCAGTACTCTACTCTTAGTTCTCTTCCTACTTCATAAATTACTCCACCGGCTCCTTTCTTTCTTATCTCCAGAGCCTCTGACTGCTGGAATGCAGCTGGACTCAGCCCTCACACTGAATCCCTTCACCACTGTACCTGCACTCATTTGGCAATCTCACTCAGGCTTGAGGCTTTAAATACCACCTATACACTGAGGGCAACCGAGTTTATATCACCCTTAGTTCTAGACTCACACTCAAATACATAATCAACACATCCACCTGGATGTCTAAAGAAGTTTTAAATATGCCCCAAATTAATTCCTGACCCATCCCCCCCAAAAAAACACAAAACTTTACTTTGCTCCTTCCAGTGTTCCCTCTCTCAAGAGAAGGCAACTACTCCTTCTGATAGCTTATCTCAAAAAGAGTCCTCCTTGACAGCTCTCTTCCTGCCACACCCCATATCTAATCCATCACCAAATCTTTCACCTTTACCTTGTTCTCTTTACCTAGAGCAATAGCATCCACAGTGTTCCCTTTAAAATTTAAATTAGGTCATATCATGCTTTGCTCAAAACCTTCCAAGGGCTTGGTCTCTGCTTAAACACCTCTCTAACGGCCTACAAATCCCTAATAATCTGATTCCCCTGAACTTCTTGGCCTCCTCCCCTACTGCTCCCCCTTCAGTGTTCCATCCACACTGGTAGCCTTGCTTTTTCTCAAACAAGTCACACATTCTCCTCCTCAGAGCCTCGACATTTGCTATTTATTATCACAGATATGCACATACCTCTTTACGTCTTCAGTTGTCTTCTTAAACATCCTTACTACGAGCCCATCCCTGATCATCATATATAGCATAGCAACCCCTCCTCTAGGACTTCTCTGACCCTGTTTATATCTCTCCATAGGATTTATCACTGGCATATCTTTGCTTACTCTCTGTTTTGTACACCTAGAGCAATGCTTGGCACAAAGGAGAAACTCAAATGAATTTCTCAAAATAATTTCTTCATACAGCATCATAGTCAATGTTCACAATCCCCTGAAAAGTAGTAAGATATGGAATTAATGGTATAATTTATTTTATAATCTTTAAAAATATGAAAGCACTGGGGTGCCTGGGTGGCTCAGTCGGTTGAGCGTCCTACTTCCGCTCAGGTCATGATCTCAAGGCTTGTGAGTTCGAGCCCCGCGTCGGGCCCTGTGCTGACAGCTCAGAGCCTGGAGCCTGCTTCAGAGTCTGTGTTTCCCTCTCTCTCTGCCCCTCCCCCACTCATGCTCTGTCTCTCTCTGTCTCAAAAATAAATAAACATTAAAAATTTTTTTTAAATATGAAAGCACAAATATACAAAAATGTTAAATAATTTGTCTATGATCATACACCAGCAGAGCCATCTCTACAACTGGGATTGGGTCTCCAGCATTTTCCAATTCACATTACTGTGGCCATGAATAAATCAAAGAGCAGGTGTATATTTAATTTTGCATGGTAATCTTTAAAAGCTCAGCCTGGAGCGCCTGGCTGGTTAAGTTGGTGGATGTACAACTCTTGATCTCAAGGCTGTGAGTTCAAACCCCACACTGCATGTGGAGCCGACTTAAAAAAAAAAAAAAATTAATTAAAAAAAAATTCAAAGCTCAACCTGAAATCTAGTCCTTTATACCACAATCAAACATGAAGTAGTACCTAACTGTACATGCCTCAGTGGCTATTTATTTTCTTCCCACTAAAAGGCTGTGATAGCATCAGGCCAGTTGAAATTTACATATCTTATTGTGACAATTCTGATCAAAAGGAAAAGGGAGCAATGAATGTGCCAAGAAACAGTTAAGTATTCAAGTATTCTCTATCCTTCCGTGCCCAACGCAGCACACTTAACTCTGAAGGGTAAGCCAGCACCTTGGTAAACAAGCTTCAAAGGGTATCTTTGGTTCTCAAAAGACTTTTTGTTGCCGTTGTACAGAACAGAGCATGGCAAAGAAACTGTATCTGGAAAGAGAATGGACATGATTATTTTTCTTAATTAGTTAAGCTTGCAAAACCACCTCAGAACCTGCAACCTAGTTATAAGCAAACAGTCATTTAGTGTTTTAAAAATCACCAATTTTAAAACAAATAGAAGTCATTCTTCACCTTGGCAAAATAAACAATTGGTTTAGTCTCAAAAAAAATGCATATCTTCACCAAGTATTATGTCAATACAGAAAAACTTTTCATATGTAACAGTACTAAAAATTAAGAAACAGATTAGATCCTTTAGTAATATAATAATTTAATTTCTAGACTCTTGCCAACACTCATTCTCCTCTTTCTGGCATCCTCTGCCACAGTTGAAACTGTGTATCTAGGTCAGAAAAGACAAGTAGCTTTTCAGAACAGTTCAATATCTTTGGCACAAGTGTTGATATTATAATTCAATCCTTTCACAAACTCCTTTTAAAATACACTATGATGTAAATCACAAGATTAGTACTGTACAGACAGTAGTCTAATATTTAAGAAAGCCACTGAAACAAATACTTTAAAATGCTAGATTTAGAAAACTGATACAGGTCGTGAGTTTGAGCCCCACGTTGGTGTAGAGATTACTAAAAAGTAAGCAAATAAACCAAAGAACAAAACAACAAAGCTGATAGAGGTAATGAGCTACAAAACAATATAAGGTAGGCAATACAATGTAATTCATATTAGAGCAATGGGTTTAGGGTAAGAAGATCTGCCTTCAAATTCCAGCTCTGCTACTAATAAACTGGCCAATTTTGAACAAATCTCAACCTCTCTGAGCCTCAATTCCTTCAGTTATAAAGTAAAAGGGTGAGACTACACCTAGATTACTTTTTAGGTACTGTCTTTAAACATGATTCTGTAATAAAAATAGAAATCTACAAGTACATTTTATATGAGACAGATTAAACTTAATCCTTAAAAGTATATGTTTTTACAATGTAATCATATTTTAAATATTATAGATAAAACTAAAAATGAGATAGGTGAGAAAATTTGAACATGGAGTAATTTGTCAACATTATGGAATTAGTTCTAGAGGGTGATAATGGTATTATATAGGTTTCTCTTGGTGGGGGTATTCATATCTAATTTGAGAGATATTTACAGATGAAATTATATGAAAATCTGGGATTTTCTTCAAAGTAATGTAGTTGAGGGATAGTGAAGTAAGACTAGACTTATGTTGATAATTACTGTAAGCTGATGACACGTTATCCATGGTTCAAGGGGGTTCTCTCTACTTGCGTATGTTCAAATATTTCCTTATAGAAATCTAAGAAAGGTTTTTAAACAGGACCACATTTATCAAGAATCTAAACAGCCAATTTTCAATTTACCAGTAGTAAAATGAGATTTTCATGTCATATTTTCTTCAGGCACAACATATCTGCTTTAGAGAATCCATATTAACTGCACAAAACTAGAAATATAAAACCATCTTGGGGAGCAATTTAGTAATAACCAACAGTCAAAGATGTGGGTATCCTATAAACAACAATACTATTTTTTTCTTTTTTATAAGTTTTTAATTTCTGGGGCTCCTGGGTGGCTCAGTCAGTTGGGCATCCGACTTCGGCTCAGGTCATGTTCTCACGGTTTGTGGTTCAAGCCCTACATCGGGCTCTGTGCTGACAGCTCAGAGCCTGGAGCCTGCTTCGGATTCTGTGTCTCCCTCTGTTTCTGCCCCTCACCTTTAGTTATGACTAAATTAATATATATAATATTATATATAATATATATTAACATATATTAACATATGTAATAACATGTATTAACATGTTATATAATATATATTACATATATATGTTATGTATATGTATGTAATGTATATATACATACATATAATGTATATGTATATGTATAATATATATATGTTAGCATTTGTAATTACTAAATTAATATAACCTTTAGTTATTACTAAATTATGCCTCTCTCAAAAACAAATAAATGTAAAAAAAAACAATTTTTTTTAAGTTTTTATTTCTTTTGAGAGAGAGCACACATGCACAAGCAGCAGAGGCACAGAGAGAGAAAGAGGAAGAGATAATCCCAAGCAGGCTCTGCACTGTCTGCCTGATATGGGGCTCAAACCCACGAACTGTGAGATCATGATCTCAGAGAGTCGGACACCTAACCGACTGAACCACCCAGGTACCCCAACAATATTCTTTCTGGTTACAGTTACATTATCTAGAGAAACTCCAACACAAACACAGGTAGACGGGTTTAAATCAATGTTCAATGCAGCACTTTTTATAATCACAAAACACTAGAAAACTAAATGTCCATCAACAAGAGAATGGAGATACAAACTGCAGTTAAAGAATTACAGTGATACATTTCATCATTTCTAAACCCACAACAATGTTGGGTGGAAAAGCTAGTTGCAGATGAAGTATAAAGTGATTCCTTTCATGAAAGCTTAAAAATGCATAAAATAATGTTATATATAATTTATGGGTACACACGCACACTATTTTTAGTATAAAAATCATTCAAGGTAATGACAAACAAAAAATTCAGTAGTGGTTATTACTGGGAAAAAGAAGGAACAGAATACATACACAGTATGTATCTGAGTACTACTTCTTGGGAAAAGAATCCACAGCAAATTTGGAAAAAGTGAAAAGTTGTGTGTGGTGAGTACACATTATTTGCTATATTCTATTTTGTCTATATGCCAGAAACAATTTATAATTTCCAAATGTTTTCTTTTAATGTTTCTTTTATTTTTTGAAAGAGAGAGAGATAGAGCACGAGCACAGGAGGCAGGGGGTGGGGGGGACACAGAATCCGAAGCAGGCTCCAGGCTCTGAGCTGTCAGCACAGAGCCTGATGAAGGGCTCGAACTCATGAACCATGAGATCATAACCTGAGCCCAAGTCAGATGCTCAACCAACTGAGCCACCCAGGCGCCCCTTAAATTTCAAAATGTTTTTAAAATTATGCCCACATATGTAATACTCAGAAACAAAAAGGAACCTTGGTCCTCTTAAACAGAAAATTATTTTAGCTGTCTTAGCCCTTGGGGATTACATTTTTCAATTTAAACCAAATATTGCTATTGAATAAAAGATACAAAAAGTTCCCCCAACAAAGAAGATTATGAAGTGTGTGTGTATATTTTAAGTGGAACAAGATATATTCCTACACAGATTTACCCAGGGGAATAACCAGACTTTCAAAGTATTAGAGTATAGGCTAAAGTCACTGTCAGTGCTTGAAGGTCTCAAACACTGCAGGGGGTAATACTGCTCAGAAACATTCTAATTCTAAATAAAAGACCAAGTAGTACTTTTGTTAGGGCAGAACTATGGAAACCCTAATACATTTCCCAAGTCCCTATATAACCTGGCAAAATTCAACCTCCAAGTTCTGTCTTCTCGGAAGGTTTTGTCAGGATTTGATTATAGGCTTTGTTATGGGAAGGCTCAGAGTAGGCTTTAACTCCAGGGCAGAAGTCAGAAAATCTTTTCTTTACAGGGCCACACAGTAAGTTTTTTTTTTGTTTTTTTTTTTTTTAAGTTTATTTTTGAGAGAGAGAGAATGAGAGGGAAGGAGGAAGAGAGGGAGGGAGGGAGGGAGGGAGGGAGGGAGGGAGAGAGAGAGAGAGAGAGAGAGAGAGAGAGGAAACACACACACGGGAGGGGCAGAAAAGGAGGGAGACAGAGAATCCAAAGCAGGCTCTGCATTGTGATCGCAAAGCCCAATATGGTGTTCGAACCCATGAACCATGAGATCACCACAGGAGCTGAGGTGGGACGCTCAAACGACTGGGCCACCCAGGTGCCCCCCACATAGTAAATCTTGTAGGCTTGCCAGGCCTACAGTCTGTGTGCAACTATTTAACTTTGCCAATCCTTGCTTTACCTCATGGTCTTTCTAGTGTTCCACCCACACGCCCAGGGTGTTGATCAGGTCTCTCTCTCAGTTCTGCCTGGGCCAGAGCTCCAATATCCCACAGCTGTACAACCTCTAGCATCTCTGTTTCATTCCCAGCTTCGGGGCAGCCACTCTGATGAACCTTCCAGCTTTTCTCCCCCATGGACAGCCCAACTCTTCACCAATAATTCACAAGGAACCCACACAAAAACATTTGGAAGCCCCTCCCATAGAGCTCCTCTTCTCCAGTGTCCTGCCCTAAAGATTCTAGCCATTTTAGCTGCCCCAAATTCTGATTCAACACAGGCTACCATGTTCTGCTTGGATTCCAGCTCAAGAAATTGTTCTCAGGCAGAAACCAGGGGCAATTGTGGGGCTCATTTTACAAATTTCAAGATCAGAGGCCTGTTGTCCAAAGCCTGAAAGAGTTGCTTCACATATTTTGTCCAGTTTCATGTTTTTTTATAAATTTTTTTTTAACATTTATTCATTTTTGAGAGACAGAGAGAGACAGAGCATGAGCGGGGAGGGGCAGAGAGAGGGAGACACAGAATCTGAAGCAGACTCCAAGCTCTGAGCTGTCAGCACAGGGCCCGACGCGGGGCTCGAACTCACAAACTGCGAGATCCTGACCTGGGCGGAAGTCAGACGCTCAACAGACTGAGCCACCCAGGCGGCCCTAGTTTTGTGTTTTTTAATGACAGAAAGGCCAGTCCAGAACCAGATACTCCATCAAAGCCAGAAGTAGAAGTTGTAATCAATAAATATTCTAGTTTCTATTATATATATCAAGACCTGTACTGGCACATAGCTAAATATGAAGCAATGGTTTAATCCAAAGGGCATGAGGGTGAGAATAACTAGCCATTTATTCATTTATCCATCTATCCATCCATCCATCCATCCATCCATCCATCCATCCATCCAACAAATACTTACTAAGCATCTTATTGTACCAGGAAAGTGCTGACTTTATGTCTTCAAGCCTCGGTATTAGCACAGCCTACATTAGGACCATAACCTGCCCTGCCAATCACCCAGGTTTTAGGAAAAAGATAAGTTGAGAAAATGCATATAAAAGCACTTGACAAAGGCCTACACAAATACACATTATTTCTGTGATGGCAACAATCATACCCTTATTAATAAAGCACAAGTTCTCTGTGTACACTTGCCCAACAGCAGAAACATGAAAAAGGATGGCTGTGAAAGAGCAGGATATGTGTGTGTGCACATGCATGTGCACCCATGCTCTGGAGGGGAGGAGATTTCAGAATTCAAATCTGCCAGGGAACAAAGTGCATATATAAAAGTGACAGGAGATATGGGTACCTGCCATACAAACGCTTGTGACAAGATAACTGAATAACAGAACTGAATTTAAGTGAAGTCCCTTTTTGAAATTTAAAACCAAAATATAGAAAAAATAATCTTTGAAAATGTTTTATTGCAGAATGCTTTAATACAAATTTCTTTAAACTTTATTCCAACTATTTTAAAATTCAAGAATAAAAATAATTTCTACTATAAATAATATATTCATATCACATCCTTTTAATAAAATGGGTCAGAATGGTCATAATCATTTTCTCACCAATAGTCATTATTCAAAAAAAAATTTTTTTTTTTTTTTTTGGGGAAACATGTAATAAGGTCCAGAGAAAAGGTAAATCATTCAAGAAACATAGAGGCTGGTGAGAGTTTAGGGAAAAATCATGACAACAGACCAGTGATCTCCACTCGGGTAGCTGAGTTAGCACAGATGTGAATCTAGCTTTTAACAAGGGTTTATTTTCTATTGGGGTTAGGGATGAGCAATGAGTAGTCACAAACATCTTAAGCTACATTCTTCCTTCTCCGTTGTCCTACTACTGTAATCTCAGGCCTTTAAATAAATGTCAGCTGTAATGTTAACAGATATTGGCATACAAAATAAGAAAAACAAACAATTCCTTAAAGACACAGAAGTGTTGACCATAAAATAAACTGTATTTGAATATGTTAAAATGAAGAAATTTGGGCATCAAAAAACACCCTAAAGAAAGTGAAAAGCAAAGTCACATATTGAAAAGACTTTTGGAATACATACCTCCAACAAAAGTACCAAAAACACATAAAGACAACTTAAAATCCAAAAGAAAACCACAAACAAGCTAGGCGAAAGAAAAAACAAAATAAAAAAAAACAGAAGTTATGAACAAGCATTTCACAGAAAAAAAAATCACAAGACCAATAAAAACATAATACCATTTCTACCCACTGAAGCTGCAAAAATTTAATCTGACAATTCCAAGGGTTGGAAAGGATATATTCATAGAGACTTTCATAGACTGATAGTGGGAAAAAAATGTTTGGCATAACGTCTACAAACTGAATAATCCCATGTTCATTACCCAGGGTTTTATTCCTCAGTATACATGGAAAGAAACTTACGCACAAGAGACATGTATTAAAATGATCACAGCAAAACTGCTCACAGCAGCAAAAACCTGGAAAACAAGGAAAATGTCCATTCACAGGAGAATGAATGAATAAACCATGTTACATTAATGTAATGGATTATTCCCAGCAAAGTAAAGGAACTACAGTGACATGCAACAACGTGGATAAATCTTAGCAATGCAACATTAAGTAAAAATATTAAGTCTCAAAGGATTACATATAGAATGTCTTTTTTGTAAAGTTACAATCAAAATAAAAATATACACTTTCTAAGAATCCATAAAGATGTGATGAAGCTATACAAAATCAGAAAACTAGAGAATTCAGGCTGTGAGGTCTGGGTGAAGGGGGAGGAATGGGGTTGGGGAACCTAAAAAGTCAGATGTAGATTATTAAGGATCTATCCTTTTGTTCTGGTAGTAGGTTCACAGGGGCTTATTAAGTTTTTAAATATAAATTAAAAACAGGCTATATGTGAGCTAATAAGAGCATGCCCTAAACAAGGATTATGGCTAATCCACTATCTAATTCTATCCACAGTATATCCAATTTTTTATTTTATCTTATTTTATTTTTTTAATGTTTTTAATTTATTTTTGAGACAGAGAGAGAGCATGAACAGGGGAGGGGCAGAGAGGGGGGAGACACAGAATCTGAAGCAGGCTCCAGGCTCCGAGCTGTCAGCACAGAGCCCAACGTGGGGCTCGAACTCACAGAGTGTGATCATGACCTGAGCCGAAGTCGGATGCTCAACCGACTGAGCCAATCAGACACCCCTATATCCAACTTTTTAAAAAGCTTCCAAGCCTATGTTAACTAGAGCCTATGCTGACTAAACTGAGTTTTCGTCTTCTTGATTGGAGTATAACTTTTTTTTAAGTCAAATCTACTCAACTGTAAATAGCTGTTATTTTTCCTAGTGTGGTAACTTTAAAAATATGGATTGCTGACATAGTATCCTAAGTTATTATTCCAGTTATTATGTCTAAGTCACATACTATGATTGTACTCCTGGCACACCCAATACAACGATATTCATGAAACCGCAATTTAGTAAGTACTCTTAGCTTGCTACATACTGGAAAGGGAACAAAAACTTCCACGATCCATAGAAAATACCCTTGCATTTTACAAAATGACTTGTTTCTCGCCTAACCCTTAAAATATAGATGCCAACTCAAAAGAGTCTCATAACTCATAAATGACACTTTTAAGTCAACCTCGGTATTTTTTCCACAAACTTCTGTTCGGGAAAAGATCAAGTGCAAAAATTTTTCCTTAACGCAGATTTTCTCAGCTATCAGAAAACTTAAACTTAGGGTTTTCATAACAACGCAACCATTTAAGTGTCTACGTATATATTTAACATTCAAAAAAATAAGACTGTAAAAACAATTTGTTCTACTCAATTTGTGCATTTTGTAATTTCCAGCTAATATGGTTTTTAAGAACTCCACATTTACCTACCTCTGACACAGGTTCAAGAGGAAAACAGCACATAAATAACTGACAAACACACATGAAAAATGATATTCATATGTAAAAGAGGTCCCCTTCTCTATTGTTTCTCTCTCTTGTTTCGGTGCGGGGGGGGGGGGGGGGGGGGGACAAACTTCAAACTTCTGAAATAATCTATTTATTAGCTGGAAAGTTTTAAGTTGTTTAACCATTTGGGTAATAACACTAAACCAAAAAAGTGAGAGAGAAAGATAAAAGGGGAACGACCAAGGAACACAAGTAATAATGTGAAAAATGAACTGTTATTTTGTGAAGTGTTATTATTCACCTGTCAAACACTCCCAGATCTAGGTTCTCCAGGGTAGAGCATTCACATCACTATCAAGGATGTTACTCTCAAGTAAGTAGGATTAGAACATTAAAGGCAATATAGAAATAGGAATATTTCCTACCGGCATTATCATTAGGCAGATAAGACACCAACTAATGAATAAACTTGTGTCTTAATACACACTACCTTACAACATTATACAAAACAATTCTCATAAAGCGATTATACAAAGTAAATTCAGCATCACACACAATCCTGTGTGATTCAAAGTCTCATCATCTGACAGATGGAAAAACAGACTCATAAATTTAAGAACCCTTACAAGATCACTCAACTAGTAAATGGCAGCAATTAAATGCAAACTAGGGACACACACCTGGGTGGCTCAGATGGTTGAGCCTCTGACTTCAGCTTAGGTCATGATCTCACCGTTTGTGGGTTTGAGCCCCGCGTCGGGCTCTGTGCTGACAGTTCAGAACCTGGAGCCTGCTCCAGGTTCTATGTCTCCTTCTCTCTCTCTCTGCTCCTCCCCTACCTGCACTCTGTCTCTCCCTCTCTCAAAAATAAATAAACATTAAAAAATAATAATAAATGCAAACTCAAATCTACTGACAGACTTCGACTTACAAAAAACTAAATGAAAAAAAAATAGAATATAAGTCAGGAGACCAGGGCTATCTAGTGTTGGAAAAGAGCCACAGAGACCTTTCCCCTGGCCCTGTGGATTCTACTTCCTGAAAAATAATACCTCCCACCCTATGTGCTTCACAAGGCTACTCTGAGGATCACAGACTAACAGTTGTGCAAAGACTTTGGAAGTTACAGTGTTATATAAACAGGGAAGATGACCCTTCCAACCTAACCAATGACAGTGAGTCGTGAACTCAAGGGACAACAACACAACACCATGAGCTTGTGACTGGTGTGTTTTGTTTTTTTTTTTTTTCAGTCTGCAACAAATTCTGCAGTTCAAGAAGAATTCAGACTAAATCTCAATTATTCAGTGTGTGATTCATAAATGGAAAAATACAACCACTGGGTTCATTTATCAAAATTTGATAGTTTATCAAGACAGGAGAACAGAATAAATTCTCTCTTGCCTAAAAAGGCCTCCTCAATCCCTATCAGTAATAATGATGAGGCCACAGTACTAACAACAATGCTTGCTATATGCCAAGGATTTGGCTAAGCATTTTACATGCTTTACTTCATTTAATCCTCAAAAACCCTCTGTAGGAGATGTGATTATATCCATTTTACAGAGGAAATAGTCTAGAAGAATGATTAATTTATCTGAGATCAAGCAGCCAGTCAATGGCAAAGTCAGGATTCGAAACAGACAACCTGTCTACAGAGTCGACAACCTGCAGCTCCTCATGACTCATTCTGCTCTGAAGCATCCACCAAAAAAGCCCACTCATCTCAAAGGCTACCTCTCCAGGAAGACTTCCTTCATCCAAGCCTAAAACCAATTCTCTCACAAAGCACCATTTCATTCCTTCTGTAGTGACACCTCTATCTGCCTATCTTATACAGTTATGAAAGAACAAATGCAAAAATCGAACATTATTATGAATCTTGACATCCATATACATACATACACACGCATATGTGCATAGAAGAGCAAACATGTAACTATCTGAGTCTTGAGTGCCTCCACCCTAAAGAACCATCCACATCAAGACCATTTTGAAACTAAACAAGAATGTCTTCAAACATTCTTAACAGAGACATGAAGTTATTTGCCCTGTACCATAGGGTGAGTGACAGAGCCAAGATGTGAATTCATGTTTATTTACATAGTAACTTACATTACTCAGTCAGCTGCCTGATTCCAAAGGCCAGTGTTCTTAGTACTATCTACATTGCTTACCTAATCATTTAGCCTCTCAGATCTTAATTCATTTTTAATTTTTTTAAATTTTTACTTATTTTTGAGAGAGAGAGAGACAGAGTGTGAACAGGGGAGGAGCCAAGGGAGGGAGACACAGAATCCAAAGCAGGCTCCAGGCTCTGAGCTGTCGGCACAGCCCAACACAAGGCTCCAACACACAAGTCAAGAGATCCTGACCTGAGCCGAAGTCGGATGCTTAACCGAGTCACCCAGGCGCCCCTCAGATCTTAATTCTTAAGGATGAAGGTGGGGTAGGGACCAGGCCATGTCAATCTCATTTGCTACTGAATCAACAAATATTTACTGTAGCAAAATTATAGAAATTAAGTACATTGTTGGTAATGTTTAAAACTCCATGAGAGAAAAAGGCTTCAGCTTCCAAGGGAGATTCTGGACTACAGGTTTTCTAGAGCACAAAGTCAGGCCTACTCCCTCCCTATCCCCAATAACAATGAGAAAAAGAAAGGATTTCTAAAATCTGATTTCCCAATTTTGCTGAAAATTAGACTCAAGCATGCTTACTCAGTAACCTATTCTCAGAAATAAGATGCTTGGGGCACCTGGTGGCTCAGTCGATTAAGGGTCCAACCCTTGATTTTGGCTTAGGTCGTGATCTCGGAGTTCCGTGGGATCAAGCCCCTGGTCTGTGCTGCCAGCACGGAGCCTACTTGGAATATTCTCTCTCTCTCTCCCTCCCCCCTAACCCATCTCTCATTCTCTCTCTCAAAATAAATAAACTTTTAAAAAGAAAAAAAGAAAGAAGATGCTTACCTCTTGGAATAAAATTTTCAAAATACCACCCTTAACTTCTTAAACCCTTTACCTTCACTAGGCCCTCAGCTTAGACAGCGCCTTCCGCACATAGCCTTCCCTGATCTTGAACTCTGCCTCTTCCTAACCCTTTGCCCAACCTGGACTGAATTAATTAGCCCTCCCATATTCTTCCACTACACTAGCGTTGCCTTATGTTGCACCGCTTACCAGTTCTGTAACTATATGATCCTTGAAGGCAGATACTATGTTTTGCTCTCTGCTGTATTCCTTGTATATATCACAGTACCTGGACGGTAAACTCTCAAATATTTGTCAAATGAATAAATGACTGATGACCCAATTATGACTCTGTCTTGGTACTTTTGTGGGAGGCATAGGAGAAACCTCTTCATCGTTCTCCATAGCTGTAGCGTGAACTCGTAACTTAAACAATCTTGCCATAGGGCTGTCTCTCTACTGGGCTCTGTTCAAGCAGGTGCTATGGCCACAGTTACTGTGCACCCTTTGCTTGCTGGGAAGTAAATTAAAGCTTATAAGCGTGTACTTCAACTGAGATGCTAACTGCAATTCATTCTACAGGTGCTTTATTCCCAGATAATTCACTCGAAGGACCTGCTCATATAAACAGCAAACACTGCCACCACAGCATACACAATTACATGACCTATCCTGTGAAATGATCACCTTGGCAGTTACTTCATTTTTGATCCTCCGTGCTCCACAGTGTGTACAAGACACTTTACATTAATCATCTGATTTTCTATTTGCATCAGCCCATGATCAGTCTCCATTTTAAGGTTCCTCGGTTGAGGAAATGAAACTCACAAGGATAAATCTATAATTTGAACCCAAATCTGTTAGGTGCCACAAACCTGTGGATCTCTACACTAAAGTGTCTTCAAATAAAAGATACCTGCCTTGATTGTTTCATAAGGTATGGTCAGTTAATCAACTAAAAATTGAGCTAAAGGGGTCAGAAAGAAACAATCATCCAAGAACTTAAAATGTAAGATGAGGCTTTCCATTCAGCTTTAAATAGATTCAAACTCAACTCAAAAGATAAAAGGAGCTTCAAGAACCAAAACTGTCAAGGCTCCTGGGTAGCTCGATCAGTTAAGCATCTGACTTCAGCTCAGGTCATGATCTCATGGTTCAAGAGTTGGGAGCCCTGCGATGACAGCAAAGGGCCTGCTTGGGATTGTCTCCTTCTCTCTCTGCCCCTCCCCCACTCTCTCCAGTGCATACGTTCTCTCTCAAAATAAACTTAAAAAAAAATAATCAAAATTGTCATAATGAGTGTTATACAGTCTTAAATGAGGCTGTCATGAGAACATTTAAGTCACTGTTAGAAGCTGAGCTTTTTTCGAAACAGTTAATCAAAATGATGAGTACAAGGATAAACTGACCATCTGTTAACAGGGTGGTTAAAGGTTAGGAAAGCAGACCAGAAGAGAGGAAGAAAGAAAAAAAATCTCCTATTCCAAGAAAAACGGACCATATGCGAAGTTGTTCCCTTGCCAATTTACAGAAAACACAAAGAATATGGAAAATAGGAAAAATGTGACAGTATTTACAAGAATTTTCTTTTTTAAAAAAAGCTGCCAATTAAAACAAAAGGTTCAAATCATTAGTAGAGACCACAGAACATCTGACATACAATCTAAAAAACTGCACTATGTGTTTAGTTCCTCTAGACTTAGAGTATGTTCACTGAAAGGCAATTTCTCTAGCAAAATCATTCCAATAATGCATATCTACAAGATTTTTAATACAGTGACTAAAGTTAAACCTCACTTAAAATTACAATTAGCTACTTGCTGCCGGTAAAGGCATTTGGTTTAATGCTGAACTATTCTAACCTTAAAAGAAATACATAAGTGGTGTCCATTCTTAAATCATTTCCCTTTCTGCTTTATGACAATATTTGAAGACACTGGCATTTTAATATTGTAAATCCACAATGTTTCTCTGACATATGTTTGCTTTTCTATTTCTTAAAAGATTAATGAGCCCTCACTTAAATGCATTCCCAGTCCGTCAGTCCTGATGCTTCAATGGCTTTATACAATTTCCCTTGGAAAAAGAGCGGTTTTTTTTTTTTTTTTTTTTTTTTTTACTCTTCATACCTATGGCAGAAGCTTAGTTAGCATCCTGAGGTTACACTCCATTTCCTGAAGAGACCATATTAAACAGAACCCAGAGATGTTTCTAAATTCACCAACCAGTACAATTCCTACATCTTTCCTATGACATATTTACAGCTCCCTCCTACGATACACTGTTCTGTCACAGGTTTAACAATACCTCCTTCCCTCTCTTCTGACTACAGATTCTTAACATGGAATGCTTTCTTTACTATTATTGTTACTGACAAAATGAATTAACTGAGGAACAGATTAGAAATGATACGTAATATATAATCACAAAAGTGATGCAGTGGGGAAATGACCTAAGTGAATTACATAGCTTTATATACATTAACACAACTTCAAAGGTTTAATATCCCCTACACCTAGGTGCAGAGGTATGAAACAATAATTTGGTTCATACTACTTACCCTATACTCATTCTACTGGTAACTAGGATTGTGATTCACTACATACCATGCTTTGGTTACTATAATGTACATCATCTTATTCAGTAATAACAAGAATAAAATGATGTCGAATACTTAAATTGTGCTTACTCTGTTCCAGCCATTGTTCTAAATACGTTGCATATATTAATTTATTTAATCCTTACAATTATGAGATAAGTACTATGATTATTTCAAATCCACAAATAAGGAAACAGGCTTTGAAAAGTTAACTAATGGGCAGCATAAGTAAGGAAGTGATAAAGCCATAACTGAAACTGAGGTTGGAATATGGAGTCAGGACAAGCTCTTACCCTGTAAGTAATACTTTCTGCTTTCATTATAGCACCCCCACCCCCAACTTCTCTTCAAAGACTCCCTGTCACCTAAAAGACAGAGAAGAGGAATTTATGGCTCTCCGTAATGAGGCCCACCTCACATACAACCTTATCTCCAACATTTACAATCTTCAGCTAGAGCCAATCAACGGTGCTGCCATCTCCAAAACCATTATCCATGCCTTTCTTCATGTGATTTGCCCCTGCCTAAAACAGCCTCTACAATTCTCTACCCTCAACAAATTCTGCCTGGGGTTCAGACAACATTCCACCTCCTTTCCAGGACACTCTTTGACACTTCCAACGAATTGTGAGATTCCCTGTGCATAAACTCTTTCAGTAATTACTGCAACCGATCACCATTTTAGCTAACAGCAATATACTGCCTCATTGCAACTTGAATGTTTTTGGCATGCTTTTCTCCAAACTATAAATTGAGGGTCAGAATTATTTCCCAAAATCTGATATCTGCCTCAGTCTGTAGCAGTGTTATACATATAACAGGAGCTGGATAAATACTGTTGAAAACATGAGTATAGGGGCACCTGGTTGGCTCAGCAGGTTAAGCATTCAACTTAGGTTCAACTTAAAAAAAAATGAATATACACTTTTCTTTAGTGACAGGCAGTAAGGCAAAGTGGGGAAAGTATAGGTGTTGATGTCTAATAGACCTGGATTTTCATCTTCCATTTGCTGTTTGACATTGGCAAATTGTTCTGAGTATTTCTATTCTCATCTGTACAAACAAAAATAAAACCTACACCCCACAGGGTTGTTATAAAATTTAAGTGAGAGAAAAAAGACAAATTACCTTCAAAGGAGAGGCAAACTGACAGCTCTCAATATGTACAATGGAAGCCAGAAAATGGAGGAATATCTTCAATGTGCTTAAGAAAGTAACTTGCAATATAGGATTCTGCATCGAAGGAATATATCCTTCAGAAATGAATGCACTTTCCAGAAAAGAAAAAGAAAGAAAAAAAAAAGTTTGCCACCAGCAAACTTTTAACACCTGTATTAAAAGAAATTCTAAAGGCTGTTCTTCCAGCAGAAAGAAAATTATCACAGATAAAAGATCGGACAGGAGGGGCGCCTGGGTGGCTCAGTCGGCTGGGTGTCCAACTTTGGCTCAGGTCATGATCTCACAGTTTGTGGGTTCAAGCCCCACATCGGGCTCTGTGCTGAGAGCTCAGAGCCTAGACCCTACTTTGGATTCTGTGTCTCCCTCTCGCTCTGCTCCACCCCCATTCACGCTCTGTCTCTCTCTCTCAAAAATAAATACACATTTAAAAAAAAAAAAAAAGATCAGACAGGAGAGGAGCAAAGAAAGTGATAAATACAGTTGACCCTTGAACAACACAAGGGATTATGGGTGCTGACCCCTTCCCATGCAGTAGAAAATTTGCATATAACTTTTCACTCCACCAAAATGTAACAGTAGTACTAAGAGCCCACTGTTAAGCTGAAATGGCCCCAATAACATAAATACTCAATTAGCACATACTGCGTATGTTATAGGTATTATTGCACTCTTACAATAATGTATGCTAGAGAAAATATTATTTAAAAAATCATAAGGAAGAGAAAATACATTTACAGTACTGTCCTGTATCGAAAAAATCCACATACAAAGGGACCTACGCAGTTCAAACCTGTGTTGTTCAAGGGTCAACTGTAAATCCAAATTAAT
Source organism: Panthera leo (assembly GCF_018350215.1). Lineage (NCBI taxonomy): Eukaryota > Metazoa > Chordata > Mammalia > Carnivora > Felidae > Panthera > Panthera leo. The sequence goes on from NC_056691.1 coordinate 82,143,605, forward strand.
GTTAACAGTTCTAATGTTACAAAAAATAACAATACTGACTTATGGGGTTTAAACACATAAGTACACAGCTAATAACAACATAAAAGTTGAGATGAGGGTAAAGGAAGTTCAAGTGTTCTAAGATGCATACGTTGTCAAGATAAAGGATAATGGTACCAAGTAAAAACGGACTCTAACAACTCAAAGAGGCATGACAAGAAGCACCTGGCTGGCTCAGTCAGAAGACTGAGCATGCAATCCTTGATCTTGGGGTCGTGAGTTTGAGCCCCACATTAGGTGTAGAGATTACTTAAATAAATAACTTAAAAAGATGCATGATGAATTTTCTTTAAAAAACCATCAAAAGAACTGAAAAAAGACTATACAACCTCCAAAGTAACCAAAGGGATAAAGGTTATTTAAAAAGGCCCCAGTCAGGGCGCCTGGGTGGCTCAGTCGGTTAAGCGTCCAACTTCGGCTCAGGTCACGATCTCGCGGTCCGAGGGTTTGAGCCCTGCGTCGGGCTCTGGGCTGATAGCTCAGAGCCTGGAGCCTGCTTCAGATTCTATGTTTCCCTCTCTCTCTGCCCCTCCCCCATTCATGCTAGGTCTTTCTCTGTCTGAAAAATAAATAAACGTTAAAAAAAAAATTTTTTTTTTTAAATAAATAAAAAGGCCCCAGTCTCCTTACCTTTTTGTTTTTTGTGTCAATGTCTTTTTTAGGAGTCCAGGTCAACTATCTTATGGAATGCCCCACATCATGATTTCTCTGATTACTTCCTCATTTCTGGCAATAATACAACCAGAGGTAATGTTACACAGTTCTTACTGCATCAAATCAGGAAATACTTGATGTCAGCTTGGTGATCCTAAGTTTAATCACTTGGTTAAGGTGGTCAATGCCAGGCAGGTCTCCACCAAGTAAGATTATTTTCCTTATCTAAATAGTAAGTTATCTGTGATGTGATACTTTAATACCGTGTGAATATCCTTTTTCCCTAACAATTTAGCAGTTTTAGCATTTACTAATGATCCCTGCCTGAACCAAATTACACTAGGGTATGCAAAAAGGTGATTTTCTAATTATATCATTCCTTTTACATTGATTTTTCTGGTCATCTTATGCAAAGAAGACCACAATCTTTCTCTCCACATCTTTCCTTCCTCCCCACCCTACTCATTATTAACTAATAGAATATTCTTAAAATTCAATGCCCATTAGCATCATTCTTTGTCATGCATACTCAAGTTGTCTCCAATTTGGCCAGTAGCAGGCTTTACAAGCTTTGAACCTTTCAACCTGAACTGCTAGTCTTTGATAGCTCTCCTGATTTTTGGTACAAGCTGTCACACAGTCAGCTAGCACTTTTCCTGTCCCATACCTGGAACCAGCTCCAAGGAACATTTCTCTAAGACTCCTTTTAGAGGGAAATAGTACTGAAAATTGAATTATCTGGGCACTGGGTATGCTTTTCTCTGCTGGGCCGGTGCTGGGCCCTTTCAGTAGACAGACCAAGTAAATGTATTTATTTATTTTTTTTTAAATATTTTTATTTATTTTTGAGACAGAGAGAGACAGAGCATGAGTGGGGAAGGGGCAGAGAGAGAGGGAGACACAGAATCTGAAGCAGCCTCCAGGCTCTGAGCTGTCAGCACAGAGCCCGACGCGGGGCTCGAACTCACGAACCGTGAGATCATGACCTGAGCTGAAGTCGGACGCTTAACCAACTGAGCCACCCAGGCGCCCCAATGTATTTATTTTTTAAATCATAAGTTCATATTGATATTTCCATGTCAGATTTAACATTACAAGGTTTTTTTCTTCTTGGTTTTATTTTCTTCCACTAAAAATCTGATTCTAAAAAGCACTTTATGTATGTGCTTTTTAGTTAACAAAAGTTTTGAAACGAGGCTTGACATCTCTTTATGGTATAAGCCTTCAGAGGCAAGACGCTTCATGCCACTTTATAAATGTTTTATTTTTGATTTCTGACACAAATAACAAGGGTGCTAGTAAAATAACAACAAAGCAGAAGAGAAGGTAGACAAGCCACTCTGGAAATACTATCATTAGCTAGTCAAAATTCCACATGGATTGACACTGGCAGAAGGTGAACGTCCTTTCTTTCCTAAATTACACTCTGTAACATACATTTTAAAGTTCCAAATCTTGGAATGCCACAGAATAAAATATGCTGAGAAAAAGAAAAAAATCCATTCACATTTTTATATTAGTTCTAATCTTTATAAAACAGATGTGAGCTCCCTTTGTAAAGAAACAACTAAGTGGCGCCTGGTGGCTCAGTGGGTTGAGCGTCCGACTTTGGCTCAGGTCGTGATCTCACAGTCCGTGAGTTCGAGCCCCATGTCGGGCTCTGTGCCGACAGCTCGGAGCCTGGAGCCTGCTTCGGATTCTGTGTCTCCCTCTCTCTCTGCCCCTAACCCACTTGCATTCTGTCTCTGTCTCTCTCAAAAATAAATAAACATTAAAAAAAATTTTTTTAATAAAATAAATAAACAACTAAGAACTAAGAGATAAAGCTGACCAAATAGATACCAGACCAGGCCTTGTCTAATCTGTGTCCAATCATGGGCCCAAATCTTTTTCTGTAATCTTTTTTCCTAAGAGCTGGGCACACCGTTAAACAAAAATGCAGTTCTTCATTCATAGAACAAAAAAGCTTTCATTAACTCTCTCTCCCAGTTCAGAAACTAAAAAGGGCTATCTATTACCTACAGAATCCAATCAGATTCCATCTGACTCAATTCAACCCCATCACCACTGTTTCTAACACACCACTCACTTTTTTTTTTTTTTGGAAAGAGAGAGTGTGAGCACATACACACACATACACACACACACACACACGCACACACGCATGCACGCACACACGCACGCACGCACGCACACACGCACATGCACACAGGGAAGGGGCAGAAAGAGAGGGAGCCAGAGAGAGAATCCCAACCAAGCAGGCTAGGTGCTGTCAGCACAGAGCCCAATGCAGGGCTTGAACCCACAAACCATGAGATCAAGACCTGAGCTGAAACCAGGAGTCAGACAGTTAACCGACTAAGCCACCTAGGTGCCCCCATACCACTTCTAATTCGGTCATCACGAAGTTCTCGCCCCTCAAAAAATGCCAAGATTATCCCAGCCTACAGTCTTTTACCTTTTTCATGCAACTTCCACTGAGTATTTACTACACACATTCTATCTTGATGAATAGGATAGCTCATATTTGCTTTCGAGTTTCCCTTGATATACATTCTATACCCTGTACTTACCACTAAGAGGATAGAGATTTTTTTAAAAAATGAAATCTCATATCAATGAGTTAATAATATAATAGACACATGGGACTGATTAGGTAGGATCAAACAAGTATTATCCTGGGGTACAAAGTCTTACTGAAAGGAAAGAGATGTCAAAAAAGATGTAACCAACTGGAACTCACATGTACTACTGACAGGAGTGTAAAGTGGAAAAAGTAATTGAGAAAACTTTTTGGCATTCTCTCTTCAAGCTAAACCGACACAGAATCCATGACCCAGTAACTCCACTCCATGTTACATACCCACAGAAATGTGTATATACATAAACCAAAAGATGTGCAAGAATGTTCACAGCAGCACTTACTTGTATTAGTCAAAAACTGGAAATAACCCATACTTCCATCAATAGAATGGATAGTGTTACATTCATACAATAGATCAATATGAAATAAACTCTTAACACACACAAGAACATGGATGAAGCTAATCAATGTTGAAGTGTTGAAAGAAATCATACATACCAAACATAACATACAGCTTTGATTATATAAAGTTGTTAAGAGACAAAACTAGTCAATGTCAAGATAGTTGTCACCCAGTGGAGGAGAAAGTGGGGAGTTTCTAGGAGAGGGCATGAGAGAGGCTTCTGTTAGTAATACTCTATTTCTTCTTCTGGGTACTGGTTAAAAGGATGAATTCACTTCATGAAAATCCATATCGTAAAATCCAGGCTCTATATACTTAGGATTTATGCACTGCTTCATTTTCCTTCAATGAGAAATTTATTTTAAAAAGACAAGTGATGGGGGGGGGGGGGCAGTGCCTGGATGGCTCAGGCACTTAAGTGTCTGACTTTGGCTCAGGTCATGATCTCACGGTTTGTGAGTTTGAGCTCTGCGTGGGGCTCTGTGCTGACCGCTCAGAGCCTGGAGCCTGCTTTGGATTCTTTGTCTCCCTCTCTCTCTCCCCCACCCCTGCTCATGACCTGTCTCTCTCTGTCTCTCAAAAATAAATAAATGTTAAAAAAAAAAAAAAAAAAAAAGACAGCTGATGGAGCACCTGGGTGACTCAGTCAGTTAAGCATCCAACTCTTGATTTCGGCTCAGGTCATGATTTCACTGTTTGTGGGATGGAGTCTCTCATTGGGCTCTGTGCTGACAGCATGGAGCCTGATTGAGATTCTCTCTTTCCCTTTCCCTGCTCCCTCCCCTGCTCACATGCTCTGTCTGTCTCTCTCAAAATAAATAAACATTTTTTAAGAAGACAGATGAGAAAGAAGTAGGTAAGTAAACTAGCATTTACATCCTACTAAGTAGAAAGCACCTAATAAGTTCTAGACACTGCATGGAAATTATTTTATCTAATCACAGCCACCTCTGGAGGTAGATATTTGAGGTACACATGTGTCATTTTAGTAGCCCTACATCTGAACCCCCTTTCCTATGTTTGGGGATCCCCCCTACCTTATAAAGCAGAGCCCACTCCGGAAAGTGATTCAAAAGTAATGACTCAAAAAGCTAAGTCTTCAGAGAATCCATTCAGGCAAGTGTTAGCTGCACTGAAACTTTATCAGGTTTCCAGGGACAGCAGTTTGACTTACAGTGTCTGTGTCCCCTGATGGTTTTGGCAGTTCAAACTGTAGTGTCTGTGCCTAGGATAATGTTCCTAGACACAGAACTTCTGAGCCTCTTTCTCTAGCCCTCCAAGGGATTCTGTGAACCACCAAATAATATCCTATTCCTAAGTTCCCTTGCCAGAGTCCATTTTTCTTGCTTGCCATTAAGAGTCCTAACAACCCATTTGATAAATGTACAATAAGACTCATCACTCTGAAAGACAGGCAGTTTTTTATAAAGTGAAATACACTCTTACCATCCAGCCCAGCAATCCCACTCCTATTTATGAAAACATATGTCCAGGCCCCCCAAAATATTTTGAATATACATATGATACACAAAAATGTGTAACAGCTTTACTCATAATTGTTAAAAACTAGAAACAGGGGCACCTGTGTGGCTCAGTCAAGTGTCTGACTTTGGCTCAGTCATGATCTCATGGTGTGAGTTCGAGCCCCACATCAGACTCCTCACTGACAGTGCAGAGCCTGCTTGGGATTCATTCATTCATTCATATTCATTCATTCATTCATTCATTCTCTCTCTCTCTCTCTCTCTCTCTCTCTCTCTCTGCCTCTCCCCCATTTGCTCATGATCTCTCAGAATAAACTTAAAAAGTTAGCAATAAAATACATCAACTGGTGAATGAATAAACAAATTGTTAGTATATCCATATACTGGAATACTACTCAGCAATAAAAAGATATCAACTCCTGATACATGTAATAACATGAATGAATCTCAAAAGCATTAGGGCTAAATGAAAAAGGCCTGACTCAAAAGGAGTCACACCTAGTGATTCCATGTGTATGACATTCTGGAAAAAGTAAAACTATAGGAAAAGAAATTAGATCAGTGGTTGCCAGGGATGGGAGATAAAGGGAGGTGACTGACTACAAAGGGACCCAAAGGAACTTCTTGCAGTGATGGAAATATTTTATATCTTGGTTGTGGTGGTAGTGACATGATTGAGAAATTGTCAAACTTCATAGAATTGTATACCCAAAAGAGGGTGAACTTTACTAAATGTAAAGTATGTACCTCAATGTATTGACTGTTTCAATGTACAGTGTCCCTTGACTGTTTTAAAATACTCATATATACAGTAAGAAGCAGATTCAGTCCTAATTCATATGCCCATGTCCCGAAAGACAGAATTTGTGAAAGGCACAGAGAAGAAGGGAGTGGGAAGGAAAACAGATTCTATGCTATTCTTTTCTCCCCCAAACTTTTGCTTATGAAAATACTTCAAGACCTGCCTCTGATACCATCTCCCTCATACAGCCATCCATTTATTTGTTCATTCCACAAATATTTGTTGAATGGCTACTATGTGCCATCCACTGTCCTAAATATTTAGGACACATCAGTAAACAAAACAAAAATCCCCGTCCTTGTGGAGTTTCAGCCTAGCAGAGGGGTTGGGGGGGGGGGGGGGGGCAATACATCAAAAACATCATAAATAAGTCAATAATACAGCCAATCAATGTTAAAGTCAAGTGTTATGCAAAAATAAGAGAGCAAAATAAGAGGAACCCAGAGTGTGGAAAGAGCAAATTGCAGAATTAAAAATTAGAGTAAGCAGGAGCGCCTAGATGGCTCAGTTGGTTAAAATATCTGACCAGCTCAGGTGGTGATCTCATGGTTCATGAGTTCGAGCCCTTCGTCGGGCTCTGTGCTGATAGCTCAGAGCCCTGGAGGCTGCTTCAAATTCTGTGTCTCCTTCTCTCTGCCCCTCCCCTGCTCATGCGCGTGCGTGCACAGGCTCTCTCTCTCTCTCTCTCAAAAATAAACATTAAAAAAAAATTAAAAATAACTAAATAAATAAAAATAAAAATTACAGTAAGCTTACTTCACAAGTTTAAAGAGGTGAAGAAAATTTTAAGCACAAGGAACAGCAAATGCAAAGGCCCTGAGTCTAAAGCATGCCTCACCTGTTTGAAAACAGCAAGGAAGCCAACTGAGTGAACCAGACAGAATAATGGTAGATGAGGTTAGAAAAGTAATAGGGTCAGGGGCCCCTGGGTGGCTAAGTCGGTTAAGTATCCAACTTTGGCTCAGGTCATGATCTCCTGGTTCATGAGTGGTAGCTAAGAGGCTGGAGCCTGTTTGGGATTCTGTGTCGCCCTCTCTCTCTGCCCCTTCCCCACTCACTCTCTGTCTCTTTCTCTCAAAAATAAATAAAAACACTAATAAAACATTAAAAAAAAAAAAAAAAAAAGAAATAGGGTCAGATGAAACAGAGTGAAATGGAAAGCCCACGCAGAGTTTCGGCAGAACATGAGTAGGATAGGACATATTCTCAAGGATTATTCCAATTATTGTATTGAGGTAGACTGTTGGAAGCAAAGATACCTTAGCAGGGGATCTAAGAATCTTTTACAAAGATCCAGGTGAAAGATGATGACCAGTCCATATGATGGCAAACAATAAAGGTGGTGAGAAGGGATATGACTGTGTATACTTTGAAGGTAAAGCTGCCAGGGCTTCCTAGAAGATTGGATATGGAGTGTGAGAAAGGAGGAATGAAAGTTAACACCAAAGTTTTTGGCCTGAACAACTGGAGGATGGAATTTTCATTAGACATGGGGAGACCCATAAGTAGAACAGATTATGAGGAGAAGAAAAGGGGCTTGGTTTTAGACATTTTCCATTTAAGATGTCTAGTAGACATCCTGGTGAGGCTATTAAGTAGGCAGTTGGGATATATAGCTCTGAATTACAAAAAAAGAGATCTTAGAGATATCAACTTGGGAGCCAGTGTACTAATAGTATCAAAAGATGTGTAAGTATGCATAAGATCCCTAATGGGAACTCCAATTTTAAAGAGGAGAAAGGAAGAAACAACAAAGGAAACTGGTAAGAACTAACCAATAAAATGGAAGGGGGTGGGGGGTGACAAAGATGTGTGGTATCCTGGAAGCCAAAAGTGAAAACAGTGTACCAAAGGAGAAATGAGTAATTAACCGTGTCAAATGCTGTTTATAGGACAAACACAATGAGAACTGAGAACTGACTTTGAATTTAGGTGAAAGGTTGCTTCAACTGAGAAGTAGGAAAAAAAGCTTATGAAAGAATGAGATGGAGAAACTAGAACTCACAAACATTGTTGATGGTAATGTAATGCAGTCCTTTTGGAAAAGTTCGATGGTTCCTCAAAGTATTAAACATACAGTTACCATATGACCCAGCAATTCAACTCGTAGGTATGCACCCAGAGGACTGAAAACACCCATTCACACAAGAACCTGAATATGAATGTTCATAGTAGTATATTTTGTAACAGCCAATAAGTGGTAACAACCCAAATGTCCACCAACTGATGGATAAACAAAATGTGGTACATCCATTCCAACAATGGAGTATTCAGCCATGAAGAGGAACGAAGTACTGATACATGTCACAACATGGATAAACCTTGAACACATTACTAAGAAGCCAGCCAAAAATGGTCATATATTGTATGATTCCATTTACATGAAATATCCAGAATAGGCAGATCCATAAAGACAAAAAGCAGACTAGCAGTTGCCAAAGACTGGTAGCAGGAGGAAATAGTGAGATATTGCTAAGAATGAGGTTTCTTATGGGATAATGAAAATGTTCTGGAATTAAGATAGTGGTGATGGGTATACAACTTTGTGAATGTACTGAATTATACACTTAAGATGATGAATTTTATGGTATATGAAGTATGGTATGGTATGGTATGGTATGGTATGGGAAGAAAGAAATTAAACAGTTGAATAGAGACCACCCTTTCTCTAAGTTTTGCTACAAAGGAGGGCAAATAAATGGGACAGTATCTGGCAGTGAAAGTGGGATTAAGAGAAAATATTTTTAAAGTGGGAAAAATAACATGTTTATATGCTCTGAAGGATCCAATACATATCAAAACAGTGATGCAGGAGAACTGGAGTTAGGGGGGATTCTTGGAGCAATATCCTTGAGTAGTTGAGAGGGGGTGGTATGTAGTACACAAATAAAGAGATGGTCTTTGACAGATGCACAGACAGTTCAACTATAGTAACAGGAATGAGGGCAGAAGGCATAAGTACAGAGTACTTCAGTTTTCTTAGTGAAGCAGAAAGCAAGGTCATCTTGCTTGAATGGGAGAGGTGTTACAGGTTTAAAGAGAAAGTAGATGGTGTAAAAGAGCAGTCTAAGAGAGAGTGACAAAATGAATGGACTAGGGACATATGATTGCCTGGCAGCATTAAGGACCCACTCAAGGTCCAAGGTCATGATTTAAAAATAAGATCAGTTGGCACGGGTATGGGAGTGCGTGAGTGCACGTGTGTGCAAACACCTGTGTGTGCGTGTTTTCTGATACATTCAGATGTACTGGTGCACATGGAGTAGAAGAATCAGGTTTAACCAGAGTTATAACATTAGCTAAGTCAGTGATAAAGCAAGAAGGGCCTGGGAGTTGAGGGTATATGAGAAGTTTGTATAACTATGGAATTTAAGCTGGGTGAGGAAGGCAGTGTGTACATCAAGAAGGTAAAAGACAATGAAAAAAAATGGTAGGATCAATGGATCTGAGGTCCATGATCTGACTGATATCCACAGAAAACAAGATCGCTAGAGGAGGAGAGTTCAAGGAACCAGAGGCCAATGTGTTAGAAGAATCATCTATGTGTCAGTCATCCCTAAATGCTCAGGCCCAAGAAAGCATTCTGGTTTTCTGAACAGCAAATGGATTCTTACAGTTACCAGATAATTTTGCATTCAGCTGTCATTTACATGCCCTCCTCAACTCAAACACTGGCATGCCTGGTGCAAGTCCCATGCATTTTTATCTATTCATTTTATCTATTTGTTTAGTAACTTACATAAATTTCCCAATATACTCCTGGGCATATTCCAGGTGCTATTAATACTTACTGATGGATACAGAACCTTGATGAGTTATAAAGCCATGCAGTGAGAGAATGACAGAACAGATGAGTGAGCAATTGTCCTTTCCATAATACAAATATTGGAGACAATCTCTCACCATTTATAGCTGTCTGCCTTCCAGACTACATTATACACACAATTCATTTACCAATCATTGTCCTTCATATTTACTATTCAAAGACACTGCAGCTGATGAGGCAATATTCTATGTTTGGCTGCAAAGACTATACACTATTAGTAATTGAAATTAGAGAAGACAGCCATTTCATCAAAGGAAAGCTGTTTTAAAAACTGTTGTAACTAAAATAGCTACATCTTCCACATATTTCTAAGAATACATGTGCATCACTGTTTTAACAAAAAGTATAATTTTTTAATCTCAAGTATTAATGGGAGAAAAGCAAAAGGCATATGAATTATGTCCCAAAAAAAGAATAAACCTATACCGAGTTCTAAAGCAATTGCAAAATCCTCTTTGCACAACTCTCCCTCTGTCACAGAATGTAGGGAATAAGTGATCTTCCTGTAACCCACTGGTTCTCATTTCTGTGCATTAGAAGCAGAGGGAGCTTTTTTAGCTAGATATTATGCCCTCACACCCCCAGAGACCAATTAAATAGGCCTGGGGTGGGATCTAGGTTATTGGTAATTTTTTAAACTCTCCAGAAGATTTTACTATATAGCCAGGCTTGGGAACTACAGACCTAATCTAATCTAACCTAACCCCTTCTTAAGTATTGGCAGCCCATACTTTTATACTTCAGATTTCATATCCAACTGCCCTAGACACCCCAAATGCAAATGTGCAATCCTAAAGTCAGCATCTTTTTCCCCAAATGTATTTCTCCTGTTGTTTCTTTTTTCTTCAACATTTTAGATTGTGAAATATAACTTAAATGCAGAAAAATGCATCAAAACATACATGATTAAAGCACAATTTAACAGTCCTAAAAAAGTGCCCTGGTAATTAATTAGCTGCCAGATCAAGAATTATACCACTAACAGCACCTCAGTTTCCTATCTCATATCTTGGATGGTATCCCAATTCATCTAGTCACTCAGGTCAATAGATCAGGGGGCATCATCTTAAGAATTCTCCTTCTTCCTTTACATCCAATAAATCCCAAGTAGTAAAGACTTTACTGCCTAAATATCTCCCCTCTTCTTTTTCACCGCTACTTTCTTAGTCCAGGCTCTCAATGAACCTGCCTCCAGTTCATCCAGTGAAATGATCTCTTAAGGAAACAAATCTGATAGTCACCCACTCTTTCTGGCTTCCCATATCTTAGCAAGTTAAGGTTTCTCCATGATCTGGGCCTGATCTCCCTCTCTAGACACTAACAAACCTGCCCTACTTCAACAATTATACTACAAATGTATAACATGCTTCAATTACCAAAACACATTATGCTATCTGCTATCTTTCTACTGCTGCTCTTCTGTAGGACATATCCTTCCTTCCCATTGTTGTACTTGATTATCTTTCAAAACCCAACTCAGCCACCAATTTCTCCAGGAAGCTGTCACTGACCCCCACTCCATCCCTAAATAGTGATTCATTTGCCCTCTATGCTATTTTTGTACCCTGTTCTTGTCTATAGAATTATTTATCACACTTGTAGTTAGAAGCATTTTTCAGTGTCAGCCTCCTCACTTACAATAGCTTCATACTTGCTCTGAGAAGTGTCTCTTCTCTTCCCTGTACTGTGCTCCATCTACAAAGGTAGGATTCCAACAGGAGATAAGTACTTCAAAACCCTGCCAGCGACCAATGCTGAAGCAGGACTGAGCCAATGAAGATTCTACCTCCCAGGAATTTGGAATTGAAATTAAAATAGAAAATTAGTGTCTCTGTGTGACTGAGAATTGTTAGTTTTAAAAGAAAGGCTGTGGGGGCAGCCATATTCTACCATATGTACTAAAAAGAGGAGAAAGCATATCTTCAAAGAGAAAAGAATGAACAGATGGGCAAAGTGAAATACAGGTAAGACAAGACAGTCACATGGGTAACTCAGGTCTTGGTTTCAGTCCGTCCAAAAGCTCCTCTGAATTCCTGCTCTTGGCTTCTAAAAGCAAGATCTGCATCTTTAAATACTGCCAGTTTCTATAATTTGCGACTAAAAGGTTTATGTACAATACTGAATTTACTTTCTTACACATCTTTCCCCTATTTATCCTACGAGCACCATGAAGGCACAGACCATGTTGTCATCTATTTCCCAGGCTAGCAGAGACCTTAGAAAATGTCAGGTACTCAATTAATGACTGGCCTCCATGGCACACTTAAGAACTGTAGATTTTTACACATGTAAATTTTAACTTAAAAAAAGTGTAAACTACTGAACTCTAGCTAATTACATGCATATCCAAGGGTTTAGGGGTAAATTGTAAGGATGTCTGCAACTCCTTTTGAAACACATCAAAAGTAAGATGGACTTGGGACACCTGGCTGGCTCAGTTGGTATAGCATATGACTTTTGATCTCGGGGTTGTGGGTTCAAGCCCCATGTCAGGTGTCTATATCTCTTAAAAACAAAATATTTAAAAATATATATATATTTTTTTAAAAAATAAGATGGTCTGATAGATGGGACAGTGGGATAAATAGATATGGATATGTGATAAAGCAAATAAAACAAAATGTTAGGTACTGAGGTTGAGTTAGTTGTAGAATATGTGTTCACTGTATAATGCTTTCCATTTTTCATGTTTAAACTTTTTTAATAAAATGCTTACAGAAAAATGTAACAGCAATACATTTGCACTGACTTATATGGAAAAGGTCCATTCACATACTCATATTAACTGATTGTATTGTCCTGTGCCTAAAAATGGAAATTCAAAGAACTTTAATACGTGCAATAGATACCTAGGAGATTTCCTTTCACTGATGAGGTTTTCCAAGTGTGTTGTCTGTCTTTCCAGTTCACATGCTTATTTTATAGTAGTGAGAGCAGTGAGGCACAATTACCATGTATAACCAACCTGGTTTTGTGGTGCAATGGACAGCACAGTGGCCTTCTAAAATATGTAACAAAATATTTCTAATTTTATGCCTCCTTTAAAACTAATTTTAGAAAACATATTAAAGTTAGGATAAATGGGGTGCCTGGGTGGCTCAGTCAGTTAATTCAATTCCAATTGACTCAGTCCAATTCTTGATTTCAGCTCAGGTCATGATCTCACAGTTTGCAGGATCAAGCCCCACAACGAGCTCTGCACTGATGGCGCAAAGCCTGCTTGGGATTCTTGCTCCCCCTCTCTCTCTGCCCCTTCCCATTCTCTTTCCCTCTCTCTCTCTCTCTCAAAATAAATAAACATTAAAAAAAATAATAATAAGGTTAGGGTAAGTTAAATCATGTTTTCTATTATCAAGACTATTCATCAAGACAAAAGAGAAAGAACTGGCAGCTTTATATTGTTAATTTTCTCTTGATAAGACAGGAAAACACCTTAGGAGAATTAGGAGATAATTAGAAACAGAATGCTTGGGAATGCAAGCTGGTGGAGCCATTCTGGAAAACAGTATAGAGGTTCCTCAAAAAACTAAAAATAGAACTACCCTACGACCCAGCAATTGCACTACTAGGTATTTATCCAAGGAATACAGGTGTACTGTTTCAAAGGGACACATGCACCCCCATGTTTATAGCAGCACTATCGTCAATAGCCAAAGTATGGAAAGAGCCCAAATGTCCATTGATGGATGAAATGGATAAAGAAGATGTGGTATACATATACAATGGAGTATGACTTGGCAATCAAAAAGAATGAAATCTTGCCATTTGCAACTATGGGGATGGAACTGAAGGGTATTATGCGAAGTGAAATTAGTCAGAGAAAGACAAAAATCATATGACTTCACTCATATGAGGACTTTAAGAGACAAAACAGATGAACATAAGGGAAGGGAAACAAAAATAATATAAAACCAGGGACGGGGATAAAACAGAAGAGACTCATAAATATGGAGAACAAACTGAGGGCTACTAGAAGGGCTGTGGGAGGGGGGATGGGCTAAATGGGTAAGGGGCACTAAGGAATCTACTCCTGAAATCATTGTTCCACTATATGCTAACTAACTGGGATGTAAATTTTAAAAAAGAAAAAATATCATTGTTTCACTATATGCTAATTTGGATGTAAATTTTTAAAAATAAAAAATAAAATTAAAAAAATAATAAAGAAAAAGAAAAAGAAAAAGAAATGGTGACATACACACACACACACACACACACACACACACACACACACACGAATATCAGCCACAAAAATAAAAAAGAAATCTTGCCATTTGTGATAACATGAATGGACCTTGAGAGCCTTATGCTAAATGAAATAAGTCAGACAAAAAAAGAAAACTACCATGTGATCTCACTGATATGTGGAATCTAAAGAAAAAACAAAGCCAAACAAAAAATGAGCTCACAGATGTAGAGCACAGACCAGTAGTGGGGATGGGGAGTGGGCAAAACAGGTGAAGGGGTCAGAAGTTATAAACTTTCAGTTATAAAATGAATAAATCATGGGGATGTAAGGTACAGTATGGTGACTATACCTAACAATACTGTATTGCATATTTGAAAGTAGCTAGGAGACCAGATCTTAAATGGTCTCATCACAAGAAAAAAAACTATAATTATGTACGATGATGGATGTTAACTAGACTTCCTGTGTTGATCATTTTATAGTATGTACAAATATCAAATCACTATGTTGTATACCTGAAACTGAAATAACGTTATGTCAATTATACCCTGCTTTAAAAAAAAATAAAAGAATCAAACTGAAAAAAAAAAAAAAAAAAAAAAGAAACACAGAATGCTAAAACTGGCCAAATACAATGACAAATACAGTAACAATACAAGATCCTTACTTTTCAAAGAGAAAAACTAACACCTAAAGAGGTGAAGTACCTTGCCCAAAGTCACCAACTTTCCAGCAAGGCTCAGACTCCATCAAACCCTGGACTCATGTCTAAAAGTCCAGTGTTCTTTCCATCCTCCTTTGTAGTTTTAGACTCTTTCCTTTCTTTAAAGAGCAATATTGCATGTAATGCCTCATCTCAGCTCAAATATTCTGTATTTGTCCAACTCATCTAATTTTTTTGGACTAGGCATTCAGGTTATAAACATAACTGAATACAAGAATCACATTATATCCAGGATTCAAATGACATACTTTATAATTCACTGTAACTGAACTTCATTAAAATGGACTGAACAGTCCTGTCCCGTTTTAGGCAAATAAAGAGGCCCTAAAAGAATTTTAGCAGTACATGTGTTTGCATTCCTGGTCTGTGGTAGAAGGCCAAAAGTCTACAAGTTATTTCCCAAAAAGCGCATAACCCAAAGCTATAAAAGCTGGAGAATAAACTTTTTTTAATTCAGTCTATTTTTTGGACTTTTTATTCAGAGTGTATATGTTGAAATAAAGGATTATAGAAGATCTGGGTAAGTGTATTTTTATTACAAAAGCATTCAAAGAATTCTAGTCTTATTGTATGAGGACCTCAATTAGGCTTCAGTGAATTTATGATTATAACCACTATATTTCTATTGAGATCTTACCACACAACTGAAAATCTAAGAAAAGACTGGATCATTTAAGGTGAAACCTCAGCAAAATACAATGTCATCCCAGAGAGCTATAGGTCACCAACCAAATGCAAACAGAATGGTATTTCTTTGTCTGATCTTTGTACCATTCGTGGCAAAATTAAAGCCATAAGGACTGTCAAAAAGGCTAGTTTATGATATGGAAAATAAATTTAGATCATGCTACTTCCATCTATTAAAATTCATCTGTACTAAAGTCACCTCTACTGAGATAACTTAGGAATAGAGCGCTTAACAAGACAGAGTTCCAAGAAAAATAATAAAAAATAAGTCAACCAGAATGAGCTTGCTGCCTTTGTTATATTAAAATGGGAATGTATAGCTGTCTCTTACTTTCTGATTAATAAGCAATCCATACAAATACTTAACATTCTGCCACAGTCTATAGCTTCCAATCCCTAAATCAGATTATCACAAACTCTGCCACTGTAAATGTACTTCACCAAGACTTCAACATTGATGAAATACTCAAAATACTAAAGAATGACCTCTAACCTCCTAGGGTCAACAAGGAGAAAGGCCATCATATTTCCCAATCCCTCTGCAGCTACACAACACAATGAAACTAAGCCCTCAGCAATGGAAGTAAGCCGACATTGTATTCGCACTTTTTACCTCACCTGCTCAAGAGAAACTCTCTTGCCCTATACTTCCAAGCAGAACCTTGGAAGCCATGTATTGAAGACAGCAGAATCCCCACTGGCCCTAATGCGTGAAAGCCCTAAATGCCTATACAAAGGAGAACTACATGCTGACGTGGACACTTGCTCTGGACTATTCTACGCTGTGTTTGAGGTTTTAGGCAATGTATTTCAGGGCTCTAAAGCAACAGCTAGGGTTACTTAACTAATACAATGGCCAAACCTCTCACACAAGGCGACGGGTACAACTATTAAAATCTCTACCAGGAACTTAACAAGCTTACAATGAATGCCCTCCCACAAAGTAACACATAAAAGTTAAAATTAAATTCCCAATATGACAGTTTCCCAGGAAGACATTATCTGAGAAGACTGTAAAGCACGGTGGATAAGAGAATAGGCCCTGATCCCTGCTCTACTACTTAAGTAAGTGTGTAACCTTGGGATAGAAAAACTAACATCTGTCTCACATCTAAAGTGAAAAAAAAAGCAATACTCATCTCACTGAGTTGTTGTGATATTTAAATGAAAAATATTCTATACGCAATTTTAAATCCATAAGCTTGGCAGAGTGCATGACACAAGTGTACTCAGTAAATGTTAACTTTTATTACTGAAATTATAAAATTCATCAGGCTACTGTACAATTTCACTGAGTTGGTCATGTATCAATAAGAAAGGCTACTAGAATGCTATCAAAAATTCCCTATAGTCCAGTTGGTGATACACAGTATTCAAGTAGATGTGCAACTAAACCTAGATTCCCTCAAAGGCAAATTAAAAGCATCTAACTTCCAGTAGCCAAAAAAAGCTGCATAAAAGAAGCATGACCTAGGGTCTGGCTATTTACAAATCATTACAGTGACCAAGAGAGAACAGTGCATTGTATTACCACAACCCAATTTCAACACAGGCTGTACAGGGACTCTGATGGCACTATTTTCCAAAACAAAAAGAGTCATCCCAGCACCCCACATATGTATGTGAATTTATAAATAGTTGAGATGCAAATAATCTAAAGATGTGAAGAGAGATTACCCAAGGAAATTTCAGAAATCTGCCCCACCTTTCTCACAATAAATCTTACAGCATAGAGAAGGCTTTGTGACTTAGACACATAAAAAGAAACCCCCTAACAGACATTAGTCCTAGGTATATCATAAAAGCAATTCCATATTTAAAAAAAAAAAGACATTACCAAAATAAATTCTATCCTATAATGCCATCTGGAGAGCAGGCACAAGTTCAATAAATTGTACAGAGAGAAAGGTAAATTTCATTATAACATTACAGAAGTTCCAGAATGAGAATTTTTTAAGTGTTACTAATGATTTCCTCAGCAGTGGCAATAACATTTATGCTTCGCTACCCCTAAAAATAAACTACACGTAAAATAAAATAAATAAAACAAAATAAAAGCCCTCTTAGTATATAGAATGTCTATCCCACCCTCCCTGACTGTCCACATTTTACCTTTTTTTTTCTAGGCCACATTTAGTCTCATTGCCACAATGAGGCCCAAGGAAGACTGTCCTCTTTATTTGTATGTGTACCACAAATTTAGGCACTGGGGCGGAGACTTTTGGTCTGCCTTACATTAGCATGAGTATCACTTACCACCCAGAGCAAAAACTCTAGAATGGCAGAGATCATCATCTCCTTCTGCTCTGCAATTCTGACAGCCACAGCAGAGAAATAATAATGGTTTTATCACCTACAATTTACTGAATGCTTCATGTTGAGCTAGGCACTACACATAAATAATTTTTAATGGAAAGTTATGAAATATTTGATAATACAAATTACTAGATGAAACATTTGAATTTATGAAGCATGTTAATAAAGTGAGTACCTGAAAACCAACCATCCAACATGAGAATGAGTGCATTGCCATTACAGGTGAAGCAACTCATAGTCTTATCTTCCCAGCAGCCCTATGAGGCAAGCAGGTATGCCACCAGGGGAATAGAGGTTCAAAGGGACTCAACCAAGTTCACAGGCTGTTATTAAGAGATATAGCTCACATTCAAACCAGTCTTCTGACTAAAAAGCTGACTGCCTTTCCACCACACCTTATTCTATTACCTGGATTTGCTCTTCTCCTCTGCCTACTTAAGTCCTACTTATTCTTCAAGCCCCAATTCCTCTAAGAAATCCTCTGCAGCTACACTAGCTTAGACATTAGTATTCTTTTTTGCCTCTTTTCATCAAAGTTCAATAAAAGCAAGGTCTACATTTTACACTTCTTTTGTATCCCCCAATTTTAGTACTATGCTAGACCCAGAGTAGTTACTCAATCACTTACTATGTATATGCTTTCCTGATGAAGCCATTCCATTCTTCCACATAAAAATTCTAAGTACTCCATAGACCAATTTCCCTGATGAACATGGATGCAAAAATCCTCAACAAGATATTAGCCAACCGGCTCCAACAATACATTAAAAAAATTATTCACCACAACCAAGTGGGATTTATACCTGGGATGCAGGGCTGGTTCAATATCCGCAAAACAATTAACAGGATTCATCACATCAATAAAAGAAAGGACAAGAACCATATGATCCTCTCAATAGATGCAGAGAAAGCATTTAACAAAATACAGCATCCTTTCTTGTTAAAAACCCTCAAGAAAGTAGGGACAGAAAGAGCATACCTCGAGATCATAAAAGCCATATATGAACAACCCAATGCTAATATCATCCCCAATGGGGAAAAACTGACAGCTTTCCCCCTAAAGTCAGGAACAAGACAGGGACATCCACTCTTGCCACTGTTATTCAACATAGTATTGTCTGATTGTCTTAGCCTCTGCAATCAGACAACACAAAAAAATAAAAGGCATCCAAATCAGCCAGGAGGAGGTCAAACTTTCACTCTTCGCAGATGACATGATACTCTTTATGGAAAACCCAAAATATTCCACCAGAAAACTGCTAGAATTGATTCATGAATTCAGCAAAATTGCAGGATATAAAATCAACGCACAGAAATCAGTTGCATTCTTATACACCAACAATGAAGCGACAGAAAGAGAAATCAAGGAATCAACCCCACTTACAGTTGCACAAAAAAACATAAAATACCTAGGAATAAATCTAACCAAAGAGGTGAAAAATCTATACACTGAAAACTATAGAAAGCTTATGAAAGAAGTTGAAGACAACACAAAAAAATGGAAAAAGATTCCATGCTCCTGGATAGGAAGAACAAATATTGTTAAAATGTCGATACTACCCAAAGCAATCTACATATTCAATGCAATCCCTATCAAAATAACACCAGCATTCTTCACAGAGTTAGAACAAATAATCCTAAAATTTGTATGGAACCAGGACCGAATAGCCAAAGTAATCCTGAAAAAGAAAACCAAAGCAGGAGGCATCACAATCCCAGACTTCAAGCTATACTACAAAGCTGTAATCATCAAGACAGTATGGTACTGGCACAAGAACAGACACTCGGATCAGTGGAACAGAAAAGAGAACCCAGAAATGGACCCACAAACGTATGGCCAACTAATCTTTGACAAAGCAGGAAAGAATATCCAATGGAATAAAGACAGTCTCTTCAGCAAGTGGTGCTGGGAAAACTCTACAGAGATGCAGAAGAATGAACCTGGACCACTTTCTTACACCATACACAAAAATAAACTCAAAATGGATGAAAGACCTCAATGTAAGACAGGAAGCCATCAAAATCATGGAGGAGAAAGCAGGCAAAAACCTCTTTGATCTTGGCCGTAGCAACTTCTTACTCAACACGTCTTCAGAGGCAAGGGAAACAAAAGCAAAAATGAACTATCGGGACCTCATCAAAATAAAAAGCTTCTGCACAGCGAGGAAAACAATCAGCAAAACTAAAAGGCAACACACAGAAAGGGAGAAGATATTTGCAAATGACATATCAGATAAAGGGTTAGTATACAAAATCTATAGAGAACTTATCAAACTCAACACCCCCAAAATAAATAATCCAGTGAAGAAATGGGCAAAAGTCATGAATAGACACTTCTCCAAAGATGGCCAACCGACACATGAAAAAATGCTCAACATTACTCATCATCAGGGAAATACAAATCAAAACCACACTGAGATACCACCTTACACCTGTCAGAATGGCTAACATGAACAACTCAGGCAACAACAGATGTTGGCGAGGATGTGGAGAAAGAGGATCTCTTTTGCATTGTTGGTGGGAATGCAAGCTGGTGCAGCCACTCTGGAAAACAGTATGGAGGTTCCTCAAAAACTAAAAATAGAACTACCCTATGACCCAGCAATTGCACTACTAGGCATTTCTCCACAGGATACAGGTGTGCTGTTTCGAAGGGACACATGCACCCCCATGTTTATAGCAGCACTATCAACAATAGCTAAAGTATGGAAAGGGCCCAAATACCATCGATGGATGAATGGATAAAGAAGATGTGATATATATACACAATGGAGTATTACTCAGCAATCAAAAAGAATGAAATCTTGCCATTTGCAACTACGGGGATGGAACTGGAGGGTATTGAATGAAGTGAAATTAGTCAGAGAAAGACAAAAATCATATGACTTCTTCACTCATATGAGGACTTTAAGAGACAAAACAGATGAACATAAGGGAAGGGAAACAAAAATAATATAAAAACAGGGAGGGGGACAAAACAGAAGAGACTCATAAATATGGAGAACAAACTGAGGGTTACTGGAGGGGTTGTGGGAGGGAGGATGGGCTAAATGGGTAAGGGGCACTAAGGAATCTACTCCTGAAATCATTGTTGCACTATATGCTAACTAATTGGGATGTAAATTTTAAAAAAGAAAAAAATTCTAAGTACTATCTGCCCACCACACTGAAATCTAGGGATACTGCATTTTCTTTAATGTTATCAAGTTAATGGATTCAAGGGGGCAAACTAAAAAGAGCCCGGCACCAAGGCTAAACCTTCTTACTCTTTGCTGGCTCTGCCTCCACCTCTTCCAGACCTTGAAATGTTCCAGTGTTCAAAGGCCCTGTCCTGGGCCCCCTCATCTACCATCATACTTTCTTTTGGCCTATCCCAGTTTCATGACTCTAAATATTGTCTATGTACAGATCACCATACTATACCTGTAATTCTGGCCTCTACCAACTGCTGACTGACATCACTGAAAACAAAGTGATCAAAACAGGACTATGAAAATTTTCCCCCAAAACCAACTCCTCTCCCAAGTCTCACCAATCTCACTAAACACCATAACCTTCTACCCAAACTCTTAAAAAAAAAAAAAAAAAAAAAGTCCTGCTATACAGACTGTCAACATATCCTATCAACTTGTACCTCTAAAATACATCCTGAATCCTTTCCCAGCATCATCTTTCACCTGAACTGAAACAACCTCCTAACTGGTCCTCCTGCTTTTATTCTGGCCCCTAATACAATCTCTTCTCCATACAACCAAATCATCGTTTAAAACATCAAACCTTTCACTCCCTTATTCAAAATCTTCCACCATCTTATCATCATTCTCAGAATAAAAATCATACTCCTCAGGGCACTTGGGTGGCTCAGTCGGTTAAGTATCCGGACTCTTGATTTTGGCTCAGGTCATGATTCTGCAGTTCTTGAATTCGAGCCACACCTTGGGCTCTGCCTGCTTGGGATTCTCTCTCTCTCCCCCCTCCCATAATAAATAAACTTAAAAAAAAAAAAAAATCATACTCCTCACCCTGGCTTACGAAGTACCAGTTGGTCTGGTCATTGCCTCCCTCACGAAATTCATCTGTATCTGTACCTCTCCCTCTCTCCCCTACCCCCCTGCTTCTTCTCTCTCCCTCTTGCTCATTATACTCCAATCCCTCTGTCCTTTTTAGTTCCTCCCACATAACAATTGTGTCCCTGCACTGCTCTAGCTGTTCCCTCTTACTGGAATAGTCTTCTCCCTCTTCTTCCTAATGCTGACTCTTTAACATTCAGATCTAACCATAAACAACATCTCTTCAAAGGCTTTCCCTGGTCATCCAGTCAAGTAGCCACCCTATCACTCTACTCTAATTATCAATCCATTTTAATTATCCACATAGCACTTAACTGATGTATTTCTTGATTATTTGCTTACTACTTCCCCACAGGAACATAAAATCAATGAGAGTAGGGACCTTGCCTGTCTCATTTACCACTGAATTCCCGTGCCTAGAACAGTGCCTAGCCTACAACAGACACTCAAAGAATGCTGAATGAATACAATTATGAATAAATGAACAACTGCTTCCATTTCCATTGCTCTGTTAATGGTGTTTTGATAGCACCAAAGAAGGGGGGAGGGCCTAAAAAGTTAACATTTTGTCAGTTACAAACAAATCTCTCTGTCCAGTTTAAGTACTTTCTCTACAGAACTACTTCTTTCTAATCTCATTCCAATCTATTAAAACCCAGTGGTAAAGACAGCCATAGTAAAGCTATCAAGTCTCCCCAAACTGATCCACAGATTTAATGAAATTCCTATCAAGGTTATTTTTAGACACAAACTTATTCCAAAACTTATACGGAAAGGTACAAGACCTAGAACTGCTAAAACAATTTTGAAAAAGAATAAAAGGGGAGGAGTCATTCCACACAATTTACACTAATTATAAGCTACCATAATCAAGACTGCCTGGTATTGGCAGGATAGATACACACAGCTCAATGGAACAGAGTACAGAACCCAGAAATAGATCCACACAAACATGCCCAATTGGGTTTTGACAAAGGTGCAAAAAGCAATTCAATGGAGGAAGGACAGCCTTTACAACAAATGATGCCGCAGGAATCAGATATCCAAAGACCAAAAAAAAAAAAAAAGAGAGAAAGAACTTTGATCTAAACCTCACATTTTATACAAAAAAATGGATTCAAAATGGATCACAGACTTAAATGTAAAACTATAAAAACGTTCAGGGAAAAATTATAGGAGGAAATCTTCAGGACATAGAGTTAGGTCAAAAGTTCTCGGAGGTGACATGAAAAGCAAGATCCATAAAAGGAAAACCTGATAAATTAGACCTCATCAAAATTAAAAAAACTTTTGTTCTATGAAACAGCCAGTTAAGGAGAAAAAAAGGACAGGGGCATCTGGATGGCTCAGTCAATTAAGCGTCCAACTTCAGCTTGGATCATGATCTCAGGGTTCATGAGTTTGAGCCCTCCATCAGGCTCTCTGCTGTCAGCCCAGAGCCTGCTTTGGATCCTCTATCCCCCTCTCTCTGCCCCTCTTCTGCTGGCAGTCTCTCTCAAAATAAATAAACTTAAAAAAAAAAAAAAAAAAAAAGATGAAAGGACAAGCTAAAGACTAGGAGAAAATATCTGCAAACCAAGTATTCAGTAAGAATTCTATCCAGAACATATAAAGAACTCTCAAAAATCAACAGTAAAGGGGTGCCTGGGTGGCTCAGTCAGTTAAACATTAAACTCTTGATTTTAGCTCATGATCTCACAGTTTCATGAGTTCGAGCCCTGCGTTAGGCTCTGTGCTGGTGGAGTGGAGCCTCCTTGGGATTCTCTCTCTCTCTCCCTCTCTCTCTCTCTCTCTCTCCCTCTGTCTCTCTCTTTCTCTCTCTCTCTCTCTCTCTCTCTCTCTCTCTCTCTCTGTCCCTCCCCTACTCATGCTGTCTCTGTCTCTCTGAAAATAAATAAATAAAACTTTTAAAAATCAACAGTAAAAAAACAAGCAATCCAACTGTTAAATGGGCCAAAAACATGAAATTTAACTGAAAAGGACATACACATGACAAATAAGCATAAGAAAAGATATTCAATATCATTTGCCATTAGAGAAATACAAATTAAAACCACAACAAGGTATCACTACATATTGATCTAAATGGCTAAAATAAAAAATAACTTGGGGCGCCTGAGTGTCTGTTGGTTAAGTGTCAGACTCATGATTTCGGCTCAGGTCATGATGTTTTGGTTGTGAGATGGAGCCCCACGTCAGGCTCCGCACTGGGCGTGGAGCCTGCTTGGTATATTCCCTCTCCCTCCCTCCCTCCCTCTCCCTCTCTCTCTCTCTCTCTCTCTCTCCCCCTTTGCCCCCTGTCATAAAAAATAAAATTAAAACTAAAAACATATTTTAAAATAATGCTGGAAGGAATGCAAAATAGTACAGCTACTTTAGAAAAACATCTGGCAATTTTTTACAAAGCTAAGCATAGTCTTAACATACAATCCAGGAATCGCAGTCCTAGGTATTCACCCAAATGAGTTGAAAATTTATGTCCAAATACCTGCACATAAATGTTTATAGCAGCTTTATTCATAATTTCTCAAAACTGGAAGCAACTAAGATGCCTTTCAATAGGTGAATAAATAAACCACAATATATCCATCCATACAGTGGAAAATTATCCAGCAATTTTTTAAACGAGCCATCAAAAGAAGAAAAAGAGCCATCAAACCACCAAAAGACATGGAGGAATTTTAAATGCCTATTTGCTAAGTGAGAGAAGCCAACCTGAAAAGGTTACATATGTACAATTCCAATTATATGACATTCAGGAAAAGGTAAAACTACAGAAAGTGAAAGATCAGTGGTTGCCAGGGTTAGGGTGGAATGAATTGAGTACAGGAGATTTTTTAGGCTATTCTGTATGATACCATAATGGTAGATACATACGCACTTGTCAAAAACCCACAGAATGTACAACACAAAGAGCAACCCTAAAGTAAACTATGGACTTTAGCACATAATAATGTATCAACATTGATCCGTCAATTTTAACAAATTCACCATGCTAACACAAGATGTTAATAAAAGGGGAAGCCAGTAAAAGAGGAAGGTATATATGGGAACTCTGCATTATCTGTTCAATTTTCTATAAACCTAAAACTTCTCTAAATAATAAAGTCTAATATTTCTTAAAAAGCAGTGATAACATCAAATGCCAGTGAAGATGTAGAGAAACTGAACCACTGATACATTGTTAGTGAGGATGTAAAATGCTACAGCCTCTCTGGAAAGGTATAGCAGTGACTTAGAAAACTAAAAAGGCATTTACCATTCAACCCAGCAATTGCACTCTTGGGCACTGATCCCAGAGAAATGAAAATTTATGACCATAAAAAAGCCTGTATGCTAATGATCACATCAGCTTTATTGGTAATAGCCAAAAACCGAAAACAATCCAAATATCCTTCAACAAATGATTAAACAAACTGTGACATACCTATCCACCATGGAATACTATTCAGCTATAAAAAGGAAAAAACTATTGATCCATGCAACAACTTGGATATCTAATGGAATTATGCTGAGTGAAAAAAGCCAATCTTAAAAGTTTACATATTGTATGATTCCATTTATGACATTCTTCAAATGATATTATACAGAGAAATTATTATTGAATATTTCTTACAACAGCAAGCGATCCTACAATTATCTCAAAATAAGATGTATTTTAAGCTCCAAAGGTAAAGATATAATTATACTTCAAAATCAAGTATTTTCCCTTGGGTGGGCTGACAAATTTCCCAAAGCAGTGGGTCTCATGGCTCATGAGTTTGAGCCCTGTGTCGGGCTCTGCGCAGACAGTGCAGAGCTTACTTGGGATTCTGTCTCTCCCTCTCTCTCTGCCCCTCCCCTCCCAAAATAAATAAATAAACTTAAAAAAAAAAAAAAAAAAAAAAAAAAAAAAAGACTCCCTTAAGATGAAACCCAGGCATCTGTATTTTTTAAGCTCTCAAGTAATTACAATGTGCAATCAAGACTATCTTGCAGAGCAAGTCTTTTAAACAGCAACCTTTTATTAGCATGCCAAGATTATTAAAAAGCATTAAGGATTTGGCCATTAACAATTTGCTAAAATCTTAGCTACTAAAATCATTTCACTAATAAATGGAACTTTAATACAAATCTCAACCACCTTACAGAAATAAAAGACTCAAAAAATTAGCTCAAGAAAGACAACAGTTCGGGGCGCCTGAGTGGCTCAGTTGGTTAAGCGTCCAACTCTTGGTTTAGGCTCAGGTCAAGATCTCACAGTTTGTGGGTTTGAGCCCCTGCTTGTGATTCCCTGTCTCCTCCTGCCCCTTCCCCAGTCATTCTGTCTGTCTCTCTCCCTCTCTCTCAAAATAAATAAACTTAAAGAAAAAAAAAAAAAAAGACAACAGTTCATTACAGTATATTTTTAAATAACGTCCCTACTTGGCAATCGAGTTTGAGTCAGAAGTTGAATACTAAATTCATTTTTATCTGTGAAATTTCTACAAATTCTACAAGTTCTAAAATGGAACTAATTAATCTGCCTTTCTAAAATCTTTCAAGCAAAAAAGGTTACCATATTCCATTTAGGATTTAACCTAAAATCAAAAGGATATAAAATGACTTTCACAAATTTAACTACCTACACACAAACCATGAGAACAGGGTACAGAACATGAAGAATTTCAAATGAAGTGCTCTTTTCCACCTGCATGTGAAAAAGCAACAATGGCAGCAACACAAAAACTGGTTTAAAACTAAATGTCATGCAGGAACACTAAACACACCCAAACAAACCCACATACCACATAATTCAACACATCCGGGCAGCAGTGGCTAAGGAATGGAACAGCATGGATACTACAAGGATTTGGCAGACTGATGTAAAGAGAATCATATTTCCTTTGCCTTTAACCACGCCTATTATATTACCAAAGTAGTTTTGGGTTTTAGGTTTGGAGTGAGGAAGGTAATTAAACTATATAAATTATTAATTTAAAACATTCTCAGCCCAGGAAAATTAAGTAAGAAAACAAGTACACTATAACATAACAAAATTTGACAGTTGTAAGTTGCTTGAAACATTGAAGTGATAAGGTCATTTTTAAATATGTGTAATCTTTTTACAAGTTCAGAAGAACCACAAATTATGGAGCTACAAACCACCAGCTATTCAAAAGAAAATTGTAGCTTATAAAATACTGGCTGACTGCCAGTACAAATGAATTTTTTTCCTCATACAAGCTTTGTAAGCCACAATACTCTTTCAAAAGTGACTATAACCATATTATTCAATCAAAGAGTAATGTATTAGACAGTAAAAGTAAGTCAATTCTTGGCCTAAAACAAGCTGTAAAAGCCCACAAACTGTTCCTCACCAATATAGTGAAATGTCACCTTGAAAAAAAGAGATCTTGAAAACTTTAATTCATTTCTATTTGACCATGATTTCATCAAGCAATTAAGTAAATGACTCAAACATTAAAAAAACAAAACAAAACTCTGGAATCCAAATACCAATACATGTAAAAGGGGAGAATAACCACCATCCAGCTCCCCTCACCCACACACACACACAAACAAAAAAATTGTCCTTTGAAAAATAGCTAAACCCCTACTACATTAGAAAAATTTGCCTTCAACTTGCTGCTCAAATGGAAAGGTAAAAGATAACAAACACCTTGGAGATAAATGAGGGTTCAAATCCCAGCTATACAACTTCTTAGCTAGTAAGAACCTTGAGCAACTAACCGTTCCCAGCCTCACTTTTCCCATTATAAAATGGAAGCCTCATAGTGAAACTGTTGTAAAGATCTAAAGAGGCAATGCATGTAAAGCACCTAGCACAGTGCCTGAAACACAATAATAAGCACTCCATGAACAGAGGCCACAACACTTGAATTACTACCATTCAACAAATGGATATCACAATACTCTAAATCTTTTTTTTAAGTTTACCTATTTGAGAGAGAAAGAGAACAAGCTGGGGAGGGGCAGAAAGAGAGGGCGGCAGAGGATCCAAAGTGGGCTCTGTGCTGACAGCAGAGAGCTCAACGTGGGGCTCAAACTCACAAACCATGAGATCATGACCTGAGTTGAAGTCAGATGCTTAACCAACTGAGCCACCCAGGCACCCGTGGATGTCAGAATACTCTGAAGAGTGAGAAGTTGGATGTCTTATCAAACTGGTACATTCGAGATAATTCTGAGCTGAACAACTTACAACAGCAGCAACAATAATAATAGCTGTCATGAGCACCTTCTAGTGCCAGGCATTTTATAAATTTTTTTTTTAATCTTTATAACAGTCCAATAAGCGAACAACCAAGCACAAGGTATACAAAGGCACCTTAGGAAGCATTAAAATAGTTCTACAAAGTCTTGAGTGGAGATATACACCGTGTATATGCATTCATATATATTTTTCCCCAAAGAAAGGAATCTAAGTATTTTTTATTCTCCTCTGAGTATACATGTATTTTAATATGTGCAAATAACATAGTACTCATATATATGTGTGCTCTTGGCAGATTTTACTTAATCTTGTTTTCTTATCTACCAAATAATGGTAACATTTTGATAGATATTTGATAGATCTATCCTACCCACATAACAGTGAATTAGTCTTTAAAAAGGCAAACAAGAACCTATAAAAAATACTGGAAACCATACAATCCTACAAAAATAGAGCAACAATGTAAGAATAAAAATATAAACTGCAACTTAATTTTGCAAGCCTACCTTAATTATTCTATATGAACTTTCCAGTGTAGCCCAACTCATGTAATGACTATCTTAAAGAGCACTGTAGTTCTCTTCCCAAGAAAAATGGCCTCTTCTCTCCTTTACCTATGTAAAACTCATTCTACCCAGCACTGTACGTCACACTTGTTACCAGAGGACACTGTATGATCTTTTCACGAAACTATGTCTTAACCTCTCCAGCTAGACTACAAACTACTGCAAAAGAATCCTTTTTCATAATATATCTTTAGTAGTACCTCAACACAATGTCTTGTCTATAAAAAACACTATAAAAAACCAATAAGATGGTTTCTAAGACTAGGGCTTGTACAACAATCTATTCCATTATAATTTCCAGATTATCCATTATTAAAGCTGCAGTCTGCAATCCTGGTCACTACCTTCAATTAGTTAACCTACAGTTAAAGTAACTCCATGGGTCAGGCACACTAGGAGTATTCAGGACCCTTTCAGGGTCATACAAGACCAAAAGTATTTTCCAAGAGGTAGGAAGGCATTATGTGCCTTTTTAACTCTCCTCTCATGAGTGTAGTTTTCCAGAGGCTACATAATGTGTGGAGATATATAATGAAATGTGTCACATGTGGAAGCTCAACATAATTCAGTGAACCAACATTTTCCAAATGACTAATGCATGATATTATGATCATGTATGGATAAAAGATCCATTTGAAATACAACAGACCACTGGATTTTAATGTAACAGAATAAGAAAAGTTCACTGATCTGGCTTCAGATTCCGTTAAGAAACTACAATCTGTCAAGTTTTGGTATAGTATATCAAAGAAGAACATTCACAATACTCCTACCCTTTTCCAGCTTCAAATCTTATGAAGCCAAATTTTCTCCTTTGTATACTTCAACCAGAACATAATACAACAGGCTAAATACAGCACCAATCAGAACCCAGCTGTCCTCTATTAATCTATACATTAATGAGATTTGCAAAAATGCAAAGCAATGTCACTCTTCTCATTAAATTTTTGTTTTGGAAACATTATTTTTCATTAAAAATGTATCATTTGTGGGGCACCTGAGTGGCTCAGTCAGTTAAGCATCCAACTTCAGCTCATGATCTTCTGGTTCATGAGTTCGAGCCCCCACATCAGGCTCTGCTGACACTCAGAGGCTGGAGCCTGCTTCGGATTCTGGGTCTCCCTCTCTCTCTGCCCCTCCCCAACTCACACTCGCACGTGCGCACACTCTGCCTCTCAAAAGTTAATGTTAAAAAAATTTTTTTTATGTTCAATCACACACACAGACACATACATATCATTTGTAGGAAGTGGGGGAAATGGGTAGATATTGGTCAATGGGTACAAAGCTGTAGCTACGTAGGATGAAAAAGTCTAGAGATCTAACAAAGTATGAAAGCTATAGGTAATAATGCCGTATTAGATACTGGAAATTTGCTCAGAGTAGACCTCAGGTGCTCTCACCACACACACACACACGCGCGCGCACGCACACACACACACACACAGTAACTGTAAAAGAGACAGATATGTTAATTAGGTTGACTATAAGTAACCATTCACTAGGTATATGTATATCAAATCAAGTTGTACATCTAAAATATATACAATAGGGGGCACCTGAGTGGCTCGATTGGTTAAGTATCAGACTTCAGCTCAGGTCATGGTCTCACGGTTCGTGAGTTCAAGGCCTGTATCAGGCTGTCAGCACAGAGCCCACTTCAGATCTTCTGTCCCTGCTCTCTTTGCCCCTCCCCTGCTCATGCTCACTCTCTCTCTCAAAAGTAAACAAACATTAAAAACAATTTAAAGGGGCGCCTGTGTGGCTCAGTCAGTTAAGCGTCCAACTTCGGCTCAGGTCATGATCTCATGGTCTGTGAGTTCGAGCCCTGCATTGTGCTCTGTGCTGACGGCTCAGAGCCTGAAGCCTGCTTCAGATTCTGTCTCCCTCTCTCTCTGCCCCTCCCCCACTCACACTGTCTCTCTCAAAAATAAACAAAGATTAAAAAAAAATTTTAAATAATGAAAACAATTTAAAATAAAATATACACATTTCTAAAAAGCAGCTCACCAAAGAACATCTGCAGTATGAAAGACAGAATTTATAATCACATAGAAATAGTTCTAGAAGAATACATGCTAAATTCTTGACTGCAGGAGTTGGAATGTGCATATGACAGGAATGAAATAATTTTTTACTTTGATTCTATATTATTTTAATTTACATGTACTACTTTTGTAATTTGAAACAAAAACTTCAAAACCTAAAATCTTAAAATATATTTATATACATAATTGTATATATATTAACATATAATGGGTATTTTTAATGAATAATAAATATGTAAATTTTATCAGATATAATTTCCAATAATCCAAATAACAACAGATACAACACATAAACAAGAGGTCTTTGGAGTCCTCAAAAGTTTCTAAGGAGTGTCAGGTAGTACCGAGTTTAAAAGTTTGAGAACTGCTGGCCTAACCACATGTACATTGATTTGGATGTTCCTCATACTAGGTCCATTTCACTTGAGAAATGCAAAAATTACCCAGAAAGGAACCGTGTGGACACTGTACAACTTGGAGCAGTATTCACTAAGCTCTTGATGAATGTTCTGCACTCTTTTTGCAGTAAGCAGTCCTCCTACAATGAATAACTACTTAGATTTTCAGTGAAAGGATTTGGCAAAAACATCAACCATTCTCATTGATTCCTATTTCGTAAAGAATAACCACTTAGCTATACAACCTGTTTTAAGTAATCAAGAAAAACTGTACAATGCAACAGACAGCATTTATTGAGCCCGTAACATATGCCAGCCACCGTGCTTTACTTACATTACCTCATAATCTTCACTACCCTCCAAACAATGTGTAACAGAGCAGCTAAGAGACTCAGATGCACTTGTCAAAGGTCACACTGTTAACAAATGGTGGAATCAGGACTCAGAACCAGGACTGTGTGACTCCAAAGTCCAGCACACTTTCCACTCTACCAAGTTACCTTCGTAACAACTAGACTGGAAATCAGACCTGTCACTTGTTCAATGTCCTTGAGCAAGTCACAACTTCCGTCAGCCAGTTTTCTCCTCTACAGGATAAGAGGGTTAGTCTACCTGATCTCCAAAGTCCCCTCCACAGCTAATAGTCTTGGATTATGATTCATCACAACTTCAACCCTACAGTTGTAGAGTAAAAGGTCCTCTGTCTGCTTTTCTGAACACACTAAGAGAAGCAATACAAGTAATGGGGAAGTAATGAACACAACTGATAGACCAGGATATAGCTCTTCATGCTTAATATTAACAATCATCATAAAATATACTATAAACACTAAGCAGGCACTATGTACTCCTTTCATTCCAGGCAACCAGGCCTTCCTTCTTTGACAAAAGCTTGGGCATTCTGCCAGCAGACATCTCTAAAGGTGGTAAGAACCTGTTAGCATGCAACACAATAACATCTAACTGAAGGATTGCTATGGGAAGCAAATGCCTCATCATTAACCTCTATAGGAAGCACCATCTATTCTTTGAGGTAAATTATACAATAATCAATGGACATATTTGCCAAGCATTTCTGAGAAAAGGAGGGCAAGCTACAGGAAATAGGGAAAACTGACACACGGCACTTCAACACATACAAAGAAACAAAAAAATCCAAGAAGTATATTGATTGCAGGACAGTGTACATTATGAGATGAGGTTTTACTGTTTATTTATTTATTTTTTAATTTTTTTTTTAACGTTTATTTATTTTTGAGACAGAGAGAGACAGAGCATGAACAGAGGAGGGGCAGAAAGAGAGGGAGACACAGAATCTGAAACAGGCTCCAGGCTCTGAGCGGTCAGCACAGAGCCCAACGCGGGGCTCGAACTCACGGACCATGAGATCATGACCTGAGCCGAAGTCTGACGCTTAACTGACCGAGTCACCCAGGCGCCTGGAGGTTTTACTCTTTCTGCATACGTTGATATTTGTCCAAGCTACCAAAATTTAAGACTTCATTGTGCAACAGTTACAAACAACACAATTTAGTATGTGCCAGACATTGTGCTGAGCCCCTTTGAGACATCACCCTCTAATCTTATCCTACAGAATTGTGAGGTATCATGTGCATTTTAAAAAGTGAAAGGTCTTACAGCTAGTAAGTGGTAGAGAAAGACTTTGAAAATAAAACTAACCAACTCCAAGGCCTGTGTTCTTTACAACATACTTTGGCTGGTTCCAGAATGAATAAAACTTGATCTCTAGGTCAAAACAGAAAAATAATGTGTAATGTTTGAGCCAAGTTACAAGGGCATTTTAAATTTTTTAAATAAAAGTTTTTAAAAGCTTGAAATCCATTTATGGAAGTACCTACTATTTAGATATTACCAAAGTCACAAGGTCACTGTCAAAAATCTATACTTCTTTGGATACCTATCAATATACTTAAACTCAAGTCATTTCAGGTGGCTGCTGTTGCTATAGCTTACATTCTCGGTATGTATGCTCACATAACCTAAAAAAATTTCTTCTGTCCAAAGTAGCCAGGAAGCTATCTTTTACTTTACTATCCCTCTTACCCTAAACCCAGCATAGTGAAGCAAACTATTCCAAGAGAAGAGAAGTCATGTCATTCAAAACACAGGAGGAAAAAGATAAGGGGGCCCCTGGAGAGTTCTGTCAGTAGAGCATGTGACTCAATCTTGGGGTTGTGGGCTCAAGCCCCACGCTAGGTGTAGAGATTACTTAAAAAATAAAATATTTAGGGACACCTGGGTGGCTCAGTCGGTTAAACATCCAACTCCAGCTCAAGTCATGATCTCACAGTTCATTGGTTTGAGCCCCGTGTGAGGCGCGCTGTGTGTCGACAGCTCAGAGCCTGGGGCCTGCTTTCAATTCTGTGTCTCTGTCTCTCTCTCTCTCTCCCTCTGTGTCTCTCTCCCTCTCTCTCAAAAATAAATAAACATTAAAAAAATTTTTTTTCAAACAATAAAATAAAATAAAATCTTTAAAAAAAGAAGAAAAAAGGGGCAGCTGGGTGGCTCAGCCAATTAGGCGTCCAACTTCAGCTCAGGTCACGATCTCACAGTTCATGGGTTCAAGCCCCATGACGGGCTCTGTGCTGACAGCTCAGAGTCTGGAGCCTGCTTTAAATTCTGTGTCTCGGGGCGCCTGGGTGGCTCAGTCGGTTAAGCGTCCGACTTCAGCTCAGGTCACGATCTCGCGGTCTGTGAGTTCGAGCCCCGCGTCGGGCTCTGGGCTGATGGCTCAGAGCCTGGAGCCTGCTTCCGATTCTGTGTCTCCCTCTCTCTCTGCCCCTCCCCCGTTCATGCTCTGTCTCTCTCTGTCTCAAAAATAAATAAACGTTAAAAAAAAATTTAAAAAAAAAAAAAAAAAAAAAAAAAAAAAAAAATTCTGTGTCTTCCTCTCTCTCCCCGCCCCTCCGCCACTCACACTCTATCTCAAAAATAAACATTAAAAAAATATTTTAAAATTGTTTTAAAAAAAGAAGAAAAAAGGAAAATAACAAGGTTTATGAAGTGACTTCCTAGCCACTTTCAGAAGAATGACTGGAAACTATTAAAAACTATTAAAATTCTTTCAAACTTTAAAAAAGCTAAAAGGAGGGGTTTTTTAAATTGGGGCAAAGTAGAATTACAAAATCTTTCAACACCAATGTAATTTTACTCTTCATTGATATGAACTTTTAAAAGTATCTTAAAATGGGAAATCAACTGAGTTCCAATACTGTTAAAGATTAATAATTAACTAAAAAAATAAATAAAAATTTTAAAAAGCCTAATTTTTAACTACTCAAGCAAATCAACTTATGATTTTAAAATCACACCAGTAATTCACTAAAAATAAATGATCAGGGGAAAAAAAGAATTTCTAAAAACAAAATCTCAGATGCTAGATTTTGATTTCTTCTAATCATTTATAATGTCCCCTAAAGAGTTCCAAAGGTTATTTCATATTTTGCTTTCCCTATATGCAATACAGATCACGACTGGTCAGGAGAAAGTGGCTACTATTGCAACCAGCAAACTGAATTCCCCTTCCTTTATACACTGCTCTGCTAAAACAGTACCAAATCCCTATACAAGATGACTCCTTCCTTTGGTGCTTTTTGCCCGTCTACTTCCAGATTTAGTGAAGAGAATACCCAGCTTTTGGAACCAAATAGACATGGATTTGAAACCCAGGTCCACAACTTACCAATTAAGTGATTCTGGACTTACTGAACAGGCTGTTTTCTTATCTGAAATACAGCAAGGCTCTGAAAAAGGCTACTGTGAATATAAATAAATAAATAAATAAATAAATAAATAAATAAATAAATAAAGGTTAGTGTGAAGATTCAAGATAATATGCATAATGCATACCTACTATTAGTTATTGTTAATCATTATGTGCCTGACACTTTCTTTCTTAATGTTGTCACTGTTTCTAAGTATAATACATCCATTACTAATCAACATAAAGAGGATTCACTTTATTTCTGACAAACCAGAGACAGGTGGCAAAGAACTAGGGGTGACCACAAATACAAACCTGCTACTGTCAACCTCTTCATGTAAAGACTTATATTTTAATTGCTAAAAAATTTTCAAACTATTTAATGAGTCAGGGGTTTCACTCTGGCGTGATGTAAATGTTCTGGAAATAGGTAGGGTGGTGGTTGCAACAATGTAAATGTACTAAATGTTCAGTTTAAAATGGTTAATTTAGGGGCACCTGGGTGGCTCAGTCAGTTGAGTGTCCGACTTCAGCTCAGGTCATGATCTCACAGCTTGTGAATTCGAGCCCCATGTCAGGCTCTGTGCCGACAGCTTGGAGCCTGCTTCAGATTCTGTTGTCTCCCTCTGTCTCTGCCCCACCCCCGTTTGCACTCTGTCTCTCTCTCTCTCTCAAAAACAAATAAAAACATTAAATAAATAGTTAATTAAAAAAATTAATTTTCAGAGGGAACAAGGAAAAAAATACCATAATTATTCCTACTTAAACATCATTAGACACCAGCAATGTGACCAGTTAAACTGAGTTTATTCAAGGTTTTCTAGTCAACATTTTTTTTTTTTTTTTTTTAGAAATTTTTTTTAACGTTTATTTATTTTTTGAGACAGAGAGAGACACAGCATGAATGGGGGAGGGTCAGAGAGAGGGAGACACAGAATCTGAAACAGGCTCCAGGCTCTGAGCTGTCAGCACAGAGCCTGACGCGGGACTTGAACTCATGGACCATGAGATCATGACCTGAGCTGAAGTCAGCCACTTAACCGACTGAGCCACCCAGGCGCCCCTCTAGTCAACATTTCTAAAGAAGTGGCCTGACATAGTGGAAGGAGCCCAAGCCTGAAGGTCAAGATATCCACCTCTCACCTCAACTCTGTCACTAGTTAAGTGTGTAATTTTGGACAAGTCCCTTAACTACTCAAGATATATGCTGAGTTCTTCATCTCTCAAAGAACACAGCAGGGCTAAAAGAACCTCACAGGTTTCTCATAAGATTAAGATGTTATACTTTACATTCTTGGCAAACCAATTATGTGAAATAAAATTGCCTAAATTAAAAAAAAAAAGTTTAACTATAATATATGCCAAATCTGACTGACTAAAAGCCACCAAACCTCCAGTGAGCTGAAAAATGTGTTATCCTATACAGGAAGATTTTCTCATTTCAGGGTAATTGGGTCCTACTGACTCCTATTTACTGGAAAACAAAAACAGACCCTATAAAGACAGTGCCAAGATCACATTCACTGACATTATGATCTAAGCACAAAGGAAAAGACTTAATTCAGAGATGACTTAATGTGGTAATCTCAAGGTCAGCATTCTAAACCAAGCTGGTAAACTACAAGTTTATAACTGATAAACTCAAGGATGTCTTTTAATCTATTAAAAATGCATTAAGTATAAAAATATAAATATAATGCATCATTAGCCTATAAATAAAAATTGTACACATTAATCAACATTATTTTGCAAATATTTATTTTTTCCTATAAATGACCTTTGGGTTAAAAACTCTTCCTGCTCCCAGGTTCTGAAAAAGATATAAATCTAAAGGAATCTTATTCTGTTCTTACATATGACTGGAAGAGAAGCTAAATCCTCTGATATCTTCTGGTATTTTGTTAAGTGTAGGTTGTTAAAGACATGTTTTGGCAACTAACACCTTAACTACCACTAATTAGGGTAGAAGGCTTATCTTCTTCCAATATGCTTCTAAGTCCTAAGGGGAAGAACAGGGGGGTTGGCATGATCATGCAAACCTTTTAACTCAACATGATCTCAACGAAGTGATCAAGGTGACTTAGTTGGGAACTCTCAATCTGTTGTTTTCAAAAGGGTGGGACAGACACTGCTTAGATATGCATAGCTCATGAAGCAGTTTTTAATGCTTTCTTTTGAAAGCTCAAAGGATGACATCTAAGTTGTAACAAGTTGCTGAGAATACATGAAGTACTTTACAACCTGAGCAACTAGAGCCACTTACAAATCAAAAGTCTGGATGCCTTATCAGAAGCTTTCCAAATCAATTATCTAGATTCAGACCTCAGTAATAGATTCAGCAATCAAGTCTTCTCTTTCTGGCAGTTAGTATCAAAATGAAAGCACAGAGCCTGCCTGAGATTCATCCTCTCTCCCCCTCCCCCCTCTCTCTCTCTCAAAAATAAACATTTTTAAAAAGTGAAAGCATAAAGCCACAGATGCATATCCTTTCTAAAGATTCCTGATTTTCTTTTTATCAAACCAATCATCACCTAAACCACACTTGCAAACTCAATACCAAAACTAAACCTGCCTCCAGACCCCACTTCTCTTGGATTCCCTACTTCTCTTCAGGGCACCCTAGCCTGCTTGAAACTTTGCAGACTGTCACTTAGCCCTTACATCCAGTTACCAAGTTTCATCAGTTTGAAGGCATCCCTTCTATACCCATTTATTTCCACTACCTTTATAACATTTTTCTACAAAATATTACAACAGCATCTTAGTGTATACGTTTCAGCCTCTCTTTTCACATAAAGTTGTCAAACTCATAAATACAGCCCTAATAGTGCCATCCCTCCATTCTTGCTCAAAAACCTTTCATTAAGCCTCACTATAGAGTACTAAGTCTGTGCTCCTCACTCTTGCATTCAAGCCTTCTATCAATGGCTCCAACATTCCTCTCCAAACTTACATTCTTACCAATTCGTTCCATATTACCTCACCTTTAACTACTGAACCACTTGTTCTTTCTCATATAGAAATCTTGAGCATTCTTATTTTGCTAATGCAATTTCCTCCATATGCAATTCTCTTCCCTATTTTCTCATTATCTAATCCTACTTGTTTTCTGTGGCTGAACACAGATACACATGTCACATCCTCTCTGAGGTCTCTCCCTTATTCTTCTCTTAGCTAGAAATAATTCCTTGCTCTTCTGAATTCCTGAACCATTTTATCAAAGTACGTAAACTTTAAAAATACAGGGGCACCTGGGTAGCCCAGTCAGTTGGGTGTCTGACTCTTAATTTTGGCTCAGGTCATGACCTCATGGTTCGTGAGATTGAGCCCCGAGTCCAGATTTGCACTGACAGCACAGAGCCTGCTTGGGACACTCTGTCTCCTCTATCCCTCTCTCAAAGAAATATTTAAGTGTGTGTATGTGTGTGTATATATACATACACACACACACACACACACACATATATATATACACTCACACATATATATACACACACATACACACATGTATATGTATACATATATACATACACATATATATGTATATATATGCATTTATACGTATACATATATACACAGACACATATATATACTCACACACATACTCAGATATATACATACATACACATAAATATACACACACATACACACACACATCATCTGTCCTAACAGACTCTAAGCTCTTAAAGATCAGCGTCTATGTATACTTTATTCTTGTATCCCCCAATCCAACTAGCACAATGTATAATACAACTCAAAACTGGGGGGCCTGGGTGGCTCAGTCAGTTAAGCATCTAACTTGGGCTCGGGTCATAATTTCATGGTCTGCTGGTTCGGGCCCCCATCGGGCTCTCTGCTATCAGCACAGAGCCCATTCAGATCCTCTGTCCCCCTCTCTGCCCTTCCCTACTAGGACACATGCACAAGCTCTCTCTCTCTCTCTTCTCTCAAAAAAATAAAAATAAAAATGAAAAAAAAGATTTGGAGCGCCTGTGTGGCTCATTCAGTTAAGTATCTGACTTTGGTTCACAATTAGTTGAGTTCAAGCCCCAGGCAGGGCTCTGTGCTGACAGCCCAGAGCCCGGAGCCTCTGGATTCTGTGTCTCCCTCTCTCTGACCCTCCCCCACTCATGCTCTGTCCCTCTCTCTCTCTCTCTCTCTCTCTCTCTCTCTCTCTCTCTCTCAAAAATAAATAAACATTAAAAAAAAGTTTAATAAATAATTTTTAAAAGACTCAAAATTATGATGAACAAATTAATAGTAAAACGAACAGCAGTCTTATGAAAGGATACTCATAAAGAAGAAAAACAGAAATACATCATAAAGACCTCAAGGTACATAGTATTCCATAGGAAAACCTGGAATTCCAACTAAAACGCTAGCACTATAGCATCTTTACCAAGTAATACTACAACTAATAAAAGAATAATTCATTCAACAAATCCTCAAGGACTTACTTAGGGCCAGGCACTGTTCTAGGTGCTCGGAATCGACAGAATACAAAACCAGCATTAATCCTCACCTTTATGGAGCTTATACTGTAGTGAAGGGGAAAAGGCAATAAACAAAATAAATACGCAAAATGTAAGTTAAATGGTTTAAGTGGTAATGAGAAAAAGAAGGTGGGAAAGGAAGGCGAGGGAGGGCCAGAAATGGAGGAGCTGTCATTTTAACAGGGTGGTAAGGGAAGGCCTCACCAGAATGGGCAAATACGCACAAAAACTGACAAAGACGGAGCTGAGCGTATCAACAGCATTCTAGGCAGGGCACACAGCAAGTGCGACGGACCTGAGATAGGAATATATGCCTGACACATTAAAGAACAGCAAGAAGGCCACTGTGGCCAGAATGGAATAAGCAAAAAGTAAGAGGAGACGAGGTCAGAAAGGAAAGAAAAAGGGATCTGATCACGTAAGACCTTGACAGGACTTATTCTGAGCAAGATAGGGGATGTGACCAGAAAGAAACAAAATCTGACTTACCTTTTGAAAAGGATCATTCTTGCTATGATATTGAGAACAGAATATAAAGGGGCAAGAGCAAAAAATGGACTAATAATTCTTCTGTAATAATTCAGAAGAGTTGATGTAAACTTAATTACTAGAGTTAATGAAAAGTGGTCAGAGTCTGAATATATTTTGAAGGTAGAACAGGCAAGATTTCCTGATGGGTCAGATATAGTGTGTGAGAGAGAGTCGAGCGTGACTCTTAGTTTTGGCCTTAGCAACTAGAAAGATGGAGGAAGTTGCAATTCACTAACATGGGGAAGACTACAAGGAGGGCAGAAGAAAGAGCAGGCAGGGTAAAGATCAGGAGTCTGGTGAGAATAAGTTTAGTTTGAGATGCCAATAAAATACGTAAGTAGAAGTGTCCATACAGGCAGTAGGACATACGAGTCTGGAGTTTCAGAGATAAAAATTTGGGAGCTGTCAGCATATACACAGTATTTAAAGCCAGAGATTGGATGAGATCACCAGGGGAATGAGAATAAAGAGAAGAGATTCTATGAAGTGGTCCAATATCAAAAGACAGCAGTAATGAGGAAGAACCAACAAAGGAGAAGCCAAGGAGGTAGGAGGAAAATCAGCCGAGTATGGTGTCCCAGAAACCAGAGCAGAGAGTATTTCAAGGAAGGAGACATCCACTGCACCACATGCTGCTAACAAGTCTAGTGAATTCAACTTGGTGGTTTCGGCAAGAGCAATTTCAGTAATTAGGTTGAAAGTCTCACTACCGTAGGTTCAGGAGAAAATAGGAGAACTGGAGACGAGCAGAAACAACTTTTTCAAGATGTTGAGAAATTGGGTTGTATCTACAAGAAACAATGTGGTCAAGAAAGGACTGTCTTAAAAAAACAGACAAAGTAACACCATGTATATACTGACTAGAATGAGCCACTAGACAGGAGAATAATGATGTTGCAGGAGGGAGGGGGAGAATGAACAGGATTTCAACTGCTCTAGAGTTTCACTAAGAGGGTCAAATAGCCCAATGAAGAAAAATTTCACTGGGTTAGTGGGCAGTAATTCCAGAGTATCTGTTTGTGATACTAAAGAAGGAGGGAGGGCAAGCCCATACTACTAATTTACATGCCACAGGAGGCTCAGAAGAGAGACTGGGCCATTTACTGAGAACTTTCATGTTAGGGCTTTCCTGTTCCTTCATTTAAGCTCAAAATAACTTCATGAGGTATTATCTTTATGTTACAGATAAGGAACCAGAAACTCAGAGAGAGCAAGTAATTTGATCAACACACAAAACTGGTGAGTGGTAGAGCTATGTTTCAAATCCAGCTCCTCCTGAGCATTAGATAAGGAATTACAGTTAATTTAGACAGTTAAAAGTTTTGTGGTTATGTCTTTTTTAGATTCCTATCTGTTAGAAATACATACTGAAGTATTTATGGATGAAAGAATATGATGTCTAAGATTTGCTGTAAATACTCCAACAAAAACAACAGAAAGTAATTGTGAGGAACGGATGAAACAAAAGCAGCAAAATGCCAGTCAGTAATTGTTGAAGCTAGCTGACGGGTGTATGGAAGTTCACTGTTCTCTTTCATGTACGTTCGACAATGTCATGATAAAAAAATAAAAATCCAGGTCCTTCTGAGTCAAATTTTTCTCATTACTTCAAAGCTTGCCCTTAATTTCTCCTCAATCCTCCCTTCAAAAAAAAAGTTATGTGCTTCAGAGCTTACAGTTTTCTTCTTTAATCCTCACTATAACTCTGTAATTAAGGGTTTTATTCCAATTTTATACATGAGGAGAGAGATCCACAACTAATAAATAACAGGATCAGACCTCAAAGCCAGGTCTTCTGGTGTCAACAACATTCTACTGT
This sequence comes from Panthera leo, assembly GCF_018350215.1. Classification (NCBI taxonomy): domain Eukaryota; kingdom Metazoa; phylum Chordata; class Mammalia; order Carnivora; family Felidae; genus Panthera; species Panthera leo. Next base: position 82,185,158 of record NC_056691.1, read on the forward strand.
CCAATACAGCAGTCAAGGTTACACCCAGGCATACAGAAAAGGAGAGTCCACTCAAGTGCTAGCTAGCCACTTTCTTTAGATTACTACTGCATAATCCTAGGACCCCAAATTTCCTAGGAAGGCCACGCATTGACTTGCACTCAAAGGCTTGACTCAAACAGGCAGGTTTCAAATTTGCCCGGCCATCAACCTTCCTGGCCAAATTTGGGAACCAACAGGTATTTGATATGGAATCTCTCAAACAGTGTTCTGAGAGTCTGCCTATCTCTGCTCTAGAGTCAACTCTTTGGACCTCCATTTCTCCAAATGTAACACTCTGCTGTCCACCCACATTATACAACTACAACAGAGACCAAAGTCCAGGTATGTGAAACCTGAGCTCTAGAAACAAGGAACACTACCAAACAATAATACTGACCAATTTCAAAAGCCAATTTTGAAGATTTTATTTAAGTAATCTCTACACCCAACATGGGGCTCAAACTTACAACCGCAAGATCAAGAGATGCATGCTACCGACTGAGCCAGCCAGGCACCCCTCAAAAGCCAATTTTGTATAATTCCACAACATTTACCACAAAGCAGGCATATGAGAGCATCACAGTTAATACTTATTTTTCAGATACCACCTTTTAAAATTTTTTTTTTTTTTAATTTTAGAGAGAGAGGGCGCACAAGCAGGGGGAGAGGGCAGGAGAGAAAGAGAATCTCAAGCAGGTCCCATGCTCAGTAAAGAGCCCAATACGGGGCTCAATCCCACAACCATGGATTATGACTTGAGCTAAAATCAAGAGTCTGATGCTCAGCTGACTGAGCCACGCACGTGCCCCAAGACAGCACCTCATCACTAATATGTTTCATACCTGTTCTTCCATACTAACCTTGACATTAAAAGCCTATTTACAGCTTACTTCAAAAACAACTGAAAATATGCATACCAAGGGCTCCAGATGTTACTCTCTGCAGCCACTAACCTACATTATCAAAACTGTAACACCTTTCCCCTCTGGTTCACTAGCTTTGCTAACTAAAACTGAATTTTCCAGAGTTAAGTCAAGAGCTACCCATTACCCTGTACTTCATTAGGTTAAAATGTAGGTTGTCTAAGTCACACAAAAGCCTGTGATTAGATCCAATGTTTGAGGACTTTTAGATTTACTTGGAGTTATAAATATCGTAAGAATAAACTGCCTCCATTTTAACTGTTAGAAACAAATCATCTCTTTATCAGGTCACTACCCATCTGTCTTTTAAAGTACACTGATTTTCAGTTATGCCAACTGAACACTGGTAACCAAAGACACAGACCCCATTTTCACATTAAGGGTCAATCTACCTAGGGAAGGATCTATTCTTTACTCAAAAGAGTATTATTAGGCCCTACTAAAAAATCTTCGGTCTGGCACAAAACATGCCTTTGAGCCTAAAGTCAATGCATGTTTGCTGAATTAAACTGGCAGAACAGGTAGGCATGATTAAAAAAAGAAATCTAGACAGTCTTTAGGACAATTACTATTCGCTTTATGCCAATTGTATTAATACGGTTAAATTCAATTTATAAGCAAAACGCTGATCTGCCCAATAGGATATTGTGTAAAGTCCTGGTACCTGGAAAACTGCAAAGAACAGGAAATTCTGCAGGTGCATTAAGAAACTACACCTTATCCATGACCCAGAAATGCCTCAGAATTTATTACACAACATGCTGCAGAATTCTCACTCTTTAAGTGGAAATGAACCATGAAGTCACACAATGCAAGGCTGTGATTTTATAATGGATATAATGAACTATAACCCTTCAAGTTGTGCTAAAGTTAACTAAAGAAAGCAGATGTTCTACACAGTGTTAGCTATGTCATAAGTTAAGAGAATTTTAGTATCAAATAACTAAAATTTAGGATGGCATTCATTCACACAGCAACACACATATATGGAATGTCTTGTGACACAAACACCATACTCCTCAAAAAAGATGTACTTCAAGGACCCTTCAAACAAGATCTAGGTTAGATTAGGCATGAAAGTGACAATCCAGGTCATGTGGTTACCTCACTATTCAATGCAAGACCTAAAAGTTACAGACTTGCAGATCTTTCAGGCTCAAACCATTTAAATATTTATATCACCACTAATTTGGCCTCATTACTTTACTCTTTTCTGTTTTAACTGACATAAATTTAACTTACATTTCTCAATAAAGTTTTCTAAAATTAGACTGGATTATGAAGCCTCTCATAATTACCTGTCAGAAACAGATTTTCCACAGTTGAACAAATTTTTAAAAACAACTAATTTTCCAATGAAAGGAACTATGCAAAACAAATGAAAACAAAGAGCAGTAAGATGGGTAACAGGGAGGGGTCCAAACCTTATATAAGAGAGTAAAGAACAGATCAGCAGGGCACCTGGCTGGCTCAGCTGGTGGAGTATGGGACTCTTGATTGCGGTTATGGGTTTGACCCCCCACATTAGATGTGGAGATTACTTACAAATAAAATCTCAAAAAAAAAAAAAAAAAAAAATAGATCAGAGTGCCTGGGTGGCTCAGTTGGTTGAGCATCTGACTTTGATTTTGGCCCAGGTCATGATCTCACAGTCATGAGATCAAGCCCTGCATTGGGCTCTGCGCTAGCCTGCTTAAGATTCTCTCCCTCTCCCTCTGCGCCTCAAAAAAAAAAAGAGAAAAGAAAAGAAAAGAAAGTCAGCTAGCACAGAAAGACTATTATCGGGACTGGGAATTACCAAGCCCAACTAAATTAAGGTCTAAAAAGCAACTTACTATTTACATTTTTGTAATGTCAATCACAACCAGCATTTTGAAGACTTTTTACAACTAATAAACATTTTTTTAAATATTCATTTATTTTTGAGGAAGGGAGAGAGAGGGAGGGAGGGAGGGAGGGAGGGAGACAGGGAGAGAGGGAGAGAGGGAGAGAGAGAGGGAGAGGGGGAGAGAGAGAGAGAGAGAGAGAGAGAGAGAGAGAGAAAGAGAGAGAGCAAGCGCGGAGGGGCAGAGAGAGACAGAGACACAAAATCTGAAGCAGGCTCCAGGCTCTGAGCTGTCAGTACAGAGCCCGACATGGGACTTGAACTCACGAACTGTGAGATCATGACCTGAGCCGAAGTCAGACACTTAACCAACTGAGCCATCCAGGCACCCAACTAATAAACATTTTTAAAGCATTTAAATATCATTCCTCCTCAAACAGTGTATATAACCTGTCAGAAATGCCAAAAGAATAGGTGATAATTTGAGAATTAAAACTTGAAAAAGGAAAAAGTATTCAATAAATCGTAAAAATGAGGTTTAATGGGGCACCCGGGTGGCCAAGTCAGTTAAGCGTGGGACTCCTGATTTCAGCTCAGGTCCATGATCTGTTGGTTTGTGAGTTCGAGCCCACGATGGGCTCTCTGCTGACAGTGTGGAGCCTACCTGGGATACTCTTGCCCTCTCCCTCTCTCTCTGCCCCTTCCCCAAACGCTCTCTCTCTCAAAATAAATTAAAAAGTACAAAAAACAGTAATAACAAAAGAAGGCTTAATGCCACTGGAAGAGGAATAGCTTTACTCTCCTGTTCAAGTCACCTAGAATTAGCTGATTTCCTGCAAAATACCTAGGAAAATGTATTTATTATTCCTGATTTAGGAAGTGAATTCACTGAGTGACAGAAGTGCTCCATCCCTGGAAAATTTGCGCTTAGAAGCAATCTCGGGCTACAGCCACAACGCAGAATGTCTCTCACAATCTTCTGCTCATATGCAAGAATTCAAATCAGCACCAACACTCAACTGCAAAAATGAGCCAGGAAAGATAGAGACAGTAGAGCAAGAATGAACAAATTTCAATTTGCAGACATCTCTGACATTCACAGAAGTTTCATCTCTATCCAAGTTTCTCACTACAAATTAATCCGCCTAACACCAAATTCTTAAGTACCAATTATTACTTGACCACGCTAAGAAGAAAAAAGGAACCAAAGAAATAACATCTACTCCCTGTATTTTCATACTTGTAATCTTCCTGAAAGACTTAAACTTGTTTTATATAAACCATCTCAATTCTCATGGGAGGTAGATAGAGTCAGGTTTCTGGAGGAAAAACAAGCTCTAAGGGATTAAGTATCTTGTCCAGCAAGTCAACAGCGAAAATAAAACCAGACCCAATTATTTAGCCTACAAAGTCTAAATAACCTGCTTTCCTTGGTTCATAAACTTAGGACAGTATTTTCAAGTGCCTACAATGTATCTCAAACCACAGAATTTCACGGAACAATACATATAATCACAACACTATTCCAGAATTGAGTATTCAGAGCAAGAAAGTACTGCTTGCCCCAAATCAATAAAATGAACTAACACGATGGACTTAAAAAATACAAGGAGGAAACAATAGCCATATTGGAGAAAATTTTCAAAGGTCACTCTATTCATCTTACACCCTACTCCTCAAATTCTCTGCCAGGGAGCCAAAGGGGTCAAACATGTTCCTGATAATTACATTCTATACAAAAATCAAATCTCAAAATACTGCAAAGAATTTCAATGAAAGGTGTATTATACTTTAAAAACCTTTCCGTCCAAAAATAAAATCTTATAGCAATGACTTCAGAGCATTATTTTGTTGCCTTCATGATGCACTTCAAGCTTGGATTTTAAAAATGATTAGCTCCCAGTTTATTTTTTAAATATTTATATTTACAGATTCAGATTACTTAAAATGTGTTATTCTGCTCAGCCCTCATTATATTTAGGCAAGGTTCCCATTTCCACTCAAACTTTTTATCTGAACATACAATGGCTGCATTAAGATACTTCCTAAATTGACAAACGGAGAAAACTAATCAACCCAGAAAGCTTCCCAAGGTATCAAAGCAGCCCTTTTATTTGAAATCATACTAGGTACTACATTACACACTACATGAAGCTCTCAAAGCGATAATTGAAGTTATTTCTGCAACATGATGAAATAATTTATTTTTTTGCAAAATCTGACAGGACTGAATTTTCTACTGTCAAAAGGGAAATCGTTTTTCAAGATTCTAGAAAACCCTGCTTACTAAGGCAGTCTCAAAGTAGTTTCCTTAATCCTTCCAAATCCCAAAGAATCTAACACAAGCCACAGAACACTGAATGAGACCTGCACTGAAATATCTGTGCTCAAACCCCTGAAGGTTATTTCCTATGTGTTTGGCAAGCTGATTGGCTTTATGTCCACACAACCCAAAAGTCTTTCCTCAATAAAGCTAACAATATACTCCCTAACTCAAATCAAAATACCAGAAAATCCAACAGCCTCCAACTAAATTTTTCTTCAACTATTTGGGAGAAAAAGTCGACAAACCAGGATCAGCTCTTTGCACCCTGAAAGGGAGTTAAAGAATCTCAGAGCTCCATTGCTGCCACTTTTAGGAGCTGGATGTACATTACCTCTGTCTGCCTCTAGCATGGGACTCAGATATTACATCACTCAAAGCCTGAAAACTGCCCCATTACCCAGAAAGCACCAGGGAAGCTGAGACACTGCACCAAGGTATCCCTTCCTCCCTGATACATAGCCTTCAAAGGCTACTGACACCGGGCCCTGCTCTCTTGCAGTATCTTCACAAAGACATCTGCCCTGCACCTGCTACAATCCTATTTCTATTCACTGTGGTACACTCCAAACAACCCTGGATGGCTCTTCTACTTGCCCACTTGTCAGGCCAATGTGCTAGGACAATATCCCACCACACACCTCCTCCAAACTTGGGAGTGTGTACTACTGAGCTCTCCCTTATCCTTTCCCCATTCACAGAGTTCTGGAACTAAAATCGGGTTTCTTGATCTCTCTGATCCTAGAGGCATGAACTTTCAGGTATGGTACAAGGGCTTAATGTCCTCCATTTTTCATTAATATCATTCCAGGATACATACACACATACACACACACACACTCACACACACACTTCAGTTCCATGCCTAGAATGTAATTCCCTCTCTTTTGTTTTGCTTTTTGTTTTTCCAACTTCTGCACTCTGCCTTTTCTTATATTTCCAGTGACCTAAAATTTTTGGCTCTCTTAATTTCTCAAGACTCAAAGTGTTCCAATCTCTCACTTTTCAGCATCCTGCTCCTTCATTCTCTTTTAAGCAACCTGTTTTCCTAACTCCCTCCAACCTGAATAGTCTATTTCCTGCCCCTAAAACCTAGGTAATCTGCTTCCATTACCACCACCCCAATACCATACAGAACCTACCCCTTTCTAGTCACAGACACATTCACACACCTCCCTACCTTGCTCTTCTTTTACCCCATGATAGACACTATGCATTCTTCTACATCCTCTATCCAAAAATATCCTGTCTTCCCCGCCTTTCTTTCCTCTCTTCCCTGCCTAACCCCTTCTACCAGACAAAATCTAGCACCCCCAAGCCACACTTCCCTCTCTCTACATACTGTACTCTAGACCTGCATCCCTCCCCTCCCAACCCATCCCCTACCACCTCCCTCTACTGATTTCCCTTCACACTTGTACCACCCCCCTCCTCCCCAACTTCCCTCCACACTTCCTGCCCCCAAAACATTTCCTTCCATCTGTTTTCGTACCTCAGCAGCCACTCCAAGAACATTCCCCTCACCCCTCACACCTCTGGCCCTCTACCTCACACATACCCCACTCCACTTGTCCGCTCTGATGTCCAACCCCAAAGTTTCCTCTTTCTGCTCCCCCACCTACATCTATACTTCCCACAAGAACACCCTCCATTTCACTCCTCCTGCTACCCGCTAAATACCCTGCACACCTCCTGTCCAGACATCTCCTGTCACTGCCCATCACCCTACTCTAGTGTCCTCACTTCTCTCAAACTCTGGCCCTGTTCCAATCGCCTTCCTCCTTCCCCCCCCATACTGATCTCCCCAGAGCAACACTAACACCTGCCTTCTCCTCTAACATGCCCTTCCTTCACATGGCCCACCTGTCCAGCCTCAACACCCTCCTGCCTCCTTCCTGTCTCCCCTACACACCTGCTGGCCAGATACAGTCCTCACATCCCTCACAGGTCTCCAGAAGCCTCTGGGCCTACCCTCACACACACCTCCTGCCTGGAAACCTCCATTTCCCTCACCATCACTCCAGAGTTCCCTAGACACCTCCGGTCCCTCTCTCCCCCACCACACTAGCCCCTACCTGGACACCTTCCTCCACATTTCTCTTCACATTTGTCCGGTGGCCTTCCTTCTGTCTGCCCCCTCTTCCTGCCCCTCACACGCAGCCCCAACCGGGACATCCGCTTCTTCTACTCCTCCCTCGAGTCCCTAATCTTCTCCTTCTATGCCCATCACACTCGCCCCTACCGTCCCCAAGGCCTCCCTCACACCCTCCCGAACCCCCCACAGACTGCCCCCCACACGCCTCAATGTCCTCCATCCCTCTCGCACTCGCCCTGGCCCCAGTGGGCCCCCGGACCTGCCCGAAGGCCCTCCAGCCCCGTTGGGCCGGATCCCTCCACCCTTCATTCTCCCCCCAAGTCTGCCCACACCCTCCACCAGCCCCCCGAAGCCTCGCTCCCTGCCCCTGCCCCCAACGTCCTCCAACACCTGCCCGGAGCCCCTGGCCCTCCATCCTACCCAGAGCCCCGGCGCCGGGTCCCCCCACACTGCCCACGCCCTCCCCTCGCTCGGGGCCGGGACCCCGTCCCCACGAAGGTGAGGAAGGCTGCCCGCTGCCCTTGCCCGAAGCGACCGGGGCACCGCAGCGGCGGCCACAATGCCGGAGCCACGGGGGCCAGGATTGCTCCCGGCTCTCCGCCCGGGCCGCCGCGGCCGCCGCCGCCGCTGCTAAGGACGCACAACAAACAATGCGGGGCCCGGGCCGGCTCCGCCAACCGCCTCAACCGCCGCCTTAACCGCCGCCCGCCCGGGACGGCCCGCCGCGCAGGCGCCTACCCCGCCGCCGCAGCCTACCCGCGCCGCCGCGCTCTGCCCGCGCCCGGTCCCCGCTCCCGCTCCGCCGCCGCCGCCACCTCGTCCGCCCGCGTCTCCGGCTCCTCTGCCCAGCGGCGGCGGCTGCGGCGGCTGCTGCCCTGGTGGCGCTCGCGGCTCCGGTCTCCGCTTCGGCGGCGGCGGCGGCGGCGAGCACGTGACACCGCCCAGCGCGCCCATTGGCCGAGCCGGGGGGCGGGCCCCGCGGCTGCTGGGGAACGGAAAGCCCGCCCCTTCGCTCGCTGCGCGCCCCCTCCACGCGCACTCTGCCGTACCTGAGAGCGCCAGCCAGCGCCCGCCGGCGCCGTGCCGCGCCGCCGCCTGCGCCAACTGCGCACCTGGGAGCGCGCAGGGACCACACGCTGGTGGAGGCCTCATGCACCTGCGAGCGGACGCTTACGTAAGCTGCGTCCCCGCCTTTCTCCCGGCGCCAGGCCCCCGCCCGCTGCAGCACCTGAGCCCTGCTGCGCTAGCGGCGTAACTGCTGCGGAGCGGGGACGAGCTGCGCAGGGAGGCAAGCGAAATCCACGGAAACTTCGTAACTTCCGAATCTGGGAGCGGCTCCCGGATGCCGCGGCAAGCGGGCCTCTTCGGCCCTGCGCCCCGGTGCGGAACGCCCCCCAAACCCAAAGGCTATGCCGCCGAGTAGGCTCCGCTACGCCTCCCCAGGTGAAGGACGGAGAGGCCAGTGGGCTTTGACTTAAAAGCTTCTCTCCCAGCCTCCGCCCCTCCTACACTTACCGGCTGTGTGACCTTGACCAAATTAGAGAACCATTCTGATAGTCCGTGTTATGGTAAGGGAAACTAGGTCAATAATTGCGATTTAGGAGCTGTTGGAGACATGGAAAAAGACAATAGGTGTGAATTCTCCCACCACATAGCAGGTACTGAACAGAAGTTGCAGCTTAGCAACCACCTCTCTTTTTCCCACCCCAGTGGACCTACCTGGAATTGAGTTTGAGGCCAGGACCTCTCTGACCTCCTTATAGTTGGGTCAGACTGGCTGGACACCTACCTGGACAATGCTAGGGAAGAAATGAAGTTTTGCTTTTTTATTTTACAGAATCACGCGTGGGCACTTTCTTGGTACAGCATTCTGCCAGCCAGTTCAGCCCCTTACTGAGCCCCTGCTGCATACCAGGTGCTGTGCTGGATAAGATGCACAGGTGAATGACACAAGGTCCTTGCCCCAAAGGAGTTCCCAGCCTAGGGTAGAAATGACCTGACCACCCAGCAACAGGATTTGGAGAGCTGGGAGTCCAGGAGGGATCCCCCACAACAGTTCCTTCTGGGCCCCTTTCTAACACGCCAGATTCAAATATTTTAACAGCTCTGCGTCATTCACGGAATAAAATATGAATACTCTAAGTCAACTTTAAAAGTTTGGTGATCTGGCCTTAAGTTTCAAGGTACTTGTCCTTACCTTTGCCCCTCCTTCAGGCCACCTTAACCCTCCAGCCACACTGAACTTCAACACTGTAGATACCAGAATCTGTAACACTTCTGAGCCACCTGAGCCAGGCCTCAAATCCCTTTCTACACCTGCCCCTACCTCCAATCGCCCTCACCTTTCTTTACCCTCCTGAAAGAGTCCTTGAGGTTCTTAGATCTTAGAGCACCAGATCGTAATTGTTTTGACTGTCACCTCCCCAGACTGTAAGCACCTTGAAGACATGAGTGGGTTAGGGAGGACTACACATGCACATGCAATGAGGTCATTAAAGCTGGGCTTTCCAAGAAGAACATGAATCTGCTTCAGGGAGAAGAGATGCTGTGGTATACAGGTCTGGGTTCTGTGCATACTAGCTGTGCGACCTTGGTGAATCAGTCTCTCCAGGTCTTAGTTAACTCATCTGTCAAGTGAGACCTTAGTATTGCATACCTCGTAGGATTGTTATAAGGATTCAATGAGACAGTATATCTCAGGCACTCAGTATAGTGCCTGGCACTAGATTAATTTCTAAATTGTTTTAAATAGGTGGACGGCATGGCATGAAGCATTCAATGGTATCACTTATTCCAATATCTTTATTGGGTTGATAACTCCAAACATTCCTGACCAAAAAAAAAAAAAAACAAAAACATGCAAATGACAGGAAAGTAAAGAAACTAAAACTTTCAAGTGTGCCTCTCCCTTCCCACCCCCATTCGACTCCCTCCACCCCTAATCCCATATCCCAGAGCAGCTACTGTTAACTTTATCGTGCCCTACAGTGTATGTCTAGAGAGAGAAGAGAGTTGCAAAAAATATGTATCTATAATGTGTATGTTATCCTTGGATTCTGTGTAGAAAAAAAGGCTAGACAGGGTTAAACACCAACTACTACTGTTATGCTTTGAAAGTAGAGCTAGGTGTGGGAATAGAGCACTTTAAATACTTGTGCGTTGCTTTAATTTTTTTAAAGATACATATAAATAGAGGCACCTGGGTGGTTCGGTCAGTTAAGAGTCCGACTCCTGATTTTCACTCAGGTCATGATCTCACAGTTCATGAGTTCAAGCCCTGTAACAGACTTCGCAATGACAGTGCAGAGCCTGCTCGTGATTCTCTCTCTCCTTCTCTCTCTCTGCACCCCCCCCCACATCTCTTTCTCTCAAAATAAATAAACTTAAAAAAAAGAATATCTGTAAATATATATAAAAGAAAGAAAGACTTTTTAATGTTATTGAGGCATATTTACATATCATAAAAATTCATGCATTTCAAGTGCACAGATCAAGGATTTTTAGTAATGTTACCAAGTGATGCAAATCAAATCAGTTGTAGAACATTTACAGATTCTCCATAAAATCCCTCAGACTCATTTACTGTTAATCCCGTTCCCACTCCCAGCCACAGGCAACCATTGATCTACTGTCTCTACATTTTTGCTTTTTTTTGGAAATATTAGATACATTTTTTAAATCAAATAGATGTTTTAGAAAGAAAAATAAGGGGCACCTGGGTGGCTCAGTCAGTTGAGTATCCAGGTCTTTATTTTGGCTCAGGTCATGATCTCACGGTCATGAGATTGAGCCCCACCGTCAGGCTTCACACTGGGTGTGGAGACTGCTTGAGATTCTCTCTCTCCCTCTCTCTCTATCCCTCCCCCTCCCCTACTTGAGCTATCTCTCTCTCAAAAACAAAGAAGGAAGAAAGAAAGAAAAATAAGTGTTTCACCTCTTAATCCCACCCAGTGATAGTAATCATTGTTCATATATATATAGTTCCAAACTTGTCCTATGCATATAAATATATAACTTTTACAAAGTAAAATTATAGTATACCTTCAGTTTTTATTTTTTCATTAAACAATATAAAGTAAATACACCATTTATTGTGGCATTGAATACTCTCTGGCATAACACATCTTAAGAATCATGTAATTAGGGGCACCTGGGAGGCCCAGTCAGTTAAATGTCCGATTTCAGCTCAGGTCATGATCTCATGGTTCATGTGTTTGAGCCCCGCATCAGGTTCTGTGCTGACACACAGAACCTGCTTCAGATTACGGCTTCAGATTCTGTGTCTCCCTCGCTCTCTGCCCCTCCCCCACTTGTTCTCTCTCCCTCCCTCTCTCTCTCTCTCTCTGTGTGTCTCTCTCTCTCAAAAATAAACAAACATTTAAAAAAAGTTTTTAAAGAATCGTTTAATTAAACCAGCCCCCTATGTTGGGTATTTGGTTATTTTCCAATATTTCCACTGCTATAAAAAAGGTAAAATATTAGATATTGTAAACTTACAGAATTCGGTGAGCTTTTAAATCACACCTAAGTTCAGATACTAGCACTTGTTTCATCCATTCATTGCACAAATATTTACTGAGAACCTAGTATGTGCTAGTCCCTAGAGATATAAAAGCAAGAAAACAGCTACACTGCCCTACCCCTGTGGGGCTAGAGGCCAATGTACATTAATCAAATAACATTGAAGGGCCCCACAGAGAAGGGAACAGCCAACAGAGGGGGACAGATCTGGCTCTCAAAGGGTTTCTGAAGAGGCATCTCGGGAAGACACCCTTGGCACAGCACTCTGTCATTCTTGGTAAAGGGATGTGGATCAGCCCCTGTATGCACAATGTGTAGCCCTTCACAGTTTACACCCTTAGCTCTATTGATCCACTCGCTGCACCCCCTGAAGAGAACAGAAGATATTGAGCCCAGATAAGGAAGTGAACTACCCAGAGTCACCAAGGGCACAGCTGAAATTGAACTCTGGTGTGACTCCTAACCCAGTGTTCTGGGCCACAAATGACACTGCCCTCTATAGACAGGGCTCATCTTTGAAGAACCACACGGAGATAGAGGCAGAAAACACACAACACTGGACTCTCTGATGCAACAGACACTAGCCACATGTGGCTATTTAAATTTAAATAAATTAAGGGGCACCTGAGTGGCCCAGTCGGTTAAGCGTCTGACTTCGGCTCAGGTCATGATCTCACCGTTTGTGGGTTCAAGCCCCATGTCAGGCTCTGTGCTGACAGCTCAGAGCCTGGAGCCTGCTTCAAGTTCTGTGTCTCCCTCTCTCTCTGCCACTCTCACCTGCTCATGCTTGCTCTGTCTCAAAAATGAATAAACATTAATAAATAAATTAATTAATTAATTAATTTAAATAAATTAAAATTAAATAGGGGTGCCTGGCTGGCTCAGTCAGTATAGCATGTGACTCTTGACCTCAGGGTCATAAGCCCCACGTTGGGGGGAGGGGATTACATCAAATAATTTAATTTAATTTAAAATTTAGTTCCTCAGTTGCATTAGGCATGTTTTAAGTGTTCCATAGCTACATGTGGCTAGTGGCTACCATATTGAACAGCACTGATGTAAAACATTTCTGGGGTGCCCAGCTGCCTCAGTCAGTAGAGCATGCAACTCTTGATCTTGGGGTTGTAAGTTCGAGTCCCCTGTTGGGTGGAGAAATTACTTAAAACTAAAATCTTTTTTAAAATAATTTAATTACTAAATAAATAAATAAATAAAAGATTTCCATCATTGCAGAAAGTCCTATTGGTTAGTGCTGATCTAAAGGAAAAAAAATAACAATAGTATAGTAGTAATAGTAATAATACCTTACTTGTATATTATTTACCGAAGCACTTGCCCTGGGAGATAGAGAGGTCAGTCCGATTTCCCTACGCCTCTCCCTACCACAGGCCAGCTCTACAGAGAGAAGCTGAAGACAGAAAGGTGGCTAGTCATGTTGTGGCTGAGGGGTGGGACATAGGGAATGTTACATCCTTCAACTTCTTGCTGCCATGGTTCTAAATCTACCCGCACACCTCCAGTCATTCTCTCCTTCCCCACTTTTACAAAAACCAACTCCTCTCACCAAAGACCAGGTCCTTTTCCTGGGCCTGGATGTTCTTCTTTCCTACCCTCTAAAGAACTTCATTCTTTAATCCACCCCCTCTGTTATGTCAGCCTCTCCCTTCCTTCTGATTCTTTAGATCTTATTGCCCAAATATCTTTTCTATTCTAAGGGAGGATGAAAGGGGAGGGAAGGAGTGGGAAACAAGATTCCCAGGTGATCACATACATCTTACAGTTGAGAAGCATGGCCCCAAAATCAATAGCTACAGATGCCAATTGAAGACTTGAAGACCACAGCAGAATTGCTGTCGCTGACATGATTTTTAGAAATGGTGAATAAGGGGCACCTGGGTGGCTTAGTCAGTTAAGCATCCAACTTCATCTCAGGTCATGATCTCATGGTTCGTGAGTTTGAGCCCTGCATCAGGCTCTGCAGTGACAGTTCAGAGCCTGGAGCCTGCTTTGAATTCTGTGTCTCCCTTTCTCTTTGTCCCTCCCCCACTCCTGCACGCGCTCTCTCTCTCTCTCTCTCTCTCTCTCTCTCTCTTTCTCTGTCACAAAAATAAATAAACATTAAAAAAATTAAAAGAAACAGTGAATAACTCTTGGTAGAGTCTGAGCACACCAAGGTATAATCTTCATTCATTTTACATGGTATTTGCCTCCATGGAATATTTTTTTTAATTTTTTAATGTTTTATTTTATTTTTGAGAGAGAGAGAGATACAGAGTACAAGCAGGGGAGGGGCAGAGAGAGAGAGAGACACAGAATCCGAAGCAAACTCTGGGCCCTGGGCTGTCAGCACAGAGCCTGGCACGGGGCTCAAACTTATGAATCAGGAAATCATGACCTGAGTAGAAACGGACTGAGCCACCTAGGTGCCCCACCTCCCTGGAATATTAAAATCACACTAGAATGTACTTGGTCTCTATGTGAAAGATGGAGTTAGTTGTTAGGCTCAGATCATTGCATATAGGACTTTCACCTACATAAATGTCCAGTGCAACATTCAAAAGCCATACGATACTGTCCATGCAGTACAGGACATTTGGCATTCCTGGCTTCCCTCTGGTAAATGCCATTATGACTACCCATTTAGACTCCACCACAATTGTCTAAAAGCCCAATGTGAGAATGATGGCTCTAGACTCTCATTCAACAGCTTACTCGGACTCAGGGTCTCTATTTGGAAGTCTCAGATGCTACTTGACTGTTCATAACAGCCAGGTCTTTCCCCTAAACCTCAAACCCATTCCCCCCCTACAGTTCTCCTTTTCAATTCCCTTATCAAGACTATGGTAGCTACTGATATTGAATGATCAGTAGACTGAAGGTTTCATGTGGGCAGACTGTTTGATTTATTCCATTTGCATGCTTTAGAATGTGCCAGGCATAGAGTAGTTACTTAATAAATATTTATTGAATGACTACCCAGCAAATTTTCCCATTCCCCTTCCTCAGGGAACAAACCCCAAAGAAGACAAGAAAGTAGCAAGGATTCCTGGTCAGGAAGTCCTGGCTTCTTACAGAATTTCTTCCAATATCCCTGATACTTTTATCAGTCAAAGATGCAAAACAGCCCAGAGCTACTGCTGAAACGCTCCCACCAAAGCTGTCTCACAGCAGGGGAGATGGAGACAGCCTCCCTAAGGTCTGGGGATGAAGCCCAAATTCATCAGGCTCAAGTACAAAATTTCTTTGAAGTCTCATGTTTTATCTTTATTAAAATTTTTTTTAATGTTTATTTTTTATTTTTGAGATAGAGAGAGGGAGAGAGCATGAGCGGGGAGGGGCAGAGAGAGAGGGAGACACACAGAATCCTAAGCAGGATCTAGCTCTGAGCTGTCAGCACAGAGCCCATTGTGGGGCTCAAACTCATGAACCGCGAGATCATGACCTGAGCCAAAGTCAGACGTGTAACCGACTGAGCCATCCAGGCACCTCATGAAGTCTCATGTTTTATCTTTAAAATCCATGCAAATTTTACCTCTTATTCCCATGTTTGTTTTAACATGAAAATAATGTTTCTGATTACTTCTCTTTAGGAGAAAAATTCGAACCCTCTTTTTCCAACTCTTCAAGTAGAAATTCACACTCCATGAAGATGCTCCTGATCTATCCTGTGGCTCTGAGTATTTCCTGGCACACCACCACCTAGCCCTGGTGGTAATTATACTAACAGCCAACATTTATTAAGCACTTATTATATGCCAGGCAGTAAGTATATTAAGCATTTAACATGCATTATGTCTTTAATCCTCACAACAATCCTATCAAGTAGGTACAATTTTCCTCTTAATTTATCATTGGCGAGACTAAGGCTCCAAGAAGGTAAGTCACTGGCACTACATCACAGAGTTGATAAGTTAGAGACCTAGGATTCAACCCGGTGCTCTCAATTAGTATCCTGTCCACCCCAGTTTGAAAAGCAAGCTTCTAGACTTTTAGAATACGAAAGATTTCAGGCAGCGGGAAAGCCCTAAGAAATCACCTAGCCCCAGGGTTTTGCAAAGCAGGGAAAATACGGAGGTGTCTGGATCTCTAGGTGGACACATTTTCAGGGGCCACAAGTTATAGGAGAAGTTTCTAAATGTACGTCTCAGTTTCAATTACAATCTACAAAAAACAATAAAATAAGCATATTCTGGAGCACTGTGACAGTCACCTTGTAAATGATTCCTGGTACCCCAAATTTAGTGCCCATGTTGGTGTAAAAGTGATTGTCTAAAGTGACAACTTTAATGTTAAATGCAGATATCTTAGATCAGAGGTCAAATTTTCAAGCCAGCAAGAAACTGTCTCCTTTAAAATGGTGATTCTTGGGGCACCTGGGTGGCTCAGTTGATTAAGCGTCTGACTTCAACTCAGGTCATTATCTCACAGTTCATGGGTTCGAGCCCCGCGTCAGGCTCTGTGCTGACGGCTCAGAGCCTGGAGCCTGCTTCGGATTCTGTGTCTCCCTCTCTCTCGGCCCCTCCCCCACTTCTCAAAAATAAAATAAACATCAAAAAAATTTTCAATGGTGATTCTCAAGTAGGTGTAATGTTGTCCCCCCCCCCCCCACACGTTAGCAATGTCTAGAGATATTTTTAGTTACAACAACTGGCATCCAGTAAGTACATACCAGAGATGCTACCAAATACCCTCAATACACAGGATCACCCCCCCTAACAAAGGATTGTCAGCCCAAAATGTCAATATGCTCCCAAATATGCCCAATATGACATCAGCCCAAATGTCAAATGCTGGGGTGGAGAAAGCTTTAAAAGGGTTTCTATAGGATGGGCACCTGGGTGGCCCAGTTGGTTAAGCAGCCAACTTTGGCTCTGGTCATGATCTCACAGTTCATGAATTCAAGCCCTGTGTTGGGCTCTGTGCTGACAGCTCAGAGCCTGGAGCCTGATTCAGATTCTGTGTCTCTTACTCTCTTTCTGTCCCTCCCCTACTTGCTCTCTCTCTCTCTCTCTCTCTCTCTCTCCTGAAAATAAACAAACATTTAAAAAGGGGGGGTTTCTATAGGGGAGAAAATGAACAGAGTGGAAGAGAAAAGATTGGAAGTGAGGCTTCTCTGAATGAGCCTTCTTAGATACCTTTGACTTTGAAATCACATAAGTGATTCATGTAAATATTTAAATTATTAAATCATATAAATTTTTAAATAAGCCCTAAAATGAAAAACAAGCCAAAACATGGACATGACTTTATAATCAGGTTGATAACATGACCACAGAAGAAAAAAGAATCACTCCAATTGACCCTAAAACAAAGTATTTTTGACCATATATCATTAATGAGATATATTCTAAGGATAAAGTTGGGGGGAGGAATCTTAAACTTTTCTCAATAGTCTTACTGTTAGTAATGATATTAGTGCTGCTACTTTAAAATAGGTCTATCATGGAATAAAACATATTAGCAACAACATCAATGTTGTTAAGATTCAAAATTTTTAGGACAAAAGTGACATAAATGTAATAGCAGAGAAGTAAAAAAAAAATTTATGATCATTTAAATTGGTAATATCGTCATTGCTTGGAAATTTCATAAAAACTGGAGGGTTCTGTTTTTAAAAAAAGTTGAGCATTTATTCTGCCTTTTATTATGAACTAAATTTCAGGTAATCAACAACCCCCAGAGGATAAGAAAAAGTTCTATACAAAACAATTTCAGCTAATAAATCAGAAGGCATGTTAAAATTAGATCATCGTCATTCTGCAAACCCTAACAATATACCTGATTTAGGCAATGGTCATCAATAGATGGTAAAATTTTCATCAAGGATTGACAGGGAACATGACAAAGAAGAAATAAGGGTGTCACTACCTGAATCCACTAACAAATGTTAGCATTACTAAAAGTTACATGAAAGTACATTCTGTGCCTCCAGGTGAGATGCATTCTAAACTACACAGCATCTCTATCTGGGCCAAAAAGGTTAGACTGAATGCGATGAAGCTTTTAAATCAAACTTACCATCTATAGGAAGTCCAAGGGCTAGAGGAGCAAGTAAATGACACACTATAAAGAAGCAATTGGCTAAATTCAGAACATGTAATCTACAAGACAAGTGGCCCAATTACTTCAATAAATCAGTAACATGAAAAAAGAAAAGCTGGCAGTAGGGAGGGGAGGAAGAAGGGATTGTTCTAGATCACAAGTGACTTTAAGAGTTTTAACAACCAGGAATGCCTGACTGGCTCAGGTGGTAGAGCCTGTGACTCTTGATCTCAAGGTTGTAAGTTTGAGCCCCATGTTGGATATAGAGATTACTTAAAAATAAAAATCTTTTTGGGGGTGCCCGGGTGGCTCAGTCAGTTAAGTGCCCAACTTCGGCTCAGATCATGATCTCACAATTTGTGAGTTCGAGCCCCGCATCGGGCTCTGTGCTGATGGCTCAGAGCCTGGAGCCTGCTTCAGATTCTGTGTCTCACACTCTCTCTCTGCCCTTCCCCCTCTCATGCTCTGTCTCTGTCTCTCAAAAATAAATAAATGTTGAAAAAAAATTTTTAAATAATAAAATATAAATATTTTTTAAAGAGCTTTAGGAACAAAATACAAACTACAATTTGTAAATACAAATACCAAATATATCTACTTTTGAACAAACTACCAGTGAGAGACGTTTTCTAGACAAACATGAAAATTTAGATGTGTACTACATATTAAATGCTATTAAGGAATTATTGTTGATATCATCAGGTGTCGTCAGAACCTTGTAATTGTATAATAAAATCTCCCTTTTTAAAACTGCAAACTGAAGCATTTAAGGTAGGGCTGCAAGATAAAATACAATGTTGCACAAAACATACTTATACTAAAAAATTATTTGCTGTTATCCAATTTAACTGAGTGTCCTGTATTGTCATTTACTAAGTCTGGCAACCCTAATTTAGATATGCCATGTTCTAGTAAGGGGGGGGGGGAAAGGTGGGGACAAAAATTAAATACAGTATGGCAAAATGGAAATGATTTATCAAAACTAGATAAAGGGCACATGAAAGTTCACTGTGCTCTCTGCATCTGGGTATGTTTGGAAATTTTTATAAGAAAAGTTTTTTACATGGAGGAATTAATATATTACTCGGGCTTTAGAAACAACCCAATTCTACCCCAATCACCTTATTCTCAGAAAAGGAAATGAAAGCCCAGGGAGGGGAAGTGATTTGCCAAAAATAAAACGGCAACTGAGTGGCAGAGCTGGGACTCAGCTCCAGGTCTCCTGACTCTAAAGATCCAAGCTGTTTCCGTTTCAACCAAGTGGACAAAGGCAGTGCAGCCGTTTCGGGCTGAAAGCTTGGGCAGTCTAGCACCCCTCTCTGAGCCGAAGTGCTCGAGAGGAGGGGCTGGGTTGAGAGAAATGAAATGATGTATATAATAGGAAAGTGTCCAGCTGTAGCACCTACGGGACACGTGCTAGAGTGGTATGTGGTCAGTTCTGAAACATCTCTGAGCATCGTTTCATGTTCCAAAAGGAGTACAATAATACTTAATTCCAAGTTGTCGTGAGCAGTAAAATGAAAAGTGCCTAGCACAGTGCCTAGTGTTAGCAAAGATTGATGAAAATATATGATATTCTGGTTAGCTCTTTCTGTGTAACAAACCACCCTAAAATTTACCAGCTTAACACAATTTATTATTGTCTCTCATGGTCCTGTAGGTTGACTGGGCTCAGCTGGGTAGTTCTCACTTGGGGTCACTCACACAATTGTACTCAGATGTCAGCCAGGGCTGGATTCATCTGAAGGCTCAATGGGCTCAATGTCCAAGATGGCGCACTCATGTACTTAGCAACAGACACTGACTGTTGGCCGGGGAGGAGCTGAAATGTTAGCTGGACTACCCATATGTAGCCTCTTCATCTACCTTGGGTTTCTCACAGCAATAGCTCTTATAAACTATTAAAGATTAGTTGTAGGACTGGCCCAGAGTCACTTCCCCTGTGTTCAGTTGGTCAATGTAGTCACAGACCAGACCCTATTCAAGGGAGCAGAGGCATAGACTCAATGGGGGAAAGGGATGCATGCTCTGGGAGGGAAGGGAAGGAATTAATGGCCCATCCAACGAGGAGGCCAGCTACATAGATGGGTATATCAACCCTTCTGGGGCATGCGGAAATATCTTTCCCTTTGTTCACTGCACCATTTAAACCCCTCTCAAATCCACCCCCTTCTCTCTGTCTTCTCTGCCACTCTGAGAGAGTGCTGGCCTCATCTTCCCTCATTCTGTTGTTGGATAATTGTTGCATGCTTCCTGAGAGCTTTCTAGAAGACCAGATAGCCAAGATAAAATGAGCAACTTAGTAAGGTGAAACTACTCACTGGCTCACTGAAACATTTAAAGGGAAGAATTGCCAGGTCCTCTGATTCTGCCACAGCTGGTCACTATGTTCCTTTCCAAAGCTCACTTCTTAAAAACAGGTCACAGAACTCGTCCGTGCTGAGTCCCAGTGAGTTTGGATTTCTTTAAAAATAGCTTGTTCTTCAAGTGCAAAAAATAACATCTGAGACGTTTGTTTAAGTGTGAAACACACCTTTGTCATGACTCAGTACAGGCTGAACGGAAGTTTATTAAACTTTCCAGAAAGAAAAATTTCCTCTTGAACTAAGCAAGCCTGAGAGACGACAGCTCGGGAATGGGGAGGGGAGAGGTGGGAAGAGGCAGGTGGTACAAAAAAAGAAGTAATAGATCTTTCTCATCTCTGAGGTTTTCGCTGTGCTGCATGAGTTCTTTCCACCTTGAACGACCTTCCTCCTCTAGCCAACCTGATAATGTTCTCCTCCTCCTTGAAGCCTAATTTAAATTTCACCTCTGTGAAGCCTTTTCTGACCCCTCCAGGCAGAGTTACTCACTCCCTCTTTGTTCTCAAAATGCTCTGTACACGTCTTTATTAATAGCACATTGTATTGAAGTTGTCAGTTTACTGGTCTGTCTCCCTTCTTAGACTGTGAACTTCTCATCAGCAGGGGCACCGGGTAAGTCATCTGCTAGCCCCTCTGCCTGGCGCCTGGCACAGACAGGTGTTGGGAGAGGCTGTTGATAAGAGATGGCCTCACAGGGACATGCAGTAAGTCCTGAAGGGACTCTTTCATTCCTGTTCTGCTCTCCGAATGCCTCTCCTGACTCTCTCCACACCCTACTGCAAAGTCTTCCGATCTACCTGCATCTGAGCCCGATCTGAGCCCGTGTGGTCTGCCTCCACTCTGGACACAATGGAAGAAGTGTCCTCCCTGCTGCCTTAAGGCCAGCTGCTCCCCCGTGTCCACTGGCTCACATGCCCTTTGTTCCTTCATTTGTCCCCCTTTCTCCTGCATCATTGATAATTTCCCTTTCTAGTAAACTGCTTCCACAGCAGAGAAATACTCTGTACTTTTTCTCAGCGAAATGCACACGCATACACACACACACACACACACACACACACACACATACACACACACACATACAACCTGTCTCTGTGATTATCCTAATTCTTTCCTCAACCCCCTCCACTCTGCTCCATTTAATCTTAAAATCACCAGTGGCTTCCATGTTGCCACATCCAAACGGTTCTTTCTCTGCCTCAGCTTACCTGCCTCCTCAGCAGCACTCAACAGTATTGATCCCCCTCTCTTCTAGAAGTACTCTCTTCCTGGGCTTCCAGGATTCCACACCTCCTCTGTATCTTCCACCTCACTGGCCACTCCTTCTCAGTCTCCTCGGCTGGATCAACCAGTAAATGTCGCAGTGCCCCGGGGCTCAGTCTTCAGCTCTCCACACTGTCAAACTCACTCCCTAAGTGATCCATCCAGTCTCCAGATTTGACGTAACCCTTGATAACACACAGATTTCTATCTGGAACTCCATCCAATGTGGACTCCAGACTCAGTGGCTAACTGCCTACTCAGGTCTAAAAGGTATCTCAAACTTAACATACCTAAAACCAAATGTTTGATTAGTCTCAACTCATTAGTTTCTTCCCCAGGAATATCCCCCTTATCCCAGGGAGGATAAGGTTCCCCCTTATCTCGGTAAATGGCACCACAATTCACCCAGTTGCTCAAGCCAACAGCTTTGGACTTCTCCTTAATCTCTCCTCCCACACCTTATAGCCAATATTTCAGGAAACCTTATTGGCCGTGCCTTCAAAATATACCACTTTCTCCATTCCATATATTGTCCGCGTAATAACCTCTCAATCAACCCTCCTGCTTTTTCTTTTCTTTAAAAAAAATTTTTTTTTTCACATGTATTTATTTTTGAGAGACAGAGAGAGACAGAACATGAGCAGGGGAGGGGTAGAGACAGAGGGAGATACAGAATCTGAAGCAGGCTCCAGGCTCTGAGCTGTCAGCACAGAGCCCTACGCGGGGCTCAAACCCGTGAACCGTGAGATCATGACCTGGGCCAAAGTTGGATGCTTAACTGACTGAGCCACCCAGCTGCTCCCCAACCCCTGCTTTTTCAATCTCTTTCAACCCAGTAGCTAGAATGAGCCTTTTGAAAGAAAGCTCAATCTTGCACACAATCTTCCAATGGCCTCTCCCTTTATAACTGAAATAAAAATCCTAAATCTTTATGCTCTACAAAGTCCCACACATTGTGAACCCTGCCTGCCTCTCCTACCTCATCATCTTTCGCTCTCTCCTTCATCCCCTGTGCCCAGCCACATTGGACTGGCTGTTTCTCAAACATGAAACCTGTTGCTGCCTCAGGGCCTTTGTACTTGCTGATCTCCTCCCAAACTCTAAACGTCTGTATGGTTCACTTCATTCAGGTTTCTGCTGCTTTCACTTACCCAAAGAGGCCTTCCCTAACTATTCCGTCTGGAAGAGCCCTCTCTAATCCCTTATCCTGCTTTACATTTCTTCATAGCACTTTTGAATTTTACATTATACAGTATATTGATTTGCTTTTTGTGTGCCTCCCTCCCTAGATTGTAAGCTCCACACTAGCAGTACTCTGCCATTGTCTCCCCAATGCCTTGAAAAGTGCCTTCTATAAAGGTAGTGTTCAATAAATATTCATTCAGTGGATATTTACTGAACACTGACTGACTGAATAAATGAATTCACTTTTTTCTGCTGCCCCTGCTTTAGGCCAGGCTTCACCATCTTCCATCCGTGTGGTAGCCTGCAAAATATGGCCACAAACTCATCCTATCAGATGCATCCTCCTTTGCAATGTGACTTTGCCACGCCTCCTATCAAGAGGTAGAGCCTGTTTTCCCAGCGCTTGAGTCTGTGCTGACCTTGTGAATTGCTCTAAGAAATGAGGCAGAAGTAACATTACATGACTCCCAAGGCTAGGCCTTAAAAGACCTTGCAGTTTCTACCCTCATTCTCTTAGAATACCGTCCTGAGAGCACCATGCAGAGAAGAAATCAAGGATCAAAGACCACGTTGAAAGAGGTCCAGCTGTTCCAGCTAGGCCAGTCCCCAGCCAAGCCACCAAGTGAATTCAGCTGTGCGAGTGAGGACAGAGCACAGGTCAGGCCTGCAGAAGAAGTGCCCAGCCAACCTACAGAATCAGGAGAAATAAGAAATCACTGCTTTCAGCCCCTGGATTTGTGGGCTATTTTGTTACCTGGTGTATGGAACCCTCCGTGACCCAGCCTCTGCAGATCTCTTCAACCTCATCTGCAAATACACCCTCGGTGGGCTCAGCCCGGGCTGGGAGGAATGGTTCTCATACTCTCTGTACATTAGAACTACCTGGGAAATTGCAAAAATTCTAGTGCTCAGGTTCCTCCCCCAGAGACTCAGATTTAATTGGTCTGAAATGGGACCCAGGCAACAGCATTTTTTAAAAGCTCTCAAGGGGATGCTAATGTGTAGTCAGGGTTGAGAACCATTGAGCTGTAGGATCTAAAAGTGTATTTTAAAATTGCTGATCTTGCCTTCAAGGAAATTCAAAAGCTTCAAGGAAAGATTAAATTATGCTCAGTGCCCTTTTAGCATTAAGTAAGCAATATTGTGTTCTAAGTTTTGGGAAATTGGTAATAGACTCTATGAGAACATTCTTTAATTATGTGAAATATTGAATTATCAATACTTTATTTCCTCACATTCTAAGACACACCCTTTTGATCTTTCAATGCTTCTGAGGTCAGGCTCCATCTTGTCATTACATGTGTACCCTTAACGTTATTTTATTTCACAAAAAACAGTAAGGCTTAGACTAAGGTGTGTCTTATGCCAGTGGGGATTATAATCAAGGACACGTCTTTCTGGGACACAGCCTTATGCCATGTGCAAAGTGCTATATCCTCTTCGATTCTAATCGATTCTCCCATCAACATCATAAGGCGGGGCTCTTGAGCTTCATTTTATTTATTATAACCGCTACAATTCATTGGGCATTTACCTTGGGGCAGACACTATTCTAAGTACTTTATAAATACTATCTCATTTAAGCCCCACAGCACCTAAAAGGCGACCACATTTTAGGCACGGGGAAGCTGAGGCCCATCGTCACACAGCTGGGAGGCTTGGGGAATGCAGAGTATTATCCACAGGGACTCTGAGAATGTCATGGGGTTTTCAGGAGATGGTGCACCTTACTTGTTTCTCAGAATAAAATACAGATGCCTTAAACACAGCATTCAGAGCCTTTTACAATCTGTCCCAGATCTTTATTGCAACGGTAATGAAAAATTCAGAGCCCCTAGGTAGAGAATAGCCATCAGCTGAGAAGAAGAATCCCAGTAGTTAAGGGCCTATTGTGTGCCATGCATTTTGCATGTACTATCTGTGATCCTCTGAAGGATTTATTTGCAGGAGACCTGGGTTGGCTTTGCTGCTAAGTGCCTCCTCCCCTTTCTGCTGGATTCTCCATTGGGTATCACTTCTGCCCCCATAGTTTGGTAGCCTCAGTGGGGCTGTCAGTCAATACTCTCCAGCCTCTCCTGGAGTAGGGGTGTAGGTAAGCCCCATCATACTCCCTAGGGATCTTACCTTGGACAGAGCCATGCACAGTCAGAGAAACTAAGTTGAATCATCCCAGCAACGGGGCCCTGTCAATAATAATAATAATAATAATAATAAGGCATTCCAGACGTTAATTCATTTAATCCTTGATATCTTCCGTATCTTCCCTGTCTAGCAGACGAACAGACCGAGGCAACAAAGCAAAGCCACACAGCCTTTCTGGGCTGAGCTAGGTTCAAGCCCCTATAGCCTGACTCTGGACCACATGCTTCACCAGAAGTCCATAGCTTCTCAGATACTCTTCTTTAGATTCTGTCCCTTGGGTCTTTTCTTTCTGAGCCCGCCCTTTGTCCTTTTCTCTAAGTCGGTCATTTGCACTGCATTTTCCAATGAACAACTCCTTTTTCACTCAAGAGCCCAAGTAGGTGTCTGTTGCCTCTGACTAAAAAACCCTAATTAAAGTATCATTACTCCTGTTTGAGGTGAGGAGTCAGAAGCTCTCGGAGGTTAAGGAAGTAAAATCACCAGCTAGTCTAGTAAGGATAATAATGGTCATAGTAGCTAGCATTTATTTGAATTATGCAGCGCTGAATGAGTGCTTCCTGCAAGGCATGCTCTGTGCTAGGGGATTTACCTAAAGGCTCTCATTTAAACTTCACAAAAAAAACCAGATTATGTTTTTTTCTCGAGATGTAATACACATACCACAGAATTCATTCTTTGAAGTGTATTTATTTATTTTGAGAGAGAGAGAATCCCAAGCAGGCTCTGTACTGTCAGCCCGATGACGTGGGACTTGAACTCACAAACCAAGAGATCACGACCTGAGCCAATATCAAGAGTCAGACGCTTTACCAACTGAGCAACCCAGGTGCCCCAAAATTCACTCTCTTTAGGTATACGATTCATTGGTTTTTGGTATATTCACAGAGTTGTGCACTCAGCGCCACTCTCTACTTTCAGAACATGTTTGTCACCCCAAAAAGAAAACCCCCTACTCCTTAACAGCCATTCTCCATCTTCCCTCGGGCCACCACCTAGCTACCCTCCATCTCTACGGGCCCGCCTATTCTGGACATCTCATACAAGTGGAATCCTACACCATGCGAGCGTTGGTGACTGGCTCCTTCCACTCAGTATTATGTTTTCAAGGGTCATTCACGTCGTATTCATGATGTAGCTCATCTTGGCACTTTACTCCCCTTTATTGCTGAATACTAGCCCATTATAGGGGTCTACCACATTTTGCTTATCCTGTCACTCACCGATAGAGATTGGGGCTGTTTCCACTTTTTAGCTGTTAATGAATAATGGCACTATAAATATTTGTGTACAAGTTTTTGTGTGGACATCTGTTTTCCTTTCTCTTGGGTAAACACCTAGGAGTGGAATTACTGGGTCATGTGGTAACTGTATGTTTACCCTTTTGAGGAACCTGGCAGGGCTATTATTATCGTCACATTATAGATCAGGAAATAATGGCCAGAGATGTTAGGGTATTCAGGGCCACAGAGCTAAAAAGTGGTAGCTGGGCTTTGGGTCTGGCCTAGCTGTCACAGGAACAGACATCACTGGGCTCTCTAAGGAAAGCAACTCATTGTTCTAAAAATGATTGCTAACGGTGTGGGATTTTCCAGAAAATTTGACACCTGAGGAACCTAATGCCACCTCAACTCTCAGCAAAATATCCTTTCTTCTTCCTCCTTCCCCTCCTCCTCCTCCACATTCTTTATCATCATTATCATTATTATCAGCTACCATGTGCTGAGTGCCTACTATGTCTGTGGTATTTTATATACTACCTGTTTTAAACTCTAAAACAGATGGGTGCCTGGGTGGCTCAGTCAGTTGAGCGTCCAACTCTTGGTTTCAGCACAGGTCATGATCTCACGGTTCGTGGGTTCAAGCCCCGCATCAGACTCTGTGCCGGCAGCATGGAGTCTGCTTGGGGTTCTCCGTCTCCCTTTCTCTTTGTCCCTTCCTCCCTCTCCCTCTCTCTCTCTCTCTCTCTCTCTCTCTCTCTCTCTCTCAAAAATAAATAAATAAACATTAAAAAAATAAACTTTGAAACAGGGAAGCCTAATCGAGTTTTGGGGGTCAGACAACCCTCAGGTTTGTGTCCTGCTCTGCCACTTGGGCAAGCAATATAACCTCTCAGAGCCCCGGTGTTCTTGTCTGTAACATGGGAACAACAGTAGTAACTATTTTACAAATTGATTATGAGGCTCCATGACTTAGCACAGTAGATCAACAAATGCTAGTTTTAGCAAGAGCTTATAAAACCCATCTCCCAGGCAGATTTTCCAGTTGAGAAAATGGAGAGATTTGATGCGGCATTCTCAGGGTCCTGAAGATAGGGGTGGCAAAAATGACGCTTTTTCACCTTTGCTGTTTCTGCTCTCGGGCCATCCCTTGCTTTCCCTGCTCCATCTGTGGACCATTTGCACACCGGGGATTTCTCCATGAGCCCTTCTTATGAAAACAGAGGAAGGGCAACTTTTGCACTCCCTACTGATTCCTGCTCGCATCCCTTTCCCCTCACATCTGTGTCTCCCAGGACATCTCCCTCCCCAGGAGCTCTGGCTGCACTTCATCTTCTCCGTACCGCTGGCTGGACATGCTCCCGGAGGACAACTTCATGAAGCAGAGAGAGCGGAGGCTCTCTGCCTACATAGTCTTGAGTTCAAATCCAGATCCACCACTTACACAAATAGCTTAATCCCTCTGATCCTCAGCTTCCTCAAACACCAAATGGGAAGAACT
Source organism: Panthera leo (assembly GCF_018350215.1). Classification (NCBI taxonomy): domain Eukaryota; kingdom Metazoa; phylum Chordata; class Mammalia; order Carnivora; family Felidae; genus Panthera; species Panthera leo. The sequence continues at coordinate 82,212,579 of NC_056691.1, forward strand.
GTTACACTTTGTGGGACTGACGGGAAGATTTGAGAATGTCTGTGAGGCATCTTGTACAGATGCCTGCTGCACCATAGGTACTCAATAAATGTTCATTACCCTGTCTAGCCCGATGCCTCTGCTGCGGTAGCAAGGAGAGGCTGGGGTTTCTATAAGACAAAGCTCGAAGACGGGTTCCAAAGGGCTGGGGAAATAGCTTGGCAGCTGGAGTGAGAGCTAGGGAGGATTGGGGGTGGCCTGAGATCAAAGGCTAAATTATGCAGATTATTCCTTTGTTCCTTGTGGTTTGCACTTGCCTTGATGCCTCCTGGGGCGTGAAGAGAGGCAAGCTTACACCATATGCACCCAGATACACAAAAGCACGCATGTGCAAACATGCACACAAACCGAGATGCACGTGAAATACACCCTACAACACTACACACACACACACACACACACACACACACACACACACGGTCATGGGCACACATGCATGCTCACAAATGCATGTGCATATACCCAAGTGCATTCTCATCTACATGCTCAGGCAGTCATTCACAAGTTCACATGCCTGTGAACATGCGTAAATGCACAACCATGTGGGTTCATGCAAGCACAGGCACACACACGTTCACAACTATAAGACCACACGAGCAAGCACACAAATGCTTATCCACGTGTGTACACTCTCTTTTCAAATCCCCACCTCTAAATAGAAGCATAAGCTGCAGCATATGTGCCTTCCTGCCGTTTGGAGAGAGGAGGCTTCAGAAACACAGCTTTGCAAAATAAGGTAGAGACACTGACAGGGGTTTCGAAGTACCGGCAGGAAGGTTGAAGGGACAGAGGTTGTCCAGCAGCTGGGTGAAGGGAGACGGAGGACAAGAGGGGTCTCTTAGGGAAAGGACATGACCCCTGAAGTCACCCACCATTAACCTGAATCCAAATCAATCACAGGTTTGCAGCAGGGGCTCCCAGACTTATTGATGGCTGTTCACAACCAAATAAGGCTTGATATGAACACTTAGTACCTCCAATGGAGTCAGGCATCAGGCACTGTTCCAAACCCTGCATGCGGATTAACTCATTTAATCCTCAACAAAAATAGTCCACAGCAATTATAAGATAGCTATTAATAGTATTACTATCCTCTTCAATTTCCAGCCTGGGGAAACTGAGGCACAGTACCTGCCCGGCCCAGCTTCTGGCTTGACTCCAACTTCTGAGCACCCCTCTTAACTTGTTCTAATGCCATCTCCAGACTCCCTTGCCCCCTCCTCACTCCTGGGGTCTCTGCCACTCCTTAGCCCTCTGGGCACAGGCTGAGCCTGTGCCCTCACTCATTCATTCATCACCATATAGGACATGAATCATTTACTCATACTCATCACATATACCAAAGAAGGCTTATACAGCTTGGAATTGGAGGTGGGGACTGGGGGAGTTCAGGACCTGTCTCCCTGAGAAAGTGGCTTCTTTTTTTACAATTTTCTTGAAGTATAATTTATATTCAATAAACTGAACATATATTGAAAATACATGTTTTGGTACATTTTGATATATATTATACCCATAAACCATCACTACAATCAAAATAATAAACCTAATCTTCATCTTCAAAAGTAGAAAACGACTTTTAAGATAAAACATGAGGGGCGCCCGGGTGGCTCAGTCGGTTAAGCGTCTGACTCTCGATTTCAGCTCAGGTCATGGTCTCACGGTTCGTGGGTTCAAGCCCTGCGTGGGGCCCCGTGCTGACTCTGTGGAGCCTGCTTGGGATTCTCTGTGTCCCTCTCTCTCTGCCCCTCCCCTGCTCACTCTCTGTCTCTCTCTCTCTTCTCTCTCTCAAATAAGCATTAAAAAAATTAAACATGAAGTACACGTTGCCCAGGTGACAGAGGAGTGGGAAAGGAAATGTTTCGGGAGAAGGGACCGTTCCAGCTAAAGTTTCTATGGAAAGAAAAAGGAAATTTCAGGTGAGAGAATGAAAGAAAATCTGAATTGCTGAAATGCAGTGGTGGGGGTGGGTGGGTAAGGAGGTCCGACAAAAGGGGGGCAGGAGCAGCTCCAGGAGTCAGATGACAGCAAGCCTGCCCAGGATCCCACCCTTGGTGTCTAGGCTTCTCCAGCCTCCCTGTCCTACTACGTGTCAGCCTGGTCCCCAGGAAAAGGCGAACTGGAAATGTTTCTTCCATGGATCAGACAAGCAGGGTTCTTGCTCATCCAGGGACCAGGTTGCTGCTTCTGTAGCCTATTTCTGGAGACTAACCTTGCAGAACCCGTGGTAGCACTCGCTCTTAGCTTTGAGCCTTCAGGACGGCAGTTAACTGGTGGGTTTTAATACCCATAATCTATTTCAAAATCTGTAAAGATTTTTTACACTTGTTTTGAAAATTATTATTTTGAAGATATTTTAAAATAGCCATAATCCCCACCTACCCAGATATGACCAATATTAGCATTTAGGTGTATATTCTTCTTCTTCCAGACCCTTTATGTATACAACATATATCTATAAATATAATATATATAATACAGAAATATATATTTATATACATTTATATATCATATATATAAAACTTGGTCCTTATTTATTTTGAGGGGAGATGAGGGGCAGAGAGAGAGGGAGAGAAAGAATCCCCAGCAGGCTCCATGCTGTGAGTGTGGAGCCTGACATGGGGGCTCGATCCCACAAACCATGAGATCATGACTTGAGCCAAAATCAAGAGTCAGATGCTTAACCAACTGAGTTACCTAAAATTTGTTTTGTTTTTTTTTTTAAAGGGATCACACCAAGGGAAGGTCTTGATCTATATTGAAAACATTTTAAATATGTAATACACATTTCCACATCCATAAATATAGTCTATAACATTACTGTAAATACTCTTTACTAGTATTTTTTTTAATGCTGTGGAAGGCTTTCCTGCTCATAAACTTGTACACAATTCCTTAACTATGTCTTTAAGTTATCTGAGGAATACAATTACAATACAATCTTCTTTTATAATTTTTTAAGTGTTTATTTGTGAGAGAGAGAAAGACAGGGAGAGACAGAGCATGAGTAGGGGAAGGGCAGAGAGACAGGGGGACACAGAATCTAAAGCAGGCTCCAGGCTCTGAGCTGTCAGCACAGAGCCTGACACGGGGCTTGAACCCACGACTGTGAGATCATGACCTGAGGTGAAGTCGGACACTTAACCAACTGAGTCACTCAGGCATCCCTGCACATCTTTAAAATCAGGGGCTCTTGGGTGGCTCAGTTGGCTAAGCATCTGACTTCGGCTCAGGTCATGATCTCACAGTTCATGGGTTTGAGCCCCACCTTGGGCCTGGGGCCTACTTCAAGTTCTGTGTTTCCCTCTCTCTCTACCCCTCCCCTGAAAAATAAACAAATAAACATTAAAAAAAATCTTTTTTAATGAACTTTACAGGGGCGCCTGGGTGGCTCAGTCGGTTAAGCATCCAACTCTTGATTTTGGCTCAGGTCATGATCTGCTGGCAGCACAGAGCCTGCTTGGGATTCTCTCTCTCTCTCCCACTCTCTCTCTGCCTCTCCCCTGCTTGCTCCCTCTATCTCTCTCAAGATAAATAAGTAAATTAAAAAAAATAAATAAAACCCACTTTATAGAGAAATTACACGTTTGGAAGGATTCTGAGGTAGACTGGCAAATTGTTCTTCAAGAAGCCTGAACCAAATTATACCCAGATCTGCAGCATACAAGTGCTTCTCTTCACACTGTTGCCAATGCATACTGTGTAACTAGCAGGCTCTTCTTCTAAAGTTGGTCCTTTAAAACATAAGATCACAACAATGCTTTAATTTGCATTTTTAACAATTAGCAAGGTTGAGCCTTCTTTGGGTTTATTAGTTGTGTCATTTCCATTTTCATGGATTTCCTTTGCCTTTTTTTTAACACAAAAAATAATTTCATTGCTTTTTCTAATTATTAGAACACTACATCCTCACTGTAGACAATTTAGAGAATAATAAATATAGGGAAGAAAACAAAATTTAGTGAGATAGCCACAGTTAACCCTACTGTGGATTTTTTTTTTTCCAGATAGAGAGGGTTGGAAACAGATCACTATTTAGAAAACCAAAATAGGATCATGTTCTGTATAGCATTATATACTGCTTTTGAATGTATTACAGAACAGTACTTTTCCTATGTTATTAGGTATTATTTTAAAAACTGGATTTAATATGTGCAAAAATACAGTTTGACCACAATTAACTTAAAAACTGCCCTAATTTAGATATATACTCCCTTCCACTTTTTTGCTTTCATAAATAACAGAATGATAAACATCTTTACCCTCAAGGCTTTTTCTTTTTTCATTTTTTATTATCTTTAGCATAAATTCCTGGAGGAAAAATGTTTAGATAGAAAGATGCAAAGAATTATTTAAAGGTTTGCCATACATCCTGTCAAACTCTGTTCTGATGCACACTGCCGTTACCATATTAAAAAAGTGCCTGTTTACGGACACTCTCGTGAAAGTGGGTTTCAAAATATTAGTTGAAATAAGGTGTCTTGTTGTTAATTTCAGTCTTGTTCTTTGATTGGAAATGAGACTGAGAGAAACAAGATGGGGATGTCCACTCTTACCACTTTTATTCAACATAGTACTGGAAAAGCTAGCCACAGCAAATAGACAACATGAAGAAATAAAAGGCATCCAAATTGGTAAGGAAGAAGTAACACTCTCACCATTTGCAGATGACATGATGCTATACATAGAAAACCCTAAAGACTCCACAAAAAAGAATAAAAAACAAAACAAAAAAGTAGAACTGATAAATGAACTCAGTAAAGTTGCAGGATACAAAATCAATGTGAGGAAATCTGTTGGATTTCTACACACTAATAATGAAGAAGCAGAAAGTGAAATCAAGAAAACAATCCCACTCACAATTGCACCAAAAACAATAAAATATCTAGAAATAAACTTAACCAAAAAGGTAAGAGACCTGTACTCTGTAAGCTATAAAACACTGATTAAAGAAATTCAAGGCAACACAAAGAAATGGAAAGACATTCCATGCTTATGGGTTGCAAGAACAAATATTGTTAAAATGTCTATATTACCCAAAGCAATCTACAGATTTAATACAACCCCTATCAAATTCTCACAAAATTTTTCACAGAACTAGAAAAAACCATCCTAAAATTTGTATGGAACCACAGATGACCCCAAATGTCCAAAATATCTTGAAAAAGAAAAACAAAGCTGGAAGTATCACAATTCTAGATTTTCAGTTATATTACAAAGCAGCAGTAATCAAAATAGTGTGGTTCTGGCATAAAAACAGACACATAGATCAATGGAATAGGATAGAAAACCCAGAAATAAACCCACAATTTATATGGTCAATTAATCTTTGACAAAGGAAGAATGAATATACAGTGGCAAAAGACAGTCTCTTCAACAAATAGTGTTGGGAAAATTGGACACCCGCTTGTAAAAGATTGAAACTGGAACACTTTCTTACACCATACACAAAAATAAACTCAAAATGGATAAAAGACCTACAGAGGTGAGACCTAAAACCATAAAAATCCCTGATGAGAGCACAGACAGTAATTTCTCTGACATTGGTCATAGCAACATTTTTCAAGATATGTTTCCTGAGGCAAGGGAAATAAAAGCAAAAATAAACTGTTAAGACTACATAAAAATAAAAAGCTTCTGCACAGCAAAGGAAACAACCAACAAAACTGAAAGGCAACCTGTGGAGTGGGAGAAGATATTTGCAAATAACGTAATCTGATAAAGGGTTAGTATCCAAATCTATAAAGAACAGATACAACTCAACATCCAAAAAACAAATCCTCCAATTAAAAAATGGGCAAAAGAACATGAACAGGCATTCTCCAAAGAAGACATACAGATGGTCAAGAGACACATGAAAAGATGTTCAGCATCACTCATCATCAGGGAAATGCAAATCAAAACTGCAATAAGATCACACTTATCAGAATGGCTAAAATCAAAAACACAAGGCACAAGTGTTGGTGAGGATGTGGAGAAAAGGAACCCTCATGCACTGTTGGTGGGAATGCAAACTGGTACAGCCATTGTGGAAAACAATATAGAAGTTCCTCAAAAAACTAAAAATAGAACTACCCTCCTACCCAGTAATTGCATTACTGGATATTTACCCAAAAATACAAAAACACTAATTCAAAGGGATATATGCACCCTTATGTTTATTGCAGTCATTATCTACAATAGCCAAATTATGGAAGCAGCTCAAGTGTCCATCGACAGATGAATGGATAAAGAAGATGTGGTACATACATATGTACAGTGGAATATTACTTAGCTGTAAAAAAGAATGAAATCTTGCCATTTGCAACAACATGGATGGAGCTAGAGGGTATAATGCTAAGCAAAGTAAGTCAGCCAGTCAGAGAAAGACAAATGCCATATGATTTCACTCATATGTGGAATTTAAGAAACACAAGTGAGCAAAGGGAAAGAGAGAGAGAGACAGAGAGAAACCAAGAAACAGGCCCTTAACTCTAGAGAACAAACTGGTGGTTGCCAGAGAGGAGGGAGTGGAGGGATGGGTGAGAGAGGGGGTGGGGATTGAAGAGTACACTTCTCACGATAAAAAAAAAAAATTTAAAACAAACAAGACTGAGAATGAACTGATCATGAGTCTTCCTTCTCCAATCCAGCTGACGGTGTTGAGGTGGAGAAAGTATGTTCTCTATGCTCAGTATCTTCCTCTGCCACTGGCCATAGAGCTAGGCATGATGTTTTCAAGCCATCTTTGTTACTTACTTAGAATTTTAAAATACTTCTAGTAACATAAATAGCTTTATTTAAAAACCTACTAGTCTTTTCTGCCTCCAGCTTTGCCCTCTTGCAAATCACTCCCCAAACAGCATGAGTGATCTTTCTAGACCAGAGCTCTGATTGTGTCATACTTCGGTCTAAAGCCTTCAACGACTCACTATCGCCTAGAGGATAGAGACCAAGCTCCTTAGCCTGACATTTGAGGGCCTTCATGGTTTTGCCTCAACCTTTCTTTCCAGCCTCCTCTCCTGTGCATATCCCCCAGACTTCGCCTCTTTGACCCACAACTAATCTCTTAGCCACACCAGACCCCAACCTGCTATGTCCCATTCAGATATATTACCCATACTGTTCCCCCTGTCTAGAATCCTTCTCCCTTCTTCAGCTGACAAAGGCCTCCTGGGCCTTTGAGATCCAGACACTGTCCACATTCCTGATTCCCCAAAGAGAGAGAGCTTTGGTCCCACCCCTGTGCCCCCATAACGCAAGGTTTATACCTTGTCACTCGTGGTTCCTCCACTACACTCTGCGTCCTTACAGGCAGGAACTTTGTGCTCACGTCTACCTCTCCAGTGCCCAGACTAGTGCCTGGCAGAGAGTAAAGGCTTCATGCTGAGTCTCTCACATAATTTAATATTTGATTATAGAGCACACACCCTGACACAAAAACTGTCACCGAAGATGTATAAATTAAAACACAAAACTTCTCATCAAAATGTCTCCTAGGAACAGCTGGGTCAGAGCAGTTGGCTAGCTGCTAAGGTGTTTAATAAAACCCTGGTTAATTAACAAGAAAAAGATTCCTTTGTGGTTTGCTTCGCAGCGGAGGACAGCAAGAAGCTTGTGCCAGAGACGGATCTTGGCCCGCTTCTGCATCCTCTCAGAACTTTTAGAGTTAAGAGACTTACGGGGGAGCCAGGTGCTGTTTCTAACCTAGACCAAGCCACAGAAGGGCTGCCCTAATTCTCCTGAGTTTGGCATCCCCAGCCCTCCACACACTCCTGGAGGATTGGCCAGAGGATAAATTAATTGGTACAATCTCCTCAGAGAGCAAATTGGACAGCGTGACAATGTCTAACCACTCTGACCTCGCATCCTACTGCAAGGAACCCACACTACAGAAATACCAGCTCAAGTGCGTCAGGGTCTGCATCTGAGGAGGAGCGGTTACTGTGTTGCTCAGGGAAAGAATAAGCAAATGATGCTTTATCCAGGGGCGCCTAGGTGGCGCAGCCAGTTTAGCATCCGACTTCGGCTCAGGTCATGATCTCGTGGTTTGTGGGTTTGAGTCCCGCATCGGGCTCTGTGCTGACAGCTCAGAGCCTGGAACCTGCTTCAGATTCTGTGTCTCCCTCTCTCTCTGCCCCTCCCTGGCTCTCTCTCTCTCTCTCTCTCTCTCAAAAATAAAGAAACATTTTAAACATTAAAAAAAAAAAATTATGCTTTATCCAGGGCTAGCATCCAAGCAGATGTTCAAAAGAATAAAGTAGGTGTTTTGTTGTGAGATGGCAGCAAAATCCTATACAGGATTCCATTCTACAAAACAGCAACAATAGATTACAACCACAGGTGTGCACACACACACACAGTTTGTAAAGGTAGGGGAGAAGATTAGCAGGTTACACATCTAATCTCTTGGGGGAGAACAGTGGGGAGGTGAAGGAGTGCTTTCACTTTCACCGTCAAAGCTGTGGGCTGTTTCAATTTTAACAAGCATGTATTAATTTTATAGTTCAGAGGAAGATAAAGCCCTTTACAAAGCTGGCTTCCAACTATCTTTTCAACCTTGACTCATAGGGCCTCCTCATTCCAGGGATGATCGAGTTAGGATAATCACTAACAACTGTAAATTGTGTGTGTGTATTTAAAGCCGACAATGCACCCTATGTGTTTTGATTGTCACCACAAATCTGTGATAGATACCATTATCAGCCCCTCCGTTTCCATCTCAGGAAACTTGGGTTCATGAGTGCTGGTTTTGAATTTATAAAATTCACGAAGACAAAAATCGCACCCCATGTTCGTGGAAACACTAGAACGGGCACCCTATGTTCTGCTGGTCGGAATATAAACAAGTCCAAGTCTTCCGGGGGGCAATTTGACAACATGTATTAAGATTCTTTAAAGTCTGCATTGCGGTATCCTAGCACTTCCTTTACTAGAAACTTATCCCAAGGACATAATTAAGGATGTACACCGAGTTTCAGCCACAAGGATGTTCATGTAGAAGACGCTTATGATATTGAAAAATTGGGAACCACTTAAATATCCAAGAATAGAAAATTACTTAAATAAATTATGCGCCATTCATATGAGAGAATACTATAAAGTCATTAAATAGTGGTGAAGAAGAATATCTAGTGACAGGGAACGCAGTTCATGCTGCATTTTTAAAAGTAGGTCACAGACAGTATATAGTACATGAGTCCATTTTTGCTTTTTTAAGAAAGAAAAAGAACAGGTATGATGAACATATGCTCATTAAAAGAGGAGGAGGAAACCACACCAAAATGCTAGAACTAGTTACCTCTGGGGAGTGAGGATCCCCAAGACTACCTGCTTTCCTTAATTGTATTTTTACAATTCCCCCTCCCTGCTAAATGTCTTACAACCAAAGTGCACCACTTTGAATAAGACAACATTGTATTAGATTTTATTTTTTTAATGTTTATTTATTTTGAGAGCGGGTGGGGGGGGGGCGGAGACAGAGAGAGAGGGAGAGAGAGAGAGAGCGGAAGGGACAGAGAGAGAGGGAGAGAGAGAATCCCAAGCAAGTTCCATGCTGTCAAAGCAGAGCCCGATGTAGGACTCAGTCCCACCAACTGTGAGATCATGACCTGAGCCAAAATCAAGTGTCGGACGCTTAACCAACTGAACCACCCAGGTGGCCCTGTATTACACTTTAAAAAGGAGATTCATCTCCTTGTTCTTTCCCCCTGAAGCAACTTTTGTTGTCCTGCCTTTGTGCCTCTCTCCCTCCCAGATTCTTGCCCTCTCTAGATTCCCTGCGAACCCTGCCCATCCTGCAAGGCCTGCTCCTCCAGGAAGCCTGCCATGATCTCAGCGGGCTTCTGGGCTCTCTAGCTCACACTCGGTTTTCTGTCCCACTTGCATGAGATACAAGTGTCATGCGATGCTATCAAACATGCTGGGATGTGGCTCATCAGCCTAGGAAGCTTAAGTCATCTCCAAAGCAACTGCTCAATCCCTGGTCCTTTAAATAGATCTGGCTGCTTACCCAGCAGGTATTTAGGTATCTAAAAGCCCTTGTCTCAGTGCCAACTCCATCCCCTTCACCAGTGCTCTATGCTGCTCCTACACCACCTGATGGAATAGGTGTGAGAGATGAGAAAATGGGAGTTTGGGCCAGGTCAAGTCATAGTTCAAGGTCATTTCAGCAGAGCATCAGAGAGGCTTGGGAACTCAGCTGTGAGCAGATCCTGGTCTGGGTGAGGCACTGGATAAACGGGAGGGTCACAAAAGAGGAGAGTCTGGTGTAGGTCAGGAATGGGACAGGGGCCCCACCAGGAAGGCAGAGAAGCAGGGCTGGCCTCCAATCAAGGCAGGAGAAGTGAAAGCTGGGAAAGGAAGCTTCCCAGGGCTTCCTCCCATCCAAAACACCACCCACCTGTCTGGCATGGCACAGCCATTTCTAGATCATACCTGCCACCGTTCCCCTTGGCTTTGGGCTCAGGAACCAGGTGGGGCTATGTCTGCTGACAAGGGTGGAAATGGGGGCTCAGGGCCTTCTTGTGTCTGGGATGGGGGTTGAAAAAGCTAGAGCTATCACCGTATACCTGCTAGAAAGTGAGCTGCCGTGAGCAGAAGCAACAACTTATACCACTTCTCATCCATTGGGGGCACAATGTAAAACCCAGGTGATTGATCCTGCCTGGGTGCCTCAAGTGACATAATAAATCTGGGCCCCAAAGTTCTTGGCTCAGGTCCTGGCTCTGCCACTAATTGTCCCTGGGACTCTGGCATATCACTTTCCCTCCCGGTGCTTGGGGCTGTGCAGTGATGTGTGTGGGAAAGTGTTTTGAGAGCTACAGTCAAGAACAGCTGGTGCAGCCGCTTTGGAAAACAGTCTGGCGGCTCCTCAAAAAGTGAAACACAGAGTTCCCGCGTGACCCAGCAATTGCACTCCTAGGTATCTACCCAAAGAAATGAAAGCATATGTTCACACAAAAACGCGTACCCGAATGTTCATGACAGTATGCTCAGAATAGCCCCAAAGTGGAAACAACCCAAATGTCCATCAGCTGACGAATGAATGAACAAAATATCCTTACAATAGTAGAACGTGATTCAGCCTTAAAAATGAATCAAGGGGCGCCTGGGTGGCTCAGTGGGTTAAGCGTCCAACTCTTGGTTTCAGCTCAGGTCACGATCTCACGGTTCATGAGTTCGAGCCCCACATCAGGCTTTGCGCTGCCGGTGTGGAGTCTGTTTGGGATGCTCTCTCCCTCTCTCTGTCTCTCTCCCTCTCAAAATGAGTAAGTAAACTTTAAAAAAAAATCATAAAAAAAAAAAAGAATCAAGTACTGCTTCCATACTACAACATGTATGAACCCTGAAAACTTTATGCTCAGTGAAAGAAACCAGGCATAAAAAGCCACATATATATGTATGATTACATTTTTTAATGTTTATTTATTTATTTTGAGGGAGAGAGAGAGAGCAGGAGAGGGGCAGAGAGAGATGGACAGAGAGAGAATCCCAAGCAGGTTCCGCACTGCTGACAATGGGAGCCTTGTGTGGGGCTCGAACTCACAAACTGTGAGATCATGACCTGAGAGAATATCAAGAGTCAGATGCTTAATCGATGGAGCCACCCAGGCACCCCTGTGTCATTACATTCCTATAAAATGTCTGGGATTGGCAAATCCATAGAGACAGAAAGTATATCAGTGATTGCCTGGGGCAGGGAAGTTGGGGAGAGTGACTGATAACAGGTACAGAAGTCTCTTTTGGGGTAACAAAAATGTTCTGGAAACAGTGGTGATGGGTGCACAACCTTATGAATATACTAAAAACCATGAAATTGTACACTTCATTTATTTATTTGTTTGTTTATTTTTGAGAGAGAGACAGAGCATGAGCAGGGGAGGGGCAGAGAGAGAGGGAGACACAGAATTCAAAGCAGGCTCCAGGCTCCGAGCTGTCAGCACAGAGCCCGATGCAGGGCTCGAACTCAGAACCATGAGATCATAACCTGAACCAAAGTCGGACGCTTAACCAACTGAGCCACCCAGGTGCCCCTAAATTGTACCCTTTAAAAGAGAGAACTTTCTGGCATGAGAATTAAAGAAAAAGAAAAAAAGGATAGCTAGCATTTACTTGGTGTTTATTCCTCCAAGCTCTGCATTAAGCTCCTCCTATATTGCTTTATTTAATCCTTACAACAAGACTACCAGGGAAGAACTTTCTTATACCTGTAGACAAGGAATTGAAGCAGAGAGAGGTTCAATAACTTGCGAGAGGTTGCACAGCTATGGTGCTAGGCACGTGCAAGTTCATTGGAGACTGCACGCGGCGCCTCTGAGAGCCCACGCCCGGCACTTTGCACCTTTTCACGTGACCAGTCTCACTGTCCATGGAGGCCTGGGAGCAGACGTCTTATCTGATGACTCCCTGCTCAAGGCCTGGATCACAGTCATTTACTGAATGGACGGAGTCTGGTGCTATCTTTGCCCTCTCGGCCGGTTTGCAGAGAAATTGACTTTTCACAAAAGCACAGCATCCGCTGTGACATCTTAAGGCTGCCAGGTGCTGCTTCACACTCACCCTGAGGTTGCTGAGACAGAGGCAAGAACCACCTCAAATCGAGACAAAATGCATTTGTGGTTTTGGAGGAGAGTCGTTAGAAGACAAAGTCTGTCTTCCAAGGCCAAGGTTGCTCCAATTCCGCTTACTTAAAGTAGAAAGAAGACGATCCCTGCCCCGTGAGTCCGAGCCAGCTTGCAGGAAGGAGGGTTTTTTGCTGAGCATCCACCACTAACCGCAGGAGAGAGCAGACGGGAGACAGTGGGAGCCAAAGCAAACATTCTGAAACCAGAGATAATGAGAGAAGGTAGGAGGAATGGGAACAGGTTTGGAGGCCAAGCAGGAAGCCGGTCCGAGAGGAAGGGTGGGAAGGCAGGAAGTTTTCCACACTTTTATGAAAAGATGGCCCTCCTGAGCTTTGGGAGGAGCCCCCAGGACCCTGGGTCAGCTGAACAGGGATCCGAACCACAGAGGTCCGGCTGAAACTACTCCCACAGCCTCCTCCTGGGCCTCCCTGACTCCAGCCTTCCCCCTCCACCAAGGTGTCCTTCTCACATACAGATTGCACCATCCCTCCGCTGCTCAAAACCCTCCCACAATGCCCCATTTCCTGTAGTTCAGAGACCCCTCCGTACAACGCCTTCCAGGCCTCTGTGTCCACATGCTGGCCCCGTCTTCGTGTCTCTTCTGCCTCCCTTCCCACCTCGCTCTGTGGTACTGCCTCTTATTCTTCCCTAAATGAACTCTGCCTTTCCCATTTTTTTTTTTTTTCCTTTTCAGATATATCGTGCCTTCTCAATTCCTTGAGGGACTGTCTTCTCCACTTCTTTGAGTCGCCCTCCGTGTCTAGCCGGTGCTGGCTATGGCCCGGATGCTCACTAATTGCAGCAAGAACTAACCAAGTCACCAAATAGTGGATAACAGGATTTCGGACAATGAACCTGTCTGGTAAGCTCTTATGTAACCTGATGTATTAGGTGGGGTGCCCCAGCAAGCAGACCCCGAGAAAACACTGCGGTCCAAATGAGGCATTTGGGCGGTGAGCACCCACACAGGGTTCTTTCATGAGCAGGTGTCATTCCGAGCGCCTGAGGCCCCATCTCCCCAGAAACTTCTGGGAAATGGGGTGAAACGTGGCTTAGAGTTGTTCCACTCCAAGGGGCAAGGGACACTGGGGGTATTTACCTGCCATCTTCCATTTGTCTTGGGTGAGGGCAGATCCCCCCGAGCGTTTACTCCTGGGCATCTGTGGATCTGGAGCCCCACAGGCAGGCTCCAGATGAGTGGGAGGGGGTGGAGGGGACAGCCACAGGGGCTGCTAAGTTTGTTAGTCTTCGTCTCAAATGTGGGCCCATTCTCCCAGCCTCTGTGACTTTGCTTATGCTGTTCCCATCCCTGAACTGCCCTCTTCTGGGCCTCTTCTCCACCACCCGGTGAACTAGGACACCTCCTTCACGGCCCAGCCAGATGGTCTCTCTCCAGGAGGCTTCTTCTGACCCACCGTGGAGGAGTCGGTGCCTCTCTCCTACCAGCTCTCATGGCACCGGCCCTGTGTTGTCACCATGTACGGTAACGGCCTGCGGTCCTGCCTGCCTGCCTGCCCATCTGGACTGAGAACTCCATGAGGGGAGGGTCTCATCTGGTTCATCTGTGTCCCTAGAGCATAGCAGTGAGGGAATAATTGAATGAATAGGCAACAGTAATATCAGATAGTTACTGAGTGCTTACTGTGTGCCAGACTGTGATCTAAATTCTTCACTCAGGATGACTTACTTAGTCTACACAGCCACCTACCCTAGAGGGAGGTGCTGTTACCATCACCAACTTAGAGGAGGCATCTGAAGCACAGAGGACTTGAGGAACTTGCCCAAGGCCCCACAACTCTAGGGACAGAGTGAGGAATGACTAAGGGGCCCCTCCTGGTCCCTCAGGTGCTCCTCACCCACCAGGAGCAAGGCCAGGACTGGAGACTGGCAGCTGACCCAGGGCTCCTGGAAGCTGTCTCGGGCTAAGAAAAGGTCTGCTGGGAGGATGGTGAGCAAGGAAAACACACAGGGCTGCAGAGAGGGGCCTGGAGCCGGGGAACCTCACCATGTCGTAGATGAGTGAGTTACAGAGGATCAGAGCGTGGGGTCCCACGAGGAGCAGCCGGGGTCAGGCCGTGAGGGTGTCAGGTCAGAGGGCAGTGGCAACAAGAGGTGCTTGTAGCCACACAGCCCCCTACAGACTTCCCATGTGCTTCTCACCTCACCCCAACGCCATGGCATGGGTTAAATGAGTCTGCCCAAGGTCACCACCAAAGCTGGGACTGGAAATTAGGTGTATCTGACCCTGAAGGCCACGCTCTTTCCACTGTCCCTAGTTCTCAGTCAAGATAGACCTGGGGGATCAGGCTTTCCTTGAAGGCTGGTGGGGAGGGAAGGGGAAACAGAGTACCAACATTAAGTAGGGCTCCCAGTCCATACCAGAAAAATCTCAGTGCTTTCTCATCACAACCTTAGAAGAAAATGGTGACCTCTTTCACCATTAAAGAAACTAAGGCTCGGAGAGGTCAAGCAACGCAGCCAAAGATACACAGCAAGGATGGGGTCCCAGTACAATTAGGCCCCAAAGCATAAAGTCTAGCAGGCAGATAGAAGAAGAGGGCATTGAAGGGATTGTAGAATGGGTTTTGCCAAGATGGATTTGACACTGGACTGTTTACCTACAATCTACTGATCCATATCCCTCATACCCAGAGATCCCGCACAGGAGACAGCCTGCCAGAGACTGGCAACTCATTGCCGGTCTCTGGCAGACATCCGTTCAGAAAGGATGAACATTTCATGGGAATTACAGGGCAGGTTTAGAGAAGACAGTCTTCTAAGTATTATGAGTGAGACTTTGAGCGACAAAGTTAGCTTTTAAGGAATGCTAGGCTTCTCTTTATTACGTTACATGGGTTTGGGATCAATAGGGAATTCAGCATGTAGTTAGGGTGGAATACACATAACAAAAACCAAAGGTATTTAAAAATTAAACACCAAGGGGCGGCTGGGTGGCTCAGCTGGTTAAGTGTCTGACTTCAGCTCAGGTCATGCATGATCTCATGGTTCATGAGTTTCAGCCTCTCATCGGGCTCCATGCTGACAGTTAGGAGCCTTCTTGGGATTCTCTTTTTCTCTCTTTCTCTGCCCCTTCCCCCAGCATGTATGTGCTCTCTCTCTCTCTCTCTCTCTCTCTCAAAATAAATAAATAAACTTAAAAAAAAATTGCCTGGGTGGCTCAGTTGGTTGAGTGTCCAACTTAAGCTCAGGTCATGATCTCACAATTCATGGGTTCAGGCCCCACACGGGGCTCTCTGCTGTCAGCGCAGAGCCTGCTTCGGATCCTCTGTCCCCTCTCTCTCTGCACCTCTCCTGCTTGCATTTGCTCTCTCTCTCTCTCTCAAAAGTAAACGTTACAAAAAAAGCATTAAAAAAAATAAACACCGGAATGCAACCTGGTGCAGCCGCTCTGGAAAACAATGTGGAGGTTCCTCAAAAAATTAAAAATAGACCTACCCTATGACCCAGCAGTAGCACTGCTAGGAATTTACCCAAGGGATACAGGATTGCTGATGCATAGGGGCACTTGTGCCCCAATGTTTATAGCATCACTCTCAACAATAGCCAAATTATGGAAAGAGCCTAAATGTCCATCAACTGACGAATGGATAAAGAAATCGTGGTTCATATACACAATGGAATACTACGTGGCAATGAGAAAGAATGAAATATGGCCTTTTGTAGCAACATGGATGGAACTGGAGAGTGTTATGCTAAGTGAAATAAGTCATACAGAGAAGGACAGATTCCATATGTTTTCACTCCTATGTGGATCCTGAGAAACTTAACAGAAGACCATGGGGGAGGGGAAGAAAAAAAATTGTTAGAGAGGGAGGGAGCCAAAACATAAGAGACTCCTAAAAACTGAGAACAAACTGAGGGTTTATGGGGGTGGGTGGGTGATGGGTATTGAGGAGGGCACCTGTTGGAATGAGCACTGGGTGTTGTATGGAAACCAATTTGACAATACATTTCATAATAAAAAATAATAATAATAATTAAAATAAAAATAAAAAAAATAAACACCGAAAGTTGCAAGTGTTTTTTGTCTTCACAGTGTTTCCCAAACCCACTCAATTTTTATGATATCACATGATCTGCATAACCCTAATATGGCAGAAGAGTAGGCAGCATTACACTTTTTATTTTTATTAAAACATTTTTTTAATGTTTTATTTTATATTTGAGAGAGAGAGAGACAGACAGAGCATGAAAAGGGGAAGGACAGAGAGACGGAGACAGAATCTGAAACAGGCTCCAGGCTCTGAACTGTCAGCACAGAGTCCAACGTGGGGCTCAAACCCATGAGCAGTGAGATCATGACCTGAGCCCAAGTTGGACGCTCAACCGACTGCACCACCCAGGTGCCCCTATACTTTTTATTTTTTAAAAGCTTTTTTGTTTGAGATATGATTCGCATACCATGTAGCTCACCCATTTAAAATGCACAATCCATTGGCTTCCGGTACATTCACAGACTTGTGCAAACATCACCACTATCTAATTCCAGAACATTTTTGAAAATAAACCCTGTACCCATTAGCAGTCATTCCAAATTCCTTCTTTTCCCCGGTCCCTGGCAACCACTAATCTATTTTCTGTCTCGATGGATTTACCTATTCTAGATATTTTATACAAACAGAATCCTATGATATGTAGTGTTCCAGGTTGTACTGTGTTCCCTCAAAATTTCCCCTCAAAAGTCAGAGCCCCCAGTACCTTAGAATGTGACCTTATTTGGAAATGGGGTCGTTGCAGATGCAATTAGTTAAGATGAGATCATTAGTGTAGGCCTTAATCCAACATGACTGATGTCCTTATAAAAAGGGGAGATTTGGACTTGGGGGGAAACACTCTGTGAAGGTGAGGGTAAGGCTGAGGGCAGTGTTTCTCCAAGTCAAGGAACACCAGTGATTCCAGCAAACCACCAGAAGCTAGGTGAGGGGCATCCAACAGGTTCTCCCTCGTGGCCCTGAGAAGAAATCAACATTGCTGATTCCTTGATCTTGGACTTCCAGCCTCCATAACTGTGACACAATACATTTCTGTTATTTAAGCCACCCATCTTGTGGTACTTTGTTACGGCAGTGGACTAACACACACGGTCTTTTGTGACTGGCCTCCTTCACCTAGCGTGTTTCAAGGTTCACCCATATTATAGTAGGTAGCAGTACCTTACTGCCTGTTTATGACCAAATAATAGTCCATTGTATGGATTACATCATATGAATATACCACATTTTTTATGTATCTGTTCATTAGTTGAAGGACACTTGGGTTTCATTCCCCATTATATGAAAAACGCTGCTGTGAACATTCAAGTACAAGTTTTTGTGTGGATACAGATTTTCGTTTCTCTTGGCTATCTGCCTATATTTCTGTTTGACAGGCGCGGAAACAGGCCTCATGAGGTGACTTGCCCGAAGGTACCAGCTAGAACATGGTCGAACTGCCCCTTTAACCTTGATCTGTTTGAGTTCGAATTCTGAGTTCTTGCAACTGTATTAGGCTCCATATACTCGCACTCATGCAGAGACATTCATACATACATGCATCATGCTATAGCAGCACCTGGGTGACTCAGTCGGCTAAGGGTCCGACTTCGGCTCAGGTCATGGTCTCACAGCTTGTGGGTTCAAGACCCACATCAAATGGCCCAAACTTGGCCTTCAGTAGTGGGCACACAACTTCTATTGATTGCAGCGAGATTTCTGGAAACAAATGCGCTTTACCAGAAGATAGCAGGCAAATCAAGGATGGCTATGTGTAGAGAGCCACATTTGAAATCTGCTCTAACCATCCGGTTACTCGCTGAGGGCGGAGGAAGCTTGCGAAAGCAAAGTCACTTACGACGGGGTTAGTGCAGGAAGATTTGATCTCACCGTTTCTGTGAGTGAGCAGGGTCAGAAGCTATTCTGAGCGGCCTCAAAGGAAAAGCGCCAGAAATCATAAATAAAGAAGAAGTCAAGCGTGTCCAGTGGCCATAGCAATTGTGACATTCCTAATGAACGTGTGAACATGGTATCTTTCAAGCTGCTGATTCTTTGAAAAAAAAAAAAAAAAAAGAAAGAAAATACCTCGTCCCCAGCAACAATAGCATTCACCGCAACTGAAACCTAACATAAGGCAAAGTAATTTGGGACAGAAAGAAAGAAGTCACATTTACAAAAGTGCAAGATTCAGCCATTCGTGCCACAAATATTTGTTTTTGACGCTCCATGCCTGTCATTCTGTCCCCACCCTTCTCTAGTCCCTCATCCTGCTTCATTTTTTCTCTTACTTGCTCACTGCTACTGGAACAAATATTGTAAGTGTATTGTTTACTCGCTTATTGCCTGTGGTGGTCAGTTTTGTGTGTCAACTTGAACTGGGCTCAAAGGTGGCTAGACGTTTGGTCAAACGTTATTCTGGGGGTGGCTGTGACAGTGTTTTTGGATAAGATTAACATTTGATTCAATAGACTCAGTAAAGCAGATTGCTCTCCCTAAGGTGGGTGGCCCTTTTCCAATCATTAAGGAGATAAGTAGAACAAAAGTACTGAAGAAGAGGGAACTTTACCCTCCTGACTATTGAGCTGGGACATTGGATTCTTCCTACCCTCAATCTGGAACATGCACTGTGGGCTGCCCTGGTTTTCGGGTCTTTGGACTCAGGCTGGAATTAGATCACTGGCTTTCCTAGGTTTCCAGCTTGCCAAACTCAGTTCCTGGGACTTCTTAGCCTCCATAACTGCATGAGCTAATTCCTTAGAATAAATCTCTTGATATAGATATATAGATACAGATCTAGATATAAATATCGGTGTAGATAGATCCTGTTGGTTCTGTTTCTCTGGAGAACCCTGACACATTGCCCATCTCCCTACTGAAGTGTGAGCTCTCCCACTTGCCTCACTTCCTGATGATGCCTCCAGCCTCCTCCTTCGTCTGTCTGGTTCTCCTTTCGCCTCTTCCTGTACCATTTCCCACAAACTGGGCATGTCCTTCTCCTGCTTAAAGTCCTGAAGGTTTCCTGTGGGCTACAGAAGGTCGTATAGTGAGAGATGTCCAGGCCCCCTGTTCTTGAGCACCTGACAGCAGGCGGCCACAGATGGAGACACTTTCAGAACCCCTGTCTGACTTAGGTGATCTGATTTGTCTCCAGGTGACCACATGTCTCAGGCCGGCTCGCTCCCCTGATTTCAGCATCACCCCCTTGGGTGAGAGATCCCCATGGAGATCTTGGAGCACCTGTCAGCCAAGCTGGGCCACTTGCCCCCCTTCCTCCTCACCTTCCTCCAGGAATTCATACCAGCTCAGGCTCACCAAGTAGATCAGCCCTGTCCCTACAGCCTGGTAACAAACTCAGGCATACGCTCAGCTCACTTGCTGGCACACTGTAGGCACTCAAAGACTGGTACTACCTAAATTTGCTTCACAACTGCTTTTTTTAAAATTTTTTCTTTTACATTTTATTTATTTTTGATAGAGAGACAGGCACAAGTGGGAGAGGGGCAGAGAGAGGCAACGGAGACACAGAATCTGAAGCAGTCTACAGGCTCCGAGTTGTCAGCACAGAGCCTGATGCGGGGCTCGAACTCACAAACTGCGAGATCATGACCCGAGCCGAAGTCGGACACTTAACCGACTGAGCCACCCAGGCGCCGCCACAACTGCCTTTTTGAGATTGTAATTCACATACCATGAAATTCACTCCTTTAGCTTTTATTATTTTTTTTTTAATGTTTTAAAAATTTATTTATTTATTTTGAGAGAGACAGAGGCAGTGTGAGTGGGGAGGAGCAGAGAGAGAGGGAGAGAGAGAGAATCCCAAGAGGGTTCTGCACTGCTAGCACAGAGCCGGATGTGGGGCTTGAACCCTCAGATCATGACCTGAGCTAAAACCAAGAGTTGGATGCTCAACCAACTGAGCCACATGGATACCCCAAAATTTACCCCTTTAAAGTGCACGATTCAGTGATCTCTTCAGAGTTGTGCAACTATCATTCTTATCTATTTCCAAAACATTTTCGTCACCCCCTAAAAACCCTGTACCCATCAGGAGCCCCTCTCCATACCCCCAGTTCTCTAGTCCTTGGTAACCATGGATCCACCTTCTGTCTATATGGATTTGCCTATTCTGGAAATTTCATACGAAGAGAATCATACAAATTGTGGTCTTTCACGTCCGTCTTCTTTACCATAATGTTTTCAAGGTTCATCCATGTTCTAGCATATGCATCAATAATTCATTTTCTTATTGCCAGATAATGTTCCATTAAGTGGATGTGTCACATTTTATTTATCCATTCCTCATTTGATGGACATTTGGGTTGTTTCTGCTTTGGGTGATTATAAAAATGCTTCTGTGAGTATTTATGTACAAGTTTTTGGGTAGACGTACGTGTGGACATGGGTAAATACCTAGTAATGGAAATGCTGAGTCATGTGGCAACGGTGTATTTAACTATCTGAAGAAATGCCAAACTTCAAGCGTGGTTGTAGCATTTTACCTTCTCACCAGCAATGTGGGAGGGTCCTAATTTCTCCACATTCCCATCAACACTTGGCTTCTTTGTTGTAGTCATTCTAGTGGGAGTAGCACTTAATATTAATTGTTCGGTCTAGTGTACATTCTGGGTTCAAGAATCCACCCAGCTTCCCTGTTGCCCATCTTTGACCACACTGGCCCATCTTTGACCCTAGACCTCATACTTGTTTCCACCTAGCAACCCACATCCTTCCCCTGGTTCTATCCCTCACCTTCCTATGCAAGGCGACACCTTTGTCTCCTTGTACCATTGTGATTGCCCCACTCCAAACTAGACAAACATCTAGAACCATGTAAGGCCACCTGTATGAAGAGCACGCCTGCTATCTGGAGCCTCAGCTCTTAGGAACTAATGTTCTTGGCTACCAAGTCCAATCCACATTGAGCCCAAGTACCCTTTGGGTACTGTCCTTTTAGATACAACAGGGAAGGAGGAGTTAGCTCTGATTTGAGTTGTCCCAAAAAACAGGTAATGATGCATGGTGATAATAATAATATTGGGTAACATTTATTTACTCAGTGCTTACTATGGGCCTGGCACTAGGCTAAGCACTTACACATATGCTCTTTGTTCACCTTGTAATCTCATGAGGAAGTATAGTTACTCCCATTTTACTGATGAGGAAATTCTAGAGAAAGGACAAGTCATTGCTCAAGGCACACAGCATGCCAATATTGGAATACAAATCCTGGATTATCCGAGGCAGAATCCGAATGCTTCATTGGTGTGTAGTGTCTCCCTATGTTTCTGAGATGAATTAGGTATGGTCTGGCACCCCACTTCCAGATACCATAATCTGCATTAGTTTCCTATTGCTGCTATAACAAGTTAACAAAACTTCAGGGTTTAAACAACACAGATGTATTATCTTATAGTTCTGGAGGGCAGAGTCCCCACTGGGTCTTACTAGGCTAAAATAAAGATGTCAGCAGGGCTGCATTCTTTCTGGAGGCTCTAGGGGAAAATCCACTTTCTCATCTTCTCCAACCTCTAGAAGTCACCTGTATTCCTCTGCGTATGGCTCCTTCCTCCATCTTTAAAGCCAGCAATGGCTGCTTGAGTCTTTCTCCCATGTTTCACTTTAACTTCTCTCTCACCTCCTTTGTTCAGTTATAAGGAAGGACCCTTGTGGTCCCATTGGGTATACCCAGATAATCCAGGATAATCTCTCTATCATAAAATCAGTTGGTTAACAAACTTAATTCCATGCACTACCTTAATTCTCCTCTGCTATGTAACCTAATATGCTCACTGGTTCCAGAATTAGGACATTAACATCTTTAGAGGCTATTATTCTGCCTACCACAGGTAGCTCAGGGGTTGGATAGGGTGACTGGCATAGATATAAATCCTTTCATCTGAGGGTGGGGGGAGGGTCTTAGTAGAAGGAGAATGTGCTGAGTTCCTATGGCCTGAAATCAAAGCTACTCAAGCTAATAATTTCACCTGTTCTTTTCTAGGACTCTTACACCACCTTATTCATGAAAGTCTTGTCAATGACAACCTACAATCTCTGTATCTTAGGGTTTTGCCACTTCTCCCCCACTGGTTAACATCCAGGATATAAGCGATTTTGGTAATTGCCTCATCTATTGGTGACGGACATGGGGGAAGGACCCCGGGGGACAGAGCTTGTACCAGAGACAGAGATGTCTATAAAGTCTGGATTCTTTCATATTTGTGAGTAGTGGGTCTCAGGATGCCAAGAGCTGTTGAGATAGGATGACACATGTCAGGATGAACAACTCTGAGTTCAGGACAAAGATACAGTGCAAAGCTGACAGATAACGCCTGTCATTAGACATTGTTACAGTTTGGAGGGGGAGCTGAATTTTGGGGAGGAAGGGTTATGAACAGTTGGAATGGAGAAGTTCTGTTCTTTGCCTTTTGATTTTAATAAACCTTCTAGGATGACCACTTTGGATCTAATAGGACTCTAAGTCTATGGGTCTCTTTTTCACTCAACTCACCCCAGGACCAAAAAGGGCGAAAGCAACCAAATGGGGCTCCAGGTTCTCACAACCCTTAAGTGTCCTGATACATGGAACAACATGGATGAACCTTAAAAACATGCCAAGTGAAAGAAGCCAGTCACAAAAAGCTACATATTGTTTGATTCCATGTATATGAAATCTCCAGAATAGGCAAATCTATAGAGACAGAGAGTCGATTTATGATCGCCAGGGGCTGGAGGAATTGAGGGAGAATGGTGAGGGACTACTATAGGTATGGGTTCCTTTAGGGGGTGCTGAAAATATTCTGAAATTAGAATTTCAGATTATTCTGATTGTGATTGTTATTGTTGCACAGTTCTGAATGTACCACTGAATTGTATAATTCAAGAGGGTGAATTTTGTGCAATATGCATTATATCTTATTAAAGCTGTTCCTTTCAAAAATGTAAAAGTGTTCCTTTCAAAAGTGTAAAAGGTGTTTTGGGACACAGAAGAGATCTTAGTCAAGCATGGGCTTTGGGAAAAACTCTTCAGTAGAGATGATGTTATGGCCACGGCTGGACGATGCGTGTCAGACGGTGGAAGATGGGAAGGGCATTCCATGCAGAAGGAACAGCATGGATAAAGACATGGAGGGGTGGGGTGCCTGGGTGGCTCAGTCAATTAAGCATCCAACTCTTGATTTCAGCTCAGGTCATGATCTTGAAGTTCATGGGTTCGAGTCCTGTATTGAGCTCTGTGCTGCTGACAGTGTGGAGCCTTCTTAGGATTCTCTCTCTCCCTCTCTCTCTCTCTCTGCCCTTGCCCCACTAGCTCTCTCTCTCTCTCAAAATAAATAAATAAACTAAAAAAACAAAGACATGGACGGGTGAATAAGTATGGCATCCCAGAGATCCCCTCCTAAGCCCAGTCTGCCTGGACCCAAGGCTTGACAGATGATAGATAGATGAATGGGCAGATGGATGGATGGACAGTGGGTGAATGGATGCAGTGGCCACAGAGGGACACATACTCCAATGATCTTATCTAACACTTAGCCCTTATGAAGCACTTTCTGGATGTTTGGGTCATGTTAGGAATTTAGGGAATGTCAAAGAAGACATTTGCAGTCTATTTGGAGAGAGAGAGTCCCAAGGGCAGAACAAAGGGGTCAGTTGCAAAGCCAAATTACTCTGCTGCTGGGGGACTTCAGGTGAGAGGGACCAATGTTACATTCAAGAGAAGAACAGAGGAACCAGAGAAAGAGCAGAGTCAGAGACATAGAACAGGAAGCAGCATGGGGTACCCTCACCCCTTAGCTCTGCAGGGAGACAAGCAGCCCTGGAACAGGCTCTCAGGACACCTCCAAGGCAGCACGCTGTGCAGGGGAGAGTCCCAGCCTGGGACTTGGGAGACCAGGGTGCTTGTCCCCCTTTCTTTGAATTCCTGTGTGACCACGGGCTGGTCACTAACTGTCTCTTTTTTACTTCCTCGACTATATGTTGATGAATGTGACCTAGAAAGCTTCAAAGGCCCTTCCGTGAGGCTGAGTCGGTGAAGTCTGAGCCGTTAGCAAAGTCAGGGCAGAAACACCGTTTCAAGTCCATGGCGGGCAGTGTGCTAGCGGAAAGGACATAATCCCTGGAGTTCGACGGTTCTGGATTCTTAGCCAGCTGCACCCCTTACTAGTGTCTTGAGCAAGTGCCTTAACTTCACAAGTCTAGCTTCCCTCATTTGCAAAAGCATGTTATTAATGCTTATCTCACAGAGTTGTGAGGATCGAAATCAATTTAAAACTGTATGGACTGTTTCTGAAGCACTCAATATGTCAATTTTTAAAAATGTTAATTCCTGTCCCCTGATCTTAGTTCTGTTTCGTGCACACATTTTAGGTCTTGGTCTGCATTGTCCTCCCTTTTCCCCCTGAGAAGCCACAGTAGCCATATCAATGCTACACAACCCTGTTCCCTTGGCTGTAGTTGAACCAGAGGTGGTCACCTGACCCAAACTGGGCCAGACTGAATTTAGAATTGGGACAGATACCAGTCAGACTCTGCTGGGTGCTTGAGACAGCAAGTGACTCATTTGAGAGTCAAGTTTGCTTGAGGAAACAAGGAGGGAGAGAACAAAAGAGAAGGGGAGGGAGGGAGGAAAAAAGGATTTCTTTATCATATCTTGATTCAGTTTGGTCAGCTATTAATCAAGGAGTTGGTCATCTCTGATGAGATATACCTCTGAACTACTCAGGCTGAAGGCAGGTGACATCCTGACTGATGTCACCACATCACAGCAGGGTTCTTCCTGTAGTCTGCCCCGCCCCCGACAGGCACCCCTCTGGGGAAGAGAAGGTTCAAAAGCAGACAAGAGGAAGGCTCCTGCTGAGATGTGCTGACATCGGCCAGAAATCACCTCCGCCTGGCGCCTGGCGGGGCTGGGGCTGAAATGGTGCTGTAAGGCTGCCTTACGGGATAGAGGACTCAGGTGGTTACTGTTTAGGGATTCCATTGAGGATACCTGTGACAATAAGGAAGATGGGAATCTATGCCACCTGACTGTGTTTTGTGGTGACAAAACCCTGAATGTGCTTCAGGGTCCATTGTTGTTCTAGCGCCCAGGCCACGGGCTGCCATCTGCCAAAACTGTTCTCTGTTTAGGGCCCTTCCCTTGTCTCCTCCACCGCGGCCAGCCTGTTGCTTCCCCTGCCCGTGAACGTCTCTCCCGTACCTTCATTTCTACCTTCCTGGCTACCACCGTCACTTCTTACTCATTCTTGGCTTCTAGTCACTGCCTTCTCTGTGTCTCTTGGCTTCTGCCCTTGCAAAAACAGAGCGCTGCCTCTCTCTGGAGGCTCACTGTCAAGCCCCAAGAGAAAGGTTGTGTTGGCTCCAGTGGTCACTGTGATCTGTGCTGGGGACTGGTCTCTTGCTGTGCCACCTCCAAAGCTGCTGCCACCGTGGAGGGGCTACCTCTATGTCAGGCGCAAACCTTAATCCAATGTGCGAGGGATGGGTCACACAGGTAGCTTTATTCTAGAAGGGGCAGTGGGCGTGGGAACTCTCAGAGCATAACACATCTCTCCCCAGTACAGATGGAGAAGGAGCAAATGAGGCTGTGAAGGTGGATATGCTTTTGAAAAGTATAATGGGCTGTACTGGCACAAAATATTAATTATTGATAACACTAACAAGGCCATTAGGTCGCTATTTGTGGAAGTTTTGCTCCCCTGGTACTTGTTGGCCAGGAGCCGTGGTTACCAATGGCCATGGTCTTTGATGCCCAAACCCTCTCTGGGGAAGTTGCTAGGACACCCAGCCTCTCCCTGCCTTCTCCCATCAGTGCTGTTCGTCTAGAATCCTCCTTACCTGCTTCCCCACTTCACCGCTGCAGCTCTGGCAGCTCAGGGCTCACAGCTCTCCTTCAGGCTCCCAAAGGGTCCCCAGGTGCTTTCACTTTAGAGCTACTTCCACTGGGAACCTAGAACATTCCAATGGGCTGGGGAATCAGCTTTCTAGTCTTTTCAGCCCTGCCCACAGGGACTTTGGGGAAGGAGGTGTGGCTGTCTTAAAGCCCCCTAGTTCACAAATTCTAGCCATTGGGAGAGAAGTCCTCTTCCTCTGTCAAGACCCCAAATTCCAGAGAAGGGACCATGACTGATTCAGCTTGGGCCAGATGTTCACACCGGGAGAGTCTGCTATAGCCAAGGGCCCCGCAGCACAAACTTGGCTGCCAGGAGCCCACCTCTGTGGCTAGAGAGTGGGCAACAGCGGGGGTGTGGGGGGGGGTTGTTGAGAGCCAAGCAGACACCACTAATGGTATCAGCTAGAGGTCCTCCACACAAAGGACACTGGCATCCATCAGAAGCTGCACTGTGCCTACAGCTCTCTCCTCAACATTGAACCCATGACCCACGCTGGTGATGCTCTGCTTCCTTATGGAGCTTCCCGCCCACCTCGGGTTGTCAGAGACAGCCTTTCTCCTCTCCCCTTTTTTCATCTGAGCATTTTTCCTTTATGCCCCAGAGCTGGATTCTCAGGCCCCAAATTCCTTTTACTTGCTTTGGAATCCAAGGAATGAAAGGTGGGGAGGGGGCCAGCTTATCAGACCTTTGGCCCCCAGAGTTCCCAGGCTGATATGTGCCATAGGCTCCTCTTCTCCTACCTCCTAAAAAATATAGATAAATAGATAGATATAGATATAGATATATGTAGATATATCTATATATATATGTAGATATATCTATATATATATGTAGATATATCTATATTTATATCTATATACATAATACTTCTTTTTTGGTAATAGCTTTACTGAGATATAATTCACATACCATACAATTCACTCATTTAAAGTGTACAATTCAATGTTTTTTGTGTATTCTCAACAATCACTTTCCAACATTCCCCCCACCACCAATCCCCATTAGTGTCACTTTCTCCCCCTAATACCCTCACCTCTGCCCAGCCGTAGACAACCCCTCCTCTACATTCTGTCTCTATGTATTTGCCTATGCTGGACATTTCATTCAAGTGGAATCTCATAATATATGATGTTTTATGATTGGCTTCTTTCACTTAAGAAGATTTTCAAGGTTCTGGCCAATAGACACATGAAGAGATGCTCAACATCACTCATCATCACAGAATTGCAAATCAAAACCACAATAAGCTATCACCTCACACCTGTCAGAATGGCTAAAATCAAAAACACAAGAAACAACAAATGTTGGCAAGGATGTGGAGAAAAAGGAACTCTCGTGCACTGTTGGTGGGAACACAAACTGGTGCAGCCGCTCTGGAAAACAGTATGGAAGTTCCTCAAAAAATTAAAAATAGAACTACCCTACGACCCAGCAATTGCACTACTGGGTATTAACCCAAAGAATACAAAAAACACGAATTTGAAAAGATATATGCACCTCTACGTTTATTGCAGCATTATTTACAATAGCCAAAATATGGAAGCCACCCAAGTGTCCATCGATAGATGAATAAAGAAGATGTAGTGTGTGTGTGTGTGTGTGTGTGTGTGTGTGTATCATGGAATATTACTCAGCCATAGAAAAATGAAATCTTGCAATTTGCAGAACATGGATAGATCTAGAAGGTATAATGCTAAATGAAATAAACCAGAGAAAGACAAATACCGTATGATTTCACTCACATGTGTAATTTAAGAAACAAAACAAAACGAAGGAAAAAAGAGACAAAAATCCCCCAGAGACTCTTAACTATAAAGAACTGAAAACCAGAGGGGAGGTGGGTGGGGGGATGGGTGAAATAGGTGAAGGGGATTAAGAGTACAATTACTGTGATGAGCACTGAATAATGTATAGAATTGGTAAATCACTATATTGTACACCTGAAACTAATGTAACACTATATGTTAACCATACGGGAATTTAAAAAATAAATCAATTAAAAAACCCTAAATGTATTAAAATAGGAACCAGGCCAATGTGGCCTGTGGACCATAGTTTGCCAACCCTAAGAATCCTTCTAGCTTTAAAATAGAAAAGGTTTGATGATCTGCCAAAAGAAAGAAGGAAAAAAGACTTTCAAGGTTCAACCATGTGGTAACAGGTACCAGTTTATTTCCTCTCATGGGGGAATCATATTCTGTTGAATGGATGTACCACATTTTATTTATCCATTCACCAGTTGATGGACATTTGGATTGTCTCTACTCTGGGAAATTATGACTAATGCTGCTATGAAGATTCATGTACAAGGTTTTGTGTGGACATGAGTCTTCATTTCTCCTGGGTGTATGGCTAGGAGTGGAGTTGCTGGGTCATACTGTAGCTCTGTGTTCAACTTTTTGAGGACCTGCCAGGTTGTTTTCCAAAGTGGCTGTACCATTTTGTATTCCCATCAGCAATGTATGAGGGCTCCAAGTTCTCTGCACCCTCACTTACACTTGTGATCATTTGTTTTCTTGATTCTAGCCCTGAGTTCTTGCTGTCCATCCTTGAGGGTCCCTCTGCAGTGATCCCTTCCTCGCTCCCTGGCGTCTTCCTTGGGAGCTCCCCACCTCCCCATCATCATTCCATGTGATGGGGCATTTAAAATTCAAGTGACGCCATGCCAGAGCCTCATGCAGGGGCCAGAGTCAGAACCAGCTCCCCTCTAGCATGTGGTAAGATTTGAAAAGAGATTAAAGAAAGCCCAAGCAAAACCAGATCTCCAGAAGCTGTTGTCACAGGTGGAAGTTTCCATTAGAGGTGCTCTTCTGGGACAAGAGGCTGGCCCTGAGCTTATTCAGGGCTTGACTGGTTGGTCAAACAGAAATTCACTTAACTCCATGTTAGAGATGCTGAGTGTGTGTGTGTGTGTGGTGGTGGGGGGGGGGGGGCATTCATTCCCCATGGGTCTGGAAACAATACTTTGATTTTTTTTAAACCATTCTTCATCCTCTTAGTTTGTTTGGTTTAGGTGGGCCTGATCCTAATCCCCAGATCCAGAGGTAACGGCTCACTGTTTGACCAATCACAATGAATGGTTCAGGGTGGTCACATGATCCAAATCTGGGCCAATGAACATTAGCCCTGGGACCTTTACCTGGATGAGCCAGCAAAAACACAGCTCAGCAGAACTAAAAAACAAGAAGCAGATATGCAGAGAAAAAGCAGAAATGGGAGATTGTATGTGTTGGCCTGAGAGAGAGAGAGAGAGAAATGGAGTCAGAGGAACCTTTCCATTCCTGTGATTTCTGGTTATACTTCCTGCAGTGAATTCCATGCTATCCCCCCTTGCTTTATAATATACCCCATTTGTAGTTGAAATTCAAGATTCAACAGTCTTTAGTCAAGATTCATCCAATTTTACATGACAGAAGCTCAAATCAAACTAGCTTAAAAAAGAAAAGGGGGATTTCTGGGCTTATATGATTGGAAAGAAAACTCAAGAGCTGAATCTAAGTGTGGTAGGTTGCAGGAACTCAAATGAGATCACCCAGAAACTGTCTTTTTGTTTATGTTGGCTTCATTCTTAGGATTTCCCATGAGGTAGAAAAAACGGTCCCACAGCAACTCCAGGCTGTGTAGGAACCCCTGCAAAGGGCACCTCTTTCTCAATAATTCAGGAAAATCGAGCTAATTCCCATGAGGCCCCGGATCTGCCACTGCTGGTCACGGCTATCCACTTTCAGCCTAATGGGGAGCAGGGTGGGGAGATAGAGAAAGAGGAAGGAAGGGCATATGTTTGTTTAGTATTTACCACCACCGTAGGGTCACTGTTAGGCCCATTCACAGTCTCAGCTGGCCCCCTTTCAAAGGAGGGTCAATCCTGTTCAAAGAATAAGTCTTTTCTGTGCCTCAGCCCTCCCGGGGCTTACATATGTACAGATGTGCAGTATTTGGGATAATGCCCAAGAAGGATGAATTGTTCTGCGGAGGAGAGTAAGAAGAGAATTTGGAGGGGTTAATAATAATAGTAGTAAAAGGGGCACCTGGGTGGCTCAGTTGGTTGAGCATCTGACTCTTGATTTCGGCTCAGGTCATGATCTCATGGTTTATGGGTTCAAGCCCCATGTCAGGCTTTGTGCTGACAGCTCAGAGCTTGGAGCCTGCTTCATATTCTGTCTCCCTTTCTCTCTCTGCCCCTCCCCAACTTGTGTTCTTTCTCTCTCTCTCTCTCTCTCTCTCTCTCTCTCTCTCTCTCTCAAAAAAAACCACTTAATAATAATAATAATGGTAGTAGTAGTAATGACTAACATCATTGAGCTAACACTGTGCTAAGGGCTTCCCATGAATTGCTTTATGAAATCCTCACCACAAATCCTGTTACCTTCAACTTTTACGATTCTCATAAAAGATAAGCTTGAGGTTCAGAGAGGTTAAGTAATTCTCCTATGATCACACAGCTGATAAGATGCACAGCCAAGCTCACAGAGACAGGCCCTTGCATTGAACCACTGCACTATTTTGCCTTTCAAGGAAGAGACATGCAAACAAGGAAGATAAAGAGCCAGGACTGGCTGGGGAACTGAGTGAGGTCAAAGGGCTCATGAAACTTCCCAGGGGTGGGGTGACCCGAGAACTTTTAAGAACAGGATGTCCAGTGTTCCGTTTGAAGTTGATTTAATTGTAGCACTTGGAACCATCCACCCCACTTCCCTAAATCTCCCTGTGCCTGCCTGCCTCACACACAGATACCTTCCTCCATGGGTTTCTGGTGGAAATAGCGGAAGGTGGCCACTGCATTCCCTGTCTCGGCCAGAGCTGTGTAAAAACGAAACAGCAGGCCTGGGTCAGCGGCCCAATCCAGACACTAAACGAATTTACCAGAAGCCACAGCTCTGATGCAGAGGGGAGTGTGAAAAAACAAACCATTCCAGAACTCTCCAAAGGATATTAAAGATATTTTTGCATTTCCACAGGCTGTGGAATATGGATCTGAACCGGTATTTTTAAAATCGTATGGGACTGGGGGACCCCAGCTGACAAATGGGTTGCCTACAGATGGCCGACTGAGGCTTAGAGAGGCCCCGAACCCTGAGAATATCAGCTCCCGTCTGCATCCCTGTGGCTGCAGCCTGGAGCTAGGGTCTGAGGATCCTGACTCCAGTCTGTGTGGCCCAGGTTGGGCATATGTGACAAACATGGGACAGAGACCAGTGCCGGGGGCTCAGTCTCAGACACGGAGCATAAACCCTCTTGTCAGAACTGGGTGTGAAGACAGACGCAGATGCGCTTGGAAGGCTGAGAGTGCTAGCTTGGTGGGAGGGGTCCCCGGGCCTGGCACGAGGCTGCGTCTGCAGAAGGGGCCCCAACTGGCTCCTGCTCTAAGGAGAGGAGAAGAGAGGGGCAGGGAGCCAGGCAGAACTTGGCGAGAGGCTCCGGAGAGGGAATGAGACCAGGCTGGTAAACTGATGAGGAGAAAGTCTGGAACGTGGGGCCTGAGGGGGGAGGGCAGCGCTGGCTGGCCCCGGAGAGCGGCCCAGAGCAGTAGCCGACGCTGGAGGAGGGGGAGGCAGGAAGCGGGGAGGTGAACTTGTCCCGCTGCCCACCTGGGCAGACGCAGGCCATTAGGTTTCCCAGAGCAGCAGAGATGCGTCTTGGCAGCTGCCAGAGGGGGTCTGGCCCGGAGGGTGGCCAGGATCTGGCAGCTGCAGGCTCTTAGGCGAGTTCCTGCAGCTCTTCCTCTGGTTTCCAAAAGTTGGCTTCCCCCAGGCTCCCTTCTCCTCGCCGCCTCTTCTCCTCCTCTCTGCGTTTGCACGTTTGCACCGAG
Organism: Panthera leo; assembly: GCF_018350215.1. Taxonomy (NCBI): domain Eukaryota; kingdom Metazoa; phylum Chordata; class Mammalia; order Carnivora; family Felidae; genus Panthera; species Panthera leo. Next base: position 82,244,914 of record NC_056691.1, read on the forward strand.
GTTGGAGGCATCCCCCGATGACTCCGAGATTTCTGTCTTCTACCCAAGTTCTCTCCTGAGAGCCCCTGACCTCTTATCCTTCACCCCTGGATATGCCACAGGCCCCCCCAATTCAGGGCCCAGGCTGAACCCCTCTCTACAGCCCTAGGCATGGGGAGCTGGGGGAGGCAAGAGCTCCCTCCTTCACCCCCTTGCTTCCCTTACCCCACCTCCACCCACAAGGAACTAGACGTCAGGAGTCAGATCCCTGGACTGAGCCATGTTTACCAGCAGGTGGGTGCCAGGAGGAACCCGATGCCTCATGCTAGTGTTCTCCCCTCCTTCCTTCTGGACCCTGTGCTCCACCTCTGCTACCTTCCCAGCCATGCTGTAGAAGCGGTGGGCTAAGTGGGGGCCAGAGGCTTGCTTCTGTTGGCTCCTTCCCCCCTGGAAGGTCATTTGCATGATCCCCTGCCTCACACCCATCCCACTGGGCCCACTTAACAAAGGGATCCTGAGATTTGGGTCTGACTTTGGAGGAAGCTGGCCTAGGGAGGGCTCGGAGTCAGGCCTGGGAGCAGAAGCCCAACCAATAACACAGTGACCCCGTTTCCCATAAATACGGCTCCCCCAGACCTTGTAGGGAGGGGTGAGTGCAGAGGCAGGTATCCAACCTTCCTGGGTCCTTCTGCCTAGTTCATTCAACAACACCTCACTCCATCCTTATGTCTAATCATCTTTCTCCCTTCAAATCCAATTCCCTTTTGGGGTTCCCTTTGTAAACAGCTTGTTAAGGACTTTCAGCTCATTAGGTTACAGTTATTTTTCTAATAATGGCTACCAACCAGGCCCTGTGAACTCTCCTACCAGTTGGGAGACATGCACCTTTGACAGTGCTTTGGTCCCTTTTTTAGCTCTTAGACCTTTTGGTTATAAAAGAAGGATCAGGGGTGCCTGGGCTGCTCAGTCGGTTAAGCATGCAACTTAGGCTCAGGTCATAAACTCAGTTTGTGCGTTCAGTCCCCGAATCAGGCTCTGCACTGACAGTGGGGAGACTGCTTGGGATTCCCTCTATCTTTTTCTCTCTCTCCCTCTCCCTCTCTCTCTCTCTCAAACTTAAAAAAAAAAAAAAGTCTCATTCTGGTTAACACCTGATCATTTTTAGGGGCATCTGGCTGGCTCAGTCAGTAGAGCAAGTAACTCGATCTCAGGATCATGAGTTCCAGCCCCATGTTGGGTGTGGAGCCTACTTAAAAAAGAAAAAAAAAACAAAACACCTGGTCATTTTAAAACTTCAGGTTCAGATTTGACCCAAAACTTTCTTCTTTTTCCACAAGGTAAGCTAAGCTGGGAGTTCAAGGTAAGCTAAGCTAGGGCCTCAAATTGTGTGTGTGTGTGTGTGTGTGTGTGCACGCACAAGAGTACATGCACTTGGGGGAGGGCTGGAGAGGGCAGGGTGGTCTCTGTCACACACACACACGCACATGCACACACCTCCAGGTTCACCTCTAGGGTGGAGGTTGGGGGAGAAGGAAGAGGGAAATGGCCGTTCCTCTAGTGACATCTGGCCAGGCTCTGGTTCCCTTGTTGGGAGTCAGGGCTGGGGCGGACTTAGCTCAAAGCCTGTAGGTCTGGTGATAGTGGGCGGAGGCTCCCAAAGATCCCACGGACCAGGGACTCAATTCCCGGGCCCTCCCCCGGGCACCGGTGGTCCCTCTCCAGACAAGTCTGTACCTGTCAGCTGGCTCCGCAGCCACATTGCCCCCCCTGCCGAGAGGGTGCCAGGGAGTCTGCAGCCCCCGCTCCCTTTGGCCCTCCACAGACTCTACTAGGCTCAGTCCCTGCTCCTCTCCAGAACCAGACCCCAGGGCCTTACCCTGGCCGTGTGTCCATGTCCCACTCTGGTGACCCTGGGGCAGGTGGCAGCCCATGGCTAAGCGGACATCCAACCAGGGAATGAAGCGTCAGTTTCCCTTTGTGGAAGTCACCCTGAAACTTTGCAAGCAGCTCCCTTGGGCTCCCATTGCTCAGAGATGGGGCGGGAACCACTGCAGGCCCCCCTTCTCCTCTGTAGGGTCCTGAGGGGCAGGGATGAGATCTTTGTGATGGTTCATTCCCTCAAAAGGCAAATTTCTCCAGGCCCCGGTGCTCTCTGGTAACACCTGCCGAACCAGTTTGCCCCATCCCCATCCTGGGGGCACCGAGTCTAGGGTGGCCCTCTCCTCGGAGATCCTGCACTGTTTGGTGACCTCTGGAGCAAAGCTTCCCATCAGGACCCCCCACAGTGCTGACACACCTGCCTGGCAGACAGTGTGCTCCCAGACTCCAAGTCAGGCCCCGGGGAAGCCTGGGAGGCATCCTCAATGCCTTCTTCTTCTCTTCCTGCCCCACAGCATCTGCTCAGTCATCAGACAACCTTCTCTGCTCCCAGTTCAGGGGAGGGGAGAGGTCTTCCTCTCTCACCTGGATGTCGGCACCCCCTCACTGGCTTCCCTGCCACCTCGGCAACCTTCCCGAGACTCCTGAAATGTTAGTCTTTGGTACATCCCTCCCCCTAACACGACTCCCTAACACCTGGAGAAGATTCCAGCTCCTTGGTCCCGCATTCTGGGCCTCTCTATATTTGAACTCCAGCCTTTTCTCCGGCTAAGTACACCCTGTACCCATTGCTGAGCCCCTTGTGGCAAATAGGTTTCCTCTAGTGCACAGCTTGACAGCTGGAAGTGACCAGCCCCAGCATTGTGCTGAGGGCTGGCAGGTTGAATCCATGGGAAGGAGAGTGCAATGATCAATTGGTGATGCCTGCCATGGGCCCAGGGGTGACAGGTCTTGCCACTCTATTCCACTTGTACCGAACTGTCCACCTTTCCCCACCAGGAGTCCACCCTGGGCTCTCCTCCCGCCCCCTCTCCATGGTCCAGGTACCGGGTTATGGCCACCATAAACTCTCCACTTATCTCCAAACTTGCTGCATCCTTGCAAGTGCCATTACCCTGGCCAAGACTCCCTTCTCCCTGCCCCTGCATTCATCAAGTCTCTCCTCACTTTTCCATCCTTCTATTGAACTGCGGTGACCTCCCATCTCAGTTTGCTTGGGCTGATGCTGTGCTCCCAGCAGAACTGTTAACAGCACCCCTTTGCTTTCACGCATGTCCCAGTTTGGGATATGAATCGTGTACACTCACCCTGCGTCTAGCACAGGCGATGCTAAAGGCACTCAAGTCAGTTTTAGGTCTGTCTTGTCGGCGCCCAGCAGCCCGGTGTCTGACACAGATCGGGACCGTGGAGCGGAGTGGCACTGAACTGGCAGGAAGAAAGAGAGAAAGCAGACAGAGGGGAAAGAGGTGGCCAGTGTCAACTGGCAATTGAGTGTGGGTCCCTTGACCCCAGGGGACCGGTTACCGACTGTGTGGGTGAAGCAGTCAGGGCTTCAGGGGCTTCCGATCAGCCCAGCAGCTCAGGTCTCCGAGGGGAGGGCTGTGATGGAGACACCCGCCATAGGAGACTATAAAAGTCCCGAGGAAGGCCCAGATACTGCCAGCCCACCAGCCATCGGAAAGTAAGAGTTCTAAAAATACAGCTGGCAGACAGAGAGGAAGTGGGCACAGTGAGGGGGAGGCTGAAGCGCAGCCGTGGCCCCGTCTGCCTGCTCCCCTTTGCCCAGGCCCAGAGGGGGTCCTCCCAGGGCACTGGGGCTGCAGGGTCTTCCAGCTGGAAGTGCTACCGCTGTAAATGTTTCTCCTTCCCTGGACTCTTCCCCCATCCAACTCTTCTTCCCGAAGTTCTTGGCTTAAAGGACACTTCTAGAAAGCCTTCACTGACTCGTCACCTCCTCCCTGCAACCTGGATAGATTAGTTCTGATCTCTCCTCCACAGCTCTGTTAGATCATTACATATGTGATCATCTACCTAACCCCAATGAACCCCCCCCACACACACACACAACTTTGATCAGAGGCTGAGAGCAGGGGCTCGAAATCAGGCACCTGGGCTCTAATTCCAGCTGCATCATTTGCAGAGGCTGTGTGACCTTGGGCACGTTTTGTACCTCTCTGTGCCTCACCTGTAAAATCTTGCCTTGCCTATAAAATGGAGACAGCTCCAGCAGCCACCTCACTGGGTTGTTATGAGGGTAGTGTGCCTTGAAGCATGTCGAGTGTTTAGAACCTTCCGTGACACATCAGAGTTCCCCTTATTATTAGCATTAGTGCTAGTATTACTCAAGGGCGGGGCCAAATTGATATTCTTATCTCATCCACAGCACCTAGCAAAGTGCCTGACCTGTTCAATAAGCAACTATCAAATGAACGTGTTTTTATTTATGTATCACCTGGTTCCCAAAAAAGGCTGGAGGCCACATGATGATGCATGTCATGAAAAGTTTGCAAATTTAAAGCACCCTGAAAATGATCATTATTTCTCCTTGACAGTCCAGTCTCTCTGTGTGACAGCTGTGCCTCCGGATGGTGGTCTGCTGCCCGCTAGCTTACACCTGCCGGGACCTGCCTCAGGTAACTTCCGGCCATTGGTCCCAGCTATGCCTTCAAGGCCTCAGCCCCCTCCCCTGCGTTGGCCCAGGAAAACCTCCAAGACACCGCCTGATGAAGACGCTCTCAAGTCCTAGATGGACATATGGGTTGGGGAGTGGGAGCAGGGGCTGGGTCAGACCTCTGCCTGGCTGCTCCAAGAGGCGCCCCCCCCCCGCCCAGGCCTCTGAGGGAAAGTTGGGTGAGTGAGGACAATGGAGCCATGCTTTAGTTAAATCGTTGCTCTTGGTGGAATCCCAGGGAGCCTGAATAATTGACAGTGTGGTCAGCAGCTGACCGCTGACTTCCCAACACGGTGGAAATCGATCTGGTCAACGTTTACTGGCCGGGCCCCTGGAGGCCTGGGGGTCAGAGGTGAGAAATACTGCCCCATCCTGAGTCCTAATCGAGCAGCATGACCGGAGTCAGGCAGACACTCCATGTGCTCAGTCCTGCCCTCCTCCGAGTCCGTTTCGTTCCCTCTCCTCACAGGCTCTTCACAGAACAGGAGGCGGTATGTACATCAGGAGGAGGGTGCAAACAGTGGGCAGGAGGGGAAGATGATGAGTCTGATTTGGAATGTGTTTGCGTCCAAAGTGCCCACGGCAGAGCCCGGAGGAGAAGGTCCAGTCTCCGGATAATTGCGTCTGGAGCCGATGGGAATGTGCAGCTTGAAGTGGTCCCTGAAGCCACGGGAGGGGAAGGGGCCATCCAGGGGGAGTGCAGAGCGAGGGAAGGAAGCAGTACAGGCACTGAAGGCCACTGATATTTAAGGAATGGCTGTGGGTCCAGGAAGAAGAGACCTCGAGAGGGACAGACAAGGAGCTGCGGGGGAGAAGCAGTGGGGGTGAAGGTCAGAAGGTGGAAGGCTGCCCAGAGGTCGGTGAAGGTCAGGACCTGCTGGATGGAGCCACAAGAAGGCTTAGCAGGGACCGCCGTGGGGGCAGTCGGGGATGAGAGAGGGTGTTGGGTGGGATGGAAAGAGAGCCTGATTTTCCTATTAGCAGGGTCTCTAGAGGCAGGGCCGTGAGGGGAGCCTAAGAGCACCCACACGTTTGCTCATATAGATGGAGCTCAGGCATCATTAGGAACACTTAGAATTTAGACCTAGATAAGCCACTACTTGTAAAAATCCCAATTAAAAAAAAAACTTTTTTTGATGTTTATTTTTTGAGAGAAACAGAGAGCATGGAGGGGGGGGGAGGGGCAGAGAGAGAAGGGGACAGATGATCCAAAGCAGGCTCTACACTGACAGCACAGAGCCCAATGCAGGGCTCAAACCCATGGACCCGTGAGATCATGGCCTGAGCTGAAGGCAGACGCTTAACCTTGACTGACTGAGCCACCCAGGTGCCCCTAAAAATCCTAATGTTTAATCACTAAATTCTACTCCTGAAACCATTATTACACTATATATTAACTAACTTGGATTTAAATACAATTTAAAAAAAAAACCCCAAAACCCTGGGGCTCTGGGTAACTCAGTTGGTTGAGTATCTGGCTTCAGCTCAGGTCACGTTCTTACGTTTCGGTTCATGAGTTTGAGCCCCACACCGGGCTTGCTGCTGTCAGCACAGAGCCTGCTTTGGATTTTACATCCACATCTCTCTCTGCCCCTTTCCTGCTCACACTTTCTCTCTCTCCCTCTCTCTCAAAATAAAGAGGCATGAGAAATAATTTAAAAATCCCAATTTTTAGTCTGATAGTTAAGCCTTTTTCAACCTAGTCTCTGCTGTCTTTTCCAGCCTCTTCCCCCACAGCTCTCATCCAGAAAGCTCCTATTAACCCTTTAAATCCCACTTTGAACACCACCTCCCGCCCCATATGATTCCTGACATCTCCCCACGTAGACACACTCACCCTCTCCTCCGTACCTTGTTCATTCATTCATTCCTTCATTCACGGGTGCTGACTGCACACCTACTATGTGCCAGTCTCTGTGCAGACCCTGGGGATTCAGTAGGAATAAGACAGACAGTGACAAACTACATTTCCAACTAGCTGAGGCCAAAAATGGGGAACTTAAGGAAGCAATGAATAACCATACCTAAATGAATACCAAACCAGCAGGGTCACAACTAAACAAACCATGGGCCAGGATGCAGCCAGCTCCCTCTCCTTCCCTTTCCCCTCCCCTCCCCGCATCCCCCCCCTTCTCTTTCTTCCTTTCTTCTCTCTCTGTCTCTCTGCCTCTGTCTCTCTCTCTTCAGCCTCTCTGTCCTACTCAATTGGCTTCCCTTACTTTGTGGGAAACTTGACCACTCTCAACTCTGAGCCCCCACAGGGAAGAGTGTAACTGGTGACCCCGAGTTCCACTTTAGAAAATCAACTGCAGAGGGGCACCTGGGTGGCTCAGTCAGTTGAGTGTCCAACTCTTGATTTTGGTTTAAGTCGTGATCCCTGGGTCATGGGATCAAGCCATGCGTCCCGCTCCATGCTGAGTATGAAGCCTACTTGAGAGTCTCTCTCTCTCTCCCTCTGCCCCTCTCCCCTGCTCATGCTCTCTCTCTCAAAAGAAAGGAAAGGAAAAGAAAAAAAGAGAAAGAGAAAGAAGAAGCAAAAAAACAGCAACTGCAGAGAAGGGCCTGTCTGGCCTGGCTTGGGTCCAGAGCCCGGCCCTCCCTAACCAGTCAGCTGAAGCTGGAGAGTGGGGTTATGTGACACCATGGCGGCCTCTGCTGGGACCACCTACCTCTAGGGTGGGGAGAGGAGCTGGCCCCAGAAGGAAGTAGGGATCTCTTTCCAGAAAGAATGGCCCCGGGAGGATGGGGTGGTCCTCCAACCCATTAGGGGTCTCATAAAGCAAAGGGGCCTTGCATCATGAAGGAGGGAATCCTGTTACCAGCAGTCCAGGGGGGATCCTCACCTTTCTGGCGCCCCAGACCCCTTTGGCACTGAGCGAAGACGATGGACCTCTTCTCAGAATAACAGTTTCAAATGCATAAAATACACAGGATTGCAAAGAAAACCAATTATGTTGGTTCTGCCCACAGCCCTCTTGAGAACTTTGGATGTCGAAGGAGTGTGAACAGACAGGTTAATTAGAGATTTGCTCAGAATCTCCTGGAGGAAAGAGCCAGGAGCCTTGGCTTCTCCCTTGAGTGTGGAAGCTGTTAGTCCTGTGTGTGGGGGTGGGGGAGGTGGGGGGGGGGTCTGGGATGGCCCTGGGTGAAGCTGGCAGCAAAGGAAATCCTGGAGGGCGTGGGTTGGTGGCCTGGCTCCAGCACGGGCTGCATAAGAAGGGTTCTCGGCTGCAGTTAGTAAAAACTGACTCCAGTTAACCTAAAGGAATTGTCTGGAAAAGTGTCAGGTGGTGCATGCAAGGAAACTGGAGAAACAGGCTTAACAGGAACCCAGAGAGTTAAAGCCCAGCCAAGGTGCCATCTGCCAGCTGGTCCCTGGGGCTCCTGCTGGCACCTTGGGACATGGAGATGATGTATCACACATCACTAGATGCCATTCTGCTGCAGTGGCCTTTAAAGTTCGACTGGCCCTGTGCCTGTGTCACTGTAAAGATTCAAAGTCCTTGGGGTGCACCTGGGTGTCTTGGTCCGTTGAGCATCCGACTTTGGCTCAGGTCACTATCTCGCCGTTCCTGAGTTCCAGCCCCACGTCAGGCTCTGTGCTGACAGCTCAGAGCCTGGAGCCTGCTTCGGATTCTGCATCTCCCTCTCTCTCTGCCCCTCCCCTGCTTGTGCTCTTTCTCTGTCTCTCAAACATAATAAATGTTGAAAAAAATTAAAATACAAAACAAAGCAAAGTCCTGGGAGGGCACGTCCATTTGGCCACACTCTGGGCCACATGTCCCTATTCTAGCTGATGGGGGTGCAGATATCTGCCCCGATCAGCTTCTGTAATGGGAGGTCCTCTCACCATCTTGGGATCCCCCAAATAGATACTGGTTAACAAAAGTGGCAAATGTGTGCTATAGCTAGTTCTTTTCTTTTTTTTTTAAAGTTCATACATGTATTTTGAGAGAGAGAGAGAGAGAGAGGGAGAGAGAGAGAGAGAGTGTGTGTGTGTGTGTGTGTGTGTGTGTGTGTGTGAGCTGGGGAGGGGCAGAGAGAATCCCAAGCAGGCTCTGTGCTGCCCGCATGGAGCCCAACAACGCGGGGCTTAAACCCACGAACTCCAAGATCATGACATGAGCTGAAGTCGGACACTTAACCAGCTGAGCCACCCAGATCCCTGCTATAGGTGGCTCTGAGGGACGTGTGCATACATGCATGTGTGCACGTGCGTGTGCACATGCATGCAGGTGAACTGAGGAGCCAGGCCATCTCTCCAGAGCTGTTCTATTGAGAGCCCAGGCCTGTGGCAGTGTGAAGTGACAGGTGACCTGGGGAGAGAGGCTCCCTCCACCTCCCCCGAAAAGGAAAGACTGCAGAGAATAGGGCCTTTCAGAAAATGAACCAGGCGTTCCAGTTTCTTCTCTGCAGTCTTTTAGAAACAGAGATCGCTGACTCCTTTTGGACTGAGTTGGCAAGGACCCCAGCAGTCTCAGTCTTATCGTGGGATGGGGTCTCTCTAGAGAGAAGTAAATAGACTTCCAGTGATCAATGGGAGGGAGGGCTCAAAAAGACAAGTCCTTATTCTGAACCTCAGGCTGAGGACATTAGCTGCCTGCACCTGCTACCGCACCCCACCGCCTCCACGCTGTGAGCCCCAAGAGGGCAGGTCTGCCTTCTTAGCCATCCCTGCCCAGGCAGCTTCTAGCCCAGGGCCAGACACTGAGACCTGGTCCACTACCCACCAGTCTGTGTCTTCTTCCTTCTGAACACACAGCCAGACTACACTTCCCAACCTCATTTGCAGTTAGGTATGGAATATGACTTAGGAATGGCCAGTGGAACATGCATAGAAGCAACATGGGCCACTCCCCAGCCTGACATTAATTACAACAAAAAAAAAGACTCCAGGCACTTGGGTGGCTCAGTTGGTTAAACATCCATGGTTAAACATGGCTCAGGTCATGATCTCATGGTTCATGAGTTCAAGCCCCGTGTCGGGCTCTATGTTGACAGCTTGGAGCCTGGAGCCTGCTTCAGATTCTCTGTCTCCCTCTCTCTCTGCCCCTCGTCCACTCACACTCTGTCTCTCTCTCTCCCCAAAATAGATAAGCATTAAAAATTTTTTTTAATTAAAAAAAACCTGTAAAAATCTGTAAAAATGTGCAATCTTCAGAATTCTTTCCCCATCCAGCTGAAAGCGGATGATTCTGAGGCCCTAGAGGAGGGTGCAGCCACAAGTAAGGAACCTGGGTCCATGAGTTACCATCTAGAAGGCTCATTCATTAACCAGAACACCTGACATGTGAGCAAGAAAGACAACTCCATTGTGCCACTGAGGTTGAGGGCCTATCTATTACAGCAGCTGGGGCTCGCTAATACACTCAGAAAACGGTTGCTGAACAAGGTGTTCTCTGATCTTGGACAAAGGACAGTCCTGGGCCTCAGATTCCTCCACTAGGAGAAGACTAGACCTGGTAATGTCTAGGGACCCTTCCTTCTAAAGAAAGGGAAGATTTAAGCCACGCCCACATATGCTCCTGCACTGGGAGCTGTTCCTGTAAGGACACCCTGGAATGCCTTTCTAGATACTATTTCTCCCAAGCACCCAAAGGAGGACAGCATTCTGGAATCTTGTTTTTAACAGACGTCAGTGCAACAAAAACACACGCTAATGACCAGTAAAATGTGCTGACCAACTCCAATGACAAAATGTGTTTGTTTATATGTATTTTTATAGTTTACTGGATAATAAAAGGAACTGTATTTTAATCGGATGCTTTTGTGAATCAGGTGCGGACCTCCACACGCCTCTCTATGCACCACCAGCACTGCAGGGAAAGAGGAAGAGGCAGTTTTTGTTCTTAGTGCCTTGTGATCCTGTGGGACTATGTGGCCGTCCTTGTCGCTGTTTTCTCCAGCATCTCCAAGGCTGGCAGGAGGGGGAGTGCGAGGGGAAGACGGAGAACAGCAGAAGTTGTTGTGGAGCTCCCTAGCAGGAGCTGGGGTCCTTCTCCCCTTTCTGATGGGGAGAACAGGCATGGGCTGGGACTCGGTCACGCAGGCCCTTGGACTGTCGTGATGGCTCACACTGTGTGTGCCAGGCACTGCTCTGAATGCTTCACATACGCTAACTCATTTAAACCTCACGATCACCTTTGGTGGGGACGAGGGCTCATTTTACAGATAGGGAAACCGGGGCACGGAGAGGTTGAGAACTAGCCCAAGGTCACACAGCTGGTGTGCTCTCACCTGGCCTGACTTTGGTTCCAGAACTGCCTCTCTCGGTGGGGAGAAAGATTTTGATCCTTATCCTAAAAGCCACCGACAGCAGAGGAGAGGAACAGCCTAGTAAACACAGACTCTAAAGCAGGGGCTCTCACGGGGGCGGAGGGGGATTTTGCCCCCGAGGGGACATATGGCAATGTTCAGAGACATTTTCGAGTGTCACAAGTGAGGAGGACGTGCTACCAGCATCTAGAGGGTAGAGGCCAGGGCTAAGACATCCTATAATGCACAGGAGGGCCCCCCACCCCCAAAACAAAGAATTACCTGGCCAAAAAGATGTCAATAGTGCCAAAGCTGAGAGAAATCTGTGCTCAAGTCAGACAGGCCTGCAGCCTCTGCCACTTCCTAGCTGTGTGGCCCTGGGCAACTGACTTCCCCTCTCTGAGCCTTAACATCTTTGGAGAACACTGGGCATGGCAATGATGAGAGCAAGCCCTGACACATGGGGAGGGCTCAATAAATGCCTCCTCTTCTGCTTCCCTGTGCTTCCCCTACCCCTCGCCCTGCCCCAGGCCCCGCCACATGTCTTGAGCAAGAAACAGAGCCCGGCCTTCCACAGTGAGTCTGGGAGAGTTATGAGTTTATATTCCCCTGCTCACTCCTGGCTGTGCCGACGTCCTCAGCTCCTCTAATTACTTATTTAAAGGCTATCGATTCCTTGGCTGCTGCCGGGCGGCCTCGCGGAATTGCAGGTCTCGCAAATAGCTGAAGCGCCCGGCAGCCACTGGGGCCTCGGCCTGACATAACCAGGCAGGGGGTTATTTTCGCCGGGGATGCTTGTGAAATATTCATGTGCTGATTTAAATACCGAGGATGTCAGAGCTAGAAAGGGCCAGAGAGATCATAACGGCAAAGCTTACCCTGATTCAGAAGAGAATGCAGCTGGATGTGGTTCGGAGGGAGCCGGGCAGAAGCGGAGACCCGTGCATGTAGGTTCAAGACAGATACAAGGCCCCGTGCTCAACGTGGGACCTCGGGCGGGTCGCTTGCCCATTCTGGGCCTTTCAACTGTAGTGAGAAAAAGGGGTTGGTGAGGCTGCTGAGATGGGTATATAAAAATAAACCCAGCACATAGTAGGCCTGCAAAATTTAATTGCATTTGAAGTCAGCGAGCCCGTCTGAGCCTGAATTTCCTCTTCTAGATATTTCCTAGGGTTGTTAAAGCTATATGAGATCACACATGTGATCACCATTTATCAGGCCAGAGACAAAGTGATAGCTGATAAATTTTAACTGTGTGTGACTAGCACATATTAGTGCCCAGGTGCTGTGCTAAGTCCCAGGTGCTGTGCTAATTGCTTAACAGGCAATAGTTCTCTGAATCTCCCAACAACCATGGTGAAAGTTGATTTATCGGAGTCCCGGTGGCCGATGTGCTGGTGAACTGACTGTCAGGGGCAGAGTGGGGATGGAAGGGGAGGCCGGGGAAATCCTGATTTGCAATGTTTGCCAATTTACGTGGTGTCAATACTCCCACCGTGGCCCACTCCAAGCTAGCGACATGACGTCACCAAACAGAGTTGCAGTGAGATGTGCACACTGCTGGATCTCTGTTCACAGATGAGGAAACTGAGGCTCAGAGAGGTTGAGTGATCTGCCCCAGAGAATTGGCTGAAACAGATCTATTCACCCCCTTAAATGTCAGCCCTCACCTGTCTCCCGGGTCAGAGCTGAATGGGGTCACCGAGGCTGACTTGGCCAAGGTCACATATCATGATGGGTCAGCACTAGAACATTCTCCCAGGCCGGGGTTCTTCCCGTCAGGTACTGAGCCAGGCTGGGGGCCCCACGTGACCTCCCCTCCCACCCCCGTAGCTTGGTCAGGAAGGTAATGGAACCACACTTTATGGAGCACTGGCTCTAGGCTGGACCCTGTGTTAGGCGATTGATCCCAGCCAACCTGTGCAGTAGGAATTCTGTCAATTAACAGAGGACACCGACATGCACACAGCTGAAGTGACTTGCCCAAGGCCACAGAGCTGGGATGCTGGAGGACAGGGTTCAAACCCAGGTTCTCCAATGCCTGCAAAGCCCACGTCCCTTCCTCTCTCCCATCTGGCCAGGCCCTCACCCTGAACCACCAGCCTACCGACAGCCTGCTCCTCAGGGGGCCCGATGTGGAAACCCCACAGGCATTACAGACAGATTAGTTTAAAAACAAAAAACGAAACACAGTTCTTTTCTCTGTGTCAGGGAGGTATATTGGAATCACCTAGGACTTTTAATAAATCAATCACCACGTCCCACATCAGACATTTGTATCAGGTCTTGGGAAGGAGGTGTGAGGCCCAGGTGGCTCTGGTGGTTAAATACTTTACGGGGAGTAAAGTCCCAGGGAGTCTGATGGGAAGCCTGTCCTGGGAGCCCCTGCCCTGTTTCTTTGTTGCCCTTTGTACCCCTCAGGACAGGCTGTGTTAGACCCTAAAGAAGGACCCCCGAGGGTTACTGTTCACGCGGCCCTCGAAGGAGCCAAGAATGTGTTAGCACTGTGTCGTTTCTGGGGCCTGAGACGGACACACATCAGCTTCAGCCTCGTCCTGAATTAGTCCCTCTGCCACAGAACTGACCTCCAAGAGCGAGAGGCCCCAGACAGCCACAGAAAGCAACTTTCTCAGTCCCCTTCCTCGGTAGCCCCTGTCCCACTCATTTTTACTTGCTACATATTTACCAAATGCCTAGTGGGGGCCAAATACTGGGCTGGGGGCTGGGGATACAACAGTGCGCAGGGACATGGTACCAGCCCTGAAACATCACACAGACCCATGGATGCAACTAGATGAAGCAAACTCGCATTCACTACAATCCCGGGAAGAGCCTGGCTTGGTTCAAAAAAATGAGGTACGCTGCGGGAGGCAGAAGGCAAAATGTTGATGTCTTGCTCCTGAAAAGGGAGGAGAGGAAGAGAAGGCAGGGCAGGAGGGAGAGAGGCAGAAGCCAGCAGGTGGAGAAAGCCTGGGGTGAGCTCAGAGAGACGGCTCTGGAGCAGGTTCCGGTAGACCCTCCTTTGCGACACCTACAGCAAAGGGCGTGTTGCTTGTGCGTGGTTTGTATACGGAGCTCAGACGAGCTTCCACTCTGGGGCCAACATCATGCAGTCCAGGGACCATAAGGAGATGGGGCTGTGAAAAAAAAAAAAAGGTTTCTGCAGAAACGGCAGGGGCAGAAGACTCTAGCTGGATGAAGAGGTCCCAGGGCCCCAGCTGTCATCTGGGTCACATGGTAAGGCAGGCTTTTTATCAAGGAATTGCCCAAATGTGAGGAGGCACAGGAAGGGGAATTGCATGGCCTTGGGAAGTACACTGGGGTTCCCCACGTGGTTTGGGGAGAGGCAGATCACAGTTACCATTGATGGAACAGTCCTTAGGTGCCATTTTGTGCCACACAAATACTCACCAGCTTTTTGCAAGGTAGCAACTATTATTATACCCATTTTATAGCTGAGGAAATGAAGGCTCAAGGGGCTGATGTGACTTGCCTAAAGACACAAAGCTGTGTGTCACAGAGCCAGGATTTGAATCCAGGTCTTTAGGACTTGAAATGCCATGCTCATGACCCCGAAGCTGTAAAGGCTGCCTCACCTTCTATTTCTCCCTTATTGGAAAGCCCACAGGCCTATGGATAGCAGAAGGGACAGAATTTGCATGCACACCAGGCCACCTAAAGGCTGCACGCAAATGTGCATTATCAGGGGCGCCTGGGTGGCTCAGTCAGTTAAGCACCCCACTTCAGCTCAGGTCATGATCCCATGGTTCATGAGCTCGAGCCCTGCCTTGGGCTCTGTGCTGACAGCTCAGAGCCTGGAGCCTACTTCAGATTCTGTGTCTCCCTCTCTCTCTGCCCCACCCCTGCTTGCACTCTGTCTCTGTCTTTCAAAAAATGAATAAACATTAAAAGAAAATTAAAAAAAAAAAAAAGAGCATTATCAGTCTAAGTTACAGCTGAGGGACTCCCAGCTCAGAGTAAGGGAACTTGCCCAAGGTCGTAGGTGAGAAAGTTGCAGGGCTGGGATTGGAACCCAAGAACCTGGGGCCTTTGCACCGCCCCCCACATCTGTTTGAAGGCAGCGGCCTCCACCTGCCCCCAGCCCTTGAACCCCTGCTACTCTGTCAACTCGGGGGTAGCAGGCAGTCTGGGCTGGGTCTCTAGAGCAGGCCCAAGTCTGGGCCTCAGAGCAAGGTCATCGGGCAGCCCAGGAGCTCACCACCTTCCCAGCCCACAGGGAAATCTTTAAATGGTGTCAGGTTCATTGCCTTTGTGGTAGAAAAAAGAAAAAAGACAAGGCAGAAGTGCAAGGAAGATGGGGCCCAATTCCTGCTTAACTCATCCCGTTTGGCTGAGTCAGCAATGCAGCGAGGCCTCCCTGGCCTCAGAGGAGAATAGCAGGAATCTGCAGATGCGCTGGAATTTCTCTGCACCGGCTGGCATGGGTGGCGATGGTGCCGAGATCAGAGGGGAAATGGGCTGCTGTCGTGATTCTCTGGTTCTAGTTTCTTCCTCTACCCACTCCCACCCTGCTTCTTGCCCATGGCTTTGAAAGGCCACTCGTTTCAGACTTGCACTCGACAGTCTAGAAAGCCCTTATAAAGAGCCCTAAGGTCTCCAAAGTGATTTATGAATTTGAAGTGCCTTTCAGATTATAAAAAGCTAATCTGCAACAGCCTCCTTAATGCGGCAACGTTCACAAAACACTTTGCAAGTCACTGTGTGGAGTACAGTTTGCAACCTCGTTTGCAGCCAAAAAGTGCCCGCCTCTCAAGAGAGGACTTTACAGTTTGTAAATCCCAGTCGCACCCCTCACCTCATTTGAACTGCGGACCGCTCCCCTGTGAAGGCTAATAATAATATCTATCACTTTCGAAGCACTTTAACTACGTTAACACATTGCAGTGGCACAGCAATCGGATGATTGTTATCCCCGTTGACAAAGAAGGAGTTCCAGAGGTACAGTGAGACAGAGTATCACAGGGCTGTAGGTAGCAGAGGCTGGGTTTGAGGCACTGACATTCGATGGGACGAAGGCAGGTTTTGTGCCCATTTTTCAGATGAGGCAAATAGAGGCCCACTTCTGCCCTGTTCACTGTGTGACCTTCTCTACAGAATCAAAGGGATAAGCGCTGCCCTGCTCTCTTCCTAGCTCTGAACAAATGTGAGATATGGAAGTGACCAAGGAGGAGGGCCAAGCCCGAGGATACATGGTAGACTCATTCCCTGTGCCACGGCTATTTTTGGCAGGAGTCCACTGAGGCCTGGCTCTGTTCTGCACAGAAGGTCACCTGGAGGCCTCTCCTGAGACCTCCTGTCTCACACACAGGAGGAGGGAGAGTGGGGTAGTTGGGGGAATGGGGCAGGGAACTTCCCTGGGGACCTGACATAGGGAAGGCAGCTGCAGAGAGGACAGCAGCCTCCCCCTGAGCACCTCTAGTGAAAGGCAGAGAAAAAAAATCATGCAGTCCAACCCACAACCCATCGTACAGATGGGGAAACTGAGGTCCAGAGAGGGGAGGGACTCACTTACGGTCATGCAAAGGCTTGGATGCAAAAGTGGGACTGGAATTTATTTCTAGGCTCTTCCCATGGCACATGCTGGGAATCTGGCTTTTGATCTAACAAGGTCTCAGATCATTTGTTCATTCCTTCATTCATTCATTCATTCTTCCATTTATCCAGTCGGTCAGCCAGTCATTCAACAAACATTTCCTGAGTATGTGTTACATGCCAGACCCTAGAGATAATCGTGGTGAATACAGTCATGGTCCTGGCTCTTGTCAGGGCATCGCCTAGAGCAGTGCTTCCCAGTGGCCAGTGCAGTAGCCGCATGTAGCCGTTGAGAACTTGAAATGTGTCTACTCCAACCTGAGATGTGTTGTAAGTATAATATAAGACACACTGGATTTTGAACATTTAGTAAGAAAAAAAAGTTTAAAAAAACCTCAACAATTTAAAAAATCTGGATTACATGAAATGATATTGGAATCTACTGGGTTAAATAAAACATTAAAATTTGGGGCGCCTGGGTGGCTCAGTCAGTGACACGTCCGACTTTGGCTCAGGTCATGATTTCACGGTTCATGAGTTCAAGTCCCCTCAATGGGCTCGCTGCTGTCAGCACAGAGCCTGCTTTGGCTCCTCTGTCCCCCTCTGTCCTTGCCCCTCCCCTGCTCGAACTCTCTTTCTCGCTCTCAAAAATAAACACTAAAAAAATAAAACATTAAAATTAACTTCAGCTGCTTATTTTTTTTAAGTGGCTACTAGAAAATGCAAAGTAAAAATGCCGTAGGTGGGGCATTGTATGGGGCAGCGCCGGTCTGTTGGGAAGGTCTGAAGACGAACAGGGAACCTGCTGGCGGCCTTACCTTTGCCCCCACGCTGGCCAGAGGTGCAGACAGGTTCAGACCACATGTGGAAGGCTGGTCCAGACACAGCGAGGGTCCGAGAGACGGGGCCAACTTACTCCCATGACTTCTCAGTGGGTATCCAGTGCCCTCTGCAGGGGCCCCGGGAGCCCCCTTGCCTCTCTTCCTCCTCCATTTCCTTTCCTGCTCACCCCGGAGCCCAGAGGCCGGCTCCCTTCCACGTCTGTCTCACGCCACCCCAGATTGTCTCTGACAGATCGAAGGCCACTTCACCTGGTGTGGTCATTGCCCGGCCCTGCCCATGCATCAGAGAGGGGCATGTATGTGAAATGGCACTTCCTGAGGGGCCGAGCACTTGGGGGCACCCGCCCTGTGGCCGCGCTGCCTGCAGCTTGCCCCGTCTCCGCCCTCACCGGCCGTGGCCGCCACCCCTAACAACCCACTGGGTCACAATGGGGCTTCACAAATCGCAGGGAAAGCACGGGAGGGCCTCAGCTGTGGTGGGAGGTCGGGGGGAGGTGGCACTTGAGCTGAAGCCCCTAGGTAGATGTAACCAGAGAGGGACAGCATGCCTGGCAAAGGGAACGGGAGGTACGGAGGCACAGATCTCTGTGGCACAGAGAGCAGGACATGGCGGGAGGTGGGCTCCAGAGATGGTCAGAGGCCAGAGCACAGGATCTTAAGGGCCTCACTGAGTTTGGTCTTTATCTAGAGGACACTGGGGAGCCATGGAAGGCATGGAAGCAGGGGAGTGCCTGGAAGCCTAAAGCTCTCTCTGGCCCCGGACGGGGAGTGAGGGAAGCAGAGCCTGAAGCCCGCTTGCTGTTCTTTGGACGGCTGGGGCTGGCCCGTGGCAGGGCTTGCGGGAATCCCAGCTCCACTGCCTCCTCGCTGTGTGATCTTGACCAGACGACCTCCCTCTCTGAATTTGAGTTTCCTCACCTGTGAACTGGAGACGACAGTAGTGATTCTCTGAGGGGGTTTTGGGGTTTGGAGGAAGAATCAGAGACGTACTACTGGTGAAGCTTTTGGCACAAAGTGGGGCCACAAGTGGTCGTCCCCTTTCCTTTCCCTTCCGAGTTCCCACCCCACCTGTCAAACCCCGTGCCCCCACTCCTCAGGCAGCAGGAAGCAGGATCCGCGGAATGGTGCTGCACCGTCAGAGTATTTATAGCTGTGTTCTGTCAGCACGTTGTTGTTCAGTTACACATATATTTTTACATTCTCCTCCGTCACACATGGCTTCTCGGTGTGGTTGAGAAGCGGGGGGGGGGGAGGGGGGGGGTGGGTGGATGCAGAGGGTGGCAGGGTTGGGAGGTGGAGACAGATGGCCCAGGACAGCACCTAGGGACCTGAGGACCCAGCCTGGGTCATTTCTCTCCCAGCTCAGAAACCATCAGTGGCTCCCCACTGCCCTCTGCACAAAGTCCAGACTCCCTCACGGGGCCGGGAGGGGCCCCTCAGGACTCCATGGTGGCATTGTTTTGCCACTTGCTCTCGGCTCCACCCGTCTGAGCAGGAGAAAGGGAGCTGGACTTCACTGCCACTCGGCTCACCAGCTGTGTGACCCAGAGCAAGTCTCTTTACCTTTCTGAGCCAACCCGTGGTTTCCTCTGAGCTGGGGGCACAGCTTCCAAACTCTGGAGCTTCAGTAAGGACTAAACGTAAATGTGCCTGGCCGTGGGCAAATAGTCACTGCGACTGGGTGGGCTCCCGTCTCTGGCCTCAGGGCCTTAGAAAGGATGTTTGCTTCCTCTGCCATCCCCACTGAGGGAGGTCCCACAGGCCCACCTCCTCAGGGAGCCCTCGAGGCCTCCACTCCCACGCAGGGCACGCTATCCTCTCTTGGAGGGGGCTGTGACAGGTCTTCGCCCCAGATCTTTCTCCTCTAGAAGTGGCCGGCACACTCCTGGCGTGAAGGCTTGCCTGGCCCTGCTCTATTCCCACACTGTCCCCCCGACGAGTGGGCACCGTGTCCCCATTCTACAGATGAGGAAATGGATTCAGGAAGGGAAGTGACTCATACAAGATCTCCAGCCCAGGGCTTTGAACTCAGGGCCCCAGGTCACTGCTCTGGGCAGCTATGAACCCAGTGCCAGATGGACAGTCTGCAGAATAAATGGAAGCAGCCCTTCCCTTGGGTAGGTCTTGGGGCATTTCTCTCAGCCTTGGAGCCCAGCCAGGCCCACCTCTCTGGCCCTGGCCTTCGTGCCCCCAGCCTGAGAGCCCAGGGTCCCCATTCCCATGGGGGGCTTGGGGCTGGCTGCTTGTGCCCCAGCTCTGGCCAGTCAAAGGGGGAGGGGCCGGGGTGAGGGCACTGTTGCTAGGCAACAGCCTGGAAAGACCCCAGGCCATCTTGGGAGCAGAAAAAGCCCTTTTCCTGGGAGCTGGAGGTGGGACAGGTGTAATGGCCTTTACCTCTCCTGCACGCCACTGAGACCTACATCTCACCTTGGCTCCCTCTGTCCCTCCTTCAACTCCTTACTTACTTATTTACCTTTGCTCTTATCCATTCACTGGTCATTACTCACGCTTATCAATGAGTTTGCTGATTTATTTACCTGCTGCTTAGTGAATCACGGCCTTACCCCCTACTAGCCGAGTCTCAGTTTCCCCACCTGTGAAATGGGGCTAATAATCGTATCAACCTCACAGGGCTGTGCTGATGTGGCACATGGTGAGCACTTAGGATGGTTATTTATTCACGATATTTTCTAAGCACCAGTTGTGGGTGCAGTGTCGTGCGGTGACAGAGGTAAATAAACTCTGTTTAGTGGGAGGGCCAGACAAGACCACAGTGGAGTGAGCATGGGCGCTGCCCATCATATATCCGGATTTCCTCCCACTGTTTGCTGAGCACACTAGGGGAGTTGTTAAGAATATGGGCTGGGATTTGGAAAAAAAAAAAAAAAAAAAAAAAGATCACGGGCTGGGATTGAATCCTGACCCTTTACTTGCTAACTCTGTGCTCTTGGGTGACACAGTTAACCTCCCCTGGCTTTGGTTTTGCTGTCTGTAAAATGGGGTCCAGCTGCAAAAATCTTACTGGATCTGGTGAGGACGAAGTGGGGGTCACACATGACCTTCTTGGGGCACACAGCTTTCCACAGTAATCACTACTACTGGTATAGGGTGGGGACCAAGCCCCCAGGGTGCTAATGAAACCCCTGAGGACCACAGCTCAGTTTCTCCTCCCTTTTCTCTCCTTGCTCTACCTTCCTGAGTCTGTCTACTATCCCCACCTCCACACGTATGCTCATGCTGTTCCCTTCTCCTGAAATAACTTCTCTTGTGTTTCCTAAAACTCTGATACAGTTCTTGGAGGCTTCAGGCTCCAGCTGGGAAGGCTCACAAAGGAAATCTGGAGGGAGATTTTCAAAAGACCCCCAACCCTCACTTACCTCCCGACTTACTTCCTGCTGCAGCCAAGGAACCCCCATCTGAAGGTGGGCTGGCTGCAGCCTCACCGGGCCAGTTGGCTCCGCTGGGGCATCATTCACCCTTTTCTCACAGCTTCTGTCCCCTGAGGCCAAGCCCATGGGGCTGTCTCAGCAGGTTTCCCGCCCACTAGTTCCCTGGGGCCCAGAGAACACTCCCAAGAGAGACGTCCTTGTTACATCCACTCACGACATCCTGAGCTGCCTCTTCCCAGCACTTAGCACAGTGGTGATGCATCCGGGCTTCGTGGGCTGTTTGTTTAACACGTGGCTCCCCTGCCAGCCTGTACACTCCACGAGGACGGGCTGTGCCCGCTCTGTCCCAAGCACCCAGGCCAGACCTGGTCCACAGTGAACGCTCACTGCACAGTTGTGGATGGAAGAATGCACGGAAGCGTGGGTGGATGGATATGTGCATGGCTGTAGGACTCAAATAATGGGAACTGGAGGGCCCTGAGAACGGCGGCCTGCCTGAAGCTGGGGCCAGGTCACCTTACACGGGCCCACAGACTGCCCACCACTCTTTTCCTGACTCCTTTGCAGCCCTGGGCACTTGCAGGGACTTGGTGAACAGCTTGTTCAGGTGACCCATGGGGCCTAGAAGCCCCTTCTGGATCTTGCTTTGGGAGACCAGTCTCTGCTTGAGCCTAGATCCCACAGAAGCACAGAATGGTCCAGGGTTCGAATGCTGGCTCTGCCATGTCTGAGGCACAAGGCAAGTCATTTCAGCTCTCTGAGCCTCAGCTTCCTCATCTGTAAAGTGGGTGATAATGGAACCTCATGAGGCTGTTCTGAGGAGGCAGTAAGACCACCACGTAGACCCCATGGCATGGTGCCCAGGACACACACTCCTTGCTCGAGAAATGGCAGCTATTAGGACCATTCTTATCATTCTCGGTTCAGATTTGGTTTTTCCATAAAGAAGATCCTGTTCAGTTGTCTCTGAAAAAGCCTTCTCTGGGAAGTGAGATTCTGTGACCCCCCCACCTCCTGGCTGACTAGGCTGTCGGTTCATCTTCTCCAGGGAGGTCTGCTTTGGTCCTGTTCTCAGTCTACGCCAGGCTCCAATCCCCTTCAACCTTCCATTTATTATCTCTTACTTCTGCCTTCGGCAATCCTCTGCTTCCCATGGGATACCTGGGCTCAGTGTGGGACGAGAAGCGGAGCTCGGACTGGGGCAGAATGTAGGCTTGGCCCATAAGCGGTACTGAGTACTGGTGACCTGGACTGGGTCCCATTTGAGGCTGAGATTGGGCCCTGTCTGTGACAGGTACGATACGCGGAGTTCCTGGAAACCCGCTGAGCTGGAGGGTTACACACAGGTTTGTCAGGGCATGCCCTGGGGAGATACCATAGAAGGAAGGAGGAAGGCAGGACTGGGCAGAGGGAGAGGCTGACCCACAATGAGGCTGCAGCCGAGGCCCCTGTGGAGACCCCTGGGGCTGGGACAGTCCTTCAGGTTGTCCCAATTGGGGCAAGAGAGCTGGGCCTTGGTACCTTCACATGGGTCAGGCACTGGTTCCTGCTGCCCTGGCAGCAGGGGTAACCCAGTGAGCCATCAGCAGTCGGGAGTTCTGAGCAGCTGGGGTGGGTAATTGGCCCTGGAGCACCCAGTATCCCCTACAACCAGCCCCGGGCTCTGGCTCAGACCTGGCTTTCAGCCGGATACCGGGGATAGAAGATGAGACACAGGAGACTGAGCATCCCCGCAGGACGGGACCTCTGTCCCCAGCTTCCAGCACAGGGCCTGGCTGGGCAGCACAAGCCTCAGCCCACAAATGGAAGAAGAAGGGAACGTGTGAAGTGGGGTGGGCCGGTCAGCCTCTCCAGAGGCCCAGAGAGGGTAGGCCACCTAGCTGAGGTCACACAGCTGCTCAGGGCAGAGCCAGGATGGGAACCCAGAACTGGCGGAGTCCAGAGCTTATGTTCTCTTAACAATGCCAGGCCGTGAGCTTATTAGAAAGCAAAGGCTGCGAATGGGAGGAGGAGAGTCCCTCCCCCTAGTTCCCTGAGCAGCCCCGGCACCCGCCAACACTCTGGCAGCCTCTGGCTGGCCCACCAGGACCCATGCCCAGGGGAGGGAGTAGCATCTTGCGGGCGGGGAGCCCTTCTTGGGTAATGAGGCCCAGCCGGCCGTTTGCAGGCCCTACAATGTGAATAATTCATTTGCAACCAAGTCTGGGAATTAGAAACCGTTACTGGATGATTTATTTAATAGGGGTTGCTTGCTGCTTGGGAGAGGGGAGGACTTTGAGCCCTAAGAGGGAAATGCATGTCTTATAGATGGGCTTAGAGACACCGACAGACCTGGGTTCCAATTCTATCTCTGACTTCCAGCAGCTGTGTGACCTCAAATAAGTGACCGGGACCTCTCTGGGCCTCAGTTTCCTTGGCTGTAAAACAGGGATAATAGTAGAGTTGCTAGAAGGATTAAATGAGTCAGAATTTGGAGAGCCCTTAGAATCATGCCTGGTTCACGGTAAATGCTCAGCAAGAGTTTGGTGAATGAATAAGAGAAAGCTTATACATAAATACAGGAACTGACTTACTTGCACATCTGCTTTGTGGCAGGCCCCATGCTTTTAGGTACACTATCCCACTGCATTCATATAAAGTATTATTATTACACAACAATTATGGATGAGAAAGTAGAAGCTCAGAGAGGTTAAGGAACCTGCTCAAGCTCACACAGCTAGTCCTGGCAAAGCAGAGATTAGAACCCAGCCGGGTTTCTCTGACTCCAGGGCCCATGCACCTACCCACAGTCCTATACCGTAGATCTGGCACACAGGCGGTGCCTAATAAATGTCTTATTTTACTAAAACTTTCCCATTCCCCCCGAAGCGCTGCCACATCCATCATCGAATTTGATTCTAACAACAAACCCGGCAGGTGGTCAGGGAGATTGTGGTCCCTATTTCTCAGATGAGGAAACTGAGGCTCAGAGAAGAATGTGAATGCTCAGTGGCCCAAGGCCTCAGATGCAACCCAGATCTCTGGAGGCCTCGTAGACATTGTCACAATGTGTAAAACAACAGCACAGCTCTGGGTGTGCCTGCTCACCCCTTAGACTGCACTCCTGGGGGCAGAGGCTTTGTCTATTTGTCTTCATTTTGCCTGATTCAGAAAATGTTAAGTATCGAATGAATGAAAGAAGGAATCCTAAACCCACATAGTAGCTGAACTCCTCCATCTTTACTCTGCCCCTGTGCCCCCCCCCCCATTAAGGAACACCCACCCACTTACTCCTGTTGGGTGGGGAGAATGTGGGGGCTGAGCTCCCGGCCCCCAGATGCCTGGGCACTTGCTCCAAATCACCGCCAGCTCTTTCCAGAGGGCGTGGTGTCCTTGGCCTCTTACAGGCCCTCGTCCGTCTCAGATTCCCAGGCCCTTGCAGAGGCATGGCAGGGTCTCCGGGACACTCCACGCTGACCTTGGTGCCAGCACAGCCTGGGGGTGAACAAGAGGATATGGCTGTTTAGGCCAGAGTGTTGGCCTGTGGGTCTCACGGGGTGAGAGGTATGCTGTATGTGTGAGCATGTCTGTGAAAGTTCTAGGAGTCTCTGTGTCTGTTGATGCGTGAGTGCTGTGTTTGTAGATGTGTACTGAGGGATGTGTTGGTGGGTTTTTACTTTTTAATTTTAGAAAAAAAAAGAGCACGTGTGAGCAGGGAGGTGGGGGCAGGGAAGTGGGGCAGAGGGAGAGAGAGAATCTTAGGTGGGTGGAGCCTGATGCGGGGCTTGATCCCACGACCCTGGGATCATGACCTGAGCTGAAATCAAGAGTCAGACGCTCAACAGCCAGCCACCCAGGGGCCCCCGAGGGATGTTTTTGCATCTTATGTCTTTCTGTAGATATATGCATGTGTGCCCTGTGCAGGTACCTGGATACATTTGAGGATTCAGATTTGGACTGATCAGATAGTTGTGTGCACAAGCCCCTGTGTGTGTGAATGTGAGTATGTCTGTTTAGGTGTTTGGGTTTTCTGGGGGGGAACTGTGTGGATGTCCGCATACTTCTATGTGAGCATATCTGTGAGTTTGTGGATCTCATATGTATGCAGATATTTGCACGTATGAGTTTTCTTTTAATTTTATTATTTTTGAGAAGGAGACAGAGCACACGTGGGGAAGGGGCAGAGAGAGAGAGGGAGACACAGAATCCAAAGCAAGCTCTAGGCTCAGAGCTGTCAGCACGGACCCTGAAGCGGGGTTCGAACCCACGAACCGAGAGAGCATGACCTGAGCCAAAGTCAGACGCTTAACCAACTGAGCCACCCAGGCGCCCTTGCATACATGAGTTTGGAAAGCATTTCCTGTGTGCTGTGCAACGGTGTGAGGTGTGTGTGTGGGTGTGTGTGTGCAATGTGTGCAGACAAGCAGCCTTGTACTGAGAGAGGAGACCCAAACTTGAGAGTCAGGAGTCTTTGTTCCAGTTCCAACTTTGCCATATGACCTTGGGTTAGTCCCTGACCCCACCCAAGCCTCAGTTTCTCCATGTGGGCAATGAGCGCTATGTTGTCGAAACAGACTTCAGGTTCAGGGTTCTTGGTTCAGCTGAGGAGGCAGCTTGGAGTGAGTTCTGATGGCATTGCGTGTTTTGTTACAGATTATTAAAATCCTGCTGGTATTATTTTGGGGTGGATGTGCTCTTTCCATCAGATTTAAAAGGAAATGGATTTCCTCTTTCAGGATCTCCATTCGTTATTCATTTTTTGTTTTCATAAAACTTTAAGAGATTGTACCATTTAGACTCAAGTGGAGAGGCCACTTTTCCAAAAACTGTTCTGCCACTCCCCTCTCTGCAGCTGGAGTGATCCTTTGCAGATGCCAGGCTGTTCTGGCATTGAGCTCTCCTGGCACTCCCTCGCAAGAGGCCTGCTGAAGCCCCCCCACCCTTGCTCTCAGGCAGCATCTGGACTCCCTAATGGTGCCCCCATTCTCCCAGCAGCCTCTGGGCCACTTCCCTGCTGCCTGTACTCCAGCCAACTTGCCCTCTGCCCCATTCCTTAAACCTGCCAGCCTTTCCCTGCCTCCAGGCCTTTGCCTATGGACAGAGGCTCCCCCCCACCCCGCCCCGCCCCGCCTGGAATGCTATCTTCCCCATGCCTGGGGGTCCCAGAGGATGCAGGAGGTGGCTCAAGGGATCTTCCCTTCACCCCAGGTTCTTTTAGGAAGAGTCAGGGGGTCTTGTCAAGGTCACTTGCACTGTCCTAGTTCAAGAGCCGCTCTGACTTGGGGAGCTCTGGCCCATTTCCATCCCCAGCTGAGGACAGCAGTTCTGGCTGCCATTGGTGATTGGTATTGCCTCTGACAGTGATGTGAACTCGAGTGGGTTGCTCCCCTTCACCCCGTGAGAATAGAGGGTGAGGCGCAAGGTAAGACAGGACAGGCTGTCACTGCTGCTTGCCACAGTCCCCAACCTCTGCCCGCCACCTGCTCTCAGTTCAAGAAGTGCCCTTCCCCTCCGGCAAACCCAGTGGCTGGAGGACGGGGTGACCCAAGTCTATAAGCACCTGCACTTGGGCCAGGCCCTGGTGGGCCCTCCAAAGCCCACATCTGAGCAGTGTGGTGTCCTATCCCCTGGGGAAGGGGTGGAAACTGGCAGCTGGCTAGAGAGGGGAGCCTGGCCTATCCTGGAGCTCCCTCTAGTGACTCCAGGGGGGCCTGCAGCCAATCCTGTAGGCTGGGGAGGACTGAGTTTTGGGGGACCACCCTCTCCAAGCCATCCTGACTCTTCCCATCTCCACCCTGATCATTGCGTGGTTCACCAAGCGAGAATGCTGCAGTACACTCTGGCCTTCCTCTCTTTCTCAGCCCCAGCAGACCCGAAGGTCTGTTGTTTCTGCCACACAAATGCCCTCCCTTCTCTCCACCCTCGTCCCTGTCCTAATTAGACTTGTGACCTTTCCCTGGATTATTTCTACTCTCACCCTCCTATAGTGCATCTTCTACACTCCTCCCAGAGGTTGCAGACCGATCGTCTCATTCCCGTGCTTCAACCCCTCCCATGGCTCCCCAGTGCCCCCAAGGACAAAGCCCAACCTCCTTGTCACCTTAGAAGCTCTACATGAACTGTCCTCTGCTGATGCACCAGCCTCACCTCTGATCACAGCCCCTCAGCTCCTGACCTCAGGCCACACTCACCTGCCTGCAGTCCCTGAGGGCACGGTGGCACGGTGCCCTCTCTCACACCTGACCTTTGCGCCCACTGAGTCTTCAGCCAGGTAAGCCTTCTGCCTCCTCTCTACCTGGAAAACTATCCACACCCCAAGGTTCCACCTCCTCTGGGAAACTGCCCTTTGGCGGCTGGCCTCTCTGTCCTTGGGGCTCCCAGCAGGCTCTGAGCGAGTGTCTCCTGGCATTGTCCACGTGTCTGTCCTTCCACTAGATGTGAGTTCCTGAAGGCCGAGGGCTGAATGGCTCTCACCCACTATGTGTTCCGCCTTAGGATGGTGCGGACCTAAGACTAGACTGGTAACTAAAACACGTTATGGTCAGTGCTGAGGTCTTCCGGGGAAGCCCAGAGTTCTGTGGGAGCACAGGAGAGGCCCCAACCAAGCCTGGAGGTGACCCAGAACCCAACCCAGCCTGGAGGGGGTACCAGAACCAGGTCTTAAAGGATTAGCAAGGCCTCAGCACAGCATTGAACCAGGTGGAGGGAGGAGTGGTGGGATTTCCAGGGAGCAGACCCTGGGAGCAAAGACTTGCCAGCAAAAAGCCAACTTGGTGTGTGTGTGTGTGTGTGTGTGTGTGTGTGTGTGTGTGTTCAGTTGGCAGCAAGGAGCAGGGGGTAGGGGAGAGGGCGGGGTTACTGGTATGGATCCGCATCTGGAGGAAGGTAAGCAGGGAGCTGAATTATGAGGACTTTGGGCATCAGGCTCAGGAATTTGAACTTGGCCTGAGGTAATCGGAAGTCAACAAGCAGGAGACACAATTTGGGATTTGACAAAGTCCTTCTGGCAGTTGCTATAGAACTCGGGGAACTCCTAGGTGCTTTACTGGGGGGATTTTGGGGGTGCTGTCTGCTTTCATTATGACTGGGGGCCACCACCGGCATTTAGTGGGTGGGGCCCGGGGTTCTGGACACCCTGTGACGTGCAGAAGAGTCCACACCATGAAGAATGTCCCACATGCCCTTTGACTTCGGAACGTTCTACCAGACACCTAAGTAGAGGAAAAAACACCTGTCTGTGTCTGAGCAAGAGCCCAAGTCTTCCAAATAAATACAGAGCATTTTTGTATGAATATTCTGAATTTCGACATACACTGAAATTGCCAGAAATACAACTCCCATGTAAATTGAGGGAAGATTGCTCTTTATCCTGCTCAGAACCTTACCCTGAGTTGTCACCATTTCGGAAAATTACATACTTAATGTCAACACTACTTATGGTATTTGAGTTGCCAACTTGACATTCTCCTTAACAGTCCACACTTGTGGCTGTCACATTCGGAGGGGCTCTATGTATAGGCAGAAGTGTCTCATTACTTTACCATGTCTTCTAGTGTGGTCGATAAAAGTATTTACAACTTGCAATACACATCCTCTTAAATTACTTTCCTTATTAGTTTAACCAAAACTTGCTTAGCTCTTAATGTGTGCCAGGCACTGTTCTAAGTGCTTCATGAATAATTAGTAATCCTCATAATATTCTACACAGCAAAGTGCTGCACAGAAGAAAAAAAGATCCCTCCCCCTCCCTTCTTTTTTTACTGGAGGGCTAACTTAGGCACAGAGAGATGAAGTGACTTACCCAAGGTCACACAGCTGGAAAGTGTAGAAGCCACGATTTGAACCAGCATCTGTGCATTTCACCACTAGCCTCTAATGGCTCGTTCTGATATCTCAGTTAGGGCATTGGGATGGTTCTCCTTGGGGAACTATATACAAACATATGCCATTTCATTTCAAGGGAATAAAGGGTGATACAAGATATCTGTCCAGGGGGCACTGAAATGGTTAAGACCCACTGGCGGAGAGCTCACAGGTATAAACAGGCTCACCCAGGGAGGGAGGTGTGAGAAGGGTAGGGGGCTGGGAACAGATCCCAATGCACCCCAACATTTTGGGAGGAAAGAGAGCAAGAGAAGGCCAGGAAGACAGAAGGGAAGCCAGGGGAGACGGGGAGACTCCAAGGATGGGGGAGTAGGTGAGAGTGGAGAAGGCCTCTGCGAGATCAGAGAGATCAGGGCTGAAGGTGGCCCCATGTGGCCACAAAGGGTTACCTTTGAGCAGGTTTGCTCAAAGGAGCAGGGTTACCTGAGCTGGTTTGTGCTGAGGGAGAGGAGGAGGAGGAGGAGGAGGAGGAGGAGGAGGAGGAGGAGGAGGAGGAGGAAGAGGAGGAGGAGGAAATGCCCCGCTCCCCCTCCTCCCTCCCTCTTCTCTCCTGCTGTGCCTCCACTGGCCCCCTCCCAGAAGCCAGAGCGAAGGCAGTCCTCGGGACCAGTGGGGTGGAGGGGAGGAGAGGAGGGATCTGTGTAGAGAGTGGGAGATGGAATAGTGGACACGGCCCCTGGAGAAGGGAGATGCAGGACCCGAGTGGGGGGATCCAGGGCAGATGTCACCTTGGAGATCGCCTCAGTGGGGAGCAGCCCCGGGCACCATCCCCTCCCCCATCCAGTCCCTGGTGGCAGCAGCCCCCTCCTCACTGTACCCTGAGGTAGATACAATTATCCCAACTTACAGATGGGAAAACTGGGGTCCAGAAGAATAAAACAGACCAACAAAACCCTGCCTAAGGCCACAGGGTAGAACCAGGATTCATACGAACCAGGGGGGATGCCGAAGCTGGGGCTTTACTGGCATATCTCCCTAGGCTCCAGAGGGGGTGGGTGCCCTCGACCAAGGAGAAGCCAGCAAATAATTCCTGAGCAGAGTGGAGTGCAGCTACTCAGCCTGGAGTCAAGGATTCAAGGAGTGGAAAGGGCTGGTGTCAGGGCACCCCGAGTTCAAATCCCACCCCTGCACTGACTAGCTAGCTGTGGGACGCCAGCAGCCAATCTCACCTCTTGGAGCCTCCGTTTTCTCATCTGCAAAATGGGGACAATGCTCACCTTGCACTGCTGTTGAGGGGGTGAAATGAGGTTATGCTGGTTCCCTTTCCCCCTCCTCACACCTGCCCCCCAGGCTGGGAGGATGGGGAAACGGACTCTCCTAAGGGCCCGTCTCTGCAGAGGGGCTGGCCTACTCTCACTGTCTCTTCTCCAGACCCGGACAGGGAGCGGTTTGCCCTGTCTAACCTCCGCCCGCCTGCCATGCCGTGGCTCCTGGCCTCCTCCTTCTCGCTCACGTGGGGCTCCCTGGCCCAGGCTGTTCATTTTCTGCATCCCTCCCTCCCCGTCCACATCCACCCGTCCTCCAGACTTCACAGGGCACTTCCAGGCCTGGCCACAAGGTGGTGCCCAGCGGCTGCAGGACACGGGCTGGGGCACAAACAGGAGTTTGGGCTGGCGTCCTGACCTCAGGGCTCATTGTAAAAGCGTGGATGTTTGTGTCTGTGTATCCAGAGCCCCAGGGGGCTGTGGGAGCCTTGCTGTCCTCCTGTCCGCCTCCTCCCCGGCTGCTTGGATCTCTTAGGAACCTCTGAGACACAGAATAAACAGACGTTGCTCTGCCGCTGCAGCTCATTAAAGAGCTTTACAGGGTGGGAACTTATTTCTGTTTCACAGATTAGGAAACTGAGTCCCAGGGAAGGAAGTCATATGCCGAGGTCACTCTGCTAATCACTGGCAGAGCTGGGTGTAAACTGGGATCTATCCAGCTGTGGGGCCTGTGCTTTTCCCTGCAGAGTTGAGAGGGGCTTGGTGCTGGTGGGGAGCTCCTGGTATCTGTGAGAGGCAGGGAATTTAAATAAAGGTGGTTTGGGAGTGAGGAGGGTCCCAGAGACCAAGGAGCACCTCCCACCCCAGAGGGAACAAGACTCCAGGGTGGGGATGGGGTAGGATGTGGATGAGGGGACCACCCAGGCCCTCGGCTCCCTCTCTGAGCACTTTGCCAGGGTTGGAGGACCAGCGGGGCCATAGGCCACACATGTGGCATATGATGCCATCACTCTTCTCCCTGCTCTTCTGTGGACCTGCTAGCACAGCCTGAGCTCCCCCAATCAATCAGTCAATCAGTCAATCAATCAGTCAGGTCTGTCTCTCCAGACTATGCCCTCTGGGTGTCAGGTCACATCCCACAGCCCAGCACAAGGTCTGGGTGGCCAGAGTCCATGGTCGTTGAATTGAGCCCAATGGGGTGCACTGGCAGAGGCCAGTGGCTAGGTTCAGAAAGTCCTTTCAGCAACAGTTTCTTCCTCCCCCGGAGCTGAGTGCAGGGGAGGAAAGAATGGGCTGCTTTTTGATGTTGTGGTGCCTTAGAGATGGCTTGGATTCCCGGGTCCAGGTCCCCCAAAGAACCTCTCCTCTCCATGCAAACAACATTCCCTTTTCCAGCCGGCAGCAAGCAAACATCAAATGCAGCAAGAGATGGTAAGGTCAGACGACAAGAAGGACTTCCCAGCAGGGGAGAGGGAAAGTTTGCTTAGCTAGAGCTGCCATTCAGTAGAATGGGCTGCCTTGGATTGCAGTGAGGTTTCCTGAGTTGCAAACAGCAGAGGCAAAGATTTAGGCCAAAGGGGAGAAACAGAAAAGGTTCAGTTTGGCTGGTGAGGGAGCCAGGGGCCTTATCCTGAGGGCCATGGTATGAGGGGCTATGTGTGGCAGCGTGGGGCCCCAGGGAGTGAAGGGGAGGGATGGGATTAAGAGATAGAAGAAGAGCCCCCAGGAGCTGGCGGACTGAGTGTAGGGAGGGGAAGGGGGCTTTGGCCGCAGGGTGGCCGAGGCCTTGTTCAGGTGGGGAGCACTGGGAGGGAACGGGCTGGGTGGGAGGGGCTGGGGCTTCTGAGCAGAGAGGAGGTGTGAGAGGCTGTTGGATGCTCAGGCCTAGGCTGGGGAGGGAGGCCCAGGCTGAGAGGAGATTGGGAGGGGGGTCCAGCAGGGTGGGATAACCTAGGATTTGGGAGTAGCTGGCATCATCTGGGGAGAACAGAAATCCCCCCTTCCCCTAGAAGCTGAGGCAGCCGGACCTGAGAGGTGGGAGGAGGGGGGGTGGGGGGGCACG
The DNA here is from genome assembly GCF_018350215.1 of Panthera leo. Lineage (NCBI taxonomy): Eukaryota > Metazoa > Chordata > Mammalia > Carnivora > Felidae > Panthera > Panthera leo. The sequence continues at coordinate 82,276,611 of NC_056691.1, forward strand.
GAGATCAGATCCGACTGCAGGGGCCCCTAAGGACTGCCTGGAGCCCTGGGGCTTGGGGAGACGGGGTGGGTCAGACCCCTCCTCTCCAATCTGTCCCCAGTGGAGCAGCCTGGGAGGGCCTGGGGTGGGGGAGGAGGCGGGAGGAGAGGGAGGGAGGGGCCGGGCCTCTGTCCACGGCATTAGTGCTGGTTGGAGGGAGAGGGGGGTGTGGAGCCAGCCAGGCCGCCTGTTCCCACAGCCGCGAGCTGAGCGTGCTGCCATGGCGCTGGCCAGGCCGGGGACCCTGGCCCCCAGGCCCCAGGCCCCTCTCCTGCTGCAGCTGCTGCTCTTGAGTCCTGCCTTGGCCCTCCTGGGTGGTGAGTTGGGGCACAAGCCTTGGGGGGTGGGGGGCTGGGGGTCTGTCTCCCAAAGCAGACACGCCAGGCCCCGGGGCTCTCTGTGTGGGTGCCAGGATGGACTGCAGGGCTGGGCGCAGGCCAAGATGTGGGTGCAGAGGGGTGTGCTGCTGCCGGAACTTGCGTGGAAGAGTGTGCGTCCTGGGACTTTGTTGCTGTGTTGGGTGGGTGGGGGGGCTTTGTGAAGGGATCCTGGGATGGGCTGTGCGGCTTGGGAGGGGTGCTGGGGCTGGGAAGTCCTGGGCTGTGAGTGTGGGGGGTTGCAGGTAGTGTGAGCCTCACCCCAGGGTCTGCTGTGAGCGTGCGCTGGGCTGTGGGGTGCGAGCCGTGGGCGTGTTAAAGTTGTGAGCTGTCCCGGGTGAGCGGTGAGCCGTTGTCTGAGGCTTTCTGGGTGAGGTGTGCTGTGTCCGAGCACAACTTGTGGGACATAAGCTGTCAAGTGGGTTGAACTGTGTCTTAGCTCTGGACATGGGGACACGGGGACGTGGGGTGGGGGCAGCAGACCCCAGCCCAGTGGATTGCAGTGAAGGGGGAGGAGGAGATCAGGGAAACCCGGCAGCTACCTGCATCCCTCCATTTGTGTATTAGCCTTGCCTGCACTGGGGGGCTGGGGGTGCTCTGGGGCCCCTGGGGGTGGCCAGGCACTCAGGAGCATGTGTGCCCACCGCTGTCCCCTCTTTGGCACTCCCACGCCAAGCTGAAAGGGCTTCCTGAAGTCCGACCCCATTCGCCAAACGGTTTTGCTTTTGTCCGAGCAGATTCATGGATTCACGTGTGCACGCCTGGACTTCTTCCTGGGGGGTCTGGGGGACGCTTTGTCTCGGTCACTATAGCTACAGGGCCAGGCCTGGGAAGTCCCCTGACCCCGCCTCCAGTGCTGGAGGAGGGAGGGGGAGCCAACCTGGGCGGGTGGCCTGGGCCTCACTGCAGTGGGAGGGGAGGCTGTGAGGGGACTCACCCCTCGGACTCTCAGGATGGGAGGTCAAGCCTCCCCAGGCCCCTGGGGGCTTCCTCCCCATTCACGGGGCCTGCCTCACGAAGGCTTCATCTCCTCCTCTCTGCAGGGCCCTTGGGGAGGGCGAGGACCCCATTTTGTAGTGGAGGGCACTGAGGCTCTGGCAGGGATGGGGGCTTATGAGCTGGGCCCCTAAGGCAAATCTGGGCTCATGAGAGGAGGTGAGGGTCTGCTCTCTGCTCTCTGCATGTGAGGGGCATGAAATCCTGGTCTGTGGATCTGCTATCCATCCCTGCCCTCCAATGTCTGCACTCGCATATGCACGTGCACACAGAAAAATGACAGACTACCTGCAAACACATGCACACGTGAACACACAAATCACACATGCATGCACGCACACACACACACCTGCACACTGGTGTGGCATGCACAAGGGCACACAGCACCACATGAACAGGTGTCCACAGGCACACGCCTGCACACACCAGTGTGCGTGTGTCGACGTGTGCATTTATGCTGAAATGTACGTTCACGTGAACCCCGACGCAGAGTCGACACAAAGTAGATGGGTGCTACAGAAAAAATGGACACTGATGTACGTGCTCACCTCCGCACAACCCTGCTGGGGTGCCCAGGGGCGGCCTTTCCCACTGTGATTGCTGTGCGGGGGGCCTCCTCTGGGATCCCCAAAGGCTGGGGTGAGGGCACCGTGGGCATGAGCGTTTCTGGATACCAGCACCCGAGGCCTGAGTGCCAGGAGAGGGGCTGGGGATTGTGCCACCTGAAAAGGAGTTTCTATCCCAGAGGAGATGGGGGTTTCTGGAAGCCCTTGGGCCCCTGGCTCCGCTGCTCTTGCTTGCCAGGCCCGGAGCTGAGCCCCTCCACCCTGGGCCCACGCTGCCACAAAAGCCTGGCTGGTTGCTGTGGAGAGGGCCAAGCATCTTGGAGTACAATGGGGCGTGCTGGGCTCTCACATCCCTCCCCACACCCTGGGAGCCCACTGACAAAGGGACAGCAGTTCAGTCCCCCAAGTCTGGCCCCTCCTCCAACCGGGAGGGCCGGCGGGCGGACTGTGGGACAGAGGCAGGGGTGGAACGGGGCGCCACACACATGTGAACCAACCTCAAGACTGGCTGGATAGACGGCCTCTGCTCCAGGTAAAGGTTCGTTGGTCAACGAATAAATATTATCAGTGACCGCCACCTGGAAGATGCTGTGCTAATGAACTAACATGATGGGCTTTGTTATTTTTGTTTTTGTTAAAGATTTTATTTATTTATTTATTTACTTACTTATTATTTTTAAGTAACCTCTACACCCAGCGTGGGGCTCGAACTCACAACCCTGAGATCAAGAGTCGCATGCTCTACCGACAGAGCCAGCCAGGCGCGCCACAGGATGGACTTTGAATCTCACCATTGCCCTGTGAGGTCGGCTCTCACACCCCCAGTTTACAGAGGAGGAAATGAGGCCCAGAGAGGGTCAGGAACTTGCCCAGAGTCACAAAGCTAGTGTGTGGCAGGGCCTGCATTTCACAGCTGGCTTCAGTGCTAGCCTGTGCAAAGTCACGCCCCTTCTCCGTGCTTCTGCTGAAAGAGGGCAAGCCATGTAGCTCTGAGGGCCATCACAAGAATTTGATGAGAAAACACAGTGGTTCCCCAACCTAGGTTTGGCGTGGAAGTCCCAGTTTCTAAGCACATTTTAGACGGAGACCACTAACAGTTAACAGTGGCCTGTTTGGGTGGCAGAACCTCACCAAGTCCGTCTGGCCCTCACAGGGGCAGTGTCTCCACGGCCCTATGGCTCTGAGACCAAAGCCAGTGCTAGGCAGCGGGGAGGCGGTGAGTCCTGACAGCCATCGTTGCCATAACTGTTACCAAAATTATAAATATTTACCCCCTGCCCTCTTTTAGCCTTGGGGGGTAAACCTTTTTGTAAAAGAGTACTCCAAACTCTCCTGTCTTGTTAGAGTAACTTAGCCCTCTCCTGATGGCTCTGAGGCAGTATTTGTATCATATGGTACTGTTATTCAGTCCTGTCCTCGCGGCCTAGTGATATTATTAGATGGACAGTTTTTGCCCCTGTGTCAGAAGCTCCCACATCTTACAAGATCTTGGGCCACTTCTGAGAAATATCCTCTTTCTTGGAGTGCCTGGATGGCTCAGTCGGTTAAGCGTCTGACTTCGGCTTAAGGGCATGATCTCACAGTTCGTGAGTTCAAGCCCCGCATCGGGCTCTCTGCCGTCAGCACGGAGCCCGCTTCAGATCCTCTGTATCCTCTGTCTCCCTCTCTCTCTGCCCCTCCCCAACGTGACGGTGCCCTCTCTCTCTCTCAAAAGTAAACATTTTTTTTTAAGCATTAAAATTTTAAAAAAGAAAATAGAAGAGAAAGAAATGTCCTCTTTCTTGCTTTGTCAAGACAAGAAGCTTCTCAAAATCCACCCATGAGTAAACACTTCCCATGAGTTGTCAGCAGTGATCACTAGGCCTGTTATAAGTACACGTAAAGTAGGAGTTACTAAGCACTGAGTGAAGGACAGCTCGCTCTGCCCAGGCGGATCCTGGAACCTCCACGCCTGCTCCAGCCTTTAGAGACTTTTTCCAGTGCCTGGGGAAGGCTGGGCTGGAATGCACTAAAATGACAATACATGGCTGGTGATTTGGCATTTGCAAAGTGGGAATTTCACAGACTTTGGGAGATGTGGACCTTTCAGAAGTCTGGAGATGGCAATCTACTTAGTTTTTTGAGGGATGATTTGGGGCAAGTTTATAACCTCTCCGAGTGGGAAGACGGTTTTCTCACCCGGGCCCACCTTTCCTGGTTTGAATCAAATGTAATAATGTAATAATAGATGCAACACGTGCACCACAGCCTGGAGCACATAGTACGAGCTCAGTAAATGATTGCTGTTATATTATTATGATCGTTCTCTCTGGGGAGAGAATTCTCTTCCTGGTGTCAGGATCTGGGCCTTCCGGGGGACAGGGCAGCAGGTCAAAGGGGAGGGGCATGTGTCAGTTAATCCCTCCCCTGCCAGGTCGTCCCAGGCAGCCTGAGAGGTCAGGAAGGATTTGTAAAGATAAGCACAGGCCCCTCGTTGCCCTGGCGACAGGCCACGCCCCCCCAGGCTGGCTCAGGGACGGCCCCCCTTTGCCCCACTGCCCTCACCTCTCTGCCTCTCAGCCCAGGGCCAGTCTGGCTTTATGGTCTCACTCCTGCAACACAGAGGACCTAAGGTCAGCGGTTCCGTGCCTCGACGTGCAGAGGATTCCCAGGAAGCATGCTGCAGTGCAGATTCCCAGGCCCCAGGCCCCAGAGCTCTGAATCTCCAGGTCTGGAGCAGGGGTCAGAAATCTGTATTCTTAACACAGGCCGGAGGGTCTGGAAACCCCTGGGGTGAAGACCTGCGTTTGGATTCCAGCCTCTTATGGGCTGTGGGACGGTGAAGTCACTTCATCTCAAGCCTCACTTTCCTTAGCTGTAGAACAGGAATAACAGCACCATCTATCTCCTAAGGTGAACATTAATTAAGATTAATGGGAATACACAAGAAAGACGGCTGTCTCTCACAGGCAGGCTTTCGGGGCTACTGCATGCCTTTTGGGACAGGCAGCTCCCTCCCTCTCCACCTGGCTCTCACTGGAGGAGCTCCTTCCTCCCCTGTGGCTGGACTGTGTCTCCTGGGGTCATGGGCCACCTGCCCCACGGTGATGCAGCACCCGCCCCATTTCCCTCACACACTGTCTCCCCATCCTGGTCCCATCTGCTCTGAAATGGAAGGCTCTGAACTGGGGGCAAAGCCCCAGATCCGGGTGGGGGTCCCTTAGGCCACACGGTAAGGAGCAGCGCCTTGTTGGCATTAAATGAAGGGCCTGCTGGTGCAGGACCCGGAAGCTAGGGCTCCTCAGAGTGGGCGCTATGGTTACTGTCACCCAGTCCTGGGCTGTGCTGGGTTGACGGACCCTGATCAGAATGGCCACAGCCCTCACCAGGCACCAGGCTTCACGCAGGTCACCTCAGTGGCTCCTCACAACACCCCATGAGGTGGCACTGTTAGAACCCCGTAAGCCAGGCCTGTCTGATGCCCAAACTTGTGTCCTTTCCTCAAGGAGCTTGATTCACCCCCACCCCCATCCAGGCATCTTCCCACCTCCCTCAGACCATCTTTCCACCTCCCTCAGACCATCTTCCCACCCCCATCAGACAGCCTAGCCCTAAGGGACATGGCTCTAAACTGATCAGCCACAGTGGCTGGGGTGGGAAAAAGAAGGATGAGCTTCCCAGAAGCCCCTCAGAGAGACACAGACACCCTGCCCTCACCTACATGACCTGGCTTGGGAGGGGGGCTGGGGACTGATGCCTTGAGCTGGGGAGGGGCCTGTGGATGCAGGAGTCCTACAGGGTTATGTCCGCCTGCCCCTTGCAACGCGCTTAGCCCTGGGTGGGCACGAGAGCCCCGGTCAGGGAGTGAGGGAGCCCGTGTTGAGCTGTACCAGGTGCTCTGGGCACTCGGGGGTGGGGCTGACAGCCAGGTTCTCTCCCTGGCGCCATGGTCCACATCTCCATATCCCTGTCCCCCATCCTGCTGGGCCCTGGCTGGGAAGGGTGGGGGTCGGCCAGTGGACGGCCCTGCCTGGTGGAATGTGGATGACTCTGGAGAGGCTGTTGAGCCTTATCTGGGGGGTGGGGGGGTCTTCACCAAGGTGGGGGAAGGGAGGCACAGGGCCTAAAGCTGTTCCAGGCCTGGTTAGTGTCTGGATGACAACCTGGGCAGAGGAGGAGCACCTCTCAGAGCCCCAGGTTGGGGGGGGGGGGGCTCCTGCTCGTGGGTGGTTCCTCTCCCCCCATCACTTACTGAGTTCCCACAAGCGGGCAACTGCATACCTGAGGCTTTGAATCCTCCCACATTCTATGAGGCATGCCCTATTAACATCCCTTTTCTGATGGGAGACAGAGGCTCAGTAGGAGAAATGACTTGCTCAAGGTCTTAGAGCTAGTAATTGAGCTGGGATCTGAACCCCGGGCAGTTTTACTTAAAGCCTAAGTTCTTTTTTTTTCTTCCAAATTTTTATGTAAATTCTACAGTGCAATATCAGTTTCACGAATAGAACTCAGTGATTTGTCAATTACATACAACACCCAACAAGTACCCTCATCCCAACAAGTACCCTCCTTAATACCCTTAATACCCATCCCCCATCTAGCCCCTCCCCCACCCACCTCCCTCCACCACCCCTCAGTTTGTTCTCTATCATTAAGAGTCTCTTATGGTTTGTTTCCCTCTCCCCCCACCCCCCCTTTCCATATGTCCATCTGTTTTTTTCTTAAATTCCTCATATGAGTGAAATCATGTCAAAGACTAAACTCTTAATCCAGCACTACAGGCTCTCAGGCAGGTGGGGCGGGGGGGCGGGGAGCTGGCTCTCTCAGTAACTTGGCTTCTAGAGCAGCAGGTGACCCTCTAACATGGTGGAGACAGCACAGTGGCCTGAGCCAGGTGTCTGTCAGCAGGTCTCAATACCTGTCCTGTACCCTGTGACCTTGGCCATGCCAGCAGTCAGGCAGTTGCTGAGGGGAGATACAGTGAGGGCCAGGGATCCCCTGAGAGGTTTCTAGGCCCGAGGGGAAAGAAGAGAGTGGGAAGGAGGGACAGGGAGGGGGCCCAGCTCACAGTCCCTGCCTTTGAAGTCCTTCATCTCCGGTTTCACACGGGGATGGAGCTGCCAGACCCCTAGCAAGAGAGGCGGAGGGGACAGTGGGAGGACACCCCCCCCCCCCCCCCAGGAAACGGAGGAGCCACAGAAGGGAGACCCAGAGCAGACTCCCCTCCCCCCAGGGGGCTGAAACATGTGACAGGCTTGAAGGTCGTCCCAGTGCTAACTTGCTAACTTGCCGTGAGATCTCAGGCAAGAGTCTTTGCTTTCTCTGGAGCCTCAATTTGTTCTTTTGTAAAATGGGCATGACAGAGCCTGCCCCAAAGGGCCCCTGCAGGGAGGGGGTCAGACAGTGGAGCGCAAAGCTCCCAGAGTCAGAGGGGTCTGCCCTCTAATCCTGCCCGGGTGGGGGTGGGTAGCCAGGCATCCGGGTCCCATTTCTCTGCTACGGAGACCCTCCTGATGTGCGTGGCCTGTAGAGTCCCTGGCCCTCCCTCTATCCTCCTGAAAACAGACAGAGCCATGCTGCTTTCCGGCTCTGGGGTGCGCCTGAGTTGTGGGGAGGGGAACGTCCTGGCTCCCCCCACCCAGCCAACTTTCTCTCTTTGCAGGAACGGTGCCATCGGAGACCCCAAGTGTCTGTGCCTCAGACCCGTGCGCTCCAGGGGCCGAGTGCCAGGCTATGGAGAATGGTGGCTACACCTGTGGGCCCACAGAGCCCCGGGGTTGTGCCAGCCAGCCATGCCACCATGGCGCTCTGTGTGTGCCCCAGGGCCCAGATCCCGATGGCTTCCGCTGCTACTGCGTGCCCGGATTCCAGGGCCCACGCTGTGAGCTGGACATTGACGAGTGTGCATCCCGGCCCTGCCACCACGGGGCCACCTGTCGCAACCTGGCTGATCGCTATGAGTGCCACTGCCCCCTTGGCTATGCAGGTAACAGCCTCAGCCGCCCTGGGAGGAGGTCTGTAATGTCCATCCTGTCCATCCCGTCAGCGGCTCAGGGTGTCAAATCACGAATTCAGCTCCGACTTTAGTGTAGAGACATCCACTCTGGGTCTTGCTACAGAACTGATGCTTCTCGGGCTGACCTGGCAGCTCGGGATGAGAGTGCGAACGTGTGAGCGCGCATGGTGCCTGACATTTAACAGACACTGCCCAAATGTTATTTCAGTCCCTTCTAGAGTTCAGTTTGGCGCTGGGGGGTGGAGACACCCCCAGGCACCTCTGGTGGGACCGGAGTGCAGGTACGCCCGGTTTGGTTTTAGTAAGGACAAGCCTAGACAGTATATCTAGCATCTATTCACTCCAGACCTGTGTCAGGCTGTAGTGTAGACACCGTCTGGCTCATCTCATGGTTCTAGAGTCTCTACTCCTGGTATGGTTCAGCTTGCAACGTGGGCCCTCCTCCCCTCTGGGTAGGCCCTAAAGCTCCAGCAGGGAGACACTGTTGGTCCTGTTCAAACTGTGGACGCACCCCCAGGGATCCCTGCTATCCACAGGGGGATAACGCATAGACAAGTGCTGAGAAAAGTGACTGGCACCAGCACACGCTGGTTCTCTCCTCCAGAGCAGGGCCCTGTCCCAGGCCCATCCGCGTTCTAAGGCAGGAGCATCCTGGAGTGACTGCCTAGAAGCCAGGAGGGAGGGGGCAGCTGGGCACAGGTCTGGAAGAGGCCAGGTCTACTGCCCCTTCTGGAGTTCAGTTTGGTGCTGCAGTCTATACCGCAGTGGGGAGCCTGCAGTATAGACACTGCTGGTTCTATGTCAGCCCTGAATTCAGACAACTGCGCTCTGAGGGCAGAAGGCAGTTTCAGGTCACCCCGGAGCAAGGGGTACAGGCCAGAGGGACTGGGTTCCAGGGGAGATGGATCTCGGCACTTTGGAAACGGGTCCCATGTGTCTTTCTCACCACTTGAGAGTCTCGGTGTCTGGAGTATCAGTTGTGTGTGTGGGAGGGAGGTCACGCCAAGGGCCTGTGTGTCTGCCAGCATCTGCGGGGTGTCTGGGCTCCCTGAAGGTATTTGTGGGAAACGTAGGTGTGTTAGCAGGTGTGCGTGTGCCAGATGTGCGGTGCTCGGGCGCTTTGGGGGAACACTTTCTGGCTCAGTTGTGGATGTGAGTGGGGGCAGAGTCTGCCATGACTCATTTCTCTCCTCCTCCTTCCGTTCCAAGCCAGGCGGGGGAGGCTGGGATTCCAGGCGGCCAGGGCCTGGCTCCCCCTGGCACAGGGAGGGTGGGAGTAGGACTGGGGTGGGAGGAGTGAGGGGGTCACGGGAAGGAGGGGCCATGCTTTGTGCTCACTGAGCTGGGAAGGGGGGACGTTTCCAGCTGGAGCCAGCTGGGCTCCTGGCCCCCCAGAACCAACCCCGCTTAGGGGGCAGGGGGCAGGGCCTCCGGAGTCTATCATGACATGTGGGCTCCTGGATGAACTCAGGTGGCACATCCCCAGACCCCGAAATTCTCCATTTCCCTCTATCTCCACACATCCCCAGTCCCTGGCCAACTGTCTCAGTTTTGGCTCGGACTGAGGGGGTTCCCAGGACTTGCAGTTTTCGAAGCAAGACGGTACAGGGGGAGCCAGGAGAGGCTGGTCACTCCAGCATTTCTCGCAGGGGCACGTCCCTCCACCATGGAGGCCCTCTCTACACGCTCTTCAAAGCCAGCAGAGTGAGCCTTCTACAGTGTCCACAGCACCGGGTGATTCAGCTGCTTCCAACTTTTAGGATAAGCCCAGATTGGGGCCCCCAATGCCCCAATACCTCCACCCCTGCCTCGCCTCCTCCCCTCTCTCCTTTGCTCCTGCCCCTCCATGCTCCCCTTCCTGAGGGCATCATGCCCCAGCCCTAAGCTACTCCTGACCAGTTCCCCACCCTGGAATCCAGCTGCCATCACAGCCCCATCCCAATGTAGTGCGTGCCACTCATCTTTCAAAGGGCTCTTCTTCCAAGAAGCCTTCCCTGACTCCCAATACCCAAGGCCAAAACCCTGGCTCTTGCTTTTTTGGGATCCAGCACGCTCCCATTGCCGAGTTTATCACAATTAAAAGTCCTCATCTATGTAATACTGGCCCAATCACCGTCTCCCCGGCTAGACCGCTGTGGGCTCAGGAGACAGGGACGTCTGTCTGGTTTCTACCCCATTGCCACTGCTGGCTCAAGAAATACCTGCTCTAGATGAAAGGACCAACGGCTTCTCTCTGGAGCCTCAAGTTTCCACTCCTTGTAACTGTCTGGAGCTGGTTTCAGGGCGGCCTGCCTGGGCCTCTTTCGACCTCCCTCTGGGAGTCCATCCGTCTGTCTGTGTCTTCGGCCCTGTCCAGGGGTGACCTGCGAGACGGAGGTGGACGAGTGTGCCTCGGGGCCCTGCCTGCACGGGGGCTCGTGCCTGGACGGCGTGGGCTCCTACCGCTGCGTGTGCGCGCCGGGCTACGGGGGCGCGAGCTGCCAGCTGGACCTGGACGAGTGCCAGAGCCAGCCGTGCGCGCACGGGGGCCGGTGCCACGACCTGGTCAACGGGTGAGCGGACGGAGGCGTGGGAGGGGGCTGCGCGGGGCGGGAAGGCGGTGGAGGCAGGTGGGCCCCGGGTGCCGTAGTGCTCAGTCCGGGCCGGCCGGGCCTCGCTCCCCGCTCCAGGTTCCGGTGCGACTGCGCGGACACGGGCTACGAGGGCGCGCGCTGCGAGCAGGAGGTGCTGGAGTGCGCGTCGGCTCCCTGCGCGAACAACGCGTCCTGCCTCGAGGGCCTCGGGACCTTCCGCTGCCTCTGCTGGCCAGGTGCGTGCGCGTGCTGGGGCGCACGGGCGCGGCCCCGGGCCGTGGGGCCGGTGTGCGCCTGCGCTCACCTGCCCTCCGAGGGTGTGAGGGTGACCGCAGCTTCTCTGAACTCAAGGTTTGCAGTAATCTGCCAAATAGGGCTCATCACAGCACCTGCTCCTAGCATGGTTGCGAGGAAGGGAAAGGTGTAATGCCCGTGGAGCCTCGACAGGTGCAAAGTGCTCACTAGTGCTGCTAATAATGGTAACAGGACCCTGTTGAGGGCTGCCACGGTCGTCCCTACCCTCCTCATTGCATCCCTCCCTCACCGTTGGTGCCCCTATTCTGAGTTGTCGTCCCAGCCTGGCCCCGGGTTGGCCTGGCACCAGTGGTGGGGTGCGGCCCGGTGACACCGTGTGACGGGCTGCCCGCGCACGTGTGCCTCCAGGCTACAGTGGCCAGCGGTGCGAGGTGGATGAGGACGAGTGTGCGTCGGGCCCCTGCCAGCATGGGGGACAGTGCCTGCAGCGCTCAGACCCAGCCCTCTACGGAGGCGTCCAGGCTGCCTTCCCCGGCACCTTCAGCTTCCGTCACGCTGAGGGTTTCCTATGCCGCTGCCCTCCGGGCTTTGAGGGTGAGTCCCCCTACACCCTTCCAGGGAAGCAGGTCCCTCGGTGTCCGGATGCAGGCCTGGCCCTGCCACACAGGGTGCCACCTGCCTGAGTCGGCACTTCTTGCCGGGTCTCAGTCTCCATAGCTCTGAAATGGGCCCTTCCAAATCTAGTCTGGTTCTGAGGGCACAGGTGGGAACCACGGCTGGCCCTCTTGCAGGGGACGAATGTGACGTGGATGTGGACGAGTGTGCCTCACGGCCATGCCTCAGTGGAGGCCGCTGCCAGGACCTGCCCAATGGCTTCCAGTGCCACTGTCCGGATGGCTACACAGGTGCCTGGGGGTGGGCTGGGCTCCGGGGCAGAGCCAGGGCAGAGTTGGCGGGCCTGGGGTGAGAAGGTTCCTCTGGCTGATATGTGGAGGCTGGATTGATGGGGATGAGGAGATCAGGAAAGAGGCGGGTGTGGGGGTCCAGGTGACAGCTAAGAGGGGCTGAGTGGGGACTGACCGGGCTTTGGAGGTGAAAGCAGAGGAAACTAATTGGACTGAGAACCCTTAGGAGGGACACTCTTCCGGCCCTAGGGGTTAGTCCAGGTGTGAGTGGGAGATGTCAGGAATGCTGGCTGCTTCTGCCCTGGGTGATGTTGGGTGAGCCTTGTCCGTTCTGAGTCCGGGTGTCTGTGGAGCGCCCTTAGGGAGGAGCCTGGGTGGGGGTTGGCAGTCCTGGGACTGGGGCCCGGGAAAAGCCAGAGACTGAGGGTCAGGAGTACAATTGTGGCAGCTGGGGCCACGGGTGGCCAAGGCTGTCCGGGAGAATGTGTGCAGTCATGCGCAGAGAGAACTCTAGACACCTGGCATCCAAGGGCTGGGCAGAAGCCGACAGGCCTGCAGGGAGAGGACAGCAGTTTGGCCAGGACAGAAGAGGTAAAGGGGGGCATCACCACTTGACCTCTGGGGAGCTGCTGCCTATGGGGCAGGAGTTGGGCTGCAGAAAGCGTCTCCCTGCCTCGGGTACCGCAGATGCGTAGACACACAGTTACCCTTGCGCAGATACTGGTGAACCCGAAGAACTCACACACTCTCTGAGTGTCCCTGCCCCCTCTGGAATGCCTGTGACACTTCCCCCACACCGGCCCACATTCCTGCCTGGGCACACTGCCTCCTCTCCCTGGCAGGTTTCCTGGGCACTGGCTCCCCTGCCCAGGGGAACGAGGTGGTGATTACCGTCCCTCCCACCTCAGCTGCCCAGAGATGCTGGGCTCGGTGTCCCCTACCCCCGGGGTGGCCACCACCCCCGGGTGCCCTCAAAGCCCGTCTTCTGTGCCCCGCGGGCCAAGATTCCCAAGTCCTGCCCGGGAGCAGTGGCCTTGCAGGCCCCTGGCACACACTGCCCCCCCCCCCCCCCCCCAGCACACGCTGCCTCTGAAGAGCGTTTCTGTGCATTTCGTTCCCTCCTTGTCACCCCACCCCCGTGAGGTAGGGTTCTTACACATGAAGTAATGGATGCTTGAGAGAGGGGGTGTCATTTCCCGAGGTTCACCAGCGTCAGCCAAAGCCCAGCTCCTCCCCAAGCTGAGCTCAGCGGACGGGTGACAGGGAGGTCAGGTCTGAGGTCAGGGACGGGGCGGGGGAACCCCGCTGTAGGGCTGTGCTGCTTGCCACTGTCCACCCTCATCCTCCCTTTGGGTCGTGCTGGCCTGGGGGAGGCCAGTGCCTGGCATTCCTGAGGCGGTTCTGAAGGAGGCGGCTGGCCAGGCGGGGAGCTCTGCTCCCTGGGCTCAGCACCCACCCACCAGTCTCGGCCATCCATGGGAAAATGCAATGGGGCCGCGGGCTCTGTGGACCTTCCTGGGGGGCCTGTGGCTCCTGGCAGGTATGCAGGGCCTTGGACAGGGTGAGGTGTGGCCGGCTGTCCCCAGGAGGCTGTGGTGTCTGTGGGCCGACTGGGACCAGGATTCAAATCCTGGTGGCTTTTCTGGGCCTGGGCCCCTCCAGCGGGGGTATGGGTCGGGTCAAGGGCCAGCCTTGGTTGTTTCATGGAGGCTCTGACTGAGCTGGGGTTGGGCTGTGGTCTCTTGACCCAAACTGGGACCAGAGCACCTCGTGTGGGAGCTCTTGGAGGGGAGGGTGATGTGGCCACTTCAGCATGGGGCCCTGGGGGCAGAGGGACTGGGGACTGAAGACTGGATGCATATGCCCACCCCCGCTCCCTCCTCCATCTGGCACTCTGTCCACAAAAGCTGTGCCAGACCCCTTGCTGGGCACCAAGGACATATTCAGGTCCCTGGAGGAGATCCCAGCTGAGGAAACAGATACTTTCAGTACAGGGTTCTGGGGAGCTGTGTCTGGGGGTGGGCAAGGAGTCGGGAGTGACACAATAGCTTGGGAATCAGAGAAAAAGCCCCTTAGGGCTTTTGAATTTGGGCTTTGCAGGGTGAATAGGAGTTTGAAGGCAGGGTCAGTGAGGAGGAGGCGGAGGCATTCCAGGGAACAGTATGAGCAAAGCCCCCAGAGAAATGCTGTCCAGGAAATGCCAGGCAGTTGGAGGTGTGTGGGGAGCAGGGTTGAGACTTGAGGGCCTGGGAGGGCCCAGCCCCCGAGGGATGTGGAATGTCAAGGTGAGTGAGTGAACCTTAAGCAGCAGGGGAATCTGGCCAGGCCAGGAGATGGATGGTAGGGGTGGTTGAAGGCAGGCAAAGTAGAGGACACTAGACTGTGGCCCTCAGAGCTGATGAGGCAGACGGGTGGAGTAGGGGAAAGGCGGGGGGGGGGGGGGGGGGGGACAGAGAGTGCTTAGGGGATTGAATCCACGGGGCATGGAGGCCCACCAGACATGGTAAGGGAAGGGGCATCTTAGATACCTGCCTCCAGGGACTTCAGGAGACCATGAGAAATCTTTTGGGAATTGGGAATTGGTTTGGTTGACAGGTGCTGAGATCCCTGTCCCAAAATGTGTGTAAGTTCTGCATCAAGATTGTGGTTCTTGCCTCGAGTGCTGAACCTTGGCCTGGTCTCTCCTGAAGGCCTGACGTGTCAGGAAGATGTGGACGAATGCCTGTCGGAGCCCTGCCTCCATGGCGGGACCTGTGATGACACCGTGGCAGGCTATACCTGCTGGTGCCCGGAGACCTGGGGCGGGCACGACTGCTCTGTGCGGCTCACCGGCTGCCAGGGCCACACTTGCCCACCCGCTGCCACCTGCATCCCCATCTTCAAGTCTGGGCTCCATAGCTATGCCTGCCGCTGCCCACCTGGTACCCACGGACCTTTTTGTGGCCAGAACACCACCTTCTCTGTGGTGGCTGGGAGCCCTGTGCGGGCCTCTGTGCCAGCTGGAGGTCCCCCGGGTCTGGCACTGAGGTTTCGCACCACACTACCTGCCGGTGCCTTGGCCACTCGCACTGACACTCAGGACAGCTTGGAGCTGGCACTGGCGGGGGGCACGCTTCAGGCCACACTCTGGAGCCATGGCAACGCCACCGTGCTTCCCCTGGGGCCGCTGGACCTGGCCCTAAATGATGGCCACTGGCACCAAGCCGAGATTTCGCTCCGCCCGGGGGTCCTGGAGCTGCGGCTCTGGCATGAGGACTGCCCTGCCCGGCTGTGTGTGGCTTCCAGTCCTGTGGCCCCAGCTCCCGTGGCTTCCGCGGCCCCGACGCCTGCCAGGTTCTGCTCCGCCCAGCTGGGTGGCGCAGCCTTCGAGGGCTGCCTCCAGGACGTGCGTGTGGACGGTCACCTCCTGCTGCCTGAGGATCTCGGCAAGAATGTCCTCCTGGGCTGCGAGCGCCGTGAACAGTGTCAGCCTCCGCCTTGTGCCCATGGAGGGGCCTGCGTGGACCTGTGGACTCACTTCCACTGCAAATGCCCCCGGCCCTACAGTGGTCCTACATGTGCTGATGGTGAGGAATAAGCCCGGGGGACCCTGGGGCAGAGAGTATGCCTTCCCCTCGCTCACAGGCCTCTCACCTGATACCCTCTCTCCCCGCAGAGGTTCCTGCTGCCACCTTTGGCTTGGGGGGCACCCTGAGCTCTGCCTCCTTCTTGCTCCACCAGCTGCCAGGCCCCAACCTCACCGTGTCCTTCCTCCTCCGTACTCGGGAACCTGCTGGCCTGCTGCTCCAACTTGCCAATGACTCAGTAGCTGGGCTAACAGTATTCCTGAGCAAGGGCCAGATCCAGGCTGAGGTGCTGGGCGGGCCCGCTCTGGTGCTCCCTGGGCGCTGGGATGATGGGCTCCGCCACCTGGTGACGCTCAGCTTCGGGCCTGACCAGCTGCAGGGCTTGGGGCAGGAGGTGCACGTGGGTGGGAGGCTCCTCCCTGCGGACGCCCAGCCCTGGGGTGGGCCCTTCCGAGGCTGCCTCCAGGACCTGCGACTCAATGACCTCCACCTCCCATTCTTTCCGCCGCTGCCGGGGAACTCAAGCCAGCCCGGCGAGCTGGGCAGCAGGCAGTCCTGGAACCTCACCATGGGCTGCGTCTCCGAGGACACATGCAGTGTGAGTTCCCTGGGGAAAGGGGTGGGTCCCTTTCTCCAGGGTCTGTCGTGCATCACGGGGTTAGCATCCCCTTCTACTGGTGAGGAAAATGGCAGGAGGTGAAGCACCAGGTCACCACTGCTAGAGACTGGATTCACATTATTCTCTCTGGCCCAGCTGCTCTCGCCCTCTGGTGGTCCCCATACCTCCCTCCCCAGTCTTGGTCTGAGACAGACACCCGGGCCCAGGCAGAGGGCTGGCTGAGCCTTTCTGTAGGAGCTACCTGGGGGACAGGGACATCCCTGGGTCCATGAACAAAGCACCAGCCTTGGAATAGACGGAGTGTGAACTCTGGCTCCTCTATTTACTGGCTGGATGAGTCAGGCAAGTGGCTTCTCCTCTCTGAGCCTCAGTTTCTTGATCTGTAAAATAGGGACAATGGTGACATCCTCTCTAATTGTCTGTGAGGAGTTAATGTGTCTGTAGTGGTTATGGAGGGGTGGTGATAGCCCCCAGGCCTGAGCCAATCCCTGCCCTGATTCTTCTGCAGCCTGACCCCTGTCTCAATGGTGGAATGTGTCTCGTCACCTGGAATGACTTCCACTGCACCTGCCCTGTCAACTTCACGGGGCCAACATGTGCCCAGCGGCTGTGGTGTCCTGGCCAGCCCTGCCTCCCGCCTGCCACCTGCGAGGAGGTCCCCGATGGCTTTGTCTGTGAGTGTGTACCGTGGGCAGCCCACATGCTGGATCCCGGACACCCAAGCTGAGTTAGAGCCCACCCTTACCCTGCGGGCACATAGTGGACCAGGATGCCAACACCCCCAGCCCAGCATGGTTAGGCCGCTGCATGCAGAGGGACAGGTTTTCTGGAGGAAGACAGCATTGACCAGGTTTCCAAGGGCAAGACTGGGCACAGGGGAGGACATTTTAGGGAAGGACAATAGCACCCGCAAAGGCCCTGGGGTTTATAAGAACAAGTGAAACATAGTTACAGGTGTTGGGGTGGAGCTATTGCCAGGAGGGGCCTTGAAAACTAGGCCAGGCAGCTCAGGACTTGTTCCCAAGGGTCGTGGGGAGCCATGGGGCCGTTTTAAGCAGGAGAAGGACATGATCAGCATTTTAAAGAGATGACTGCATTTTATTAAAATGCATGATCAGCATTTAAAAATCTGCGTTTAAAGAAGATGCTGCAGTGAATAGCCTCAGTGATGAGACAGAGCCAGTACACTGAGGAGGGAAGGGGGCAGATTTTTTGAGGCATAACTGTTGCCTGGTCTGTGACCTGGAGGGTAGGGTGGGCCATGGTAGGGTAGGGGCAGGTGTCCCCAGCACAGCCGGAAGCTGGTTCTCCGAGGTACAGAATTATGAGTGGGTGGAAGCCACAGCCGGGGGGGGGGGGGGGTAGTTCCTGGGATTAGATGACAGGCCGGTGTGTGTGACCCCTCGAGATGGGCAGGGGCAGTGGGGACGGCAGGTCTCTCACCCGGGTGCTTGGGCCCGGGTGGAGGCCGCTAGGGCATTCCCTGACGCTCCCTCTCCCCGCAGGTGTGGCCGAAGCCACGTTCCGCGAGGGCCCCGCCGTCGCTTTCAGCGGGCACAACGCGTCGTCGGGGCGCTCGCTCAGCGGCCTCTCGCTGGCCTTCCGCACGCGCGACTCCGAGGCCGGGCTGCTGCGCGCCGCCGCGGGCGCCCACACCGTCTGGCTGGCAGTGCGCAACGGCTCCCTGGCGGCGGGCGTGCGCAGCGGCCGCGGCCTGCCCGGGGCGGTGCTGCCGGCGTCAGGGCCGCGCGTGGCCGACGGCGCCTGGCACCGCGTGCGCCTGGCCATGGAGCGCCCGGAGGCCGCCGCGTCGCGCTGGCTGCTGTGGCTGGACGGCGCGGCGACGCCCGTGGCGCTGCGCGGCCTGGCCGGCGACCTGGGCTTCCTGCGCGGTCCGGGCGCCGCGCTCGTCCAGCTGGCCGAGAACTTCACCGGCTGCCTGGGTCGCGTGGCCGTGGGCGGCCTCCCGCTGCCCCTGGCGTCCCCGCGGCCCGGCGAGGCCCCCGGCTCGCGGGAGCACTTCTCGGCCTGGCCCGGGGCGCCGGCCCCGCGCCTCGGCTGCCACGGCGCGCGCGTGTGTGTCCCCTCGCCCTGCCTGCACGGCGGCGGCTGCCGAGACCTTTTCGACGCTTTCGCCTGCGCCTGCGGCCCGGGCTGGGAGGGCCCGCGCTGCGAGGCCCGCGCCGACCCGTGTCGCTCGGCGCCCTGTGCTCGAGGCCGCTGCCACTCGCGCCCCGACGGCGGTTTCGAGTGCCGCTGCCCGCCTGGCTTCGTGGGCCCGCGCTGCAGGTGCGGAGGGCCGGCGCGGCCTGGGCCCAAGGGGCCCTGTGGGTTGTCCGCGCGGGTGGGGGTGGGGGTGCGGCCCTCAGGGGTGCCGGGTGGGGCGCCGAAGTCCCCCCCCCAGCCGATGCTCTGGTTCCGTGGGCCAGCCACTTCCCTTCTCGGAGCCTCCGTGCCCTCATCTGTGAAATGGGAACAGCAGGCCCCTAGGGTTGCCAGCTAAGACCCAGAACAGTTTGAATTTGAGATAAATAACGCTCTCGTCTGGGGGTGCAGGGGGAACACAGGGCTAGGTTTGGAAGAACACCTGGAGGCTTTCCTGCCTAGCCTCCCACCATTCACGTTCGTGCCCATTAGTCCCCTGAGGATGATGACGGGGGCAGAAAGAGGTGGTTGGACACTTCCCCCTGTCAGTCTGGTTTCGACTCCCTACTCCGTTTGGAAGCAAGCTTAGGGAGGGTTGTCTGGCCTGACTTCCCCCTTCCCCAGGCTCAAATTTTACGTTTAGGAACATGGTTTTTGTTCCAAGGAGAGTCCTGACATGTCATCAGCTTCTCAAAGGACTCTCTCTGTGGGGAGAGGTTCCCATCCAGGGTCTGAAGGTTGTGCACTATGTTGGGGGTGGGGACCACCCTATGCCCCATCCCTTCCACCTCAGACACCACTAAGTCTGTGGCAGGTGGGCCCCGAATTCCACAGCTCAGAACACAGAGGCTCCAGTGGCCTGTTGTAGCCTCAGGGGCTGGGGCCAGGTCCCCCGCATGCCGCCCCCAGCGTAGACATTGTGTTTTCTCCCCAGACTGCCTGTCCTGCCAGAGGCGTGCAGCTTGAACTTCACCTGCCTCAATGGTGGCCCCTGTGAGGGTGGGCCCCGGGCTGCCAACTGCAGCTGCCAGGAGGGCTTTGCTGGCCAGAGGTGGGTCTGGGGGCCGGGGGCCTGGGAGCTGGGCATGGTGGGCCCCTGGATGCCCTCCAACCAGGGCAGGCAAAGTGGGGTGTGGATCCTTGCTCACCATCCCACCCCTCACTGTGATCACAGTGCCAGACAGCCTACCTCTGCCACTCGAGTGCTTTTCTCCTGGGCTTTCCAAGGCCGTCCTCTGTTATGCTGTCACCTGGGGAAGTAGTTGCCTGGTGGTGTTTCTTAGAGCCTCGTCCTCAGCCTGCCTGCCTCGGGTCGCCCAGGGAGACTGGACAGGTGCAAGTTCTGGGCCCACTCCGCAGAGAGGGCATCAGGACGCCTGGGCAGCCGCCCTGTGCTTCCGATGGAGCCAGTCATCCTCAGCCACGAGCTGGGGCAGAGGGGGGTGGTGGTGGAGGTCCCAGTATGCTTCAGTCACCTGGCAGGGACAGCCCATGGGGACAGCGGATGGACACCTGTGTATTGGTTGGGGGTGGGGGGAGTGTTGAGAAGCTAAAGCAGACAGGGGAACAAGGCAGCTTCCTCAGCCTTTACCTTCTCCGCTTCCCAGATGTCAGATCCCCTGTGAAGCCAACCCCTGCTTGAACGGGGGCACCTGCCGGGCAGCCGGTGGGGTGTATGAATGTATCTGCAGTGCGAGGTTCTCAGGCCAGTTCTGTGAAGTGGTGGTGAGTGATGCTACAGGGGCTTGGGGGGTGTCCTGTCTTGGACGTTAGCGAGATGATTGGGGGATGGGGGGTGGTGCGGAGAGCATGTACGGCCCACTGTTCCTGGACCAACCCTGTCCTGGGGTACGGACTAGTGGGGAGAGCCTGGGGGGCCCGCCCTCCCTCTGGGGACTGGCAGGGAAACGGCTGGGCACGGCCAAGTCCTATTGGGGATCAGGATTCGGGACCCACAGGATCTTGGAATTCTGGGATTTCAGTTGGCCGATACACGAGCCTGTAATCTCCAGTGGTTTGTGTGCCAGAATTCTAGAGCAGGACGATTTGGAGAGCCCAGGATTCTGAGCCAGAGCAGGCTCTGCTGCCTAAGAGAGCCCGTGACCGCAGGGCGGCTCAGCTGAGGAGGGGCCCAATAGATGGGGCCCAGCAGGCCGCTTGAGCTTAAACCCCCTCCCCACCGAGGGGTGGAACAGGTGCCACAGGCCCAGTGGGCAGTGAGCCCACAGTGGGTGCTAATGGGAGAGACGTAGGCCGGGAGGCCTGGGGAGGAGCCTTGATCTCCACAGGCTTCTGGCAGCCCGGGTCATAAACCCGCAAATCCCCTCTGCTTCTGGGGAATGTTTCCTTTCAAGTTGAGCTTTACGGCCTCTGTCTCCTCCACCTACCCTCCTCCCAGGGCCAAGGGAGGAGATGGCTTTACAGCTCCCCAAGAAGTGCCCAGGGGTGGAGGCTGGTGAGGGCCCACTCGGGGCTGCTATGAATTTTTCTCTACAGCCTTGGATGCCTTTTCTCATTCAGGGCTGGGTACCGGGACTTGGGATGCAGGTCACAATGGGCTGAGAGGCTTCACGGGACAGAGGGAGGGCCGAGGAGTCTGAGACTCTTAGGCTCCAGAATCCAGGAATTTGGTGATTTAGTGGGAGGTGGGGGGGGGGGGTGGTTAACAATTCCAGGCCCGTAGAATCTTTGATGGTGGCATCCTGGCAGTCTGTGACTGGAGATGGAGAGGTCTTCTGGGCTCCCTAAAGCTTGGTCTCAGTCTCCCTAGCTGGGCAGACCCTGGTGGATTCTGAGCTCCCCATCAGCTAGGTCGGCCTGCCCCCCCTTTCCTGCCCTGCACAGGCCACCTGGCCGGGGAGCCTCTCTTACCGCTTCCCGAGAGGCCTCCCACTTTAGAGTTAAGCATGGTCTCCACAGACACTAAAAAACCAGACCACCCTTTGGGATGGGGAGGGATCAAGTCCCCGTGGGCTCAGATTGGAAGAGTTTACTGCAGGGAGGGGGAGGCCGAGTTGGGAGGCTGGGTGGCAGGGGCCATCTCTGGCCACTCAAGGGAGGGCCTGCAGCTGGAATTCAAGACTGAAGGACGGTGGTGTGGCCACGGCATGGGCACTGGGGGCAGACGGAGGAGACTGCCGTCCTGGCTTGCTAGTCGTGTGGGGGAATCTGGGCAAAGCCCCTGTTTTCTCCTTCAGTACTTACCAAGAGCTACCACGCAGGCCTTGCTCTGGGCACTTGGAATTTACCGGTGAACAAAATAAAGCAAAGATTCCTGTCCTTAGGGACACGAGGGAGTGTCCTCACTCCCCCTCCGTTAGACCACTGTAAGCGTCACATAAAACCCCACGCACAGGCTCGCACCCTCCTGCTCCCCGGTCTCAGGCCTGGTGACTTGGTCTCTTGCAGAAAAGCCTGCCGCTGCCACTGCCGTTCCCGCTGCTGGAGGTGGCGGTGCCCGCGGCCTGCGCCTGCCTCCTCCTCCTCCTCCTGGGCCTCCTCTCAGGGATCCTGGCGGCCAGGAAGCGCCGCCAGTCAGAGGGCACCTACAGCCCGAGCCAGCAGGAGGTGGCTGGGGCCCGGCTGGAGATGGACAGTGTCCTCAAGGTGCCGCCCGAGGAGAGACTCATCTAGGCCTGCCTGGCTGCGGGCTCTGGCACCTGCGAGGTGCGCCTACCTGAGGACCCAAGGAAGCCGCTTCCAGGAGCCTGCAGGGAAGTGGCTGGCCTCTTACCAGCCTTGGGGAGCTGCTGGAGAGCCTGGGAGACCTGCTGGGCAAGTGTCACCTTTGCCGGCAGCCCCTGCCTGCGCCCCATTTGTGGACGGGAGAGGGGAGCACCGCGGGAAGCACTCAGGGAAGCAGACCGGGGCCTGGCAAGGCCGTGGACGTCTCCATCGGACCTGCCAGCTCTTGCCCCGGCAGGCGGACTGCTGTGCCGGGGAAGGGCACACGCAGGTGCACACGGTGCATTCAGAAGTGCGTGTGGGCACGTACCTGGGGACTGCTGATCTGCAGATGCCAGTGAGAGTGTTCTGGATGGGGCTTGTGGGCCTGTCCGTGCCTTTGCTGTGGGCGCGCAGGACCGTGTAGTGGGTGCAGGCCCCACAGAGGTGCGGCTGGGCAGCGGGGATACCCTTCGCAGCCCTGGGGCAGGGGTAGTACGTGTTCTCCGGGAGGCCAGGCCAAGGCTTGCCCAGGGACCGAGACCCCCCAGCTCTGGCGTCTTCTCCCATGTCTGAGGCTGTCCCCAACCTGGAGGCAACTGGGAAACCGGAAGGAGGGTGGTCATCAGCCAGCGGCCCCTGGCTCCCAGGACAAATGCTCCTTCCGGCAGCTGTGTGGCAGAGTCGGACCACAGCCAGGGCGGATCTGCGGGAGCAGAGGACGGGCTGCCCCCAGCCGTCCCACCTTGTGGCCTCCGCCTACCTCACAGCGCTGTGGTGAGGATCAGTGGATGACAGCGGGGAAAGAGCCCGGGACGGTGTGCGCTACTGGGTTGTCTGGGTCACCCTTTTAGCTTTCAGGAAGGCTTGTCCCTCTGGCTGGAGCCGAGAGAAAGTTGGGGGTGGGCTTTCCCGGGGGCCTGCAAGCGGGCCAGAGGATAAAGGAGCAAAACTTCTGCCTCCCCCCCGCACCCCCCGCCCCCCGCCACGTCCCGCCTGACCACCTCTGGTTCTCCAGGGCCAGCACTCCCCTGTCACAGCTGCCTGGTGAGGCCACTCCTTCACCTACAGACCAGTCATCTCTCTAAATGGCTGGGGGCAGTGGATTCAGGACTCGCAGGAAGGCCTCCCAGTTGTTTGCTGAACTCAGCAAATGTTGGCATGGCCTCTTTGTGTCGGGGCTGGTCCTGCAGACACAGACACAGACACAGGGGAAGAATGTACTGCTTTCCTTCCAGTCGGTCCCTTCCCTGGTAATGTCATCACACTGATCCCAGAGGAGCACCCACCCTCCCGGCCCCCAGTGCCGGGCCTCCTCCCAGCCCCACGGAGTCCCTTTGTCCCTGACCTGGAGACATGCCCTTCTGTCTCTCCTGTTTCCTTGGCCAGCACCTCCTGTGCCAAGACCAGGGACCCCCTCCCAGTTTTAGATTGGCGGTTGACTTTCCCCGGCTCCCCTCGGGGTCTCAGGCAGCTTCCAGAGGCACAGGATCAAATCTGTGGGAGAACCGCGTGGTGATGAGGGGTAAGGGAGCATGTGGGCGGCTCAGACTGAGGGGTTCAGCTGAGGCTGGGACAGGAAGGGCCCTGAACGCTAGGGTAAGGGGCTTGATGAGTCCTTATCCTGTAGGAGGTGGGACCTTTCCCCCAACCTTCTCCACTATGACTCCTGGGAAGGTGGGGGAGGAAACATCCGGTACCAGCACCTTAGCCACAGCTGGTGCTTTGGTTCTTTACTTTATTAAATCAGGGATTTGACAAACCTATGTCCTTGCAGACTCCTAAGACACACAGAACCCCAATAAATAAAAGTGCCACTTTTTGGGGAGCCCTATGTTGTCCTCCTCTCTCGTCCTTTTCAAGGACAGCCCAGGGATGGGGACACGACCGGATGATGGGCACATGAAGGGTGACTGGGTGTGTTTAATACCTACTCTGGGTGCTTGGTCCCAATCTCCCCCAACACAACAGAGGTGTTGGTTTTTAAGGCTCTGCCCTTGCTAATGACCTATCTATGGGGCTGAATTTCATGCTGTTCCCTTGAACTTGTTCCCTGGAGCGTGGGCACTTTCAACACCACCGGTGACCTGCAGCCCTGCTCCAAGGACTGGCCAGGCCTGGGCATGCCTGTGACTACCCCCTGCCCATGCCCTACTCCAGAGGGAAAAGGACCTGGTCTCAGAGGCTGGGGAGTGGGCCAGGGGTCAAATTCTTCCCTGACTGCTCTGAGCCCTCCCTTTCCCCCAGAGCTTCCTCAGGACACAGGGATACCAACCTTCTCCCCAAGAAGATTTTATTGAACGCACACACAACATTCACCCTTGGGTGCAAATTCAATCCAGCCAGTGAAGAGACAACAATGCTCTCGAGAACACGGAGTGCTCGCCACCAGCCCCCAGCACAGCCGGGGAGACCGACCACGGGGTGGGCTCTGCTTCCCTGGGGCCCCACAGCATCCCTCATCTCACACTTTGTCTCCGATGGGGCTTGGGGGGTTGCCCGGGGTGGGTGGGCGGATCTGGAACCGGTGCGGAAACACCTGAGAATCCTGGAGGTGCCCATGTGCCCAGACACCACGTGGCTCCCTCGCCACCTCAGTGGGCCGAGAACACGCAGAGATTGAGAGAGAGAGAGGGCTTGCCCAAGGGGCCGTGACCGGCTCAGGAAGGGGATGTGTGCCAGCAGCTCCTCGCACCTGGTGTCCGAGAAACTCCGGGCCAGCCCTCCCGGCCTCACGGACCCACACAGGGTCCCTCAGACGATGACAAGGCTCCTTGGGGTTCCGGGGGCCTCCAGGAGCCCCCTGGCCCTGTCAGACACCTCTGAGACTGTGTGTCTGACCATTCACAAATAGGAAATGAGAAATCAGGTCAAAATGCTCACAATTTCCTGCATGTCTCAGATGGTTGTTTTCTTAAATGGTTGGGCCGTATTTTAACTCGGTTTATTGAAACTAGTCAATTTTAAGAATCGTCAAATCAATAAAGTAGAAAGGAAAAGATAGATAAAAGAAACAATAACAAAACATTTCAATTTAGCTTTGGTGACGTGGGCCTCAGGAATTTCTACGCTATGTGGGCGGGGGAGGGGGTGGCTCCTGGCCCTTCTCCGGCCTCCAGGCTGCAAGAAGCCAAGTTCATGCACTCCCCCAGGGCCTGGAGAAGGGCTCAGAGCCCCTGCCCATTCCTGAACAGCAGCTGGGACTCTTGCATCAGTCTGTGGCATTCAGCTTGGCTTCCCAGTTGGGACCTGGGTGCCTGCTTCTCAGCTCTTCCCCCGAGGTCCCACGCGACAAGAAGCTGGGCCCCATTTCAGTACATACTAGAGGCAGAGCACAGGACGGCAGCCCAACTCCTCCGGATGCACTCAGTTTACCTGTTGCTATTTTCTCTTCTACGAATCAAGAGTTGCTGGTGCTCCCAGCCCCCACGTAGGGCTGGCTGCGACTGTGTTTGGCTGTCAGAGGGTTCCCAAGGATCCCTCAGCCCCAAATCCCTCCCAAGCCAGAAACAACTGAAGGTTGGGGTTGGGTGAAGACTCAAGAAAGAAAGAACGAGTGAGGGTATTGCTAGAGAGGGTTGTAAATGCCCTTCCAGGTAGGCAGGCTCTCCAGCCCGGGAGGGGGGCTCCTTACTCCAAACTCCAGACCACATGTGTCTGGTATAGACGAGCTCACACCGAGGCCACCACCGATGCCTGTGCTGGTTCCTGCGGGGGTGTGCAGGGCCGGGCTGCGGCTGGGGCAAGAGAACAGAGCTGGGGAGGGGAGGCCTTGTGGAGCCCTGGGGCTCCCGGCGGGAGGTTTCCAGGAGGACGGTGGGTAGGACTTGGTCTGGGGCAGTCATTCGCCCAGCTGACCTCTTTAGTGCAAAACCTAATCAAGGGTGCAGGGGAGGGGTGATGGCAGGGCTACTGGGGTGGGCGCCCAGGAGCTGGGTCCATTCCCAGGCCGGAACTGGCACCATCTGCTAGCGGCCAGACCTCAGAGATGGGTGGCGTGGAGGGGAAAGAGGGGCGGCAGAGAGGGGACCCATCCCTTCCCACTGGCAGAACCTGGGCGGAAACAGAACAGCAGGGGAAGCAGGGCCCGCCAGCCTCGGAGCACAGTGGCGGGCGGCACAGCGCGTGGCCCGGCTTGCCCTCGCTCTCGGCGCCTGGCTCACTCGAAGGTCTCCCACTGCTTCCTGAGCTGCTCTACTGAGCCTGGGGCAGGGGCCGGGCTCACATCTTGCTTGGTTTTCCGTAACAAATCCTCAAAGGGGTCTCTGGCCTCTTGAGGAGCAGAGGGCTGCAGTGCTGGCTCCAGGCCCTGCGGGGGTCTGGGAGGAAGGAGGGGGGCTTCTCCGGGCCTCAGGGCCAGCCCCTGCTTGGCCTCAGCGGCCCTGGCACTTGAGCGGGCCAGGGGCAATGTTCGGATCCTCGAAGGGGCGACCATTGGGGGGCCCAGGGGCTGCAGGGGACTGGTGTGGGCACCCATGGGCATCTGGCCGAAGAGGTTAGGCATGGAGAGGGCAGACAGGTTGGGCTGAGATCTATGTGGGACACAGAAGCCAGAACTGGACAGCAGGAGGCTGGGGGCAAAAGCTGGCCCCAGGGGAGCAGGAGGGGCCCCAAAAGGCCCGGCTGGTGTGGAGACCAGGGGCATGGCAGGCAGAGCCGCTGGCACGGTTGGCACAAAGGGATTGAGCGATGGCTGTGGAAATGGGGTGGGGGTCCCTGTTGGGGGGAAGCTGAACTGGGGTGTGAATGAGGTGGCTACGTTTGGGGCTGAAGGTCCTGGTGGAAGGGTACTGCCTGGCCAGGCTGTGTTAAGTGGGTCCAGGAGGGCCAGCAGGGCGTCACCACTTGTGCCTGCAGCCCCTGGGGCCAGGCTGAGCGGCTGCAGTGGTTCGGTGGGTCCTTGGCGGGCGGCGCTGGGGAGGAGCCCGGGGAACGGGGCTGGACTCAGGGGGGCTCGCCTTTCCCACTCAGCCTGCGGCCGCTCTGAGAAGTCCCCGAGGGCGGCGCTGGCCGCCTGAAGTTTGGCCGGGCGGGCAGTGGGGGGCGGAGGCACGATGCCCAACTCCGGGGTCTTCCTGCCCTGAGGCCGGGGGATGGTAATGCTGCCCGGAGTCGGGGTGGGCGCCTCCTCCTTGTCACTGGGGTTCAGGATGCTGTCCTGGGCCGGTGGCCTGCGGGGCAGAGCCAGGGAGCTCCCAAGCAGGGATGAGGGCTTCTCAGGGGAGCTGGCCGGGAGCTTGCTGGGGATGGCCATGTCGTCCTGGCCCAGGCTCCAGAGCTTGTTGTACGGGTGGGTGAGCTTCAAGGCCATTGGCATCCCGCGGCTCCTGTCGCTCCTGTTCAGGTCCAGCCTCTGTTGGAGAGAAAGAGGGAGGCAGTGACCAGAGACTGACCTGGACAGACTGGAAGGCAGCACATATCCATCCCCGTGCCCCTCCCGTGTGCCGGGTGGGCGCTCAGACTGGGATCCCAGGCGTGTGGCCGATCGGGTCCCTGGGACTCAGAGCAGCCGGGCCCAGGGCACCAGCAGAGAGCCCGGGTCTGTCCGGACGCCAAGCCCAGGCTTCTCTGTTTTCCTCTTTTCCGACTCCAAGTCAGGCTTTTTTCTCACCGCACAAAGGGATTCCAGAGAAAGCCCTTGTCCTCTTACGTCAGTGTCGCCAAGTAGTTTTAGGAAAATGACTCCATTTATTGACCATCTACTGGCTGGGCCTTTTTTACTTTTCAAAGCATGTGGGTACTTTTAATCACCTGTGAGCTTGAAGGTGAGTGAGGCACGGGGTCTGAGCAAAGGTTTCTTCCCTGGCTGGCAGGAAAACAGGACTGGGCTCATGTCCCGGCTCTGCCACTCACAAGCGACACTACCTGGGCGCCACTTCCCCTCTCTTGGCCCGGACTTGGTCCTCAGCGGCAGGGGAACAGGGGACTCCCCGCAGGAGGGTGCGCTCGAATCACTGTACCCACGGGAGCTCCTGTCAGTTCCACAGACCCAGAGACTCAGCAGCCTCCACTTGCAAGTGGGGAGACAGGCGCAGAGAGGGGATGAGACACATGGGAAGTCGCGATGGCGGATCAGCGGTCCCATGCAAATAATCCGGAATCCAGGAATTCTGATCCAAAGGTTCTCCAAGGAGACTTGATGGGCACGGGAGCACGCCCACTTGGATCAGGCGTCAAAGCCCCGCCTGGGGGTGGGGCTGGGGTCCTGGGAGAGTGGAGCACCAGCACACCCCTGTCTGATGCACAAATGGAAATGAGGGGTGGATTTCCACCAGGTGTAGCATCTTCTACGGTGATCGCCGTTGAGGGTGGCTCACTGGCTGTCGGCCTGGCTGTTGGCCCGCCCGGCAGGGTTTGCAGTCAGACTGACCCTGAGCATCGGCCGAGGACCCTGGAAAAGTCACTGTTTCTCCCTTGGTCTCCTTCGCTGTCACACGGGGGTATCTGCCTCGTGTGTGGAAGGCACCGGCCCTGACAGGTACCCACCCCACCCCAGTATCATACCTGATAGTCAAAGGTTCCTGGCTGCTCCCTCAGGTCTTTGGGGGTCCGAAGGTCCTCCAAGCTCTTGGCCTGGCCCAGTGGCTGCAGTGGGACATCCATGTCCAGGTTGTTGAAGACGTCCTCCAGGAGGTCGATGCTGGCAGCTCGGTCAGGTGGAGCTGGGGCAGGGCCTGTGGGCTCCCGCACTCGCTGCTCTGGGCTCTCTGCCTCGTCACCTTCTGCGCTGTCTGACTCCTTGAGTGTCCGATATGGCTGAGGCCTGGGAGGAGGCAGAGCAGGCTGGATCCTCCCGCCCAGAGCCTCCACGGGAGGAGCCAGCAGCCCCCAGCCCCAGGAAGAGTACACCCGGGAGGCCTGGGGACAGGTGAGTGTCCTGGGGTCCCTGTGAGTGCCGGAGTCTGGTCACTGGCAATCTGACAGACCTGGGGCTGAATTTGGGTTCTGTTGTTTATTGTGGGACCCTGGGCAAATTGCTTTGGCTCTAATTTGCACTAAGGGGATCCACTTAGTTCCTCTGAAAACCACAGGACCCACCATGTGACTGGGGAGGGGGCTTGCAAGCCATCCAGACAAGGCATGAGGAACGGGACGTGATTAGAAAGGGAACAGGCAGCCTGCCCATTCCTGAGCCCAGTCTCTGCCCTCCCACCTCCCCGTGGCTCATGGGGAACTGAGCTGGGAGAAATTCTCCCCCCGGGTAACTACCCAGCACGCCTCAGGACCCTCAGGAATAACTGTCTGGGCCTCAGCCTGTGCTGACCTCTGTTCTAGCTCTGGTCTTGCCATCACTTGCTGTGGGACCTTGGGCAAGTCTCTTAACCTCTCTGAACCTCAGCCTCTTCCCCATTCCAGAGTGTATCTCCCTTGCTGGTGGTGGTGGTGGTTATGTGAACTACCTACCACGGTGCCTGGCAAATGGCAGGCACAGAGGCTGTTAACAGCCTTCTGTACATTTGACTCAGGCATAGGTGACGAAAGGTTTCTCTAACTTTCCTTTTTCACAAGCCTCAGCCCCCAGGGCACCACTGGGTACATGGAGAACGGTGCCTGGATAAACCCTGACTTGACTCTAGTGAAGACCAGGACAGAGGCTAGGGCTGGCTCTGTCCCCTGTGTCTCAGCAGAAACTGCTCACGGCTCTGGTAAAGTGGGGGAAGGGCGCCACCTGCTGGTCCCAAAGTCACACTTGCAGGAACCAGGGTAGGGAACCGACAGCAGAGAGAGGGCTCAGCAGTCATCAGCCTTTAGTATCTTGAAGTTCAGAGAGGCTAAGTAACTCACCCTAGGTCACAGAGCAAAAGGTAGCAATGGATGCCGAGTTGGAGAGACTTCAAAAGTTTCCACTGACTCTGAGCCATCTGACCAAGGAATTAAAGACCTTTTAACCAAGCTTGAACACAACCAAGGAGTAAAGAAAAGTCAATGTGCTCCTTACACTTAAGGAAGGAAATAGTATTCTTTAAAAAGAAACCATTTTATTTGGACTTACGATGGGCCAGTTCCTTGCCTTTCCTGTGCGACTTATTTTTATTTATTTTTACTCCAGTATAGTTAACTTATGAGCCAGTTCCTGTTTAATAACACACACCACACACAAGAACCTCTACTTTTCTTAGGTCATGGCCAAAGGAGTGAGCGCTATTCACTATTTAAGTAATTAAGGCATCAATTAATTTAAAAAGAACGAGACCCCCGCACTCTGTGGTGGGGGGTCCTTGGACATCACTCAGGCAGGGCGTTTTTATCTGCAAGGTGATTTTGAGTTGATTATGTGGATGAACAGGTCTTATTCCAATGGTTCTACCTTTATTTTAACTAACAGTAGAGATAATAATTGACACATTAGGCCTATGATATTAGAGATATTATTGCTGAGGAGAAGGTTAATTTTTTGAAGTTTTGACAGAAAAGTTTTAAAGAAAAAGATTCAAGGTACAGAAAAGGTGGCCTGTGAAACTCGGGCAACACTGACTTAGGCCACCACTTTCTGAGTGAGGACAACGGGAGGGGACTGACTTGCCTGTGGTCACAGGTGAGCTGGTGGCAGAACCCTGCTACCCCAGGGGGCGATGGTAGGAGCAGAAGTGGTGGGTTTATCAGGTGCCCTGAGCAGCTCACAGGCCTGGCTCAGGGGAAGGGGCTGGGACGGGGTGGAAGGGAAGAATCCCCTCTTCCCTAAGATGGTTTTAATAGCTCACTCCCTAGAGGCTGGTTGTGGCCCCGTGGGTGTTCAGCAAAGGGCAGCTCCCTTCTGTAAAAGGCTCCCATTAAAAACATTACAACTTCGTTAACAAATGCAGACAAAAGCTGTCCCTCTGCTTGAGCCCAGCTGGGAAAAACTTGTGGGTAGATGGGCAAGAACTGGTAAAGAAGGGGTAACTACCAAAGCTTAACATTGGGCGGTGGCTGGATTGTGGGCGAACCTTCTTTTTTCTAAGTTGCAATTTATAATTAGCATGAGGCACAGGCGATAAACAGCGATGATATAAATTATCTTAAAGTCAGGCAGATCGATACAACATTTGGATCTGTCAGCAATAACGTATACGCTCCATATCAATACGTGTTTTTTCTTTTAAGGTTAAAATCTGACCCTCCGTCTCCGTAGTTTTCTGAGATGTGCTGAGCTGGAGGAGGACCCAGGCATCCACAACCACTTCCATTAACGGTCAAGTGCAGTCTCCTGGGTAAGGGACAGAGACTCATGCTCCCGTCTCACACCTGTCGGCCCTGCCACCCTCCCGTCACCTCACTCCTCACCACAGAGCCCACAGGGCTGGCAGAATGAACACCCTGGGCAGAGGCACACACGGGGGACACTCACTCACCCCACGTGGTGGCACAGGGGCACCGGAAGGCAGTGGCTCCAGACGGCCCTCCCCGCACACAAGGGCAAGCAGCACTGGCCCCCCTCCCCCACGCGGCCCAGGAGAGTCACCAAGCAGAGCTCAGGGAAATGGAAGAAGGAAGGAGAGACCATTCAAAGGGAGCGGAGAAGAAAAAGCTTTCGGTGAAGCCAGAGCTCGGGCCCTCTTCCCGCTGGCATTCATCGTCAGAGGAGTCTTCGGAGAGGAAGACCGCATAGTGTCGCAAGGGCTTTACCAGGCTGGGGCAGAGGAAGACAAGAGAGAAGAGGCAGTTAGGAGGCACCCTCAGAACTCCATGTGGCCGGTGGGAGGGGGGCGTCTGCGTTCGGCGCCTGGCCCCCGCCTCCCTCTGCCAACCTGGGGTAGAGGCTCCCTGGAGAAGGCCAGAGGGCGGTGGAGGCCTGACCGGTCCCCCAAGGTGAGGAAGCTGGTCCCGGACAGAAAAGAAACCGTGAGTTTGCCATAGGTGTCGAGAGCCTTAAACACGGATCCAGCCACCTATGACCTCGCAACCCCACGTCTGTCTAGAAAATCCTAAATGTAGCAAAGAAGGAGACACAAAGACATTCACTGCTGCCATGCTGAGGATATCAAAACACGGGACATCTTAAACTTCCAGCAATAGGAGTCTGCTGGAGTGAATTATGGTACATTTGGCTGAATATTACCCACCCATCAACTATAGTGTGTCTAAGAAAGAAGAATCTAAAAGCCAGGATGCAGAATTGTAATTGCACTGCGTTCTCTCGCAGCTACTTACGGGAAACCGCACAGAAAAAAGACCGGAAAGGGATGTACCTAAATGTCCACAAAATCTAGCGGGATTAGGGGCGAATCCCCCCCTCCCACACTGCCTCTTTTTATTTTTCTGTGTCTTCTACACTTTCTTCAATGTGCATACCTACTTCAATAATCAGGGAAAAATAAAAATAGAAAGTTAAAGAAGAAAGTGAGCCACGTGGAGGGGCACTGGCTAGAAGGCCCTTTTCTGATTAGCGGCTGCTCTCTGGAGTCTCCCTCACATGCCTCTTCAGAGAGTCTTTTTCATCTGTGATGTGGAAATTAAATATTCATTGTTATAAAAAATACATCTCCCTTGTCAGCCACCTGTGAGCTCTACCTCTATAAACACAAACACTACGCAGCCCCGAGAAAGTCCGTGTGGCTGCCATGAATTATACACTGACCAGGGCCTGGGAGAGGTGCGGGCCTGGGAGAGGGGGAGCTGGGCCGGACAGACCCGGGGTCACATCTGGGCCCCACACACCGGGCTGGGCATGCTCAGATACCAGTGAGGGGGGCAGAGGTGAAGTTCGGGGGACGATGGAGTAGGAAGCATAGGGGTGCCTGGGTGGGGGGCAGTCTCCTCTCCAACACCCCCAGCCAGAGCTGGCTCCTTTCTCTGCTTTTTTCTTTTTTTAATTTTTTTGATATTTATTTTTGAGACAGAGACAGAGCATGAGCAGGGGAGGGCAGAGAGAGAGAGAGAGAGGCAGACACAGAATCTGAAGCAGGCTCCAGGCTCTGAGCTGTCAGCACAGAGCCCGACGCAAGGCTCGAACCCGTAAACCACGAGATCATGACCTGAGCCGAAGTCGGAGGCTTAACGGACTGAGCCACCTAGGCACCCCTCCTTTCTCTGCTTTCTGATGCACTTCTTTCCAGGTTTCCTTTCATAAAAGGGCACCGTGTCCATAAGAGTGAATGGGAACCACACCGGAGGGTCCGTGACGGGCAGCAGCTATTCCTGGTGGACCAGGAGAGCAGGCTGGGATGTGATTTGCCATCGCCAGTGCTAAGGCAGTTGTCACCAAGAATATGCTATTCTTTTAAAAGGAGAACCCGGGGCTGGCTCCCAGAGCTGCAGAGCTCCCCGGCACTCGCATACCCAAACCCCCTCACTCCTTGCGTCATCCTTGGAAGTTAGGCAGGCTAAGCGGTTTGTCCTCATACTGAGGTGGAGACCGAGGCTCCCAGAGGGGAAGCCACTTGCCCAGGGCCACACGCAGGGAGGTGGCGGGTCGCTGGGCTCTTCCCCTTGCTCAGGCTGCCTGCCTGGGTGTCAGGGACTTGTCCTTCCCAGACCAGAGATAGCATCAGCCTAGGTGGGGTGTTCTCCTCCGGACTCAGGACAGAGGGCAAGAGGATGTGATTCACAGAAACAAGGCCACCCAGCTCCTGTCACACCCACTGGGGCATAAAACAAGGCACAGACGGGCCACCCCACACAGCCACTGGAATCCTGCTCTGATTCACCAACTCAACCTTGTCACTCTCCCGCTGGACACCTGCAAATCTACGACACCACAGAGCAATTCTGAGGCAGCTGGTTGTGTGGTGAGTAGACCCAGTAAGTGTTAAGAATAATAACATCCAGGTATTCACAGGATGATTTACTCAACTATTTAAATCCAGCACCGGACGGCTCTCCTGAGCAGGTGAGGAGGGGTGGAGGGTGGAGAGGAGGGTGGCCTCCTGCTCCACTCTGGGGAGCTCTGGAATGTGCTGGGTGGGCAGGGGTGAGGGTTGCAGGGAGGCAGTGCCCAGGGCCAGCTGCAGGTAGGATAGACACCACGCTGTCCGCCTGAGCCTGTCCACCCCTGCAGCCTCCTCCTGCCGCCCCCCTACACGCCCCGCAGACCTCCCTGACATCTTTTCCTGCTCTGCCTGCTGCCCTGACTGCGGTCTTGAAGACTTGGCTCAATGGGCCCTCTAGAAAGTCTCCCTGGAATCCCCAGCTGGAGCTTTCCCCTCAGATGAAGCTAGCTTCCCCTTGGGCTGAATGTTTTAGCACTTCATCCATACCATTTAA
Organism: Panthera leo; assembly: GCF_018350215.1. NCBI lineage: Eukaryota > Metazoa > Chordata > Mammalia > Carnivora > Felidae > Panthera > Panthera leo. The sequence goes on from NC_056691.1 coordinate 82,310,493, forward strand.
CCTCTTGCAATTCTGTTTCTAAGTCGAGTTCCTCAAGGGCAGGGGCCTGGCTCCTTCTTCTCTTTATCCCCACATGGGGCACAACATTAGTGCGATGGAGGTTTGCAGTCAAATGTCTGGAAGCCAGTGTGCTGGGGAGATGAGGCAGCCCCCATCCATCTCACCCACCTTTCTGGAGCCCCAGCACAGCACCTGTCCCTTTCATCAGCTTGGGGCTACGGTATAAAAGTGTCCCCTGAGGTTCCCCGTCTATCCTCTGAGACGTTGAGGCTGCAGAGTGGGACCACATTTGGGGGTGAGGGTGCTGGGTACATAGGAGCAGGCAGGAGTCTTGGAAAAATGTGTAAAATAATATCCACTGTGCCAGGGGCTTTACATAGATTATTTCCACCCCTCCCAACAGCCTAGCAGGGAGGTGTATCACTGTGCTGATTTTACAGAGGATGGGACTGTCATTAGTCCGTCCGTCTGTCTGTCTGTCCATCCATCCAACCATCCATCCATCCGTCCATCCATCCATCCACCCACCCACCCACACTTCCAGGTAGAGGCACTTCCCGAGTGCTAGGTGAGCACTGGGCATCTCTGTGAAGGAGAGAGAGGTAACCACGTGACCTGGCCAGGGAGTGACAAGCAGAGACTCTAGGCCAGGGCCCTCACTGTCCCGTCAGCCGGGCTGCTGGTAGAGGCGTACGAGGGGACACACACCTCTGCTTAGGTCAACCTGAATGAAGCTCTTTGGTGTCCCTCAAATCCATCCCGAGTGCCCTTCCAACACCCATCCAAGTACGGTCTCCTCCTCTGGCTTCGACCAGAAAGCAGCAGTCACAGCTTGGCACGTGAGCCGAATGCCAGGAAGGTCTGGACTCACAGAAGAGCAAGCAGCCTTTGTGCTGGACTGGACCTTGGCTTCACTCAACCCGGCTGCCGCAGTTCACACCCCCGTCAGAGTCCAGGGCCTCCCCACATCGGTGTGGTCACGTAGCAGGCCTGCGGGGTGAGAGGGGCAGGAGGGAACCACTTTCCCTCTCCAGTCAGCTCTCCTGGCCTGGCCAGGCCAGGCGGGCCGGACAGTGGCTTCCACAAGAGGCCCAGGGTATCTCCGGAACATGCCGTCTGTCTCTCGAGAGTGACGAAAACCCTCGCCGGGTGGTTTGGTCAGATCAGAGTGTTTTCAGGCTTCGGGCCACGTGGATGATGACGACGATGCAAGCTAAACGCTGGCCGTACAGTTTCCTTAATTCCTTTATCACGTGCTCGCTTGGCAGAGAACGCCAAGGCTCAGAGAGGGCCAGTCGCTTGCCCAGCATCACACAGCAGCCATAGGTGGAGCCAGGAGTCTGGATCTGTTTGACTCCAAACCACTTTGTGATCCCGCCTCTTCAGTTCTGTGTATCTGAAACAACGCGGTAAGGGGCAGGGTGTGCCCCCTTCCACTTTTAATAAAAGGTGAGATTTCAAAATAAACTGATTTAAATTCAGCTGCTCATGTCCTCCTCTGAAACACAGAGTCAGATATTTGTCAGAGATAAAGGATGAATCGTTGAAAATGTCCAGGTTTAAATTTTTTATTAGCTTAAGGCAGAATACGGGGAGAAAAAAAAAAAGCGTACCTCTTCCCTCATTAACCCAATTCAGCTAGTAGCCTGCAGTCTGCCACCCACCACTCGCCTGGATTTGATTACACACAAAGAGCTGTCTGTGAAAAGGCAGGTCGTGGTGAACTTGGCTACCCAGCGAGGGGCTGCCAGAGTCTTGGCGAGAAAGAAAGGCCCGCTGTCCATCACCATTCAGACCCCATCATCTCCCACGGCTGCTCCCGCCTCTGCCCACCTCATCTCGGAGTTCCCATGCAGATGACTTCCCGAACCCTTTCTAATGTTTGGTTTAACGTGTCGCCGGTTAGCGCACGCGTGTGACAGTGGTGACAGGCGCGGCTGTTCCTTTTTAAATACCATGTCAGAGACACGGCGTCAGGAAGCGGGGACGTGCTCTGTGGCTCTCCGCCGTGCCGGGATCGCATGGGCTTATTTTTTAATGAGGAAGATCTGCATCTCGAGAGTTTTTTTCATGTGTCACATCGCGTGGACAAATCAGCAGCACGTCACGCTGGCCCAAAATGAAATGCTGACAAATGTAGATATTTCAAATTTAATTGACATTTAAATGTACTTGAGATAAGGAAGGGAAAAATCAGCAAGGACTTGGTCTCCAGAGGTAACGAGGGGAGCCGGTGATCATTTTTTAAAGGATCATTTCACTCCAGCACAAAGGATCTTCGCTTTGTAAATGGCCGCCCTGGCATCCTTTGATTACAAGGCTCCTGTTGGGCCGATGAGCGGGGACAGGCCCCAGGACAAGGCCAGGTCCTGCCTGCCCAGTAGATGTGCCATTCTGTGCAGCTTCCCATCACCCCCCACTTCCCAGCCAGATGACCTTGGGAAAGTCATTTTACCTCCCTTCCCCCTAATATCTTATCTGCAAAATGGGGGTTCTACAGCCCTCCTGATGGTGTTGTCACGAAGTTGAATGAAATTATTCGTAAAGGGCTTGGCCTCATGCCCAGGGATAGTACATACTCAATTACTATCCATATGCCACATTCACCTGCTGACAGACAGATTCTGGGCATTTTCATCCGGTGTAGGGTCTTCCCTAGGTGTTCAAGGACGAATATAAGGTGGCTCCTGCTTTCAAAGACTTTCCTGGTCAGGGTTAGTGGTCCCCTAACTGGTTAGGTCAGGGTTAGGTCCCCTAACCTAGAGGGTTAGGGTCAGTTGGGCCCATGGTAGCACATCACAATTCCCACGCCATGTGTTGGTGGTACAGGGGTGAGCGTGGCTGCCTTCCAGAACTCCCACGCCATCTCTCCACCACCATAACACAGGACCAAGACTCCAGACCACACCCGGGCATACGCATAGATGAAAACAATAGAACAGAGCCCTGAAGCAAGTCAGAGGGTCTTTGGGGGAAACAAGTTGGTGCACAGCCCCCAAGGGAAGCTCCAGAACTGCACTGGAGCTATTCTCTGTGTGACCTGGGTTAAGAGCTAGGACCATTCTCAGGGAGGAAGAACTGGAGACAGATACAGAACCTGCTGGACACTGGATCTTTGCACTCAGTTGTACGTGACGATCTACTCTAAAACAGGAAGACTGAATCACTGCTGTCATGAGTCAAGATCACCAGCAGAGGGTGTTCTTCCTGTCAGGTCAACTGGTCTGGTGGGGATGGGTGGGTGTGAGAGCAACTTTTTCTCACCCCACTGGGAACGTGCCCTGCCAGAGGGCAGTGGGGGGGGGGGGGTACCCCTGGTTCAGGGGCTCTTGGTTGAGGCTCCATTCGGGAGGTGATGTGGGAGCTGGGCTTCCAATGCTGAGTATGGAGGAGGCTGCAGGATGGCCTGGAGGGGTCTCTGGGAGGAGTGGGCACAAGGGGCTTGAGGTCAGGGCGGGAGTTTCAAGAAAAGACTGGCAGGGTTGGTAGGGACCAGGTGGTGGAGGAGGGCCTTGAACCCACAGGAGGACTGAGGTGACGTGCCAGATTAGGGGGTGATGTGAGGACTGGGGAGGGGGCCTTACTGGCTTGGCCTCATCTCTCTCGAGAGGGTTGGCTGTACCCTTTATCTTTCCAATCTTCATCATTCCATCTGTCTGTCAACGTTTATGTTCATTTATTCATCCCTTCTTTTGAAAAAACACTAGTGTCAACATGTTCCACACCCATCCCCGAGACGCCCTGAGAAGTCCTCCTTCCCAGTCCTTCTCATAGGCAGAGAAGCCCGAACACAGGACCCGGGCTTCACCTTCCCATTCTTCAGGCTCTTTGGTAGAGAGAAGATGGGGGTGGGGACACCGTCTACACGTTTCCTACCCAGAAGAGAAACTGTGTAGACTGTAAACAACAAGTAGCCCTCACCCCAAGGACCGCCTCTGCCTGCCCTGAGCCTGAGTCTCCTGTGGGGGCCCTGGGAGCAGTGGTGGAGGACAGGGTGTCTGGTGAGAAAGCAGTGGACGTGGCCATGGGACCCTGCAGACCTAGCTGCACATCCTGGATCTAAGGCCACCATTCCACCTGTTAGAGCCTTGGTTCCCTCACTGGCTGAACAGGTGAACACACCTGAGCCGTGATGACTTTTGGGGGCGTGTGTGTGTGTGTGGGGGGGGAGAGTAGGTTAACCAAGGTGACACGTAGAAGTGCTGGGCCTGAAACAGGCCCTGAGAAAGGGTGACGGGGCTCCTGGAAGAGGGAGGGGCTCAGGAGAGGTGGCAAAACTTTCAAAGGAGGCTGAAAGCAGCAGGTCTTGGGGGTGGGGCACCTTCTCTCCCGGGGGTGCGCTAAAGGCTTGGGTTCTCAGCTGGAACTAACTCTCCCTGTCATGACAGCTCCTGGGAGGGCTCCTTCCTTCTGAACGGTAGGCAGAAGTGGCTGGGGACAAGGGAGACCTGTGTTTGCCTGGGCTGCTGCGCATCCCTGGGGACTCCTCAGCAGTTCCTTCTTTTCCGATCTGGGCTCAGGCTCCACGTCAGACTTCTGCTGTGTGGCTTTGTCTCCAGGGCCCAGAACCTACTGCTGGAGAGGGGAGGGGGGCCTGAGTGGGGTCAGGGGCCTCTCTCACATTGCTAATTGGGTCTGGGACCCTCTGCTCCAGGGTTTGAACTCTTGGCTGCTCAGGGAGTGGGTCCTGGCAGGCTGCCAGGGGGTCAGTACCGAGACAGCTGTCCCTACCCCTGGGGCCCAGGGCCCAGCTGGCATCTTGGAGACTTGCTCCTGGGGCTGATGGCAGTTTCTGGCTCTTAGATGGCCTGGGCAGGACAGGTGCTAGTAGCTTCACAGTCACACCCAATCATATTTGGCACACAGTAGGCGCTCTTTCCACATTTGTGGTTAACTGACATCCCTTCCCCATCTCCAGGGTGCTATGAGCTATGAGCTATTAGCTTCAACCTGTCTTCAGTGATTCCCTTGTCCATTCATTCAGTAGATGTCCCCGAGCAGAGCCCTAAGCTAGGCTCTGGTCTGGGAGTTGAGGAGTCAAAGCCGAAGGGCGCGTGACCCTTGCCCTGGAGGGGCTCCTAGACCCCTGTGTGTGTGTGTGACGTAAGAGAATACAAGGGGCAGGTCAGTGTGGTATTGGGGGGGGGGGGCGCGGGGCCAGCCAGGGGGCTGTGGGCATGGGAGGGAGGGGCAGCTGATGAGGGAGGGCAACAGGGTGGGCATCAGATTGTTGACAGCAGCAGTCCCTGCAGGAGGGGAGACTGCTGTGCCCCGCCAACCTAGCATGCCAGTGTGGCTCTTGTGGGCGGTTTCCCAAATCATGTTCTTTGGGATGTGAACAGGCATTGTGTTTAAAAAAAAAAAAAAAAAAAAAAAAGGGCAGGGGCGCCTGGGCGGCTCAGTTGGCTGAGCATCTGACTCTTGGTTTCGGCTCAGGTTATGATCCCAGGGTCCCTGGTCTTAAGCGTGGAGCCTGTTTGGGGTTCGTTTGTTCTCTGTCATTCCCTCTCTCCCTCTCTCCCTGTCTCCCTCTCTCTCTTTCTCCCCCTCTGCCCCTCAGCTCATGCTCTCTAAAAAAAAAAAAGAAAAAAAAGGCAAAAAGTCTTGCCCAGGGTTTCTGGCTGGCAGCTAGTGGGCAAGATGCTGACCCAGGTCTGTCCCTGGCACCAGAGTCTTAGGCCACTGCCCTGGCAACAGTTCACCAACCACACCCCTGGGGCAGCTCTGGGCCTGGGTAGGAGGGAACGGGGCTCTACCCCACTGTGCTCTGTGGCCAGCACCACCAGGGGCTGTGCTGAGCCCTGGTCTTGAGGACATGGCAGGGTGTGGAACATCGTCTTTGGCCAGAGCACGTGTGCACCTGGCCCAAAGAGATACAACTGCAGTGTTCTGAGACCTTGTCTGTGGGTAGAGCTCTCACTAAATGCTTCTGGCAGCTTCCTCTGATCTTATTTTAATCTTCTGGGGCTTTGGGTGCTGGGGTCACGCAGTGCAATTTGGATGATCAGACTCTACAAATTCCTAAGCAGCGGGGGCTGGCCATTTGGTGCACAGACTATCAGCCCAGCCAGCACAGCCTGCGGAATTTCTCCTTGGTCAGAAGGATTCCTGGGGCACCTGGGTGGCTCAGTCGGTTAAGCATCCGACTCTTGGTTTCAGCTCGGGTCATGATCTCGTGGTTCGTAAGTTCAAGCCCTGTGTGGGGCTCTGTGCTAACAATATGGACCTGCTTGGGATTCATTCATTCTCTCTCTCTCTCTCTCTCTCTCTCTCTCTCTCTCTCTATCTCTCTCTCTCTCCCCCTTCCTCACTCACTCGCACTCTCTAATTAATAAGTAAATAAACAAACAAACAAACTTAAAAAAAGGATTCCTAATGCAGCCACATGCTCCTCTGGGTCCCCCCAGACTCAGATTTGCAGGCAGTCCAGAGTTTTGGTGGGAGTGCAAAGTGGTACAAATCTTTCAGCAAGTTATTTAGCAATTTAGAAATTTGCCTCTATGACTGGGTAAGGGTACAGGGCAGTGACAACCTCTCAGGGTCTCAGCTACTTCTTCTATAATATAGAGCTAATGATACCTTACCCTCACTCCCAAGATTTCTTGCGAGGATTAAATGAAACGGTGTATATAAAGTGCTTGGCCAGCATTAATGGTAGTTGTTAATCATTCCATTCCTTATGACGATATCAGATGAGAAAAGCTTTAAGAACAGGGGCATTTTTTTCCGGCGTTTAGTGTCTACAGATCCAATCTAGAGCAGTGTACAGATCCAATAGGAGGGGGCGTGGTGAGGCGGCCCACGCATGGACGCAAAATGCGATCTTGGCACAGTCACGCGCGGCAGGGGTTACAAGGACACGGGCAAGTCCACAGGACGGAATACTGCAAGGACACTGCAGCTCTACAAGATATATATAGGAAAAAGACCTGAGGGGAACCTGCAGAAATGCTGGTAGGCAGGGAGGTTCAGAATGATCTTGTCTCTTTTGCCCAACTTCTGGATTGTAAGGTTATTGGGTTATTTTTATAGACAAACAAAATCACTTGAAAAGAGCAGAGGCTGTACAGATCTGGCCAGCGAGGTGAGCAGGGCAATGGCTGGTGGGCCCTCGGTGCCTGAATCCTGACCATTCCTACTTAGTACAATGAAACTTCAAATAAGCAGCCTGCAGCCAGTCAGGACTCCTGGGGGGGTGGTGCCTGGCTCGCCCGCTGGAGGGGAGACAAAGGTGTGCCGTCAAAAGGGTTCAGGCTCTGCAGCTGGTCGGCACGGGGCTCGTCTCTGATCTATACTGACTGCAAGCCTCTTCGCCATTAAGACTCAGAAGACAGCCCTACCCTTCTGGGTTGTCGTGAAGATTAAGCGAGGTGGAGGCTGTACGTGACTCTGTCTGTACCCTCAGCAACTCTGCGAGGGCCACTGCCCGAACCCCCACCACGGGGAACAGATGACGAGCAGCCCGGCCCGCGAGAGGCACCTGGGGACCAGCAGGCCACTCCTCTGTCTGCACACCGAGCGCCATCCTGAGGGGCGGGCGGTACTGAGCCCAGCGCTGCCTTTGAGAGTTTGCCGCCGGCTCCTTCTAAGCGTCACGTTGGATGAGAAATTCTCCGATCCCTGGCAGGCCAAAGGGAAAATAAGTTGGGGCCTGACAGCCATGCACACTGCGGCCGAAATAACCTTTAACAGGCGGGAGATGGGAAACTCCTCGTGCCCACCGCAGCCCCCACTGTCCTCATTACTCACAGTAACTCATGGTCATACTTAGGTTCGTAACCAAAAAGCTTGGATGGTACCGAAGAAGGGGTGAGGCCTGTGTTATCAGACGGTCGATCGCACCATTTTCTAGCCCAGAGACCTTCAGCCAATTCTAGAAGATCTCTCTCTGAGCCTCAGTTTCTCTGTGAGAGGGGAAAGCCACCACCTACCTTTCTCAAGCTTAAGGGATGGTTCAGTAAAGGTCATAGGCAGAGGCACTCAGGCACCAGGGGACACTGCTTCTTTGCCAGGAAGACGACTGAATGGCTCTAGATCCCAACTGCCAGGAGCCAGACAGAAAGGGTAGCGTGTGGGGCAACTCATCTTAGGACACAGAATCACCAAAATGACGAGGGGACCCCGTGGGCAGCAGAGTGTAGCGGAGAGAATGAAATCAAGTAGCATGTGGAGTCCTGGCCCCGCCACCTTCTGACCAGATGACCCCGGGAACAGCGGTCAAATGCATTTTCTGAGCCCTAGTTCCCACTCGGTGGAAGAAGAAACAAATACCCGCCGAAGAGGGCCTAGAACACAACAGGCGCTGGGCTGTGCTTGCTGCTAACTGGTCTCTGACCCCCAGCCCGTACTGCCTGACCCCTCCCAGCCCTGGCTCTCACCCTGGGGAATCCTCAGGGCATTCCGGCAGCCGTTCTGAATAATAATGGAAGTAGCTAGTACTTCTGGAGAAGAAATAGTCACTGAATATTAATTAGCAGGTGTTAACTGGAAAACAGAGGGAATGCTTTCCCCAGAAATCTTTCTGAAGTGTTCCTCCAGTTGTCATCAGACGGTTGTCAGGGGCTGGGACACCCACCTTTGAGTCGGAAAGAGCATTTGACATAGGAGAAAATTTCATTTTGGGGAAATGCAAGTCAAAACAGAATCGGCACGGGGATTCTCTTTAAAGGCCGCCTTTAAAAGATCCCAAATAGCTCACACCTGGTAGGGTTTTGAAGCTATTTGCTGAATGAATGGATGCATGAATGGACAGATGGACATCATCTGGAAAGAAAGAACTAGAGTCCAACGGGTGGGCCAGCCAGAGAGCTGGCAGCCGATATTCCTGGGCCTTGATGAATTCCAGACTCCGAGCTGCTGCGGGAGGCCAAGGAGACTGTCTTCTTGTTAATCAGCTCCATCTTGCCGTCCACAAAGTTAATTATTTAATGGTCTATTTGGAAGTGAGAGTTGGGGCAGAAGCCGGGAGGACGGAACCTCTCGCTCCACTTCAAAGATCTCCTGTCTCTTGCTGCCGTCCGAACCCTCTAAGTTGCCGATGCACTTTGATATTCCCAGCGGAGACAAAGATCCGTGAGTCCAGAAAATCCAGGCCAGATTAAAGGGCCAGGCACCGAGTCCACGTGCCCCACACGGAACCACCGGCAACAAAGGCCCATTAGGATCTGGCTCCTGCCTGCCGGCTTGTCTTCTCGTGTCTCCCAACACAATGCTGACAGATTGGTGGAGCTGCTTTCTTCCCCCCCAGAACAGTATTTTATGAGGAGTCTGTTTTATTAAAATATTTTCCGCTGGATGCTTCCTGTGTTTCAAGAACTTGGTCTTGCCAGCTGGAGCTGATGACAGTTGAGAAAAACACATCCAAGTGCTGTTGTGACATGGCATTTGGAAGTGGAGGAGCACAACGGGGGTGGGGGGGGGTGGGGGTGGGGAGGTGGGGGGGATGGGTAGGCAGCATGGGAAGAGATGCAGGAAAATACCCCGGTTGCACCAGAAATGTCGCTGGTATTAGGGGAGAACGGCACCCCTCCCCCCCACTAAAAAAATGCGAACAGAAACTCTTGGAATAACATCCCCAAACGTACTTCTCTACCACCTGCAGGGCTGGAGCTGCCGTGGCGGACAGAGAACCTGCCATTTGCGTTCTATCACTGCCAGTGAACTAGCGCCCGTGTTCCCACTGGTTCATTTCAACCCAAATGTTTCCGGAACAGAAACCTAAAACACGGCGTATTGCACAAAGAAATGAAAAGTGATACCGGCGCAGTTGGGCTAACGACCAGGATGATGGGATGGCCAGACGCTGGCTCTGGGGCATGGACTGAAGAGGCTTCCCCTATCACTGGACTGGGACAGCAGCGGCATAAATGAACGAAATCAGGAATTCTAACCTCTAATTGGTGCCCTGGTCACAAAATAGGAAATGGTTTTCAGTAACACGTGGAGTGTTGCTGGCTCTGGGTGCTCTTGGGCATGCACGGCGACTCTAGGCTTGCATTTCAGTATCTACAGACCCACAACTCTCTATCCCAGCATGGTGTCTAAAAGGTTTAGCCCGGTTTTAAAGACGTGGTTTTAAAGGAAAGTAAACTAATTTCATCTCTTCCTAAGGAGAAATCTTCAGGGTCTGAGGAACTCTGGAGCCATGGAGGACTTTCTCCACACGGGGGCAGTCATAATCCATGCGAGTCAGGGCCAGAACTATTCCTTAAGATTCCCACCGTCCTATTGTGCAGAGGACAAGTTGTACCTACAACCAACTTCAGGACTCCTCTCTTCCACAGTTCACATAAACAAGCATCTCTCAAGATGTGCATGCTCACACACACACACACACACACAGGCCATCTCCCAGCGCTTTCTGGGCAAGGTTGTGTAGGCCTAGGTCAGCTGGTTCTGTAACAACACGGTGGCCTCCAGCAATGCCATACTGTAAACCAGAAATCCTGGAAGAGCTCAAGTGTGCTGCAACCTGGGTTAGGCCACAAGTGGACATTTCAGAATTTCTTCTTCCTTTTGGCTCCTTTTCTGGCTAGGGCCTGCCATTTCCTTTAGCTTGTTTCCTGACAACTTTTCTGAAGGTAGAGCAGACAGGAGGCACGTTCCTCGCCTCAGCCAAGGGACTTCAGGGTCCCCGGGGCAACACTTTTGGTTCCCCTAACAAACCGTAGACTGAGAGGCTTTCGTGGACTTTTTCAAAGCATCGCAGGAAGCTGGTGTGTAGCTGCTGAGTTGTTTGGGGAGAGCCCCAGGGCTGTGGGCCTTGGGGACAAAGGGAAGCACTCCAAACAGTTCGGGACTTGGGGCCATGTGCCGCTTCAAGCCTCACATCATCCGGGCAGCTCAATCTCAGGCGTTGCTTGCCCACCTGTCGTCTCCCTCGTCTATCCAGCATCTGTCCTGCATCGATTCTGAGTCGGGCCCTCTGCTGGCTTCCGGGCAGAACACCCAGTGCTTGCCTGCAGAACTCTGGGCCCGAGGGGAAGTGGAAAAGCCAAACCCTAGTAAAATAAATGCTATGGCACAGGTGAGCAAAAGTACTGACGGGTGTGGGGCGACGGATAAGGACTGTCCTGGGTGTAAAGCCAAGCTTTAGAGACCTCGAGCACCCCAGGCCTAGGAGGGTGGTGGCCCTTGTTAAATGGGTCAGCTCCTTGACCAGGTTCCTAGCTCTCTCCTGCTGACCTTATACCTTTGGCATAAGAAAAGGCCTGGAACCTTCTTCTGAGCCTGTTTGAGTACGCTCTGGGTGTCACCACTCAAAACCCAGCCCAGATGCCTGGCTGGAGGCCTCCGGGGCCTCCCGCCGGCATGAGAACTGCGAGCAAACGCCGATGCGGAAGATCAAGCCTAGCTCCCCGACTGACCTCTTTGTTGAAACACCCGCTCAGGGCTCCAGGAAGCCCTTCAAAGGCCAGGGTTGCAGCGTGGACACCGCAAAGGCCTGGCCCACTGGGCTCTGGCAGACAGAGGGGAGGCGAGCGACGGGGTACTCACTGCTCGGGGCTTGAGACGGACGTCCTCCGGCCTTCCACCGTGATGTTGCTCTTTGGTCTCTTTACCACATGTGGACGGGGAGGGCGCACCTGCAGTGGGCACAGAGGGAAGTCCCCGAGGAGTGAGTTGGAAAAGCCACACAGGGACATTCCACACATCTAGATGAGCAGCCCCAAAATAAACGTGGAGGCATTTGCATAGCACAGGCTACAAAGCCTCTGCTTCTCGTGAGAACGTGGCACTGAGTGTGCAGCAGATACCCGCACGGGAAATCCGTGGCCTATTTAAGTGGGAAAGGTTCTTCTGAAGAGCTTGGTCTCCTCATCTGCAAGGAGGGGACGGCTCCACCTGCCCCCTCCTTGCGGGGCTGCCGTGGGAGTTCGACCAGACACTGTCCACGCGGGACCGGGATGCGGAGGCCCTCCTTGATGGTAAGTCCCCCCTCGCCTTCTTCTAGAACGCTGAAACTGGTTTGGTACAATGAAAAGGTTTCACTCGGGCTTTATTTTTAGGGTACACGTGCTTATTTCCTTCTTTTTACAACTGAATTACAGGATGCTTATTTTCCTGAGGAGGAGCGGGGAATAAAGCAAGTGGTCGCCATCACCGAGCACCAATAAAAATCATTTTTCTGTTCCCCAGGCTGTGTCCGTGCAGTCCTCCTGAGCACGGCTCGGCCTGGATGCCACACACCCGTGGGGCTCCTACATTCACGGGGACCTAGCTTGAGGGTCGGTGGTGGGGGTGCGTGACGGGGAAGCATACGGCTTCCTAATCCACAGCTGGCCTGTGGCAACAAGATGTGGGCCCACAGAAAAGGACACCTCCCTTCTCCCCCACCAGAGCCTGTGATGGGAGTTAGGCTAACAATTTCTAGGTGTCCTTAGAAGGATCCTCGTCTGTTCCAGTCCACGTTACGTGGCTTTAATTTTGGCCCCATCATCTCTGAACATTTCCAGTGCCAGAGAGGGACTGGAGACAGCTAAACCAAGAAAGTCTATCTGTGACTTTTGTTGTCAATAAAAATGCCTGGACGTCCCCATGCAGGGGGCTGGCTCTCTCTCTGCAGATGAAGGGCCAAAGTGGATACAATGCCACAATTTGCTGAGGTCCTCAGACAAGACAAGGAAGAGCACACACATGCTCCGTTTATTGCCCCCCCTTTCCTGAGCCCCCTGCTCCCCACCCCCCAGCAATTTGTGGGCAACACAGCACAATGGCTGAGGAACACAGATTACAGAAGTTGGCTGCATGAAAGACAAGTCTTTATAGAGTCTCATCAAGCCCTCAGGTCTCTGCATGTCTGATCTAACCGAAGTTTTTCCTGTGGAGTGGCCAGTCTGATCTCAGCCTTGTTTGGCAAATCAGACACACGGTAACAGCCAAGTGCATTCCACGAAACTTGTGGTCTTCCCCCCACCCCATTACCCCCCCCCACCCCCTCCACCAGGGTTACTCTGAATGAGGATCCAACCTCCCCCCCACCAGGGTTACTCTGAATGAGGATCCAATGAGATGGTCGCGGGAAAGCACGAGCAAGGAGTCTGGCACCAGCCGGGCTTCCCTGTGACCTTATCAGTAACAAAAAAGAGGAGGAGGGTGGGCTATCTCTGAATTAGAAGATGCCATCCAGGATGACCCTTGCCTAGCATCCTGCTCCGTGTGTAGTGTTACAGTGGTCACTCAGCAAGACTTTGAGGAACAGGTGAATGTTGCTGCTTGGAATCTAAGAAGCGCATAATACCGTTGCTATTATTGTTACCACGGTTATCAGAACCATGTCTGCTCCGAAGCAGACGTCCAGGCTCCGTCCGCTCAACCTCTGAACCGGTTTCCCCGCCCAGAGCCAGACTCCTCTCCCTCTCGCTGCTGCTCAGCAGGATCACGGGGCTGGAACGCTCCCCCAGACTTTTCAGCACAAAGGCGGATGTGCAGAGTGGGCTGACGGAGCAGTTCTGCCCTGCCCCAGAGGTCCCGGGGTGGGGGTTTCGGGAAAGGTCAGATATTAAGGCCTGTCAGCCTGTCCTCTTCGCACACGGCTGCTCCTCGCTACAATAAAGGCGGGTTTGGAATGTGAACTTGTGGCTGAAATGGGGGGATTAAGTTTGTGGCGACTTCAACTGAACTTGCAACGTGGTGAAACATGGGGAAAAAGAACAACAGAGCTAATTAGACGAGCTGAGCTGTCAGAGTGCCGCCGAATGGCTCAGCGCCAACAAACAAAAGGAATGGGTTGGCAATCAGCAGGATCGATGGAGAAGACTGCTTCATTAGGGATGATAAAACAGACAGAGCAGGGAGAGGGGGTGGGGGAGGGGAGCAGGGAGGCAGGGAGGCGGGGGAGGGAGAGGAAGGCACAACAGACCCGGAGACAGTCAGTCACCTGCACAGCTACAGACACACCCAGAGTCACACACACCTGACTGGTGTGGACAAAGCCAGACACAAATTACACTCACAGACAACCATCCAGAGACACGCACAGAGGCCTCCAGGCGCCGGCATTCAGCCTCACAAATACACACTCACGGGAGTCGAAGGTACGTGCACGAATCACACACTTGCGTGCACACACACGGCCAGAGACGTTCAGCTGGAGCCGCAACCAGGCACACACACGCGCGCGTACACACACACACACACACACACACACACACAAAATGGTTTAATGAAGCCCGAATCACAAGACGATGCCGACTACTGGCCCGTCAGATTTCAGCGATCACATCGTCTTTGGGGGGTGCTTAGCAGGGGCGGGGGCTGGGGGAGGGGGAAGAAAACACATGCGCTCACCACAGCCACCGGCCCCTCCAGTGATGGGATCCCAGCAGCGCCAGGGGAGAAAATGCTAAACAGGGATTTTGAGCTCTGTTCAAGGGGGACTTGTGGGGAAAGTTGGGAAACCAGCCAATTCCCCACTGGATTTAAAACCTGAGAAATCTAAGTCGGCAGGGTTAAATGTGTATTGAATACAAAAGCACCGAGTACATTTGATTTTAATGGTGAGCAAGAAATAATAAATACAGAGCTTATAAAGCGCTTCACATGCGGCCGGGCACAGCCTGCCTCTCCCCTGCACGCCCCAGCCCACTCCCCCTAGTCCACCAGACACTGGCAAGGCTTTCTTCTGCTCTTTCCTTTCTCTTCTTGTTAAAAAGAAAATCTAAATCCTCTGGTAACATCTGAACTCCAGCCACAGGTGCCTGGCTACAAAGCTTCTTCCAGAAGGGCTGAACGGCTAGCCCCCATGCTCCTGCCACCCCGGGGCCAACGGCCGCACTGCTAACCAGACGTTTGTGGCCAAGTACGCGGTAAAGCCCGGCTGGGGGCCAGAGGCTCCTGACAGGAGAGCCGGTCGGGCCATTCTTTTCAAGGCCCTCGAGGGGCCCCGTGTCTCCCAGGGTCATCCGTAGCGGACAGCGGTGCATACTGGAAAGGCTTACACGAGTACACTCAGCGGGCAGATTCCGGGGCACGGGGCACTGCCGGGCCCAGAAAGCACGAGCCTTCCAGGACCCCCAATTTAGTCCCATAGTGACCCTGCTTGGCAGAGGGCGTGTGGGGTGGCAGAAGTGTGGTATACATGCCCACCTCATGCCAGGCACCACACACATGTGATCTCAATACCCTCACCAGGCCGGGGGCTGCTGAACCTATTTTACAGATGATCAAACTAAGGGTCCGAGAATTAAACGTCTTGCCTGAAGTTATACAGTCAGGAATTGCCAACCTGTGATTCAAATCGGGTCAGGCCTCTTCGACTTCCAAGCTCAGGAGAAATGGTTCTGCCAGGCACACTGCCCCGAGGGTACCATAACGCAGGGTGGGCAGAGCCCAGGGTACCGATCCGCTCGCCTCCTACACCAGAGCAGTGGCACAGGCGGGTACTACTCGAGTGTTTCTTGGGGTAAGGTTTGCCTTCCCAAGTCCTCAGTTGCCGGTGGGTGTGGCTGGGCCTCCCCCAGTCCACATGGATCTCCACGCTGGTGAGACTGCATGGAATCCATGGGAGCTGTCTCCAATACCTGAGCTTTCCCAGCAGGAGCAGTCCTGTCCCGGATCATGCTTTGCAAGAGAGCCCCTGCCTGCCTTGGATCCCAGGTCTCTACAGGGAATTCTGAGAGCAGCCCTCTCTGTAGGGCTGGCTGAAGGAGAGGCTGCTTGGTGAGGAGTGCGGAGAGGCAGGCCCGGGCTCCGTGGCCAGCTTGGCCTCTTAGCATCTCTGTGGTCTCGGCTGCCTGCTGGGTAAATAGCTCTGCCTCCTCCAGGCTGTGGTGGGGACACATGAGATCATAATTACACGAGGGCCCAGCACAGTCCTAGGCACAGAAAAGGCGCTCAGTACGTAATTGTTAATTCTCTTCACCTCTGTGTCTTTGCCAAGCCCCAACACTACCCCAGAGATTCCACAGAAAGCCCAGCTCACTGCTAATGATTACTTTTTCTCCATCAAAGGCTCTGGCCCAGTATTTCACACTAAGGCAGATTCCATGGAACTGCAGGTGGAGGGTCTTGGGAGAGCTCAGTATGCCGGAAAGACCATGGGTTCTAGAGTCTGGTGACCCCTTTCTGCGTTTGAGGGACTTGGGTTAGGTTACCAAGCATCAGTTTTCTCATCTCTAAAATGGGTGGAGATGATGTCTACTTCACAGAGTTACTGTGAGGCCTAGCTAGGATTACTTGCTGACTATAAAAAATCCTCGGCAAATTATAGTCACTAAGAAACTGAGTCACTCCTTAGAACTTCTAAGGTTCAGGGGCGCCAGGGTGGCTCAGTCGGTTAAGCGACCGACTTCGGCTCAGGTCATGATCTCCCGGCTTGTGGGTTTGAGCCCTGCGTCTGGCCCTGTGCTGACAGCTCAGAGCTGGGAACCCACTTCGGATTCTGTGTCTCTCCTTCTCTCTGCCCCTCCCCTGCTCACACTCTGTTTCTCTCTTTCTCTCTCAAAAATAAATAAATAAATAAACAAACAAATAAATAAATAAACAGACATTAAAAAAAAAAAAAAGGAAGTTCTAAGGTTTAAAAGCCTGTTAAGAGTACGAGCCACTGCTGTGTGGCAGGCACTGTGCTCGGTGCTTTACAAGGATCGTCTATGTTTTCTCTCTCAAGGCCTCTGGGGAATGAGGGCATGTTAGACAGAAGGTGGTTTTTTTTTTTTTAATGTTTATTTATTTTTGAGACAGAGAGAGACAGAGCATGAATGGGGGAGGGTCAGAGAGAGAGGGAGACACAGAATCTGAAGCAGGCTCCAAGCTCTGAGCTGTCAGCACAGAGCCTGATGCGGGGCTCGAACTCACGGACCGTGAGATCATGACCCGAGCCGAAGTCGGACACTCAACCAACTGAGCCACCCAGGCGCCCCCAGAAGGTGTGTTAAAGGGAGAGAGGTGGGGTGCCTGGGTGGCTCAGTTGGTTGAGCGTGCTTTAGGTGAAGGTATCTAAGTCCTCACCGCCCTCGCACCCCCACCTCCACCCCTGCCCTCTAACTCCTACACACAGGAGGGAAGGGAAGGAAAAGAGCACCACAGAATTTTCCAACATCCGCACAGAAAGCAGCCACCCAATCGATGCTGGGCGTGTGCACCAAGTATTAAAAACAGACACGGTAGGGCCTGGCCACCTGCACCCCTCGCCTGCCACGTGTCACAAGATCAATTTGGATGTGTGCAGTGGAAAAGGGGGAGCAGGGGTTGGGATGTGGGTTTGTGGGGCACTCTGGTCGCAGCTGGATGGGAACCTGACCTCTTGCTGGGCTGCAGGAGCGGTGGCTGCTTTGAACATAGAGACTGCTGCTTTGAGTCTGCTTTGAGACATAGAAACTCTTCTCTCGGTAAACAGGCCTCACCAAACGGTCCTGGCAAGTTTCCACTTTGAAGGAACCCATTAAAGTGGTTACGCCTCAGCACAGCCCAAGTCTGAGCTTCTAAGGAAAACGGGGCCCCACACCCAATACTTTTCCATGACTTTTGTCTTTAAAAACCTTGGATGGGGGGGCACCTGGGTGGCTCAGTCGGTTAAGCGTCTGACTTCAGCTCAGGTCATGATCTCATGGTTTGCGAGCTAGAGCCCTGCGTTGGGGTCCACGCTGGCAGTGCAGAGCCTGCTTGGGGTTCTTGCTCTCTCCTCTCTCTCTGCCCCTCCCCTGATCATGCTCCCCCCACCCCAAATAAACAAACTTAAAAACAAGAACAAAAACAACTTGGATGGGTCTCTCTGCTTCGCCCACCCCATTCCAAGGTGTCGGTGGGTGTGTCACCCTGACTTGGGACTTCACTGGGCAAGGTGGAGCTCCACGTGAGGCCTGGAACAGGAGGCCCTGTCTCCATCCGAGCTAGCTCGAGATTCTCTGGGCGTAGCCTCTGCCCTCGCAAAGGGACATCAAACGCATTTCCAAACCAAGAGCAGGCAGGAATGAGACCCCTGCTGCCAGACTTCTGCTTCCTTTGTGAGGAAAGGCAGTTGGAGCTGGGCTTTAAAGCTCACTGGCTAGAAGTAGGAGTCAACCTAGATGTGCTCAAGTGACGCACACACGCACACACGGCAAACACATCACACGGTGGCCCACGGCTACCTACAGCTCTGGCCTACAAGTCGTCAAACTGGTTCGGGGAAAAGGAGACAGAAGCCCAGAAAATGCAAGTTTGGGTTCATGCCACGCAGAGAGGGAAGCTGAAAAACCCAATTCCCGGTTTTGTTTTGCAAGGCAGCTGAGTTCAAACTCCCGAGGTTTAGTCAGGCAGGGAGGACGGCTCAGGCAGTGTTAGGCGAAGGGCAGAACCACTGGCTACTCACGGGCCTCGAGCGCTGTATCTTGGGAGGCGGCGGGCGAGTGGGACGGAGTCTTTGTGGCTGCATTAAAGCGAAACTTAAAACATCAGTACACATGGAGACGGTTTGATGCATTTCCACACACGGCACACGAGAGGATGCATCCAGTCGTCCAAGCCAGACCCCAAGAAGCGTCCTCGATGCCTCCCTCTCTCTCACTCCCATGTCAACTGGTCGCCGGACCCTGCACATGCATTTCTGAGGCCTGGATCACTGTAATCATCTCCCAACAGGATCTCCTCCAGCCCTTCTCCACATGGGCCCAGGGGGATCTTCTAAAATGCAATGCGACCTTGTTGCACCCCAACCTCGAGACCTCTGCTGCCCTTCCTGCCTCCTTGGGGGACAGCTCAACAAGGCTGTGGGCTGGCATTCTAAGACCTGGGTTCTCTTGTGCCCCACACAGACCCCTCCCAATCTTCATCCTTGCTCACCAGGGCAGACCCTCAAATGGCCCTGGACTCTCATGCCTCGTTTCCTGCCTGCCCCTTAGGGTCGAATGACCCACCCCATCCTGATCTGCCTGGCAAATAAATGTCTACTTGTCATTCAAGATAGTGGGTCACAGGCTGCCTTCAATGCTCCCCCTGCCCGGTGCTCCCTGCTACCTGGGACTTATCACCCGCTGTCTCCCTCCCAGCGCCCCCTCCCCTGCACTATCTTTCAAATGTTCATTTCCTTGAGGGATTCATCCCTGTTCCCGGGGGGGGGGGGGGGAATACCTGCAAAATAAATGTCTGATGAACAAATAAAATGGAACAAAACGCTTGGCTTTTGAAATCAGGATTTGAATAAAAACCAAGAGAGCACAGGCTTGTTGGCTGTCTCCTCCGACCCTTTATTTTGAAAGTCTAGCTTTGTCCTTTCAATGGCCTGCGTGCATAGATGCCCCAGACAGGTGTGGGGGGTGGGCAGGCAGAGGAAGGAAAGGAAGTCTTTACACTAGACCAAACCACGACCCTCCGCAAACCCTGGGAAGCTTCCGGTTGGTTCCTCCCCCTTCACCCAGGAGGTTCACAAAGTCTACACCTGCACTGCTCCCTTCGGCAGCCGATGGCCATGGGTGGCGGGTCTGAATTAAGATGTGCCGTACGTATAAAATACACACTGACTTTCAGATACTCAGTTAGAAACATCTAAATGTATGTAAAGCATCTAAACAATTTTTTATATTACTTGTTGAAATGAAAGTATTTTGGCTATTTGGTTAAATATCATTACGATTAATTTCGTGTTCCTTTCTACGCTTTCGATGTAGTTACTAAAACATTTTTAGAATTCCACGTGTGACTTGCATGGGAGGCTCCCGCTAGGTTTCTCCTGGACGGTGCGTTAAAGCCTCATTTGGTTGCAGAAATTCTTTGGATACCAGACCTGCCTCGGAGCTCACTCTCTGGACCCAACTCCTGGAGAGTAGGGGCCATGTCTCAGGGGTCCCTGGGTCCCGGCACAGGGTCTGTCAGAGTGGCCCAAGGGGAGAGATGGCGGAGGCACTCGGTAGAGAATTTGGCCCCCCCGTAGCACGTCCAGAGCATGTCTGGATGGAGATACACTGGAGATACACTGAGGCTTTCTGGGCCCTGTGCTGTTTAGCTGGCAGCGTGGGCCCAACCGTGCTCACAGACCTGTCCTTGGCTGGAGCCCACCCGGGGGTTGGAAATGCCACCTGGGTGGAAATGCCAGTGAAATGAGCCCGGCAACCCACTGCACCCTATTTCTTCTCCATGTTTACAGGAAAAGTGTGGGGCAAAAGGGAATGGAGTCCCTCAGCCCACACTGATCAAGGGAAAGTAAAAGGACAGGGAGAGGGGTGCCTCCTGCGGTGTGCACAGGCTGCCGCCTCGTCCCTCCCCCGTCTCTCCTCGTCACCCCGCCCTTCCCCCCCCAAGCCCTGCTTCACTTGTTTCTGGCCACTCTACTTCTGGATGACCAGTTCTCCAGCCCACACTCCTTGCGGCTCATCGCCTCTGACCGAGTCATTGTCACCCTGCTGGCGGGGGTGGCAGAACCCCCAGGAGGCGGCCTCTGGGGTCAGAGAGTCTTGGGCTGAACCCCAGCCCCCACCCCACCATTTGGATTTCCACTGGCCCATGATATAACCACCTGTGCCTCACTTTCCTCATCTGTAAAAGCAGGTAGTGGATTACCCACCCCAGGGGGCCATTAGGGAGATTCAGTGAGACATGTTCGCCAAGATCTTCCCACTGTGCCGCCAGCAGACTTTAGCAACCATCACCGTTAGCAGGTCTCTCCCCCTCCAGCCTCTCCCCTCCCCATCCATCTCCACGCTTGTTCCAGAGTGGACTTAAAAAATATATATATATATATATACGCCCAATCGTGTCATTTGCCAGCTTAAATCATCTCAGCGGAAGGCCAGCGTCTCCCAAGGCATCTCCCACTGCATCCCGGGAGATGCATTGTATGAAGGAAGAAAAGGGGGTTCCCTAGCCTGACACGTCCGGGAAATGCTGCCTACCCGCCTTGCTCCTTTTGGAGATTCACAATGCCAGTTAGCACAGCAAAGGCTGCCAAGGCTTGCAGTAAAAAAACCCACCTTAAACAGGCAAATCCCTATTAACTTTTTTTCTTGTATCTCCTATTTCTCCCAATTTATTTGAACACAGACTCACTTTCCCTATAACAGCTGTTAATCTTCCCCAGAAAACACTACCTGCAGCATTCAAAGCCCTCCAGGCACTGGGCGCCACCCACAGACCTCTGCTGTCTCTTCCCTGGTGTTTCCCCCCCTTGCCCCCCCCCCGCCCCATCCCTCCCCAGCCCCTCTACCCCATCCCACTCGGCTTACCCTCCTGTTCTCCCTGAGTGCTTCAATACTGGTCCCCTTGCCTGAAACACCTTTTCATTTCCTTGAGTCTCGCCCTGGGTGCCTCGTATTTGTCCTCTGATGCCTGGCTCAGGTGTCACCGCCCCCGGGAGTCCCTCCCTGCACTTCCCTGCTACCAGTGTATTCACAGCACACAGGGTGTCATTTCTCTGTTTATCCTGGGATCTAGTAGAGTGCTGGTACATAATAGGCGCTCAGCAAAATATCCTTGGCTTAAAGTTCCTGGCACGTGCAGAGATTTGACAAATGTTCGCTCTCCAGATTTCGTATTTAACTTCTTTCCCTTTGACTGTCACCAGGAAGTGCTGGTCCTTTTGCAACTGAATTTATACATGGTGGGGGAGAACGTAGACTCTCGATCACACCCGACCCAGAAGCCAGCAGAGTAAGTCAGGGGGATTTAAAGTCACTATGAGGGGCGCCTGGGTGGCGCAGTCGGTTGAGCGTCCGACTTCAGCCAGGTCACGATCTCGCGGTCCGTGAGTTCGAGCCCCGCGTCGGGCTCCGGGCTGATGGCCCGGAGCCTGGAGCCTGTTTCCGATTCTGTGTCTCCCTCTCTCTCTGCCCCTCCCCCGTTCATGCTCTGTCTCTCTCTGTCCCAAAAATAAATAAAAAACGTTGAAAAGAAAAAAAAAAATTTAAAAAAAAATAAAGTCACTATGAAAGGGTGATGTGGTACCTATGTTAGGGCCCCACTGCTGGGGTATATGGCACTTCCCACAGGGCCACGCACCAGCGGACACACCACTCCGAGAACTTCCCAAGTCTGCTGGCGTGGGATGGCAGCTGGGGACACAGGCTGGGGAGAGCTGAGTGCCCTGGGGACAATCAGAAGAGGCCACAAGGGTGAGTGGTGGTGATTTGGGTGGGAAGAGGGAGTGAAGAAAGAAGTCGGGGAAGGATAAACTCAACACACCACTTTGCAGAACGTGGCCCCAGTGCGCGGAAGCTGATTCGGGGACTAACTGAACATGGTGGCAGGGTGGCCTGGGTGGCTCAGTTGGTTAAACATCTGACTCTTGGTTTTGGCTCATGATCTCCTAGTTCGCAGGATCGGGCCCTGTGCTGGGCTCTGCGTTGAGGGTGCGCAGCCTGCTTGGGGTTCTCTCTCTCCCTCTCTTTTGGCCACGCTCTGATAAGGAAATAAACATTAAAAAGAAAAAAAAGAAAACGGGGGCTCTGGCAGTGTGAGCGGGGGCCCAGGGAGGCTGCAGAGCTGGCCAGGAGCCCTGTCCCCTACTCCCCAAGGGCAGAGACCCGCTCACATTCTTCTCTGCACCGCAGTCCCCAGTCCAGGGCCGGTACCGGCCTGTTCTTCTCTTCACATGGCCCTAGTATGAGGAGCATATCTATCTGTGAACAAGGAAACAGACTGCAGCGAGGCAAAGTAACCCGCTCATGGCCCCAACTGGTACTGGGGAGTCCTGGGAGTGGGTCTCAGGCCTCAACTCTGGAACCAATGTGCTTCCCACTGCTGGAGTAGGTGGAGACAAAACCAGAAGAGCCTTAAATCAGAAGGAGCAGAGCACTGAGAAAGCCAGGTCCGGGCACCTGTGCACAGAAATCACGTTGTATGCGGCCCTCAATTCCCTGGCTGGGTCAAAATGCGGCTACACTGACTGCTGTTTCTTAAGTGAGTTCAAAAGGCTGGGCCTTTGGCAATCTTTTGCTAAGAAGAGTTCCATTCAGCATTTCATCTGGCACTTCCTGAGCTGGGCTAGGGTAGGAGGGATGGTGGGGCTGGAGGTTTTGATAATCAACACATACACCTGTTTTCCTGAAGGTTGTGTCCAATCAGGGAAGCAGATTCATGCTCACAGAGCGGAAGCATTCCTCCTACGTATGTTTGCAGAACAACTGCTTGGGGCCAGGGCCCAGAGACTCAGGAGAGTAAGACACAGTTCCTGTCCTTAAGAAATGTATGGTCTGGTGGCATTTGACCTATAGTAGAAAAACACCTTTCCGAGTTTATAAAGAGTATTTGGGCTAAAACCAAGAGATATACGTCGAGCTAGAAAGACGTGGGTTCATGTGTCAGCTCTGCCGTTTTCCAGTTGAGTTCAATACTGGTTCTGCCACTTGGGTGAGTTATTTAACCCAAGTCCCAGTTCACTCTTCCGCAAAATGGAAATAACTCCTGAGTCACATGCACTGGTGTAAGGATACTACAACAGGAGTTCAGTTGTGGCCTTGGGGGCTTTGGCCCAGCGCCTGATGATGAACAGGACCAGCCAATCCCCTCTTCCCCTGTTGGACTGACAAGTCTTCCCAGAAAGGTCCCGTGGATGTGAAGACCTTGGTTTTCCAAGGGACTGTATTGTCAGCAAGGCACTGTTGAAAGTGACTGGATTTTAATAATAATCTCTCTTATTTATACGATGTGTTTTCCTTTCAAAGCATTTCTGCTTCTCCTCTTTCCTCTGAGACTCCTATCCCTCAGTGAGGCAAGTTAAAGGAGGATCATTTCTCTGCTATAGTGGCAGGAAACAGGAGGCCCGGAGAGGTTAAGGGACTAGTATGAGGTCACACAGCTAGTAGCAGGAACTAAACAAGCAGGTATTCTTAGTGCATTGCACTACCCTTGTCAACCCAAATTTCCAGAGTCCTCTGGAATCCCTTCTGATGTGATTTTTCTAATCCGTCTGCAGACAGAATCTGTTGTTAGAGATCTGTGCCTAGGAGAAAACGTGCATGAGAGAGTGACTCACATCTTCCCCTTCCTTCCTTGAGCACGTCTTTCCAGTGCCTTCCAAAGGAGGTATGAAATTCATTTGTTCATTCATTTAACAAACAGTGCACATCAGTGAAGACGACACAGTCCTGTCCTCCGAGGCCTCCCACTCTGATATAATGGGTGATGATGCAGGGGGGATAGAGGGATGTGGAGGTTGTGGAGGTCCACAGGGGGAGCTTCTCTACTGGATAGGGGTGGTAGAGAGTTCGAGTGCACGGTACAGGGGAACTACGGTGGCCCAACATGGCTAGAGCAAGGATAAATGTGAAGACAGGTCAGGCCAGGACCCTGGATGGGCCGGTGGGGGTCACATAATATAGGTCCTTGAATATCAGGCTAAGGAGTGTGGCTTTTCTCTTGGGAGCAGTCGGGAAGGATTTAGGTAAGGGGTTGGGGGGACATATCAAAGCCTTGGTGTAGAAGTTGGATGGGAGGAGGAGGATGGGTGGGCTTCTAAGGACAGGCATTCCCCCTCTCTGCCCACCGCCAGCCACAGGGCCCTGCCCAGGCCTCCATGTTGTGAACTCACTGCTCCCGGCCACCTGACTACTGCGCGATGTAAACGTGAGAGAGTAAGCCCGAAAGTGTGATTGACACGGAAGTCCCAGAGAAGAGAGGAACGCTTTGGCCTCTGCCCGGCCCTTGGCGTTTGTATCTGTCAGCCGTGTGAGCCAGGTGAGTATGTTCATTGGCTACGAAGCCCACATTTATGAGGACAGCATCTGATTTGCAGTTAATTTGTTGATGCAGCAAAACACATTGTTTCCAAAAGGTCAGGAGGGGAAGCCGTGTTGGAATATCAACTTAATTACCTGGGCGGCATGGATGAGCGGGTGCCCTGCACAGGGCTCCGGGTGGCAAATGCTTGACTGGAGGCACGGCCCTGGAGCAGAGGGTGCAGTGCGTGCTTGGTGGGGGTCGGGGTGGGGGGGTCAGCCTGCACAGTAGGCACAGCCAGAGCACTGCCTGCCTGTGTGGTATGGCGTCTAACCAGCTTGCTTGCTTGCTTGCCGGGGGAATCCTCTGGATGGAAACGAGGGTCGTTACCCCATTTCACAGATGAGGGGAGGCAAAGACTTGCCCAGGGCCACATAGGGCAGTGGATGACAGGCCTCCGAAAGAGGGTCAAAGAGCTCATCTGAAGTCAATTGTGGGTCGGGGCGGGGTCCTGTGATCTAAGTGGGAGGGGCTGGCTGTTTAGGAAGCAAAGCATGGATTTACTCAGTCCCCAAGGGGAACACATCTTAGACTATCCCTTCAACATGCTTCGAGGTCACAATCAGCATCGCCATTAGGCTGTTGGGAATGTAGGGGCAGGAGGGAGTGGAGGGACAGGTGCTACCTAAGGCCACACAGAAGGTGAAATGTCAAAGTCAGTGGGGAGATAGGCCAGACCCCAATCAGAGACTGGTGGCATGGCAAGGGAGGCATAAGAACAGAGATGCAGGAGGCCCACGGGATCCACGAGCTTTGTTGAAAGCAGAAAGCTGTGCATACAAAGCTTGGGGTGTGGAGGCAGCCAGGGCCCTCGCACTTCCCCCTTCTGAGGGCTGGAGATAGTGGATGTGCCTGATGGCAGCTGGAGGTCTCGGGTCCTATGTCCGAATGGTGCTCTGAGCTGCCTCTTCCCCGTCAGACTCTGTGTAGCCCATAAGGAAGCTGCCCCAGCGTCCCCAAAGGGGAGGCTGGATAGATGCCTGGGATTTCTCTATCCTAGGGATGTGCCCCAACCAGATATGTTGCCAGGAATGGAGAGGGAGAAAGAGGAAATTCACAATTAAACTCTGTCACTGTTTAAGGAGGAAAGAGTTCACCTGGTTAATTTTCCTGGCTAGTAGCCACATCAATTCTCTGACCTGTGCATGAGACGGCCCTGGTTGGGAGAGGAAGGCAAAGCGTTCTGTGGCTTTACAAAGGGCCTCTGGGCTGAGAGTAGGCCTCCTCTACTCCTCGGGACTGGAAAGCTGCTATTATGCAAGATATGGAAATAAAAGAAGGTTCCTTTTGATATGCCTCCAAAAAGGACTGTACTGGCGCTATATTTTGTGGAGAGCGTCGCCTTTGAAATGCCCAACCAGCTCTTTTGGGCACAGCTCCTACCTGTTTCCTAACTCCTGTCATTACCTGCAGTCCTCTCGTCCACCCTTGAGAGCTGGTCCTGCCTGTGGGAGGATCAAATGCCTGCCTCTGCTTCAGCGTTTCAGCAAGGACAGCTGGAGGGGCTGGGCGCTGGTGTCCCGGGGTACTCGCTCTGTGCCGACAGCGCTGGGCAGGGCCCTGGGCCCCTAGACAGGATTCCGGAACCTTCTAGCCCTGAGCACCTGCAGAGTTACCTCCATGCTCCAGGCTGTAATCTTGGAGGGACGCTCCTTACAAGATGCGGCACAGGGTGGACTTTCTACATCACGGCCGAGGATGAAGTTTCCAACCTGCCCACAGCGGGTGGCAAGGAGGTGCTTGTACATGGGAAAGGGAGGTTCGTGGGGGGCTCTTATCTTGGAGCACCCTGGATGGGCCAGTGTTACTCCAAATATCCCAGTCAGTCCTAAAACTCTGGACAGAGGCTCCATCATGATCCCTGTTCTATAGACGTAGAAACTGAAGCCTCTTGCTGAAACTCACACAACATAGTTAGGAAGTCAGTGAGGCCGGCTGCCGGGCAGAGGAGGGTCTCGACATGCCGTGACTTGCCGTCCCGAGGCATCATCTGTGAGAGGACACTCAGGACCAAAGGTGGTCCTCTGAGAGAAGCCGTGGCACCTGCCACTAGGTCTGTAAGCCATCATCTCCGGAAAGGGGATGCTTAGGTTACAGTCCCCTCAACAGGTCACCTTGCGAGGCCATTCTCTCAGGTTGGTCCCGGGCACTTTCTCCGCAGTGAGTGTGGAGCTGAAAGACCTCTCAGCCCGGTCCCGAAGAGCGGTGCGTTCCTCCCTGATGTTGACAGGAGTAGTATTTTGTAGTGGTGCTGGTTAATTTGTAGTGGCATTTGTGGTTTGAAGCCTTGTCAAGATCCCTGATTACCTCCCGTGCAAGGAGCTTGGCTGATGGGGAAGTTCACATGCTGAACAAAAGCGGCGAGGCAGCTGTGAGGAAGGCTGCGAGGGGGCCGGGTGACCCCAGCCGCTTGGGGGACAGAGGCGGGGGTAGAGAGGAGGGCCGGCAGTGGGGTGGGGGAGGGGTGCCTTTTGTTTTTAGTCAGGTGCAGCTGCTCGGTCTGAATAGGTGGCATCCCATTGGTGGCCGGAGGTCGGGCCCCAGATGCGGCTGGTGGCTGGGCAGGGAGCTTTGCTGACGCGTACCATTCTCTGCCCAGACAGAAGCAGGAGGCGGGTGCTTCGCTGCTACCTACACCAGGGTAGCCATCGGGGATGCCATCAAGGGTGCCTGGGTGACATTCCCAGGAGGTGGGGGGTCATGGGGAGGGGCTTCCAGATGTCGGGAGACAAAACTCCCGCGATATCAACATGGGCTACTGTTTTCTTGGCCCTTGCTACATACCGGGGCCTGTGCTAGGAGCGTTACACGTAAGGCCTCTAATGACATCAACAACCCTGCAGAGAAGGGAAAAATGGGGAAAAATCCCCATTTGGTAGATGAAGAAACTGAGGCCGCATGGCTCAGTGACTTGCCCAGGCCAGACCTCACAGCTAACAGGTGGCAGAGCCAGGATCCAAGCCCAGGCAGGTATGTCTGACTCCGAAGAGGCCCACATTCCTTCCATCAGACCCGATATCCCACTAGCAGAAGGAAGATGCAGAAACGTATCCCCTCAAGGCCGAGGGTGCTCTCCTCTCCCTGGGGAGATCTCCCACACTATCCTTTGAGCTTTTTGCCCTGCTAACG
Organism: Panthera leo; assembly: GCF_018350215.1. NCBI lineage: Eukaryota > Metazoa > Chordata > Mammalia > Carnivora > Felidae > Panthera > Panthera leo. The sequence goes on from NC_056691.1 coordinate 82,338,249, forward strand.
TCTGTTCTGACCACACAGAAGCGTTCACCTCTGCAGCCACCTGCATTTCACCGGGCCTGTGTCCTGACTCGGTGAGGGTTTGCTCAGTGCATTTAAGGGCCAGGGCCAGCTCAGCAAAACCGAGGCTAATTTATCATCTCCGGAATGATGTCCACCCCAAGCAGTACGCCACTAGCAAATTAAAATAAAAATCTTCTCCTGATTTTGCAGTTGTACAGCTAGAACTGCACGGCATCCTCTGGACAGAGAGCCTGATGTCACGAAAGCCTCTCCACCGCTCTCCCTGGTCCGCTCGCCGCCTAAGGGAGCTGGGCCCAGCCCCACAGACTGTCCTTAGCAGGCTGTCCAAGGCCAGCCCTGCCCCCACCAGCCCCATGACTCACCCCACAACAAGCAGCCCCTTCTGTCTAGCCCCAAACAGACCCCGCCCTGTCCGTCCTGTGCTACCCGTCTTCACGGTCAAATGCTCATCTCGTGTGCCCCTCTTGCTCTTGCCTACCCGATGGATCCTTCTCATCCCTCAGGCCTCTGCCCCTTCCCTGGAAGCCACCTGTCTCTTCCTGGCTCCGCAGGGCCGGGCTTCTTTCTTCTGTCCCTCTCCTGATGACACTGGGCCCCTCAAAGGTGGCACCGCATCCAGTTCACACCTGGACCACCGGCTCTGGGCGCAAGGCCGGAGCGTGGTTAAGTGCAAAGTACTTGCTTGCCCAAGACTGTGGAACCGGGACCAAATGATCAGGGAGGCCATCGCCCAGCATTTGACTCACCCAGACCAACTAGTCATTGTCCCCGGGCCCCAGCCGCTATGCCCAGAAGGCCGGCGGCATCTCCGGCATGCTTTTGATCAGGAAAAACTCCCAACCTAGAGGTATCCCGGTCCAACAGGTTGAGCCCCAGGGCCATGTCGAAAAGCAGGAGACTTTTTGAGAGGAATGCAAAAGTGAGAAGCAATACGATGTCCAGATGTGAAACATCCCCAAGTTTCCCCAGTGTGTCTGTTAAAGAAAGACAGTCAGGTTCAGGAGACAGAGGGTTTTTTTTTTTTTTTTTTTTTTTTCCCCTCCCTCGGAACAAATGGATGGAGGACCTGGTTTTAAAATTCCTGGACCCTGGAATACATTTCTATCTGTGTCAAAGTCTACCCCTCCACCGCCTCAGCAGAGTTTAAAATCCTAGCTAATAGGTTAACAACTGTTTTTCTTCAGCTTCAAATGGAGAATATCAGAAGGCCGGGGGAATATGCAGCTCTCCAATTTGTACGGACTGCACACAGCTCCCTGCAATGTGTGTTTGACAGGACTGACATTTTGTACCGCTGTGAGATGGGAAAACGTGTGACATTTTTATTCATGGTGGCGTACGCCCTTGTAATGATCAGCTCTGGTCGATGTGCTTACCGCAGCAGCCCCAGAGCCCTCGGAGAACAAACAGGAACCCAAGGTGCCAGCAGTTCGACTGCCTTATTAAACACCGCCAGGATCCTAACGAAGACCAACTACTGGAAAATCTCACTGTCAAATCCTCAAGGACATTGTCAGCGCACAGCTAACTGCATATACTTTTCATTTAAAATACTGAAATCCAGCATTGTGCCATTACGAGCGAGGGGAGGGGCGCTCGCTCCAGTGGCCATTCTGTCAGCCGCTTCTTCGGAGCTCCAGATGCTGGAGCCAGATGCCCAGTGGGGTTCACGGCTCGGAAAGGGGCAGCAGAGATGGGGAGCCGACCTTCTGAAAAGCCCAGCCCTACCTTCAGGGCGAAAGGCTGAAGGTTACAGGCCTCGGCTACGCGTCACCCGGAACGTCGACCCACGGGTTCTCTTCGTAAGCTGAAGCGAATCTGCGGAATTTGAAAACCCGCTCCCCTCTCCACCCCCACCCCCCACCCCAGCCGGCCATCTTCCTGTAGGCACAACCCATTACATCCTGCAACTTGGTGCTAATCAGCCTTCTGTTTGGTGGCAGACCTTAAGACATCTGTAGGAACACACGGCCGCGGCAGGTTTTCAGACCCTGGCAGGAAAGCTGCGTGCCAGGATGCCCACCTGCATCCTCACCACTTGCCTCAATACAAAGGCCTCGAGGTCGGCGGGCAGGAGGACCCCCTCCCTTCCACTGATACACACTGATGGATGGAAGTCAATCACGTGGCCGACCCTCGGAGCTTTTCGGGTTGTTACGCTGGGTGATTTGGTTATGGCTGCATATACTAACATACTGATGTATTTATTTTGTAAATATGTATTATTTATACGGTGCCTCTATTTCCATACTCCAGCCCTGACGCACCAAGGCACGCTCTGCTATTTATTTATGGGGTCCCTGTCGCAACGGGCCTAACAAGATGCCTGTGCGTGGTTCTTGCAGGTTTGCAACAAACCTTAAGTGGTCGGCTAAACAACCGGATGTTCTCCATCCATCACGGGCAGAGGCTTGCATTTTAAGGGGCTGCCCGTAAAGTTTAGCATAATACCGTCCATCATCCTTGGCAGAGATGACCTGGGACACCGGAAAGCTGGCAACCCAGAGAGCAGGAGCCGTAACACTCCACACCCCGGGAAGGGGGAGAGGGTGAATAAGGTATGGGTAACGGGACCCAGAGAGAGTGGAAAAAGAAAGGCGGCTGGTAGACAGCCTTGGGGCAAAAGCGGGACAGAGAGGGTGGAGGTCACTGTACCCTATTTCACACTGGGCTACGGAGGGGGATGTCCACCCCGAACAGATACTCCCGCTCTCATGGGCTGTGCCTCAAATCTCATGAGAGCACGTTGGCGGGCGGAAGAGAAGCTCAGCCTGTGTCTAGCCTTGGGTCATTCTAAGGTGAACTTCAATAGCTCCCGCGGAGGGCAGCCAGCCGACCACCAGGTTGTGTCTCCCGGATCTCTCTCAAACCTTTCCCTTCTCTTCACCCCCATAAGCGGGGTCGTAGGTCAGACTCCCACTAGCTCTTGACTGTGAGTTAAAGGCCTCGTCGGCAGCCTCCCTGCTTCACCCACCTCCCACCCCTTCCCATGTGGCCTAGAAAGTCCCCGGATGCCACTCCCTCAAATACAATCTTCACTGGTTCCCTGACACCCACAAGACGCATTTCAAGCTCCCCCGAGACCTGGGCACTGCCCACCTCCGCGGTTTGGCTCCCAGCCCTGCCAATTGCTTCCTGGCCTCTTGCTTCCCCGTGTTAGCCCCCCTCTTCTCTGAAGAGTCAGCTTCTCCTATCCTTACATAGGTCACTCTGCTTCCCTGGAATGCCCTCCTCCTCCACCTAATATACAACTTATCTTTTAAGATGCAGCAGAAATGTCACCTCTTCTGAGAAGCCTGCCCTGGTTCGGCCAAACATCTTAGGGCCCCTCTCCAGCCAGTACACTACGTCCATTAGCATTTCTCTCTCCATATGGTTTGGAAAGAATGCCATGAAGGCAGGACCATATCTTATTCCTCTGTGACCCTGGGGCCTTGGACAGGGCTTGCAGCCGATACTCCTCGCTATATGTTGGATAAGTGAAGGAAGGCATTAATGAGGACATAAAAGAATAACTCAGAGTTCTGCCTGGCAAAAAAAAAAAAAAAAAAAACAACTCCAAGGCTTCAGGATTTTTACTCCCAAAGACAGAAGGGCAGCAGGGGAAGAAGAATTCTTAGCTGGTCATCATGGCTTGGGCAACTGAAGGTGTCTGGGAGATAGCCCTGGGGCAGAAGCTTCCCTCCCACCCTGCTTCCCCCATCTGTAGAAAGAACAACCCCTTGGTTAGCAGGCCTGGGAAGTGACAGTCTCCTGGGCTTCCTGACTGCTTTATTCCAGCCGGCCTCAAGGCACCATCTTGCCAAGACCCCACCTACTGGCCCTCTGCAAAGATTTTGCTGTCTCTTCTCCGGAAAGAGAGTGCAAACAGGGATCCACCTAGAAGGAGTTTGGGACCGGGGCATCCCAGGGAGGGCCGGGATGTACCCGTAACCATGGAACCGGATGGCTGATGGGGAGCAACACCTCAGAAACTCAGTTTCAACGGCTCCCAGGCAATGATAATCCCCTACCACACTTTGCATTTCAAGTGGGATAGAATCAACGATCCCTTGGGAGCAGTCCCTTTTATACGTTCTGTTTTCGTACTTTGATTACATTTTAAAATTCTCTGCAGTATCAACAAACAAACGCACCGCAACACTGCAGAAGACGCGGAACCAAGCAGACTGACGATAAAACCAACGTGGCAAAGCAATAGCTCAAATGAGGGACACGGTCAGGGCGATCCCAGATCCAGTGTGCAGGAGGCTGGCACGCAGCCTTTGCTGCCAAGGTGCCCCAAGATCAGGGGGCCTGGAGGTAAAGGGAAAAGCAGCTGGGGCTCTGAGTCTGAATCCATCGTACCAGCCAGGGGATTTAGGGTGAGGCCCTTGACCCTACTGAAGAGGAGGGCGGTCTAGATCCCACTGCATCAGTCTGGGTAAGATAATGTGAGAAAAGGCAAGCACCCAGTACCCAGGCATTCAGAAGGGCAACATCACTGTTCCTTGTACACTCCTCACTCCATGGTGGTAAGGAATCCGGGACTCTGTAGGTTTATTCTGGGGAGAAAGCCAGGTCCCAAATCCAGGCAGCAGCCATGAGCAGAGGCAGAACAAAGTGCCCTTGACCCCCACGGCCATCCTGTCCACACTGCTGGAGTCTAAACCAGGCGGAAATGACGGCGAGAGTTTGACGAGAGGCTCAGAGTGAGGGGAGAGCCTGGTCTCCGGCGTCAGACAGACCTGGTGTGGAATTCTTGCTCTGCCACTTACTGTGTGACCTTGGGCAAGTCGCTTAACCTCTCTGGGACTGGCTTTCTGGAGATAATAATAACTGTATCAATCTTACAGGGTTGTTGAGAAGATTAAGTGAGGTGATTTGCCGGTGAGAGGCCTGAATCCCACAGAGTAGGTCCACGTTATAATGAAAACCAACCCAGTCCACCTGACCCGTCCTTATGGTGCCACTGCTCAGTCTGTCATCCCTTCCTTCTCGGCATGGCCAGGTTAATAATTTACCTAGTTCACAGATGTGCTTAGGGATGGACGGGGGACAACACGACAGGCGGCTCCTGGCATAGCACGCTTGTAGCCATGGGGTGGGGACTCCCGGCATGGCCCCTGACACCATTCGAGTCCATTCTCCCAGAGGATCTTGCTTGTAGGAAATAACTTATTTTCAATATTTTATGTTTTATTTCCCCTTCCCTACCGTGATAAACTCCCCACCTTTGGCACAGAGAATTCTAATCTGAGAAAATGCCTCCTCTGGTCTCGCTGAATCAGATTTCCTGCTCTTGTCCTGCTGGGCTCAATATCTCGCTGGCAGGGAGCTGGATTCGGAGCTGCTCCAGCACAGACCTTAAAAGAAATGCTGTTTTTAGGCTCTGGTCAGTCCTCTGGCAAAGAGGCCCCGCTGTCACGCTGCGGAGCGTGCACAGACTCGGGGGACGCAGGAGGCCTGTCGCTCACGCACGGCACCGCGCACGGGGGTTTCAAAGGGAACACGGGCCCTTCAGAATACCAGCCACCCCCGTTTTCAGTTTCTCCTGCTCTGCCGAACTGAGCGGCTGCTCAAGGCGCGCACGGAGCTACTCCCACCTTTTCCTGCAATTCTCCACCTTTCACGTACTCACTCAGCACTCGGTCATTCCCCAAACTCTGTCTGCACAAGTCCTCTGTGCCAGGCCCCGTGAGGCTGCCAAGGTCACAGAGCTGAAGCTGATACCGTCCCCGTCTCGGGACAGTGTGTCAGGCATGGGGATGGGGCCGATCCAGAGCAGGGAGGGAAGAGCTCTGCTTGGAGGAGTCAGGGAGGGCTCCTCGGGAAAGAGGGGCTTGAGGGGGGCCCTGAAACATTGATGGGCTTTTGTCAGGAGGAACAGAGGAGGAAGGACATTCCTTCCTGGCAGTGGACAAAGTAGGAGCTGGTTCACCGAGGGGCTCCCCCCGGCACCCAGCATGGGATCTGGCCTGGAGCAGATACCCAGGAAGAGCAGTGGAATGAACGAGTACAAATTGTGTGCTGGGGACAAGAGGAAAGGATGGGACCCTGTCCAGGTTGGAGGGCACTTAGCAGAGCCTCACAGGGGGAGAAGCACTGGCCTGACGTGGAGGATGGCAGGTACTTCCAGCCCAAAAGGCTCAGCGGTGGGCAGGGGAGCCTGAGAGGGGGGTCATTCCGGCAGAGCCCTGAAGACTGGGTAAGTTCTCCGACCACCAGGTGAGTCTGTGATCGGGGACGGAAATCCTGGGGAGGGTCCCATATTCTGGAGGGCCAAAGGGCCTGCCTATCTCATTGCTTGCTGATGTTTTCTGATGTCCCTATGCCTCACAGACCAGTTGAGGAGAGCAACGTGTGACCCCAGAAATAGAGGGATGTATGGGTACAGTGGGCTGGCGTCCTGGTAGAACTGGGGTGGGGCAGGTTTGGGGGAGGCCAAGGGCAGTGAGAGAAGCTCACGAAACAGGAATGAGGTAAAAGCAGATACCGGGGCGACCAGAACAAAGATGCCGTGTTCTCAGCACAGAGCTGGGGTACAAACCCAAGCTCTAGTCACAAATGACACGGCTTGGAATCCTGACTGTTGCTTCTAAGCTGTACACCCTGGCTAAGTCTCCATCCTCGCTCTGTCTGGCCCGTCTTCCCCTCTGCAAGGGGAGAGAATACCTGAAACTCCCCCAGGTGGCTGAAAGGATTGTGGGCTAACCTGTGGGTACTGCCGAGCACCGTACCTGGGGTTGGAACACAGTTCTCCGGGTCTCCGCTCAGTGCCTGGCGGGCGTGACATGAGCAATTCGTCCTCACGCCCCTCCCACAACTGCCCTGAGACCATCCAATGCCTCGCATACAAGAGGTGCTCAAACTGTTGGTAAACTGCTCAAAAGTTCTGGAAGGTGGGTGGTCAGGGAGGGAGCTGACCATCCTCACGTGTGCCGAGTGGAGACCAGGTGCTGTAGCTTAGCCAGCTACATTGCTGTCCGAACCCGGATTTTCTCCTGGCTGCTGACACTTCCCGGCCCTTCCAGGGCGCATCAGGAAATTCACCCCGCAGTGCTGAACTCTCTGGCCTTCTCAAGCTCCCGGCGACGAGACGAATAGCATCTGAGAAGGCTTAATCAGAATTCTCCTGAGTTTTCCACTTGTTACGAATTTCCGGAATCTGAGTTCTCTCTTTGATTGGCAAGGTTCCCCTCCCAAATCGAACATGTGTGCCCAGAGGAGCAAACCCTGGCCTTGTTAACCTTCCATTGGAAAGCTGTCTCTGGGCTAGCCTGGGCTCCTGAAAAAGTGAGTCCGCGTGGAAAGACAGGCCTGCCAGCCACCCTCTCCAGGCCTGACAGACCCACCAGCAATTAGGGGCCTCGCTGCTTTTGGAATGGCAGTGAATGAGTCCCAACAACTCTGGACAGCCACCCCACCAGGACTGAAGGCAGAGTAGGCTGTGGCCAGGCTGCAGCCGGCACAAAAGCTGGAGTGGAGCCAGAGGGGCTGGAGTGGGGGACCACCACAGTAGCATCCGCCTTCTCACGCACAGACATGGCTGAGAGGGCAGGAAGAGGGGCGATGGAAAAAAGGGGAACCAGGATTTGGAAACAATGGGGACTCTGGGGACTGTGAAAACACGGCTGACGAATCAGAGCACGAAAATGACTTTGGACTACAGACCACGATGCTCATCGGCTTCCTCCCGTCTGGTGCCCCAACCTGCCCCACGGCCTCTTGTGCTCTCTGTCCTAGTCACATCTGCTCCTTCCGGCGCCATCTCCTGGCCATGCCACCAGCCCCTCGCCCTCTCTTCCATGAGGCAACCCCTGCTCAGTTGAGGTGTTGGCTTTCCCACCAAGAGCTGTGGGGACACAGGTCAGTCACCAGCGCACACAGGCAGGAAGGCTGCCATTGAGGGGTATGGGTTCTGAGAGCCACGATGATGGTCAGGGCCTGGGCAGCCAGGCTGGCTGGGGGGCCGTGTCAGTGGGTGACCACCAACCAGCTGGCTCTTGCTTCCCCACTGGAGAAATACACGTATTTACCGAGGGCCTATGTGCAGCACTTAGCTGGACAGATAATATCACACTAAATCCTTACAACAACCTGGGACATGGGTACTACCATCCCCACGCCCAAGATGGGAAAACTCATTTCACTGAGGTTAGGAACAGCTAGTTAGTAACAGAGCTGAAATTTAATTCCAGAGCTGCCTGATGCTAAAACCTGTGCTTTATTCTCTCTACTACCCTGTCCCCCAGCAACCGATCAGCATCTGCCTTTTCAGTAGTTACATTTTGAGGGGTGGGGGGGACGCGGGCTGTGTTTGCTTTTTCTGTCTCTGTGAATGGATGGTATATACGCGTGTGTGTGCACGCATAATATTTTGACCACGCGACTTGAAAGCAAGTTTTAGACATCATGGTTCTTTGCCCCTAAATGTTTTAGTATGCATCTCCTAGGAATAAAGATAGCCCCCCACCAACCATGATATTAACAATAATTCCATCATATCAACTAACATCCTAGTCCATCTTCAAATCTGCCAACTTCCCCAAGAATGTCTTTAAAGCTTAAAAAAAAAAACCCACCATAATCCAAGTTAAGTTCTTCCTTTGCATTTGGTCATGCAGTTTAGTCTCTTCTATAGACAAAATCTTTGCTTTATGTAATTCAAGGGATGCCAGACTTTTCCTTCCCTTGACTGCTCTCCCTGGCTCCCCTCCTCCCTGGCTCAACCCTGGGAACAGGGGGTACCCCATTCCTCTGCCTTTTTCCCCTGCCTTCCTTTCCCCAGGCACACGGGACTAGACCTTGGGAGCTCCTAAAAACACAAAATAAGAGGATCTAAATTCCTATAATACAAAGCTGTTTCCACTTGGAAATAAACCCCTTATTTATGGAAAGTGATTTGGAAGTAGTTTTTGGCCACTAATGGAATATTCATTTTTCTTCTTCACGTGAACAGAATTATAAGCAGAGCAACTGCAATAAAACCAAATGACTGGCTGGACACACCGCAAGTACTTAAACAATAATCAATCAATTATTAATCAATTTAAAAATCCACATCAATACCAAAACCTTAAGATGTTTACGGAACGCCAGTTCAGAGCCAGGTCTTGTGGCAGACTTTCCAGAGGCTCACATTCTCACAGGGGAGGACAAGCATCAAAGAAATAATTACAAGGCTGTGCGAGACGCACGGCGTGTGCCAAGTTCTAGGGTAGCACGGAGACAGGAGCAGCTAACTCTTCCCAGGAGAGGATTTACAAAAGGGTCCTGCTGTGAGGGCAGACAGGTAGACCATGAGGGGCCTTGTGTGCTAAGCCAAGGAGGAAGGGGGAATGTTTGGGGGTGGGGAGGAGCAGGGAGGTGACAAGGCCACTTGTACACGCTTCAAGTGGACCCTGAGAGGCCATGTGGGGTATGTAGTCGGGGGTAAGTCTGGAGGCCAGACGCCAGTCAGGAGACGGTGGGCCAGTCCATCTGAGTGATGACACAGCTTGAACCAAAGCTGTGATGGAGGCCATGGAGAGGAGAGGGACTGAGCAGTGTCCGGGAGGCGGAAGGGAGAGGCTCTGAGGAGGGCGTGAGTGGACCCAGGCTTCTGGAGAGAGAGCGGCCATTCACTGAGGTGGAGACGGAGGTCGAGGAGTGAGTTTGGCGGGGAATGTGTGTGTTCAGACTGCAGGCTTGTGGTTTGAGGTGCCCGGGGATTACGGGAACGTCTGTGGGAGGTGGTTGGGAGGCAATGGCTAACTTGAAAGGAATCTCGGGTGACTTCCAAGCTCAATGGGGCAGAAGGGGTTTCTCAGGGCACTCAGAGCCAACAGTGCTGAGAAGGCAGTCACGGGCTGGGCAGCTTTTCCAGCCTAGTGCGAGACTGGCACTAAATGGCCCAGCTCATGCTTGTCAAGCAAGAGCTCTCCATATGCACAGACGAGCAGGCAACCATATTCCAAGATTTGCTCCCGGGGGTGTATCCAAACCACTCTGTCCCAGATCTCTGGAAGACACGCTAGTGCCTAGTTTGGGCTTCGGTTTAGCCGGCTTTTCAAACTTTATGTTAAAGAGGTTTAGAAGCCTCTGCTCAAGTGGGAGAGCAGAGCACCTTTCGATGCGCTTTTGGGGATCTCCAGGTTGGAAGGCAGGCGATCATGTAGTTTGCAGGACCAATCATCTGGAGGAAACACACGAATGGGGCCCTGGAGGGGGTTTACCATGATGTTTTTGCTGGTGGGGTGGGGGGTGCTGTCCTACTTCTGAGACGCATAGCGTGGCCAGCACGTAAGCAGGACTAGAACCCAGTCACTAGGCTCGTGCGGCCAGTCGGGTCCCACCAGCCAGGGTGGGGGCCGAGAAACAGAGGTGCCGTTGGCTGCGCGGTGTGAATCAGCTACTCAAGCACGCGTCTCCTGAGCCCCTTTCCTCATTTGTACAACGGGTGTTGTGCTTTTCTTCCTTACCAGCACAGAGGTGAGAGCACCTAGCGGCCTGTCCACCTTATTAGACACAGGGAGCAAAGCAGTTTCCAGGGTGGTGCTACCTTTGAGGACTTCTCCAAAGAAGGGGTCAAGGCAAGGTGTTCTGGCTGAAGGGTGAGCGGAGGACGCGGCTTCTTCACCCCTCCACTGCCACGGAGAGGAGGGAATGTCCATTCCCCCTCCCAGGAGAGAAAAGCTGGGGGGGGGGGACCCCTTAGCTTCTCTCTGCACCCCTGCCAGGGGGGAGGAGTGCTTCCCCAGGGGCGGGGGCGTGGGAGAAGAACTGCCCATGCGCTTCGCTCCCTGCACCCTGGCACCTCCCTCCTGCAGAGCAGCCAGTCGCAGGCGCAGGCGCTGCCTGCAACTGTCCCCCTTCTCCTGTGTGGGGTAGCTCGGTCTTTTTAATTCTGAAGTGAAGTTTTAGCAAGCCCATCTGGCCTCAGGTCTAAAACAGTATTCTCCTTTCAGCCTTATCAGTAAAAAAGCTGGCATTCTTGTCTCATTTGACTATCTCCTCCTGGGCCTTATTTCTCAACTATTCCGAACTTGGGAGGGGAAGAAAGAGGTATTTAAAGCCTCTCTAAACCTAAATACTTTCCAAGGTAGGAACGGGCATTGTCAAGTTCTTTGAGGTTGTTTTTTTTTTTTTTTAATTTTTTTTACCGTTTTTTTATTTATTTTTGAGACAGAGAGAGACAGAGCATGAACGGGGGAGGGGCAGAGAGAGAGGGAGACACAGAATCGGAAACAGGCTCCAGGCTCTGAGACGTCAGCCCAGAGCCCGACGCGGGGCTCGAACCCACGGACCGCAAGATCGCGACCTGAGCCGAAGTCGGACGCCCAACCGACTGAGCCACCCAGGCGCCCCTGAGGTTTTTGAACTCTTTAAGAGAAAGCACACGTGATCAGGATGCAGGGGCTAACTGAGGATCCATTTACTTCGCTCTTGTCTGGAACCATCAACACAAGCGGCCATACGTGCGTCTGCTTTAGGAAACAATCGAATCCTTTGTGAGGTCAGTTTGTTGACAAAACATTTTTTAATTATAGGGCCCAACTTGGGACTGTGGGGAACGGTCCTCAGGGGGAAGGGGTTGCCTCTGGGGGCTCTGAGAGTGCCCCAAGCTCACCCCACATCGGTGCTCATCACTCAGGGGTGGACTGTCCATTTGCTAGTCTGTCTCCCTCATTACGCCCCACAAGGACTTATTATTGTTTTTTGTACATGGTAGGTCTCAAGACACGGATGAACAGATAGATGCATAAATAAATGGAGGGATGGTCAGAGCCTCAGAGGAGGAAGCTGCAGGGAGGCAAAGAGGCAGAGAGCACCTCCTCTCCCCACCGGCAGAGTCGGCTCTGGCCCCGCCCGGCTCCTCGAAGGCCTCCCTCTGCCAGCTCCCGGGCACAACCACCCCCCTCCCCCCGCAGTGTCCCCACCGACCTCCCCTGGCTGGCCACACGTACTCCTCGAATGTGATAACCGTCTCAACAGTCTCTGGCCCAGATGGAAAGCTAAGCGTCCTTAAAGAATGAGATCCACAGAAACGCACAGCCAAGGCCAACTCTTTCTGAGGTTCGCCTGTACTGTCTGGCTAGTTCAAATTCTTTCGCTGGGACACATTCGCTTTAAGAGACACATCAAACAGCTGAAATCCCTGCCTGGTGAGGGAGCCGGAGTGGGCTTTGCAGGTGGACTGTCCTAGGTGCTGGCACTGTGGCCCCGGCCAGGTCCCCCTGGGTCCCCGGGCTTTAGTGCCGGATCCTTGAAATGTGCCTAATGATCCCTTCCTCAAAGGGCGAGGGCACAGATGACACATTTTCCAAAAACAGAATGTGTACTGTTGGGGTCACAGGAGTATTTCAGGTGACATATGGACGGACACTTAACGAGATTTTTTCGATATGCCTTAGAGAAAAAAACTGGACTGAGACGTCAGACCTGTGATTCTGTCAACGTCATTACTTAGGACGAGGCTAAAGCTGGTACCGACGTCAGGTCTGAGCCTATTTAAAGAAAAACAGCAAGTACAAGAATAGCACAGATGGTAGGAGGGTGTGGCCAAAATTTTTGAAGTGGAACTCAAAAGCCTGTTCTTTGAGAATAGAAAGTCCCTAAAATTCCTGCTTGCCAGTAGTAGGCGCTCTAGAAACACCGCGGGTTTGGGTCAGCGGCCCACCAAACCGGTGTGCCTGGAAAAGCACCGAAGGACACCCCAGCCTGGGGGGGTGAGGGGTAAAGCTGGAAAGAGTTAAAAGAAAGGGGTCTGCGGTTTCCCCGGCCCATCCCCCCCGCAGCTAATCTGTCACCTAATGAAGAAGCGGCCGGCAGCAGTGAGCTGGCTGGCAGTTCACTTACAGCAAACTGATTAAGAATGTTCAACCAACAGCAGACTGTAGACCTTTCCAGAGAAAATAAATAGAGTGTAGACTGTATGCAAATGTGTTTGTCACTTTGACAGCACGTCTCAATTAAGGCATCTCGCGGCTGCGGGTAGGCTCTGTGGCTGCAGCTGTAAGGGAGAGCCCGCTGCATGGCTGATACTTGGGGCTTGACCTTAATCCGCATGCATGCATTAAGAAAAAAAAAATCCTGCCTTCCTGTACACTTGCATAATGCTGGCAGCCACGTGAGGGAAGTGACAAACGGGGAGAAAAAGCCACTTTCATCCTCTCCAGTTTACAGACCTGTGAAGGCACAGACAGTTCTTATTTCAACAGAGTTTGGGGTGGCTTTTTTAATTGTTTATCCCCCACCCGCACACATACTCTTATTCTGCATTTAGCTGGGAATGACATTAAAGCGTCTCTACTTCTTGCTGAAATGGAAAGAAGGTTTTTCTCCATTTCAAATAGGGCCTCCTTTTTTGTGTTTCGAAAATGGAATGTTTAACACCATGAAATCCCTCTCCCCCGCCCCCTCTTTCTCTGTAATGGGCTTCAAACTCCAGCGAGGGGCTCTTTTCATGGGAAGGTTAGTGTGTGCAGGAATGAGGACAAAGGAAAGCAGGAAGCTGGCTCTAGAATGCCACGCTGGCTACAATGGGGGCTGTGCTTTCAGCAAACACCGCCAGGGAAATGGGGTGCAGATGTCTCCAGCAGGGCCTGAGCCCCGGAGGAGGCCGCTCTTGAGGGTGCAAAAGCAACAAACACAATCTGAAGATAAGCATTCAACCAAGGGAGCACTGCCCCCAAGAATGCCTCTTTCTTGTACTACATTTCCATTTTTATCACGTCCCTTTTAAGTGTAAAATCAGGAAAAGGGGTGAACCCCCCGCAACTTCACGACATATGAACGTATCATCTGAAAATACTGATTACAGAGGAAGATTCTTATGTGTCAACAAACTCACCCCTTACAATAATAACCCAAAGCAACCATTTCATTAATTCTCTTCATTCCTAAATAGCTCAATGCCGGTACACAGTAGGCCCTTGATAAATAAATGTCTGTTAAAAACAGGGCATTTAAAAATGTATCTAGATCCTTTATGTGACGAAAAAGCAATCATATTTAAGATAAAATAAAAGAGGCTATTTTAATTATGCTCCATCTGATAAATGGCTAAAGAGTCAAGCGATTTAAAAATACATAACCTTGCGAATTCTTGTTACAGTCACATCTTGCTGACAGCCATTTTTCACAAACCAAATAATTATGACTTTTGCTCATCAGGAGAGTCAATTCGAGAGAAATAAGGGAGAGTGCACAATCCATTTCAACTAAAATATAGCCACCGCTTGGAAATAGGTTTAAAAATTCCGTTTTTCTACAGAATACAATGTTTTACTTAAGGGGGAAAAAAATCAAGCAAATAAGACAATTTTTCAAATGCTCAGGTCATCAAAAATAGTTGGTGAAAGAATCGGATCTCTAGAATAGTAGCGTGGGTGTTTACTCTGAGAAGCACCACTCCCGATATTGATTTTCAGGAAGTACATTAATAAAGAACTCCTAATTGATTTTTTTTTTTTAAGACTTCGCTTGTTGCCTTTTATTTGAAGGTGCAAAGAAGGGCCTGGGATGCTAAAGTGTTCTAATGAGATGCTTAGCTAACGGAGGCACCTTAAACGGAGTGCCTTGGAGTGGGGGAGGCGGTAGCTGCATTTAATGACTTCATTCAAGAGTTGAGCTAGTTTACGAGCAGAGCCACGCTGTCTCAAAATTTTTGAGAGTTCACCTTCAAAACACGCTTGTAACCAAATAAACGTTCAAAGGTGTGCAAAACTCCACGGAGTTGTTTTGCCAACGAGAGCGGCAGTGGAAAGCCGGTCTGCTGCAGGTGCTATATATAGCTTCTGCTAAAAAACCAAAGGGCAGGGTACATACCTGTCCGAAGTGGACAGTGATTGGCCTCCGGTCTTCTCGGAGCTTAGGGTCCTTGGTCTCCACCAGTGGGGACGGCACAGTCTTTGGCGGCTGCTCTTCCATGGTGGGGGCACAGCCATTCTCGGTGATGTCCTGCAGAGAGAAGCCAGTGGAGGTTGGCGTTGGGGTCGCGGCACCTGCTGTGTGCAGATGCTCCCTCCAGGCCCATGGCCAAGGGGCCTGCCCCGGAACACACCCTCTGGGATGTTCAGAGCCCGTTCTCCTCCGGGCGATGGAGGAAGCAGAAGGCTAACTAGGCTCTTTGACTTTTAAGGATTAGAGAAACCCAAATCATACACGTTAAATTACAAAAACCAGGTAACAATTCGTAACAGTGGGGGGAAAGTCTTTTTGTTCTATTACCTTGCACAGCTATTTCCATTTTTACATATTCACTTTGTCCACATGCAGACATTTAAAAATTACTTGCAATCACAGCTCATGCATAATTTTACATTCTATTTTCTCCTACTATATTATAAGCATTTCCACAGTACTAGTCATTTTAATGATAATTTTAATAGATGCATAATATTTCATTGAGTGGCTATATAATAACTTAATAACCCACTCTACTGTTACTGGGCATTTAGGCTATTCCGTGTGTGTGTGTGTGTGTGTGTGTGTGTGTGTGTCTTTCTAAACACCATAGTGATAAACATTGCAGTTTTTCTTTCTTTTGATTATTTCTTTTATAGAAATCCCTAGGAATAAAATTACTAAGTCAAAAGATATAAACATTCTAAGCCTTTTTATTCATTCTACCAAATTGCCTCCAATTTACACCAACTACTGACAATGGATGAGTTATCAGCTTCATGGTACTTGTTAGCCTTATCATTTAAAAAAATGTATTGCTAATTTAAGAGGTGCAAAATTAGACCTCATTGTTGTTTTAATTTGCATACTTTGTTATTTGTGAGTGTGGACACTTTCTCCACACTTGCTTCCTGATGATGTTACTGTCTGTGAGAATGAGGTGTTTATGCTCTATCTTTCTTAGCCTTTATCTTTCTGGCAAAGAATGATGAGACCCAGGTCTGAGTTAGGATTTTATGACTTGGAGAACACTTAAGGAACCAAAAAGTAATATTTTTAAATTCAGAAATTTACACTGAATTTGGACTTCTGGTGAATGAAGTCAAAGTATAAAGAAAAGAAAAACCCCACTGTGCAAAAGGCAGGGAATGGTTCCTTTGGTTCTTTGGGAGGATGATGGTGCCCACTTGTGCTCTATGGACCACGTGTTTTACTCAAGTCATGAACGTTGCTTAGATTCTCATTGGAACAAGGCAGAGAATAAAGGTACAAATAAAAACATTTTTAAAACCCCATTTAAATGATAATAATTTTTTTTTACCAAGTAAAAATAACTCCCAGTCGGAATGAAATAATAAAGGAAGGGCTCCTGGGTGGTTCAGTTGGTTGGGTATCCAACTTCGCTCAGGTCATGATCTCACAGCTTGTGAGTTCGAGCCCCGCATCAGGCTCTGTGCTGACAGCTTGGAGCCTGGATCCTGCTTCGGATTCTGTGTCTCCCTCTCTCTCTGCCCCTCACCCGCTCATACTCTGTCTCTCGCTCTCTCAAAAATAAATAAACACTAAAAAAAAAATTTTTTTTTTTAAAGAATGAAATAATAAAGGAAATTTCCAATTCTTTTCATTGCTAAAACAAAGACATATTTCGGTCAAGACACACGCCTTTAGTACTCATTAAATTCTGCACACAAAAGACTTGACAACTGGTTGCTTTTAACCTAGCCAAATAAAGAGAATGGTGGCCAATGGAACAAAGTGGTCCTCTCTCGGATAATAATGCATTAAGGAAGAAACACACATAACATTTGTGAGCCTCAATCTCCTCATCTGTAAAATGGGGATATGGTAGCTAGGAGGAGTAAAGGAGATAAAGCAACACAAGTGCGTCTAGAACATTATTACTCAGTAATGTCCTACGTACAGCACTTAATAATAATGGAGTACTTACTAATAATAAGGTATAGACTTTATTATAATAAACTCCAGGGATCTACCTATCTATATGCAACCCCACACACTCAGCTGCAGACTCTGGTCCTGCTTGGTGACAACACAGGGAGGTGATGGCCTCTTGGTTTCACAGGAAGGGCTTGCATTAAGTGGCCCCCAAGTCTTAGCTTGGCTGAGGCTGCGTGATGAGAGGCTGCCGACAGCCAATTAGAAAGGGCTCTTTTGGAAAGGGGCTGCCCTAAGGTGCTCAGGTCAAGTGGAACAAAGAGGGGGAGGGGCTCCATCTGCACCAGAAAGTAACAAAGGGCAAAGGGGGCATTCTGGATCCAGGTGGGGTTACTGAGAAGACAGACACAAAGGTTGGGTAAAGCCAAAGAGTAAAAAAAAAAAAAAGAGAGAGAGAGAAAGAAAAAATAAATCCACTTTTAGTTCAGGAAAAATATTGTGCGTGTGTGTGAGTGACTGGCTGTAAGAAGCAGTAAGGTTACATGGTAAGAAAATATTCACAGTAATAAAATTATAAGATGATAGCCTTTTTAAAAAATGTATGTGGTGGTTTGGGGCAAAGTGTCTTAGTTTAAGCTTGTAAGTAAGCACTGTCTTCTAGTTTTGTTTTTACCACCAACTAGCTGATCTTTCCAACCTTTTTGTACCTATTCATTTGTACAACGGGGAGACCACCACCCGCCTGGTGAACTTCAAAGCTACGGGAAGAATGAATTAAAGGAGACAGAACACAAGGGAGCTTGAAAAATGTTACATTCCCGTGCAAACGGAACCTTCGATCTGTATCCCCGGGGGGGGGGGGGGGGGGGGGGGGGGGGGGATGGAAAGAGCGCTATCTAAGAGGAGCTCCCTTCGTTGTGTTGAGCGCCCACTATTGGCAGGCACTTTTCCAGACCCTTGACCTTCACCATCGTACTTAGTTTCCACAGCAACCATGAGGTAAACAGGATGATGGCTCTTTTATAGGTGAGGAAACAAGGCTTAAAGAGGGCAACTCACCCAAAGCCACACAAGCTAGAAAGTGGAGGAACCAAGAACTACAGGATTTCTGGCACTTAGACTGACATCAACTCCTAACAGCAGCATGCATGAAGACATCCTGAGCTGAGGAGGTGCTCAAGAGACCGTGAGGTGTGATCCCTGGAAATCCCTACTGTTAACACTGACCTTATGCTGCCGTGCCTCACGGTCTCTTTGCACGGTCTCTTTCCCTAAAGACTGCCTGCCTTCCTTGGGGTTTGGGTTCTCTGCCCCAGAGCCTGCAATATATAGTAGTACATGCTCTCTAACAAATCTTTGTAAATCGAATTGAACATTTGGAAAGCAAATGTGTCCAATATACAAATGTGCTGTGTATCAAAAAACAATGCTGCACGTTAATTTTCCTCAGTTAGAAGATCCTGAAGTGCGTAAGACTTCTCACAGTCCCGTGGCTTGCCCCGCTAACTTACTAACTTCTTCACTCTTTCCTGCCGCTGGGGAAGGACACCTCACTGCTTCCTCCCAGGGAGAGCAGAGCTGGGAGGAGCCCTGGTAAAGAAAGAAATGCGGCCAACTTTGTTGTACCTACCGGCAGAGATCTCACACATAATAGAGATCCTGTGATTAAAGAAATTGTGGTCTAAGAACTGAGAAGCTGTCAGCAAAGGGTTTGGGAAAATAGGCACTCCCAAACCCTTCTGGAGGGAATACAAATTGGCAATTTATATCAAAACCTTAAAAGACGTGCATGCCCTCTGGCCCATTAACTACATTCCTAGAAATTTATCCTAATGAAACAATTAAGAATTCCTGCAACGTTTTACTTATGAGAATACCTGCCTAGGAGAAACTGGAACTAACTTAAGTATCCAACAAAGGGACTGACTAATGTATATATGCCCATCAGATAAAATTTTCCGCAGCCACGCAAAACAAGGACGAGCGGAAGGGAGAGACCTTTAGTGGTCTGGGAAATGCTCAGAATATAGTAAGTGAAAATGCAGGTTATAAAACAAGGTCATTTTCTTTTTGCTTGTCTGATTTGTTGAATTGTCTCCAATAAACATGTTTTTGTTGTTGTTGTTTGTTTGTTTGTAAACAGAAGGGGAAAAAAAAGACTATGGAAATGTCATTTTGAAAAAGCAAAACCAAGAAGCTGACAGGAAGGGTAAATCTGTTCCTTCCTTCCCGAAGGGTCACAGGGGAGGGAGGCACTAGACACAGCTGTAGATCGGAGGCCACGACACGGTGGCGAATCTCTTACCAGGAGCCCTGGGGGCCCTACCAGTTCCCATCTCTTGGTAAAGCCAAGGAGTCAGAAAATAATTCAATTCCCATCACCTTCCCTAAGGGTTTGCTGGAATCAAAAAGCATGACTAGGGTCTAACCTCCACCTGTCCATGGAAGAGGCAGGGACATGTACAGTCACCGGACAGAGTACCAGAAGAGTAAGGGACATGTACAGTCACTGGACAGAGTACCTCTGAGAAGGCAGAAGGCAGAAACCTAGGGGAGGCGGGGGGCGCTGAGTGGCCTTGGGTACAAGCTAGGGAGGGGGCTGGACCCAGAAGGACCTGAGGACAGGACTTCATGAGGCAGAGATGTAGCTAGAGACTTCCTGGCCCAGGGGCATGTAGAGAGCACAGCCCTGTTAAGGAAGGGCAGGTGACCCAGTGGCTGGGGCATTTCAAGAACCCCCTGGCTGAGGTGGAGGAAGGTTTGAAAAGTCTGAAAGGTTTTAATCAAGAGAGTGACTCAGAGCTGTGGCCTAGAAAAATTGCTCTGGTGGCTGTGTGGATGACCAAAAGGACGGTGACCCCATGTCAGCCATGCTCTCAGGGTATATGTACACGTGGGTGTCTGGGCAGATCGGCTGCTCTGATGTGGGACATGAGGAAACGAATAGGATGAAAATTCCCACTTAATGAGTGGCTACTAAGTGTTGCTGTTGCAAGGCATTACCTCTTCTAATCCTTACAACAATCCAGTAAAAATGGATCCTTCTCCTAGTTATAGATGAGAAAGAACTAGGTTCGGAGAGGTCTAGTAACTTACTCAAGGCCACACAGTTAATATCTTACACAACCGGCTTATCTACCTCAGGAGCTCAACTACCACCCCGTGGCGTCAGAGGTTTAAAGGCGGGTGTGAGGCTGAGCCCTTAATATCTGCGACTCAGATTACTGGTCTCCAAGTTCAGATTCGTGCAGCGCCCTTCTTTTCCAGTCTACCTCACGCCGCAGCAAATGAAAATTAAAATATGGATATTGATATCGAAACAATATCCAAAGTTGGAAATTTCTGTGAATGAGGCTGCACCGTTATTTTAATGTGTTGGAGACAGGGAGCTGACAGTTGTGTGATAAGGTGTGAAAATGTCTGTTCTACGCGAGTCTACCTAGATCTGCCTGCCCCACACGCGCTTACTCCCTTCAGTACACCAGGAGATGTTTGGCCAGAAACTCGAGGCTTCGCTAACCCAGCTGTGAATTTGCTCCTTTCCATCAAAAGCTCTTTATCAACAAGCTCGATTTGTGTCTCCAAGATCAAAGATTTAAAACTTTAAAAAGGGCTGTGAAATGGGCCCATTCGATTCAGTCACTCTAATATGGAAGAAAAAAGGTAATTCTTCAGGGGTTTCCCAGGAGATGACAAAATGACATTCTGATGTGAATATCTTAATGCTCCTTGCAGGTGAGAAGGAGCGTGTGTGTGGCCACTGTTTTCCAAACAGCACTCCCATGCCACCCTCGTGTGACGCTGTAGGAGTGCAATCTGTTGACAGTCACAAACCCAGCCACACGGCGGCGTTCTTCTGGAGGCCAGGTCTGGTGGGGGGGGGAGATGCTCTGGAGGAAAGCACTACACTCTCTGTTTAGAAAGCGACAGCCGGCAAGCATCTTGGCCATTTCTTCTTCTTCCTAATTTTGAGCTTGACTTCAAAGAAGGCCAAGCTACAGAAGAACTTGACCACCTTGCTGCATTTATCCAGAGAAACATGCTATTATCCATCCTTCTTCTTCTTCTTCTTCTTCTTTTTTTTTTTTTTGTTGTTGGGCTGAAGCAGAGCAGGTACGGAATAAAGCCACACTATAGTATCTATTAACAATTATTTGCCAATGGTCACACGGATACCGTGAAAGCTCCTCTTTCAGATGCTTTGAAAATCTGCTGCACAAATGAACAAGGGATGGAAAAGGGGCCCTGTGCAGTCATATTAGAGATGGACCCTCCACACACCATGGTGACCTCTCCGCAGGTCGGCCCCACATTTTCTATTTGCAATTCAAACCCAAGGCGGGAGCACAGAGGGCAAGATTGGGTTCTTGATTATATCTGCGAGGTCACCATCACTATGCAGAGTTAGAGGAGGCCAGGTGGCAACCCAGTACATTTGAAAATTGGATCTTTGTTGGGAACTGCCTCAATTTCATAGCAGAAACCAAACTTGAGATGTCTGTATTAGACGCATCTGGGGAGCCACACGGATATGTTGCTGTGTGAAGGGGGGTGGGGGGTGGGGGGTGGGGGGGGGAGGGGAACAAAAAAAAAGCCAAGGAAATATTTTCTGCCGCAGTGAGAGAGGTCAGATGAAGCCAAATCCTAAATTAGCTCAAGAAAGGGAGCAGGAGAGCACATCACTGAAGACCAAGTCCTGTCTGCACTGAACAATGCTAGAGTTTCAATTACAAAATAGCTCTTCCAAGAACAACTGCAAAATATCAAGCCTGTAGAAATCTGTAAGACCGAAGGGGGGAAAAGTGAAAATTGAAAAAGGTGCACTAATAGATCTGTCAACAGTCCGATGGTGACAAGCCACATTTCTATAAAATGCCTTCACCATTTGTGTCACCTGAAATGTACTGACACTTTCTATAGAACATTATCTCCTGAAGCTATTCTTGAAAAGACTGGCAGGGGGAAGAGGAGAAGGGGAGGGAAAAATCTGCTTTAGATACTATCAAGGAGAGGAAGGCGGGGGGGGGCGGCGTGGAAGGAGCGCGATCTGGATTGTTTAAGTGAACCTTTGAACAACAACATCACAAAACCGGAGCGGAACCGGTTATTTGCAGAAATGTTACGTATCATAAAAAGGGGATTTTCGGAAGGCCCAGCGCTTCCGTGTACCAGGAGGGAGGCGATGGCCTGCAGAGAGCAGATCCGACCAATAAGGAACATCTGTCCTCCGCCTGAGGAGGGACCCCTTTCTTTACTTACTTCCAGTAGTATTCTAACACCAGCTGAGCCGAGATCAGGTCATCAAGGAGGGAAAATTTGGTGAGAGAACTCCCCCCTCCCTGTCACTCTGTATTTTATCCCACTCAGTTACACGCGGCTGGGGTAGGAGATAAAAAAGTATGTATAGGACTTAACATCCAAGAATTCCACCTGCCGGCCTCTGGCAGGGTGCAACAGACCACAGTTAAGGTCTATCTGGATTTACATGACAGGAGTTTTATTTCGGGACTTGAATCTTGGCCGTTAAAAATTCACTCTCAGCTGAAACTAGGAATTTAAATGCTTAGTCAGAACAAATTATTTTGCAATTAAAAGAAAGGAATCAATTCCTTTGACCATTGCAAGTTAATGAGAGGTCCTTTCTGACTTCATAAAATTAAAACTGCTTTCAATTTTTTAAAAACTGCCAAGATAGACAAAGGCCCTTGTTCGAGTTGCACACTGGGGGGTGTGGGATAATGAAGTCAAGTGCTCCCAAACATCTTTTGGAAAAGCAAACACTTGTTTTAGACGGGCAGTAAGAAATGCTGTTGTCGTAAGAGCATGGATGCTAGAAATGGACGGGTCTGGAACCTGATCCCATTTCTGTAGGCTCCAGCAGTGTGTCCTTGGGCAAATTCCTTCACCTCCAAACCACAGTCTAGTCTCTTTACACACAAAATAGGAATAATACCCCACCCCGGGGCTGTTCTAAGGCTTAAATGTAAAAGCCCCCAGCACGGACCATCCTTAGGAAGTGGTGACTGAAGGGTGACAACAGTAATACTGATGACATTCATCATAATATAAAAATACCCTCTGCTCTGTTCACCTCCCTGTACAAGGCTAGAGAATCAGGCAGGGGACTCTGGGCCAGCGTGCAGCTGTAGGTTTCATACCATTTTACTGATGGTCCAGGAAGATAATCAAAGTCCTCTCCCTGTCTCCCAAGAGTCTGAAATGGGAACTGCTGGGCTCCTCTTGGTGAACCCACCACCGTGAGGAGAGCCCGCGGAGTCCTCCAGAAACCCACCCTTTGTGCCCTATGTCTGCATGGTGGCCAGGTGCCTGCTGGGATCATGGCAGTCATTTCCCTGGAGATGCTTCTGGGTTTTGGTCATAAGCAGCCCCAGGGCAGAGGTCGGCTGTGGTGCCCAGATGGGGGGCGGGGGGTGGGGGTGGCGCTGAGCCAATTTCGATACAGCCCGGTGAACCCCAGGCCTGGTGGGGTGGGCAAGGGGCAGACTGGCAGTGGGGACTCTGAACTTGCTTGCCTTTGTGGGTTTAAGCCAGTCTTAATGTTATTTGAAGACAGTTTTTTGTCTGTGAATATTTATAACAGTGTGAAAACTCCCGGACAGCTGGTAATGCATTTTGAAGTGTGCTAACAACACTGTATCAAACAGCCCTCTATTGATCACATCATACTTTTTTGTGGCCACGCATTTCATACACGGTGCTTATACATTTTGAATAAGAACTTCAAGTACCTTTTGCTTCAAGCGGTTTTTCACCTCTTTTATTCCCATTTTTGCATGATCTTTTGCCTGCATGAAAAATTAATTTAAGTTAAGATTCCCTCTCTGTTTCCAGCAGGGACTATGCTTGATTTCAATCCGTCGTGAATCACCTTCTCTGATTACTAGAAAAAGGAAGGAAAAATGGGATCATCAAGTCGAAAACATAATGGCTATGAAAACAAATACAATGTTAAGAGGTTAAAAAAAAAAAATCCCTTAAAGAGGCTACGGAGATTTTATTTTCTGCATTTTGATGGCACTGATTTTTTCCCCCCCTTCCAAAGCCCTTCATCTGCTCTCTATGATTATTTATCTCAGCAGCCCGGTGATAGCCACCAGTAAGTGTCGAGCAGCAGCTTTTGAGGCTGCCAGAATCTGAATGTCTATTACATTTCACCAGGGCAGGGCCTCAGGACCAATTTTCTGTCGGGGCTGAATGGCCTGAGCAGACACATTGCTGGGTGCCCCTAGTGCCGTTCCTTAAATCTCATTTCGGCACACACCCTGGCTTTTATTTTCTGTCGTTTTAGACCTGTGTGGTTCTCTTGGCAGGCCACCCGCCCGGTTAAAATAACTGCAGTTTAAGCACGGAAAGGACTAACAAAATTAAAAATGGAAATAAAACAAAACCACCCCAGTTAAGTGGCTCACAGTCAAATTAGCAAGCAAGAGAAACCATGAGAAAAAAAAAAAAAAATACTTGAGGCTTGTAAAAGATGGCACATCGGATCGGGAACTGACGTGTTCTCCTATTTTCTCTCTGCTTGTGGGCATGGGTTTCACAAACAATGCACGTCCTATAGGGCAGTGGTGAGAGAGATGATGAAGAATTTGGGACAAAAATCAGGGAGTGTGTCCCACCGTGAACAGTCTTCAGTAACCAGCAAAGGAGCTGCTTTATTTTGACGTGATAATGGGGATACCCACAGGAAAGGTTTTACCAGAACGCTCCGCAGACCACGCCTCCAGGTCCCAGGGACACCGGCACAGAACAGCCAGCATCTTAAGCCACCCAGTCTCTATTTTAGTACAAGCTAAAACCAGTAGCTTCCCATTTCTTGAGGGCAGCAACTGTGAGCACAAACAGTTTCAATGAAAAACATCACCGACCTGGTCACAAAATATCAACACTACATAATTCTAAGAGCCTCGGAAGCTTTAGGATACAGCCAGCCCCTGATTCACCTCTGCAAGGCAGGGTCAGGTGTATTTAAGGGTTTTGTCATGCTAAGGAACAGATCTGTTTGGATCCTGAGTGTAAGACCCGTACTCACAAACTTATAGACAGTCTTCATAGCTGGGTTCGCCTTTGTTTTTACGGTATTCAGAATGGCTCCGCTTCCTTTCTATAATAAAAACATCAATTGGCAACTTGGACTGAAGAGAACAGTAGGCCAACACCAACAGAAACCTCTTCCCTTTAAACAAGTTAAGCAGCATTCCAAGAGCGTGTAATTTAATTAGAGAAACAGGCCTAGATGGTAACTGGTCCTGGGCAAGTAGTTACGGCCATGGTAGGATCACGATGGGTGGTTCTGGGAGAGCAGGGTGCGGATACAGACACTGATAACTAGGCGCAGGGGGGCCCAGTATTTTGGTTGGCACCAGTCTGCTGGCTGGAAGAAAAGCTCTTCCCAGGCTCTCTGAGGCAAGGTTTCCCCATAGCAATCTATGACTTCTCAAGAAATTCTAGTTTATTTGGCTACCCGGAATCATGTACCTTCCTTTCCTCACCTTGGTTTTCTGTGTTGTTAGTTTGAATCACTCTGGCAGGCTGCCTCCCTTAACATTGATATCTTGAGAAAAGGAAAGAATGAGTAGCCATCAACATTAATCATGGCTCTCGTACACATCCGACATACCAATTTCTTGGTTTAGGTTCTCTGGGAGAGCGGGGAGAAGAGGAGGAAAGATGGCTTTCCCAGGACACAAAGGAGGCCAAGGGATGGATACGTAGTGCACAGGCTCTAGGTATTTTGTGAGCCCTCACTGCAGAGGCACCTGTGTTAGCCTTGCAGGATACGGAGTCATGGGAAGGCTGGCCTAAGCCGTCAAGGACCTCCAGTATGGGGGGTGGGGGGGTATGTGCCCCAGGGTAAACAGCCGCAGCTGAAGGTCCTGAGGGCCGCACTACCTGTGTGCGCAAGGCGCGTGGAGGCAGCTCGTGGTCTGCAAGGTCAGAGAAGGAGTTAAGAGGATGAAGCATTTGGCCTGGTCCATGAGGGATGATGAGGAGTTCACACAGGGGGATAGGATGGGTAAGGGCATTCGAGAGATAGGGAAGAGCACATTAAAAAAAGTGCAGAGGCTGAAAAGCCATGCGATCCTAGGAAGTGGTCAGTGCATCATGGGAGGAATGACCAGCGGGGCTGAGGCCAGATGAGGTCAGCTCACGAAGGGCCAGGATATGGAGCCGGCACTCCAGAGGATTTTTAATCAAATGTATCACATAATCTGATTTGTGCTGGTTTGGAAAGATAATTCTAACTGATTCGAACAAAGAGAGTGGATCAAGTGGGTATATAAAAGAATGAGATACAGTAATGTAATTATTAGGATTAACACTTAGCACAATTTTTGGTAACAGCCCGTATTAGAAATTTTGAGCTTTAATTAAAAAACACTGCAGTCTGACCCAGAAAGCATTCTGTGTCATAGGACAATATGAAATTTTGACCTGCTCATTTATTCCATACTGCTTTCCAAAATTACTCAGTATCCTATTTCAATGGTCCTTTGGAATATTAAAACTCCTTTTATCAATCAATCAGCAAGTCCTTATTGCTGGTCTGTGATTTGCCAAGTGCAGTGTTTGGCCATACAAGAAGAACAAAAGAGGTCTTTCACTGAGGAATTCCTTACTCTCGGCCAAATGCAGCCACTTCCAAGGGACCTGACTTGGCAGTGGTGTGCTTGGCTCGTAAGCAGAAAAGAACACTTATCACATTATGTTGCAGTTGCCTGTTTACGTGTGCCTCCCCAAGAAGACAGCAAGCTCCCCAGGGCAGGGCCTGTGTCTTTCTGCTCCCCACTGTGTCCCCAGCATGGCCTCCGGTTCACAGGAAGCCTTCAGCACATGCACACTGATAAACCCGGGCAAAGGCGAGAAGTTGAATTCTTTAGTGGCTTCTGAAGACCTAGGCACCTGGCTTCTAACACGGCCAGAAACTGTTCATAACCACAGCAAAGGGATAAAAAACAAAAAAAACAAAAAAAAACCCCCAGTGATTTGTTCTCCACCCTCCTGGGAGCCTTTGCTGTGAAAAACACTGCAGGGTGGCAAGAGGGACACATTTTTGGTTTTCCCATGAAAATGTCCCAATCGTGCTGGTCTGGAAGGAGACGCCCCAGAAAACGCTCTAGGATGACAACATCCACTCAACACTCCTGGGCCAGCTTCCTGAGACGAGGAAGCTTCTCCTGGCTCTCCTTGCCCTCACAGAAGGATGCTTCGGACAGCCTCCTCCTGCAAGCCTCCACCTGGCACTCGATGGCCTGGCTTTACAAACAGAAGCATCTTCAGCCGAAAGAATGGAGGGCCCCAGGCGGGATGACCACCCTGTGGGTGGCAGGGGAGGCAGAGGGCTACCAGGAGGCTCAGAGGGGTCCGGATAGCTCTGAGGGGGTGCACACTTACCCGGACTGTGGAGAGCCACTGATGGTAGAGTTTATCGCTGCCTGGGGAAAGAGGAATCAGAGAACGGGTTAATGTTATGTGCCCTCAGGAGTTCCTCCAATTGCTTACAGCGAGCAGGACTTGGAAAGTTCAAAATCTAGAGAAACACGTGAGGCTCCCGTGCTCTACTCCCTGCAGGAGGCAGCCGTGAGTTGCTGCCGTGAGTTTTCTTTCTCAAACTGAGATCTGATCCTATCAGTGCCCTGAGTGCCAACCCAAATCCTCCTCCCCCACTGCCTACTGGATAGAGTTCGGGTGCAACCCCTTAGCAGCCCTGACTCTCTTCTCCAGTCTCGTCTGGGCCCCTCCCACATTCAGCCTTTCCATCCCGTACTTCCATTCCCCGCTTTCTCCATTCCCTCACCAATGCTGTTCCCTTGGCAGCCGCCATTCCCCACTCTCTGTGCTGAGTACACTCAAGGACCGGCTCCGATGTCATTTCCTCGCTAAGCCTCTCCCTCCCCGTCCTCTGACCAGCCCTCTAAAACAGGCAACACCCACTCAGAAGTCCACATTCTCTGAGGTTCTGTGAGCCAGCCCAGGGCAGGAACCACAGGGCTGCGTGTCCCCACACTGCTGGACACACACGCAGCCCCCGACACACCGGGGCAGTGACAGGGAAAGGAAAGGGAGGCGCTGTTGGGGAACTTACTCATTTTATCTGGGGGGATAAGGAGGTCTTATCACCGGACAGCTTTTCTAGAAGCTCTGAATGACTTGACTTAGTTTAATAACACAGAAAGCCCCGTCTTGTCCTCAGAATTCGCATTCAACTCTGAGAGTGCGGTCTCCTTTGTGAAGCTCTCACGTT
The DNA here is from genome assembly GCF_018350215.1 of Panthera leo. NCBI lineage: Eukaryota > Metazoa > Chordata > Mammalia > Carnivora > Felidae > Panthera > Panthera leo. Next base: position 82,366,300 of record NC_056691.1, read on the forward strand.
AGCATGAGGATTAGTGGAGTCCTAGTCTAACCGCATAAGAGCCTATTTCTGCTCTTTTTTTCCTGCACTGGTTTAATCTGTATCTGTCTTTAGTTACGCATCTCTTTCTCCCACCACTAAAAGCTCCTTGAGGGCAAAACCGGGTCCTCCGGTTCTTACTCCATGGGGCTCTGGAAATGTCTATCAGTGACCCGCTGTCACTGTCCACAGACTCGGTTTATTGGGGACTTGCGCTCCCCGTGCAGCACAGGCTGGTCAGGCCTGTAAACGGGGTTTTATAGGTGAGATTCTGCCCGACTCTAGGAGTTGGGATTATAAACTCAGTCCAGACCAGACACACACCCAGCAGTGAGGGGGCTGACAGCATGATTATTATGATTTTGCACTTGGTTTTGGCTTCACTGCCAAAGACTAAGGCTTTGGGACTCGGAAAGAAGGCCAGATCGGGATTGGAGAGTCACTAACACCTCTCTGGGCCTCAGATGCCTCCTCCGAAAGAGGAGAGGCCGACCTCTCCAGGTCTAATAGTCTGTGGCGACCGGGCACGCTGTGATGACTGTCACCTTTTAAAGAAATGCCCACTTAGCAGTGAACCTGTGCTAGCATCCTGTCCTGATGGCTGCATGGGCCTTTCCTCATGGACTCTGAGTTAATCTCCACAGGATTCCTGTGAGGTGGGCAGCGTTCTCCTCGGTGCTTAGACGGGGACGCTTCAGCTGAAGAGGGGACATGGCCTGACCAAGTTCTCACCACTTTACTGGAAGTGGGGGCCCCGATTTGAAGCCAGCTCTTCTAACTCGACATCTTGAGTGCTCTGTGCTGTAGCAGGCTGGCCACTACATTTAACTAGACTTTGGCCACCCAGGGGAAGCAGGTGACCTCAGGACAGAAGATCTCAGACAGGCCAAGGTACCTCTGTCGTATCAGAAAATGAAGAGGGATTCCTCAAGCATTTCAAGGGTGAAATCAGTCTCTCCCTAACCCCCACTGAAGGGAAAAAGAAGCTAATGTCACTCCTTGCCACGCACACTCTAGTCCCACATAACGGCCCACAGCACGGAAAGGAAAATAAAACGCTTTCTCACCAGCATACTCGCCCATGCTGATCTCCTCTTCAAAAACGTCACTGAAACCTTCGCCAGAATTGAGAAGATCCAGTCTACCATCGATAAACTATATAAAGAAAGAACAAAAGCGTAACAGCTTATGCAAAGAAACAGAGGGAAAACCATTCAGCTGGGCACCTGAGGGTACAACCAAAGAACCGCTATGTTTCCCAAGACAGGAAAGGGCCTTTGGAACCGTGAGGTTTTTGTTTTCTTTTGTTTTTTTAAGTGAGTTTTCAAAATACCGGCTGCATGTTTATGATAACTTGTGAAATCGAATGGCACATTTGTGAAGGGTCTGTCTGGTCGCTGACCACCCTCTGCGCCCACTCCCCCTCCCCAGACGCTGAGCCCCTTCAGGCTGAGCCTCGGTCCATCCAACACGACAGCTGCAGACAGCCCCATCGGGGGTCCAGACACGGGCCACCCTCAGGAGGGCCGGTACCTGTTTGAAGAGCTGTAGCTGGATGGCATTCTGCAGGAACTGCCTCATGGCTCCCGAGCGATAATGGGACACAAAGGCTTCTTCACAGAAGGTGATTGGCTCCTCCTGAGAAATGGAGATGGGAGAGGAGGGTTGGAGGCACGGGGTGAAGGCGGTCAGTTCTTAAACTCAGTTAGACGGCACTTCTCCATCTGCTAATTTATTTAATCCTCGTTTACCTGGCGAAGTGGCTACTGTCATTGAAGGCATTCTATTCTGTGGAAGAGGAGGCAGCTTCAGAGAGGAAAAGCCACCCCCCCCCCCCCCCGAAGTCCCAGAGCTGGTGGGAGGCGGAGCTTCTGAACCCCACCCCTGGCCCCCTCCATACGAGCCAGTCATATCCCGACAGCAAGCCAGTGGGATGTGCCTTCCAAAGCGATTAATTTCCAAGCTTTTCTCTTCACTTTGAAGAGAATCCTTTCTTCGGGTAGCACCTTGTACAGATGGAGCCCTGATAGTAAAACTGCCCAGATGCTCTTTGGGAAGCAAGGGGCAGGGGTGGTGGTGGCTGGGCTCTCCTTGCTGGGCCTCCTCTCTCACCCCAGTACCTTTGCAGTCCCTGAGGCCTCGGCCATGGAACACAGTTTGGAAACCATTTACACAGGGCTCTCAACCATTAGCAAATTATAAATTTAAAATATTTACTTATTTACTTTGAAAACGCTTATGAGGGAGAGAGAACGAATATCCCAAGCACACTCCATGCTCAGCACGGAGCCAGAGGTAGGCTCGATCTCACGACCTTGAGATTGCCACCTGAGCAAAAACCAAGAGCTGGATGCTTAATCAACGAAGCCACCCAGGCGCCCCTAAAATGATTATTTATATTAAAAAGCGAGGATGATGAAAAATAAGATTTACCATCCAGTCAACTGTGTGCTTATGACGTTTGATGAGGAAGGTACGCTTTAACCAAACTACACTTTATGAGTGAAGAAAATAACACCCTAAGCGGAAGACACAGCCCATCCTTGTAGTCAACACCTCGATCCTTCTTTGAAGGTATCTGGAGTGCTCATCTACTCAGACAAGTCTTTAATTCCAGTGGTGGAGCCTCAATTCTGAAAGATCAGACTTTTCTACCTTGAACTGAATTAAAGGGACTCCTCCCTTCACAGACTTGGTGGCAAACACAGAGATGTTTGAAGCTGCACTTTTATCCTGTTTTAATGAGTTGTGTGAGTGTTAAATTTACTGTCTGGTTGCTGTAAATTCCAAGGGTTCCTCCTGCTTCAGTCTAGCCAATATTAGCTCAGCAATTGGGCAGACATTCTACAAAAGGTGCCAGGATGCCCCCCCCCCCCAATTAGGGTGGGGGGAGTGCTTATTTTTATACAGTTAAACCCCACCTAATTTTACAAAGGATTGGAGACAGCCTACACCGGCACCTGAAACAAAGAAAAAAATCAGAGCTGAAGAATACGTAAATATATAAAACGTGTTTACTTAGGAAAAGAGTATCTGGATATGCACTGTCCTGTACATATGGTTCCTAAAACAAAGTTACAAAATTAGCTCTGAGTTTCCTGGCTGCAAAAGCAAGAAGGGAAATGTACAAACTTTACAATTGTCCACGAGGACAAAAAGCATAGTGGTTCCTCAGGAAAAAAGAGCTTTTCATGACACTTGCTACTCTGACATGTATCTACACCTTCCTTGTTGACCAGCTGAGATGGGCTAGTGATAGCAAAGGCCCACCTAACATCCCATCCTTGTGGCCTGCAAGTTCTGCTTCCCATCCTGGGAACCACAGCAGGGCAGTGAAGTCCCTCTCCAGGCCATCTCATCCATGAGCAGTGTCACCCATACACGGATGACTCCTGATAATACTGTTGCTTGGCATCCTTCGCTCTAAAACCGTATCTGTCTCAATCCCCATCTGGATGGCCCTTTAGCACCTTAAACTCAAAATGGCCAAAACTCTCAATTATAATCCCACCCAGACTTTACCCCAAATCTGTTTCTTTCTAAAACAATTTTTTTTTTAATCTTTACTTTTGAGAGAGAGAGAGAGAGAGAGAGAGAGAGAGAGCGTGCGCACGTGAGCAAGGAGAGGCAGAGAGAGAGGGAGACACAGAATCCATAGCAGGCTCCAGGCTCTGAGCTGTCAGCACAGAGCCTGATGAGGGGCCTGAACCCATAAGCTGTGAGATCATGACCTGAGCTGAAGTAGAACGTTCAAGTGACTAAGCCACCCAGGCGCCCCATGTTTCTTTCTTAAGCTGGCACTGTCCACAGCTACCCATGAACCTATCACACTGCCCAAGTCCTCCTTGGTTTGCCAGGGAAAGGTCTCAAGTTTGTCCCTATTTGCCATCACTGCCTGGCACAGGCCTGCTCACCATGGTGGAGAATGAATTCTATGTCCCCTCCTGTCTACTCCGGCTCTTCAGGATTTCTAAAATGCACGTTAGATCATGCTACTAACCTACTCAGGAACTGTGACTGCAGAGGGGTTAAACTTCGTGATGATCTGGTTAATGTTCACTTCTTCCACCAGACTATAAGCCTCACGCTGGCAAGAGGGCACCCGTTTCACTCAACATCGCACACTTAGCAGCTCGGGAGTTATGGACACAGGGTCCCATGTGGGAGAGGAGAGAAACGGTCCTAGCTCCTTAGCTGGGCAGATAAACCCTTCCTAAGCTGAGCTCAGCTTTCTTTTCCAGAGTCCTTTTGTGTCCCTTATTCCTCCCCATACCCTCTCCCCCCGCCCCCCCCCACCACAGGTACCTTCTGCTCTAAGTGCATTTCTCCTGATCACAGGGCATGTCCTTTTCCACTTGCTTCCTTGCGTTTGTCAGTTTTGTTCCTTGCACCTGGACTATTTTCCTCTTTTTTTTTTTTTTTTTTTTGTTAATTTTTAAAAATGTTTTTATTTATTTTTGAAGGAGAGAGAGAGACAGAGCATGAGCAGGGGAGGAGCAGAGAGAGAGAGGGAGACACAGAATCCGAAGCAGGCTCCAGGCTCTGAGCTGTCAGCACAGAGCCCGACACAGGGCTTGAACCCACGAACTGTGAGATCATGACCTGAGCCGAAGTCAGATGCTCAACCGACTAAGCCACCCAGGCACCCCTGGACTATCTTCCTCTTAAACACAGGCCTCTGTGTGGCAGTCACTCACCCCTGCTCAATGCTCCCACCCTGCCTGGCATACTCCCTGGGTGCTGAGTAATCTTCACTGGTGTCCCTATGACCAGGAGCTAAAGAGGGCAGAGGTCCTGCTGGACTTCGGGCTACACTGCCCAGACACAGTGCAGAGCCCCCCTCTATATCCCCACCTCCACGCCCGCCGCTGCTAGAAGCTCAGGGATGTTGCTTAAAGAACCATAGGATGAGCCTGACCCTGGTTCCTACCACAGGAGCCCCGTGGTCTTGGTGTGGCTGAGACACCACTTGGCCTGATGGTAAAGAGGTCTCCGATCACGATGCCAGGCGAGTGACACTGGTGTCCAGGGAGCTTAGAGCTCCTTGGAGGAAATGCTCATTGGAGCTGTTAGCATTCACTCCTAGAGCTGTGGCCCAGTATTGCCAGGAAGAAGTCTGCTGAGGGACCAATAAATTCGAGAGAGAGTTTGCAACCAGATTTGTATGTAAGGGTAGCCTGAGGCAGAATTTAGTTGTAGGAGAGCAGAAAGAATCGCAGCTTTAGGGAGACATGAACATTTTGGGCCTGTTGCCTACTTACTGGAGGTGACATCCCCCCTGGATCAGATGTCTGCGCCATAAAAATGGACAAAAGGGCACGGATGGGAAAGATTCAGGGAAAATGTGACAATGGGGGCTTTTTCTGTAAAAAGCTTAAAGGACAGCATCAGCAGTGTGAGTTAGACACGGGGACAAATGCTAACATACAGTGTAGAGCTACTGGAGTGGGGTGGGCGGCAAAATGTCCACAGGAGCCAGGAGACAAAAGGGCTAATCCTCCCAGGGTAGCAGGCCAGAAACTGTGCGAGAAAGTGGGCACATCTTGGCGGATCCTGAAAGCGTGAACAGAAGTCAGGTAAGCAAATCCCATCTATGTAGAGCAACTGTTTAATTCTAATCCTGGTGAAGAACAGGGACACTGTCACCCCTTGTCACGTATAGGGGTCTGGCTGACCACAGGCACAGAGGGCTCAGTTCCCTGGAGCTACTCACCATGTAAGGAAATGGTAATCGCCACAGTTCACCTAAATCTTTACAGAATAACAGGGAGGGTCACTTGCCCAAGGTCACAAGACCCATAAATGGCAATGGCCTTCAAAGCCCAGCCATCACGCATGAGGTCCACTCCAGGCCCAGGTGGTCTCCGAGGCCCCAGTTCTGTTTGGTCATCTGTAAGAGAGCATGTGACTCCTTCAGGTTGGGACCCCTCATGTTTTCAGGGTCATGAGCTTGACCCTGGTTGCTGCCACAGGAGCCTGTGGTCTCAGTGTGGACAGATGTCCCACGCACTAGCCCCACAGAGATGAACACTCCCAGGGGCACTGCCACAGGTCCAGACCAAGGAAGCTGAACCATTTGCCCCAGCTATTCGGTTCTCCCTCCTGTGGTTGAAAAGGCCACCCCACTCCACTCCCTGCAGTGGAGAGGAGTAAGGGTGGGTGTCTCCTGAAACCCTCCTTTGTAAGAATTGCTGATTTAGTTCTCCTGTTATGCTGATTAAACCTTCTGTCTTCTTAGGCGACATTTAGCGATGGGACCACTGGCGGACAGCTACATGAATGAAGGCAAGTCAGACCGTGAGTGTTCAAGCTTAGATCACATTAGTAGAGTTTTCCATCTATGACCCGGAGGACAGTAAAACACAGCTGCTTAACCCTATCGAGGACTTTGGTACCAACAGACAAGTTTTACTCCTGGATTATCTTCTTGACATATGGAACCAATTGAAAACTTCATTACTAATGAATCAATCTTTGTTAACAGGTGAAGTTGGTGATTCCAGAGGTTTTTGAGACTTCTAGAAATAAATGGCTTTTATCCACAGCATTGTGGGTACTGGCGTAAAAATAAAATCTCCTCTTACAGTCTTCTGAGGAGACAACTTTCCTCGTTCTGCTGGTCTATACTTAAAGTACTACACTCCTTATTTTCCTGCACAAATTTATCAAAAAAAATTAAAAAAAAATTTTTTTTAATGTTTATTTATTTTTGACACAGAGAGAGACAGAGCATTAGCAGGGGAAGGTCAGAGAGAGAGGGAGACACAGAATCTGAAACAGGCTCCGGGCTCCGAGCTGTCAGCACAGAGCCCGACGCAGGGCTCGAACCCACGGACCGCAAGATCATGACCTGGGCCGAAGTCGGACGCTCAACCGACTGAGCCACCCAGGCGCCCCGATTTATCAAAATTTTATGTGCACATTTACTCTGCAATTCTAAGGGGAAAAAACGAGGCACTCCTTTATGGCCCTTGCTTAAAAATATATAAATAGTAATTTTGCAAGATTGAGCCATGCAAACATTTAAAAAACACCCACTATGTGCCAGGATCTATATTAGAGGAATATAAACATGAATAAAACACATTTCCTGTAAGTAATACCACTATCAGTTGAGGGGTGGGGAGTAGCCGAAGGTGGAGATGATCCAAGAATGGCAGGATGTTATGTTTACAGACATTACTCAAAGTAGCCAAAAAGCCAGAAGCAACCCAAAGGTCTGTAGGTGAATGGATATACGTACAACGAAATATCATTCAGCCTTAAAAGGGAAAGAATTTCTGGCACATTCCGTAGTATGTTTGAACCTTTAAAACATCATGTTAAATAAAATAAGCCCAGAACAAACGGACAAATACTGTCTGATTCTACGTATATCTAGAGTAGTCAACTTCCTGGGGACAGAAAGCAGAAAGGTGGTTGCCAGAGGCTGGATGGGGAGGGATAGGGGGCTGGTTAACAGGACTTTCCTCTTTGCAAGATGGAAAAAGTTCCAGAAATGGATGGTGGTGATGGCCACACAACAATATGAATGTGCTTAATGCCACTGAACTGTACATTTAACAATGGTTATTGTGGTGAATTTTATGTTATGTGTGTTTTACTATAATTAGAATTTTTTTAATCTATAAACAAGACAGAATGTTTATAATTGTGGAAGCTGGGTAATGGGTATGTGGGAGTTCATTTACTTTGCATAAATTTGAAGTTTTCCATAATAAAAAGTCCAAAAGAAAAGTTCCTATTATCAAGGAATTCCGTCTAGTTCAGGCAACTAAAAACCACAATACAGTGCGAAAACTGGCGTACCTGAGGGCTGGTTATTTTTGAATACTGCGGGGCGGGCAGGGGGTAAAGGCACTTAAAAAAAAAACAAACCTTAAAAAAATTTTTTTTTTGATCCAGTTAATGTAACACAACACAGTGGAGAGAGAACGTGTCTTGGAATCAGAAAGACCTGGTCTCGATCTGTGACTCTGACCACACTAGTTACGTGATGTCAGGGGACTTTCATCCCTCACCTGTGACACTTAATCAAGCCTGGTCCATCAATGTGGAAGGTGACAACAAATTACAGCAAGTAGGTTTTCCACAAATAACCATTTTCTTTCTTTCTTTTTTAATGTTTAATTTTTGAGACAGAGACAGAGCGTGAGTAGGGGACGGACAGAGAGAGAGGGAGACACAGAATCCGAAGCAGGCTCCAGGCTCCAAGCCATTAGCACAGACCCCCACGTGGGGCTCGAACTCACGAACCGTGAGATCATGACCTGAGCTGAAGTCAGACGCTCAACCGGACTGAGCCACCCAGGCACCCCAATAACCATTTTCTTAAGGGCAGAGATTGGGTTTTACCAGGGCTGGCAACATAACGTGTGGGACACAGTGCAACAAGAATATGCAGGAAAAGAAAGTGCTGTTAAGTCTATAAGCGCCATGCTAAAATATAAGGCTTTTTCTTTCTTTCATGGTTTCTTTCTAGGCCCATAATGGTGCTTTTTAAGTTTACTATTTAATGTCATTCTATGTAAAGAAAAAATAAAAATTTAAATTATTAGCATGATTGCTAATATTAGCAATTATTAGCTAATAATATAGCTAATTATTAGCATTATTGCTCAACTTTATACTGTGCAATGTGCCAGTTTTAAATGCTAACTTGTGGGATCGTATTTCATAACTCACAAATGCATTTGTGTTTTGTTCTTATCGGCCAGTGGAAATGCTGCACAAAACTAATTAAATGTTTTTATTTCAGTTCCTGATATACACACATCCTAACACTCTCTGCCTTCCGCTTACTGATGAGAAAGGAAGAGGAACTATGGTTGCTCCATCTTTTCCTTTCCTTCTTGGTCATCATTTTCACGGTAAGTAGGCGGCTAATACCGCGTGAATGGGAAATGCGATCATTTGAGGTTCTTACAACAGCACTGCCTTCTGCTGGCATTGAAACAAGTTTTAGTTCTAACATAGAACGTGGCTCTCTTGGGGCTGCCAGCGCCCCTCTTTCTCGGTTGTGGACATGACAGCTTTACCTTGTCAGTGCTTTGAGTCTCGCCAAACCCCCAGACCCTGTGGGTCCACTGGGACTGTGTGCGTGGGGCTCCGAAAAGTTCTATGTGGCTGGGATGGCAAGACTCCGGGGAGGAAATCTGTGCAGGCCTTCTCTGCTCATGCACACGCTCCATCCTGGATGGATGCCGCCTAGGGCTACTTTTACCGAACACAAGTTTGAAGGTAAAATTAAGAATTTCAAGATGGCAGAAAAGCATAAAAGTGGGCACAGGCCTGACACTTCTCCCCTTGCCCTTTACGGGATAAATACTCAGTAGGGGCTCTGGAGGTTGACCTCTGTTTGCCATCTGACTTAGTAACAGCAGCCTAGAATAGCTTCAAGCAAATTTGTGGGCCCATGGAAGTGGGGTTTCTAAACTCGTGCGCAGGACGCTTCCCCAGCTGAATTTTCTGGCTACGACATCCTGTCTACTTCATCCACACACTCATCTCCTGCCCCAGAGACTCTGGACTGCCCGCCACACCCAACCTCTCCCCGCACACGCACTCCTCTGGCTTCCTTCTTCACTTTATGTCCTCTGAGAACCTTGCCTGATGACTTCAGGGGGAGAGAAGCCCTCAGTTCCACCCGCCGCCTCCACACCGACGCCACCTGGGCCAGCCGACACCCCCAACGCGCTGCAGGCTCCCCGGAGGGCGGGCTGCCCTCAGGACCGGGCATGCGGCGTCAGCTGCAGGAAGAGGCAGGCAGGGGAGTGGGACGCGGAGCCGGGTTCCAGTCCCGGTTCTGCCCTGTGTGCAAATGATGCAGATGACAGCCGCTCTCAGATCCTCACTCTCCCGCCAGCCTCAGGGGGGGTGCCGGGGGTTACACTGGGAAGGATGCAGTGCTGTGGTCAATTGTGCTCGACCCTGGCCACGCACTGGGATCACCAGGGGTGCCTTGCAAATCCCCATGCCACAGGGCCGCGGTTTCTTTTTTTTTTAAACAACTTTTTAATGTTTATTTATTTTTGAGAGAGAGAGACAGAGTGTGAGTGGGGGAGGGGCAGAGAGAGAGGGAGACGCAGAATCTGAAGCAGGCTGCAGGTTCTGAGCTGTCAGCACAGAGCCCGACGTGGGGATCAAACCCACGAACCGCGAGATCAAGACCTGAGCCGAAGTCGGACGCTTAACTGAGTCACCCAGGCACCATTACGAGGCCGCAGTTCCTAAAACTCTCCAGGACTCCAACGTACTCGAGGCGGATAATCACTGCTGTAGGTACAAGAGACTAGCACAGCGCCTAGCCCAATCAACAGTTTTTAAAATGTACAAATGAGGAAAATCGGAAAATCTGGCCCCATTTATCACCAGCAGTCCCAACCTGGCTGCATCTTGTTTCAATACCTCCACGTTCCTAATAAAACACCCGAGTCCCTGGCTAAAGTGCAGCACAGCCAGGAACCCTGTTCTGAAGTGTGCAAAGGGGGTTTCTACAGCCCCTGGCGGGTAGCTAATACTACCCCACAGGCCACGCTGGGAATCTCACGCTGAGCCCCCTGCCCAGGGCCATGGTGCCGCCCCCAGAGCTGGGTCCCAGGGGCCGCTCTTCACACGGTCCGCTGTGGCGGCTGCCAAGAAACCAGGGTGAGTTCCCAGCCAACACAGGAAAGGCTTAGCGTGGTGTCTCGCCTAGAGAATGCCGAACCCTTCCTGGAGGCAGAGGAGGAGGGGTGGGGCGGCAGGGTTAGAGTACGATGATTTCAGGTTAGCCACAGCAGCCACGAGTCCAGGAGAAAGGGGCCCAGGTCGGCCGAGCTCTCGCCGTGGGCCTACCTGACCCTCGCCCTGACCGAATCCTCACCAGAGCTCACAAACGTTTATACAGGCCTCCCATTCCACAGATGAGGAACGGACGCCCACGGGGGTGAAGTGTTTTTGCTTGAGGTCCTCCCGGGGTGGGTGGGTCCGAACGACTCCCAAGTCCACACACGCTCTCCCCTCACCAAGGTGGGCCTGGCAGGGTGGGTGCGACACGGCTACAGTCGGACGGCTCAGGCTGGCCCGGGCTGAGCCACGGTCTGGGGTGACGGGACCGAGGTAGCCTTGTGAACCATTTGTGCGGCGGTCCAGGCACGCCAGGGGCAGACTCCCAGCCTGGGCCCCTGTCACTGTAACAAGCCCTAAACAAAGAATCAATGTGTCCCTGGGAGGCCGCCTCGCCGCTCGGATGATTTAAGTCAGGGGGAATGTGGGTGCCCAACAAGAGCTCCTCTGCTGATTTGCACGGGGCAGGGGCTGCCGGGATGACAGCATTTGCCCGTCCCGGCCAGCCGCTCTGGTATTGACAGAAGCCCCCACACACACACTCGCTAGATTACAGTAAAGACATTCAAATCACAGGCGCGTCGGCCCACGCCTGGCTCCTCTGTGCCAGCAGCCCCTTCCTTCTGCATTAACCGAGACAAACAGGGAGAAGTCAGGAAATTCTGATTAGCACGGGAACGGCAGATGAGCGGGGAGGCCTGTGGAAGCTGAGGCACAATGAAGAGGGTCTCCGTGCATACTGGCTTAAGATTTGCTTTCCGTAAGAAATGCAGATGGGAATCGGCTCTACTAGGAAAGCAGGTGCAGTGATTAAAACCAGCTCCCGCTTACTGAGCGCTGCCCCCCGTGCTAGGTGGTTTCACATGCATTATCTCACTTACTGTTCCCGGCAAGCCCGCGAGGTTAGGTGGAGGTATGATCTCCATTTTACAGACAAGGATATTGAGGCTCCTGTAGCCGAGTGCAGAGCCAGAGTGGGAAGCAAAGTCACACGATGGCATTTGACCAAGCAGCCGCCCGCGGGGGGTGCTCTAGCAGTTTAAAGAGATAGATCGGAGGGCGGCGAGGAAGAGAGCGGGCTTCGGAGAATCGAGCGTGTTCTGGCTCCACCATGGGCTTGCGGAAGCCATCTCACCACCTGGAGCCCCTGTCTGCTTCCCGATACGCGGGGAATGATACCTGCCGCACGCTCTAACCACCCAGTCCCATTATGGTGGCAGGTCCAAGAACGGTGCCCGGCTGGAAGTGAGAGAAAGCTGGTGGCCGTCCCCATGCTGCAGGAGAGCAAAAGTTCCCCTCCCCGGTACGGACCCTGCACCGGATATGCCGAGATCACGGTGTCAAACTCCTGTTCGCTCAGCCATCTTGGCCACACCAGACTTTGCCTGTCACTGAGAGCCAGATTCTGGGTTTAACACAGTGACGGTCACATCCCTAAGTCCCAGGAAAGGAGGTGCTAAACTGATTGGACAAGAGGGTTTCGGCTTCCTGAGAGCGAGGAGAAGACGACTTCAGGGAGCTTACTGCAGAGACGATGGCCTTGAAAGCCTGCTGGGTCCCCGGGACAGAAGACAGTGGGCCTGAAAGTGACCGGCAGGAAGGCTAACAGTAGTTGTAGATGCAGGAAAATGGGGGACTCATGGGTCATGAGGCTAAAGGACATGGAGATAAAACTGAGGAAGCACAAATAAGTCTGTGGGAAGGAAAAATCCCAACCCTCTGAGGTGAGTGCTGCTCGCCAGTCCCCAGGGCCCTCCGGGTGGTCCTCCGGAGCAGCACTGTCCACACTCTGAGTTCTCGGGCTCACTCGCTGCTTCACTCAGGATCACCCCTCTCCCGAAGGTCACTGATCCAGGCCCGATCTCTGGTGCCTCGTGGGGGCTCGGGCCCAGGCGGCTTCGGCAGCGAGCTTTTAGCCATGAACGGGTGGCAGCAATGTGAAGGCGAAATAACCCAAGAGGCGTCAAAACACCCAACTCGGCCTTGATTCCTTTTCTTTGCTCAGGTCTCAGTGTCTTCATCTGTAAAACGGGAAGGTGCAGAGCTGGGAACGGAGAACGAACTCGAGTGGGAAGGACGGCTCTACTTAACTGCATCTGGAATGTGGTGGATAGCCTAAACCCTCTGAGGCCATTTTCTCATTCATAAAATGGAGGAGATACTTCCCCGCAGGGCTGCGTGGGATCAGCAGGTGATTCACATAAACTGCTTGGCTCGGGGCTTGACCTCTAGAGGGGCTGAACATTTATCAGTCTTCTGCCCCAAATAATGACGGTTCTCCGCCCAAAACACGCTTTCAGCCACGTTTCAGGGCATGGGACGTGCACTGCCTGCCCAGGACACGTGTGGGGGTCGCCGGAGTCAAGACCATGACTCAGAGCAAGGAGAAGAGGGACCACCACCAAAGCTGTCTGCCACCGACCGGGCCCAGCAGGCACAGGCTAACTGTGGTTGAGGGTTGGACCTGAATAACCCTATTAAGAGAGGCTCTTTTATCCCTCATCTTACAGAGAGAGGGGATGTGACTTGCCCAAGGCCACAGAGCTGGGGAGAGCCAGAACTGTACTTGAAGTCAATTCTGTCTGACCCCAAAGCCCAGGCACACTCTTCCCATGACACCCCAAGGCACTTTGAGCATGCTCAGTTGCCCAAACATATTTTTTTTCTCCTTCGGGTTTCTGGGGATTTCAAGATACAGCTGATTTCCCACACAAAAATGTCCTTTTCCGCATAGTGCAGCCCCAGTCCAAGGAGTCCGGCGTCTCTAGGTGGGGATTATGTGTGGTCGGGGGACTCAAAAGAGGCTCAGTGCAGCCCAGAGCTCCACGAATGGGGAAGCCAGTGAGCCTCTGTGAGCATCACTTTCCTCATTTGTAAATTGGGGATATTACCTACATCCTATTGAGAGTTTTGAAATGATACAGTATTTGTCAAGGTGAGACTACTGAGTAGCACACAGCAGGCGCTTAATGGATGTTGAAGTCCTAACAGCTCTTTCAGATGCCCTGTGAGAGCTGGGTGTTACATTTGTTGGGACCTTTTTTTTTTTTAGTTTTATTTATTTTTTGGAGAGAGAGAGGAGAGAGAGCGAGAGAGAGAGAGAGAGAGAGAGTGTAGGGGAGGGGCAGAGAGACAGGCAGAGAGAGACAACCCCAAGCAGGCTCCGTGCTCATGGCACAGTGCTTGATGTGGGGCTCAAACTCACAAAACATGAGATCATGACCTGAGCCAAAGTTGGACGCTTACCCGACTGAGCCACCCAGCCGCCTCTTGTCGGGACCTTCTGTACCTTTCACTCGACAAAAACTTGTGACAGGGGTGCTGAGACAGCACTGCCAGGTGGCTCTGTTGGGCAGGGGTGGGGGGTGGGGTGTCCAGGAAAGGCCACACGGGGAAAGAGGGGCCATAAAAATCGAGGAGCAGGGACTCACTAGATGGAAAAGCAGAGGACAGCATGAGCAGGAGTGGGGCTGTGACAAGGTCCCGTGATGGGGCACAGTGAGGAGCTGGTGTCCTCGGGGCTGGAGGGGCACATCACAGCTGGGACAAGTGAGATGCTGACACTCTCCTTCTTCACTTGGGGGCATCTTTACTGAGAAGCGGGGGATGCCGGACCCCGGAACACCCACATGCTCGGCATATGCCGGGAGCTGCTGCCCGAGCGACCCACCCGGCCCTGAACTGAACCTCCTGTGTCCAAAGAGCAGACCTCATCCACAGGGACGACTGCCAAAGGGGCTTCGTTTACTCGGAGGCTCGCCCCTGAAAGCACCCCCTATAGGCCTGGCCGCTGCAACGGCCACCACGTCACGCCCCCTTCCCAGCTCCCAGCGCCTGCGCGTCCAGGCGGGGTGCGGAGTTGGAGAGAAGCGCTCCGAGCAGCGCGGCCCTGTGCGGCCTGTCAATCGCGGCTCCAAGCCTCCTCAGATGCCCTGCACTCCCGCAACACAGACCGGCCGTCCAGACTGGTCGGTGGCTCCCGCCTCCGCACGCGCTGTGCCCTCTGCCAGGAGGGCCTCCTGCTTTCTCAGGCTGCAGAAGTCCCCCTCATCCTTCAAGCCTTAACTTGGGGACGGCTGCCCCGGACGCACCGCCTCGCCTCCCTCCTGCCTGGGCTCGGGTTTAGGTGTCCCTGCTCCGGGGTCCACAGCTCCTGTGCTCACCTCCACCCTGGGACTTGCAGCCGTGTCTGCACTGCCCGTCTGCCCATCAGTTCCCTCGCTAGATGGCGGGCTCCTCGACGGTGCGGGCAGCGGCTTATTTGTCTCTGCCATCGCCGGTTCCTAGCACGGGGCCCGGGTCAGCGCAGACAATCCCGTGCTTGTTGGATGAATTATTCACCACAGACAAGGCAACAGGAGCATTTCTGAGGAAGAGGCCAACGGGGTGGAGAGCAAGACAGACAGACTGAGGACGTGAAGAAGAGGGCTGGCGGGAGGGAGGAAGGGAGAAGAGAGAGCGCGGTGTGTGTGCGAGGAGGGGCCGAGGAGGGAGGCGGGAGGCCGGGAACACCGTCTAATTAGACCACATGTGCAGAACAGCATCTGGCTCAAAGCACAGCAGTTTACACGGCTCCTGGAGTTGTCGTGGAGACAACCACATGACCAGCCTGGAGCTGAGACTCAGGGGCAGCAATCCAGATGCACTCGTAACATATTCTGACAGAGAGCAGATGGGCAGCTATTTGCAGGGCCAAAAAATGCCAACTCCGCTCCCCTCCAGACCTGCGTGCCCTCACTGATCATTTTCATCTTGTAAAGTCATTCTCATCTGCCCTGGAACCACCAGTTCCGCCCATGTAGGAATCAGTGTGAAAGCTGCTATTTTTGTAGTTCTCCGACCATCACAACTTCCGGCCTGCTCCTATGGGTGAGGAAATGTCACCGCCTTTAACGAGGGGATGCTCGACGGCTGGGCTCCACTTGCCATCGGCTCCACCCCCCACCCCTATCTCTTTCGCGATGAAAAGGGTCTAAATTCCTCACTCTTGGGCCCTACAGAACAGATCCAGAGGTGGGAGCAACGTTGTGTGAGTGTGCAGAAAACACGAGCTTTGAGGCGGAGCACTGGCCGGCCAGGTATTCACCTTGGGTATGCACTCGGTCCCTCTGAGCTCAGTTTACTTCTCTGTGAAACGGGCCTCTGTGACACCTACTTTCAGAAGACTATTATAAGGATTAAATAATTACAGAAGATCCCTGAAAATTATAAAACTCTACATACATTTTTTTTTACTGGGATAAAATTTCTTTACAAACCTCAAAAATTTTAAGTAGAAAGACTTACCAGCAGAGTCCTAGGAAAATGACAAAATCTTAGGCTCCGTATGAAACCATACTTTTTTGCCCACATGTGTGGCAAATGTCTCTCACTAAGGTCTCAGCTGAGGTGAGAAAACACCTCGTGTTGGAGAGTCAAGCTGGGTTTGAATTCTGGCTCTGACACTTAGCGATGTGATCTTGAGCATGTAACTTAAAACTCTGTACAGCCTCAGTTTCTTCATCTACAAAATGGGAATAATCATTCTTATCTCCCGTGAGCTAATTCCACTTGCGAGAATTAATTGGGACGATATATGCAAACTGCCCAGCACATAGTAGGCAGTTGGTAAATGTCAGTTCCATTTTCCTTCTCTATTGGCTGTGTAGTCTTGGGGAAACACTCGTCTTTTCTGAGCCTCGGTGTCCTCTTCCGGAAGAGGAGGGCAAGAGGACCTACCTTGTCATGTTGCTGTTGTGTGGCTTAAAGGGAAGAATGAACATAAAACCAGCCGTGAGCATCCAGCAAGCGACTGTTGCTGTGATCCCCCCTCACCCTTACTGGAGAAATCCTCCACCCTTTTGGGAAAAATCATGTCTTTTATGTGGGTCCAGCCCGGGGCACAGATGCCACACGGTCGCAAGAGAAATGCATTTCATTTCTGATGTTGGGGAAGCAGAGTGAAGGAAGGACCCCGAGCGGAGGTGTGGGTGGCCCTGGGCACACATCAGGACAGCTGTCCACCCAGGCCCCCTGGCCTGCTGCCCGAGTGCCGTGCAGCAGGCTCGTGCAGGTGCAGGGAGGCTTATTTATAAAGCACGCAGGGCTTCCCGCTGCCACGTGCTCGCCTGCCATCACAGGTGTGGGGAAGGCCCAGCTAAAAATACTGCTAACGTGGGTTTAATGTCACCCAGCAGAGACTAATGATTGTTTTAAGTAAATATTAATTATAAGAGTCACCCAGATAGAGTGCTGGAGTTGTGTAAATATTCCCGCATCTACATATGCAGATGAAGAGACCATTTGGGGGAGACAACTTCTCACACACCTCCTCCAAGGAGTTATTTCATGGCTGGTGGACTCTAAATATTTGGGGGCGGCTTGGTTAAACTATCTGGGCAGGGTCTTGATGTGCCTGATATAGGGACTCCCTTATTTGAGAGATGATCTTCTCCAGACCAAA
Organism: Panthera leo; assembly: GCF_018350215.1. Classification (NCBI taxonomy): domain Eukaryota; kingdom Metazoa; phylum Chordata; class Mammalia; order Carnivora; family Felidae; genus Panthera; species Panthera leo. The sequence goes on from NC_056691.1 coordinate 82,383,587, forward strand.
TAGCTGATTCAGGTCTGCTGGACCCTTTACATGAGAACTTGTCACAATGGAATGCAGAACCCAGATGTGGTTCAAGGTCCAGCAGTCTGAGACGGTGTTCTGGGTCTAGGGCTTGCTAGCCGTGACCCCTTGGGCATGCTCCCCTCCGTCCCCAAGTCTCAGTTTCCACACCTGTATGGGAAGCTAACTTTGATCAGTGGTTCCTACATCTGCTATCACGAGGAGACTCACCTAGGGAGGTTTTTAATGCAGATTCCTGGGCCACGGTTCAGACCTTTGCAAAGCTGCTCAGAAGATTCTAATGCGTTTGGGAACCTGGGGGGTGGGGGTGGTAAGTATAATGGTAATAAGAGTAACAAACGCCTGTGCGTTCTCTGTGCCAGGTACCTAAGCGTTTTACATACACCCACTCATGTAATCCTCGTTAACAACCCCGCGATGTAGATAATGCTGCTGTCCCACTTTACAAATGGGAGACTGAGGCACAGAAATGTAAGGCGACTTCCCTGGGTTCACACAGGCAGGATTCACCCCGGGTAGTCTGGCTCTGGTCTGTGCCTGACCTAGACTGTAAGCACCACTAGGGCAGGGGCTCTGCTCCTCTTTTTCGTCACCATATCCCCAGTGCCCAGGGCAGAATCTTCTGGAGTAGGTAGTGGAATATTCATTAAACACGTAGGCACTTTTACATAGGCTGTATCACACGCTATCCCAAGGAAGCTGGGATCACATCCCTGCATTTTCAGATGAAATCGAGGGCTGGACAGCGCATTAAGCAACTTGAGGCCATTTCACAGTGAGGGCGGGACTGGGATTTGAGGCCAAGCCTGGCTCACTCCTTCATCTCCTGCCATAGCCTAGTGGGACATGGTAGCAAATTCCTGGCTCCATGAGATGGATGTAAGGATTAAATGGACATGAGACGCCGTTATAGACTAAATTGCTTTTCAAATCCTTCTGATTGATGGCCTCGGTTTCTCCCAAGGTGGTTAGCTTCAAAGACAAGGGGGCTCAATGAACATTTGTTAACTGACTATAAACATACCAATTGTGACTATGACCCCACATCGTTCTTGGGAAAGAGCAGGTTCTCAGAGTCTTTTATATCCTGGGCTCTTTCACTGGGACATGTGGACAATAACAGTCCTAGGTGAGGCCAAGGCCACTGGTCAGTGCCCCAGATGCTGACTTACTAGAACCTGTACTCATGACCTTTCAGCTCCTGACCTCTGTGCCCCAGGTCCCTTCTGTGATAGACAATGTTAAGAGAGGAGGGTGGGACTGTATCTGACCCAGCAGAACTTGGGACAGACCAAGCCCAGATAATCAAACTCCAACTAGCTCTGCAGAAATCCATTGTGAAAATCCAAACCTCCCTTTTACAGTTGCATTATTGAGTCTTCCCAAGGCTTTTGGACATCGTCAATGGGATGTGCATCCAGGGGATGGGCTGAAGTCTGAAGTCTGTGCCTGGGGGCACCACGGTGCTTGTGACTTCCAGTCATTTCCTTGCCTGAGGCTAGTCCATGAAATAAGGACAGCCTGGTTCCCAGGAAATGGCGGGTTCGTCCTAACACCAAGGCTAGCAGGTGTCTTGTCTTTGGGAATATCAAATCACCACGACTGTCCTCCTTTCCTTGATGATGATGATGATGATGATAGCAACAATTTACTGAGTGTGTCTGCTATTCATAAAAAGTATTTATTATAATTAGAGATATACATGTTCAAATGTTTAAAGGGCTGATATCTGAACTAACTTTAAAATGCAGTGATTAATGGACAGATAAGTCTATACAAAGTGAGCGTAGTAAAATGTTAATGGTACAGTCTAGATGGTAGGCATGAGAACGTTCACTGTAAAACTCCCACAACGGGACACGGAATATCAGACTTTGGAGGGGCGAGGGTGGTAGCAGGTAGCTGTTCTATAGTCAACTTGTCCTGATGAGACTCCAACCATGACACCGTGTCATCTAATTTACTGCTAATCTAGTGACAGGAGGTATTAAAAGTGAGTTATAAATGAAAAAACAAACTATCGTACATCTACTGTGAGCCGGGCACTGTTTAAGCACCGGGCTAGTAATGGTTAAACCAGTCAGGGTCCCTCCCCTGAAAGAGGTGGGGAGATCTCTCTTGCTCTCTCACGTGGGCACATACACAAATGTACATGTGACAAGCACATGGAGGCATCTACCCTCTTTTTACAGCTCCGGAAACAAAGCTCTGAAAGGTCAAGGGACTTGCCCAAGACCATGTAATGAGGAGGTGGGGGTGTGGGGTTCACATCTAGGCATGTCTGAGTGTAAGGTCTGGGTTCTTTACTGTCGCCTGCTACCTTTCAAAAGGCCACTACCATCATCAAATCTCATTCGCTTTCTTTTTTTTAATGTTTATTTTCTATTTCTGAGAGAGAGTATGTGCGGGGGGGGGGGGGGGAACAGAGGATCTAAAGTGGGCTCTGCAATGACAGTAGAGAGCCCGATGTGGGGCTTGAACCTACAAACCACAAGATCCTGACCTGAGAAGTCGGATGCTTAACTAACTGAGCCACCCAGGCACCCCAAATCTCATTTGCTCTTGATGAGAGGAGCTACACGGAAGAGCAGCATCCCAAGGGCACTGCCAAATTTCCAGTCCTTCTTTTCAACCTTGCCCCTCATCAGACTAAGTCCCAGCACACCAGCAATGAACAGTTTGCATTCTTTTCCCTTTCACCCAAAGGGAAACCTTTCGGCTTTTAAGGTGGCTTTCCAATCATTACCGCATTTAATCCTCACGTGACCCTAAAAGATGGCTCTGGAATTCCCGTGGTAGTTAGCAACCCATTTGAACTGTGACAGGCTGTCTGCTCAGGCCTCCACTTCCCTCTGCCCCAGGGCTCCTGGGGGCTGGTCAGTCTGGAGCATCTGGATGAGAGCTGGCCCGACAGTTCCAGGCCTTTCACTGCCCACTGGGTCTGTCTGCCCCACCAGGACCCCAACGGCCTCTTGCCAATAACTTCTCTACAGAGACCAAAGGATTCTCCCTCTTGCTCTGGTCGTACATTGGGAGCCTCCCACTTCTTCCTTTAGAAAGTAACTGCAGGGTAATCTGTGGTCCGGCCAAACACTTCAAGAGTCAAAACCATTTCAAGAACCCTCGGAAAGAGATTTTATCTAGTAATGATGAGGAGAAGGCAAGTGTCAGCTGAACTCATCTTACTAGCAATTCGTTCCCTGTGTCGGGATAGACCAACGCAACACAATACAGCAACAATAAAAGCCAGCTGGTAACTTGGCTATTAGGAACAAAGCTGTTTTAAGAGAAACACAAGATAAGAGATTTTCTGCTGCAGGGCCACCTTCTTTACCTTCTAAAAGCTCTGATCTCCTGAGCCCTCCCTCTGACCTTGTCAGGCCGCCCCGGTTGGTTCGAGGGTCTCCTCATCAACCCCAGACTTTGCTTCTAGGCTCTCTCCACCCAATGTTGTTGCAGCGCTACCCCGAGGGATCTTCCCAAAGGGTCCCTCTGACCCCCTGGTCACATCACACATGCCTAAAGCCCACACTGTTCCTTGGTGTCTTTGTGGGGGCTCCAAGGCTCTTGGTTGGCCTGCGAGCCCCCCAGAGGCCTCTCCAGCCATATTTCCTAACACCTCCCCCTGCAAACCAGACATCTCAGTCACCGCACACTGTCTACAGCTTCGGGTACAGGACGCCGTTTCAGACCTTCCTGCTTCTCCTTTTGCCTGGAATGTCCTTTCCTCCCTTCACAAGGCTAACCCCCCAAGCCGTCCCTGTCCCCACGGCCTCCCCACTGTGGAACATCCTCTGGGCTCCTGTGAAACCCGAGCCTGTCTCTACCACATGACATATAGTTACCTGCTTACCCACTGGCCTCCCTCTTGAGGACGTAAGCTCTTTACGGATAGAGAATATCGGTTTGCGATACCTTTCTGAGCACACAGCCTCACACACAGCAGCACTGACTACCTGCGTGTTGAATGACTGAATGAACTAAGCATCCACAATCCTGTATGGGAGTGAGTCCCAGGAAATGAAGTTGATTTCTGAGAAGTAAAAGAATACCAAGATAGTTCGAAACAGACCTGCGCTATCCCAGAATTCTTCCTGAAGCAGACGGTGTCACAGCAAGGCTGCAATTATAGACGTGTGCACACACATGCACACATTGTTTAAAAAAATTCATAGAATGCACTTAACACTGACTTTTTTTTCCTATTGGAAACCTGTTTACAATCTTGTCCACTGTCAGTCTTAAATGTCACTTTTCAGAGAGATGGCTGCTGCCAGGAGAAATTTATTTTCAAATTGAATCACAGCATGTTCATGCAGAGAAGCGCCTCTTTTGAATCTCCAAATTGGAGAGAATTCAGGGAAGAGAAAGCGAGGTGATTAGAATCTGCAGAGGCTGATTCAGAAGGAAAAATTATGAGGCTAAAATATGCATGGGCGAGCTAAACAGCAGTTATTAGTTGGTGGAGACAGTGAAGGCAGGATGGCAGCTACCTAGAAACCTACAGGAGCAGCGACGATGCACAGGAAGAAGTGGCAGCGGGGGAGGGGGGAGCGAAATGGCGGGGAGAAGCCTAAGCCACAGGAAGCGCACGTTTACCGAATGCCTACCTGTGCCGGGTGCTACGGAAGATGGCTTCACGCGTGTAGCCTCTGCCCCCCTAGGTGTCATTATTCCCACCGTGAAGGTGAAGACACGGTGGGTCTGAGAGGTTAAGAAACCCAAATAAGGAAACGGTAGGTCGGGTTCCACCAGCCATGCTGCCACCAGCTAGTGACCAAGAAAGGGTTTGCCATAGGCATCGCTGTCCTGGCTATTTGCCATGTGTGGGGGGATCAAGGAAGGCTTCCTGGAGGAGGAACGCTTGAACTGAATCTGATTACGCTCCTCTGTCCCTGCTCAGAAAAGAGTTGTTAGCTTTTAAGAAAGTGGGTCTCATCTCAGCAAAGCCTCATGAGCAGACAACCCCCCCCCCCACCCCGGTGTCATGAGGTTTTGAACACGCCTGTCCTCCATGGCGGATTCTGTGTCCCTGCTGAACCAGTGTGGCCGGCACCTGTGAGCAAAGCCAGCTTGGGCCTGTCTGAACCTAGCTATCTCCCCTGGCAACTGGAGCTGATACCGCCAACCTCAGGGGGACGCCGCCGGGACTGAAAGCGCTGGTGTGTGGCAACGGCTCAGTATGTAGGTCACCGTTATGTACGTTGTGCGTTCTACGCGTGGTGGCTCATTCCCTTGGTCTGGCAAATGTGTACTCATCCTTCAGGACCCGACTCAAAGGACTCTGCCTTCCCAAGTTTACGGGGTGGTCCTTGCCTTTCGCTCATCTATTCAGCCAGGAGTTGCCAGGGTCCTGCTGGGCTCTCACGGTCAGCTACCTGAGGGTAGTAGTCAAGCAACCTCGCGCGGTGCAATTCCCACCTGGGGTAATGGCTTTGAAGGAGTTCCTGCCACTGGCAGAGCATATGCCAGGGTGCCAAGATCCGGTCTGGCCCGGAGGCAGCAGAAGATGCTCCCAGGGGAGTGATGGGTATGCTGACAGAGGAAGGCACGCAGGACCTCCCCCAGCCTCGGTGGGGTGGAGGGGCGCAAAGGAGCCGAGAACAGGGCCAAACCAGCTGGAATACAGAAACCGAGGGGCAAGGGTGTGAGTCAGGGCGGGGAGGCAGGCTGGGCCCACATCACGCAGGCCCTTCTAGGCCAAGATGTTCTAAAGCAACGGGGAAGCCCTAAAGCTTGGGGGTGAAGGGGGAGGAGTAGATATTTGCACTTCGGGTCATTCTGGCCCCCGGAATGTGTCTGCCAAAGAGGCACAGTGGAAGCAAGGCGCCCGCTGAGATGCCACCAGGGGAACGCAGGTGAGAGACGCGGAAGCGAGGGGGCAGGAATGGAAACGGAGGGACTCAAGAGCTATTTCAGGAGGTCAGAGTTGACACGGACTGGCACGGCCTAGATCCGGCAGACGGACCATCCCCCCTACCAGGCTGAGGGCCCTGGAGAGGCGGGTGGGACCAGGTGAGAGCCCAGCAGAGGCCCCGAGCAGGGGCTGTCGTGCTCCCTGTTAAATCCCCGACCCTGAGGGCAGGGCCTGGCACGCAGAAAGTGCTCTCCCACTCCTGACTATACAAACCAGGGGCTAGCGAGCCGCTCCAAGGCTAGCAGCTGGGCCCTTCCGCCCGGCTGCCTGATGACCCCTCACGGCAGCCCCCAGGGACCCAGGAAACGAGCTCCAAGCAGAGCAAAGCGTGTGCCTTGCATGCTTGCCTCTGTGTGCAGACCATCTCTGTCCGGAAAGGATTGCCAGCCCGGTCCCGAGGGTGCTGCCAGGCGCCCCGGTTCTTGTCTGACCGAATGCTTGCACACTCAGTTTGTCAGAGTCTGTCCCGCACTCCATCTGTCACGAAGCAGGCGCCCCGAGTTGATCGGCGTCACGTTCCGGGCGGCCGAGGGAGGGCATTCTGGGGTGGCTCGGGCTCTGAGGTGGGACGGGCTGGGCTGAGGATTTCTGCCGTTCGCTCTCCGTGGGACCGTGGGAAAGTTTTTAGCTCTCCCAGCCTCAGCTTGGCGTTTGTAAAATGGGGATGACACAACCTACCTCACAGAGTTGTCGTGAGGGGCAGATTTTATGCAAAGCACCTGACTTGGGGCCAGACATGTAATAGAGGCTCGGTGGTTGGGGGCTGTCACTACTGTCCTTGAGACATGGCTTTGTTTTTATAAAAAAAAAAGGTTCATTCTCTCTCTCCTGGGACTATACAGCAAACTGGTTAGTGTCGCCTAGTGCATGTGCTCACTGCATATAAGCTGTTAAATGTTCTCTATTCATCTTAAAGTTCGTCTAAATTGGTCAGAGTGACTTGGCTCTGCTGAGTTGGCTGCTCTGGTTTTTGGGAAGCCTGTGCGCCTGTCCTCAGAGTTTCTTACTCAGCATCCAAAGAGCCCATGCCAGGAAACTCTCTGTTTGCACTCCAAGACATTTAGTAAGCCCCCATCTAGCAGGCCACACAGTGAAGACAGACAGTTGGACTCCGCGGGCCCACGGGTCTGGGTTTGAATCCCACCCCCCGCTACCCAGGGTGGGGCAGCCCAGGGCAACCCTCTCACTCGGGGGCAAAGGGCTTTGGCAAGGACTTGACCCTCAAATCCCAGCGTCCTCTCATCCATCAGAGCACGAGCAGCGGGAGATCCACCCAGGGATCCCTCCAGCCAGCCCTCACGCACCGTCCCTCCGCTGCCTTAAATCTTTCAGTGGATGTCCTACCTTCAGGCTGGGCATCCCTCTGTTTGCCAACATTGACCGCAACCTACTTTAAAAGCCATGCTAGGTACTGGGGAGGGTGCGGGGACACGGACAGGAAGTCCAAAGTCTTCACCCTGCATCGCAGGGCCTCCTGCTCTGGTCCCGGTCTCCCCTTCCTGCTTTGCTGCCCCATAGCCCAACCCCCGCCCCCCAACCCTCGACTTAAGCCGTACTAAAGGCTGGCAGGTCTGTGGATGCACGGGGCGTGCTCTCACTTCTGAGTCTTGCTCGGGTTCTTTCTGCTTGGGTAGTCCTTCGATGGTCACCCACCTGCCCGTAACTCCTGCCCGGTCCCAGGTTCACAGCACGAGCTCGCGTCCACCGTGGCCCCCACGGCGTGGCGTGGCGTGGCGTGGCATGAAACGGAGGCCCTGGGTGAGAGTGGGGAGTACACTGGCCATAGAGGTCAGAACAATTGTCCACGTAGTTTCCTGCCTGTCGTCTCACTAGACTGTGAGCTCCCTGAGGGCAAAAGCTGTGCCTCCGCCATCTAGAGACGACCCATGTGAGTGGCGGAGCCTGGTGTGCTTGAAATGAGCAGCTGTGAGGTCTTGGGGAAATGTGTCTCTTTAAATCAAAAGGCTTCTTGGTGTGGAGAGAGTTAAAATCTGCTCATGCTTATAAACAAGCCCCATCTCCGCTCAGCACTATCACTGGGTGTGAGTCACAAGGCTTAGCAGGTGTGGGCAATAATTAAAGGCTTCAGCAATCTACCTGGGCAAGGTATTTTTGCCTCTTATTCCAAAGAGGAAACTCTCTCTATGGAGAGCAGAGGAGCTCATTAATGAGACTAATTAGGTGTAAAGGGGGTAGAGGCTGGCATCAGCTGCAGCTTGGAGGAGCTAATCATTAAGCTCTGTAATCTCCACTGAACACAAGCAGATCAGGCTCAGGGGCTGCGAGCAGGGCTCCCACACCTGAGTACCTGACCACAGGCTTTGGAGAGGCTGAAGGGCCTTAGCTCTCCCCCCGCCATGCTCCGCCAGGAGACGCACCACAGACACAGACACACACACACACAGACACACACAGACAGCATGGGGTCAGCTTCCAGGGAAAGGAGCCAGACCATCCAAGGAGATGCCTCCCTCTTAGTGTTCACTGATCTTTGAGGAGCATGTTACCGGAAGCTGCGCATTGGGTTTTTACCACAAGCTTTCCTAAACCCAAGGAATGGATCAAAGGATCTCCTTCTTGGCTTCCACATGTGGAAGATAAAACCCTCATGCCTCGATTTCCAGATTTTCTAGCCACCACGAATGTTTAGCTAGCACTGGGCACATTTCTCTTTCTGGATCTACCTCCTCCCTGGCCTGTGAGCTCAGAGACCCGCGGACAGGGGAGTGATTCCCCCTGGGATCTTCAGTGACCGGCTTCCCAAGAAATCATCAATACGGTGGATGTGCGCGGGGTGGCAGGGAGAGAAGAGATGGAGGGGTTCCGGCACTGCCTCTTTTCTCAGCTCTGTGGTGGCTTTGGTCAAGTCACAAACGGGCCCTAATTCCCTCATCTGTAAAAGGAGTGTAAGAAAATCATGGCCCAAGAGCATTTTAAAAAAATAATAAACCGTTTGTAAAAGTAGTTCACTTACAATTATCGTGTGTTTAAAACTTCCGTAAAAGGAGAGAGGGGAGGATCATGACGGAAGGGGGAAAATAATTCCAATACAGCCCCCACACTGGGCTTGAGTTAGCCAAAGGGCAGGGCGTCCTCGGGCAAGGTCACTGGAGCGGAGAGACTTACACCTGGGAAACTGGAATCTGGATGCTGGCGCCGGGGAGGGTCTGCACTGTTTTTGTTTTTTTAATTTTATTTATTTATTTTTTTAATGTTATTTTTGAGAAAGAGAAAAACAGAGTGTGGGTAGGGGAAGGGCAGAGAGAGAGTGGAGACACAGAACCCGAGGCAGGCTCCAGGCTCTGAGCTGTCAGCACAGAGCCCGATGCGGGGCTTGAACTCATAGACCGCGAGATCATGACCTGAGCTGAAGCTGGACGTTTAACCGACTGAGCCACCCAGGCGCCCCTATGTCTGCACTGTTTACAGAGTTCACTTGCCATGGCTTTTGGGCCCTGCCACCAGCCTGCCCAGGAGGCTTCGCATCTCAGCAACATGCCCTCAGAGACTCCTGGGAGGCAGGGAAGGAGGCAGCTTGGCAACCTGTTCCCCCCATGAGATCCACTCCGCAGAGCACACCCCACTGATCTTCTACACCTGCAGCCATGTCCAACGGGAGCTCTCAGAAAGTCCTACCAACTGAGCCGCAAGGGTCCAGTTAACAAACTCTGAGGGTCACTTTGCTGGTGATGTCCTCCTTGTCCTTAGAGCCTCAGCTCCCACGCAAGTACCTCGGTGAAGCCCTCCATGATAACCACTTCTCCCTCTGCCCCACCACTGACCTGCTGTCCGGATACTTCGTTCCCACATTTGTCTCTTCATTCCCATGTGAACGGAAAGTAGCAAAATCCCCTTTCCCGGCCGGGGTTCATCTTGCCAACCCACACCCAGCCAACGGGTGGGCATGTGACCCTGGCCTGACCAATGTAAGGACCCCATCCTCTGGTCACAGCGATTGGTTCAGGGGGGCCCAGATGTGGCCAAGCTGGGCCAAGCAGGCTCCTATGAATGTGCATGCCTCACTTCAAGCTCTACGGACCACACGGGCCCTCATGCCTCTATCAAAAAGCAAGAGAATGTTTGAAAATAAAAACTGACGGGAAAAGAAGAGCCAAACAGTGGTCAGTGAGAGATTAGCCAACATCACGGGAGCTCCTGAATCCAGCCTGCTCGTAGTAAGAGAAGCCTGGGACTTCTTAGTCACATGAGCCAAGAAATTCTCCCTCCTGCCTTTTCTGCCCAAGTTAGGCTGGACTTCTATCATCTACAACCGAGAGAGGCCAAGCCAGAGTTTAACCAGGTCTAGGGCCGTTTCAGTCTGCCCGCAGGTATGTTTTTCTTCCGTCCTCAATCTCACTTCTGCTACTGTCCTAAATTAGAACAGTCTCCATGGTCATTTCTACCCCCCTCCTGTCTTTTCGTTATAAGCCAAAGTCTCAGTTCTTGATATGAGGCAAACAAGGACACGGCAGGGCCCAAGGCTGCTTTCAGATCAATGCCTGTGGCCCCCAAATGGCTCTCCTGGGTGCAGATGTCCTGTGGACACTTTCTGGCCCCACATGCTCCTTATAAAGGCCCCTGTCTGTTTCTCAAAGTTTGTTTGTTTGTTTTTGCCCGAAGATCCCTTAGAATGTTTTCCATCATTTTCTTGGTCTGAACAACAAGAATCACAAAAACATAAATATACACAATATCCTATAATATCAAGAGCTTTCAAATAATTGGGAAAAAGAGGAGGGAGGGGGAACCAAAGATCTGCCCATTGAACAGTATGAAGCACTCTGAAAGCAAATGCTGATATGTTTGCAGCCTTTATGTTGTAACGGATGTATTATAACCCCCTTTTACGGATGTAGAAACTGAGGCTTGAAGAGTGTTAAGTAAGTTGCTTTCTATCACACTTCTTGGCAAATGTGTCCTCCTCCCCTCTCGAGGCCCAGCTCCAGTAGTGTCTCCCATGTGAACTAAAGCCTCCGTCCTGGAATTCCAGCAAAGTCCCCAATTCCTCCATCCGGAGGTTACCACAGGGTATCCCTCCCGTCGGTTACAGGTGTGCCTCTACCATTAGACAAGATCTCAAGGCAGAGACTGGATTTCACCCATCTGCACATTCTATCCACCAGCACAGGGCTTGGCCCAGGGCAGGGTTGCAATGAATGTTTGCTGGAGGAAAGAAATGGATGAGGGAGTCGTGATCTGAACCCTGCTGGTTCAAATGTAAGCCAGCCAGGGCTTCCCCTCCCCCAGCTGCCTCCGTGACTGCCAGCACCTCTGAGCCTCCCTCTTGTTCTCCCCGGAGGGAGTCAGGCTGGGTAGCAGAAGTGGTTACAAGACCAGAGGGAGCAAGGACAATGGTAATAAATATGTAAAACCCAGAATTCATTACATCCAGCTAATTCTAAATGCAAAGGACACCATGTCTTCTGAGACGGACCCCAATGAAGGAGTCTGGTTTGCAGCGGTTTGAAGAGTGGACCAGAATTGTTTGGTCCGACTCAAGAAATCATGCTCTTCTTGCTGGGCAAGATATTCACAAGGCTCTCCATCCACCACCCCCACCCCCACAAGCCTGCCTCAGTTTTAGTTCTGTAAGGGACCCTCCCTATGGTCCTGGAGAGGCCTTGTCACCTGATGGTGCTGGACTAGTGACCCTCGTGGCAAGAACTTCAAAATCTTTTATTTATTTATTTATTTATTTATTTATTTATTTATTTATTTATTTTAGTGTTTATGTATTTTTGAGACAGAGCACCAGCGAGGGAAGGGCAGAGAGAGAGGGAGACACAGAATCTGAAGCAGGCTCCAGGCTCTGAGCCGTCAGCACAGAGCCCGATGCAGGGCTCGAACTCACGAATCCGCGAGATCATGACCTGAGCTGAAGTTGGACACCCAACCGACTGAGCCACCTGGGCGCCCCAAGAACTTCAAAATCTTTAAAGCAGAGGATGTAGTTTTCTTAAAGAGACGGTGTTACAGAGAGATGTCTGCTTACACAAAGTAAGTTCTGTCCTCCCGGAGGGGGGGATGCTTCATAAACTAGAAATAAAGTGAGTGTCCCTCATGCAGTGCACTTGAAAACAGGCACCTTTGTGTGGTGCCTGCCTTCTTTTTCTTCAGCCCCAAAGAAAGGGAGAAAGGGCCTGCCAAGCCACCCAGGAAAAACAGCTAATGCTTACAATTCGGCCAGGCAGGAGGTCTGCAAATGCTCCCCTCTGGCCTCCCACACTCAAAACATTTGTTAGAGTAAAGGCTTCAAAGGTAGAAATGGGAAAAAGATTTTCCCTCTGCCCTATAACAGCTGAGAGAATATCTTTCTGTTCCCTCTGCGATGCATGCGTGCGAGTGCACACGCGCGCGCGCGCGCACACACACACACACACACACACACACACACACACACACACAAACCACGTGCACACAGCTGCAGAAGAGAACCAAAAGTACACGCCTAGCTAGAAAGGAGGGGACTGGGCTTGAGACTGCAGATGAAGGTCACGCCAAACCATGTGATCTAAAGTCAGAGGCTCAATTCCTAGTTCCAAAAAAATATGAAGACTAAAGGAGATTAAGACAGAGGGCGTGGGGGGCACCTGGGTGGCTCAGTCGGCTAAGTGTACCGCTCTTGAATTTGGCTCAGGACATGATCTCATGGTTCATGGGATGGAGCCCCACCTCGGGCTCCACGCTGACAGTGCAGAGCCTGCTTGGGATTCTTCCTCCCTCTCTCTGCCCCTCCCCTGCCCTCACTCTCTCAAAATAAATAAACTTAAAAAAAAAAAAAAAAGACACACAGTGTGGGTAGAAGTGCTCATTGAACTGCCAGTACTGCGGTGGGTACACAAAGGACATGCTCCCATGGACAAATCCTGGCACTTGCTGGATTACACTGACTGGGTCTTCATCATCAACTATAGGAAAGACTTGAGGCCCCTATTCCTCCTCCACTAAGTCTCAAGACTTCTTCCCTGTTGACTCTGCCTTAGCGGCATGAGCTCCAAATAAAGTTCTCCACCTGCCTGTGGTACCGAAGGCCCCGGATAAATCATGTATTATTATTATTTTTTAACACAAAGGTGAAGTTCAGACCTTACCAGTCATTAACACTTTAGTGAAAAGGAGTCCATCCATTTGGTGTCTAAAACCAGAAGAAGTCATACTACATTTTGTGTTCCCACTCTTAATAGGGGGTAAGTCAGCTTGGGGGTGAGACTGGGTGGGAGAAGAGGAGGCTACTTTAGATACAACACAGGCTGGTGTTCATGAGACATCTGGAAAAACCCAGTCTTCGTGTGGGCAGAATGGACAAACATGGGCTGAACAACCACAGCTGGATAATGGGTTTGTAGCTGTTGTTAAAACTGCTGGCCAATGTGCTTGGTGGGCAGTAGAACTCTCTACTTTGTTCTAATCTGGACCAACATCATCGATAGTGACTTAGAAACATAGAAAATGTTGATCAGATCTGTAAAGGAGCTGGTGACAGTAAGGATTAAAAAAATTCTCAGGAGACTGGAACCATGGGCTGAAACTAACAAGTTGAGATGTATTTGGGACAAATGTAAATTTCTACACTTAGGTTCAAAAAAATCAACTCTAGATATACTAGTCAAGGCTGACCTGTTTTAAAAGCAGTTTATATGGTAGGTGTAAAAGAGGCAGAATTTTATGTTTGGTATGTGTTCAGCAATGGCCCACGTGTGATACGGTTCAAGAAAAGAATAATGCAACCCATAACCATTCACAGAAGTAGACAATCTCAGACTGCACTCAAGGGCAGTGGAGTCTAATTGAACAATAATGCGAGTCACATACGTAATTTTAAGTTTACTAAGTAGCACATGTGGAAAGTAAAAAGAAACGTGGGAAATTCTACACTTGATCTTAGCCAAAAGGCCGAGAAGCAATAGGGAAATTCTAATATATTTCACCCAGCGTAGACAACAATTATAATTTCAACCTGTAATCTATATAGGAAATTATTAATGACTTTTACATTCTTTTATTCATACTAAGTCTTAGACATCTGGTGTATATTTTACCCTTACGGCACATCTCCACCCGCACTAGCCACATTTCATGCGCTCAGAGGCCAAACACAGACGGCGGCTCCTGTATTGGACATCGTACGGCTAAAGTAAGGTTGAGGGGTCCACGGAGTTCTGTTCTCGTCAGCCACACCTGGAGCATCTGGTGTTCCAGACATTTGAGGTTGGACAATGGCAAAGCATAGCCCTCCAGAGACCAGGTGAAGAACTGGATGAGAAGGCTCAGTCCAAAAGGACTGTGCCCCTCTAGTACCAGTAGAAAAATCACCAACGATACTGACGTTACGTGACTACCAAGGGAAAAAAACAAAAACAAAAACAAAAAACCAAGAGTAGTGGATGAAAATTGTAGGAAGATTTTGGCTCTGTAAGAGTAAGTTTCCCCAACATCAAAGGTGTGCCAGCAGAAGCCAGCTGACCCACAAGAGAGTGATACACGCATCCAAGTTGCCTACCAACTCTGGGATTCAAGGCTTGGAGACACTAAGTACGACCACCAAGTAAAATGACTGTCTAGGAAACAGACCAGAACATACACACCCAAAGATGTCTTCTCCTTCAAGTAGTCTTCTTGGGAGGGGACAGGTTTATTCTGGCCAAACCTCACAGGCTGCCTGTATAATTCTGGTTGTGGGAAACAGGGATCGTAGGGCCTTACTTTGTATAGTTCCAGCCCTCAAGGAGCTTGTAAGTGAGTGTCTGCAGTGAACATTCCCAGAGTAATGTTGTCAGCGTGCTGGCCCTCAGCTGACTATGGTGAGCAGAAAGTACTAGAAGGGTCTCTGAGGCCCTCTCCACCTAAGACTCTGTGTGAATGCCCCTCTTGCCATCTCACGGAAAAAGAACACTTCCAGTTGCCCTTATGGATTTCCAGGCTGGAGGGGCCTCTGGCTCTTCAAAGATCCTGGGAAGCCCAGAGCTCTGCTTTGAAGGTCTCCGTACCCATCGGTCATCTCTACCTGAATGTGCCATGGACACAACAACAGTAACATGTCCCAGACGCGGCTCCTTCTGTTACCCCAACCCTCAACTTGTTCCTCTGTGAGTCCAGATTTGGGGGAGCTCGCCATTAAGCTAGTTGGCCCTCTCTGAGCTGGGTGCTGGACCTCAAATCCCTCACGTGGGGGACCTCTCGGGGAAGGACTTCCTTTCCTTTCCCAGATGTTCATACGGGTCGCTGTGTGTCAGGCTCTGTGCTGGGCACCAGGGACCACCAAGGACGCTAATGGGGATGGGGCTCCTGTCACTGAGGGGCTTGGACATTAGGTAGAGGCTTGCCTGGGTAGAAAGGAGGCCGGAAAGAAGAAGGTGCCCATCCTACCTGGGCTGTCAGTATAAGTGTCACAGAGTAACAGAGGGTGGTGACGCTGGTACTGAGCTTGGAAAGCCCGGTTCTGCAGACCCCGTGGGGCGTCTCGCCTACAGAGATGAGCAGGAACGCAAGAGGAAGAGGTGGGGCCTTTGGGAACAAGTGTCTCCACAAGGGGCCTGAGGGTGACGAGAGGAGACCGCGAAGTGAAAAGAGATTGCTGACCAGGTCGTGAAGGTCTCGGATGCCCGGCCAAGGAGTTGAGACACTATCCTGTATGGACCAGGGGACAGAGGAGGGTTTTAAGATCAGATCTGTCAGGAGTAAGTGTACACTTTTTTATTATAAGAATTTTTTTGTCCTGCCTTCATTTTAGTAAAAATGAAGCATTACGGGGCTGGCAAATCATTTCTGCATCCCAAAGACAGTGCGACATGTGATAATGACTGTGAAGCGCGGCTAAGCCTGTTAGCAAGAATGACCAGGGAGCGAGAGGCAGGAGTGATGCATTACCCTCCACCATCGTCTCTTTGTTTGAGGATCATTAGGAAGGGAACCATTAGAAAAATGCCAGCCAGGTAATAGGAGGGAAACAGGTCTTGGCAGGGCTGTGTTTCCCATGGAGAAATTAGCAAATAAAATTCAGAGAAGAAAGCGGGGGCTTCTGGGCTCACCCCGTGGGGCTCCTGGGGAATAATGGCACATGTGGCTCCCACCTGAGGAACCCTTGATGAGGCAGCAGACGTGTCCGACATTCTGTGACAGGCTTCGGGTGAGCAGAGCGTCCTTCCCAGGCAGGGCCGTGGTCCCCAGGCCCATCACCCCTGGGGCCCTCTTCCAGGCACCGGGTGATGCACCAGGCATGCGTGACGACTAAGGCACCACTTGGTCCCCAGGAAGCTCACACTCCCTGATGTGGTGGTATCCGAGCCTGGAGAGGGGCAGGGCGGGCCTCGCCTCGTCATCCCCATCCCGTAACTCTGGGCCATGGCAGGGAGGGATGCCGTTTACTCACACGCCCATTCCCTGCTGCTTGACTTACACCAGGGTCCTCTTGTCATTGCAATCATTCAGATCAAGAGCATAAGAGGAGAGGCGACTCACTGGTCAGAATGAAAACCGAGGACTTGGGAACTGCCGTTATGGCAGATGGCGGTTATCCAGGGAGTGGGGCTATCACATCAGCAACTCTCTCTGGCTTCCGGTACCCCCTTATCCAAGAGTTTCCCAGGGCGCCTACCTTAGGCCAGGAGCTAGGGAACACAGAGGAGTAATCACAGCCTGTGCCCTAAACTGTCCCGTTGGGGCTGGCATTTCTAACCGGGGTATGCATACTTGAAGAAATGTAGCTTGGCCAAGGACCTGATTTCTGGGGGTCAGAGTTGGACACACTGCCTTCAGGGCATCTGAGAAGTGCACCCGGGTGATGAAGAGCTGCCTGAGTTACAGGTGGGAAGGGACAGGGTGTGGAGAGCGACGGAGGAGACAGTAGAGGCCAGGAGACCAGAGGGTGACAGCTTGTACCACCATCACTTCACGAACAGCTTCTGGCCCTCTCTCCTGGTGGCAGTTTGGATAAAAAGCAGACATCTCAGGGGGAAGGAGGGTGGTGATCTGTCTCTGGGACTCTAGGAACAGCCCGCCCCGGTTTCTGGGGAGGTCCCCTCCACCAGAGGCGCTACCTCCTAGGGATACAGAACCGGGCAGGTGGCCGGAGGCTCGTCACATTTCCTGGTAGTGTGGCAGGGTGCATTCGAGGGGCCAGGGTGGAGAGTCTCTCAACCGAGGGCCGCTTCAGTGGCAGGGATTTTCACGTCACCTTGTATTGCTAGAGGAGGTTCCAAAGAGGAGACTGGATCTCCCCCGAGCTTTCCCACTTAGCTGATTCTCACACTGGTTCTCCAAAGGAACCTGGAGCAGTGTGGCATACAGGCCACGGAGTTGGCCTAACTTGAGTCTGACTCTGGATTCTGACACCCACCAGCAGCCAGGGGAACCTGGGCATACGTAACAACGGCATCCTCTTAAATCAAACCTGACCCGTCGTGAGGCTGACAGACAGAGCGGGTGCTACCTCCATTTCACAGATGAGAAAAATGAGGCCAAATGACTTTTGGGGGATTTACATGGCTTTTAGGGAGTAAATCTAGGGCTAGAATCCAGGAACCTTATTGCTGAGTTCAAGATTTGGCCACAGCCTCTCGGGAGCATTGGCCAAAGGTGCCTCAAGGTCCCAGAACACACCCTGGAGAGTGCAGCTAAGAATTCCACTCCAGTTTGGTCCTAGATGGATCATTAAGGCATCTCCTCCCAGTTCAGGACACACAGACCACCCTGCACGGCGGCCTCTGTCTAGAAGCCCCCGCTCACTTCCTAACTTTGTAGCAAACTCCTACTCGTCTTTCAAGATCAGCCTCTTAGGTTCTCTTCTGAGAAGCCCTCAGGCTTCCCTTCTCTTAAACATCCATCTGTTCCAATCCAGCACCGCCTCATTCTTTCCTTTCCTTTCCCTTCCCCCTCCCTTTCTTTCTTTATGTCTGTCCCTCACAGGACTTGAGGAGCTCAGGGATGAGGGACTGTGCCTGATTCATCTTTTTGTCACCAGCTATCAGCAGTGCTGGACACACGATGGGAGCCAGGTGAATGCTTCGTAAGACTCAGGGGGTTCAGAGAGCTAGAGATACCCCCAGGATGACAAACTTTCATTACCACCAGCACCTCTTCCCTCCACGGGTAGACATTCAGATAGCCCATATGGCTGAGTTATAACCCCACGAGACAAAGGCCACTTTTTCTCCTCAAAGGAAAAATGTAATAAACCATGGGTATTCCACATTGCCACTTTCTCCATTGTGAAAGACCTTTTAGGGTGGGTGGGCGGGTGGGGAGGAGGCAAGATATAAGGTCTGAATGGTCAGAGATTATGATACTTCCTGAAAGAACCCCCAGATCAATACTGAGCCAGCGATGCCCCAAATTCCTTTGGAAGGATCTAACCTATTGGTTAAACTTTTGGATTCATTGAAAGACAAGAGAGTCCTGCTCTTAGAGACTCCTCCAGTGTTTGTCCATGTCTTTCTTTCCAACATCCCCTCTGAGCGGTCTTCATGGCTCATGACTAGTATGGAAAGTAACTCTCTGAGTGTTTTAAAGCACTATTTTTCTATTGTTTTAATGGCCCCAATAAGGGCACCATTGTTCCTTAGCGGTATACACGCTTCATTCTAGTAATTAGCTGTCAGAGAGGACCCGACAGCAGCCTAATGTTGTCCGCTCAAATCATATTAATGAAATGCAATCCACTCAAATGTCCTGAATGCATATCTGTAATTGCATTAAGCAGAGAGACTGGGGACATCAGGATCAAACTTCAGTCTCTGAACACAGCGTTACGATCAAGCACATTAATCCATTATTTCTTCAGAATCTGACAGCCAATTAATATACCAGGCCTTCATACACCAGGCAAAGGATTGATGTCCCTGTCATGATTTTGTTTTTAAAAAAACCATTAAAATGACTGTTTGTACTCAGGGACGTCAAAGTAAATGCTGGTGTAATGTTTCTAATCAAAATCAATTGCTCAAAGGTGGAAAGGTAAGAAACAAACTTTAGAGGAGCACTGTCATCGCTCCCAAAAAAGGAGATTTAAAGACCTCAAAGTCTCGCTGCTTTCCTCTGGAGCTTTACCCAAAAAAAGTAGCTAAAATTAAGTTCCAGTCAGAGTTCAAAAAACTCCGCTTCATCAAGTGATTCTGAACAGGACACGTTTGGCGCGGGTTCTTTTTTATCTTTCACACAACCAGGTCGTCCTTGTTGAGGATTTCACCGGTATTTACAACTAAGCACACGAACACGCCGAGCGAGACGGCCGGGCCCTGAGTCCTCCCGCTTCCCTCCACAGAACACACTTGGTTAATTACCGAAGCCGCCTCACACAAACTAGACCTTCTGCCGGACCAGGAAGCAACAATGAGAAAAAATACCTCTTCAGGAAATGTGCAGAGCCGCGCAGACGTCCTATGAATCAGCCCCACTTGCAAGTGCGCGCAGGTCAGCGGTGCATCCAGGACCACGATAAAATTTTCATTAGAAGCCGCTATGAGGACGTTGTCCTTTGCGTGCTGGGGGCACCGTTTCGGTGAGGCCGCTCACGCTGGGCTGAAATCCAACTCATTTCGGGTCCAGGACCGGAACGTGCATCCCTCGGTTTCCCAGGATCTGGACCCCGTTTGCTTGTTCCGTGCATTCTCCCGACCTCTTCTGGGATGTTCTAGCTACACGGCCACCCGTGCAGCTCGCCTCCATGACAGGTGGAGTGACAATTTTCCTGGGGTGACAGCGTTCAACACTGAGTCCCTGCAGCCCCTTTTTGGGCTGGATTTGGCACGCCCTCTGCGGGGCCCCCTAACTTCTGTGCTCCCCTTTACTGGGCAGCTCCTGATGCCGTTTTGGAAGCGTTTTGGGGCGGCTGACCCCCTTTACTCGAATGTGCGCAGCCAGAGCAGAGGGATGACTGCTAACGTGGGGCTCGGCATGCGGCAGGGACTCAAGGAAAGCTCGCTGAGTCCACTGGCATGAGTGTTTTGGAGGCTCTTGATGCGATCTGCTACCCTGCTTCCCTAGACGAGGGCCTACGGGCATTATTCAGATCGTAAAAACAGTATGCTGAATCCACCTTCTGTGGCTAGCCACACAAATATTGTCTGTTTTGAGTTTTAGTTCCACAGACCCATCTCCCTCCCACCTAAAAAAACAAAAACAAAACCCCAAAACCAAAAACCAAAAAACAAAAACTCCACTCCTCAAGTTACATCCCAAACCTTGGGAAACGGGGCACGGATTTTATGAGCAGAACCACAGAAGTAGCAGTTGCCTCCTCAAGCCAGACCCCACCCTGGGAGAGGGAAAGGCCGTAATTACCGGGCAAGGAGTC
The DNA here is from genome assembly GCF_018350215.1 of Panthera leo. Lineage (NCBI taxonomy): Eukaryota > Metazoa > Chordata > Mammalia > Carnivora > Felidae > Panthera > Panthera leo. The sequence continues at coordinate 82,403,815 of NC_056691.1, forward strand.
CGAAGAGTGTACGTGGAGACGGACGCGCTATGGAAAAAAGATGGGTGCGATTTTAGGGTTCGTGTCAGAAAGACACTTCTAATAGAAGAATTTACATGCTGACGCTAAGAGATGGTTTAAATATGTCCAGCCTTGAATGCAATCACCGCGGGGGAATTCTAATTATAAAGAAGGGTTTTGTACAACACGGAAGGGTAGGGAAAGACAAAGGGACACTTGACATTTGCAGAGTCCTTACTCTGTGCACTCGGCACACACTAGCTTTACACACATTTCTCGTTCGCCTCCACGACCGTTCCTGTGAGGCAGGAATTAGTGTCCCTGAAGAGGCTCAGGAAGTAAGGGGACTTGGGCAAGATCACCAGTGCACTGGGCCAGAGCAGAGTCCGAGATCACCAGTGTGCCGGGCAGGAGTGGGGCTGGGAAGTGCAAGTCAGGTCTTTCTTGTTCCAAGCCCATCCTTTCTCTCTCTACCATACTCTGACAAAGGTCAACAGTTTTCCTCTGAGGAAGAGAGCTTTAACTATCATTGAAGCAAAAACACCATTCACAAAATCCCAGAGCTTGGAAGGAGGTACATAGTAAAGATGTGAGCACAGAGGAATGGAGGGAGTCAGGGCTTCGGGGCCCGGGACGCTGGCATTCAACTCCTGGCTCAGCCACGTACGAGGCACGTGGTTTTAGGTAAATCACTAGCCATTTTCAACACCCGGTTTCCTCATCCAGATGACGGGGATAAAACCACACACCAGGAAGGCTTGTGGGGAGGAGCCGAAGTACTTATAATCCGGCATCAGGCACAAGGCAGTGGTTGTTTACTGCTCTCACAAGGTACCAGGCAGAGTTCTACTCTCTTTACAAATAATGACTCAATTCATGCTTACGATAACCCTAAGAGGGGAGAGCCTATTAGCGAGTCTCGTCTTACAGACGAGGAGACAATGCACACGGAGATTAAGGACTTGCCAAGGGCACTCAGAGCTGGCACCGGGACCCTGCAGTTTGCCTCCCAAGCCCACATGCTTCCCCACCACCTCCTCCTGCTTACAGGTTGATGGCGATGGTGGTTCATTCATCCTTCAAGGCTCAGCTCAGTCACTGCTTTAGGCAAATGCTGCTAAGCAACCTCTCCTCTGGCTGAGCTGGCTGCTCCCACAGTACTTGTCACCCACAAACACCTCTGACTCCTCTACTCATCTGTGAGCACTTGGCAAGCGGGCCCTGTGCCCCCGTCCTTGTACCCTCGGAGCCCAGCCCAGAGCAAGCATCCTGCCACCACCGAATGAATGGATGAGCAAGGAAGCATGCGATCCCTTCACACCCGGGCAAACAACCCCCTCCCCCCCCATTCATTCCAGCCAGTCAGCCCACGTGGGGGAGGAGGGCGGGTGGGTTTAATTAAAAAGCAGAAAGTCTAATAATTTACTTACTTTTTCCCTAGGTTTCATCATTTGAACGATTTTAAGTGAAGCATGTCACCTGGATACACTAGGGTCTCTAAATGAACAAACATTTGTAAACGCCGCTCAGAGAAGACAGACGTAAAAGGCCTCCACAGGTCACCACATCTCAGGATTCCAATCATGTCAGGCTGGCAGACAGGGTGGGATTAGATTTTTCTTAACAGCAAATCAAGACAATGAGGGCACTGATTTCAAGCTCTGTAGGCATGCTGCTGCTGTTCTTAAGTGGATCATCAACATCCAACCCAAGAGCGAAAAATAAGCTTGGGCGTTTCCCCTTCGCTGTTTGGCAAACTCCTATTCATCCTTTAAAACCCATGGCAGACATACCTCCCGTGAAGCCTGCCCTTATGTCCCAGATGGAGTTAATTTCTCCCTCTCCTGGGTTACCTTCAACAGGTTTCTGTGATTGCACTTAACACATGGCACTGAGAGTTCTCTGTATGGGTATCCCAGCTGACAGCAAGGGCAGAGGCAGGGTTCTGCTCAAGCCTGGGTCTCCAGCTGTGAGCCCGGCGAAAGGCCTGGAGTAGGGGCTTGATAACGTGCGATGAATTTAACGCAACAACTGCTTCACTCAAATCTGGGTTTTGCATTGCCAGTGTCAAGGCAAGGATCAAACCATCGGGCTCAACTCTTCGCCCAGAGCTGGAATTTTGTTGCACCAAAAATAAAGCCCACCCATTTCCTAATTTTTTTTTTTAATGTTTATTTTTGAGAGAGACAGAGCGTGAATGGGGGAGGGGCAGAGAGAAAGGCAGACACAGAATCTGAAGCAGGCTCCAGGCTCTAAGCTGTCAGCACAGAGCTTGATGCAGGGCTCGAACTCCTGAACCGTGAGATCATAACCTGAGCTGAAGTCAGACGCTTAACCGACTGAGCCACCCAGGTGACCCCCCTAGTATTTCTATAGAGAAACATTTCTGAGCAATTTCTTGAACAACCTCCTCAGAATTATTTAGGGGGAGAAGAGAGCAGCCACACTGAAGTTCAATTCCTGGCTTTGCAATGTCCAGCTATGACTTTGGCTACTTGACAAAAGCCTTAGTTTGCCTGTGGATCAGGCAGGGATAAAACCACTTGCTTTATAGGGCTGCTGGGGAGAGTAAATGAAATAACACACAATGCTTTGCACAGTGCCTGGTAGATGGTCAGTGCTTTTAAATGGAGGCTATTTAGGGGAGGCAGGACAGCTCTGTTGTAAAGGCCATGAACTTAGGTTAGTCAGATGGGTTTAAGGCCTGTCAGCCATGGTACATTGGGATAGTCAACCACCCTCTCTATGCTTTCTCTTTCCTCATCCAGGTGGAACAGCAGCAGTGCCTTTAGATGGTTTCAAGGAATAATTGGGAGTGTCCGTACAAGTACCTAGCACAGTCCTTGCGCGTAGTAGGCCCTCAAAAATGGCTTCAGGGAGCCATGGAGACTTCAGCATCAGTTTTCACCTCCTGCCTCCAACATCCCAACACCAAGTTCATTCCTGTGCCAGTCACCAACGTTATCTGTGCGCTCCTGATAAACGTCAGCATCTGGAGAGCTCCTGTTGGTAGGACTCGTGCAAGGCTCACAAATCAGCGTGGAGAAGGCGTGGCTTGTATCGGGACGGGGTTCTCCTTGAAATGCACCTCAAACAACTCCAAGCGTAACCAGGGGTCTAGTCACCTTCCTGATATCCGTGCCATTGTCCCTGCCATTCTCCCCCAGCTCCACTTCTCTTCCAGGCCAGAATGATCTTTCTAAAATGCAGACCGGATCTTGTATTTCCACTGACCACAGCTCTCCAGCGGAACTCCCCATCTCAAGTTCTCGGTCCTAAAGTTGGCCCCACGGCATCAAGAGGTCTTCTGCTTCAGAAGGGTTCAACGGCCGAAAGACTGAGCAACACTGGGTTAAACCAAGTTTAGCACATATGACTGCTGAGGTGTACGTATTTATCGTACACTGTCTACTTCTAAAAGGGGAACTAATTCAACTGCATTCCCAGAATCTCCAAGCCACAGAATCCTTTATATTCAAAGAACGCTCATTACTACCAGTTTGAAAAACATTGAGCATGCACCTTAGAATGGAACTTGTAAGAGTTTAAGATTTTTCACAAAGCCTTCCTTTCTAGTTTTATTCCTCCCTCGGCCCAAGCCCATGTTCCGATAGTGCAGAACTTACTGCTTTGCCCCCACATTTCTGTGTATCTCTGCCTACAGTGAACACCCGTCTCCAACTAGAAAAATTGCACTCACCCTTCAAGGTCCAGCCAAAATATCCCCACCTCTGTGACACCTGCCCCTCGTCCCATCTCACCCCCCACTCCCTCGGTCCCAGAGTACACTCTTAATAAAGGGCTGACCTCTTCACTTGCTTCTCACTCCCCTGTCCTCTGCCCAGCAGATAAGCTCGTGGAAGGCAGGGCCGCGAATAATTTGCCTCTGTACACCTTGCACTGGGCGTGCACAGAATAGGTGCTCGATTACGCTGAGTCAATGCCCACTGAATGTCAGAAGGAGCCACTGCACACAAAGTCATAGATTTTTTTTTAACGTGGTTTAAATGCCTTAGGTTTTATAGTCTTAAAGACTTTTTATTTCTCAGAACATAAATCCTTAGCATCTGACTATAAATTCTTAGTGGATTTAAAGCGTCTTGTACTTTCTGCTCTACTGAATGCAGAATCTGAACAAGGCAGAGCCAAGGGGCTTTTCAGGGATCCACTGACCCTGCTCAGTGATTTTAAAGATGAAGAAACGGAAGCCCCGAGATGGGAGGGGCTTGCCCGGGGGCAGGTGCCCTGATGCCCAGGCCACCCTCTTTCCCTTTAGCGTCACAAACTACACAGTCAAGTCTTCAGAGGTGTAGAGATGACCCATCGGGGTCTTGCAAGCCAGACGCCTCCCTCATGCCCAGCTGAGTGAAGAGAACTTCCCACAATGACACTGAAATGTTCTGCTTGGTAATTATGAACTCAACAGTCATGATGGGCTGCAGCACATATAGAAAAGGCTACAAAAAAGTGACAGCACGACACCAGAACCACCCCCCCTCCGCCACCCACCCCCCCAGAAGAGTTGGCTGGTGTTCACTCTTAATGTTAAATGATGAATTCTTTAGACAGTCACATATTTCTTCAAGATAACTCTGAAGGAACTCGGTGATAATTTGGCATCAATATCCAACTTATGTTACCTAACATATTTTAGCAGCTACAACTCCCTGTGTGAGATATTCTATATGGACAGATCTATGGTGATTGGTAAATTACAATATGTACAAGTACAAATGCTTCTAGGAAACGGGGCTTTATGTAAATATGTGATATTTTATATAGAACCCATGCTACCTACATACACAGGTTGCCGTGATAGATGTATCAACAGATAAGCCTTGAAGATGTTTGTCTTTAAAATGACTTGAACTTATTTCTTCTCTAAACAATAGATTGTGAGGTGGGCTTTACAAGTACCCTCTACATCTTGAGGCACGTAGGCAACACAGCTTTAAAAGAGTTAACATATCCCTACCAGAAGTCCTAACAAATTGAATCTTATTTAATTAGATATTGTATTTGGGGGGAAAAAATGAAATAAAATTCTTTCATTAACTAAACCAAACTCCCTTAAAGGCAACAATATGTTCCTCTCTGTCAGGACAGAATGGAATGAAATCTTTATTTTAATTGGGGTCAGACGAGGAGCCATTTGGTTTCAGATGCTTTGTTTATCAGCCCTGAGCTTTATGGCTGAACCGGAACGTGAAATATTCCATTACACAACCGTTCCACTTAAAAGCCCACTTTCCCAATGCTTTTTCATATGCTAAACGCTGTAAATATAGCTCAAACTAGCTTTGAAATTTAGAAATAGCATATTTAGAGACTCCCCAGTGACATGATGATCCCAGATAGCCTTGGGTCAGAGGTGCTATTTCTTCTATTCAGCAACGTGGCTTCCCTTGGACGAGCGCCTTGTGGTCAACAAGAGTGGGCTAGAAATGCCATCTATCGTGCCACTGCCCCTCAGCAGGCAGGAGTATGCCCCCTGTAAATGCCTGAGCTGGAAGGTTCCAGATACGACAGGCACTTATCAAACACCTCCTGCATGCCAGGCTCTGAAAGACGACGTAGTATGGTGACCAAGGGCCAGGACTCTGGAGCTAGACCCTCTGCGTCAGAATGACAACCCTAATGCTTACCATCGGTGCGACCTTGGGCAAGTCATTTTCTGCTTCTGCTGTGGTTCTCTCATCCGTACAATAGGAAAAATAATAGTGTCCACTTCACAGGGTTGGTGTGAAGCTAGATGGGTAACGTGTCAAGTGCTCTGAAGAGTGTTTGGCACCGTGTAAGCGCTGTTACCACTATTGTTTTTAATATTTCCACATTTGTCCTCACAACAGTTTACTGAGGTACGGGTGAGTACAGCCCTTTCACAAATGAAGAAACAGGCTCAGAGAGGGTGGGTTATCTGTTCACACAGCCATCTCAACCCAGACTTGTCTTCAGTTCAGGCTCTTTTCCACTAAGAGATGTCGCTTCTGGCATAAAATGGAATAAATACCTATTGAAACTTCAGAACCCAGAGATGGCTCAAAATTTCCACATATGCTGGAACACTTATAGTATTTTTGTCTGGGTAACTGGGCAGAGAGGAGTAAGTGTAATCACTACCATTTTCTCTTGCGAGATCCATAACTTCTGTCCAAAAGGAAATTCCAGTAGATTTTATGATCTCCAAAAAGATGACCTAAGTCATCTGATGTAGCAAATGATTCAAGCACAAAAACTGGCATCTTTATTATAATGGAGAAGAACAATAGTTACGATTAAGTGTATTAACTCCTTCACTGTGCGTTTATGGGCAAGGCTCTAGGCTGAGAGCCACTCAAGTTGATTCTGTGAGATTAGGATTTTCTCTCCCAAATGGATGAAAGCAGGGAAATATTAACATAGGAAAATAATTTTTTTTTGTCTTAAAATAACTAATGTTCAGACAGTCAAAAGACAGTTTTCCATTTCTACAGTGAAATTTTGTTCCATTTTGTTCGGTTTCCCTTAAACTGCGTTCACTCAGAAAACAGCTCTCTTTTTATCTTTCAAGTTCTAACATCAAAATCCATCTAGAGTTTCAGAATTTTTTGTCAAGCACGTCGGCAACGGGTTAATGATGACATTATCTGACAGTTCCCAAACAGCAGAGGCAAAGAGGGATGGAATTAATCAAGAAAAACATTGCCTCAGTTAGACTTGGCAAACCCAGAGCCAACGTTACACAAGACAAGCCTCCTAAAATGAAACTGGGAAAGTAGCAAAAGTTTTGGCAAAAGGCACATTTTTTTACTTTCATTCTCAGTGAGGACGATAGATTATATTATCTGCACCTGATAGGAAAGAGTTGCATCCCAGTATGTCTTGAAATTTGCATTCACACACGCTTACAGAAGGGAGAGCCATTTTCAAATAAATGCGTCATTCATGGTTTGTAAATTCCAAGACGACACCCATGAAGTTCTCGCTCTACGTTTTCCCATCTTCCGTGAGAGGCTCTGTTCTGGGAAATGTAATAAAATGAGCTGTTTCTTGCAACTTCACAGCAGGTATTCTGATCTGATGGTAAATCACTTTTCTTTACTATTTTCACATAATTGTGCCGTGATCCTTTGACACGTTGAAAAAAAGGTAAAGGGATGTCCACATGTATGTAATTCACTAATTGCATTTCTTCAGTGAAGAAAAAATGCTTATGTTAAAGTTATTGATTTTCTTAACCAGAGTTCAAAGCGAAGGTGCCATGAACATCTAAATAAATATCAAGGAAGTGTCAAAGGTAACCAAGGAGGGACCAGGTGAAGTGTGAAGTGTTAATTGTATCTAAAAAAGTATAAAAGAATAGAGGAAAAAGACAGATATACTGAACTTCCAATTATCATAACATTGCCTTCTTCCTAACACATTTTCAAACTTGAAAAAAAACCCACAGAAGCCAGAGGAATTCAGAGTCGGGGACCCCCGACCGTGGCCTGCATACATCTTACGCTCCGTGTGCACACAGTTCATTTAAATATAAAGCAGAATTACGACTTACATAACGCATATTGACGTCACGATCTACCATTAGCCCTCAGAAGGCGCAGCGAAAGAACCGGACAGGAAACGAAGGAAGGAAACAGATGGGGGAAGACCGTTTTGGGCTGTGCAGTAGGGATACTGTTTCAAAGGTGAGCAGGGGATGGTTCGCCTGATGATCTTCACGCTCACACACACACCAGCACATGGAGATAATTTGCAAAAAGAAGGTGCCCGCTGGATAATGAATACACACACGGAATCGCGGACGGGCTCGGCTCTGGGCAAACGTCAGGAGCTTCAGTCTGTCGAAGGCGCTCACCGCTAGACAGCGCACGAGCAAGTACAGCGGCATGGGGTGGGGGGGTGTCTTCTAGGCACCAGTCGGCTGCCTAAACTCGTCTGGACCTCAGTTTCCTTATCTGTAAAGTGGGGATGGCAACACTCACTGGGAAGGGCTGGGGGGGGGGATTAGGGGCGCTGCAGCGCAGCATCTCACACGCAGAGGTGCTCGCTCCACAAAGGGACCTGGCAGGGACCGCCCCATCTTCACCACCTTCTTTCCAGCCTTCCCCCAGGGCTGCCGACAGAATGCACACTCCCAGGGAGCGCACAAGGGTGCCTTCAGTACTCCTCGGTGGCACCAAACAGTCCTCTACAATGTTAGATGAACTGACGAGGGATAAAAGCCTTCTGATTCTCCAGCTCCAGGCCCGACTTTCCTCTGAAACTCCAAGGCCTGTCTTCCCAGCACGCTGAGCGCCACCCCTGGGATGACCCATGCGGTCCTCAAACCTGGCACTCCCCTCACTGAAGTCTCTGCCCCGCCACTCAGCCTGTAGGCGTTCCGGGCCTCGGCCAAGAAATCTCCACTCATTCACTCGCTGGGTTCTGTGTTCGGCCCCGTCTCCAACTTGCCCGTCTCTGCTCCTCCTCCACTTCTGAGAAGCCACCTACTTTGGATGAAACCACCTGCAAAGTATCTCCAGCTGTCCCTGCCTCCTCGCTCCTTTTTCCTCCCCCTCTCGGTCAGCAGAGTCGGCCTCTTCAAGGACAGCTCACAAGTCCAGACAAACGTGCCAAGCACCGCTGTCCTCCCCAAAGCCCCAGCAGCACTGCCTGAGGCCCTGAGCACCCCAGAGTTTCGCTCTCGTACCTCCTGCCACACTGAGAGCTCCTCATGTTCCCTGCATCTACCCCGGCACTGCATCATTCCGTGGCACTTTCTGCCTCATTAAGCACGCGTCTGCCTGCCGTGTTTAGTGAACGGCGGCCACCTGAGATGGGTAGAGTGGGGGGTTGTTATTCCCATCCGACAGGGGAGGAAGTTAAGGGGAGGAGAGTAACCCATGTGAGGTCACACAGCAAAACTGACAGAGTGAGATGTGACCCAGGGCTTGGGACTCCACTTGGCTGGCCTTTCTGTATTTCCCTCCCCGCAGCCAGAAATGCACACACCTCACCTCCACCTCACATTCCAGGTACTGCTGTCAACTGCTTCCAAGGAGCGTCGTGGCCCTGAGGCATTCTCCGACCCGGAGGGGGTGGGGGTGTGTGTGTGTGGGGGGGAGAGCCTGGGTCCTTTTCACTAAAATAAGCAAAGCTTCCTAACAATAGGAGCATTTTAAAGACGGAACAGTTGCGTCAGAAGAAAGCGAGCTTCCTGGCACGGGAGGTGTGCAAGCAGAGGCTGGAAGGCCTCATGGTGGGGTTGGGGGCGGGCTGTGGAGGACTGTCATGGAAGAGACTCAAGTGTGGAACAGGTGATAAGATCCCTCTAGTCTTAAGATCCTCAAATGCAAAATACAGACTAGGAAAACAAGGTGAGCCCAGAACAGGTCAGGAAGCAGGACGCAAAGAAGTCATCTTCTTCCTGTGACTGCCGAACTCCTACTCGGCCCGAAGTCCCCATTCGAATATCCCTGCCTCTAGAGACACTTGCCAGACTCCTTTGCAAGGCAAGAATCCCTCTGCTATGCTTTGTTTTGTTTTTGTTTTGTTTTTTTTTAGTTTACTTATTTGAGAGAGACAGAGAGTGTGTGTAAGCAGGAGAGGGGCAGAGAGAGAGGGGGAGAGTGAGAGAGAATCTCAAGTAGGCTCTGCACCGTCAGTGCAAAGCCCCACATGGGGCTCGAACTCACAAAGCATGAGATCATGGCCGGAGCCCAAAGCCAAGAGTCAGGCGCTTAAACGACTGGGTCACCCAGGCGCCCCCTCTGCTGTGCTTCTGGCTCTCTGCTAAGAGCCCAGATGTCAGGGGGAGCCAGACCTGGCCCCAGTCCCAGCTGCGGCATTAGTAGGGTGACCTCAGCAAAGCTCCTCTGCCGCTCCGAGCTCAGGTTGCCGCGAGGGTCTGAGAACTAACGTAGGCGAAGAAGTCGGCCCCGTGCCTGGCACGGAGCAAGTGCTCAGGAAGTGGCAGCCGTCCCGGCATGGGCAGCTTCGCCGGACAAGCTCATGCTGGGGACAAAGCAGCTGCTCGGCCAACGCCGGCCGACAATGGAAGACACAATCGATCGATGACAGCAGCGGTGGCACCTCAGAACACAGCCTGGCTTCTCAGCAGACCTGGGTCTGCTCCTAGGTTGGCCACTTTACGGGCTTGAAACGCTGGGAAAGTCACCTCATCCTTCCAAGCCCCAGTTCTTTCCGTTGAGAAATGGGACCAAAAACTAGTTCTGTGCACCTCCCCCCTTAACAGCGGGCTTTGTGGACCACAGAGCGCCAAGCCATCGGCGACTTCATGACGCAGGGCGAGGCTGGGATGGGGGACAGAAAAGCTGCCGCCCAGCTTGGCTGGGCGGCTCGGGGCTGGCTGCAGTCCAGGGTCCCTGGGCTCTCAAAACAAAACCCCGCAGTTATCAGGGCCTCGTGACTGGAGGGTCTCCACTTCGCTTGTATGTGGAAGCTGTGTGCGGTCAATCACACGGGAAACCAAAATCAGAGAGGAAAATGACAAAGGGAGAGAGAGAGAAGAGTATAGAGGATCCAGTAGGTCAAAGTGTTCCTGGAAAATAAAAGCTCCAAACAAGAACCAGCAGAATGGCAAAAAGGCAAACAGACGATCAAAAGCAGGAGAACAAAATGCAGGACGGGAAGTCAGTGCCAAAGAATTGATTAGTCAAACATATGAATCTCTCATGCTGAAGCAGAAATATCACAGCCCCGGCTCCTCACTGTGGAGCCCTCTCGTCATAATGGGAGCTATGAAGAGGCCGGGGAATAAAGCAACTTTCATTTTTCCTCTGTGAACGCCGAGGGCCAGGCCCCATGAAGACCTCGCCTTGTGCTAGCTTCGGGGGGGAGCGTGGCCCCTGGCCACGGGAGTGGGGTGCGAGTGAATGGGCCGGCACTTGGCTCACTTCACTTGAAAGCTCAGAGGCCTCTATACATACAGATCTCAGGCAAGAACAGCATCCTGGGACGTGGACTTATAGATTCAAATGACGAGAGGTGAGTGTCCTCGGCATCACGGGGACTAGAGTTCCTTCACTCCTCTTTTCAGCGGCCTTCCTTGCTGCACGGCCCCCTGGCTGTCGCAGCAGCCGGCGACGACAGAGTGCCGCACGCCTCAACAAAGCCGCAGGCAGAAACTTACCAGAAGCAATACAACTGGGAGACTCCCAAATCTGCGGGGTGGCCCCAGAAAGGGTGTACATAAACCGGGTTGGCAACAATGAAGACCTGTGGGCAGCTTGGAACAGTGGAAGGAGGAGTCGATTCGGAGCCAGCAGATGTTGGTTCTAATACCAGCTTTGCCAATAATGGTTATGTGATCTTGGCTAAAATTATCTCATCCCTCTGAGTCTCGGTTTCCTAAACCGGAAAATGGGGATAATGACACACACCTCAAGAGCTGCTGTGGGGGTGAAGCTAAATGAGATGGGAAGATGCCCGGCAGGGTGTCTGCCTCACAGTTGTTCGGTCGAGGCAATCTGAAGAAGTCATGCTGCCATATTTGAAAACATGTCTGGTATTTCTGGAAACTAGAGAACGAGCTGCATCACTTGTGGCTCTTTTCTGAATGGGCTACAGGAACTTGGATCTTTCAGGTTTATTACCATTGGAATGTCATTCTGAGGTCTGTTTACCTTTTGGCCTTTCTTCTCCAGCGCCCTATGAGGCGGCCCTGGACTGAGCTCCGGATGAAGAGCTCAGGGCAAGTCTCTCTGTCGACTCCTATTCTCAGTGCAGCCCAGGCTTCCTTGTTTACTCCACAGCCACAACAAGGGTCAGCCTGGCACAGGGGAAGGAGTTCAGGCTTTGGGGTCAGAGACTCTGGTTAGAGGCCCAAAACTACCCCTGGCTCACTGTGGTAGAGGTTGTTTCTCTATACACATTGCATGCATGTGGTACCAGAAATTTCAAGCAGGAAATACTTTTTTTTTTTTTTTTTTTTAGGGTGAGTCCTACTGGACAGAGGAGATCCAACAAAACAGGCACAACTAGAAGATACTCTATAGACTCCAGTGCTACACGATAATTTTCTCAGTCAAGATCTCTACCTCTTTTCCTGGTTGCTAGGAAGCCAATAAGGCCCAGGGTCTAAGGATGTCAGAGCCGGAAGAGTCTCTGGATTTCATCAAGTCCATCTCTTTCTTTTACTGTTGGAGCAAGGGAAGCCCAAAGGGTCAGGCAATTTACCCCCAGGTTACACAAGGAACTGGAAGTATTGGTTGGGGTCGGGGTTGGTGCTGCCCTGCTCTGCCTCTAAAGACAACATACAGAGCCTTGCCCTTGACCACTGGTAGGAAGCGGCTGGTTTGCTGCTTCATGGACAGGACGGGGTGATCAGTACAGCCGGGCTTACTGCTGCCTGGAAGGCTAATGGCCGTGCAGAATAGTGAAACATCTCCCCGCTAATGATTTCCTGCACTGCCTGCTATAGTGTCTGCTTGAGATAGATCCTGGATGAGAACTCAGAACCTTCCACACCTCCTCACTGTGGCCTTGCCCAACACCTATCCCCAAAGCCTCTATTCTGTAGGATGAAAAAGATAGAAAGGAAACAGTGGGGATCAAACAGAAGCTATATATATATATATATATACATATATATATGTGTACATATATGTATATGTATATATATGTATATGTATGTATATATGTATATATATGTATATGTATAATACTCGAGAAATGCAAGGTCAACAGTCGTTTTATGAATTCCCAGCCTGAAAAAAGTATTTGTCATCTGTATCGTAAACAAAGGCGTATTAACCTAATACATAAAAAGTTCCTAAAAATCGAGAAAAAGAATAAATACTCCATAGAAAAATGGACAAGAAAATCCTATAGTTCAGAGCACAAGAAACACAAATTACCCTTAAGTGTAAGAAAAGAGATTCAGCCCCACTTGCAGTAATAGAGCTATATGAAATTTCCCTGAGACATCACTTTGTACCCATCAGATTGGAAATAATCCATAAATTTAGCAACACACTTTACTGGTAAAGCCGCGGGATAAAAGGACAGAATGAAAGAAGATGCAACCCTGTGGAGGGGGATTTGGCAACATCCAGCAAAGTTATATATGCAGTTGCCCTCTGACCCAGCAATCTGACCTGACCTACCCCAAACGTATACTTAGGAAAACAGAAAATGATTATATGTAGTAGCTACCTTGTGTGTGTGTGTGTGTGTGTGTGTGTGTGTGTGTGTGTGTGTGTTTAAGTAATGGAGAGGGGTTAGGAGGGAGTGAAGATCTGGGGTAGAAGGAAGTGGGATGAAAGCCTGGTTTGCATGAACCTTGTTATATATTTAAAATCATGTTGGGGCGCCTGGGTGGCTCAGTTGGTTGAGCGTCTGACTCTTGATTTCAGCTCAGGCCATGATCTCACAGTTCGTGAGTTGAAGCCCCACATAGGGCTCTGAGCTGACAGTGTGGAGCCTGCTTGGGATTCTCTCTTTCACTCTCTCTCTCTCCGCTCCTATCCCACTCGTGTGCATGCTCTCTCCCTCTCAAAAATAAATAAATAAACATTAAAAAAAATCATGTAAAATGTTCACAAGATCGAGGACTCCTAGTTGTAGCCCAGGGGCACCGTAAATGGAAATGTAGATAAGAATGGATGGCAGGGGCGCCTGGGTGGCTCAGTCAGTTAAGCATCGGACCCTTGATTTCAGCTCAGGTCATGATCTCACGGTCATGGGATCAGGCCCCACGATGGGCTCTGTGCAGACAGCATGGAGTCTGCTTGGGATCCTCTCTCCCTCTCTCTCTGATCCTCCCCTGCTTCTGCTGTCTCAATAGGAAAAAAAAAAATTACAGACGGTAGTAACAGTTATGGAAAATAATTTGGCAAGTATATTAAGAACCTTAAAAGTATGCGGTCTTTTAATCTAGTATTGGAACTGCTGGGGGTTTAGTTTAAGGAAAAACTCAAATGCTAAGGAGTCTCTGTATACAAAATTGTTCAAGCAAAACAACAACAAAAATTTAAATTTTCCTCGGGAGGGGCACAGTTAGGTACATTGTTTCACAACTAGTCAAAGGAATTATACAACTGTTTATAAAGACGCTGTCTCTAGGTCGGAGGAAAATCTGTATAGGTTGGAGGAAAATCCGTATGAAGAGGGCCACATGAAAAGAGAAGAAAACTGTACGGACTATATGTAAGCTCAATTATGTAAAGAGGCATAAAAACATGTGAAAAGATGCACCAAAATTTAATGCTGGTTGCCTCAGGGTAGTGGGAATGTGAGTGACCTTTTTTCACATGTTCTTCTGCCTTTTTAAAATTTCTGCAATGAAAACATATTACTTTTATAATCAGAAAAAACAATACTCATCATGATTTTTCAGATGTTGTCTCAACCTGGCCCTTCGCCCTGGTGTAAATTTCTATGATTGCTCCTGTTATTATACCAAGAAGATAAACTTCGCAACTGACTGGGTAGCCCTGAGTGGTATTAGGGCTACACCTACGTGGGACGGATTTTAACTAGCAGAAAGGACCGTCTAAGTAGGAACACTCAAAGGCAATTAGTTGGTAACAATATTATAAGTAGAAAAGGAGCCAAATAAATGTTTCCTGGGTATCATTAATTTAGTTGTAGAACAGATTCAGAGTTACTCTGATAACCCCATACCGAAGAAGGCACTCATTATAAAGACAGCCGTGTGTTACACAAGGAAACGTAGACACAGACATGGTTCTGCTGCACCCAGCGAAGATTCCCACGGAGACAGCAGTGCTGAAAATCACCCTTGAAAACAAAAACTCCATCCAGGCAAACGAGCCCAGTGCAACACCGATTGAGTGGCCCCGCCCACCTCTCCCGGAACCCAGCTCCTCTCCTCCCCGGACTTGGTCTGCATGCTATGACCCAGTGCAGGCCACTTCTTGAAACTTTCTTATTTATAAAGTGGGCATACTAATTTACAAAAAGAAAACTCTGTACATGAGCACAGAGAAGACTGGACGAGAGAGGCATGGGGATGCACTTAGCACAGTGCCTGGCGAGTCTTAGGGACCCCATTTCCCGAAGAACTTTTCCCTCCGTTCCCACTCTCGCCATGAGAGTCCAGGAACCCTCATCTCCTGCCTGGGTGATCACAGGCAGCTTCTAATTGCTCTCGGTACTTCCATGAAGGCCTCCCCCCCCCCCCCCAGTAGCCAGCGTGATTTTTTTTTTTTAGAAAGCATACAATTGATTGTGTTACACCTGTTTTAAACACCCTCACGGCTTTCCACTGACTGAGAATAAAGTCCCAACTCTGTGTGGCCTGTAAGACCTTATGTCATCCAGCCCTGCCTAGATCTCTAACTTCAACTCAGGCCACTTGCCTCTTTGCTCGCTCCATCCTGGGCTCCCCAGTTCCCTTTAGTCCTTCTAAGGTGCTGGGTTACCTCCTTCCCTCTGCCTGGAACATTTTCTCCCCTCACCCAATTCATCCTTCACCTCTTGGGTGAAATGTCAGCTCCAAAAAGACTTCCTTGACCGCCCCGTCTGAAGTAGAATCATGGAAGAACTCGGATGACACGTTTCAAATGATGCGTCTGTCTCCGTTTTCTGTACCTATTTTACCAGAATGTACTCTGTTCCTAGTCCCTACTGTTGGCTGCCTCCCCAATCCTCATTCTCTCCCCTCTCTTTCCTAACACAACCCCCAGTTCGTTCATGCCGCCATCCCCCTCTATGAGGACAAGTAATTTAGGTCCTATCCCAGAGGCAGGGGTGGGTCCTCACAGCCACAGCCAATCCCAGTGGTCTCATGCCCTCACCAGTGATTGGTCAGGGTATGGGCATGGGACTCAATTCTGGTCAATGACACATGAGAAGTCACCAGGAGAGTTTCGGGCAAAGGTTTTCTGATCTTAAGAGATACCCATCCTTTCCCGGCCTTGAAAGATTGTTGTGAGGAAGTAATGCATTGAAATGACATAGTCATCTTGAGACCAGGAAGGAAGACTGCCTGATGGCATGACCAACAGGCTGAAGTTACGAGACTCAAGAATAAAAGAACAGAGTTCTTGATATCATCAGTCAATTACTAAAGCAGCCAATCACTGAACTGCTTACCTCTGACCCTCGCATGATTGATCATAAAGGCCACATTCTTTTAGTCACACCTGCAGCTGAAAGCTTCTTGGTACAGTATTCTGTTCCTCCATCTGGTGTAGGGTCTAACACTTAGTAGGCTCAATAAAACTTATTTGAGTGAATGAATCAGTGTTCAGTGTAGAGTATTAAGAAAAAAAAAATCCTGGGGCGCCTGGGTGGCTCAGCCAGTTGAGCGTCTGACTTCGGCTCAGGTCATGATCTCGCAGTTGATGAGTTCGAGCCCTGCGCTGGGCTCTGTGCTGACAGCTTGGAGCCTGGAGCCTGCTTCAGATTCTGTGTCTCCCTCTCTCTCTCTCTCTGCCCCTTCCCTGCTCATGCTCTGTCTCTCTCTGTCTCAAAAATAAACATTAAAAAAAAAACAATTTAAGAAAAAAAAAATCCTGCTGCTAAAGTAGGAGTCATACCATTTCTATGAGACACGTATCCAATTTTTGTTCCTCCTTTTTATGACACCAACTTCATTAAAAGACAAAGGAAAAAAAAACTGTAAGCACAGTTCTACCATCCCAATGTAGTGCAGAAGTGAGCTGTTAAAGTGAAGGTTCTTCTGGAAACACAGACCCCATGCACTGCGGCAGCTTACGGAATGCAGTTTCCCTGGGGGTACTGGCAGTCCCTCTGTGTGCAGTCTAAGTTTCAAGTAACTTTACACATAGCTCAGGAACAGGAAGAAAAATTTCCCCTTGGTGATTAAGCTTCCCGGAATATTCACAGGAAAAGTTTTCAGTGGATACGGAGTGAGTATCCGTTTCCGAATCAGCCCCAAGGGAGGCCGCCTCTTGGTTAAATGGCTTTGCAGTCAGACCTGGATTTGAATCCTGGCTTTGTCACCCCTAGTTGCTGTGACTTTGGGCAAGTGACTTGCCTTCTGCGAGCCTCAGCTTCTCCGTCTATAAAGTGGGAACAATATCAAATTCATAGATTTTTTGGGGAGGCGTGAGATTAACTGTGGTACTCATACGGTACTGAGCTTGGTATATCGCTAATTCTCAAAAAAAGCTTTAGTTACAGTGAAGCTGCTCCTAGGGCAATCTTTAAGTGTCACGATTCCTTAAAGAAGGGCCTTACAGGTTGAAGGACACGGGAGTTAGCAGAATGTCACGCGCCACAAGGCAGGTGAGATCTGGATTCCCAGTGTTGCCAAAAGCTGGCCTTCCTCCTGGGAGACGGCGTGGCCCAGTGCAAAGGGCATAGGCCTTGGAGTCAGTCAGAGTTGGGGGTCTTATCCCAGCCGTACGCTCAATGGCTGCGACCTTGGGTTTGACACCAAATCTCTGCTCTTCAGTTTCCTCATCCGTGACGGGGATCATACTGCCCCCACCCCCAGCCCAACGTATCAGTGGACTGAGTAACCGCGCACATGGAAAGTGTCTGGGACGGTGCCTGGCACACAGGAGAGCCACAGTACCTGCTAACTCCCTGCCTCTGTTCTTCCCAATCACGTTCGGGTTAAAACCAGAAGTTCTCACTACACAGTGAACTGGGTCCCCTGGCAGGAGGGCACAGGAATGGTACCGGTGGCTTGAAAAAGATGACTAAATTGCCCAACAATGGCAACTACATATAATAAACCTACCCCACAAATGTTTTCTTTGGTTTCAAGGCCCTGCTGTGCCTGCATCCTGCCACCCCCTTGAACGTGGGGGTCTGCGCCTCTCGCTCACACAGAGAAAATTGGCAGACCCCTCTCCCCTACTCGGAGCTGCTGCTCGTGCCCTCTGCCCGAGGATGGCAGTGTCACAAGAGCAAGGGAGCCGCACAATGCCCAGAGATTTATGAAAATACGCATGTGAAAAAGGGATTGCTGTGCAGAGAGTGGTCGTGTGGGCAGGCCTGGTGCATGGGAGCAATTAGAGCCGGTTTGCAACAACTCAGTGCTGTTCTATTCAACTGCTTAAAGAATTGCCATAGCAACAGCAGCCACACATAGTAAAGTGGCAGCAAGATGGAGCAAACACTTGAAAAAGACTCTCTTGTTAAGCCCCCTCCCCTCCCCAAAAATGAATAAAGGGCCATTTTGTTTCTCTAAAATAGTCTTGCAATCAATGTCCACGCTTCATGCCAAAGTGGGTGACTAGATAGATGCCTACCTTCTTTTCCTTCTTCTTCTTCTCTTCTCTTTCTCGTTCTCTCTCTTTTGGTCCTAATAATGATAACAGCAGCTACCTTTTAATGAGCTCCTACTATGTCCTGGGCCTTGTGCTGATGACTTCACTTAATTCCATCAGCTGGCATCTACTGAGTGCAAACTCTATCTGCTCTGGGGACATGAGACGTCCTGGATGCTGTCCCCGCCTTCAAGGAGCCTGAAGTCTAGTGAGAGAAAGCCAGAAGCAAATCTGCTTAGGGGAGGGGGTGGCATCTGAGCCAAGTCTTGAATGAACACTCAGTGGGCATCCACCAAGATGAATAAGAAACTTCCTTTTCCTTCAGAAAACTCACAGTATAGTATGTGTTCCGGGGCGGGGCGGAAGGAAGAAACATGGAGAAAACATGTGAGGCCACATCTAATAGTTAACATATGGAGTCAGGAGACCACAATCGGTAATTTCCTTAACAAAACAGATTTCAGGATGACAATATACCTCCTGTACATGTTACGGCACCAGTAGGCTAGTCCCCAACCGCAGGCCACATGGTCTGCTCAACACTTCATGTTCCTCATCCTGTTGAGGCCTTTCTCACCAGAACCATGGGAAGTGATAGTTCTGATTCCACGTGGACAACAGGATATGGAACCAAGGCTAACTAAGTTGTGACTTGCGTTCAGGGTCATACAGCTAAGAAGTTACAGAGTAGTGAACCCAAGACATCTTGGTATAACACCCGTAGTGTTTATTTGGTAGGCTGAACGGATTTCAGGCTGACACGTCACTCATTGAAAAGGTCACAGCTTGTTCTTGGAATAGTTGAGCTGACACTGAAAGATACCTCATACCATTAAATTAACCTACTTCTAATGAAAAGGAGGACTAGTTAAATGGCGGGTGGGGGGGAAAGAGTGGCAACTCAGAAGAGTGGAAGAGATCTCATACCAGAGATGCTAAGTGGCTGGGCGCCAAGGGCTCTGCTCCTCAGCCTGCCTTGACCCGGAAAAGGCGAACTGCATCCCGGGGTCAGAGTTTAGAATGAATTTACCTGGAAGTACTTCAGTGTATGGGATACTTGTAGAAACTATCTGGGTCTGCTCTCTGGAATCAACTTTGCATTCGACAAATTAGAAATTTAGGCCACAAGCTGGAGCTTCTGGGAGGTGATGAAAGCAGGAGCCCGAGACTCCCTAAAAACTAAGGAAATGACAGAGCAGGCCCTTTGCACCTGTAGAAACAGCATGGTGACAGAACGGGTGATCTGAGCATGCAGTCTGAGAGAGAAAGAGAGAAGGATCCGGTGGCGTCTTGGGGATGAAAAGATATGTAAATGGGGAAGTTGACTTGGCAATGAATTGCACCTATCTGAAAGAGGCCACTTATGCTGGGCTTCCGACAGAGGGCACAGAGATGCTGAGAACAGGGTATATATCATACTTGGCACATAGTAGGCATTCATCCAATAAACAGACTTTGAATGAATAAGTGAATAACATCCCCAACAATACCCTTCGGCAAATACAACAAGAAGATTAAAAAAAACTCAGTGGTGTCTGTGGGGTTAATGGTCAGGCTTACTTCAGGACTGAAACTAGAGTCGATCTAGAAATAAAGGCTGCAAACTCAAAACGTCCTCACGGACCCACAAGGAGCACAATAAACGAGATGAGTGATGGAGCAGGGCGTAAGACAGCAGCGAGTGGTGTAGACAGAGCCATCACGTCCCGTCTCCGTGTCCTCCTATTTGCAAGCATCCCCCCATAAAGGTTAAAATATAAAATATCACTTGACAAACTACCACCCATAACTGGGTTTGTTGAATGTGGCCCACAGGCTGCCAGTTTTGACCTCTGACAGAGGAGTGGATGGATCACATTGGTCTTCCCATCAAAAATGCCTCTGCGATTAATGTCTCAGACTGGCCATGGACAGGGGCCTCGTCTCAGAGAGGGAGTCTGAAGGGCCGTCACTCTGTCGTACTGATGAAGCATTTGTACCTTTGGGTCCTTCAGTGCTCAGACGAGCGGATGGCAGTGTGCAACCTCATTACGGAAACTGAGGCGCATAACCAAATGCTTATCTCTGACTTAGCCACCTAGCAGGAGGTAGATGGGGCTTCAACTCAGCATGTTCCCACCTCTGAAAAGCCAGGGATTACTCTTTATTTCAATAACTGGAAGTGGGGAAAGGACAGGGAACAGTCATGAATTTCCCTGAAGCATGCTGGGAAGTAGGTATAATCACTCCATTTTACAGATGATAATACTGAGACTCAGGAAAGGGGGAGACACATTCAAGGTCACACTGTGAATGAGCCTCAGAGCCAGGATCTGAAATTAGGCAAGGCTTCCTTTTAAACACATGTTTTATTTCTACAGGGAGACTGGAGATGTCGGTGCAGGAACCTGGCCCAGGAGAGAAGCCCTCTTCCGGGAGAGGTCTCTGTAGGAAGGGCTCTTCCCCCACGCTCAGGGCCTGCCATTACGTACGACCTGGCCTCCTGGGTTAAACTGACCCTTGCTGGGGGAGTGGGGGGTTGGCCGAAGGAAGGAGCAGAGCAAGAATTGCGGCCTCCCATTTTGAGGGCATCCCTGATATATGTGCTAACTGTTTAAACTCCAAGAGAGAAGACACGATTCAAGAGTTCACCTCAACCCCTGTGTACTAACATAGGTGGCGGGCAAATGCCACACGCCAGAGGGCAGAGGGAAGACTGCTTTAACTGGATCCTTCTCTCTCTGATCGATAACTCACTGAACAGTAATCAGCCGGCATTACGACCCTTCTCCACAGGAGCCATAGGGGAAAAAAATTTGAGACCGCATTGCAAACCGGACAAAACGAGGCAGACCATGGAAAGTCCACTTCCTCTCCACAAATGGGTAAACCCCCCAGCATTAGGTCAAAGAAAACCATGAACCTTCCAGGTTCACTCGCCTAGTGCTCTCCACCATTCTCTGTTGAAACCTGCTCCACTCTCCCCAGCCGCTGACCCCTGTTCCTCTTCATCCTCAACCACTGCCCAACACACACACACACACACACACACACACACACTCTTCATCTGGGTGTCACAAACTAGAGCCATCAGATAAAAGCCCCTCCCCCCTCCACCCCTGTCCTTCCTGGATCTCCACCCCCAGGCTTCCTTCCCCAGTGATGCTCAGGCAGAGGGCCTCTCCCCTGCTCCAAGGCCAACCCAACACTCTGCTTTGCCAAACCCCTTCCATCTCAGCGCCTTGCTTCGTTCTCATTGCATTTCACTGTGCTCGAGTTTCTTCCGATGTTAAAGCAACACACACACACACACACACACACCAACCCTCCTCCCCCAAGTTTTCCCTCATCCCTATAAAACCACATGGGTGTCACCATCTTTCTCTCTGCCTCCTACCAGTCAAACTGCCCACAGAAGCTATCTAATTTCACCCAAGGTTCCCAAGACCTTGTGGCTAAAGCCCTCAGGAGATTCTCTGTCTTTATCTAATTAGCCTCTTTTCAGTGGCTGGACACACATAAGCACTCTCATCCCTTGGCTTTGGTATGTTATCCTGGTTTTAACCCCTCTCTCTGGATGGACCTTTCCTGGTTCCTCTACTGCCTCCTCTGTCTTTGGTATTTTAGATACGGATGTTCTCTGGCTTACATTCTCTTTACTTCCCACTTTATACCCTTTCCCCGGTTAATTATTTACCATCCGTATGCTGACATCTCTTAAAACTGTGTCTCCATCCCACCCCTCTCTCCTGACCTCATGGAATCACATGCAAAGCTGCCTAACAGGGCGTTTCTTGGTCAGATGTCCACTGACACACTCAACATGAATAAAATGGAACCCCTCGTCCTTCCCAAGCCGGTTCTTCCTCCTTCATCCCAGTGAATGGCCCCACTTAGTCTTGAGGGCCGGTCTTGCTTTACTTTTCTGTCTCCTCTCTGTCCCCTCGGGCACCAAGACCGGTGGATTCCGCCCGTCTCTCGAGCCCATCCACTTCTTCCATGTCTGTGGTCGCTTCTGCAGGCCAGGTCACCATCCTCTCACCCCTGGATCACACAGTAACCACCTCCCGGGTGGTCTCTGCCTTCATGCTTGTCGTTTCCCTTTGGACACTACCACCACAGCCACCTCTGAAAATGCCTACATATTCATGTAACTTTCCTGCTTCAAAACTCTTCCAGAGCTGCCCCAACTGACATTAGAATTCATCTGAAGCTTCCTGATTTGGCTTATAAGGTCCTCCCTGATCTGACCCAAATCTATCTTTAAATTCCATCCCCTGCCATGCCCTCCCTGGGCCAGTGTCTGCTACTCCCTGTGCCTGGGGGCTGCTTTCCCTCCCGCTCCTGGCTACCTCTCACTCACTCCTCAGGTCTCAGCCTGGGTATCACCTCCTCTGGGGCACCTTCCCTCAACCCCGGTTCCTGGTTGGGCACCCCTCCTAAGATCTCCCACATCATCCACTGTTTCCCCTCCAGAGCACTCGCTAGACCATATTATAATTGCCTATTTGCTTCTCATTCTCTCCGCTGGTCTCATTCCTTGTTGCCTATCCAGTGCCCAATCTGCTTACTGACACCTAAGAGGGGTTATTTGTGGTTACAACAATGAATGGACGAATGAGAGAAATCCCAAAGATGCATCTGATAATGAAAAGAAGTTCGAGTTCTGAGTGGACAGCCACAGACTGGTAGAAAAAAAAAATCCACAGATTTGTGGTATGAATCAGCTTCCAACCTTGATTCTGCAACTGATTGACTTTGTGACCTGGGATTGATTATTTAATGTCTTGGAATCTCAGCTCCTCATCTGTAAAACTGGTGTTACTACCTATCTCTCAGGTTGCAGTATTAAATGAGATGGCACATGAAAACTCCTGCCACCATGCAGGGTGCATAATAGGCATCAGAGATGAGTTGTTTTTTTTTTTTTAAATTAAGTGAAAAAGTCTAATTATTCAAAAAGAACATTTTGAGGCACATGAGAATAGAGCTGGCTGGTAAGACACATGACCAGCACTCCATCTGCAATGATGAAAGAAAGCTAAAGGCAGGAGTCACGAACTCAATATCAAAGCTCTTCTGTGCAAAGGAGAGGATTCCTCCAAAGACGTTAAATCAGAAGAACTAAGTTTCCACACGTTGTTCTCATTACTTTCTTAGCAAGCAGCTGAGAAAGTGAAGCCATTTTTTCCCTCGGGCGGCCTCTCTAGGACGCTGTTCTTGTGGGAAAGCAATATTGTTGGTTCCCTCCAGGACCGGGGATCGCTCGTCAGAAACCAAGGTGCAAAGAAATACCTGTTGGATTTCCTGCTGGAGGCTGACGGTGTCCTCCATCAGGATGGATGTCCCAAGCCGGAGTCCTCGAGAGCATCCTAGCCCACTCGCGTTCCAGCTGGCCCCTCGTTTTTGACAGATTGACTCCACCTCTTCTCACTCTCCTCACATGTGTTCTCTTTGCTCCATTTCCACTGTTTTAGAGTTCTGGGTTGTTTTTCTTCCCAGAGCGATGACAACAGCCTTCTCACTGGTCTCTGCCAGGGTCTCCCCTCCTTCCAGCCAGCTTCCTTGATGCCCCCAGAAATGCAAATGCTTCCTGCTTAAAATCCTCTGCTGTCACTGCCCACAGAAAGACACCCAAATTTCCCACGAAGCAGAGAATTCCACAGACTGGCCCCTACCTCTTGGAGACGTCTTTCAAAGACAGCCGTATAATCCAACCATGCAGAACAGCTGGAGTTTTTTCTAAAGGGTTGCTTTGCTGTCCTCTCAATTTAAAGTAATATTTTGCTTTTTGGAAAACTCCTTCAAGACCCATTTCGAGTGAGTATCCCCCCCTGTGGGAAGCCACCCCTAACCTATCCGAGCAGAGCTCATCATGCCTTCTTTTGTGCCGCTCTCTTATCTAGCACGTTTCTTCATTATGCTGCACTGCAACTGCTTTTCGTGTTTGTTTTCCTTATGGGACCGTGAGTTCCCCTGTCAAGTAACAGATGATCAATATAATATTTTTTTTTAAATGAGTGAATGACAAATTAATATATGTGTCACCCTCCTCTTTGGCTGTAATGCCCAAGCTGGGTGGTGTGAGCTCCTTCAAAATGTTACCGAATGACTTGAAATAAACAACAGATATAATATTACAAAGAAATTTTAAGGGATGTGATTTGCACAGAAAAAAAATTTGTGAGCTTGGACCCTTCCTCCCCACCCCCCCCCCTCCCCCCCCCCCCCCCCCCCCCCCCCCCCCCCCCGCCCCAGTGATATTCAACACCCAGCACTCTGTGGGCGCTTAACAAATGTTGAATAATAACAACAATGGACTCTTTTATATTTATAGAATAACATTGTAAACATTTCATCACTTCCCTGTGGTTGAAAAATTCTAAGTTTAACAACATCTGCCCAATAAAACAAAACCAAAATTCTGCCACTGAGAAGAGACAAGTGGTATACAAACAAATCTTGGTAAACAATTTAGACGGCCAAAAGAATGGGAAAGATGGAAATTTGTGTATCATAAAAGACAAAGAGGAATTAAAGTTCTCTTTCTCAGAAGCAACTGAGGATGACGATGGGAAAGAGGCCAAATAAAACTCTTAACCACATCCCAGGTCTTCCAGCACGTGGCATCCTGCTCAGTCTGGGCTGAAGTCACATTCATCCTCCCAATTACATCCACTCACATGACAGGATAACACAGTGATCTGAAGCGATTTCACTGTTCTGGGGTTTTAACTTTTGGGGATGAACTTATTAAGTCACAGATGATAGAGCCTAGGTCAGAAGTCAGGCAGACCTGGGGTCAAATCCAGGTTCTCTATATTACTAGATATTTTACAATCTCAGGATTTTTTAAGTCATAGAATTAGAAAATGATCACCTATTTTGGAAGATACCTCTGAAGAGTTCAGTAGAACAAAGCAGATCAAGAGGAAAAGAAGAACACTTGAAGGCATGGCTAACAGGTTGGGAAGCTCCAACATATTTATATAAGAGTCTCCAGAATAAAAAACAAAAACAAAGAAACCCTAGGCTTGGCAGAGAAGTAATATTTGAAGAGATCGTGGCTACAAATATTCCAGAATTGAGAAAATACATGAGCTCTCGGATTGAAAAGACACTATTAGTACCAAGTAGATTAATAAAAATAAACCCATTCCTAGATACAGTATAGTAAAATTGCAGAATATAAGATGAAAAAGTTCCTAGAGAGAAAAGATGATATTTTTATAAAAAGAAATAGTAGTTGTATTGATAACAGACTTTTCACCAATAAAAACAGATGAGAAAAGACTAAACTTTAAAGGGCAGCAGGAAAGCTATTAATATATAGTTTCATACCCAGATAAACTATCCTTTCAAAAGTCATAGCAAAATAAAGATATTTTCAGACCTGCAAAGACAAAAATCACCCCAAGGAGAAACAGTAGTGGACACACTGATAAATTATAAAACTAATTACAGTTTTATTGGTAATGTTCTTTTAAAAAGTGAAACTAATATTCTAATAATGATAAGATTTGTACATGGGGGTGTCCAAATAAGTCTAGTAATACAGGAATTCTGTATTATTTAGGAAGAGAATAAAGATGCTAATTTAGAATTGTTAATTTATGTGATTTCCATATATGAAAGTTTATTCTGTTTTTCAGTATTCTGGGCTAGACTCCCAAAAAAAATCTTCCTGGAAAAGCAAAATGTCTCTCTTTTCCATTTTGTAGATGTAGTCTTCTATAATATTTTATAAATGCTTGCTTCAAACTCAGCTCATGTTTTAATCTACTCTGTGGAAGGTGTGTTTAGGATCCTCTCCCCCCATCTGCTTTGCTCTTTTCCCCAGATGAGTCCTTTTCCCTTCTCTTTTAATTTCCTTCCTTTTCACATCTGAACTTCAATTAAAAAAAAATTTCCTGGGGTGCCTGCGTGGCTCCAGTTCTGTGCTGAGTGTGGAGCCTGCTTAAAATTCTCTCTCTCTCTGGGGCACCTGGGTGGCTTAGTCATTTAGTGTTTGACTCTTGGTTTCCACTCAGGTCACGATCTCACGGTTTGTGAGTTTGAGCCCCGCACTGGGCTTTCCACTGACAATGTGGAGCCCTCTTGGGACACTCTCTTTCTCTCTCTCTCTCTGCCCCTCCCCCATGCTCTCTCTCTCTAATAAATAAACTTAAAAAAAAAAAGACTCTCTCTTCCTTTGCCCCTCTTCCCAACTCAAGTGCTCTGTCTCTAAAATTAAATTAAAAAACATTCCCCAATACTCTACTCTTTTTTCCCCCTTTTAACCTTTTATTTGACATTATTTTGACACAATTTCAGATTTATAGAGAAGTTGCAAGAATAGTATACAGAATTCCCATTTACCCTTCACCTAGATTCCCCAAATATTAACATTTTACCATAATGGCTTTATCCTTCCTCCTTTCCCTTGCATGTGCATGTGAACATATACATACAATTATATATTATAAATACATTTTATCTGCATAAAGTATTTTTTTGAGCCATTTGAGAATAAATTTAAGACATGCTATCCTACCCCTATATACTTAAGTAGAATCAGTTATGCTACATTGTAACATACATGCTCCTAAAAAGCACCATGCTTAGGGGCATACTGCTCAAAAACTTCATTGGCGACATGTTAGAAAAAGACCTGAAGTTCACTGTGGAAGTGTGTGTCAGGAGGACTGCAGCATATGGGCAGACTGTGGCGTGGTGGGAAAAGGATGGAGGGATATAACACTGCTGTGGACAGAACGTGTGGCTCATAACACATGCGGTAAACTGAGGCAGCCAGCAGATACGAGGGGTGTGTGCCAGTGTGCGTTCTGTGTATTCCTACACATCTTGGTTAATCTGGGCACAGTTTTCTGCATTCTCCTGGTATTTCTCACGGATGAGATCGTGCATAACCAAACATGAAATTCACATTATGCTGCAACTGTTCCCGAATCTACCAGTTGCATTAGAACAATCTTGTGTTGTCAAAACAGGCATTATAGCAAACTGACTCTATTTCCTAAAATCAAGAACATATCCACAGTATAATGATCAAAATCAGGAAATTTAACATTGATACAGTAAAAATCTCATCTACGGACTTTATTGGGAATTCACCAATTGTCCCAATGATGTCTTTCCATAGCAAAAGAAAATCCTGGATCATACACTACATGCAGCTCTCCTCTCACTCTCCTTTTATCTAGAATAATCCTTGGGTCTTTCTTTGTTGCAAGACATTAACATTTTTGAAGAGTACTGGCCAGCTATCTTGTAGAACGTTCATCAACTCAG
Source organism: Panthera leo (assembly GCF_018350215.1). Lineage (NCBI taxonomy): Eukaryota > Metazoa > Chordata > Mammalia > Carnivora > Felidae > Panthera > Panthera leo. The sequence continues at coordinate 82,431,276 of NC_056691.1, forward strand.
GTCAAACCCTCTACTCTTACCTCAAACTATCACTGTTGGATAAAGCACTAGGAATGCCTAAAATCTTCTGAATGTGATTCAAGTGCGGAGGTGGGGTCTATAGCTTCTATCATAGCTCTCTTTGAAAACTCATGTGAAATCTGCATCGGGGAACCTAGAAAATAGCAGTTAAAATAAAATAACTGCCCTGAAAATAAAAATCCCTTCTTTTAAGAGAATTAAAAACTAAAAGACACACAGAAAACCTGCTCATGCCAGAAAGTCATTGGCTTAGCATCACCCAACATGTAGGAAGTACATATTCTCCACTGCATTTTCCTAAATCTGACATTCGGATTAACATTCCAGGAAGGCTGTGGTGACTGAGTGGGGAAGGAAGACTGGAAACTGACATTTTCCGAGCATCTACAATGTGGTGATTATACACGTTACGGTAATATGCACCTCATCCTCATAACAGCTTCTGAAATTGCTGGTAAGGTTCCACTTTTATAGATAAGGAGACTCAGCCAGGATGGACTCTTGTCTGTTCTCTAAATCTTGCACTCTTTCTCACTGTATCTTCTAAGAATTGCAAGGGTTCTTCTGTGTATTAGTCAACAGAAAAGGAACCAGTCTAGGGAGGAAAATGAATCAGAGAAGCGAAAATGAATCAGAGAAGCAGCATGTGAGATATGGAAAAGTAACAGGGAGTGGCGGCCACTGCTTTACCCAGAGGTGGCACTCACCCACACACGAGTACGTCTAGGGCATTTTATGTGGAAATTGCAGGGCTACAAGTTAATGTTTGGGTGAATTCTCTCATGTCGGCTTCCTCGGTTTCTGCTGTTGCAATGTGTTTCTCCGGCAAAAGGAAAAGCACGTTTTCTCCAGAGCCAAGTCCCATATCTGGATCACAGTTCTACCTCTAACGTGCCATGTGGCTGCAAAGTGCTGAGCTCTGTGTCGAGCACACAGTAGGTACTGAACAGATGTTGTAAAAAAAAAAAAAAAGCATTAAAAAAACGCTTTTTGGGGCGCCTGGGTGGCTCGGTCGGTTAAGCATCCGACTTTGGCTCAGGTCATGATCTTGCGGTTTGTGAGTTCGAGCCCCGCGTCGGGCTCTGTGCTGACAGCTCAGAGCCTGGAGCCTGTTTCAGATTCTGTGTCTCTCCATCTCTCGGCCCCTCCCCTGTTCATGCTCTGTGTCTGTCTCTCAATAATAAATAAATGTTAAAAAAAATTTTTTTTAATGCTTTTACTCATTTTAGTGGTGGGCTTTTTTCCCCCAATGGGATTCTTAGCTTGACGAAAAAGAAAATGGCACAAATCCATCTATCCATCCATCCACCAATTCACTCACTTTCCTTAGCACTCCAAGAACAAGGCTAAGGAATCTACAGGAACATTCTGCTATCCTTTGGCATTCTTTTTTTTTTTTTTTTTTTTTTTTTTTTTTTTTTTTTTTTTTTGAGAGAGAGCGCAAACAGGGGAGGGACAGAGAGAAAGGGAGACACAGAATCCCAAGCAGGCTCCAGGCTCTGAGCTGTCAGCACAGAGCCCGATGTGGGGGCTCAAACTCACAAACCATGAGGTCATGACCTGAGCCGAAGTTGGATGCTTAACCGACTGAGCCACTATCCTTGACATTCTGAGGTTTAGAAGAGGACAGTTTTAAATAATAGATAAAAAGGAATGGTGTAATAATACTGTAACTTCTCCACAACAGCGAATTCCTCTAGCTGGCGCCACACTGGAGTCTGACTTTCTCAGATTCTAAAGTTGACTTGCCGTTCTCTGTGCTATAAATGGGGTTCAGAAAGATAGACTTCTTGGAGTTTTGAGGCTGGTGACCATGATTTGCATGGATGCGTCCTGTGGGGTGTCTGAAGTGTTGGCAACTTGAGAAGAGTCTTCCAGTGAGTCACGTAGTCTTAGAATAGGAGACATGACGAGGCCTCTATGGAGAGGGACCTGGCAGATCATTCTGAGACTTTCTGTTCAAAGCTGCAGGGAGCAATGCATCTGCTGAAAGTATTTCTGAATTCTTTCTTGCTTTTGGCTTTTCTGTGTTTGGTCACCAAAAACCTGGGAGAGAACGTGTACTCACGTTCAGGTTGGGCCACCCCCTCTCTTTCACAGCCAGGAAGGAGATCCACAACCTCAACATACCGGGGTGGGGGGGGGGGGCGCATTTTGAGATCCTTTAAGAGGTCTGAAATGTGTTATACTAGAAGGGTCCAGATCTCACAGACTCTGAGCTGGATATTAAACATCATGGTATGAGATTATGGGATTTGGAAATCATTAATACTTTACCTACTTTGTAATTCCACTGAATTTTATTTATCATGCAATTTATATTTATGCACGAGAAACTATATGTAACCTATACTGAGTTGTGCAGCATAGTAATAAAATGAGCATCTGTGAACCCACGGCTGAGATGAAGAAAACAGACGTTATCATTGCCTTGTCTTGGTATCCCCTCCACTGCCTCCTCTTGTCCCTCTCCCCATCCTCCACAAATTCCTATTCTCAAGTCTATGCTTCTCATTCCCATTCTCATTAAAAAAAAAAAAAAAAAGTTTTTAGCACACATTATGTGGCCTAAATAATAATTAGTTTTACTTACTATTGAGCCTTAAAAACTGGTATCACATTGCAAGTTGCTAAGATTCATCCACGTTGTTGCTTCACTAACTCACTGTTTTTCATGGTGGCATAATAAATACTGCACCATATAGGGGCGCCTGGGTGGCTCAGTCAGTTAAGTGTCTGACTTCAGCTCTGGTCATGATCTTGGTGGTTCGTGGGTTTGAGACCCGCATCAGGCCCTGTGCTGACAGCTCAGAGCCTGGAGCTTGCTTTGGATTCTGTGTGTGTCTCTCTCTCATGTTCTGTCTCTCTCTCTCTCTTTCTCTCTCTCTCTCAAAAATAAACATTTTTAAAAATTGGGAAAAAAACCCCTGCATCAAATAAACATACTGTACTTTGCCTACTATCCTTCAATGGCGTTTGAATTGTTTCTAGTTTTTTTGTCGCTGTGGCAATTTTTGTGCGTGTCTCTTAGCCTAAATGAGCCAGAGTTTCAATTTTATAAAATTCAGGTACCGATTTTATGCTTCAACCAGCGAAATAAGAGCTCCCATGGCTCCACATAGTCAGACTTCCTAAGTTTCGCCAGTTCAGTAGGTGCAAAAAGTGATGGTGGTCTTAATTTCAGTTTCCTTGATTTATTATTATAAAGTTGAGTATATTTTCAGTAAGTTTATGGACCACTGATGTTAATTCTCCTGTATAATGTCTGCTCATATCTTCGCCCTGTTTTAATGTTTCCTGGTTTACAGAAATTCTTTATATACTCTACCAAGGCTCCGTTCAGTTGCAAATATCTTCTTTCAGTCTGTGGCTTGTTATTTTTCACTTGCTTTACAGTATTATCTATTTATTTGTTCAGGAGCAAAGTTCTGTTGGATCTTCTCAGAGAAATAAGATTCAAAAACACAAAAAACTGAGGGTGCCTGGGTGGCTCAGTTGGTTGGGCACCTGACCGGCTCAGCGTTGATCTCACAGTTTATGAGTCTGAGCCCCAGCTCAGAGCCCGGAGCCTGCTTCGGAATCGGTGACTCCCTCTCTCTCTAGCCCTCCCCCGCTCACACTCTGTCTCTGTCTCTCAAAAAATAAATAAATGTTAAAACAAATTAAAAAAAAAAAAAGACAAAAAACTGGAAGTAGACCAAGAACCTAGAAGAATCCCTGATTCTTCTCTTACCCTCATCCAACCCATTAGCAAGTCCTGTCACCAAATTATACCCCAAATCTGACTACTCCTCTCCATCTCCACTTGGCCACAGGGTCTCTCCCCAATGGTCGGACTCCTTGATCATTCCCTGACTTCTACTCTGGAGCGCCCACAGCACTTTCTCCACACAGCGGCCAAAACAAGCTTCTTGAACCTTGAACCGGTCATGCTACGTTTCTGCCTAAAGTTCTTCCGCTGGCTTCCACTGTACCTGGCTCAGAATCCAAACTCTTTCCCGAACCCGAAAGGACGGCGATTCCTTCACGATCTGGCCCTGGCCGCCTCTCTGGCTTTGTCTCCTGGGACTCTGCCCGTGTTTGCTCCACGTCAGCCACACTGCCTTGCACTCTGAGCCTCAAATGGGCCAAACCTACTCCTACCTCCAGTCTCTGTCCTGGTTGTTTGTTCTGCCCAGAGCACTCTCACCCCGGGCGCCTGTATACCCGTTACCTCCTATCATTCATGTTTTAGTGCAGATGCCCGCTCCTTGGAGAAAAGCACCAAAAAGGAGAGCACCTCCCCTACACCCCTCACACTGATCACTCGCTACCTGTTCTGGTGTTTTCTTTTCTTCACTGTCTGAGATCATACGCTTCCATCTTTTGTTCATGTTTACTACTAGTCCTCCTCCAGTGCAACGTAAGTTCCACAAGGGCACGTCCTACACTTGTGGGTGATACGTTACCTCTCCCGGACTTCTCAGGAAGAAATGGGAAATCAGAAAGGGGAATTCTGGAAATTAGGAAATTCTGGATAATGGCAGCAGCACAGGTTTTTTGTTTGTTTGTTTTGTTTTTTTTAGTGTCTTCAAATCCCCACCTTTAAAACTAAGGTACAACTAGGTAGCAAAACCTCAAAGGTGCAACACTGACGACAAAACGAGATGAGCAGTGGGTCCCGGAATACAGGCAGGTGAGTGCAAACCATCAACACTGCGAATCTACAGACCTGCTCGGTGCCAGCATCGTCGCTGACAGACAGACACGAGAACAGCTGACAGGATCTTGCAGAAAGCTCGGTGGGCCAGTCTGAGAAAAGTCGGTGAAACTGGGATGGTTCTGACCTCTGTGACAGCAGTGAGCACAAGGGGCCGACAGGAAGAAGGACTGAGGGTTGGATGGGTCCGCCCCAACAAGTCTTAGAAGCCCCTGTGGATACTGGACAAAATGTGTCAGGACCCCGTTTCAAGAAAGGGATCGACGCTGGGGAAAGAAGCTTCTGGGAGTGGAATCAAGAGTGAGCAAAACGGAGCAGGACGGAGACACGAGAGAGGAAGGGAAAAGAAGAGCTACATCAAAGTGGGAGAAGGGAACACAGCCAGAAAAGTTCAGAAAGCAGCTGCAGAATTTTTGAACGCTACCAAAAAAGACAGAAGAGGGAGCTCTATGAAGTTAGGAAAGCATTCTTGAACTCCATCTCATTCTCAAGTCAGGAAAACGAAGTTCACGTAAAAATTACTAATATAAAGGCACTGAGGTCAAATCCTACAGAAAGTTATAAGAAAAAAAGAAAGAAATGTCCACAAAAATATATCCTGAACATATGTCTACAAAATAGATTCAAACTGAAATCTGCGGTGTCCACATGTGCTAAAGACATTAAGAAAATACACAAAGCATCAAAGAGCAACATATATCTGAATCATAAAAACTTAGAAATGAGAAGACAGAATGCAGAAAAGGATTAGAAACAAACTTAGAGGGGATATAAGGGCAAATCAACTGGCCAGATCATGTTTTAACAAAAGAGAAAAATGTTAAAAATTAAAGAGAAATTCTATTTCAATAATAATATAAGAAGTTAAAAAAAGAAATAAAGAGATAAAATTTTTAAGTGAAAAAGACTGAAGATACAAGTATGATCAAATATAAGAATTGAAACCCCGAAGAAGAAAAATTAAGCAAAGAACAGAAGCTAAAGCCTATCACTTGAGAACAATTTTCTTGAAATTAAAAAAGAAAAAAAAAACCTTGAAACTATCTGCTTCACATACATTGTAAGACATTATATCCCTGTAAGACCCAGAATGACCACCCAAGATAGTTTAATAAAATTACTAGACTTTAAAAGAGAAAGAAAAAATCCCTGGCACCTAGTAAAAGAGAACATGTAACTTAAAAAAAATTTTTTTAATGTTTATGAGAGAGAGAGAGAGAGAGAGAGAGAGAGAGAAACAGAGTGTGAATGGGGGAGGGGCAGAGAGAGAGGGAGACACAGAATCCGAAGCAGGCTCCAGGCTGTCAACTCAGAGTCTGACGCACAGCTCCAGCTCATGAACAGTGAGATCATGACCTGAGCTGAAGTTGGATACTTAACCGACTGAGCCACCCAGGCCCCCCAAGAACATGTAACTTAATGAATGTTAGGATTATCATCAGACTTTGACAGCAACACTTTCTGTCAGAAGAAAATGGAATAACATATTTAAGATCCTTGAGGTAAGAAAGTATGAGCCAAGGATTTTATATCCAGCCAAACTGACTCATGTGGAAAGGGCACAGGAAAATGATCAATCTTTAATAACAAGAGGGAGTACTTGTTCTCATGAGCCTCTCCTGAGGAATCCACCAGGGAGTGAGCGTCTGATACAACCAAAAATGACTGAAGAGACATCACCATTCAAACCGGTTACTATGACCTGAAGACTAAGACCAGGAGGGCTGAGAGGGAGAGAGAAGGGCAAGTAAAGGCTGAACATTGCAGCAGTGGAAAAACAGTACAACTAGCCAAAAGCTGGGAAGAATAGGGACAGAATATGCAAACAAGGATTAAAAGGTTTTCTGTAATCGTGCTGCTGCTAGCGTTAGTATTGTTTACTGAGGCTGCTGTGTATGAAAACAAATTAGTAATTATGGGATATTCTAATTCTATTATCCACTGTGTCCTTTTGAGAACCAGAATTCTCAGTATGGAAGAAAGGAAATACAAACCTAACAGAGAAGAGGTTAGGCAAAAGTTCTATAGTCTTGAATTTGGATTGGAAGCATCAATATATATACACGTGTGCATGTGCATGCGTGCGTGCGTGCATGTGTGTCCTAACTCTTCCACTGAAGAGGCCTGGAAACTGACCAGTCAAGGAGCAGCAAGTATACTTAGCACCCAGGTTTTAGTCTTGAGATATTCTTTCCCACTAAAACAAACCCAGGGCTACCTGAAGAAATGTACGATTCCACGTTTGGGGGTGGGAAATGTCCACGATAAGCCCTGGAACGTCTTGTAATATCAGATAACAAGGGAGCTATCAAAGACTACTAGGATCACGTTTAAAAAAAAAAAAAAAGAAGTACTCAGGCACAAACCTGAGTCTGAATTTTATTAATAATAACAACTGTAAGAGACCCCAAACCATCAAATGTTTAAATCCACCAGGTCATAATCTACATATAAAAAAGAACTGGCCCATTTTGAGGGTGTTAGAGAACTAATTCATTATATTAAAACTGGCACATAAAGGGAAAGAACCAAGTATTTATCTTACCTTTGCCATATGAACTGTACCACTGGGTAACAAAATAGTAAATGAGGGAAAATGTCTCTTTATAAAAATATTCCAACCAATAAATGAAAATTAAGTGATAAACTTAGAACATCAATCATCATTTTGCAACTCCCAACGAATAAACAGAGGTAGGCTTAAGCATCACTGGCTACTAAAAACACTACAAGAGACACAACCAGACTTTGACATCCTTCTGATCATCTTGCTAAATACCACCCACAGTCTTGACAAAGGGAGTGAACCACAGTGTATCCAATCTCAGGATCCAGTTGCCAATTAGCAAGAAATACAAAAGACAGAGGAACATGGTGAACAGCACCATGATTATACAACTGGCAAAACCCACCCTGGAAATCTGTAGGTCAGGGGTCTTCAACAGATAAATTGTAATGAAATGAAAGGGGTGGAGGAGGAACATATAAAAGGGAATCAAAAACCATACTGTTTTTTAAAATGGCCAATACTAAACTACAGAATCTAGGAATAAACATTTGGGTAATAAAACTATTTTTAAAAAATAGGAAATTTAGGATGGTGGTTACTTTTGGCAAGGGGGAAAGGGCTTTCAGGGAAGGGGGTTTCTGTGATGGGTAGTAAAACCTTATTTCTCATCTCAGGCAATGTTAGTCTTATAAAAATTGGTTAAGCTGTTTGCGTGATTAGGGCAGTTTTCTCGATCTATTTTACAATACAGTACTTTTTTTTTTAAGTGTATAATAATATCTATCCAGTGGGAAGAATTGTAAAGATTGAATATCAACATTTCTTTATAAACTGTCATCATGATGAGAATTTTTACCATCGTTTTCATTAAAACACATATACGGTCTTCACTATGAAAAAGGATACTTCCTATCTACTGTTTCCTCATAGGATAGAAAGTAGAGAGAACTCAGCTATAAATTAAAGAGTTATTTTTATATAAAAATGAGTATTATTAATGGAGGAGGCTATGCATGCGTGGGAACAGGAGGGATTTGGGAAACCTCGATACCTTCCACTTAATTTTTCTGTGAACATAAAACTGTTCTGAAATATAGTTTCCTTTTTAAAAAGCCCAACTAATAAGAAGTTCCTTTCATATGCCAGGCACCATGCTGTATTACTTCACTGAATCTTCTAATCCTCTGGGGCAAATAACATTTGTTCTGCCCTTTTACAGATGAGGAAACTGAAGCACAGAGGGCTTAATTAACTTGTTCAAAGTTACATAAATAGAAAAGTGGAACCCAGGTCCAGCTGAATCCTGTGGGCACGTTCCATACTTGGTCCATCTCTTGGTGCCCAGTACCTACTCATGGAATTCGACTGCCTTACTGAATACTAAAGATCAGGAAACAGAAATCAAGACTACATAAGCTACTACCTGTGACATCACTTTTTGGAAGTAGAGAGAAAAGAGGCAATGAGTTCCTTTGAGCCAGCAGTCACAGGGACCCTCCTCTAGGACAGACTGGTCTGCTCAGCACTAGGGCTTGAGTCCAAGCCGGCAAGATGCTTTCTGCACCAAGATGAAATGTGTTTGGGAAACCAGAGAGATGAAGGAAAAGGCTACATGCGGCTGACAGCAGGGAGTACAGCAAAAATGTCTTTTGTACCCTTGGAATGCAATGTCACCGCCCCGAAACACTGAATTGTCAAGTCCAGACTGAGAAGCAAAATGTCCGAGTTTATGGTGCTTCACTGAAGCCATTACCAAAGAGGACCAGCAGCAGACTGGGACCAGTGGCAAAAACATGAGTTCTACAGGCAGGCAGACCTGGCCCCCAATCCAGCTCTCTCTCTTATTATAGCATCTACCTCATCCGGGGCTCTCTATCCCCTTCCACGGCTTTCCTTTTATGCACACTTATCGCCACCCGACACATTACATACTTTCATCTTTGTTTCCTGTGTCTGCCTAGAATATAAGGGATTCAGGGGCTGGGACTTTATTTTGTTCACTGCTCTATCTCCAAGCATCTAGAATGCGTCTGGGAGAGTAGGGTCTCGGTAATGTTTGTTCCAAGTTGCTGATGTAAATTATTTCAAGTCTCTCTGCTTTAAGTTCCTTAACTATCAATTTGGGGATAATACCGTACACGTTTAACCAAGAAGATAAAAATAAAAGGCAAGAAGCACGTGTTCAATAGATGGGCTTCCCCCCCACACTTTTTTTTTTTTTTTTTTGCTTAACACTCATCAAACGAGGATAAAACTAATGAACTCAGGATAAAAGTTCCCCTTCAAAGGATAATGACCTTTTAAGCTGACAAATGACTTGCTCAGGACAGTCTCAAAACCTACAGACCATTTTGAAAGGAGGAGAAGAGGAGACTAAAAATGCATCACAGTGGGAATATGGGCAAAGAAAGTCTTAAGCAAATGGCTTATGAATAATGCCAGTGAGCTGTGACCGACGAGAAGAGGGGGAGCGGAGGCCTGCCAGGTCACATCACCAACAGGGACAGCAAACCAAACACAAATAATCTCCCATTAAGGCTTCCCCCAAATCCTGCCACACCAACGTGCAATGCGGCTGCTGGCGAATTGGACATTCGCTGGATAAAGTGGAAGCTGCCTCCACAGTTTTCTGCGGAGGGCAGAGAACAAGTACTTTACACGTGCCATCTCCTTTAATTCTTAAAGTAATTATAGGGGCGCCTGGGGGGCTCAGTCGGTTGTGTCCGACATTGGTTCAGGTCATGACCTCACGGTTCGTGAGTTCGAGCTCCGCACCGGGCTCTGCACTGACAGCTCAGAGACTGGAGCCTGCTTCAGATTCTGGGTCTCCCTCTCTCTCTCTGCCTCTCCCCTGCTTGTTCTCTCTCTCTCTCAAAAATAAATAAATACTTAAAAACATTTTTTAAATAGTTTTATGAGGATAGCATTTTTCTGCTCACAAAATAAAAAATCTGTGGTTCAAGAAGGAAGTGATTCCCAAGGTGCAACATCTCTTCAGTGGTCTTTCTCCTGGAATCTCAATTTTCTTTAGCTGGTACTGAACTGGTAACAATAATACATGCAGAGAACCTCTCCAGCATGTGAATGTTCCAGGGCACATTTTTCAAGCTTCCCCCCAATGTCCCTGGGATGTGAATACATTAAGATAAGAAATAAAACACCTACTAGGTAATGACTGCTGCTAATAAAACTTCAGCCAATTCACTGAAGTTCAGAGTGGTCAACCGACATACATGACTTGCGAAACACTCCCGTTAGTTTCACGCTAAGCTCGAAAAGCTGTAAATACCTCGTTCGTATTTCATTATAAAACAGGAACCGGCCACGAATATGTCAAGGAGGGCCTGTGAAGGTATCGTTTCAGTGGAGATTCTTTTTCCTATTTCACAACTGAAGAACTAAGGTTCAGAGGGGCAGAATAATTGGCCCAGAGTCGCACAGCTGAGAAGAGGCAGGGTCCAGGTTGGCATCAAGTCCAACTAGAAATCAGGGGTTTTTAACTTTACCAGGTTGCACATTATTTGCCAGGGGTGGGGGTGGGGAACGTGCTACTACATAGATTATCTGGGTTCTGGTTGCTCCCTGTCTGACCTCGGACCAACTCTCTGCTCTTCGGTTCTATTCTGTGTAGAAGAAGGAAGGCTGATGCCCGGGCGCCCAGGTCGGCTGGCTTCCTGCCCGGTTGGGCCCATGCGAGGGCCTGTGAGGAGTGATGAGGAGGGGGAGGAGGACAGGAGGGAGAAGCTGAGCTCTTCTCCTCTCTATCTCTGCCTGGGTGGGTCATCCAGCAGTGGTTCGCCTCCTCTCTGACTCAGGCACCCAGTGCACACACCCAGAGGGTCCAGCTTTAGTCTGGTGACCCTGACCCTGACGCTGGAACTCAGGTACACCACCTCCGTTGTTGCTGATCTCTGGATTACCTCCCTGCCCTGAGTCTCATCTCCTCTATCAGCTGGATGACCATTCCTTTGAATTATTTTCCCTCTTGTAAACATCTGAAGGGGTTTTTGTCGTCCTGGATAGATCCTGACTCACACCCTGATCGAGGTGCTGGACTGAGGGGACCAGGTGGCAGCCTGTGATCCTGAACTGAGAGAGTCTAGTGATCGCTGGGCTCTATGTCTCAAGGCCACATGTTGGCCACAAACCTCTGTCTGGCCAGACAAAAAATGCTTGGGAAAAGGAGCACGCTTTTCTCTGAGGTTCACAGCAAAGAGACGGGTAAAGTGACCACAGTTGGCATCCTAATTCCATGAACTCAGAGTGAGAAAAATTCATCACCAATCACTAGCTACAGAAGTGTTTCCCAAACTGTGGTGAGGACAGTAGATGCATGGAATGCTAATAGGTATTTTGGTCGGGGAAAGGGTTTTGGAAAAATGCTAGGTTAAACAAAGTTAACCAGATTTCTTTACAGCAAGGCTTCAGTAACGTGCGTAGCAAATATCTTAAAGAAAAAAAAAAGAGTTACAGTATGCGTTGTGTGACAATCCCAAATTTTACGTGATCAGAAAACATAATATCTTGTGGATCTAATATTTCCAGGAACATTGTTCTAGAAATGCTGGTCTATGGTATTGGTGCAAAGACTCTTTTGTGACCATCTAGGTCTTTCATGGACTGGACCTGACCCCTTCTCCACTTTACCCTGGGTTAACTCTCCTGTCCACGCTCCAGTCAGGCGACGGTCCTCGGCACTCAACCATGCCGTGGAGTTCCAAAGCTCCTCGCTTTTGCGTGAGCTACTCGCTGCCCTGCTCCTGGGGAACTAACTGCTCCTCCTCTCGTAGTGCCACATACGTGCGTCTGTTCCTCGGAAACTTCCCCTTCGCACCTAGGCGGAGCGATTCGCCTTGCATTCGGATGCCTACCACCTCATACGACATTCTACCGTCGCCGTTACCACGCCTCAATGCAACTCTCTCTCTGCCCGGCACTGTCTTTAAGCACAGCGATCGAGTCTTAGGCAGTGTGTGTGCGAGCCAGTGCCCAGGGCAGGGTGGTTACTGGCCAAGTCTGGGGGGGCGGGCAGGGAAGCGTTGTTTGTCCCAAGAATTTATATTTCTTTTTTTATTTACTTAATTTATCTCTATGCCCAGTGTGGGGCTCAAACTCACAAACCTGAGATTAAGGGTTGCAATGTTCTACCAACTGAGCTAGCTAGGCACCCCAAGTACACCAAGATTTTCAATACTTGTATCATTTTCAGCTAGCAAGGCTGGATTATAATTAAATCTCACATTAAATCAAAGTTCCATTGTTATGATGCTCCCTCATAAGTTAACTTTATATGAATGCAGCTACTTTTATGATGTAAATAACTGATTTTTTAAAAATCCTAAAATCAACGGACTCTCAAGAAAGTTCAGCACCCGGATTAACACTGCCATGACAAAACTCACCACTAGGTGTCAGCCCAGGAAAAGAGGAGGGCGGGCTGCCCTTTCAAATGTTTTACTTTTTCATCCAATTATCACCACAAGTATCAAATATTTAAACAACAAAATATTAGGCAATTAAAATTATATATTAAAGGAATGTTTTTTTAAAAGATGTCTAAAATTTTGACATTTCCCCTTTGCAAAAGAATTTATAAATGGTGTTAGTTTAACCTGTATTTTTCAAGAAACATTTGCACAGATTGGAGACATTGACTCCTAAGAGGGAACCAGCTCAGTTTGCTTCTGAAATGCCCTCAAACCGTACGTAACATGGACCATATGGTAATCACCGTTGCGGCAAGTGGTCAGAGGAAAGAGCACGGTTGCTAGAATCAGACAGATGGACGGTCCGAATCCTGGCTCTGCCACTTCTTGAAAAAGTGACATGACCTTTCTTAGCCTTGGTTTCTCATCAGTAAAATGGGGACACTCTCTCCATATGGGGGCTGTAAAAATCAAATAACGGACAGTCTAGCATATAACAAATGTTTTATACTGTTTTCTTTTAAGACTTCAGGTCTTAATGATTTACTTAACAAAGCTGTTTCAGCTCCCAAACAACTAAGGACATTATAGGTAAGGACTATTATAATGTCACTCCCTCCACAGATAATTATTAAGCCCCTTCTGTGTATCAGGCTCTGTGCCAGGGATATATGAGTAATCATGACACTCTACTGCCTTCCAGAGGTTTCTATTTCTTTGTGAAAGGGCAATACAAGACTGTGATACAGCCGGGTATTTCTGAGAATACCCACATCCCACAGAAAGTTAGCATGGATGCATGTCTGGGAGGTGGGGAGAGGGAAATAAATCCACAATGTTATCTTCTAATCATCACAAACACCATAATGTCCTCCAGAGAACAAATCCACCATCACTCTGTCTTAGGTTACTGAGCCACTACTATGTGCCAGGGGTATAGAAGAAAGAATAAGACAGAATCCTGTTCTTAAGCTCAGTCTGCCTAGTTCATGGAGCCACAGCTCACTGTTGCAGGCTCTAAATTGTCAAATGTTATCACTGCTTGGAAATGGATCAGAAAGGTTTCCTTTTCAGAGTCTCCATAAAAAAGTAAAAGACCCTAAAGTGAGATCATTTGACTTAAAACTCCAATAATAGCAACCACTTCTCTTTGCTGCTGCTTCCGCAAAGATACAGTATTGAAAACTGAGTTTATTCCATTAACACACTCAACCTCTCGAATGCTCCTAACTAGAACTGAGCATTTACTGCACATGGCGATTTCGTGCAGGGGGATCTTCTGCAGACCCTAACTGCCTGTGGTTAGCTACCAGGTAGCTGCTGGGTTGTGCCTTTGTTTTACATTTATACATTCACAATATGGTGTTTGTGTCACATTCTTCTTCTCACACTCTAATGGAGCTGTGTTTTGTTTTGCTTTTTAAACTAAGCATCTCTATTATGTAACACTGGAATATGACCACTAGTCTTCCCGATGCACAGCATGGGAAAACAGGTACCATTCATTCATTTGTCCATCTACACATTCAACAAATATTTAATGAGCACCTGCTAAATACCAGACTATGTGAGGGACCCCAAGGAGTACAAAATGTGGTCCCGTCCTATAGGAACAAAGTAAGAAAGGAGCCAGGATTATGATAGGAGATCAAGTGGAAGCACAGAACTCCTCCTGGATGGTCAAGATACACTCGCTGGGGTTTATTTTTTCAAGTATTTTAGGACATACAGGAATTTCATTTTGGTCATATTCAGTGATGCTTTTCGAACTCTTTCAGATAAGCTCGGTCATCGTGTTTAAGAGGATTTCCTTCCAGTTCTCATCTTCTTTAACGTAAGGACCTACGTTGTCCTTGGGCAGTCTAGAGCAATGGCTCTCAGGCCAGTGAGCGTTTGTGGTGTGGCTTCAAGATGCCAGCAACATAGGGGTCCCCGCCCCGGGAGGTGGATCATGGAGATTGGGGCCAATATCGAATGATGGTCATCTTCTCCCAAGCGGCAAGACACGTTTGAATGAAACAGAAAAAAATATTAACCATATTTTCTCTTGTGCATTTAAAGAAAATCGACTCTAATGTATTTCTTAATTTTAAACCCTTGGTACCTACCACCCCCGTATTTGCCTGTAAGTGCTGGTGAGCAATACCATTAATAATTATTTCCTTCAGTATTTATTTGATATTATGTGTCTTCTTACACATCCTTTATGAAGCATTTGAGATAAAAGCCAAACTTTCAGTTACTTCAAAAGACAGGAATAAATGGGCCGGAATCTCACTGTGTTGTGACTGGTTTCAGGTAATCTGACACTTAAGCAAGAATGGACCCCACTGTTCCAGAAGATGGCATTCTCCTCTTCCTCCTTTACTCCCTTGACCCAGGAATGGTCGTCACTATCATTTAGTTAATATCTACTGTCAGCAGAAACACTGTGCTGTGCTTGACATACATTACTGCTGTTTTTCTCAGCAGCCCTGTAAGGTAGGCATTATTTGCATTTTACAGATGAGAAAACTGAGGCTCAGAGAAGTTAAGTGGTTTCCAAGGTCATCTTCTGGCAGATGACAGAGCCAGGACAAAAACCCAGGTGGCTCAAGACATCTTCTGTCCATCCCACTCTGCCTCCTCGGCTGCTCAGACCCACGGAGCTACAGTGGTGGTCCCTGGGGTCCCGGAGGTGGTCACACCTCTCCTCTCCCTGCTTCATTCCCAGGGTTGTGATCTTGACCTGGGATGAACACTACACGGAGAAAAAACGGTGACCAGTAAGTCACTAGCCCCTTCTCTAGTCCACTCAAGGTTCCTCTCGTCGATGCATCTGTGTAGCTCAGGACTGTAGGTTTTGGCTTCAATTCCCTATCTGCTTGCCTAAAATAAACTGGAAAAATAAAATCTTTCACCAACTTTTCCTACAGAATATTCATGGGTACATATCCATGCTTCACAAACACACCACTGTCTGCTTAAAGACAGCATGGGCTCTGTGTGGAAAACAATTTGGTGGCTCCTCAAAAATAAAATTACCGTATGACCCAACAATTCCACTCCTAGGTATATACCCAGAAGAACTGAAAACAGGGGCGCCCGCAGATAGATGCACAGGAATGTTCACAGCAGTATTCACCACAGCCAAAAGGTGGTAGCCACCCAAGTGTCCATCAGCAGAAGGATGGATAAGCAAAATGGGGTATGTACATATATACGGTGGGATATCACTTAGCCTTAAAAAGGGATGCAGGGCTGACACACATTACAACGTGGATGAACCCTGAAAATGTTACGCTGAGTGAAATAAGCCATACACAGGAGGACAAATATGATCTAATTTCACTTACATGATGTATCTAGAATAGGGAAATTCATAAAAAGTAGATGAGAGGTTAGCGAGGGCTGGTGGTTTGGGGGAATGGGGAGCTATTGCTTCCGGGGCTCAGAGTTCTTGTTTGGGGTCATGAAAAATGTTGAAAACACATAGTGATGGTGGTTGTACAGTATCGGGACTGTCCCTACTGCCACCAAACGGCATTAGCGATGGTTAAAGTTAAAAAATTTATGTTATGTTTTACCACCAAAAAAAAAAAAAAGGAAGAAAAGAGAAAAGCGTGGGCTTGGAAGACAGACGTGGGTTCCACGTCCAGCCCTATACTCCCAAGCTGTGTGGAGAATCTGACAGCACAGAGGCGCACACACCGGCCTCTTCCGGGCTTTCTCCTCCCCCCACCACCCCTGCTTCCCTCACATCCTGACTCTTGTCTTGCAGTACACATTGTTTTGAAGGGTCCTCAAACCGTTTTTTAGCACAAGATGGAGGCATAACTTAGTAACACCCTTATATATGTTCTGGGTGCCCTCTGCTCGCCTATTTGGAGAGCAGGCCGCTCACACCACAAAGCGCTCTTCATGCTTCCCCCCCCACCCCCCCGAGCTGTTAGACGGGGTCAGTGTAAATCTGCTCCTTCCCACCTGGTGACGCGCTGGCACCCCGTCAGGTCCCTGCATCTCACTTGTATTTCTTCTACTCGGGAGCCCTCGAAATGGTGTTTCAGAGCTTTATTCACAAAGATGTTCGGCGCAGTATTAACTATAGCGCTACAAGACTGGAAACGACCTAGAGGTCCGATGTGAGTAGTTCCAGAAAATATGGTAGCTATGCCTGAAGGAATGCTCTGCAGCTATCCAGAAATGCGTGGGAGGTGATGTTAAACAGAAGGGAAACAAACTTCTCACTTAGATTTGACAGCAGCTATGTAGACGCTTTGCAAAATGAAAAAATAATTTAAGAGAATATTACGAAAGGTGGTTGAGGTAGTTGGGCTAGTTCAGTGGGACGGTCGTGATGTTTTAATTTTTCTGGTGTCTAAACATTCTTCTATTTTCTGGCACGCTGAAAATAAACACACACACACAGTTGCGCTTTTTTGAAACCATGAGATCAATGGTGTCACTCAACCAGGACACAGACGTACGTGGTGTTTTTCCGACCCGTTCCGACACAGCCTCACCCGCTCATGCTTGAAAGCCAGGCTATCAATCTGCTTTCATCTTAACTTCTCCGTCTTTAAGGGGTTTTTTAGGTGGATAAATATGACTCAGCAGAATCACGTGCAAAATCAGGGGCTGTAAGGTGGATGATGCCAGCATACCCACAGCTGATCTGGAAGCTGGGCCTCTTGGGCTAGACGAAGCGAGCAGGATGCTGCCCGCATGGCCTCCTGCAGAACATACAACAGTGATGCTCGCTCGGTTCACTGCCTCCACCCCAGCGCCGGCTCCCTGAGGGCAGGGGCTGTGCTCCATTCATGGGGAGGGGGTGCGGGGGGTCTGGCTGGCAGGCTGGCCCAGACAGCCGCACCGGCTTGCCGAGTCAACAACTCTCATGGCGCTCCATCTATACCGGCCTTTCGGCAGATGACCGGCCCAGAACAGGAGGCGTCAGTTTTGCTCTCTAACATTTACCAAGACGCGCAGCGGGCCGGAGGTGGAAACGGCTACTTTCAAATGCACAGCCTTAAGATGACTCCACTTGTGAGCTGCGAGAAACTCTGAACAGGAAAAGGGATGAAATGGAAGCACCCAATTCTCTTTTGGAAAGTTCTTTAAAACTGAGGCCACTGTGGTTCGTCTTCCACAGGGAGGGTGGTAGGGTTAGTCTCGTTCAGATTTCGCGATGATATAATTTTAAACAAAGGAGTGTGGCAAAAGTAAGAGTCTTAAAAATTCATTCGTTCGAGGCAAATTCAAGAACCACACTGCTATCACCTATCCTCGAAAAGTTGCAATCTTCCACCAGGCACAGAAAGGATCCTTGGGCCAGCAATTAAAATCATTTGTCTTTCATCCCCTTCTTGCCAAAAAGGACCCCAGCCCTAACTAGTTAATCCCTAACACACACTGCTCCTCCCAGAGTTGCCTGGCAACTGCTAGGGAGGCGTGTCAGAGAGCAAGAAAGGCCTAAATAAATGAGCTGGAGCCTGGGCCGCCGCTTGACATGGATAAAGGGGGTTTTTCCGAACGGGGCTGCCTCGCTGCTTGTGGTTCTGTCCTTTAAGTGGAAGAGAGCAAGTTGGCGTGGCCGATACTGTTAAATATCTTGGGCCTTGCGCCTCATATCCTCTGGGTGACTGAAAAATGGGTCCCGTGATCTGCAGACACCCTCCCCTCTGCCAGGTAGCACCAACCTCCAAAGCCTCAGAGACAAGGCAGGATGCGGCGGGTTTGTGTTGAACACCCTGAGCACAATCCTGGCCTCATACACTTCTCTGTTCCTTACTTTCTTTCAACCGTCCTGCCACCTGCTATTCCAGAACATACTCATTGATGCCTGCACTGTGTCATGCCCCGGGCCCAGCGCTGGAAATGCAGAGACAGAGTCGTTAACACGGAGCATGAGGAAACCAGAACAAAGACAGGCAAGAGGGTGTGGTGGAAGGAACCTGAGTTTTGGAGTCAGGCCGACCTGAGGCTGCCTCCTGGCTCTACTGCTCACCAGGAAGTCACCGGCCAGCTCGGCCTTTGTTCCCGCACCCCCCCCCCCCCCCCCGGCCCTGTAAAACAGATAGTAAGGGGGCATTTGTAGGGAACTGTTGACATCACAGATGTGGACCAACTTGGAGATGAACCAGGCTCCAGCCTCGTGGGAGGCCGCTGAGCAGGTAGACTTGGCTCTAACTGGACACCTTTGGTGTCTCAGTCTCTGACCCTTGGGAGAAAGACTTCACGGGGGCCCTGAAGAGACACCGCCAGGGAGCCAACGCAGGCCCTCCTGGCCGGGCACAAGCACACGGCAGAAGGCATGGACGGGAGCAGCCTAGCTCTGGCATGTGGCCGGCCTCAGCAGGGGGCTGCCTCCCTCTTCCCTTCCGGGCAGGGGAAAGAAAATGAAGCTCAAGATTCCCCAATCAGCTGCATTTTGAAATTTTTCCAGTAGGAGAGACAAAAAAAAAAAAAAAAAGGCCAAAGAGTTAAAAGTCTCCAGTGAGCTCTGGGCCCCTCAGCCTGGGGCTCGCCCTCCTCCCAAAGCCAGGGGGGCACCAAGGGGCACAGCAGGAGCTGGCCGCCAAGCAGAGTAGAAAGGAGCACAAGTCTAGTCTGTCATGTCTCGTGTTTTAAAAAACCCAAACGCTGTGACTTTGCGGTGACCCAAGTCCCGCGACTACGCGGGTTGGCCCAGGGTGGGAGGCCGCCACACCGTAGCAGCGTGGTGGTCACCGTGGGCATGCGACAAAATGGCCATAGCAGACAAGCCACAGGAGCTCCCAGCGGCTGGCTGTGCCCTCCGTCCCGCGGGCTCTCCTCTGCCATCAGCCATGGAATGTTCTCCGCACACAAGGCTGCTCCTTGGGCCCTGTGCTGCAGTCTGCCTCAGAGGCTCTCCCCTCCAGGCTACCGCCTGCTTCTGGCCACCAGCTTTCTCCCCTCCCCTTATGTCTCAAAGGCCTCAGTGTACCCCGATCCTTTGACCGAGTGAATCCACATCAGGGATTCTGCCTGAGGAAATGATTCAGCCCGTGCACGAAGATTTATATAAAGATGTTCATCACAGTGTGATTTAAAATGGTGAAAGGTTACCGACGATCAAAAGAACCAGCGTTAGGATAAGGTGGTGGGCCTCAGAACGGATGGCAGCCTGTGGGAACTTGACACAAACCTCAGACCCTTGCCTTTTTAAAGAGCCCCACAGGTGATTCTGATCCACACCAGGGTTGAGAACCACTGGGGTCATCTGATGAGATATGTGCCACCATTACAAATGATGTTCAAGAAGAGTTTTTATATAATGTGAAAAAATGCTTGCAATATACTAAAGGCATAACCAAATTAACTGGGAACTGGACAGCTTTGCCAGGAATATCTCAACTGTCTGAAAGTGAAAAACCAAAAAAACAATCAGAATGAAACAAAAAGGACCCCCAAACCCTAAGGCCTAGGTAGAAACATGCTAACATGTCTTAATTCCAGATGATGGGATCATGGGTGTTTTCTCATTTCTAGTTCTCTGTTACTTTAAACTTTTTTTTTTTTTTTTGAACCAAGAACAGGTGCTATTTTTATAACGAGAGAAACAACTAAAAGACAAGTGGCCCCGGGGAGGTCATCCTAACCTCCCTCTCAGCACTGTGCTGACTGCCACCCAAGGCACCATTCCCCACGCCACCCCCATGTGGCCGGTGCTCCCTGTCCGTCATCCCTTCTTGGGCTCACATGTGCCTTGCAGTCAATATTTTAATTAATCCCCCAAACAATCTTGCATGGAAAGTGTTGTTATCCCATCTTTCGGATGAGAAGAACTGCCTAGAATTAAAACTATGGTTCAAAAACCATCCAGGTAACATGGTGATGATTCTTGGCCAGAAAATTTTAGGCCCTCTGGCTTCCCTCCCGGCCTTCCAGAAAAAACGTCTTTGGGAGCAGATGAATGGGACAGAAAGCACGACAAATCTGCCATATCTCACTGATTCTAGGACGCAGATTTCTTCACACAAACACACACATCTCTGGAATCTGGATGTGTCTTACAACTGATGGCATCCAATTGTCATCGGCAGCACCCTTTCCTGTTTCGTAATGGGACCTAAAGTAAGGGTGCATTTTACGATCGAATGGCAGCTGAGACTCCACGAAAGGTACCATGTTTACAACCAAACTCATTATCCTATCCTCAAAATGCTACTTTTAACGACTATGTAATATTCTAGCAGATGGATGTTTTTTAATTTATTTAACCAGTTGCCTATTCGGAACACTTAGTCTGTTTATGATTTTACCATGATGAATACAGCTACTGGGAACACCTTTGCATTAAGTTTTTTCTTTTTCTACTTATGGGCATCATCATCTTCTCCCAGAAGTCTTGGGAAGCATTTTGACATTTCTTGCCCCATAATTTTTTATCTTTGCCCTTTATTTTTTACCTTTGTAGACCCATCTAGACATTTCTTCTTCATGGTACCTCTTCCCGGTGTCACCACCAGAGGGCTCTCTTCTGAGTCCCCCTGACGGTCTCCTGGTCCTGCTTCCTGTATTTACTGTTCAAACATTATCTCTGCTGAAAAACTAACATTCCCTAGGGGGTGAAGTTTACACTTCTAGTCTAGCATCCCAGGCTCTGTCAAATTTGGCTCCAACCTCTCTCCTGCAGCCCCCTCTCCTTACCCAAACTCACGGCCCCAAAGTGGCCGTGAGGGGGTACTGCCTCCAAGCCTTTGCTCGCTCAGTTAACTCCACAGCCACCACACCAACGGAGGCTTTTTCTTTTTCCAAACCTAAACCATCAGACCCAGGTCAAGTTTCACCTTCCCTATGAAACGTTTTATGGCTTATTTGATCCTTATAACCATCTGGGGATGCAGAATGATAGGTATTCTAATCCTCATTTCACAGGTGAAGACACTGAAGTTTAAAGAGATTAAGTGGCTTGTTCAAGGTCGTACCGCTTGGAAGTACACAACCAGGCTTTGAACTCCAGGGCTTCCGTCCTTAAACCCAATGCCTTTTAGAGCCAAGTGCAAAGTACAACCATAAACTTCTTCTGAGGAGCAACTTGTGCCCAGATCATATATCCAGCAATGCCTACCAAGATTCAACAGCCTTCGGATTCTCGACACATACACGACGATAACGAGATCGTTTTAAAAGTGGAGACACCGCACGTCTGTCAGTTCCCAGCAACACAGGGGAAGGACCGGGCCAGTTATCCCATTCTCCTTCTAGGGATGGGAAGACAGCCAAATTTTTCTTGAATTATACGGGCGCTCAAATCAGCCCTAAACCTGACTGGTTTGGCTGGGCCCGAGGTCAGGACACAGAACGAGAGCTGCCTCGCTTGGAGACCAGGAGGCAGACCTAGAGAATGTGCTTTAACTAAGGGCTTTAGAGGACCTCAGGGAAGTCGCTCACAGGAAGCTCGAAGAGAGTGCATCCCTTATGTTACGTGACCATGACACTGCCTGAGGCTGAGGCAGCTCAGCAAGTGAGGCCTCAGTGCGAGACGGGAGACAAGGAACAGGAGGCTGGTGGCACGAGGCCGCCGCTCCCTGACCCCCACTTTGCGGACAGTATGTCCTGGGTGAAGGGAAAGCAGGTGTTTGCTCCTATTCTGGGTCTCGCTGAGACACATGACCGAATCAAAGTGGTAAAAAAAAAAAAATCTTAACATATAACTGTGGCTCATGGGGAAGCATAACCGAGAGTCACTGTCAGAGTTTGCACACGAAATGTACTGTCTGACATATACTCACCTGCTGTCACTTAAGACAATAAAATGCTACAAGTTAAAACAAAAGACAGAAACAAACAGGCCTGGCCGACAGCGCAGCCTAAGCTGGTCCCTCATCCCCACTCCGACCGGGGGTCGGCTGCCATCACCCGCCGGCTCAGGATGAAGGGAACTCTGTGCTCCTGACAGAAAAGGGCTGTCGGCAAGGTTGCCCTCCACGTTCTCTCCTATACAGAGTGACCCAGGTCCCCAAGCCAACTTCTCCGTTCTCCTTGGCCAGGAGTGGGCCGGGTAGGGGGGTATCAGATGAAAGCTTCCCACTGAAGCTGGGACAGTCGGTACTTTCTTTGGTTTGACCCGATGTCTTGAGATCTCCACAATAACTTCTCACCTCACAGGGCAGGCGGGGGACATGGATGAGGCAACTGAGGCTCAGGAAGGCTGAAGGGCCATGGAGGCGGGTAACACTGTTTCCCAGTCCTCTGTACACTCCACCCTGGCCGCACCTAAGAAGTGAATCCCCAGGACACCTTGCTTTCTCAAGGGTGGAGTAGAGGCCCCTTTAAAGGAAAAGGGCACTGGGACAGAGAGGGAAAGCACAGGCTTTGGGACTATCCGGCTCCTCCACTGGTTAGCAAGTCGTGTTGCTTCTCTGAGCCTCAGTTTCCCCATTTGTTAAGTGGAGAGGATCCGCAGTGAGAGCAGGTGAGTGTGAGGTCTGGGCACCGTATTTACATGCAGCTGGGGCTACCCGGGAGGGGAGGGATCTTAACAGTCACAGGGGCAGTACGACCTCTTTATGCCAAGAGGTAGGGCGAGGAGAGGGCGCCCTCCTGGCCTCACCACTCACACACACACACACACACACACACACACACACACACACACTCACTCTTCTAGGTGAATTCAACAACCAGATGAAGAGCTGGCTTCTTGTGACCCCTGCGGTACATTTCTCAGCCCTGACCAAACATGGATTTG
Source organism: Panthera leo (assembly GCF_018350215.1). Lineage (NCBI taxonomy): Eukaryota > Metazoa > Chordata > Mammalia > Carnivora > Felidae > Panthera > Panthera leo. Next base: position 82,454,627 of record NC_056691.1, read on the forward strand.
TAAATGCCAAGAAGCTACTCACCGGCTCAATTTTCAGAGCGTTTCGGTAGCTGCCAAAGAAAGCGGCCTGGGCTTTGAGGAAGGCCCTGGCCACACCATCCCCCGTAGTTGTGGAGACCTTCTTCAGCCGGTTCTTCAGTGAAGAGATCTGGTGAGAGAGAGAGAGGAGACACAGGTTGAGGGCAGGGTGGGAGCATGGCCAGCTAAGCCCAACACGCACGGAGCTCCAGCAATTCCCCGGGCGGGGGATGGCTTTAATATCGCCGCTGCTGGGAGGACAAAATTGCATTCAGTATTAGGGTAGGTTTTCCAACTGGAATAGAAGGTCGTTCCTATTAGAGGGTATCAGATAAGAACAAAAACAAAACCACTTTCTAAGTAGTTTCAATGTACCAGGTAAGTGCTTTCACATCAATTTTCTAATTTAATTCTGTCAACAATCTTGCAAGGAAGGGATTAGTGTTCCTGTCTCACAAGGGGGAAAGAGTCTCAGAGAGGTTAGAATACAGGTCTAGGAACAAACCCAAGAAGTGGTTAATTGGAATATGAATTGAAAGTCTTATAATCTGAGCCCAAACCACACACATTATCTTGGTGCCAAATTACTCTTCCTCTTCAAATTACTTACATATTATTACTTACTTATATATTAGAAATAAATGGCTTATTTAGAACATACAATATATATCTCACATCTCATACTCTATACATTAAATAAGTATATTAAAAATTGTTTATCAAATGTATATAAATATATGTATAATATAAATTATTATATACTTCATGCTCTGAAGAAACAGTAGCAGCTTGTAGATATTTCCTCAAGAGATTTTAAAAAATAGACAAGAAAGCCATGGAACTGGGAAAAGCCACCAGAAATACTTAGTATATAAATGTAAGCTATAAGGTCTTACATGGTGGCTAGAACTACATTGCAAATTTGACTTAAGGGCCTCCTCGTGGTCAAAGCAAAAAGAGAAACACGAGTTGTGAGATTCTTTGTATCCACGTATTACAAACAAACCAGCCGAACAAATGAAAACACGTTTTCCTGGAAGTGGGAACTAAAAGAGATTTTTCCCTGTGAATCCTCAATGCAGGAAAGACTGTGTAACATGGTGGCTGTTGCCCCCAGTAACAGAGACAACATCAAGCTTCCTGGTCTGTTTTGAACATGCTTTCCGTCCCCCCTCGGGATGCCACACTGCACAACTTCCGGGCACACCATTCACACTGTGTTCCATATGAAAAGTACCCCGGGAACATGGCAATGTGGTAGCCTTGAGTCAATGGTGAGCAGGACCAGACATGGGCCCTGCCCTCATGAAGCTGACATTCCAGTAAGGAAAATACCAATCCGTGTGACCTTGCTACTGTGATGTGTGTATGACAGAGCTCACTAAGGAGGTCAAAGAAGGCTTCCTAGAGGGAATCAGGCTTGAACAGAAATCTAGAGGGTGGGGGCGCCTGGGTGGCTCAGTCGGTTGAGCATCCGACTTTGGTTCAGGTTATGATCTCACAGTTCATGGGTTCCAGCCCCGCATCAGGCTCTGTGCTGACAGCTCAGAGGCTGGAGACTGCTTCGGATTCTGGGTCTCCCTCTCTCTCAAAAATAAATAAGCATTTTTTAAAAATTCTAAAAAAAAAAAAGAAATCTGGAGGGGGAAGTATAACTTGGCAAAGAGGGGAAGGAACAGTACCAAACACAGGGGAAAAAAACCCGATGGTAAGAAGGAGTTCAGCGAATAGAAAGGACTGTAGGTTCCGTGGAGAGAATGGTGGAGAATATGGCTTTTATAAAACGAGGCGGGGGGCGGGAGGGAGGCAGAGGTCAGAGGTGCTGTGAGTACATTAAGGAGTTTTTTCCTTCTTCTTGAGGGAAATGTAAACCTAATGACGGTTTTTAAGCACACAGGTGACATTTCAGGAAGGTGTATGGGCTTAGATGTAGGACTATGTAACGGCCTGACATTATTCAAGAATAAAATAGAAAAATTAGATGCAGGCGGCCCATGAATCATCTACAAATTTTAATATGAATGAGTGATGCTCATTTTTCTGGGCATAGGCTCCACACTTTTCCTCAGATCCCTAAAGGTGCCTGTGAACCTAAAAATATTAAGGATCCCAGATCTGGGATAGATTACATAGACTTTAGAAATGCTCCTAGGACATTATTTCTTATTAACAAGCTTCTGATAAGGGATTTTTTAGTGGTTTACGAAGATATATTTTACATACCATAAAATGCACTCATTTGAAGTATATAGTTCAGCCGTTTTTATTTAGTATAATGACAAGGTTGTAGAACTATGACTATTACCTAATCCCCAAATACCGTCAGTTACTTCTCATTCCCGACCAGTCTCCCCCCACCTCCCTCCTTCACCCTGTCCTACGTACCCAGGAATCCCCCTTCTTTCTCTATGGATTTGCCGATTCTGGACATTTCACATCAATGGAATCACACAATATGCGGTCTTTTGTGACTGGCTCCCTTCACTTCGCATCACGCTCATTATAAACAAGGTTACTCCACGTTGTAGCACTTATCAATACTTCATTCTCTTTCACAGGTGAATAATATTCCGCCAAACGGACATACCACATCTTATCTATCCCATGTATTTATCTAAGGAATGGGTACCTGGGTTGTCTCCGCATTTTGGCCATTACGAATAACGCTACGGAGACAGCAGAGATTTTGAAGAAACTGAAGGGATAAAAAATCCTCTGTTGCCAGAGCCTGTGAAGATGAGCTGGAAGGGCACACGAAGTCATGGAGTGCTGTGCTTGGCACACAGTAAGTCACCATGGAGGGCTTGCCGAGCCGAGGGAAAAAAAATCCCGTGCTGTTGCTAATGGGGCGTGCTATGTGTTTGAGCAGTAAACTGAGCGAAGGTCGGGCTACGGCTGATGTCCTTCTCTGGGAAGTCAGAAGCGATGGGAATATTCACAGAGGGGGTTGGTTACCCTCTCTCTGCTTGGAAGTAGGCCAAGGAAAACAGTTTTCCTCTAGAAGGAGTTCTGAGTATGTCTCAACACCTGGGAGTAAATATCCCATTGATGGTGACCTCTCCTGTTCTGGGGCACATAAGCCCCGTGCCAGTCGTGAGAGCCCATGAAGAGCAAGGCAGGCCACTTGGCACCCAGGCAGACTCTGTCACGGACTTTCAACTTGAAACAGCAATGTGAAAAAGAAACATGCTTTATTAAAATGTTAAAATATATATATATATATATATATATATATATATATATATATATATATATATATATATGGCCCACTTCCCACCCTCCCAGTAACAGAAATGCTGCCTCTCCCAGGGACTAGGGTGACATTTCCATCCTTTGAAATGGTGCACGCCACTGTCACTCTCCTAGCTCCTCAAAGGCCTTGGGCCACCTGTGCTGCAGATTATTCCTCACTTAACCTTCCCCGGCCTTTCCCTTTCATTCGGGAGGTGTTTAATTACCTTGGATTCACAACGCTGCACTTCAGGTGAGCCTCTCCTAATGGCCTCATTATCATTTTACACAAAGAAGTCGTTGCTGATTGTAACTGAGCAAATACGAGTGTGTGCCTTCCCGCCTGCCCCAGCTGGTCTGAAACCAGCCAAGTGGTCCTGGGCTCTCGCTGCCCCCGTGACCACTTAGGCCAAGACTTCGGAAGACCTCTCCTCACCCGGCAACATGGAGAAGCTGCTGTCAGCACTTCCAACTTGGAAACTTCAAGCATATGTGCATCTGATAACCGGTGATAGCATTTTGTCCTTTAAATAAAAGCGAGGGCCGACGAAGGCTTAACATAACCCACAGTCATACATCTAAAACTGAACTTGCCGGGAGTACTCGCGGGGGTTCTGGTCAAATCATTAACATCGGGGTTCGCTGGGCATAATCTGGGGGTGATGGAAATGCTGATGAGGATGGCTTCCTCCTTTAATGAGGTATCGGGAGGAAGACAAACAGAAGAGGATACTGAATCGAATGCATCAGCTTCTCCCCCCACCCCGCCCCGCATCCCATCTTGGTCACTGCAGTGTCACCCAGCTCCTCTTTTCCAGGGCCAGAGGCAGATGTTAGATTCCACACTTCTCCTTCCTCACCCACTACCACCCTCCATATCTTACCAGCACCACCCCAAACAGGTCCCAAATCCGCCCTCTCCTCTCCGTGCCCATGACCAGGGCACTGTGCCATCCAGCTCCACCCACCCTCTCTGGCCCAGACTGGTGGAGTAGCTTCCTAGACGAGCTCTCGGTCTCCAGTGTCCCCTCAGTGCCACCCACCCACAGCTGTCCCAGTAATGTCAGAAACATACGAATCCAGTCACTTCAATCCCTCCGTCAAAATCCTTCAACGCCCCCGCCCTTGGCCATCACCGCCTGCAGAAAAACATCGCAATGTCTCAAGAGTCGTTGTTGACGCTCTGCTCAACTGGCCTCACTTCCCTCAGCCCCACTTAACATATATTGGACGGGTAGTGAATTACTATCCAGAAGCCTACACCACTCTCCAGCCCATACACACGGTGACTACTCAGACAGCGTGGTCTCTTGTCCCTTCCTGTCCTTTTTGTGAACATCTATTCACCCTCTGAGAGAGCATCCAGATGCCCATAAACGGGGGCCAAGGAAGTAAATTATACCACATCCTCACAACGAAATATTGCATAACTGCTAAGAAGTATGTGATAGCAGTTGAACTGATGTGAAAAGATGTCCACCAAATACTGCCAAGTGGGAGGAAAAATGAAAGTTGCAGAGCAATATATACAGCATGAATCATTTAAAAATTTATATATGCATATACATATATATATGCTTATATATGTAGTAAAAATCTAAAATGCCATGTATCAAACTTTAAGTATGCAGGGATGCTTTTGTTTTCCGTTTTATGCACTTTTGATTGTTTTGATTATCCTTTATTAAAAAGCATATGTTCCTTTTATAATAAAGAATTTAAATGAGGTATTTTTCCTTAATGGTCAAATGAAAGATTGCCCTGGGTTAAGGGAAAAGAGGGAATCCAGATGTCCCCTCATCTGCAAAGCCTTCCCTGACCCCTAAAACAGGGTTAATGACACCCTGCTGAGGCCGCTTGGACCGCAGAGGTGAACTGCGGCTACCACGTCTCCTGCTCGACTGAGTTCCCAGAAGGGCCAGCAGTGCTTGGCTGGTGTAACCATTCAGCCCTTGCTGCTACATGAAGGAACAGGCGAAAGAATGTTTTGATATCCTAAGTGGCATTTCCAGGGGCTGAGCCATTCTGCTTGGAGGAAAGTCTAGGATCACATTCTTCAAGCAGACTGATCACTACAAGAACCTGGTCTCAGTCGGGAAGGACTGGGGGAGAAACAGCTACCCATCCATTCCCCTTCTGCAGAAAGCCACCGCTTGGATGCAGCCGGAACTGCAGGGAAAACGAACCTCCGGATGCTGAAGCAGTCGAGGCGGACAGCCAGCCCAGCCTTAACACTGTAAATGCAACATGTGCAACGACAAAAGCAGTATTTCCCACCCCACCCTCACCCCCCGCCCCCGCACCGTGTTCTTGTTTCACCTGGTCACTGAAGGCTCTACCTCACAGATCTTGATTTCACCTGCTTCTCTGTCCCCATGCACTCCTCAGGTGGCAGGGCAGCCTGACTCACCTAATTTTAAGATCAGAAACCTGGCTTTCCTACTTTCTTAACCTTTCTGAGCTTCCATTTCCTTTGCTGTAAAATGACGTATCTGCAACCTACTTACGTTGTGAAGATTACAATATAATGGGCGTAAAATGGATAGTGGATATAGCGGATAGCCTAATTTGCTTTGGTATTCATGCTTCCTCTTTTACCTGGACTATTGCAACCATCTTTCAAGTGGTGGCCCTTCTATTTTCACCCTGGTCTAAGACAACCTTTGCGTGAACTTGCCTTTCTAAAACAAGAGGCTACATCATATCACTCCCTTCCTCTAAAATTTTTGATGGCTCCAGTGGTGCTGGGTGGCTCAGTCGGTTAAGCCTCTGACTTTGGCTCAGGTCATGATCTTGTGGTTCTTGGGTTCGAGCCCCATGTTGGGTTCTGTGCTGACAGCTCAGAGCCCGGAGCCTGCTTCAGATTCTGTGTCTCCCTCTCTCTCTGACTCTCCTGTGTTTGCGCTCTGTCTCAGTCTCTCTCTCTCTCTCTCAAAAATAAATAAACGTTGAAAACAATTTTTTAATTTTTGGTGGCTCTATAGTGCTCACATAATCAAAGTCCAAATTTCTTAGCACAATATTCAAGGCCCTCTATGGGCTCGGCTCAAGCTCCATTTCCAACGCTGCCTTCTACTGAATTTCAGAGGTCTCCAAACCACCCCTAAGCCTGGGATATTCTTTATCCTATTCTTGAACAAAATCCTTTCATTAAAAAAAAAAAAAGCCCCTTTCTGTGACACCCTCTGTCAGAACAAATACCTCTTTCTTAGGGCACAGTAGCTTACTCCTTCCATTGATCCTAATCTTCGCAGGCCCCATGCTGGAGATGTGCCGGGAACAGGTGCGGATGGCCAGGACCCAGTGCAGGAGAGCTGTCTGTAGTCAGGCTCCCCCAGAAGAGCCACAGGCAGCTTGCTGCTACTCCAAAAGGGGCTCTCGGGTGGTATATATCATCATCCTCATATTTAGCTTTCTGAATAACCAGTATTTTTACATATCTTCTTCCCCACCAGAATGAAGATAACTTATCAGCGCTCAACAGATACAGGTTTCTTTTTATTTTAGTTTACTTTTTTTAATGTTTACTTATTTTTGAGAGAGAGAGAGAGAGAGACAGACAGACAGTGTGTGAGCGGGGGAAGGGCAGAGAAAGGAGGAGACACAGAACTCGAAGTGGGCTCCAGGCTCCGCGCTGTCAGCACAGAACCCAACGCAGGGCTCGAACTCACGAACTGTGAGATCATGACCTGAGCCGAAGTCGGACGCTTAATCAACGGACCCACCCAGGCGCCCCGGATTTATTTTGTTATTACTCGGTTGCAACTTGTGGGCGGGGAGGCAGGAAGGTGGAGATAAAGACGGCCCACGATTCACCTACCCCCCTCTAAGACGCTCCTATCCACTTCTGACAGGAAAAGGGATCTACAAAATACTGCCAGACGGTGAAAAACGCAAGTTGCTGAGCAATATATATGGCAAAAATCGAAAGCGCCACGTATCAAGCATGAACTATGCAGGGATGCTTTCACTTTCTATTTTATGCACTTCTGATTGTTAGGATCTTTCGGTAGCATCCCCACTGCTTGGAGGATAAAGACTAAAGTCCTAGCCTGGCCTGCAAGGCCCGGGGTGATTGGCCTCAGCCTCTCTCAGATTCGAGGCTCTGTATCCCCTCCATGGCGTCCACCCTCTGGACTCCGGTCACACTGGCCTCTCGTGCACCCCAAGACCTCTGGTGGGCCTGGTCCTCCGGAGTGCTCCCAACACCATGACCCCCTTGCCCACAACCCAGCGCTGTCCAATAGGCCCGTCTGCCAATAATTTATTGCCTGTGTCGTCTGCTGTGGTAGCTGCAACTGAGTGCTCGAAATGCTCCTGGTGTGATTGAGGAACTGAAGTTTTTATCTTATTCCATTGTAATCAATTAAAATTTAAATAGCCACAGGCGAATAGTGGCTACCGTACTGAACAACGACCCGTCATCTTCCAGGTCTCAGCTCAAATATAATCACTTCCTGGGTCTGACCACTCAGAGTAGACCAAGGTTCCCTGTCACATACTCTCCTTGCACCGTTCCTTCAATGTGAAATGGTGCATGTTGCAACAATCCCATAAATGTCTCTTTTCTATTAGGCTGGACATTCTAGGAAGGCAGGAACCATGACCATCCTCAGGGCTGGCACAACACTTCAAGCAGAGAGTTTTAAAAAGTCTGACTCAGGTAGCCTGTGCAAGGGGCCCCACTTCTCGCCTTAACTGCCCAGTGTTAGAAATGAAGTCAAAAGGGGGCGCCTGGGTGGCTCAGTCGGTTAGGCGTCCGACTTCGACTCAGGTCATGATCTTGTGGTCTTGTGAGTTCGAGCCCCACGTTGGGCTCTGTGCTGACAGCTCAGAGCCTGGAGCCTGTTTCGGATTCTGTGTCTCCCTCTCTCTCTGACCCTCCCCCGTTCGTGCTCTGTCTCTCTCTGTCTCAAAAATAAATAAATAAATAGATAGATAGATAGATAGATAGATAAATAAATAAAAGAAATGAAGTTAAAAGATTTTTTTGTTTTGCCCAGACATCCAGCAGCACCTGGAAAGAGGCACTAGAATCACACTTTCTTTCTCCCTTTAAAAATGGCCTGTAAGGGGGCTCCTGGGTGGCTCAGTTGGTTAAGCGTCTGACTTCAGCTCAGGTCATGATCTCCTGGTTCAGGAGTTTGAGCCCCACATCGGGCTCTGCGCTGACAGCTCAGAGCCTGGAGCTTGCTTCAGATTCTGTGTCTCCCTCTCTCTCTGCTCCTCCCTTGCTCACACTCTGTTTCTCTCTCTCAAAAACAAATAAACATTAAAAAACAATTTTTTTTTTTAAATGGCCTGTAAGGACCAAGCCACATTGATTTTTCCTTTCCTGAACAGACTAGATATCAAGGCTGCTATAAGATCCCCCGGGCAATGCCTGGGTCTGGAGAGGAGAGAAGGAACTATTGCCTTGTTTTCCTATTTTCAGGGACACAGATACATTGGCTCCCTCTACTACCTTCACATGGGCAATGAAAAATGGCAGTGTATCTACCAATGCCTTCGTTCTTGCCTCAAATTTGAAGCACAAAGTCTTGATGTGTAAAGGCAATCCCACCCTACTGTCTGAAACCAGGAATTCATTAGGAGAAAGGAAGAGGAATTAGTATTTATCAAGCCCCTGACTAGGTACCAAACACCATGGCAGGTGTTTTCATACCCAGCATTGTATTAAAAACGTTACAACTGGGGGCGCCTGGGTGGCTTGGTCGGTTAAGCGTCCGACTTCGGCTCAGGTCGTGATCTCACAGTCCGTGAGTTCGAGCCCCGCGTCGGCCTCTGTGCTGACCGCTCAGAGCCTGGAGCCTGTTTCAGATTCTGTGTCTCCCTCTCTCTCTGCCCCTCCCCTGTTCATACTCTGTCTCTGTCTCAAAAATAAATAAACGTTAAAAAAAATTAAAAAAAAAAAACATTACAACTGGGCTAGACAGGCATGGTTATCCCCACTATATAGATAAGGAAAGTGAGCCACAGCACCATGTCACATGGCCAGACCAAAGTCAAGCCCAGGTCTGTCTTACTCCAAGTCTGTGCAACTTCATGGATTCTCACTGCTGCCAGGATTTCTTAAGACCAGCAAATTAGATTTGTCCTTGATACTGGTTTATTTCTTCCCCAACTTAAATCTATCTCCATTATTGCTTCCTCTCATTCCTTGTTTTTCTGTTTCTTTCTTGAGAACATGGTTGTACCTTGACCTCAGTTGGCTTTAATTGCTTCTTCTGCATCCCATTTTCCCCTCAAAGATCCTGGTTCTCCATGGGGGAGTGGAGACCGTGCTAGTTACGTGGAGCTCCAAGCAGGAGCTGGCTATGACCCTCGGGGCCCAGGCTGCTGCTCCCCTCTGTCTCTCTCCTGACATCTCACTGGTTGAGCATTAAGTCAGAAAGTTAGAGGCAAGCCTTACAATCTAAGCAGTTTTTGTTAGACAAAAGGATCAATTTTCATTATGTGAATGGCTACTTCACTATACGCTATAATGGCTTTGTTGAGCATCTTAAAAACTATCAAGTCCTTAAAATGCCACTCTTGGAGTAAAAAAGTAGAATTTTGAAACAAAAAGGCCCATTTCCACTATCTGCCTAACAATAGTGCACCACATACTAGAGCCCTCCAGCCCCCCAACCTCATGCATTGAATCTAAGTACCCCGGCATTTTAAACTGAAAAACAGAAGCAACAACTTTGCATTCTTCTACCTATTTGTAATCTTCTTCTTCTTCCAAAAGCCCCCCCCCCTTTTTTTTTTGCCCAGAGGAAGTGAAATTGTCTTTGTTTTCCCTATAAAACAATTTAGCTTTAACACACACACACACACACACACACACACACACACACACACACACAATTAATGCAGCTGAAAATCCTGCCCAAGCTAAAGGAGGCTACAAGCAAGAGCTGAGCTCTGAGTAAATGTGTATTTATATTATTAGGTGGTCATTCAATAAAGGGATTATTTCTAACCAAATATGTGCATGCGAGTATGCCTATATATATACATGCATCCGGGGAGTATTTTAAAAGAAGGGTTTTCTCCCCCATACTTCTGGCAGTTTAGGTTTAAAGGTCAGATTTAAACTATCACCATGTTTCACAATGCAATCTGTGCAGTGCCGCGTAATGAAATGGTTCAGTAAAGGTGCTCGTGGAAATTCTTTTAATTAGGTCTAAGGCTTTTCAGTTGTCAACATGAATAAACCAAGAACCATTCTCTTGCAAACACAAGGCACAAAATACAAATGTAAGTTACCTTTGAAAAAACAGATACACACTTGCAAAAGGGAAGTTACATGTTTTTTTTTTTTTTTTACAACATATTCTCTGCCGATTTTTTTTTAAATGCCAACATCTTTCAACAACAAAATGGACTGCAAATCAAAAATAAAGGGGTTGGTCTATTTTTAATGAACCAGGACACTAATGCCTGGTTCTAATTTGAAGTATTTGCAGGAAGACTAAAGTTAATCATAACTAAAAATGTTGATCAAGAGATTAATGACGTTCTTCATGGGCAAAAGCCATCTATCCATTTAACTATAATTAATTCTATAGATCAGCGGTATTTCAGTCAGACATGTGAACGTCTCAGAATGACTCCTGCAAATTGAATGATATCTATTAAAAATGTACCAAAAGGCACTTTTGCCCTCACCACCACTATATGAGACCTAAAAGATGAGTATATCACAGCAGGAACATCATCAAGACTCCTGCCTTTCAAAGCGATGTTGACAAACGAAACTACTCAGACTGGGAATCTTTAGCCATCAGTTCAAAGCTAAATCTAGGGATGGAAATTCTCAAAATGAAAACTGTAAGAACACGGTACCATTGCTTGGGGAAGTTGGATTATATTCACACTGAGCTCTGATGGAAAAAGCAAAACTAAATAAATAATTCCAAGTACCACCAGCAGCTCAGATTTAGATGGATGGATACAAAGGTGCTTGGTTGCTAAAAGCCAACTGGCTTTTGGACTTGAGGAAGAATGAGGCAACTCAAATGGAAGGACCGCAGCATGTAACATGCATGTGTAATGAATCAGTGCGTTGACTGACCAATGAATGAATGTATGTCTAGCAAACCCTGAGCATGAAGGTACAATACCCAAAAGTGTGCTGATTTAGTCTGGGGTCAAATTCTGCTTTAGATGCTGGCTATTTGCTGGTGACTTAACCTCTTCTCTTCATCTATAAAAAAGGGGCAAAGTACCCCCCCCACCACCACCACATTTGTTTCAGAACTGTTACCCAGATTAAATGTCAACATTTTCTGAGCCTCTAGCACAGTGCCTGGCACAGAGTAGGAGCCTCATAGATGGTGACTATTTTTCCATACAACTCCACTCCAAAGCCAAAACAACCCTAGCCACTACTGTAGCATAAAAATAAAATAGCGGACTCACAATTAACATTTTCTAGGGCATCAATTACTGAAATGTCACTCATTATGCTATGCTAAACCCGGTGGGTTTATTTAGTGACCCAAACTCGGTGTGTATTTGGGAGTTAATGAAGTGCACGGTGTTTACAAAGATAAAAGCGGGATTTGTCTCAGCAACAATCCTGGGCTGGATGGATGTAGATTTCCACGCTCAGGGATGCAGCCAGGCCGGATCCATGGTAGATCACATGGATACATCCCCACAGAGTGAGATATCTTCCAATGGGATCTGGGCATCTCCACCTCCTCGGGGGAGAAAAAAAACAGGAAGGGGGGGGGGGTGGGAAGTGTGTATAATAGATGTGTTTCACAGTGTCCCTGCTGTGATGAACAACTTGATCCACTTACAGTTCCAAACACATGATGCATAAAAGAGCTGACAGAAATTCAATTCTTGCAAAGAAAAGCATCTGCTCTCTAGTGGGAACGGCCAAATATTAAGCAGTTTTAAGGCAGGGCAAAGACCTAGAGGAGCGCACTTCATTATCTGGATAGCCAGAGTAAAGAAATGCAGAGGATTACAAACGGACGGACGAAAAAGTAGCCGAGATTCCAAGCGTTAATTACCCAGAGTACAAGGATTCAAGTTAAATCTTTGTTACGACAAATATTAAACCCAGCTGTGTTTATGTAGCAGTTGTGAAAAAGGAGAAAAAAAGAAACCCATGTACAATATCTGTGAGCTCTGCCAGTTAATTGAATCCGCTGGCAGCCCTTCCTCTACCACGAGCCAAACATCCTCAAAGATAAAATGTAGCTTTTAAACAGACCTGGGGAAACGGAATCAAGAAATTTCAACCAATAAAACACAACTCTTTACTGGTATAAAAGTAAAGTAAAATTCAGTAATGAAAGGAAGGAAGTCTTTTAAACATTTACTGCATTCCAAAGCTTGGAGTTGCGGTTTATTGCTGAGGTCTCTTCTGATGTCCCACAGTGCTCCTGCTCCAGCATCTTTAATGAAGTCCCATAAACCCCCATAAAATACTTGATTGTTGACAAATCGTACGCACACACTCAGGGCAAGGCCCACTGGGTCAGGATGCTCCTGCCCTCGCTGTATGAAATTTACAAGTCATGGAGTGGACACCGTCAAGGAGAGTGGCCAACACAGAACAGAGTCCTACAGACAAGGACTTAAAAGCATGAGGGGTGAATGGTGATAGGTAGACACCTGAAGACATACCAACCAGGAAGCCCAAAGCCCAAACATTCAAGTGTTTCAGATGAGGGGAAGAAAGATGATTTTTCTATCATAAACCTGGTGATAATATTATAGAAAATTTAGAAAAATAGAGAAAAATGTTAACTCATAGCTTTACTACCTTTTTTTTTTTTTTAAATGTTTATTTATTTTTGAAGGGGAGAGAGACAGAGCATGAGCAGGGGAGGAGCAGAGAGCGAGGGAGACAAGGAATCCGAAGCAGGCTCCAGGCTCTAAGCTGTCAGCAAGTGCCCAACGCGGGGCTCGAACTCACAAAGTGTGAGATCATGACCTGAGCCGAAGTCGGACACTTAACCGACTGAGCCACCCAGGTGCCCCACAGCTTTACTATCTTAACACCCTACTGCTGGCAATTTGGGAGATCTTTTAAAAATCTTTTACTTCTGTGTATATGGCTATTTTTCTTCATTGTCTCATAGTAGATGTGTCATTTATTCTGCTTTTTTTCCACTAAGTTGCATCTTTAGCATTCCCTGTGTTGCCCACAGTCTTCATAACCATCATTTTTAATGACTGTAGGGTGCACTCCACTGAATAGCAAATGGATACATTACCTTAATTACTCCTCCTAATTTTGGATATTAAGGTTGCTTCCAACTTTGGTTAACAAAACATCAACAATGCTATTTGGTTAGGTGGCTTTCTCCATTTAGAAGTATTTACCAGAAAAAAAATCTTAGAAGTCGAATTATTGAGTCAAAAAAAGAATACACATCTTAACGTCCTATTTAAATATATCATGATATAACAAAGCCTGTTATAAAAGAGCATCACTCAGGCTACAAAAAGCATGGAGTGAAAAAAGGAAAAGAGTAAGCAGACAGTAAAGGCCTCCACATACATTTGCTTACACAAAAGCCTACAAATTTCAGGCCAAAGAATATTAAAAAAAAAGGCCCTAACTGAGCCATGGGAAATCTTGTTCCCCAGTAATAAAATGTGGTACGTCCACATCACTGGAAGCCTGGAAGAATTTGAGTTCCCTTTTATCAAGCTTTTTAAAAGCTCTCCAAACTATGTACTGGCCAAGCAGCCTATACTTACTTAATGCTCTTGAAGGAACAAGAGATGTTATTTAAAATTTAGGAGAGAAACAGATGAAGAGTGTTTCGTTAAATGGCTGTGGAGGGAGGGGACATTATGTTTCTGTTCTCAGCATCCACATGGGCTTGAGATAAACATGAAGTCTATAAACAGGCGTGGAAATCAATAAGAGACGTACTATCTTTGCAACATTCCTCCTCTAAAATCCACAGCTGGGGAACAATACAATATTGTCAGTGAGAACGGCAAATCTGCAAGTCTCATGGAACCCAGCAAAATACAATAGCATTAACCTGGTCAACCTGTTTTTCTTCCTTTTTTTTTTTTTTTTTTTTTAAGGTAGAAAAAGATAACAGACGTAAGATTACAGAAGTTGAGACGAAACTATCTAGGTACCTACTAGAAAGCCAGAACCACCCTACCTCCCAAGTTACCCCTTTCCCCGTGTTCATAGATCACATGAAAATCAAGAGTGATGTTCTGAAAGCAACTCGATATTGGAGCCTCCTTTTTAAATTTATTTCCAAGTCCTCTCGTTTTTAAAAATGAACATAAGTCATAACTGATGTATGACAGAATGCATAGAAAGTACAGCTGGAGGAGTTGTGACAAATGTATGGACCCGTGTAACCACCACCAAAATCAAGACACAGAATGCTTTCTTCACCCCAAAATGTGCCCTGGTGCCCTTGTCAGTCACTCCTTGCCTTCTCCAACCCAGCCCAAGGCAACCACTGGTCTGCTTTCATCCACCAAAGACTAGCTTTTGCTCTTCTAGAATTCTATATAAATAAAATCATATAGTATATTCTCTTACATCTGGCTTCTTTTACTCAGTGTTAGGTATTTCAGATTCGTCTATGTTGTCGGGCAGATCAGTTGTTTCTTTTTGTTGCTGAGTAGTATTCCATAAGTATATCACTGTTTATACAATCACCAGGTGACGGACACCTGGGTTGTTTCAGTTTTTGGCGATTATGAACAAAGCCGCTGAAGACATGCACATACAGATATTTGTGTGCACATAAGTTTTAATTTTCTTGGGTGAATACTTAGGAATGAAATAGTTGGTCAAATAGTAAACCTATGTTTAACATACACATTTATAAGAACTGTAGTCATTTTATTTGGGTTGTACCAGTGGGTATATGGTGGTACACTCACTGTAATATTAACCTGCTCCTTCAAGGAGCATGTGTTTGCGTATTCATTGGCCATTTGAAGATCTTTTACTGTTAAGTGTCTCTTCAAGTTTAACTGGGCTATCTCCTTATTACAGGGTTTAAGACTTCTTCATATAACCTGGATAAAAACCCATTTTCATATATAGGTAGGGAGAATATTTTCTCTCAGGCTATGGTTTGCCTCTTCATTTTTTCAATGATGTCTTTTGAAGAGGGTAAGTTTTTACTTTTATTAGGTTTGATTGATTGCTTTTGCTTTTATGATGCGTGCCTTCTATGTCTACGAAATCTTTGCCTACCCCAAGCTCATGAAGATTTCCTCCTCTATTTTCTTCTGCTCATTTTATAGTTTTTGCTTCTATATTTACGTCCAGAATCCATTTTGAACTAGAATTTACGTGAGGTAAAAGTAGATTCATTTTGTTTCTCTGTGGATATCCAGTTGCTCTGGTAACATTTGTTGAAAAACCTATCATCTCTCTATTAAATTACTTTGGCATATTTGTTGGAGATCAGTTGGGTCTAATTCTGAAATATTTATTCTGTTCTATCGAACTATATATGTACACTTATTGTAATTTTATAGTAAGTCTCAAAAGGAGGCAATGTAAGTCCTACAACTTTGTTCTTTTTCAACATTGTTTTGGCTATTCTAGATCTTTCGCATATTCATATACATTTTAGAATTAGCTTGTCAAGTTTTTTTTTTTTTTTTTTTTAAGCCATCTGGAATTTGGGTTGGGAATATATTGAATCTATAGATCAATTCAGGGAAAATTAACATCTTTAAAATATGGAGTCTTCCAATCGAAAATATGGAATATCTCTCCATTTGTTTAGGTCTTTTAGGTTTTTTTCTCAGAAATATTTTATAGCTTTTAGTATACAAATCTCACATGTTTTGTTAAATTTATTCCTCAATATTTTGTGTGCCATTTTAAATGGCACTTAAAATTTTTCACTTTTCAACTGCTTATCACCACTATATAGAAATATATTTAGCTCTTGTATACTGACCTTATCCTACGTGCTTGCTAAATTAATTTACAAGACTCCTTAGGATCTTCCATACACATGATCATATCTGAAAAAAAGACGATTTTACTTCGTCCTTTTTTTCTTCCTTGTCTTAGCAAAGCTGGTTAGAACCACTAGTACATTGCTGAATAGAAATGGGAAGAGCAGACATTCTTTTGGTTGTCATTCTGAGAGGAAAAAGCATTCATTCTTTCATCAGTAAGTAAGATGTTAGCTGTAGGTTTTTCCAAGATGCTCTTGATCACAATGAGGAAACCTCGTTTGTAAAGAGCTCTTAACATGAGAGGGGTTGAATTTTTCCTAAAATATGTGGTTCTATGAGGTATTAGCCTTTTTATAGATTGTATTCAATTCGTCAAAATTTTGTTAAAGATTTTTACATCTGTATTTATGAGGCATATTGGCCAGCACTTTTCTTGTAGATTCTTCATGTGCTTTTCATGTCAGAGTAATGCTAACCTCCGAAAATAAGGCGGGAGCTGTTCCTTTCCCCTTTATTTTCTCAAAAAGGTTAGTGTAAGGTGCTATTTGTTCTTCCTTAAATGCATGATAGAATTAACCAAACTATCTGGCACTGGAATTTTCTCTGTGGGAAAGTTTTAATTACAAATTCAAATTTATTTAATAGAAATAGTGCTACTTTTTCTGTTTTCTATTTCTTATTGAGTAACTTTTGGTAATTTGTGTATTCAAAGAATTTGATTATCTAATTTATCAAAATTATAGGCACAGAGTTCTTTATAAAACTCTCTTATTTCCTTTTTAAAAAATATCCTTTTGGGGCACCTGGGTGGCTCAGTCAGTTAAGCATCCAACTTCGGTTCAGGTCATGATCTCACAGTCCGTGGGGTCGAGCCCTGCGTCAGGCTCTGTGCTGACAGCTCAGAGCCTGGAGCCTGTTTCGGATTCTGTGTCTCCCTCTCTCTCTGCCCCTCCCCCACTCATGCTCGCTCGCTCTCTCTCTCTCTCTCTCACAAAATGAATAAACGTTAAAAAAACTTTTTTAAATATCCTTTTTATTTTGCAATATTTTTATACTTCCAGAAAAGTTGCAAAGATACTACAGGGAGTACCTATACACTCCACGGTTTGTTTCCCTAATAGATCTTATATTACTAGAGCACATTTGTCAAAACTAACACATTATTAACTAAACTCTAAACCTCATTGTGATTTCACCAATTTTTCCAGTAGTGTTCTTTTTCTATCCCAGTATCCAATCCAGAATTCCACCTTGTATTTAGTTTGTCATTTCTCTTCAGTCTTCTCTGGTCTGTGACAGTTCCTCAGGCTTTCCTATGCTTTTTATGACCTTGACAGCTTTTCAAATTTTATTTTAGGGAAAGAGAGAGACACACATGAATGGGGGAGAGGGAAAGAGAGAGTGAAACTTAGGCAGGCTCCACACTCAAACCTACGACCGTGGGATCATGACCTGAGCCGAAACTAAGAGTCAGACACTCAACCAACTGAGCCACCCAAGGTGCCCCTGGCCTTGACAGTTTTGAAAAGTACTAGTCAGGTATGTTATAAGATATCCCGCAATTTTCGGTTAACTGAAGTTTTTTGTCATTATTTGGGTTTTTGGAAAGAATGCCTGAGAGGTCATGTATCCTTCTCATCATATCAAGGTTACATAATCTTCACACAACATCACTGGTGACATTAAACTTGATCACTTGAAGAAGTGCTTGACATCTGTCCATTCAAGTTACACTTTCTCCCTTTACAGACTCTGTTTCTTGGAAGTAAGTCCAGCCCCCACTCAAGTGTATGTGTGTTGCAGGGGGTGGGGTGGGGTGGGGTGGGGTGGGGTGGGGACGATTAAGCTCCTTCTCCTGAGAGGACAGTATCTACAGATATTTGGAACTCTTCTATGAGCAACATTTGCCTCTCATCTCCCACCAACTCTCTATTGGCTGGTATTTGCATGGTGTACCTTTCCCATGCTTTTACTTTTCATCTGGCTGACTCTTTGAGATGAAATTCTTGTGGACAGCATCCCATTGGGTCTTGATTATTTATATAATTACTCTCCTTTAATTGGAATATTTAGACAATGTACATTTAATGCAATAATCAATATAGTGGGTCAATCTCTCATCTTGCTAACTTTTCTACTTGTTCCCTCTGTGTTTGGTTCCATCATCCTTCCCCCTCCCTCTAAATGGTTTGGATCTTCAATATTGGCTTATTGGCTGTACATCTTGTTTTCCCCCTTAGCGGCTCCTCTAAGGTTTACGGTATACATCTTTAACTGAAGAGTCTACCTTCAAACAATGTCATACCATTTTACATAGAATTTAAGAATCTGAAAACTGTATGCTTCCTTTCTCCACCTACACACTGTCCTCTGTTGTTACCGCTGCCATACATTTCATTTCACTTCTACCCATGTTACAACACACAATACGTTAGTATTTTTTAATTTAAATACTCAAGTTATCATTTATAGAAATTAAAAATGAAGAAAGAAGTCTAGGGGCACTTAGGTGGCTCAGTTGGTTAAGCGTCCGACTTCGGCTCAGGTCGTGATCTCGCGGTCTGTGGGTTCGAGCCCCCACGTCGGGCTCTGTGCTGACACCTCAGAGCCTGGAGCCTGCTTCGGATTCCGTGTCTCCCTCTCTCTTTTCACCACCCCTGCTTGCATTCTGTCTCTCAAAAATGAATAAACGTGGGGCGCCTGGGTGGCTCAGTCGGTTGAGCGTCCGACTTCGGCTCAGGTCACGATCTCGCGGTTCGTGAGTTCGAGCCCCGCGTCGGGCTCTGGGCTGATGGCTCAGAGCCTGGAGCCTGCTTCCGATTCTGTGTCTCCCTCTCTCTCTCCCCCTTCCCCATTCATGCTCTGTCTCTCTCTGTCCCAAAAATAAATAAACGTTAAAAAAAAAAAATTAAAAAAAAAAATGAATAAACGTCAAAAAAATTTTTTTTTGGATACAAAAAATGACGAAAGAAGTCTCTTACATTTACCCACATATTAACTATTTCTGGCACTCTTCCCTCCTTTATTGTTGAAGTTTCTCAATGGTTTCACTTTTCTTTTATCTGAAGAACTTCCTTTAATATTTCTCGTAGTGTTTGCTGACAGTGATTTTTCTCTCACTTTATTCATCTGAAAAGGTCTTAAATTTTGTCTTCAATTTTGCAGGATATTTTCATCCTGTTGAAGGATATAGATTTCTAGGTTGATAAAAATTTCCCTTCATTACTTTAAAAATGTCATTCCATTACCTTCTGGCTTATGTAGTTTCTTATAAGTAGTCTTCAGTCATTACTTCTTCCTTTTACGTAATGTGTCTTCTTTCTCCAGCTAATGTTAAGCCTTTGTTTTTATCAGTGGTTCTGAGTAATTATCATTCTGGGCTCTGGTTTTGTGTGGATCTACTATGCTTGAGGTTCCTTGAGCTTCTTGGAACTCTGAATTTACAATGTTCATCAAAAGTAAAGAAAAATGCTATAATTTCTTTAAATATTTTTTCTTCTGTCTTTCCCCACCTTCCTCTCCTTCTAGGATGATAAGCATTTTAATCCTCTTAATATTGTGCTATGGGTCCTAGAGGGTCTATTAATCTTTTCCAGTGTTTTCCCTTTCTCTGCCTCACAGTGGGTAGTTTTTATTCCTATGTTTTTAAGTTCATTGATCTTTTATGCTGTGGTGTCTAATATCCTCTTAATCCTATCAATGAAATTTTCATTCCAGGTATTCTGTTTTTCACCTCTACAAGTACCTTTTCATTCTTTTTATATTTTCTATTTCTCTTCTCAAATAGTTCAGGTCTTCCTTTAAATTCACGAGCATATTGATTTATAATCCTTTACATCTCAAGACCTTTGTCTAATTCCACCATTTCTGAGCTTGTTTCTTTACTGATTTTTCTCTTTGTTATGGGCTACATTTCTTCTGATCTCAACACTTCTCATATATTTAAAATAGGTTGCCAGATACTGTGAATGTTACATTGTTGTATATGGATTTTATTGGCTTTTTTGTCTTTAAAGTAATCTCTACACCCAACATAGAGTCTGAACTCACAAACCTGAGATCAAGAGTGGATGCTCCAGTGACTGAGTCAGCCAGGTGCCCCTACTGTCTTCTTTTAAAGAGAGTTATAGTTTATTTTGATGGGAAGTTAAATTCCCTGCATATGAGGTTGAACCTTTCAAGGCCTTTTCTTTTTAAAGAAATAGTTTTAAAACTTTTACTGAAGTTTAAATATACAACACACACATAACATTGGTGTTCAGCTTGATGAATGAATTCCTGCCCACGTAACTGGTACTCAGATTAAACAAGAGAGATTATGCTTCTCAAGGCTTGCTTTTAACCTTGGTTAGGGCCAGGCTAAAAGAATCCTTACTCTAGAGCGAACTTAGAGTCCTACCAAGGCATGGTCTCCGGCGGTCTCTAACGACTGTCCTCATTGAACAGCAAGATCTTACTCTGGCTGGTCAGAGCCTGTGTGAGCGAGAGTCTGTGTGAGCTCCACCCTACACAGGGGCAGGTCAGTCTTTAGCACATTAGTCAAGAGGACTTGAGTCAGATTTCTGGAGCTCTTGTGATGAGTGCCTTCTTCCAGTCCGGTACTCTGACCCACAAATTTAAACCATCTCGCCCTTAAGCTCAGCTTTCTGACCCCTCGACTCAGCAAAACTGGTGTGCTTTGCTGGGGATCCCCTCCTGGCACCATGGTCCAGAAATGCCTCAAGGCAAAAAGCCAGGGGAATGGCAGGCCTCACCTCACTTGCTTCCTTTCTCTCAGGAATCGAAGTCCTGCACGGCCTGTTGTCTAACATGTGAAAACCACTGTTTTTTAAAATTGTCCAGAGTTGTAGTTGTTAATGGTGGGAGGCTAAAGCCAGTTTCAATTATTCCATCATGGCTAGAAGCGGGACAGAGGCCTCCTTTAGTAAAATTTCCAGCACGGGTGCCACATTTTGCAAGATTTCATCTACCAAAATAACCCAATCCATGTGTCCCTTCTGCCCTTCTACCTATCTATTCAGTGGCTGCTGCATCTCTGGGAAACAAAGATGAATAAAACCTGACTCCTGCCTTTAAAGAAGTCACAATTCACAGGAAAAGCCAGAAGTATATACTCAATTATACTGTTGGGTGAGACGTATAATTACACAAGTATAATTACACAATTATACAAGGGGCTGTGAACACAAAGAGAAAGATATAGTGAAATGACCTGTAGAGGTGACGAAAGGTTTTATTTATTTATTTATTTACTTACTTACTTACTTACTTACTTACTTCTTTATTTATTTAAGTAGGCTCCACATCCCATGTGGGGCTTGAACTCACGACCCTGAGATTAAGAGTCACATGCTCTACCAACTGAGCCAGCCAAGTGCTCCAGGGAAGATTTTTATAGTTTTACATTTAGAGTAAGTCTTGAAGATTGAGTAGGAGATTGGCGGGTGGGGCAGGACATTGGGGGCGGGGGGTGGGGGACTATATGCAAAGTTTGAAGTTATAAAATAACATGCAAGGTTTGCAGAACTAGTAACAGTTCCAATTATGTATGGAGTTTGGAGCTGGGAAGGGAGAGAGCTAAAGCTATCAGAAAAACACCCAGGAGAGTCAGAATATGAAAGAGGACCCTGAATGCCATGCTCATCGTAAATATCCATAAATCATCATCCATAATCATCATCACTAACTACCATCTATCACACTCATAGGATGTATGTTTTACATATATTATATACATTACCTTCAATTCCCACAACAACCTATGAGGAAACTAAGGCTCAGAGAGCCTAAGTAATTTTGATCAAGATCACACGGTTAGTACGTGGAGAAGCCAGGATTGAAAGACGCGTCTGTCTGATTTCAAAGCCAACAAAAGGAATTCGCCTCTAAGCTATAGGCACTGAGAGGTAATGGGTTTTTGTTTCGTTTTGTTTTTCGCTTGTTTGTTTCTGTTTTTTAATTATGTTCATTAATGGAGTAGTTTTAAGAGGGAAATGCAGTTAAATTTATTTTTGGAAAGGCTGCTCTGGTGCAAGAGGAGGACAGGCTGGAGTCAGAGGAGCAAGTTCACGGGCTGGTGGTTAATGGTGTGGGGAGAAAACGAAGAGCCTGGATTAGGTGGTGGAGGGAGAACGGGAGAAGAGAATTTGACAAACGGCTGAAGAAGCAGAATCTGTCAGATGCCACAAACAAGCACCTCCAACCAAAGGGGAAATTGTGAGGTCAGCTGTGGACATGGCGGTGCCCTGCAAGTCCCGGCTCTGTGCTGAAGGCAAGGGACACGAAGATGCACAGCATGTGGTTTCTTCTCTCAAGGATGTGACAGTTCACACAGCCTTATGGGATCAAACCTATGCATTCCCCGGAAACACAATTGCCTTACGGACCACATTCCCTATCCATTATTTGGAGTCTTTCATGGCTCTGGAGCCCCATGCTGAATACTGTTGTAGAACGTTCTCAACCCTGCCACAGACCTCGTTTTTGTGTAGGCAGAGGACTTTTAGGGAACCTAACTGTCCTCCAACTCTGGCTGCAATGATTAACAACAATTTTATGAAAAACAAATGCAGGTACCATTTATTGAACACTAACAATACGTGAGCACTGTTCTAAGCATTTGAGGAACATAACCATCTTGTTTATTTGCTACAGCAATCCTAACTACAGGGCTCACACTCCTCCTTCCAACACGGGAGCCTGAGCTCAGAGAGAAAAAAATAACTTGCCTACATTCCTTTGGTTCCCCGAGACCACTGCGACGATCATTTAAAAAGCATCTTGGAATGTGCCATCTTCAGGAAGCCTCTATTTCCGTCTCCCAAATTTTGTCATCCCTGGACCCTTCTGTGCCTGATTCCTATTTCCCTTGTGACCCCTATTATGCTACATCGTGATATATATATATTATATATATATATATGTATATATATATATATATATATATTTTTTTTTTTTTTTTTTTTTTTTTTTTACATATCTGTTTCCCCTACTTTCTTCTTTGAAGGAAAGGACTAGATCTATTTCATCTTTGCTGTTTGATGCCCAGCACTGGGCCAGCACACAGCAGATGGGACCAGTCTACCTCACTGTTTCCTAGCTATCAGCCAGTCATTCTGGGCTGCCCCAGGCCCCTGGCCATTCCTAGCATCTGATACCTCAGGCTCACTTACAAAATTCACTCAGGAACTGCCAGGTCCATACCTATGGCACCCATGGATTAAGGGGAAAGCTTTTCCCTAGGAAGGAACCAGGGTGGAAGCCACATATTCTTTGGACCAATGATTCAAACTATCGTCAGGAGGCCCTGAGATCCCAAGCCCATACCTTGTCCTGACACAAATAGGTAGAGCCTCATGGTGTCTGGTCCTTTCCTTTTTCCTGCTTCTGCCATCTGTTTGCCTCAGAAGGGGGCGGGGGGCAGGGTACAAGGAGAGGAGGCAGTGTGGGCTTTGGTGCCGTCCAATCTCAGCTCTGCCCCAGCCAGTCATATGACCTATAGCAGGGAATGTGCTCTCTAAGGTTCATCTGCCCTATGTAAAGGAGAGAACACCTACTCCACTGGGCTATAATGCTAACTGCATGCGATCCCTGAATGCAGACGGCCCCTAGAGAGGATGTGGGGCTTGGCAGCTCTCAGGAGAGACGGAGTTGGGTTCACTTCCTGGCTCCTCCTCTTTCTAGCTCTGGGCATGAAACAGGAATAAGGAAAATGCCTTCCTCAGGGCAGTGTGAAGAGGAAATGAGGGGTCAGTACGAGCTCTTAGCATAGAGTTTAGCACATAGGAAGTCAATGAATGGTAGCCATTGTTTAATTAGACTACAAATGGAACATCTTTAAATTTTGTGGGTTTTTAAATTTTGTTTGAGAGAGAGAGAGAGAGAGAGAGAGAGCACGCACAAGAGCAGGGGAGTGGAGCAGAGTGGGGGCGGGAGGTGGGGAAGACAGACTCTTAAGCAGGCTCCACGCACAGCGCAGAGCTGGACACAGGGCTCAATCCTGTGACCCCGGAATCATGACCTGAGCCAAAATCAAGAGCCAGACGCTCAACTGACTGAGCCACCCAGGTGCCCCAGAACATCTTTATGTAGCACAAATGACTTCCCCAAAAAAGAGTAGAGGAGTTTGAAACCATGTTGCAAGTTGTTCATCAACAAACAGCAGCATCTCTTCCAGACAGCTAACCCCAAAGTGCCACGGGGACCTCCGGCAGGAATGGAGCTCCACTTCCCACGACACAAACCCAGCAGCACAGACCCGATCCCACGTCAGCACATGGGGCCGGGAACATCTACCCCCTTCAGCCTGGAAGTCAGAACAACTTTATAGATCCTCCAGCAGACAGAGCCATGGAGGTCACACCAGAAACATCAAAACCCTATTTCCCAGTGAGCCCCAGTCCTCCTCATTCCTGTGGACGATGGGGGAGATTGGGTCTGCTTCGCACAGCTGCCCATGAGGCAGCCTGAGTAGCAACGTTGAGACAGGTAGGTGGTCAGGTGTCGGCGTGGCAAATGTGGCAGCCGGTTGCTTTTGCTAAAGAGAGCCCACTATCTGTCTAGACGTTAGGTATTTAAGATTTATGGGACAGAGAGCCACATTCAGAGCACTGTCAGCAGATATCTTGCTACATGGGAAAATGGCTGCTTGATGATGGTCCAGGAAAGACATACAGACCTGAAGTGTCCCATATTGCTCACACAGAAAGCCCTCCGGAGTTGCTCAGGGGAAGCTGTGCTGTCCTCGGGATACGGCAATATGCTGGAGAGGGGACGCAAGTCCCCGAGGCTCCCACACAAAGAGGAGCTGACTAGACGCTGGGATCACTACACAGCCCCCCAGATGCACGTTATGAGAGCAAAGCAACTAAACAAAATGAACCACCCTCCAACTTTCCTTCACTGAGACAAAGGTGGCAGACGCAGCAGAGAAACAAACTGTAGTTCTTAGGCCAGAGGAAAACCACGACCGTCTCCCCTCCTTTCCGTTCTCGAAAGTCATGTTCATGTCCACTGCCCGAACTCACAGGAGTCAGACCTCAAGAGCTCATTACCCACCACATCATTTGGGAGGCTCTGGAGGTCATCAAAGGGAGTTTCCAGGGTGTTGGTGTCCACGTTGAGGATCACGACATCATCCAGGGCCATGTTTCTGACTTTCTGCAAATAAAAAAATTCCGAAAGAAAAAATAATTGAAGCACCATGAGGACACGGATATTTCCACTGGCCCTCTCCGGGGAAGCGGAATAAGGAAGAACAGTGACATTTGCCAAAGGCTCATTTTGTGGCAGGCCCAATGCTAGGTGAGTCACATCTCTTGGGCCTTTTAACTGTCACAAAAACTCTGGGGGCTCTACATTCCCCCCAAGTCCCAGCAAGGGAAAGGGTTTCACAAGAATGAAGATGACTAAGTTAATATGCTCAGGTCACACGGTTAGGAAGAGAGATCTTTACACCTCAACTTTTTTTCTTATCTTTTCTTTTCTTTTCTTTTCTTAACACTAGGAGCTATAGTCTAAACCTCTGGCTGCAGGAATTCTGATGTACAGCTAAGCCCAAATGACACCCTTCAATCTGTCTCCACTCACTTACCAAAAGCCACTTGCCCATCTCTCTTTTGGATCTTACCATTCTTGGGATGGAATATGGTAGATGGACTGGTGTTACCATGTCAACATTTCCCCTAAACACGGAGTAGGGAGGTCACGCTTTCAGTTGGGTCCCATTTTCCACAGAAACCCAGCAAGTCAGTCAAGGCTCAGAGGCTCTGGCCATGAGCCATTACTCTACTGGCGCAGTAATGGAAAAGATAAGGGAGACGTGCTTATTAGGTGCGCGTGTTTGTGCGGGGAAGAAGGGATAGGTAAAATATGGAGAAAGGAAAGGTCCACCCTCTGGGAGCAGCTCTCCATAGTCTCCAGAAGTACAAGATTATGTGTAGCTTGAGCTTTTAATTTTTAATCACACTATTCACCCACTGCTAGAATCCTCCTCCATTTTTCTCCCGCCTACCCACTGCTCCCAATCTCATTCAACCCTCTTCTCCTGTCCAATATCAAAGCTCATTCCTTTAGAGTCTAGAACTTCACAACTGTGTCTTTATCTCACTTGGCCCCAGTTAATTAGGAAGACCTTATCATTTGTGGTCAAAACTGGAACGCTTGTTGGTGTGAAAGAGGGCATATTATGCTAGGGCAGAAGACATCCAACGGGACATACAGTCACCTTACATATATAAGCGATCAATTTATTAGCTACTCTCTGAGGCACTGAATATAACCGTGCAGGTATGCACTGCCCAGGGACGTCCCACCAGCCACCTGGGGCTGAAATCGGCTAAGCCGTGTGTCTGGGTCAGGGGTGGTGGCCGTGGAAGAGAAGAGATAGACGCCTTTTCCTAATTCATCGAAGAGAACCGCACAGCCTAGTGATGGGCCTGGACCATCCCGATGGCTGCTAAACCCCAGTCTCTAGGACACAGCCTGGTACCTAAGTAAACGTTTTGAGATTCCTCCCAGCAGGAGGGTGGAGCTGAGCTGGTCAGAAGCCTCCTAGGGTTGAAAAATGGTCCCAGGTGGCAGAGTCCGGGAACCCTTCCACTTAACACACCTAAGAGCCTCAAACTCCTTTTGCTGTTGAGTTTTCCACACCACCAGGGGCTAGCCCGCAAGCCTTTCAATCCATTCGTCAACATTTCCTAAGTGCTCACTATGGGCTGAGAACCGCAGAGGAGAGACAAGATTCCCTGCCTACTTACAAGTTTATTCTCCCCTCCAAACATTAATTACAGACTAAAACTTTTACAGAGTAAAAACTTGGCAGCAAACAGCCTTGATAATAATACAAATCACCAGGGTTTCATAAAGCACAACCCCCATTTTTCAGATGAGAACGTTAAGATTCCTGGTGAACTGTCCGGGGCTCCACTGCCACCTCATTTTTCAGTCCAAAAACTTTAAGACCTAGCAGTGTGCTGGCAGGAAGTTACAGAAATAGCCTCAGCAACAATCTCTTTCACTCATATCACCCGTGGAGCTCACACACATTCTTTCATTGTCAACAACGTAGCTGGAGGCAAAGTATCACCATTCCCGTTTGCAGGAATGAGAAACTGAGGCTCAGAGAGGTGAAGTGGCTCGCCCCGGATTATGTGGCTATAGTTTGGCTACCTCATCCGTAAAACTGGTCCAATGACTGTGACCACCATCCTCTAACCCCTGCCCCCCGGGCTGCTGTGAGGGAGTAGAGGTAATACGTGCACGGTGCCAGGCACACAGGATTTATAAATAGTGCTTGTTATTATTACTTTCATAATTCACACATCTGCTACAGCAAGTCTGAACGCCGTAGTGCCAATGGCCTAAGGGCAAAAACCGTCTGGTCCCTTCTTGGAGGCTAATGGGCTCTCACCTCAAAAGCTGAAACACCAGAAATGGAACTGGAGAAGAGGCCACAAGGAACCCCAAAACTCAGCAGGGGACTCCAGGCCTGGAGGACTGCGCTGAGGGCCACTGCACCTCAGAACTGCCTCTTCTGTCTCATCTGACCTTCTACAAGAGTCCCAAACAGAAGGGGGCAGGGGGCTTGGCCACTGGAGAGAAGCCTCAGGGGCTGAAAGGCCCAGCAAGAGGGATGTTGATTCTGGACCAGAATTGGGCGTTGTTTCTGTGTTCCCAGAGGGGCCCCAGCAGCACAGACCAGCCCTTGTGGGCTCTCCGCGGCCTGGGCTGGAACAGGCTTTTGATTTCTTCCCACTCCTGACTGGAGGGCCTGCCCGTTAAGCTGTGTGGAGTGTTTACTTTTTCAACAATGGCAGCAGGCTGAAGAAGAGGAAAAAACCTGGCCCTTTTTTCTGACTTAGCAGGCCAGGGTCCCCTTAGTAACCAAAATGCCCAAGCACCAGGCTCCAGGCAAGGAGCTGGGTCGGCACAGTTTCCTCTTACAGGACAAAGCTGCCCTCCTGGCAACAAGGCCTCTTCCAAAGAGGCTGGCGTAGACTCAAGGGCCTTCCTGAAGCTCAGTGTTCCCAAGGAAAGAATCGGAGGCCAGCTCAGCCGGATGGTGCCTTATCCCTGAAAGGCTCAAGGAAACAAGAGCAATGAAGAAAGGCCAAACCCTCCCTCGTCAACACACACACACACAAAACCAGCCCCACAAAACCCTTCAAACTGGGGTGGGGGTGGGAAGAGCTGGTGGAGGAGGAAGCTAGACCATTACTGGGAGCCTGCTCACTGAATCTCACTGAATCCCGACCACGCCAGGAGGCAGATACTACCATCTCCGTGGTAGGGATGAGAAAATAGGGCTTGGAGACGTCAAATAAACTGCCCCAAATCACACGGCTGGTGAGTGGCAGAGCTGACTTTTGAACCCGCTCTGACTCGAAAGCCTCGCTATTTCTGAAGACGTCCCAAATCCAATTGCTCAGACCTCAGAACGAGTACCTGTAGGGCATGAAGCTATATGGATCCTCTCAGCGCCGAGCTTTCTCTTACACACACAAAAAAACACTTGCCTTTTATATCATAAAAATCACATGGGTCTGTTCAAAAAAAAAAAAGGACAGACAAAAAATTTCAAAAAAGGAAAGTATAGTGATGCTCATCCCTCCATTTGGAGATCGTGTTTTGATGTCTCCTTCCATATCCTTTCATCTCAATCCCTACTTTTAAAAATATAGTTAAAATAGTTCTTAATATTTCTTCCCGATTCTCTCTCATTACAATATATGAATGCTCCACTTCATTAAAAACTTTGTAAAGATCACTGCTAATTGCTACAAAATGTTCCACTTCGTGGAAACAAACTCGACCAAGCCCCTCCCGTTGGCCGTTACCACCGGTTTTTAAGTAATTTTTATATATGATATTGTCATGAAATTTGTAGGCATAACGCCTTGGGCTTTAGGACAGGTTCCTAGAAGTGGAATTTCCTTTCCACTTCTTAAAAAGTGTCCCTCTCAAATTCGACTTTGAGGGAGATATCTTTACTTCCAATTATTTTAAAGTCATTTTATCCACAGCTTGTGTTTCCTACTCTAAGTGAAGAAAAATCAGCAAAGACACGAGCAGATGTCAAAATAGTCCTCCAAAAACCCTACCCAATTAAAACACTTACGAGTACCGCGGCACACCGAGACAGCTCTCCGGTAGCTTGTCCCACCAACACGTTCCCTCTCTTTTTAGTTACAACATATGCCAAAGCTCCTGCCAGCTGCAAACCCTCCCCCCACCAGACTCTATAGGCTTTTTCTCAGAATGAAAAAAAAAAAAATACTGACACGCACACCGACTTTCCAAATGGCATTTCTTGCACAGAGAAACACACAAAAATGGCATCCTCCCATAAATATTGTTAATCAAAAATGTCTTTCTCTTTATGCTTTGTCACAGACAGACTCAGCCTGACCCCGGCCTTTCAGGACAGGGGAGGGGAACATCATAGTCGGGAGGTGGTGGGGGCAGCAGAGAGGTTGGGTTCTAACACACAGGCTTCACTTAAGGGTTGCCCCCTACCTCCCGGGCTGCCTTAAGGCAATTCACTCAACCTCCAAAATCCTCCAGGTTTTCATCTGTGAAATGGGGATCAAGATAGTACCCCCTCACAGAACTGCTGGGAGGATTGGATAAGCGAATGTACGTGGAAGAGTCGGCAGGATTCCAGGGACACCCGAACAGGCATTCATCAAACAGTGGCTCTCCTGCCCGTCTGTTCCCTTTCCTTTGATGGTTCCTGAGAACTCAGCAAAGCCTGGCCAGCCTCACTGCAGAGGGCCCCGGCTGGCAGTAAGTTTGCCTTTCCCTGTGCTGCCCTGAGGTCATTCCTACAACCAGAATAATATGCCAACCTAGAGTTATTTATAGAAGTATTCAATTCCTCCCCTAGTCCACGGGCTTCTTAGGGTAATAAGACAGAGAACTCTACACTGTCAGCTCCTACTCCAGCACTTGGCCCACAGGAGGCAATTCCTGAACGAACGAATGAATGAATGAATGAATGAAAGAATGGAAGGCACCAGAGGCAAGAGGTGAACACAGGATCTGGAAGCCAGTCTGTGAGTTCTAACCCAGCTTTAACACTCACCAGCTGTACAAATGTGGGCATTTCACTCTCTCTGTGCCCCCTGTGACATCCTCTATATACTGCAGGTGACAACAGTGCCTCCCTCATAAGAATGTGGTAAGGATTAAACGGGTTAACATTTTTTTTTTTAACGTTTACTTATTTTTGAGACAGAGAGAGACAGAGCATGAACGGGGGAGGGGCAGAGAGAGAGGGAGACACAGAATCTGAAACAGGCTCCAGGCTCTGAGCTGTCAGCACAGAGCCCGACGCGGGGCTCGAACCCACGGACTGCGAGATCGTGACCTGAGCCAAAGTCGGACGCTTAACCGACTGAGCCACCCAGGCGCCTCAACATTTTAAAAGTGGTACAGTGGCACCTGGCACACGAGAAGCTCAAGATAAGTGAGCTTTATTTTGTTAAATAAAAACGAACAATCACTTGGAGCACCTGGCTGGCCCAGCCGGAAGAGCACGCGACTCTTGATCTCAGGGTTGTGAGTTCAATCCCCATGTTGGGTACAGAGTTTACTTAAAAATAAAATCTTTAAAACAACAACAACAACAACAATCTTTTGAGGGTGGTGGGAATAGTCTATATCTTTACTGTGGTGGTGATGATTTCACAAATGTATGAAACTGTCAAAATTCATTAAATTGTATGCTTTAAATAGATGGTCTGCACATAAACTGTAACCCAATGAAATTGATAAAAACATTAGTACTATGTCCAGAACACAGAATAAAATCAGAAAAGACGACAAAAAATTAATAATGCACGAATGGTGAATGAATGCCATCTGACAAGGTCATTTGTCCCTGCTACATTCAGATTTGCAGCTGAGTTTGGCTCCCTGTTCCTTCTTTTCTTTTGTCCAACTCAGGAATTTTTTTTTTTTTTTAACTTTGCTTTTCCACTCATGACCTCTTAGGATAAACATAAAAATCCAATGCCCCTAGAGATTCTAGTATACTTCTCTACATTAAAGTAGAATCTATTTGAGAAACACTCTACCTTTGGTGTTTCCCCTGCAACCAAGACTTTATTGAGCCTCACTTTCTAAAACTGGTGGTCTGAAAACAATGGATTTCCTCCCCTAACATAGGAAGTAGTGACACTAGTTCAAACCACACCAATACCCCCACAGATGGGGATGATCCTGCCTGTCCAAGGAAGGGATTGGACAACTAGTGACAAAAGTTAGGACCCAGAAGAAGCCTGTAAGATGAAAAGCAAGGGTTTGCACTGGCAGTGTAATCCAGGGGATTCAAAGAGTGGTCAGGAGAATGTGATACTTCCCTGGCTGAGGAAGCTAGGAGCAGGATGTGGAGGAAAGCTGGTCCTAGACATTGAGGAGCAGGGGCCCAGCTCCACTCAGCCTCTTCAGCTGAGCGTTGGGCTGGCTCCCTATCTAGGGTGGAGGTCAGCGAGCCAGCATGCATGGAGTCACTGAGCCAGCATGCAGTGCATTTTTATTCTTGTCCTTCCAGTAGGACCATCGCCAGGGCAGAGCCGGGGCATATATGTCTCTGCCTCTCCAGTGCCCAGCACGGTGCCTGACGCAGGGCAAGTGCTCGTGAACCGGAGAATAAACTAATACTGTGGCTGGACCCACTCTGCTGGGAGGCACGCCTGGAAGCAGATGTCAGTGTAAAGCCCAAATGGACAATGTAAGCCCAAAGTAGGCAAAACGGAATTTGCTCAAGGAAGTGAGAGGGGAATAAGAATAATGATGGCAATGACAATAATTATGTGAAATTATCATGATTAATTAGTGTAGAATTAACTCATAGTTGACACAGGAAGATAGGAGTTAACACGGTGGTTAAAACCGTGGGCTCCGGAATGAGACGGTCAGATTCAAGCCTTGTCTCTGTGACTGTGTAACCTCCAGCAAGCTCTTTACCTCTGAGCCTCAGTGTTCTTATCTTTAAGATGGGAATGCTACCTACCGCACAGACGACCCGTGAGGGTTAAGTGAGACAACGTGTGTAAAGAATTAACACAGCACCTGACTGCAGTGGGTGAGCAATACATGGGGGGTGGGGGAGGAACAGAAGTGAGTTTCCATCCTTGCAATTTCAAAGTTATGCCAATAAAATGGATTAGAGCTCCAAGACTGTAAGAATTTAATTTTTTAAAGCATGTTCATATATTTATTTTTTGAGAGACAGAGAGAGAGAACAAGCTGAGGAGGAGCAGAGACAGAGGGTGAGAGAAATCCCAAGCAGTCCCTGTGCTGTCAGCACAGAGCCCCATGTGGGGCTCGAGCTCACCAACTGTGAGATCATGACCTGCCCCGTGATCAAGAGTCGGACGCTCAGCCAACGGAGCCACCCAGGGGCCCCAAGACTGTAAGAATGTAAATTGATTTTCAGACCAAAGGCAGAAGCTAGTAAGATTTCACTCTGATGATTTTGTGCTATTACAATTCAAACCACCACCAATCTAGTGTTCTTTTCCTGGCTTGGTCTCAGGGATATGAGCACATTCTCTGGAGCGTCTGCCTCAGTCTGAATTCCCAACTCTGCCAGTTACAGCTGTGCTACTGCGTGCAAACCCCTTAAGCTCCCTGTGCCTCAGTTTACTCATCTGTTCAATGCGATTCAAACAGGACACCGGGAATAATGGTTACCTTTGGGTCAGAGGGATAATGACTACAAGAGGACACAAGAGGAGCCTCTGGGGGACTGGTAACGTTGTTTCTCAATCTGGTGGTGGTCACACGGGTGTACCTGCCTTGTAAACACAAATCTCGCTGTGCACTTTGGATGAGTGTACTTTGCCCTATCAATTTCATATTTCAATAGTATGTAGACAAAAAGCAAATAACATGGACTTCACTGGACTGTTATGGTGATTAAATGAGTTAAAACACGTATAAGTACTTAGGATAATGTTTGGTATATAATAAACACTGGGTGTTTATTATTATTATGAAAAACAAAGTAAAAGTAATTATTTTGATAAAAAGGATTCACTCTAGAATGTATTTCACTGTAGGAAAAATCTATCCATAGGGGCGCCTGGGTGGCTCAGTAGGTTGAGCGTCTGACTCTGGATTTCAGCTCAGGTCATGATCTCCTGGCTCGTGGGATCAGGCCGTGCATGGGGCTCTGCGCTGACAGCATGGAGCCTGCTTGGGATTCTCGCTCTCCCTCTCTCTCTACCCCTCCCCTACTCACACTTTCTCTCTCTCAAAATAAATAAACGTTTCTTAAAAAATTAAAAAAAGAAAATCTATCTGTAAAAGTCGACACCTCCAGGGTACATGTTACTTCTTCAATCTGTCCTGTTGCTTCCCCATGAGGATCGAAGCAGCAACGTTATCTGCGTACCTTCCGAGAGACCCCCGTGGTCCTGTGACAGCTCGGTTTGGGGGAGCAGCAGGACCAAGTGGAAGAAGCAGGAGTCATGTGGACTGGGCTTTGGGTTTTATCTTCTTTAATTACTGCAAATGGGACCCAGGGCAGGGAATTTCAATCTCGTTGAACCTCAGGTTCTTCGTTTATAAAATGTGGTTATCACCACATACTTAGCGTTGTGAGAAGATTAAATAACCAGAAAAAAAAAAAAAAAAGAAATATTTGTTTGGCAACACCATGTCCATGTTCCCATCTGACCTGGGCACTGGCCTTGACCACAGGCAGGCCTAATCCCTGCTGCCGTGACCTCTGAGGTCTGCAAGCCTAGTCGCCTCTCCCCAAGGCTGAGGCAGCACCTCTGAGACCAGCAACTAGAGCACCAAGCAAAGGGGACAGGTCCAGACAAGGTCCTTCCTGCAAGGACGTCTTGTTTCAAGATGACGCAGCATCTTCCCAAATCAGAACACAAAATGCTCTGCTTTGGCTCCAAGAAAGTCTAGTCTTTGTCCCTCCGGGAGGGAGGCAAACTGATATGGCTCCTGACACTATGTCTCCCTTAAGCCTGACTGCTCAGCCGCTGTTTTAATTTTGGAAGGTAGCGAATATGGCTCTTCCATCTTAATAGGGTGTTAATCCACATGTTATACTACATGATTGATGCTGGGTTCGTGCAGTCCCCTCTTAGGCCAACCATGCGCCTGATGGGCCAACCCACAGCTAGGCTGACAGAGGGCCGGCACGGGCCGGGGACTGGGGCACACGCTCTGCCTCCGTCATCATACGGGCTCTTACAACAACGACGTGAGAGCTGTTAGCTGGTGTGGTCCTCCCACGGCCCAAACCTTTCTGAGTACCATACAATGCAATGCTCATGACACTCCCGTGGAGAGAAGGAAATTGAGGCTCAGGGAGGAAAAGTAGCTGGTCCAAAGTCATAGGGCTTAGAAGCAGTGGTGTTACACACTGCAACCAGCTGAACACCAACGCCCAGTTACCCAGTGCATCTTACTAATTGTTCTGCCACTGTTTCAACCAACAAGCATATTGAGCAACTGCAACTTAGCGGAAGTTTGTCAAGCACGTAGCCGAAGAATCAAGCCCTTCATAGCTCGATGGTTGGCCCAGACTCCCATTAAAATTCCCCAGGGAGAGGGTTTTCTGCAGAATATCATACCCATTTGATGGATGAAGAAACTGAGCCTAAAGAGAGTAAATGGTTTGCCCATGTTCTTACAATGTGGTGTGTGTCAGAGAAAGGATTTGAATCTGGGTTCCACGTGCCAATGTTCTTTCCACTATACAGCACATATAAAATGTGCTCAAATGCATGCGCATATATATGAGCACATAACAAAGAACAGCATGGGAGCTGGTGGCCTCCTAGGAAGAAAGGAAAGAGAAATAAAAGGGAAAGTGGAAAGGACAAGAAGAGGAAAGGCAAACCTTCAGGTACTCTAAACTCTTTATTCCCTCCTGAAATCTCAGATATACACAGAGGCAAGAGTGACATTTTCCTTCCCTTCCTCAGGCCCCAAAGGTCACTGAACTGCCAAGCGGTTGATAAACGCAGTGGTTTTTCTTTGGAGCCAGGAGTCACTGATTTGCTCCTTCCTGCTCCACAAAATTAAAAATCTAAGCCCGACAGTTCAGAGGACCCCTGAAAACACCGCTGGAATTTCCCAGTGTGCTTTAAACAGAAACAGAAGCTTGACAGGGGAGGGAAGTGGTGTAAGCCCCTCACAGGTCAGGCCAAATCCACTCCTCACAAGGTAATAAGCACTGACTCTCATTAACAAGTCCAAGGACTTTCAACCCGGGTCAGCACAGAGCTTTTTCTCCAGTGGACTATTTTTCCTTTCTTGACCATACATCTCCTGGGCATTCATTCACTCACTCACCCATTCATTCACTCATTCAGTCAGTCATATGTCAGTCGGTCATTCATGTCAACTCCATGCTAGGTTTTAAGGACAGAGAGATAATAAAGCATGATCTCTGAACTGAAGAGGCTCTCGGCCTACCTACGAGACGGCCTGGATAAGGACTGGTGAGGTAAACTATAACCAAATGGCCTAAGAAAAGGCACAGCCAGGGTGCCTGGGTGGCTCAGTCAGTTAAGTGTCTGACTTCGGCTCAGGTCATGATCTCGCGGTGTGTGAGTCAGAGCCCCACGTCGGGCTCTGTGCTGACAGCTTGGAGCCTGGAGCCTGCTTCCGATTCTGTGTCTCCCGCTCTCTCTGCCCCTCCCCCGCTCATGCTCTGTCTCTCAAAGATAAACATTAAAGAATTTGAGAGAGAGAGAGAGAGAGAGAGAGAGAGAGAGAAAGAAAGAAAGAAAGAAAGAAAGAGAAAGAAAGAAAGAAAAAGAGAAAGAGAAAGAGAAAGAGAAAGAGAAAGAGAAAGAGAAAAGAAAAGAAAAGAAAAGAAAAGAAAAGGCATAGCAATGTATAGGGGAAGAGAGCATCTCTATTCACACGGAACTTGCTCGATTTCCTCTGCTGGATGGTCCAGGGCCCAAGGTCAAAAAGTCACGAGGTTGGTGTCCTGGCTCTTTCGCTCACTAGCCAGGTAGCTGCGGGTGCGGCACTTTACCTCCCTGGGTATCAGTTTTCTTCCGTGTGACACGGGAGTCACTGTCCTTAGCCTCAGGACTGTCGAGAAGACTAAAGGTTAAGCAGGGCACGTATCTCACAGAGGGCCAGCTAGAAGGCAGGTAGGTGCCAGCAGCCTCTGTGAGAGCCCGGTTCTGCCAGTTCTCCCGGCAGCGCACTGGACAAGTCCGCCCTTGGGCTGGTGGTGTTTTGCCTCCAACTGAAGCACCCTCCCTATACTGGAGACTCCGCTTCCTCGTCTGTGAACAGAAGACGAGGAAGGCCTGTTGCAAAGCACGAACGAGAGACGAAGCGTGGAGCACTGGGTGAGACGCGAAGACGGCCCGAAAGCCGCTGTCATCTCCGTCCCACGAGGCCCTGCTCTTCCACAAAACCTTCCTGATTATTCCTGTCCCACAGCACACTGCCTTCTCAAAGGCCTAAGCGCCAAGCACGGTGGACAATACGGGGCTGGGCCCTCAAAACATGAGAACGAAAATAAAACTTGTTTAGTGACGTCTCCAACTGTTTCATGCTGCCCCTATCACTTTTCCTTTATTTTCATTAACTTATTTATTTTAGACAGCAAGAAGGCGAGTGGGGAAGAAGGGCATGGGACAGGGAGAGGGAGCGGGAGTGTGTGTATGTGGGGAGAATCTTAAGCAAGCTCCATGTTCATCGTGGAGCCCGACACGGGGCTCAATCCCAGGACCCTGGGATCATGATCTGAGCCCAGATCAAGAGTCAGACGCTCAAGTAACTGAGCCACCCAGGCGCCTCTTCTTTTTAGATTTATTTTTTATTTTTTCCATTTTATTTATTTTAGAAAGAGAGAGAGAAACCAAGTGGGGGAGCGGGGCGGAGGGAGAGAGAGCACTCTGCCTTTAAAATAACTGTTTTGGGGTGCCTGGGTGGCTCAGTCGGTGAAGCATCCGACTTCAGCTCAGGTCATGATCTCACAGTTCCTGAGTTCGAGCCCCAGATCGGGCTCTGTGCTGACAGCTCGGAGCCTAGAGCCTGCTTCGGATTCTGTGTCTCCCCTTCTCTCTCTGCCCCTCCCCCGCCCACTCTCTGTCTCTCTCTCTCTCTCTCAAAAATAAGTAAACATTAAAAAAAATTTTTAAATAACTGTTTCAACCTTACTATATCCACAGATACTGCACTAAGGCTTACTACTGTCATCTATAAAGTATAATATAAACACTATTATTTTAAGATACCTTATTTCATCTGATCCTCAGAGCAGTCCCATGGAACTGGCATGATTATTCCCATTTTATAGCACAGAAGACTGAAACTCTTGCACCAGGCCCTGGGGTAACAACAGAGCCAGGACTAGAGCTTGGGGCTGTCCGACCCCAAAGCCCAGTGGTCTCCTTCTCCTGTCTGTGCAGCCCCTTCCACTTTCCTGGCTTAGCAAAGACTGGACAGTGACGAGGTCACATATTTATTTTGTAACCTTCGTGGATAGACTTACCAGAGGCCAGACACCTAACAGCAAACAGACCCTAAAAGTTGGACCAGTATCATGTTCTTCTTTTGTACACACTAAACCACTTCACACAATAAAATAACTGGGTTTGGATTCTGGTCCTGTGATTTTTAGCAATGTGACTTTGGACGGGTCACTTAACCTCTCTGTGCCCAAATTTCATCATCTGTAAAAGGGGGCCACCACTACTGGAACACAGGCTTGCTGTGAAATTAAATAATGTGTGCAATGTGGCTGGCAGTATTTCAAAAACAGCATCCGTCCAATTTGAAACCGTGAAACTTGAATTTAAGAGTTTCACTGGGGGTATAAGGGGACGTTGATTCCCTAGTCCCAAAATGGTTTGGGGTCACCCTCCCATAAAACAGGGCCTCATTCCTCCCACACAACTGCCACTTGCCATCATTCATTCATCACTAGGCACAGAAAACCTGGACTCCCATCTCCACCTGCCTTTTATTTGAAATGTCAATTTTTAAAGAGTGGAGAGGTTGGAAACCCAATTTAACAAGCACGCTGAAACATTGTTTATTGCCCCCATAAACATGGCTTAGTGAGAATTACGGACTTAATCAGAGTGAACTTATCTCCCGGTGAAAAGGAACACTTTAAATTTCAGAAATGGCACCTTCACTGTGAAAATCTCTTAACTTTTCAAACAAACTACAGGGGGTCTTAAACATATGGGCAGTAAAGGGGCAGCCATTACTGTGATTTGTCTTGCCCAAGAGCCAAGGAGCCCTAAAGGTCCATAACAACTTTAAGATCTAGGAAAAGTGTTTGGAAAATCATATTCAGGAGACACGTCTCTAAAAACACCCAAATGGTCTGCCGAGTGGGAAGTAATGCCTGTAGAGAGG
Organism: Panthera leo; assembly: GCF_018350215.1. Lineage (NCBI taxonomy): Eukaryota > Metazoa > Chordata > Mammalia > Carnivora > Felidae > Panthera > Panthera leo. The sequence continues at coordinate 82,493,168 of NC_056691.1, forward strand.
CTCGGGATGGCCCAAGAGGACGGACCCCGGAGTCATTAGAACAGGGGCTATTTAATACAGCACTGAGAAAGCAAAGCTTTCCTCCTACGTGTAAGATTAAGCATTCAGCAATATGTAATACTTTGGTGACCTGCTTTTCGGAAAAGAGGTGTTACATAAATCACAAAGGCTGCTAACCGGTCTGTGCGTGCGTGCATTTAAACCATTCCAGAGGATGAGGTTCTGTGAACCCCAACTTCCCAACGTGAAGCTTCACCAGGGCTGCTCTGATCATTCCAGGAAAGCTTTTCATAAAGACGCCCCATTTTGCAGAGAATGTATCAGCCTGGCTGCCAGAGGCAGGAAAGGCAACAGATATAAAATTTTATTATTTCAATGCCCCAGTAGCAGCCAGGAGGACTTAATGAAATCGCCAAGATTTACAATCTGAAACAGCTATTGCACAGACAGATATGGTTAAGGGAGCTGCGCCCTCTGACCTTTCAACCCTTTGATCCTCACACAGCAGGTGGCCTAGAGCCCCCTCCTGGGCATCTTCCCTCTCTTCCGACACTGCCGAACCTTGATGTGCAATAAGCCTGACCCTACACAGGTGACTCTCACGGTGCTTATCACCAGCAGCTGCTGCTAATGGAATGGCCCAAATCATTTGGCCTCGAGATTCTAGCTCCCAGACGGGGGGAGAGGAGTCGGCTGCTCAGTGTCCAAACGGTGGGTGCCAAAATGATGCTCAATAATTCTGCCCCGAGTCCAGTTGTTTGGCAATGTTTAACGATGTCATTACAAAAAAGCTGTCCTAGAAATGGAACTCTGTCTCCTCCGATTTATACTTTGAGTTAGGGGAGAAAAAAAAAAAAAATCACCTTTTAAAAATAAATCACAAATCTCAAAAAAAAAAAAAAAAAGAAAAAAAAAAAAAAAAAAAGAAAATCAACCCCGAAGTCCCAAATGCATCTCTCAGAACTTCCCTAAAACCATGTGCAGCAAATTTATACCAATGAAAATCAAAACAATTTTTGGAAACCTAAAATTGACTGTTTTCAGTTCCATGAAATTTCATTTAAAAAGCCCCATATGCCAAAATGTCCAAATTCTCTTATTTTTAAAAATTGGGATGACTTCCAAACTCATAGCTATCTTTTTCTTCCTTTTTTTTTTTTTTCTTCTAAAGCTAGGGATGGGTAATGTGCATATGTACTTATCAAGCTTCATAATTTAACCCATTCGGTCAGTACAAAATATCTGCAATAAAATGCTGAAGAGGCGGGATATAAATTTATTACCATCGAATCATTCAAAAACAATAGATGCCCAAGTTTAACAGGTATTATATTTGGTTAAAGCCATGTCCAGGCCCCCGGGCAGCCCCAGCCTGCAGATTTTAGTTTCTGTCAGATATTTGTGTCTATGGAGGGAAGAATTTTACGCAGGACACATAAACCACTCTGTGGGATACCGATAACTTCCAAACACACAAGGAAACTTTAGCGCCACTGTTGATCAGGAAGAGCTCTGAGCCAGTGTTTTACTTCTAACAAATATAATGCGGTGGCCCCACTCTACCTGCAAAGGCCAGAGCTTAGGTCATTAATGTCCGCATCCAAAGGCAAAGAAAAAACTCACTCCTTGTGTAGCCCACATGGCGTAGATCTTATTCAACTTTAAATGCATTTTGAAATCAGCTGAGAATCAAACAATATGTAAAGAGAGGTTTACAGACTCCAATTTTAGTCACACTTTTCTCTATGGGCGTTTAAGTTTAGTACAGAAAGCAGTTTATGGAGAAATCAGTTTAGCAGGGGGGAAAAAAAAGGTACGGTTACTACATCAGAGTTTGACCGCTTTGCACAAAATTAGTACTAAGCTATCTTCTTCACAGACGCCTACTAGAAACACTGTATTAATAATAATATGTACCATCCAGTGAGGGTCTACTAACATGCATGGAACGTCAGCCATGTTACTTCTAGCTGTCATCACTTTAAGGCAGGCGTCCCATTTCACAGATGGAGGTGTCAAGGCACACATGCACAGGAGTTCAGTGACTTGCCCACGGCACACTTAGATAAATGGTGGAGCTGGGATTCAAACTTAGGTTCACTGCCTGCCCCAAAAGCCCATGGTCCACCCATGTCTTCCCCCTAAAAGCAGAAGAATAACACGCAATAATCTGTGCAGAAAATGCCAGATTCCAGCCTGCTCACCTATTGCCACGGCCCATTTAAAGGCCTTCCGAATCAATTATTTTAGGTCATTAAGAGGAAGTTTAATTTGGTTGACAAACACCCCTACTGTGGTGACCTCACATATCAACAACAAACGTCTGATGGTCACAAACTCGGACTGTGAGTCTGTGGAGCATGGTGTTAAACAAAACCACATGTGCCCGGATTCCAAGTGGGATCTGCCTAGGCCAAGGGTACGGCTCTTCAATCATCACGAGACTGGTCTCTGAGCTCCCACAACAGCCCCGCCCCTATTCACTTCCAAGGACTTTAAGAAGTCACCAGTCCCATGTGGCTCTGCTCAGTTAAAAGTGCCTTTGAGTTAATGTCAATTTAGAAAAAGTCACTCACTAAAAAATACAAAAGGAAGCTGAAAAAGAGGGCAGAGTCAAACTTAGGTAGATGCCTTTTAACTAGCTTTAAAGAAGATTTCTCGGTTCTACACAAATATCGATACACATATAGCCCCTTCCATTTATTTGGCACCTACCATGCGTCAGGTACCAATTCCCTCACTTACTCCTCATTAAAAACTCCCACGAAGTGGGGAACGTACCCATTTTATGAGCGACGTGTCTAAGGCTCAAAGAAGCACCCGACATCCTGCAAAATCTACACTTCCTTCACGGGGGTGACAACTAGAAACGACAGGGCTCAAGTGCCACGTATACTGGCAGACCTTCACTCAATGCTTGATATCACTGAGTACTTCCAACACGCATCTTTTAAGAAGATAACACAATAATCCTTTTGCACAGAGTGGTCCAACTGTGTGATGCAATGACAACACCCTCCCCGCCTGCCAAACTGACCTCTCAGCTCAACAAAGGAGGTTGTTTAAAGTCATCTGGACTTTAACCAGACGTTAACTAGGGCTAGAATTTGAATCCAGGGCCATCTAACTCTAGAGCCCAAGAGTCCTTTTCACTCCGCCACACGCCCCCCCTGCGTGCAGCTCTTTCTCTTAACCTGATAGGATTTTGATTAGTTCAAGCTTTCTCTTAGTAACAGTTTATAAAGTAAATTTTCTTTGAAGTCGGTTTTCACATTGCTAAGCGGAACTTACATATAATGACTGGCTAAGTGATGATAGGAAAATTGGCAAACAAGAGCATCAACGATGGTTTCACATTTTCTACTGGGATTCTCCCTCATAAATTACTCAGTTTTTCTAATCTATAACAGAGGCTTATCTCATCTCACAAGAGAACATTTCAGTCACAACAAATTAGACTGAAAATGTACTGACTGCAAGAGATACTTAAATCAGCCAGAATTACTTGTTCCCTTTGATTACATAAATTACTACTAGAGCTTTAAATTGTTTTGTATTAACTAATTCAACATCAGGATAAGTGACATTTAAGAATCGCATTCAGGGGCGCCTGGGCGGCTCAGGCAGTTGAGCATCTGACTCCTGATTTCGGCTCAGGTCATGATTTCACGGTTGTGGGATTGAGCCCTGTGTTGGGCTCAGTGCTGAGCACCGAGCCTGCTTAAGATCCTCTCTCCCTCTCCCTCTGCCCCTCCCCCCAGTCCATGCTCTCTAAAATAAAAAATTCTTTAAAACCTAAAACAATTCAGAAACAAAACAAATCCCACTTATTGTAAAAGTAGAAGCCGCTGTGAAGAGGAGAGAGCTTCTGGGGGAAACTCATCAGGCACAGTCCAGGACCTCCTTCGGGCCCCAAGTTGAACGGAGCTTCTGAACGGTCACCCTGAACGCTGTGCGTGTGACAGACCCACGTGTGACGATTCTGCCGGATAACAAACAGTATGCTGAGGAAATTCCAGCAAAGCCGAGCTACTGTCTGATTACTTTTTTTCTTTATATAATAAAGCAAGTGCCAGCAAGTGACCTAAACTTTGCTCTTAACTATAAAGAATCATGTTTGGCGTGGTATTTTTTTTTTTTTTTTTTACACATAATTTATTGGTGTAGTATCTTTAAAAAGCCCTTCACATCTGTTATATCACTGAATTCTCACAACTCCTTGAGGGAGCAAAGACAATCCTAATTTTACTGACGAGAGAATGACGTCGTGAAGAGGCTAAGTAACCCAGCCCCGGTTACAAGTATAGTCAGAGCCCTTCTCTGGACACACATGAGGCCGCCAGACACGAACTCCCGGGTCCCTTGGCCACCATCCCCCGTCTGTGCACGGCATGGAGGCCACCCGAGAAGGAAAACCTCAGGTGAAGCTGGGCCTCTGCTCAAGACTGAGGCGGGGTTAGGCACGATCCACACAGCCTGAGTAGACGGTGCACAGGGCAGAGTCTCTGGGTCCTCACAACCTCATCGTGGCCGAGGGACTAGACAGAAATTATTTTACCTGAGCCTCAGCCTCCCCATTTGCAAATGTGGATACCCCTTCCTGGCGGAGAGATTCCGAGGAATGCTCCAAAGTGAAAACGGGTAGAGTACCTGGCACCGTGTCCGGTGTTGAGCAAGGACTCAGAAGATGTCCCAACCCTTGGCCTTTCTTGCCAGAGCTCTCCCCGCGAGCCTGCGACTGAAACTCCCAGGTGGAATGTTTCAGGCAAATATCACCTTCTTACAAAGCAGGACGAGGACTACTCAGCACTAACACACCTCACCCGGGATTTCTCAACTCCTGTAAGGATCCATATACAGGTCCCCACTCCCATCTAGAATAGAATTGTGGCTCCGAGCTCTGCACCAGTCTCAGCTTTAACAAGGGTGAACTACATCTCATTACCCTCTACCTGTGGAGTCCTGCGAAGAAGCAAATGGCACGATGGTGAACAGGAAACACTCCCCACTCATGAAACTGTTTAAAGATAAATATATATCTATTAAAAAAATGAATAAAGGATTAAAGGCTTTCTCTGCTGAGGGAAAAAGGGAAAAGAAAGAACTAGTTAAAATCGTGCCTACTCATTTGACAGAAATTCAGATTCTTTGAGATGCAAAGGCAGGGGGGGAAGGGTGATTTTTCTTTTCTGTAAATAAGTAAATCCTGTTATTTTGTGCAAAAAGCCGCTACTTACACCGGGAGCCCCTCTGGCTCCCAGAGACTGAAAGGAGCTCTGCCTTGGCACCCGGGTGTGGCCTCAGGAGCGGTGCCTCAGGGCTGTGCCAAGCACCTGGTGCATCTGCAAAATCAGGTGTCTTTCTAGGAGCTCCCGCCAAGCCTCCCCAGGGAGAGGATGGTGAGAAAGAGAACAGAAAGCTGGAAGCCTGGTCTCGTGCCCTCGTGAACCCATCACACGCCTCTTGAAATTGCGATGGTGGCAGAGGTAGCAAGGGGTCGGGGAATTTGGTTTCTGGGTCGCATTCCCCCTGTTCCGACTGCCAGTCTAAATGTCTATCTTCTGGGCGCCTGGGTGGCCCAGTTGGTTGAGCATCCAACTTCGTCTCAGGTCATGATCTCCAGGTTGGGGAGTTCGAGCCCCACGTCGGGCTCTGTACTGACAGCTGGGAGCCTGCTTGGGATTCTCTGTCTCTCTCTCTCTGTCTCTCTCTCTCTCTCTCTCTGCCCCTCCCCCGCTCATCACAAGCACGCACGCTCTCTCTCTCTCTCAAATAAACAAACATTTCATGGATTAAAAAATAAATCTATATCCTCAAACTGGGCTGTAGAAAGAATATCTAATTCATGAAAAATACTTAGAAACAGAGAGGAAAAGACAAAATCTAGTAAAAGCGGTGCTTAAACCCTCGAAGAAAGTCATCGCTGCAAACACCTCGGCCACAGCCTGGTAGCAAGGGAGCCGTTCGGAAGCTTGGGTTTGGGATGCCAACACATCTGAATTTTATATATATGGTTGTGGTGTGTAATTTACTTAAGAATTACCTTGATCTTTATAAATATCAATTTACTTTATTAACATGGTTAAGCAGTTTCCAAGCATTTTATATGGAAGGACTGTGTTTCTAATGGCCCAGAAGGAGAAGGCCTGACCATGTCCCTCCCCTATTTACACACTTCAATGGCTCTCCATTGCCCTATAAAGTTCAAACTCTTTAACAAGGCTTACAAGGCCCTGGATGGCCTGGTCCTTGCCTGCCTACCTCGGCTCTGCTCTCTCCCTTCGGCTCTGTGCTCCCGTCACACACTGAACTACTCCTACTTCCTGGAAAGCTCCATGGTGGTCATTTTAAGTCTTTGCAGATGCTGTTCCCGGTTTCCCTGGCTTCAGCTTAGGTGTTCCCTTCCTGTCAGAGGCACAGCCCTCGAGGCTAGATTTTGGTGTTTCCCCTACCGGACCCATGGCCTCCCAAATTCACTGTAATGACTTTCGACTTGCCTGCATCTGCTCTAGACGAAACCCTGTGAAGGCAGGGATTATGTGAGGCTAGATTTTGGTGTTTCCCCTACCGGACCCATGGCCTCCCAAATTCACTGTAATGACTTTCGACTTGCCTGCATCTGCTCTAGACGAAACCCTGTGAAGGCAGGGATTATGTGACGCTCACCATTTCGTACAGAACCCCTAGCAGGATGCAGTAGTTGGTACTCAGAAGGCTCTCAAAACATCACTGTAGAAGGGGACGTAGACCGTGTGCCCGGCACAGACCAGGCACTCACGTATGCTGGACACACACAGGACTCATGTATTTATTTAATCCTTCCCATGATTCTAAAAGATGGGTGCTAACCGCTATTACAGATGAAGAAAGGGAGAGACAGAGAGACCAAGTATCTTGCCGGAAATTACTACAACAGGACAGCGGTCAAGCAGAGGGTCGAGAGTGCATTCAAATTCTACAAAAGGACTGCTCCCATCCCCGAAAAAGTGTCTCTAGCACTGCAGACCAGGAGAAAATAGGGCGACCACAAACTCTCCTTCCCTAGGTAATGAGGACGATGGCCCTGGTAACCTAAGAGTCTCTAAAACGTGCTCCCAAAGCTACCGACTTAACAACGTAAATGGCTTTAAGCCCACTGAGGAAATAAAAACATCAACGGTTGTTGATCTCTGTTGAACTCTTTATGTGCCAGGCACTATGTGAGGCACCCAACAAGCATTATCTCACTGGATCTCCCAACAATCCTGTAAGGGAGATGTGGCCACTGTCCTCGTTTCATAGGTAAGACAACAGACGTTAAGAGGTCATTACCTTCCCCAGGACCGCGTAAGCAGGAAGTTCGGAGGGCTAAAATCCAGAGTCCACGTTCTAAACACTTCACTTCACCGCCTCTGTGTACAGGTGGGGTACGATACACAGGCTAACCCGAGCCTCTGTCTGCAACTGTGCCATAGCTATCGCTTCTCCTTCCTCCCTCCTGACCACCGGGATACACGCATGCGACATTCTGCCTACATCCCTCGTAGCACTCTGAGGCCTGGACACAAAGCATTGCTTGTGAGGCTTGGAGAGGAAAGTCTTCACTTATCAAAACGGAGAAGCACCATCCACCAGATGTAACCTGGCACCTGCTACCAGACCAGGCACAGAAGAGGGGCGGCAGAAAACGTCTCCTGAACTGAACCGAGGTGGAGAGAATGAAAGGAAACAGGCCCTGTGGAATCTGGCCACGTTTCGGTATTTCCTAGCTGCCAGCTAACAAGATCACTCTCTCCAAGAAGAAACTAGGTCCATGCCAATACCCTTGGCTATCCTGCTAACGTACCACTAGCCTCAAATTAATGTTTGCTTAAATGAGAGAAAGAATATAAAAAGGCGGAAGGAGGGGTAAGAATCCGGATTGACTATAAACTTGTCACTTCAGAAGGAAGGCAGACTCTTGAAGGTGACTGGGTTACCATTCAACAAATAGCAGGGGCACCCTGTTAGAACGGAAGACCAGAATGAGGTCTTTCCCCAAAATAACCTTTTTTTCAAATGAGAACACTAGGTTATAATTTATATTTCCTTTTGTGCAACAAATTTGAGTGTCATAAAAATGGTTAAAAAGTCTTCCTATGGTAGCTTTTTCTAAACTTTTATGAACATCTGCCACATTCATTTGAAGTTTAAAAAATTCTGGCACATATGCAAAGGCATAATAAGGTGCCTATAGCTTTCAAGAAAAAATAACAAGACAGTCAAAAATAAGCCTTTTGCTGAATTGCCAGTAAGAAAACTAGTGTGCGAGAGGAGATGGGCCTTCCCAAGCTCCTTCCTTAAAGAGCTTTCCTTTGGCCCCAGGTACGAGCTCCTCCCCAAGCGTTACAGCCCATGGTGCCTGGAAGAAATCTCAGGGAAGCATTTCTCTCCCTTGAAGAGTATAACAGAACCAGATAAACCCAATCAAAAAGAATAACTAGAGCATTCCGAGTCTGAGCTGAAATCCACGCAAGGAGATTAAGAGACTAAATTCCACGATCTGGTAGTTCACGGCTACCCAACACACCCAGGAAACACGACTTTGCTTGGAAAGTGGTTTAGCTGGCCTCAAGAATGGGGCAACGACTGATCTGGCTTTTCTTTTACTGCTGATCACACAAGAATTTGGCATGGTAAACCCCTCCCCAACTTCAGTCAAACAGGTCTAAGACTGATCTTGCCCAGTGCTTCCTGAACCTTCTCACGTAAAACCCCTCAAAGGCTGAGGAAGGAGAGTGGATTTGCACCCATTCACCTAAAGGCAAAACTGTCTCAAGTTTCAGCTTCAGAATTTACGTATATTTTGCATTACATGTTTTACTACCAGAGGTCTTTTCAAAAATTCCTTACGATCATATAAAAAGTAAAAAATTTACTCCACCTTTAAGTAAACTTATGGTGCTGGTTCCCCGGAAACAGTGAGGCTCTGAATGTGTCCTGGAATCCAGTTTTCCAAGCACGCACTCAATCCTTTTCAGAAAGTACGTGCTCGGTGTCCTGCTAGGTGCTGAGGCCACCACATGAATGCAGCACAGTCTTTGTTCTCAAAGAACTCATACTTCTAGGGATGACGGAGAGGACAGAGCAGCAGACAGCTATCATCCAGGGCAAGAAGTACAGTACGTGAAAGATGACAACTGGGGACTTCTGGGAAGAGGTGGAGAAGGGCAAGCTTAGCCGGAGGGAGGGGGTGTTGAGGAGGGATGTGGGTGTGCTTATGGATCAGGGAGAGCACTGGCTAGCAAGGGACAGTGAGAGGACAGCAGTGGAGACAGCAGGACATGGGGGAGGGCAGAGAGAGGCTGGAAGGCGGGCTACGGAGGTATGGCGACGAGGTGGAAGGCACCCCACCACGTGTTGGGACTTTGGCCTGAGTTCATGTCCGTCTCCCTCTCTCTACGGCCTAGCAAACTGTTCAGAACACAGAGGCCTTCATTTTGCTTATCACAGGAATGAATAAGCCTTCACAGGAATCCAAGAAAGCAAAGTAAAAGGTCATCGAAGGCAGTGAGGAAGGAACAGGTGGTGAGAGATGTCAGAGACCTGGTGACTATTTCGAGAGAAAGAATGAGGAAGAGAGGAGAACTCAGCCATGCTTGGTGTGTCCCACTTTGGTGCCTCTGCGGGCAATGGTGCCACTCAGAGACCGGGAACACCAGAAGGTTGTGTGTGTGTGTGTGTGTGTGTGTGTGTGTGTGTGTGTGTGTATGTGTGTGCGCGCGCGCGCGTGTGTACATAACGCATTGTCTGGGGAAGACTGAGTCTGAGACATCTGTAGTACATTAAGTGACAATCCATCAGCACTTGAAACTTGGCATCTGAAGTTCAGAGAAAGAGAAGCCAGAGGAAGTTCAGAGCTGAGAGTCACAAATATCACATTGGTAGCTGAAGCAAAAGCCTTACGAGAGATGACTAGAGGGCATGTGGAGAAGAAAAGCAAGCTAAGACTAGAAACGTGGACAATGCTGAAGGTAAAGGGACATGAAAAGGAGTCTGAAAAAGCCTGTACTAGAACAGCCTGGAAGGCAGGAGGAGGGGCCGGAAAGAGCTGTGGACTCTGATAGACCAAATGGTCTTTACATTTGTGTCTCAAACTCTGCAGCGACTGGCATGAAAGGTCGGTTAGAAAAGTATTCACTTTCAATTTTCCACACAGGAGCCTTGAATACACCCCTAAACTTGACAAACAAAGGTAAAACACAGAAGAAATCTCTTCAATCTGATCTAAATACACCATCCGAGATCGTCCATAAACTGTGTACTGTATGTGCTCAGGGCTGGGTGACGACAAGGAGGAACTGTTAACAGAATGTAGGAGCCACATGGCCGTCCTGTCAAATTAGAAATTTGAGCAGATTTCTGTGGTCTATTTTGATCAAGATTCTCAATGTCAAACAAACAGGTTTTTCGATAACCAACTTGTTTCATTTTCGTAAGCACAATAGCACAGTGTGCAACAGTTAGTGAAGAAGCAGGTGGTCCTCGTCGACGTGAAATGAAGGCAACAGAAGAAGAGAAGTAGCACTTCCTTTAAGACATGCAAAGCATCATCACAGACGGACAGGGCTCTAGATTTTCCCTCTGGGAACTTATCTCCTGTGCAAAACAGGCAAGCCCCCACCTCCCACCCCATTTTGCTCTAGTACAAATTTAAGCTCTCTCTCTCGAGGAGGGAAAAGCTTAAGGTTCATGTCTACAAACCAATGGCACTTACAAAAGCACACAAAAGCCCTTTAAAAGAACTGCTATCTAATTGGTACAGCCATGCAGAAAGCAATCTGGCACCAGATTCCTAGCTTTGACCAAGCATTTCTACTTTGGGGCGGGGGGGGGGGGGGGTTCTGTGCTAAAGAAATAAGTCAGGGTGCGGAGAGAGCCTTATGCATAAAGATGTTCACTGAAATGCTATTTATAATAGTGAAAAATGATAAACAACCCAAGTGTCCAACAATTATAGGAAAATGGTTAGGTTGTGGTATATCCAAACAGTGGATGGACAGGCAACAAATTAAAAATTATTCATATTGAGAGTGGATTAAAATATGTAGAAATCTCCATGCCATAATATTAAGTGAAACAGACCTAAAACTATATATATAATATGTATACATATATATATCAGTTATGCATATTTATACAAAATATATATTCACAGAATATAGACTAGGAGGAAGAATAATAAAATGCTAATAGTAGTTGAGTCTGAAATAATGGCATCGTGGACACTTTTCAACTTTCTTCTTTATATACCTACCTACTTTTTTATACCATGTTTTTGACAATGAAAAATGTCGTACTGTTACAGTGATTTATAATAAACATCATTTTGAAAAGCAAACAATTTCCCTTCCCTTTCCTCCTGCCTCTCTGAACCTCTCTCCCTCACCCATGAAAACTGACAACCTCCAAGCAAAGCGGAAAAACACTGGAAAGCAGAGCCCAGTGGAAAGGGCCTCCGCCGGATGCTCAGCTCTGTGCACCTGCGAGGGGGCTGAGCATGAGGTGTTGGTTCGACACGCTCCCATGTGCAGAGCTGTGAATCCCGAGACTGTGTCTTTTCCACTGCTGCATAGCAAAACAAAGCCGCGAGTAGAGAGATCTGGGGAGGAAAGGCGCCAACTTACCTCCATTAAACTTAAATGGATTCCTATGAGGTAGGGCATGGGAGCACTGTGAAGAGAAACAGAGACACACAGCTGCTTTAATGTCTGTTGCTTCCGACAGAAAATTACAGATGGTTCACTATTTGGAGAAAAACTGTTTTAATAAACGTATGCACAGTTACATTTCCTTTCACAACAAAAATCCTAATGTGACATTTTGTTCCCAAGCCTAGAAACTTCAGAAGAATTTCAAAACGTGGGCAGCATTAGAGGCAGCATGGGCGGTGTGGGAAGAGCACTGACCTTGGAGTCAATCCCTAAGTAGCCCCATGTGAGCACACAGCCTCAGTTGCCTTATCTTTAAAATGGGATACCGGAATCAAACTGGCAGCTTGTGATCAGAACGAGAGAACATACACGCAAAGCGGTTAGTAGAGTTCGTGGCACAAATGGACACTAGTGACAACAAATCGCCACAGTTACAACAGAAAAAGCAGTTAACAAGGTTGGATGCAAGGTATAATAGGTTTCAAAGAAGACTTGATTTTTTTTTTTTTAATTTGATGTTTCCTTCTGACCTCAAGAGATGTGATCTAACTGTCCATTCTGACTGGCCTAAGTACATGGGGAACTTCGAGCAAGCCTCCCCTCCCCGACTGCACACACACCACCCAATTCAAAAAGCCCCTTCCGACTGCTTCATTCACAGGGCAATGGTTCCCTAAGTCATCAAATGAGCAGAAGATGAGAACCCAACTCCAAAGCTCTTAAAACCTGGGCACTATGGATTGACCTTCTTTGGTTTCAGGAGCGCGCATGTGTGTGTGCATGCGTGTGTGTGTGTGCAAGCATGCTCGCACACATTGTGTGCATCACATTATGATGCTACTTACCAATAATAAACGTGCTAGGCGTTATGTGAGGAACTGCAAATTCAACTTCAACAATGGCATCAGGTAGGCTTTATCCCCAGTTGACAGAGGAAAGAATAGCCCCCAGAGAGCTGAAATCACTTGTCTAATGCCACAAAACACAGGAAGCAGCAAACCTGTGGTGGCTCTGAATTTCCTCCTTCTGGGCCACGCTGACTTCATAATACTGAACCTAAAACCCCGGGACCCACCTCCCATGCATGTATTTCCTGGGGAGTAGGGGACGGCAGTCAAGGAGGAGGAGGAACGGAGTGTCTCTCCAGTATGCGACACATCCTATGAAAGGTCAAGGGTGTTCTGTGGGCGTAGAGGAAAGGTACCTGGCTCCAACCAAGGGGACCAGGCACCTTCCCTCTGGGGCAGCCAGGAGAGCGGAAGTGCACCTACAAGGATGGCTTTCTTGGGGACAGCGTCGGGAGAACCACAAGGGTAGAAATGAGAAAGGAGAGGGGTGCGTCCACTTGAATACTAAGGAGTTTAGGCTTTATTCTGAAAGCAATCGATAGGGAATGAAGGTTTTTAAACATCAGATGTGCATTTTAAAATTGCTCAAACATTTAAAAATAAGAGAGGGCACAATTCCCTCATTACCATTCAACAAATAAAATTCTTCAAGCAAAAATCCTTCCCCAGAATATAAAATGTCCTCCTCACTACAGATCTCAGCAGTAATAGATCTTGGGAGCCTGTAAAACAGACTTGAATATTAGCAGCACAGTTTGGGAACTATTCTTCTAGAAGACTTTTTGTGTTTGATAATAGCCAAAGAAAGAATTATACACACAACTGCACTGAAAGTGGAGTTGTCTTTTCTGTGCTTTCTTCTTCTTCTTCCTCTCTCCTTTTTAAAAAAGGTATCTGCTGTGCACATTCAGCTTCTCTTCGCTTCTAGGGGCAAGGAAATGCCCTGCGATATTTTTTCCCCTTAAACTGTAAACCATTAGTTTAGCTGCCAGTTACACAAATACTCGAACTTCCCAGTGTGCCGGGCTCTGCTGTCCAAGCTTTCTCCAGGGTACGCTGAAATGAATGTGTTTCTAATTAAGTAGCTTCAGGAACACGACAGCTTCAATGTCAAAAATACAAAGTCTGAACCCTGGCAGGAAGTCTTAAGACTGCAAATGTCTCATCTCGTGGAACCTTGCCTAATGTAATGAAAGGAAGCAGGAAGAGAGAATTCCAGAAAAATGGCCACTTATTAATTTGTCCAGCCGCACAGCCTAACACATAGAAGGGAGGAAAAACTCCAATCTGTAACATTTAACCGAATCTTAGCAACTTTTCCAGCTCCTGCATTGACTCATGCAATTGACAAATGACGTGGGGTTTTCATCAGAATTTCAGAATTGAAATTCTAGCCGGTGAGTTAATGTACAGAAAAAGACCATTCAAACAACTGTGAGGAAAAGGTGAAAACAAATACGGAGCAAGTCTCCGTCTACCTCAAGTCTCTTACCTGAAAAAGAAATGTTTTCTAGAATTTTAAATGCATAGGTTTTAATGCCATGCCCTTTTGTCCTGCAATAAAAATCAACGATATTTTGAAAGACAGGAACAGTAGTCTTGCAGAAGTGACTGCACGTGCAAAGAGGGACAAAGTGAGACTCACCATTCAGGTATCATTAGGTAGGCATTTTTTTTTAAGCCCAATAATTTTCCAAAGAGTAATTACGGCCTATCATAGAAGTGCAATTTCTTAGCCAAGTATTGCTAGGGCTGCAGCAGCTCTGTATTTAGAAAATATTGAAAGCACACTTACTCTGAAATCACAGCAGCCCCAGCTTTTGTATAAATGCAAATTTGGACAAATACCTTTTACACTGTCATCATTTGCTTACAAAGCCTCAAATACTTCCCTGAATTGACTGCATTTTCACTCGGCAAAGATACTAATTACAAATTCCAAGTGGGGAGAGGAAAATGGAAAAAAAAAAAAGGAAAAAGAAAAAGAACAGAAAAGAAAAGAAAAAAGAAACCCAGAGTCCGCTTAACATCTCAATGTGGCAAATATGTAACTGGGTAATCCTAGGTGGGTCCTGAAAGTTTCTGTTCTCCATAAACCTCAGTAGTTACTGCAGATACTGACTCGTTTTCTTTGGAAATCTTCTTTTCTTTGTCTTTTTATGGTAAGGAGAAATTTAGGGGAGAGGGGATCACCTCACCTGAACGGTACTTTTGTTTTCACATTTTCCTCACCCAACAATGGCCCACAAATAAGGAACATATATCTATCTTTGAAATTCTAGAGTGCATATAATTTGTTTTCTCTCTCTCTCTCTCTCTCAAAAATAAACAAACATTAAAAAGGAAAAAAAAAATTTAAATAAATAAATAAACAGGCAGGCTCTGTTAAGGTGGGAATCCTTCAGGACTACTGCAATAACCCACGAAGTGCCAGGCACAGGAGCAGCACGTGGTAGGCTCGGTAACCTATCACGTCCAGATGGGTTCTCTTTGAGTCCCTGACATGGCAGGTCCTACTGGACCCATTCTCTGAGCGCCCAAAGAATGGTTTCTTGTTCCCGGCTCTGAAGGGCACCTGGCAAAGCCATGGTGAGGACAGTCACGGCTTCGTGAAGAGAGGTGAGGTGCTTGATACACGTCACTTCAACACAAGGGTGTCTGACTCCAAGCACACTCTCTGGTCACCGTCTATGTACTGAGTTCGGTAAGTTGCTTAACACTTTTGCAGGAAGGCAACCTTTACTCTTGGTTTTAGAGAACCACCAAGAATGCAAAAAATCACAAGTAAACTATAATTCGTTACTTTCTCACCACTTAGAATGACAAACTTTCAAAACCACTTAGTCCTCTTGAGCATACATTAAAAGGCAAATATGGCAAAATAAATTCAAGCCGCTCCTAAAAAACTCCTTCACATGTGGAGTTCAACCATTCTGGATCATCTTGTGACTCGGTCATCAATGTCCGTGTTTTTATCTCAGGAACAAGATACAATCAAACCTCATCTAGAACCTGTCTTCCTTTATTAGGTCCCCAAAAGAACTTGTCCGTTGCTTCTCAAGAACACAGCAATGCAAACATCTGTTCAACAGCAAATGAACACCATGCTTATCTGCTGTTGGTGCCTTTCGGCATTCGCAGTGACTTTACATTTTAATGGCGATTCGAAGTGTGATGTTGAAGCCATTTTAAATGGCATTTAGACACAACATGTGCAGAACCAATAATGCACATAATTAAAGTGGTGATAATGTTAACAGCTATGACCAAGTTCACACAGAGGCAGGCCATGACAACTGTGTCACAACGACCCTATGGCCGATAGCAACCGTGGGATGCATCGTGCTTCTCCGAGTAGCATCACAGGGTACATCTCTATTAGGCCTTTGTTCTCTGGGAATTACTGCAGTATCTGACTTCATCAGTTACATTCTGGAAGAATAAAAACTATTCTTCCTTCCTTCTTCCCTGCAAAGGGAAGCTGGTGTCAAGGCAGTGACCTTTACCCGAGAGGTATGTTTAATTCGAATCCTACTAAGGGGAAAAAGAACTAATATTTATCGAGCTACTACAACTCAGCCGCTTTTAGGCGTTACTTACACACAGTTCTCAAGACAACACTGCAAGGTAGCACTATCATCCACATTTTCAGACTGGGAAACGGCCTCAGAAAGGTGAAGTAATTTGTCCAACGTCACACAGCTAGTAAACGGTGAACCTGGAACCAATGTTCCAACCTGGGGCTGTCGGATGGCTGTGCCCATGCTGTCTCCCGAAACACACTTGGTACTTAAGCCAAAAGAGGTGCTGATGTCCCAAGGGGGCTACTCACCCAATCCTCCTATGAACTCAGGCCTTTCTTACAGCTGAGTTCTACGCAGGAGCTCATTCCCCACACCGCTATGGCTCCCGCAGACTTAGGAATGGTGCTGCGGCCCTGTTCATGATTACTGCGCTTCCACAATTTGTTTCATTCCCTTCTCCAGACAACTAGAGCCCTCTTAATTATGTTCCCCTGAGGTGAGTGGCTACTAATTGGAAAAGAGTGAGGTTTAATAAAAGAAGGTTGGCTGCTCAGAGACACAAAACAAAGCTTCCCAGGACAAAGGGGGAGGGGCGGGAGGACCCGCGGAGAGGCGGGGGGCCCCCCCACCCCCAGGTGAGAGACACCTCTTCTTCGACCTCAGGAAGGAAGCAGCTACTAGCCCCTGGGGCTGGAGGGGGCGGGGAGGGGGGATGGAAGGTCCACTGCTTTGCTCATCCCCATAAAAATGCAAAGTCAGCACTGGAGTTCGCATGCTGCAGGGCCCAGTGGACCTCTCCGAGGCACACACCTCCTCAATCACATCCCGGACGGACCGGCTACGGGGAGCCCAGGAGTCTTTCCTCAGTCCACTACTTTCAAAGGAAAGGCAAACTCTGAAAGAAGTCTTAATCATTTGAGCTTCTCTTTCTTCTTTGGAAAAGAAACAAAAGCGCAAATACAGCTTGCCAAATGGTTTCCAATTCTGCTCTGAGACAGCGGGGCCCGGCATGGGTGGGCAGGTTAAAGGACGAGAGGTGGGAGAAAGGGCTCGAGCCAAGACCTCACAGCACATCTTGTCAGAGAGCGCACACGATCGTAGTTCTGGTCTCCGACGGATGGCGTGCAGGCCGGTGTAAGGGCCAATGTGCACAGGGAGTCGACAACAGCGGCCACCGTTCACCGCACGCCCGCCGAGAGCCAGCCAGCATCAGGCTAGGGGCTCACCAGGCATTTTCTCGGCGGCCCCTCGCGGCAGCAGTGTGAGGCACGCACTACTGCTACTGCCACCATAAAGGTGAAGACGTGAAGGTCATGCAGGTCACACAGCTGGCAAAATGACAGAACAGACCAGAACCCAAGTCTGCTCTGCTGAGACAAGACGTTTCCCAGAAGCCCAGCCTAGGCAAGGCCAGTGGAAGGAGGAGGGAAGGAGATTAGTTCTCTTCTAATCTGCTTTCTGAGGGCCGGTCAGCAGCTGGACCAGGTCTCAGCCGTGTCACATCATGTCCCGTCAACGCCAATCCCCACCTCCCCTCACCAGAGGAATCCTCTTGTTCCCAGCCTGCCTCTGAGCCCTTAGTCATACGGTGTCCCCTGGGCCTCAAGCCCTCTTCCTTCAGGTCCTCCTGAACCTGCGTGCCCATTAAGCACCACTTCTCACAGAACCCCAGTGGTTGCAAACACCTCCCTTCTTAGAGGCTTCTGTGTGGGTTGCCCACTTGGCATAAAGCACAGGTTAATTTGCACAGTTATTCTAGATGGTCAGCGACAGGAGAACCCAACTGTTTCCTGTTTCCCAGAGTCAGAGGGCTGTGCGGGAGGCTTTAGCTACCTTATCTCATTTAATCCCCCAAAGAATCCAATTTATACCATCCATTTTACGGATTAAAAAAAGGATTCTCAGAAACCTGCCCATGGTCACAGTTAATGGTGATTCCAGCTCAAATCCCTCTACTGCAAAGTCTTTTATACTACTCCTGCTAAATATGAACCTCCCTTAACCATTATGCTAACTTAAAGAAAAAAAAGTCATTTGACAACTGTAATTGAAAAATAAAACAGCAAGCAGATACTCCACAGAATAAATCCGTTAGCCTTACTCCCTTAAATGAATTGATACTCTTTTTTTTTGTTCTAAACAAGCTTTAAAGCAGGTTAACACAGCAACAAAATCAGGAAAGGAAACAGGGGCAAAGGGAAAAATCGCAAGCTGGGGTGAGGTTTCGCACACTGGCTGGGAGGGCCACAAATTTGGCTGTGACACTCCAGCTGCCGACACCCAACCAGGAAAATAAGATCGTAACAGGATTCACGGCGTCTGTAGAGAAAAATAAACTAGCCGCTCAGGAGCTTGAATTTTAAAAAGGCAACTGGGGACAGAAAAGAGAAAACTAACATCTTATGGTACATTTATTATGTGCTCACTGTCTTTCATATGCTGGTCAGTCAACCAACAAATATTACTAGGTGTCAGGCATCACATCGGGCTGGGGACACAGGAGAGAACAGTTCTGGTCCCTGCCTATCTGGAATTTACAGTTACGAGTAGGCATTAAATAAGCGTATTAGAGTATGTGTATAAAGTGCTATAAGGAAACAAACAAGGCGTGGTGGGGCGGACCTCAGATGACCTCACTTCATCGTGGCAGCAGTCTTGAAAGGCTGATCTCCATAATTTACAGAGGAATCTATGGCTCAAACAGATTAAGTGACTCGACAAAGGTCACAGCTGGTAAGAGGCAGAAAATATGGCTTGAAAAGTGGAAGGGGCACAAATGCCATGAGTTAATCAAGGTTCTCTTAGGGGAAAAAGGTATTTAACTTCGTGCCTGGTTTCCACCCCGCCGTCCCTGATTTATGAGCAATACCCCAGGATGAGGACCCGTGAGAGGACAAGAGCAATCCCAGACCGGGAGAGGAGGCACAGACTGTCCACTTTCATGTGTGCTTGGGTAACCAGAGCGCAGGGCTCACAACAGAGCACAGAGGGAGCTGGGTGTGCATGGTTCGGGCGCTAGAGATGGTTTGCTAACGTGACACATGTCTATCGCTGCAGCTGATGCATGAAAGGGGGGAGAGGGGACAGTGCCCTTCTGAGTGGGGCCCTGTGGCTTCCTGGGGTAACCCTGGAGGGGGGTGGGGGAGATGGCTTTCAGAGCTTTAAGCTCCCCGAACCCAACCTAAACGAATACATGAGCTACAAAGATAACGCCTGGGTGAAAACCTGGAAAGGTCAACATCAAAGCCTGAAGTGGTCCGCCCTTTTGTGCCTCCTCAGTCTACCGGAAGGAGACATACTTGGAAAACATCAAGCAGGGCTCCATGGCTAAGACCGCTGCAGCAGGAGACGTTAATCACAGAAAAAAAAGGTCAGGAGACAGGGCTCTCTATTGCCCCAGAGAGTTCAATGAGAACCATAACAGCCGGAGCCAGATGCAAAGGGAAATCTCAAGTTGGGATCCACCAACAGCCCGTGAGACTCTCACAGAAATGCAGGAATGAATGAGGGAGGTTTGAAAGAAATGAGGAGAGAAAGAGAGAGCGTGAAAGAGGTTTATGGATAAATCAAAAGAAAGCAAGCCCCTCTGGTCAATGTAAAAATTCAGAATGCAACTAATAAGTGGGGAAAATTTCTTCTTTTTGTCTTTCCAGGACTAAGATATGTCACATGTCAAGATGCACGGCATCCAATTACTTCTTAGCCTGGCCTCTCAGTCTTTCAAATATTTAAGGGCAATCACAAACCCACTTTGGTTGAGAGATTATGCTGAGCCTAGCACTGTGCTGGTGGCCCCACGGACTCTCCCTTGTCCCAACAATGGAGAGAGGCAGGGGCACTTGTCCCCAGAGTCCTGCCATGAGGTAACTTCCTCCACTGCTGAGGCACGACGGCACTACTGTGGCTCCTGCTCTATTGGTGTCCAGGAACGTGTCTAGAATCTTTTTGCTATAGAGACCGCTATGCTGTGCCACAGTTTTCTAAGTACTGGGTCTAAGACAGGCTCCATGTCAGGGAGGAGTGAGGAATCAGACACAGAATGTGTCTCAGGAAATGGAAAGCCAGGCCAAGGCTCGGTCGTATAAGCAGAGGTCAGGGCCAGCTGTGTTCCAGGGAGGCCAGTCAGACACCGGGGCAAGGGAGGCAAGCCGTGCTGCCCTGTAACACATCAGGCAGCAGGGCGGGGACTGGCGAGGTGGGCCCAGCAGGGCGGGTTCTGCCGCTCAGAGGTATATATGGCAGCAGAGGAGATGGAGGGCCGCAGGGCGGGTGGGTGAGCCGACAATCCCCACCCCCAACTGGGGAAGGGCCAATCCCGTGGTAAAGGGGCACGATGTCTTCTCTAACCCTGCAAGTCTCTGCCCCGTTGCGGGCACGCGATGCTGAGGCCGGACAAGCTGTTCCGCTGCATCCCTAGAGTCTGGGCCAACAGGGGCACCTTGGAAGGGCCAAGTAAAGGGTCTGATGCCAACCGCCTACATGGATTGCTCATTTTCACAGGACATTTGCTTTCTGCTGGATATGTTTGTGGAAGGTTAAAAAAAAAAAATGTATGTTTTAAAATAAGGATGAACTACCTTACTAACAATAAAGAATGTATCAAATTTCTAATGGATCCAGGTCAGGATCCATTGATCACTGAGCTCAGGTCATGATCTCGTTTCATGATCTTGGTTTGTGAGTTTGAGCCCCGCGTCGGGCTCCGCACTGACAGCTCAGAGCCTGGAGCCTGCTTCGGATTCTGTGTCTCCCTCTCTACCCCTCCCCCACTTGTGCTCTCTCAAAAATAAACATTAAAAAATATTTATTAAAAAAAAATCTAATGGACCTGGAAATAGTGGTGATGGTTGCACAACCTTGGGAATATACATAAACCCACTGAATTGCAGAGTTTTAAAAAGGGTAATTTTTGCAGTATATGAATTACATTTTAATTAAAAAAATCAAATGGGGGGGGGGCGCCTGGGTGGCTCAGTTGGTTAAGTGTCCAACTTCGGCTCAGGTCATGATCTCACAGTTTGTGAGTTCGAGCCCCGTGTCAGGCTCTGTGCTGACAGCTCGGAGCCTGGGGCCTGCTTCGGATTCTGTATCTCCCTCTCTCTCTGCCCCTCCCCTGCTTGTGCTTTCTCTCTCAAATAAATAAATAAATAAATATTAAAAAATTTTGTTTACATCAAATGGAGAACTTGAGCCTATAGAACCTACAGAACCCTACCTTCCTACAGAATCTATAGCATCGATAATACAAAGAGCCCAGTCTCTTCTCTCTGCCATTTTTCCACCAGGAAGACACTTTACTCATAAACTGTCCAAAACATCCTCCAAAGGCTCTCAGCGTTCTCAGTCTTGGGTGCTGCTGCAGGAAATGCACGTGCATCTTGACGTAGGGCTCTGATGTGGACAGCAAACAAATTTTCTGGTTGTCAGGCTTTTCACGGACAACCATATTTTTAGCTATACTTTGGTGGATGAGGAAACTGAGGCTTGGAGACATTATGTGATTCACCCAAAGACATGTATTCAGTGGGACCAGAGCCAGGATTTGGATCCAAAACTTAACTTGTCTCCTACTCAGCCTCTCTGTTCAAATGTCAGGGTCAAGTTCAGCCAATTCTTACTAACAGATTTATCTGGAAATCTGTAATTTCCTTTTATTCAACCAACACACACGGTGCATTTCCCTGCTTGTTCTACCTGGGACTGAAACCCTGGCCCTTATCCCATCCTCCTGCTCCCAGAGGAGCTCCTGGTGTGGTGTTCCACCCTGTCTTGGTGACTTGTTGTTTCTTAGCTTAAAAAAATCTGTTCTCCCATTCTTGCCTGGAAACCTGAGTTCTTTTGTGAAGGACTGTTTTCTCCTACCTTTCTATGCCCAATGCCAGGGTTGTAGTAGGCACTCATAAATACTTGCTGCACAATAGAAATGACAGTTTTTGTTCACCTATTGGAATTCAATCTTTAAAATCTTTTTTTTTAGCATTTATTTTTGAGAGACAGAGACAGAGCATGAATGGGGGAGGGGCAGAGAGAGAGGGAAGACACAGAATCCGAAACAGGCTCCAGGCTCTGAGCTGTCAGCACAGAGCCCAACGCAGAGCTCGAACTCATGGACCTTGAGATCATGACCTGAGCCGAACTTGGACGCCTAACGAACTTGAGCCACCCAGGAGCCTCTAGAATTCAATCTTTAACAAAACCTACCTATCCCAGGGTTTGGTATAGATAGGAGAATTTTAGCCACACCTGTCTACCTAACCTACTCCCATTCTACCTGGGGGTTGTGTATTTCGACTGGATTTTCTTGGGCCATTTATATACATTCGTATTAATAGAACTATAAATACGTATATGTAGTTATTAATAACAAAAAATAGTACGTACTAGTTATAGAACACCTGCTTTGTGTCAGTAGTAATTACTATCCATGTTTGACAGAAGAGAAAGGAGGTTCAGAGAGGTTCAGAGAGGTTCAGAGAGGTTCAAGCTAGTGAATGGGGAAGTCAGAACAAAGCCAGGTTTTTCTGTTTCCACCACACCACACTTCATTGATTTTTATTTCTGTCACTAAGAATATCAAGAATCGCACTAACTTTAGAATCAATTTACTCCCTATGCAAAATCTCATGGCATCAATGAAAACAGAGATTCGACTGGACCTAGCTCCGGTCATCCAGAAGTCACTTCATAGCTGTGTCCAGACTGATGCCCTCCACCCACATGGACCGTGCACCCTGGCACATTTCAGACCGTCTACTAAAAATTCTAGACGGAATGCATGATGCAGCATGTGGGGACTGATTCAGAACATGACAGGCAGCATGGATAAAGGATCTAGAACTGGTATCTCTCACAGAGAATCTGAGCATGCCCAAGCTGAGTGGAAAAACGGCTTACAGAATCCTCTAGAAATGTCAGGAAATAGAATGCATTTTACAAAGACAAGTGCAAAATTCACACCTTAATTGTACACATAGGATATAACTTTTTGGTTCAACCGTGTCCTCAGAGAGCATCAGAATTAGCTACTAACGTGGCTCTTGATCTGGCTGGCCCCTGGGGGACAACGTGAACTTGCCCTGATCTGCTCTGGAAATATTTTGTCACAAAGGTGGGTCCACAAGTGTCCAGTGTAAGTGTCTTACCCAAAGACACAATTCAATTTGGGAACTGACTGGAGTCCTTATTTAGGACTACTTCTGAAAGAATAAGGCAGAAAAAGGAATTTATGTGGGAAATACCATGTGGTTTCTATTGGGACCTTTTATTAGCAACATTTAATTAGCATAGTGCCCAGTACACAGTAAGGGTCCTATAAATGTTTTCTGAATGAACAACGTAAGTCTATAATTAGCAAGTTATCAAGGAGCCTACATGAAAAAAATTTTCACCAACTCTTGGTGATGGATGCAACTTATTCTCTAAAACTTTGGAGGATATTAATAAGGAAAGCTTTAACATGAGGTGGCTTTACATTTCAAGGGCAAGCTCTACCATTTCTTAGCTGTGTCACAGTGGTTGAAATCACTAAACCTCCCTGAGGTTCAATTTCCTAATCCATACAGTGAAGCCAGTACTATTTACTTTATGGCCTGATTTTGAAGATCTGCAATAGTGTTTATAAAGAGTTTGGTACACACTACTCAAGAGACGGTGATTATTATAATGAAAGGAAATGCAGATTCTCATCAGCAAGTTAGTCCTTCTGTCCCAGAAATGGGCAGGCTCTCCCAACACTGGCCAAGGTCAGGGCTGCCATCAGCCAAGGTAGGGGAACATTCTCATTTTCACTTTCAAAGTCAAGAAAATGGTACAGATCTAAAGTAGAAAGGAACCAGCAGCACATGTTTTTAAATATTCATAAGGGCTGGAAATGTCTTACTCCTTTCGTTTTCTCTGCCATCTGCTTTTGTTTCTTTTCTTTTCATTCTTATGCCACAGCTGCAAATGAAAACAACCATACAATAACTCAAGTTAAATAAAAAAAAAAATCAAAATAAAAACAATCTGAGGGGTAAAAAGAAAAGATGAATTATAAAGTTTTCCCCTGAGCTCACAAAGCAGCAGAAGCAAGAATGTTTGATGTGAGTTAAACCTTCTGGAAACCAAAAATCCATGTCCCATGTTTATAATAACCATGATAAGAACTAAATGGCCTGTGTACCACTGGATGACCAACATCTCTGATTCCTAAAGCTGCTCTTCAAAGTAGGTAAATTAAACCCACTTTACAGAAAAAGATATCTCAGATCAGAGAGATAAAATAGATTTTTAATGGTGACACAGCTAATAAGAGATGAAATTGAGATTTGAACCCAGGTCTGTCCGAATCCAAAGCCTCAGCACTTTCTTTACCACCCTCTCCAAAAATGGGAAGGGAGCTGAAAATTTTAATTTGGGAAATATTCAGGGCAGACTATTTGTACTAAACTGATTTATTCAGACAATTAAAATCTGTGATTATACCTCTAATTAAAGTTAACTCAGATAATTGGTTGCTGTATTTGTGAATGTGCAATTAGTCCACATAATTGCGGGGATTTCAGCATCATACTTTCCACACATTCACCGCATCCCAGAGCTTTGGGCTCCTGGCCTCTGTTCTACACTAGGCTGCATTAGAGCTCTTGGGGGCTCTGGGCCCAAGCACCATGACTTGCGATACCAACAGCGGGATCTGGACTCAGCCTCATTTAACATGTCTTTGTCCAGAAGTCAATGAACACCTCATCTTCAAGTGCCATGTAAAAAGCTCTTACAGCCTACACTGTTGTCCTGAAAACCCCGAGCAGCATGTACCTGAAGAAAAACTGGCAGCAGTGGTCCTCATGTGTTAATTACACTTTCGAAGTCTATTATGCATAGAAAGGGCACCTGCTGGCAGTGAAAATGACTAGAATCTGCCCTTCCTGTGCAGTGAGTAAATTGAGAGTTCATTTCTACAGGAGATAATAGTTTTCAGATTCCATTTCGTGTATCCCCTGCATGGGGACGTACTTAACATTTAAATCATCTGCAGAGGAACAAACCTCCTTCAAATTTACATGTTTCAAGCTCCTAGCACTTTACTCAAAATGCTAGTTATCCCTGCTGGCTCTTACCACCAAGGATTAAACTCAACAGTGGTGAAAGTCACCGAGCACAATAGAATAAAGTTATTAGCATTGACTCAAATTTCAGGACATTTGTAGTTTCTGACCAAAGCAGTTGGCAGCAGGCTGAAGGTGATCAAATCAAGCCTTGAATGGAGGATCTGTTTTTCCTCTTGGGGTCTTTTATTTCATCATTCTTACATCTTGTAGTTAATAAACAGACACCAACCCCCACTGGCCTGCAATCATCCTCTGGTCAAATGTCAAAAAAAGTTCTACTGTGAAAACAAGAGACCAGGAGAGGGACCGCGATCACATACACAGAAACCTCTAAGATGGAGCCTAATCGAAAAACCCACTCAGGCTCTGAAAAAGACAAGTCTTCACTTGGATTTTTTGGAGTGCAAGGTGGGGGAGACAAGGGCTTAATAGTTTTCATTGTCAAGTCTCCCTCCTAAGGAAGACCTGTCGGCATCATCGCTCTCGGACAGGCCGCTACCACAGCTCATGAGAGGGCTGGCGTGAGAGAGGAAGTTGGAAAGACGATCTGGGATCACCTTCCACAGCAAAGAGCAATACAGCCGATAAATCCTTTAAGCAAACAAGAATGGAGGGCTGGAAACAACAACTGGCTAGAATAAATGATTTTCTTAAAGGGAAACTTGTAAAGCTATGGAAACCATACTTTTTCACTAGAGAAACAGAATAAAACAAAACAAAAATCATGCAGCAATCTTCTCCCTCTTCCCCATCACCAATCCCTGCTAACACCGTGGTGTATGTCCTCTTTGATTTCTGCCTGTGTGTATCTGTGTGTGTCTACATATATCCACATTCATACATCTACATATGTACATATATCCACATTTTTGTGTTTTATACGCACACACATTTGTTTTTATAAAAATGGAATCATACAGTACACACTATCTATATTGGATAGTTATTACTATCCTAAGTTACTAAACTTCTTGGGGCCTTGGTTTACCTATCTGTGAAATGTCCTCAGAACAGGATATCTGTGAATATCCTAAGTTATTACTATCCTAAGTTACTAAACCTCTTGGGGCCTTGGTTTACCTATCTGTGAAATGGAGCTAATAATACCTGCCTTATGGGGTTGCTAGAAGAATTAAGTGACATCACAGACTGGGGCACAGGAGATGTTCAACAATGGCAGCTACTGTTATCGCTGTAACTGACAAAGCATTTTTCTCTGCACGGTTCTGGGAATGTAAGCTGCTAGTTTTAAGCTAGCTGACAATTTAGCCACCAAAGCTTCCCAAATAATGGAAAAATAAAGTTGTACTATTTGGGAGGCAGAGGAACTGCAATGACTCTGCCCCCTCCTACCAATACCGGCACTCAGAAGCCCACCAGTGCTCCGATCTGAGGCTCAGCATCAAGACATACGGGGGAGTTTCTTCCAGGGACAACCTGAGGGCTTCTTCTTAGAGCATGTGCCTGGGCTGAGGTGTGCAGGGGGAGTCTGCGGGTGGGTGGGACCAGAGACACAGGCACAGGGAAGGGACCCATGTCAGTGCGTATGTATGGGTACAGGGGGCCCCCTGTCTGTGTGGGAGTAGGTGCCTGTGACACTATTACATGGTGGGGGGCAGGAGGTGTGCTAAGGAAACTGGGACTCACTGTGTGAGTCTTAGGGAACACATGTCCCTTTCTACCTTTTCCATCTACTCCCCTCACCATCCTCCTCCACCTCCCCTGGCTCTGTGTCTTGTCCTCTTTCCCCCTCTCACTCCCCCTACCTCTTTCTTCCTTTCAGAGCCTCACGGTCCTCCTCCACCCAGCTCCCCAGTCTTTCACTCAAACAACAACAAACTACTAGACAGCAAACACAGTCCTCTCCTCTGAGATATGTGGCAGAATGGGAAAACCAAGAGAGTTGGTTTAGAAGCTCAAGAGGAAGTGGCAAGTCTAAGCAGAGGGACAGTCCCTTAATTTCTTAAGAGGTGGGAGAAAGGCACAGATAAAAACACCTACCTTGATAAGGTACTAAATGCCCTGCACTGCCCTGGAGAGGGTGACTGATTTTTACTTGATGGCTCTGAGTTACATCTTGGTTGTACACATGACTTGTTGGGATGAGAGCGAGCACAACACATTCAGATTAGGAGTCCTGCGGAATACCTTTAAGCTCCCAGGACAATTTGACTACCTCGACGAACCTTTTCAGTGACAGGACTGCAAAATGGGCTGGAAGAACCCAAGCAAGAATTATGACCCGGACTCAATCTGAACTGATGGCAAGTATCCTAAATCATCTTTTTTTTTTTTTAATGTTTATTTATTTTTGAGAGAGAGAGCGTGCGCGCACGTGAGCAGGAGAGGGGCAGGGAGAGGTTAGGGGAGTACCGAGGATCCAAAGCGGGCTCTGCGCTGACATTAGTGAGCCTGACGCGGGCTTGAACTCGCAAACCAGGAGATCATGACCTGGGCTGAAGTCAGACACTCAACCAACTGAGCCACCCAGGTGCCCCCTAAATCATCTGTTCTTAAGTGACAGGGCTGTGATCCCTCAATGGGTCCTTTCCTCCTGAAGCTCTTAATTTCTCTCAGGCGGTATTTTTTCCTATACGTGTACAGTGCTCCCTTATCAACGTCTGCTGACTTGAGCTGTCTGGAGACAATGTCTTTAGTAACATTACACCAGAGAAAGAAATTACTCAGAAGAAAAACAGACCCAAATCAGTTACAGACACACTCTTTTTTGGTAATCCGTGGAGGACAGATAGTGACGATGCATCTGCAGAAACATTTTGTGAGTGCCTACCATGAGTCAGGTTTTCTACATCATGTCCTTTATTCTGCTGTATCATTTATCTTCATATATTATTTATGGCACAACTTCATTTTACAGATGAGGAGACAAAGTCTTAGGCTGAGCGACTCGCCCAAGGTGGCAGAGCGGACTCTAAGGCCGCGTGCCTTCCACTAAAATACATTTCCCCTGAACAGCGAAACTCCCGTCAAAGAAGTGCAGAGGGCTTTGAAGTCTGGCTTGTGCTCCCCAACCACAGCCAGAGCGACTCCTACAGAATGTGCCAGGGTATGGCCGAAACGTGAAGACCTTGGGTACCTCAAGTGTTCTTCTCACCAGTCCCCAGTCCACCTTGGGGGGAAGAAATCACACCACTACTTGGTGCTTTGGTTTCCCCAAAGTGAGAAATGGGAAGTACGATCTACCGCCTTGAACTTCCCATCACATAGATGAGAACAGTTTGGAAACAAAAGGGCCATGTAATCGCATGGTCTAAAATCCATGTCATTTTCCAGTTACTATTTCTAGTTTAGTCACCAGCTGCATCACAAGTTACAGACCTAACATCCTCATCAGTTCCTAGAGAAGGAACAGCAGAGGACAGGGGGAGTAGCAGCCTTACCAGCAGTAGTCCAACAGGTGTGGAGGAAGGACGGGGATGTACACGTGCTGCCAGAACATGGGGTAGAGCATCGCGGCAGACCCGTGGATGCAGGCAGTCAACTGCAACAGAAACAAATCAAAGAATCAGAGCTAAAAAACCACAGTGAGGGGGCACCCGGGCGGCTCAGTCTTTTAAGTATCCGACTTCAGCTCGGGTCATGATCTTGTGGTTCTTGAGTTCAAGCCCCGCATCGGGCTCTCTGCTATCAGCGCGGATACTTTGTCCACCCCCCCTTCCCCTCCCCCACTCATTCTCTCTTCCTGTGTGTGTGTGTGTGTGTGTGTGTGTGTGTGTCTTTCTCAAACATTTAAAGAAAATCAAAGTAAGGAGATGCTCTCACTGGAGTTGAGCAATAAAATTAAATACATAATTTTCAACATATTTAAAATTGTAAGCTAATCCAATCACTCTAATTAAAATTTAGTAAGAGCTTGCTTTTCAAAAGAAATCTCCCCCCACCTGCCCCGATTATGAGGCTAATGCACAATGGACAGTAAAAGTTTTAGAAAATGGAGAAAAGGGATAAAAGAAAATAAAAGTCTTCACCATCTGGAAATAACTTGACATTTTGGGGTATTACATACATAGGCACTTCTATTTCCTTTTCCTTTATTTCCTTTTCCATAGGCACATACATAGGATTACTGTAAATACAGTGCTCGTTTACTTTTTTTTAAGTTTATGTTTATTTGCTGGCATTTTCCCACGTCCTCAAATATTCTTAGAAAACATTATCTTCTAATGACACTCAGTGAATTTCCCAAACTACATTTAACTACTCTCCCACCATTATGTTATATAATCAGATCATGTCCATACTTTTTTTTTTTTTTTTAATTTATTTATTTGAGACAGAGAGCCTGAGCAGGGGAGGGGCAGAGAGAGAGAGAGGGAGAGAGAGAATCCCAAGCAGACTCCATGCTGTTAGCACAGAGCCTGATGCAGGGCTCAATCCCACGAACCAATGAGATCATGACCTGAGCTGAATCAAGAGTCAGACGCTTAACAGACTGAGCCACTCAGTCTGCCCCATGTCAATACTTTTTATACATGGTTCCTAAATACAGGATTCAGAGACAAAGGTTATAAATATTTTAAGGCACTTAATAACTATAATATAATAAATGTAATAATAAAGAATGGAGTCTCTTTGCACTCCCCCAGCCATGTACTAGAATGTTCTCTCCATACTTCACCAGCACTAAGAACGTAGTCAAGTTAGTAGCTTTGAAAGTGTATCTATCTGGATTTTCTTCTTATTCCTCTGATCATGACTAAGGCTTAACCTCTTGTCACTGTTCTTGGTAATATTTCTTAGGTAAATGGTCTGTTCGCATTCTTAGTATTTTGAGCATTAGTATTTTGAAAAAGTAATTTACAAGCAAACACTGGATATACAAAGGATGCTAATTCTTTGTAACATTCCTGAAAATAATTTATCCTTCTGTAATTTCCTTTGCACTTCTGGGGGAAGAGAAGGCTTAAATAATTACACAGACAAATCTTTTCCTTCATGATGGTTTCTACTGCTGTTATACTAAGAAAGTCCTCCAAATTCTTCCCCAGTATTTAACTCTTTGATCCATCTGGAATTAATTTAGGTTTAAGGACAGAGGTGAGAATTTATTTTTTCCACATAGTTAATCAATTGCCCCAACACTGTTTATTGACTAATCCTTCCGCTCCGTCTTCTTCTGACATATTCCTTCTTTTTCTTAAGAGCTAGACACATCATATGAGGATTTGAGAGAATTAAAAATTAGGGACAAAGATATAATGGAATAAAATTGCTACAAAATTCAATATAGAAGGAAAAAACCCAACACCTTTGGAGATATGGCTATGAAGCGACAAAAGCCAACAACACATGTTTCTCTCTGCCTTTCTTCTTTAATGTTTCTTTGGTTTCTGGGAAGCCTGTTCCCATGAGGACTTTGCTTCTTTTGGAAGCTGTTAACTGGCCTTTGCTGACAGAAGGACATTTACGTGGTGAAAGAGTGACGTGCCAAGGCCCAGTTAAAAGAATCCCAGAGGTTAGTGTAACATGAACAGCTTTAAATTGGATATTCTGCTGATGTTTCACAGTTGTGAGAGCTGTGTATTAAATCCAGGGCCGCTACTTTCTCCCCCGCCTCCTTTTCCCTCCAGACCCTGTTCTTTAAATCAGGTACATGTCATGAACAGGAGCTGATCCAGCAAGCTCTCAAGAGCTGTTCCCAGCGACTCCGCCAAGGCTTGTAGGTTTAATCCATCCCTTCTCAACCCATTTCAGTAGGATTCCATATAAAGAAGGCTGTCACGTTTTACATGACTAATCTCTTCGGGGTTAGAAGAGATGAAAAATCTTTGCTGGTGTCGTATGAATGGAAAATGAACAAACTTCACTCCAACTGCACCCTGAAGTCAGGCCGGAGGGCTACCCTGGCTTTGGGCCCCAGCTCTTCCTGCCATACTTTAACCAGCTGCCAAAGTACTCATCCTAAAATGCAGGTCCGGTCATGTAACATCCTACTTGGAGACTTTGGGGGCACGTCTGGAGCAGGCCTGTCTCCATCAACTTTCAGTCTACCTGTAGAGCAGCTCCATGGTCTTTACTGCCTTCTCCAACTTTATCCTTTGAATAAATCATTTCAGACTTAGGAGTAGCTATGTACTCCTTTCCTGGATCTGTGCCCCTAGCAAACTCCTCCTCTTCTGGGTCTCTGCGAAAGCACTGCATTCCCCTCATGGCTCTCCTGGGTGTAAGCCCCCATTATTAATGGGACTAGACCTGTCTGCATATTTGTCCTCTCACTGTAAGGCCCAGAAAGACCATGTCTCTCTTCTTCCCCATGTTCTCTCAGTGGCACAGCACAGATGTAGGTGGAAGTTAATGCAATGTTTCTTCCATAAATAAAAAAACAATTCCAACTTAAAATATACTCACAATATAAAGATAGTGGCCTGGCTTTCCACTATCGGACTAACATTTCCATGAGTCTCACAGAGTGGGGTATATGACTCAAATTCCAAAACAATAACGGCAAGCCCAGACACACAAATATGCCACTTTTGGGAAATCGTGTCAATGGATTCATTCATCCATTCATTCAACAAATGTCTATTCTATAACTCTGCAACACATCAAATAAGTAAAAGCCCTTCAAAATCTATAAGGTGACATACAAACATAAGATGTCCCCATCACACGAATTCACTTGTAATTCTCTTTGAAAAAGTCATTCAATAGAATGTTCCTGGTTGAGATAGAACTTGATTCCCTGCCTCTCTTTAGCTTAAGTTGGTTTGAGTCAAAATCCTATTTCAAGCAATAAAGTGGCAGAGATCTTAACTCCTGACAATGTTCTTTTCATGTCTCCTTTTCCTTAAAAAAACAAAAAACAAAAACCCTAAAAGTTAAATGTCAAGATTTTAAAATTACCTATCTCTCATAAAAATCAAACTTTTAAGGTGTTTCATCATCATCTTCATTGGGAGTTTTCTAAAGGCCAAATCTCTGCAATTGAAGTAAAATGCATTTACCCATTTGATTACGAAAACAAACAAACAGGAAAACTGCTTGACTCTTTTCCAAAACACTAAGTGGTAAAACAATGTACATCGTTACTTAGGAATAGTGGTGAGGCAACCACAAGAAAAGTGTTGGGATTTATCAGAGCTTCATCAGAAGTAACATTATATCCCATAAATTATCATCAGCCACTTAATTTAAAAACACCTCTAAGGCCAACTCCATTTTTAAAACTAAGGTTCCTAAAAGCCTATGCTCGTTCCTTAAAGAATACAAAATTTTAAAGTAATGGAAGTATACAATTTGGATTATAGGCAACAAAGGGGCATTGTGAATATTTAATTGAAGTGCAAGTTGAAGAAAATGATCCTATCAAAATCTCACTCAGTGGGAGAATAGAAAGATAGTATGTGTAAAATTTGCCCAAAGTCATTAGTCACAATGAATATTCATCAGAAGCCAATTATCAATCCCATTTAATGACACCCCAAAAGATTTTGCCCTGAAGCAGCTGAATAGTCTAAGACTCCAGACAAAACTAGACAAATTATACAGCCAACAGCCAGTCTAGCCAGGACACAGATTGTAAAGTAAACCACTGGTGGGTTTCTAGACGCACTTTTAGTAAATTCTGTCCTCAATTAAAGGTGCACAAGGTCAGTTCTATCTTGGAGCTTTCTGTATGGCTCCATTAGTTTTCTCTGAGGCAAAGGGAGAGAAAGAAAGAAGGCAATAGGGATAGGACATGAAGAGTGATCAATGATAGAGCTGGAAAAATCACAAAGAGAGAGAGAGAGAGAGAGTGTGTGTGTGTGTGTGTGTGTGTGTGTGTGTGTGTGTGTCGGGGGGGGGGTGTAAAGATTCCTAATGGCAGCTTAGCAGTTCAACATGAAACAAAAGTAAGACTCTCTCCATGGAAAGAAAAAAAAAAAAGGAATCCCAACAGTGTTATGTGCCAGGTACCATGTTGGGGATTTTAGGATATTGCAAAGTATTGTTTAAGAAGTGTGCAGGTTTACATACATATACACTCATCACCACATTTCAGATATGGAAACAGCCTCAAAGGTGAAATAGCTTGCCCAAAGCCACACAGCTCATAAGTGACAGAACTGGGACTCACGTCCAGGTCTGTCAGGCTATAATAGCCGCTGTGTTTCCACAACATGTAAGTTAACTAAAAAAATTTCTGAGTGTCTACACTGTGTCTACACATCATACTGAGGATTCTGAGTTAGGCAAGATACTGTTCCTATCAGTATGGCCACGTTATGTAGAAATACATTTGCCTTGCTGTTAGATGACCAAATCATCTGGTAAAGTGCCAATTAACAGAAAATAATCATTTTTAAAACAAACACAGATGTGATAATTTCCTGGGGATTAGTTATACTTAACTAAAGTGTTATGCTGTCTTCAATCCACTGGAAATTCTAGACAGTGGCGTAATGATTGTTGGTCAAATGGAAAGGCTTATACCCCAATCTGGCACACCTATTTGAAAGCCCGGCTTTCTGTCATGTTCCCTTTCATATACTTCCATGGAGCTTCCATTAACTCTTTTTGATCTGAGCAAGCTGCTTCCTCTCCTGGGTCTCAATTTCACCTACATGGAAAACGAGAAGTTGGACTCGGTAATCTCTGTGCCCTCTTCCAGCTCTGACAATTTCTGATCTAGAGGAACTGCCATCCTTTGACGTGAAGAATGTGCCCCCTTTGCCCCAGCTCACCTTCCTCAGCTATACTGACTAAGCTATGACTGACGAAGTAAAACAGGGTCTGTCTCAAAGCTAGTCTTGCTTTTTCGTGTCTACAGTTATAGGGGTCCACCTGGAATTCATGTGCTACCTCAGAACCACTGCAGCCTTATCACCTGACTGTGGAGGGCACAGCCTTCCTCTGTGCTTGACCCCCAACACTCTGGATATCTCAGAGGTAGATGATCTTAGGAGACCAGGGGCGTGAAACCAAAGATGTGAGTTCCTCAAGGGCAGAGACCACATTGGATTTCCCTTCCTCATCTCTTACTATGCTGGACACAGAGCAGGTGCTGAGCAAATGCTGGGGAATGTTAGGATGCCTTCAGCTTCACATCATGAGGAACGGCAGGCAAAATTACCAGACATTTAACAAACTGTAATTGCTTAAGAGATCACAATTGAAGCTGCACATCTCTAAAAGGTATTGAGATTCTGAGTTCCGAAGGCTGACAGACAATCAGATGGGCACAGTCCCTCTTCACAGCCTAGAACTCAGGAAAGATCAAACTGACACCTGCTTCATCACGGGGTTAGTCAGAGGCAGCATCTGGATCTCCCCTCTGAAGCCAAACACCAGGAAACTGATTACAAACAAACACAGAGTACAGAAAGAATACCAGATTTCTAACTTTAAAGATAGGGCATTTTTAGGTCGACTCATTTCAACCAAGAATTTTCCAAAGCAGGACAGTTGCAGAAAATGTTGTATGCCTTGTAGAAGTTGTCAGCTCTCTCAGTTTGAGAACTAGATTCTTCTGTGTAATTATAAACCACCTTTGTAGTCATCAGGAAATAAACGGTGCCGTGAATCAAATAGTGTTGTGGATTTCGTTTGTTTTTGATTTTTACTTATTCTCAAATAGAAAACCCACAATGAAATCAACAAAAAGGTTTTTTGCAGGATCTATGAAAGTTAATCTACTCAACCCTTCCAAGGGTATAAGAAAAACCTTTCATTACAAACGGTTCAGCTATGATCACTTTGTGTTTACTATATTTAGTGAGGGAAGAGTTGGCTTTTAAGAAACTATCAAAGATGCTTTAACATAAAGACAACTTATAAGGCCTCAGAAATCAAAGACCTTCAGCTGGTCTAGACAGATGCCAGACATGTGCGTGGAAAGAGGGAAAAGAGCAAAGAAAGTCCTGCTTTTCTTAGAAGCCAAAATGTAATGCTTCTTTATTTTATTTTTTTGCAGGGGGTGGAGACAATCTTTCTTCCAGTAGTTTCTCTTTTAGTTGGATGGAACTCATCCTACCTCTTGTTTCTCCACTATCCTCTGGGGAAAGGAAAAAAAAAGCAACCCACCAACATGGAGTCAAGCAGAGTGCGTTCCTCTGAGAGCAGGAGCAGCCAGTCAAGAGGAAGCTTTCTCAGGCGATGCCCTGCTTAACTACTTCTGGCTCCCATTTTTTTTTTTTTTTTTTTAAAGCTATCTACTAGGTAAAGTAATTAGAGTAAGTTATTAGCCAGGACAATAAGCTTTTGTGTCAAGATTTGACACTTCAAACTATCAAAGCAACTGAAACTTCCATAGTAAAGCTCTAGCTTCCAAGGCAGGGGCAGAAGCTACGGGATGGTAAACTATTATGTCAATAGGCCCCTAGCACCAAGAGTGAGGAAAGTGAAAGAGAAAAAGGCAAAGTTACATGGGGATTGATAATTCATTTAAACACAGGGACGGCAGGGTGCTGTCTTCCATTCTGTGCCTGATGGACATGAGTACCTACGGAGTCAGGCCACGGCCTGAAGATTCCTCCAACCACGCAACCGTTGCCAATGGATCCAAGCTGGCACCCAAAAAGAAATGTGCCGCCTCAATTCTTGGGTAAGTGGATATTAACAGTGCTTTGAAAATATTCCTAAGCTCTTCATTTATGTTTAGCCAATTTACACTAATGCTCTAATAAAGGATCACATTTTTTTAAAAAGAAAGATGGTGTAACTGAACATGGAATCATGAGTACCCATCTCTCAGGTCGCCACACGTGAAGAAACTGAGGAAACCTCAGGTGGTGGGAGTTACTAGATATGTAGGCATGAGGGGTGGGGAGAATCACCCCTGTAGCATTTTTTCAGGCAAATCCAACCTTAGAAAGTACCAGTCAACTCAGACAGATTGAAGCCATGCTCTAGCCACCACGACCACTTCCTCTGTATTCACTACCGCCAAGCACTGTACTAAGTGTTTCTATATACTCATCTCATCTTCATAATACCACTGTAAGGTGGGTAGCCGCAGTGTCCCCACTTTACAGATGAGGAAACTAAGGTGACTACATACTTAAGGAGCTTGTGCAAGGTCACAGAGCTAGTGCCAGAGCTAGGATATGAACTTAGGGAGTCTAGCTCTGGAGCCTGTGCTCTTAACTCACAGGAAACTGCCTCTGTGCTAGGATCTGTATTAATCTGACAATTACTGAGAATCCACTATGTGTACGAGCCATGCCCTCAAGCAATTCAAAATAGAGAGAGAAAGATCAAAATGCCAACAATCAACTTCAACACAAAGGCATTATGAAAGAGGTGCTATGATAGAGGTTCAAGTGTGTTAGCCTATGAAGAAGGAATCATTAATTCTGCCTGGGGCAAGAATCAGGTCTACTTCAGAGAGAGAGAGAGAGAGAGAGAGAGAGAGAGAGAGAGAGTGAGAGAGAGACAGAGAAATCAGAGCCTGGTAGGATGCAGACAGGAAGCTGCTAGACCTCTCCCTGGAAGCCTGGTCATGTGGTAACACCGGGTCAAGTAAATAGAGCAACTTTTTAGGCCATTCAATCTCTATGTCGTCATGACTGTGGAGACTTGAACAAGAAATGACAATTTAGTCAATGACTAAGTGACTAATGAGAAGTGGGTAGATATGGAAAACCTCATGAGTTGCCATGACTATCCTCTGTTGCCTAGATTCATTCAACATCTACTATTACCGTTTATACAAATTAAATCCTCACAACACTTCCAGGATCTCTACAGCCTTCTTTACTTCTAAAAGTCAAATCAGAGTTGGCTGCCCTTTGGAGCCCACTTACTTCTGCTGACTGGGCAGTATGTAGCCAGCACTGGGCAGCGTGCTTTCATATCTACGACCACTGAATTCTTTCAACAACCCTAAGGTGGGTGTTACTACTGTCCCCATTTTTATTTTATTTCTTTAAAGTTTATTTGAGAGAGACAGAGCTCAGAGTGGGGGCAAGGGCAGAGACAGGGAGAGAGGGAGAATGCTCTGTCCGTGTGGTCAGTGCACAAAGCCTGATGTGGGGCTCAAACCCACAAACCATGAGATCATGACCTGAGCCGAGATCAAGAGTTAAACACTCAACTGAATGAGCCACCCAGGCGCCCCAATACTATCCCCATTTTTAAAAGAAAAGGACAGAAAGATTCAGAAAAATCAAGTAAGTGGCCCAAGACCAGATGGGTAGGCAGGATTAAGTACACAGGTAGGAACTGAACATCACCATCCTGATTTGAAGTCTGGTACTCTCTCATCCAGCCCTGCTGTCCTTTTTCTTGGGAAAAGATCACCAGCACGCTGGCTGAATCATCTAGCTGGCAGACTACATAGCTATCAAGATAGCAAAAGAGAAAAAATGTGAGTTTTCATAAGATCTGTAGCAACCCAACAGCACAGCCTAATCTCGCATCAGGCTCTAGCTCAAAGTGACCACACTTTCAGCCTCCAGACACCGCAGGAAATCAGGACTCCTTGTTCTTGCTGACTTAGCACCTGGTAGGTGCTCAAATTTCTTTAACAACATCAATATGACATCTGCCAACATGGGTGCCATTTAGGGCTTTTCAAGCATATTAAGATACCAATGACTTGAATACATTACGCCTTAGTGCTTTGGGGTAGAGATTTGGTTCAGAAGAGGCATAACAAAAAATAAGCTATAATCAGTCCTATAACCTAAAGAATATACTATTTCACAAATTGACCACACCACTAAAATAATAAATAAAATTCTCTGCTGTGCTCTCAATGCAATGGCTGGAAAGAAACATCACCTCTCTAGGTCTTCTTTATACACATGCACCCCAAATTACAACCGCGGAATGCATCAGCAACCAACATTACTGACAGCTTAAATAGGTTATACTTAGCTGTGTCCTATCCTAGACTCACTAGTGCCAAAATCAAAGCTCTCCTAAAGAGAAACATGGAAACAAAGAATTTTTTAGTGCTAGTCTACGCTCACGTCTTCTAAACAAACTTAATCGGCCTCCATTATGCAGCCTCAAAATGAAAATTAGTCTAATGAGGCAAAATAACAGTATTCAAAGTAAAAATATTGTTTTTGTCTTAGAGAACAGTCTATTCACTGTTTCCGAATCTGGCTGTGTATCAATCATTTAAGGAACGTTAAAAAAAAAAATAGACTTTTGT
This sequence comes from Panthera leo, assembly GCF_018350215.1. NCBI lineage: Eukaryota > Metazoa > Chordata > Mammalia > Carnivora > Felidae > Panthera > Panthera leo. The sequence continues at coordinate 82,531,403 of NC_056691.1, forward strand.
GATTTCGTGCTAGACCTTACGAACCAGAATGTCTAGAGATGGTGGCCAAAACACTGAATTTTTAGACGAGCACTCTGGGCCATTCTAACACAAATAACCCACGGATGAGCATTTGGGAATCACTAGCAATCTGAATCCTGTATCTCGTCTAAAGCAGGTGCTTGATGCTTACCGAAGCAATGGGAGCAGAAGCAGGAGAGGTACAGCAAGAACTAGTTAGGGATCCCAGGGTTGGTTGAATCACAGCAATTTTTTTTTAAATATTTTCTTATTTTTGAAAAAGAGAGCGTGAGCCAGGGAGGGGCAGAGAGAGAGGGAGACACAGAATCCAGCAGGCTCCAGGCTCTGAGCTGTCAGCACAGAGCCTGAAGCAGGGCTTGAACTCGAGAGCCGTGAGATCATGACCTGAAGCCAAGTCAGACGCTTAACCGACTGAGCCACCCCGGCGCCCCGGAATCACAGCAATTTTTCAAGTCTCACAAATTAAACGGTTGATTCTATATTACGTAGCCGCTGTAACATCTCCAGGTTCTTCTTTCTAGTTACAGCTCAACATGAACAGGAGAAAACCAATGCACACGTAATTAAATGAAGAACACAGCTCAAAAAGCAGGTAATTGTATTTACGTTTCAAAACCAGAGAAAAACCCACATAAAGAAAACATACCAATCTTTTCTCTCCTACTTCCTGCCAGTGGAAGTTCCTTTCATTTCTTTCTAAGTTTTTAATATTCTCTGAGCCACAATAAAATTTTATGTGATGAAGATTAGAGAGGCTACGCTGTTTGAGAGTTTGGCTGCAGAGTCTGTATTTCACGCCACTTCATTACATTTTGTGAAGGATTTCCCTCTTCACCAAGAGGATTAGTTTTCTTCTCACTTCTTTGAATACTCTTCTTAGGTTGTTAGTGTGAACTAGGTTAATCTCTCTTTTTTTAACATATAAAAGATGAACAAACAAAATGTTCGATTTTATTTTATTTTTTAAATAGAACACTAAATTTAGTCTTAGAATTCTCTGTTTGGTAAGTTTCCAGTTACAAGGTCTTGGCTTCCCTTGAGCACAGTTTGAAACAAAATAATGCAGTTTGTTCCTACGGCTGGAACATGCAGAGTGGAGTGTGCAGGCAGAGAGGGCCTGGCTCCGGTCCAGTATTTCCAACCTTCTTAAACTGCCACTCTCCTCTCTGCTTCAAGAGCTGCAGATAAGCAAACAGGATTAGTTATTTCTAGGCCAGGAGAGCTAGGAAAGCTTTACACACATCATTCGGGTACCCGTCCCATGACACAGGCTGGCATAGTCAGGAACAGGTGGAGTTCATCAGGAAAGGAGCGAAAATGAAGCCAAGTCTGAAAAAACAGCCTCGTGCACAAACTGGCCCTCTTAGGTGACGAGACCAGGTGGCACCAAGGTAAATGGATGCTGTTAGCGGGAGTGGGTGGGATGGGACTGGGGCAAGGTTGGGAAGGTACCCGTCTCCGCACACCTACGACACTCAGTATCACTCACCCACGTCCTCCACCACTACACTTAGGAAGAAACTGACAGGGAGAAGACATTTGGGGTTTTTTCTCCCCTAAATGAGGTACTATCAGAAAAGTAACCATTCTTTTCATAGTTGTGAGTACTACACAAATAATTAGATGTGGAGGCTCAATTAATTAGGTGATGGTCTTGTCACTAAACTGTGCTTCCTTCCTCAGAAATTGTTTTAAAAAACGTCTGCTGAGGGGCGCCTGGGTGGCTCAGTCAGTTAAGCGCCTGACTTCAGCTCAGGTCATGATCTCACGTTTCGTGAGTTCGAGCCCCGCACTGGGCTCTTTGTTGATAGCTTGGAGCCTGGAGCCTGCTTTGGATTCTGCGTCTCCCTCCCTCTCTGACCTTCCCCTGCTCACGCTCCCTCTCTCTCTCTCTCTCTCTCTCTCTCAAAAATAAATAAACATTAAAAACAAGTCCGCTGAATAAAACAAATTAATTAATTAAAACAAATAAAATACTTTCCTTTAGAAAGTAAATATGCCTTTGTCATCATTTACTGGATAGTCTCGGTTTACAAAACTTCTTGCACTACCCCTAAATTATAGAAGGAGCGATTAGGGCCAAGATGCCCAGGGGCTGACAGGAACTGCAGTAATAGAGGCCTGAAGCCACAGTGAATTGGGGAAGATACCGCCCAGGGACCCACCAAGGCCGCGCTCACGGCTGGGGTGAGGCTAGTGGACGGGTGAATGTAACAACCACAGACACAGTGGGTTCAATCTGAGCAGTGCTCATGGGCGAGTGCGTCAGTTAGAAATTCACGTATCGCCCTTCTTTTTCCCTGGTGCTGGGTGGGGCCAGGCATATAGCAAGTGCTTACAAAATCTGAAATAAAATGTTCTGAATGTGCATTCAAAGGTGATGGGTTTCCATCCCATCTCTGCTGGCAGAGACAAGCATCTTAGACAAGACACTGCAACCTTCCCAGGGCCAGATACTCTCATCTGCAAAGGGAGAAGAGAACCAACCAACTAGCTCCTAGGGTTGCTGCAAAAACTAATGAACACACACACACAGGATTAGCACAATGCCCGGCACATCGTAGGTGGTTGAAAAAGGTTAACTTAGAAGAATTTTAACAGGGTGTGAGGGAGAACCGGGGACCTCCCTTATAAAACACAGGGGTATGAATCTGAATGAGGGCGTTCTACACACTTAGTCCACTGATGCGGTCAACACACCTCTTTGGCAGTCTTGGAACGATTTACAAGCTACACAAGAAGTTCCTCTAATTACTATACAATCAGGGACTTATTTTTTACCCAAACCAGTATTAACCAGCTCCATCAGCCACCTTATCCTTCGGACTGGGCTCAGACTATTTCTTTGGCTCTCTAGGAGAATTCTCAAATTCCCTCAGTGGGAGGATATTTTAACAATGTGCCTCTGGCTCCTTTGACAGTTCCCACGGCTAGGGTTCTGATAATAGTTTGAGGTGACACCCAATAAACATACCTGATCCCCAAGGCAAGCGCTGTGAAGGGACTATGAGTCATTTGTATGTATCATCCTCCTGGCTGTTTCTCCCTTTCCTAAAGCCACACTGCATCCTAAGGCCCTAAGGTCCTAGGACCTAACCTTGGTCAGTTTACTTCATCTCTCTGAGGGGATGAACCATTCTGTGAAATGGGGATAATACTGATCTTCCAGGACTCTTCTTGGAATTACAGGACACCATGTCCATAAAGGTCTTGTCTTAGACCGACCTGCTATCCATAAGACTTACAAAAAAAAAAGCACCAGGAGTTAAATTCAGATATAAAAATCTGGAAGAAAAATGGGGCCTTTGTGCCAGAAGAGATCACACTGAAGTATTTACATTAGAGAACAAGATTCAGGTAAGCCTTCCCTATTTATCATTTATAAAGGAAAACAATCAATATGAATTAACTGAGCAAAGAGAACAAAAACTCACATTTTTCTTATATAGAGTATCACATTATTGACCAAGAAAAGCCCGAAATGAGTATCACTTGACTCTGAACTAAATATTGCTGGGTTCATCTCTATTGACACAGTCATCTACAGTCATCTATATAGAAAATGGCACTCTGGAGTGTTCGACAGTTTTCATCTTTCAGATGCTTGATGGTCCTGAGGAGGATCAAGCCTACATCTTATCAAACAAAATTGAGAAAAATGTGGTTTGCCAAGGTAATGATAGGCCACATCTTGGTTTATCAAGAGAGGGCCATCAGAAACCTCAGGCAAGAGGGGCACCTGGGTGGCTCAGTTGGTTAAGCATCCCACTTGGGCTCAGGTCATGATCTCACGGTCTGTGAGTTCGAGCCCCGTGTCGGACTCTGCTGACAGCTCAGAGCCTGGAGCCTGCTTCAGATTCTGTGTCTCCCTCTCTCTACCCCTCTCCTGCTCATGCTCTGTGTCTCTCTCTCAAAAACAAATAAACATTAAAAAAAAAAAAAAAAAGAAGAAGAAACCTCAGGCTATTAAAACCTTTGCATTCCCCGTGTCATTGAAAAGACAATGAAAAGTCACTACTAAGGAAATAAAAGGCAACAATTAGAAAACTTTAGGGGCACCTGGCTGGCTCAGCAGGAACAGCAGGCAACTCTTGGTCTCAGGGTCATGAGTTCAAGCCCTACGTTGGGCACAGAGATTACTTAAGTAAATAAAACTTAAAAAAAAAAAAAAACCACTTTAAATTCTGAAGTTGGAGAAGTACAAAGGCTTAGATAAAATTGATGTCTGCTCACCTACTGTATCCCTGGAGAAATTACACATCGGGATGCTGTTGACCACATGTGAGATATAAGAAGAACCACCCCCTTCTTCCTAAAGAGGTTTCTACTATCAATCAGCAAAATTCAGAAGTTATTTAAAAATCAACTGTTTTTAAACAAAAAGTTTAAGTCAAAGTGATACATGTGTATAGCCATAAAACAAAACTACAAAAAGCTCAAAAAAAAGTCCTTAACCTTAATTCCCAGTATTCACATTCAACACAGTATTTATCTATTTCTAAATAACGATTTCCTAATTTTAAACAGTATTTTACTTCCCATTATAGATGTTATTAACTTCTTATATATATATTTATATATATATAATATATATTTATACACACACACACACACACACACACACACACACACACACACACACACTATAGGCCAGACTCCATTCTAAGGACTCTGTAAGCACTAATTCATTTCAATTTTACTTGATATGAGGTCATCGGTGCCCTGAACAAAGCGGTTTCAGTGGAAAGGATGGGGCTAAATCCTAACAGCAGACTGGGGAGAGGGGAGGGGAAGAATTAGACACTTAATAGAAGTAACTCTCAAGGAATTTTGTTCTAAAAGGGAGACTAAAAATGGGATAAAGGGGATGTGGAAGTTTTGTTTTGAGGTTTGGGAGCTATTCCACCATATCAGCAAGCTCCTAAGAATAGCCAATAGAGAAGCAAACAGACACATCAGAGAGGAGCTCAATGTCAGAGGAATTCTCTTAAGGTAGTAAGAAGGAACCTGTAGCATCACCTTCCGAATAAGGCATTCTTTGACCATCGACCTAAAAATGCAATGCCTTACCCTTCCCATTCAGTCTCCTTCTTCATTTTATTATGCTCCTTAGTATTAATCATTAGCTACCGTACTATATATTTAACTTAGTTTACTGAAGGTCTGCCTACTAGAACGTAAGCTTCGTGAGGACAGGGATTTTGTCTGTTGTATCCCCACTGCCTTAAAATGGGGCCATGAAAAATACCAGTTGAATGAAGTCAGGTGGATCAGCAGAGTGGTTGGCCCTCAAGAGAACTGATGGTGTATCCACAACCGAGAAGGCAGAGTGGAGGAACAGGGACCTCAGGAGGTTGATGAGGTATGGTAGCGGCTTCCATTAGATACACACGGAATTTCAGGTGAGAAATCATTTTTCCCCGAGAAGCACCAGATACTGCTGCACCATCTTCTGGGTTCTAGAAGTGCCCCTGCCAAATCTCATGCAATTTTAATTCTTAACCTTTGCATAAGCACTGCTTTGTCTCTATGTCTGTGTTGTAACATTTCATGATGAAGGGGCTTGGTATCTTCTTTTTCAACTTTTCAAAAATTCTGAAATATATATACATATAAAATTATGTATATCATATAATCAACGTAAAAAAAATTTTTTTTAAGTTTATTCGCTTTTGAGAGACAGAGTGAGAGTGGGGGAGAGGCAGAGAGAGGGAGACACAGAAACCAAAGCAGGCTCCAGACTCCCAGCTGTCAGCACAGAGCTCAACGCAGGGCTCAAACCCATGAACTGTGAGATCATGACCTGAGCCAAAGTTGGACGCTTAATCGACTGAGCCACTCAGGTGCTCCCATACAATCAACTTTTAAAAGAAAAAAAAAAACAACAAAACTTAAGAATCTGAAATCCAGCACCCTGGCTTCATGGTTGGCAAACTACCGCCTGAAGGCCAAGTCTGTCCTGCCTATTTTTGTAAATAAAGTTTTGCTGGAACACAGGCTCTCCCACTAGTTTACGGATTGTAAACTATAAGGTTGTAGTCCAGTAATTACAAGACCGTTTGGATTACAAAGCCATATTTACTATTGGACGCCTGACAGAATAGTTTGCTGATTCCCTAACCAAGCTCAAGACAGAAAACAATACTGCTGATGCCCCTTGTATGCCTCTTTCTGACTATACTGTTTTCACTCCTTTTGAGGAAACTGCTACCTAAATTTTGTGTTATATCTTTTGCCCCCATGGAGTTTGTATGTATCCCTAAGTAATATCCCTTTTAATTTCTCTTACTTGAATTTTATGTGAATGAAACCATACTGTATATTCTTCAGTAGCTTCTTTCACTCAAAAGTCTGTACTAGAGACCTAATCATGTTGGTAGTTTAGTTCTTTTTCAGTGATAACAGGACTCCATTGTATGACTATACCATAATTTATCTGTTCTCTGTTGGTGGTCACACAGCCTCTGTCCAGGTTTAAAAAACAAAAGACCCAATGCTGCTATGAACATACTTGTACATAAACCCCACTATAAATGACCAATGAGTGCGTGTAGGTAGGTGTATGCACACACACATGCATGCACATGTACACACACACAAACACACACAATTCTACCCAGGGATGGAAGTGCTGAGTTTTGAGTGTATGCAAATAATTGTGCCACATACTTTTCAGAGTAGTTCATGAATTCCCCAATGCAATTTCAATAGAACACTTGACTTTATCAGACATCGCATTTTTGCAAACCTAGTATTTTAATCATTGTCATTTTAATTTGCTTGTCTATGATTACTAAGGCAGTTGAGCATCTTTCCACATATTTTATTAGCCATTTTCTTCTGTGAAATGCCAATTTGTGCTTTTGGCCAATGTTTCCATTGATAGACTTGTCTTCTGCTTTTCAACTGCAGTTCTTTATATATTTCAGATATTAATACTCTGTCAGTTGTTACATATGGCAAATATCTCAACTCCAGCTTGTGATGGGTCTTTTCATTCTCTGAATATTTTTTAATGAACAAACTTTCCCAATTTTAATCTTTTCCTTTATACAATGTACATTTTGGATTATTTGGTTAAATTTCTCCCTACTCCAAGATCACAGATATTATTCTATTTTGTCTTCTAGAAGTTTTAAAACTTTGCCTTTCACACTTAAGTCCTTGACGCATTTAAGATTCGGTTTTGCAGAGAGTGTAAGATAGAAATCGTCTCCCTTTTCTTCCCCATGTGGATAATCAATTATTGAAAGCTCCATCCATTCCCTCAGATTTTACAATGCCACTTCAGTTGTCTATCGAGAGCCCCACACACATGGCCTGTTTCTGCAATGTCGATCCTGTTCCGTCAAGACGATTTGTGTATTCCTGTGCATTACTAGCATCTTAATTACTACAGCCCTACAAAAAATGTTGATATCGGGTAAAGCAAGTTTCCATGACCCATTCTTTTTTTTCAAGTATGTCTTCGCTTTTCCTTGGACTTTTCTGCATTAATTTTAGAATCAGTTTGCCAAGCACTGTGTAAAATCCTAATGGGATTTTCAATGGAACTGTATGCAATCTATATAGATCATTTTAGAGTGGAATGGCATCTTAAATACATTGTCTTCCTATTCATGAACTTACCATGCTTCTCGGTCTATTGGTGACCCTATGAATCTTCCCTTTTAATATGTTAATGTGGTAAGCTATACGAACAGACTTTTCTAATATTATCAACCTTACATTTCTGGAATAAACCCAACTGAGTTATTATGAATTATATTTTTTATACATTTGCTACCAGTTTCTTTAAAACTATTATGTTTATGACTGAGATTGGCTGATAAACTTTCTTTCCTGTATTATCTCCTGTGTGGCTGAATGTCGAGGTTACACAATTATCACAAGAAAAGGTGGAGTGTATTCCTTCTTTCTAGACTCTCAAGAAGTTTGTCTAAGACTGCAGGGATCTATCTATTCCTTGAGATGTTTGATAAAACATATCTGTAAAACCATCTGAGTGTTTCAGAAAAAAAGAAATTATATACTGACTCAACTTCTATAAATTAAATGACCTATTCAATTTTTCTTTCTTGATTCAATTTTGATAAATTATGTTTTACTGTCCATTGCACCTTAGTTTTTAAATACGGGCGTAACACTGATAATAGTATTTTCTTAGTATTTTTAAAAATCTCTGCTTCATCTGCTCTTTGTGCTTGTTGATTTATTCTTGAATTCATTTTAGTTTTGGGAAAGAACAGAAATACTTTTGTGTGTTTAATCTATTATATTTACCTAACAAAAAAATCACACAGAAGGTACATTCTTCCTTATCTATAAAAAGGAGGCAATACCAGAACCTACCACACACTGTTTTAGTGAGGATTAAATGAGTTAGTAATTGCAAAGTGCTTAGCACAGTGCCTGGCACATATTAAGAGTTCAAAATATCATAATTTTATTATAGGGAATTTAAATTAAATCAATATGATGTCTTTTTGTTCTACTGAAATTTAATACTCCAATATAACAGTAACTGGTTATGGACTACACTTCAAAAAAAATTTTTAGTGTTTGTTTATTTTTGAGAGAGACAGAGACAGAGCATGTGGTCGGGGTGGGGGGGGAGGGCCAGAGAGAGAGGGAGACACAGAATCCAAAGCAGGCTCTAGGCTCTGAGCTGTCAGCACAGGGCTCGAACCCATGAACTGTGAGATCGTGACCTGAGCTGAAGTCAGACACTTAACCGACTGAGTCACCCAGCCACCCCTAATGTTTCTTTATTTTTGAGAGAGAGGGAGCAGGGCAGGGACATAGAAAGAGGAAGACAGAGAATCCTGAATAGGGTCTGCACTGCCAATGCAAAGCCAGCCCAATGCGGGGCTCGAACCCACAAACCATGAGATCATGACCTGAGCCGAAATCAAGAATCAGAGGCCAAACCGACTGAGCCAGACAGGCATCCCTGAACTAGACTTTTTCAACTGTACTTCTATTCTTTTTTCATTTTTTTCCCAAAGTTTTATTTAAGTAATTTCTATACCCAACATGGGGCTTGAACTCACGACCCCAAGAGCAACAGTCACACGTTCCTCCGACTGACCCAGCCAGGTGCTCCCTGACTGTACTTTTATTCTAATTGGCCTCATAAAGACACAGCGGCAATCCTTTAGTTCTGAAACTCAGTCTGGGTGTTCAGGTCCTAAGATTATGAACTGCACTCCTACTTTAAAATAAAATGCAAAATAAAGCAAGAGGTCTACCCTGGGATGTTTTCCCCTTGAGGGCAAGGGCCATGCTTTTATCACCAAGCATATGCTATGAGCCTGGCACAATGAAAAAACTGTGAGTTCTTGACAAGCAAACAACACCAAAGAAATAATAAAATAATGAAGTTATGATGAAAATCATAAAGAAAACTCTAATAGCCTCACAAAGTTTTCATTATTAGGTGCCTTATAGTAATATGTAAACACTCAACTGATTTTATCCATAGACCCTTCATTAGGGAAACTCTCACTATAAGAAGGTCTTTCTACCCTCTCTAACAGAGAGGTACCTGTTAGGCATTCCACTCCCAGTCAATTTCTGTATGTAAGTTTAACCTCAAAAGAAAAATAATACTATAAAGAGATACTGAACTTCAGTTAATAATAAACATGCTCAATTATTTAGGCGGATGTATACTGATGTCTGTGATTTACTTTAAAATGCATCATAAAATATGATGGATTGATGGATAGCATGTGGGATGGGCAGGTAAATAAACATGTGCCAAAACAAGCACAGTCAAGTGTTAATGGAAAAACCTAGATTGAATTCTATGGGTGTTTACTGTAAAATGATTTCTACTTTCTGTCTTTGAGAATTTTCCTTATGAAATATAGGGAATGATACAAACTCCTATACTTGGCAAGTTAAAAACAAAAAACTAAAATAAAAATATGAAAAAAGGTTTATATTATACATATAGCAAAAGCTATTACAATATAAAAGACCTCATTCCAATGTATTAAAAAACAAAAAACAAGAGTCCTATAAGATAAATGGGAAAAGACATTAACAAAATATAAACAGAAAACAAACCCATGGAAAATATTCAGTAACCTGTAACCAAAGAGAAATAAAGCAAACCTGCAATACCATTTTATACCTATTTCATTAGCAAAATTAACACACAAATGCATGAACACACACAATTCTGGCAAGGCTGCAGCAGAAATGGTAACTCATGTGCAGCTGGCAGCATTCACTATAAACAAATACAGCCTGTTTGGGAAGTGGTCTGGCAGTCCCTAAGTCACAGTGTTCATCAAGTCCTTTGACCTGATGGTCTAACTCATTCAAATACGAACTGCATCCGTCCAAAGCAGCCACAAGATGTTCACTGCAGTATTATCTACTAAAGGATTAAACTATGAACAACCTAAATGGCCATCAAGAGAAGAAAGATCTAGGGAATGATGACACATCAATACAATGGAATATGATGCAGACATGTAAAGAAAATGACAATGACGGAAGCTTATGTGAAAATATGCAAAGTGTTCATGACACGACCAAATGGAAAACTATTTATAACTGATTGTGAAGCTAGAAGAAAAAATGAAACATGCACTGTAAAGAAACATGAATAATTAATGAAAATGACATGTTGAGGGGATTGTGGCTGATTTTTTTCTAAAATTGTCTTTAATCTTTCTGATCCATCTTTCAATTACAGCAATTAAAAAGCCCATCTCATGACTCTACTCACAGTGCTGAGTTTGCTGCAGATGATGAGAATCCGGCGTTCATACAGCATACTGGCATACAGATGTAACATGTTGTTTACATCCACAGCCACAAAATATTCTGTCAGATTTCTCTAGGAGAAACAAGAAGGGGAGATCGTAGCTTATTTTGTTTGCTCTTGTTACAGGCGGTATCTAAAAAAGCATGTGAAGCAAAAAATCATCAGAAAGTATACTCTCCTCTGCCCCTGTCCTATTCTTTCCACCTGGGAGGCTGAATCCCACTGTGTGTAAAATCATGAAATGCAAAGTTGGAAGAGACTTTAGAGACGAAGCACTTGTGTGTGGTGATTACAGTTTACGTGAGGTCACAGGCAGCACTGTGTTGCTTTTCTTATCAGTTCCAAAGGGTGAGCAGGACAGGAAGTCTGCAATCTTACAAATGAGGAAACCGAGGCTCAGAGAGGGATGCCAAGATCAAAGAGTCTCATGAGCAATAAAGACAGGACTGCAGCTCCGATCTTCTGACCCCAGATCCTAAGACTTTCCCAATGCACTGCACCATACGCATAGTCAAGAGAAAGTACCCAAGGACCAAAATGCTTTTGGCACAGAGCCCGTTTCTGTCCAACAGATCCCACCCGCAAAGGCTGGGCACGCTCCTCTCTTGTCATCACTGCTGGCGTCCCCCTCCTCCACAGTTTACACTCTCTGAAAGGACTCGGCAGGAATTGGAGCAATTTCGAAGATTTACAATTTCCAGGTATTTCACTCAAAAGGCAAAAAAAAATTGCAGACAAGCAGCAAGTGGTGACAAAGCAGTGTTTTAACCAGCTTTTTGTCTGTAGCCGGGACTTCATTTCTTTAATTAGTACTCTAGATTGGCCCTCTTTAGGTTTCAGAAAAAATACAATGTGTTTCATTTCTGCAATCCTTTCTATACCCACCTGACTTTAATAATATACATGAATATGTTAATTTCCTCAATGTTACAGGTTTTCAATGCCACACAATATAATCCTCTGAAAATGAAGGGGGTCGGGGAGGGAACACTACTGCCAAGGGGTTGCAATGTATAATGATGAAAGAGCCATAACCCATAAATTCAAGAAAACCAGGTGGATTTTCCATGCAAAATAGCATAAAGTGCTTTTCAACAATATTACAGGTTGGGAAAAAGAATGGGCACTTATCTTATGATTTATTGTTGTTTGATTGGAATACCAGGTTAACCAGTGACCTTTATAGCGAGTGAATTAACAGTTCCATATACTGACTACCTACCAAGTACCAGGTACTATAGCAGATACTTTGGATGTGTGATCTTACGCACTTTCCACAAAACTCCAATGAGGCATTTCTCCCCCAATATATAAAGTAAGTCTGAGAGAGATTCAGTAGCTGGTAGAGTCAGAATTTGGACTCAGATCCAACTCCAGAGCCCATATATTTTCCCTTACGTTACATTGACCCACTTAAACATTTTTAAACATCTACAATACACACAGCTTTACATACGTTATTTCATTTGATCTTGAAACCACTCCTTGAACAGGTATTATCATCTCTACATACAGATAAGAAAACAGAGGCAACAGAGAAAATGAAGTAATATGACCAAGGTTACACACTATGTACATATTCAGTCTTGGGTGAGTTTGTCTCTAAGCCTGTGCTCATCGTTTATATCACTAAAAATTGTAGGTAAAAGTTGTATTCAGGAAAGAAAGCACAGCACAGGAACAAAGCAGGATCAAAGTATGCCTGCTGAAAGAGAAACACTGCTGTTAAGAACCGTTATCCCATTTACTGAGTAATCCTTATGTGCTGGACAACAGGTACTTTACCTGTGTTCTCTCTAATCTTTCTCAACAGCGCTGAAAAAGGCAGTTTCATTTCCATTTTACAGATGTAGAAACTGAGGCTCAGGAGGGGTAAGTAGTCTGCAAAAGTCACCCAGCTAGAAAAGGCAGAGCCCAGTTTCAAAACCAGGTCTCCTGAATCTGAAACCCTTGCTCTAACCACCACGCCGACTTGCCTCTTAACAAACTTGAAAACCAAAAACAAGAAAGGCAGTCTCAATGAGTCAACAAGTGCATCTCTTGCCCGGTGGACTGAGGAGTGCTGAGCTGATGATGTCAGGGTGGGGTTTGTTCTGAAGACTGTGACATGGCAGAGCTATTCTCGCAAACAAAAATACAAGGCCCTCAGCTGAGCATTTCAGTAAAATGCTTAACTGCTGATGAATTACATAAATTTTTCTTTTAGGAGAGGATGGAAGTAAAAAGAAAATAGAAATGAGGAGCTTAAAGAAGGCCAGAAAGCCCATTAGCACTTTTGACAGATCCAAAGATAACTCTGAAGCCACCAAAACGTGGCCTCAAGAGTCTGCCAAGAAGCTTCACGCTGGGTAGAAATATGTTACACAGCTTGCCGTCCAAATAAGGAGACACAGCGTCAGAGACAAATCCTGCACCTTATTTTGGTGGGAGAAAAAAAAAAAAAATCATAAGGATACTTTTGTGGATGGGGAAGGAAACATTTCTGAAATAAAAATACCACTTGGTTGAGGCATAACCCCCAGGCCCAATCGGGTTCGGAGGGATTCAGGTGCTTGTTCCAAAAACTCTACACAGGTATGTTAAAAATATGTAACATTTAGCCAAATTCTCTCTAAACTGTCATGTACTTTTTTTGGTATTTCTCATCCCATCTGTGCTGATTACCAAGATATTTGTGTCTAAACAGAAGCTGTCTTTCTTATCTGCTTCCTCCCCTGCCTCTTTCCTTCTGGGAAGCCACCCGCCCAGGCGGGTGGGAGTGGGTGGGAGTGGCGACAGCCCCGGGAACTTCACTCAGCCTTGGGAGCACCTGTGGGGCACAGCAGACCATGGGAGCACCTGTGGGGCACAGCAGGCCTTGGGAGCAGCTGCAGGGAACATTTACAGTTTCCACCATGCTTCATCTCCGAAGAACACCCCTTGGAGAAAGGGGTTTTCTCCCTTGTGCCTTAAAGGATCCAGTGGCTTAAGCCCCACCAATCCCCAATTTCTCAAACCTGCCATGCCTTTTCTTACCCTCAGGTCTTTACTTCTGTTGTTTCCTCCTCCTAGAATGCTCTTCTCCTCCTTGAGGACACCCATTTACTTTCCAAGACCCAGCTGAGATGTCACCTCCCCCTGGAAGTCTTCCTAGATTCCTCATTTGTCAAGCTCCTCCACTTTGAGCAGGCATGGTGATTGGTCTCTATCTTATAACCACTCAGTTACAAGTAGGTTTCTGTCACTTCACTGAGGTCCCTCTGGGTATAATGACATATCCCATCACCTAGCAGTTTGATGAAAGAATCAATAAGTAGAGAAAGCAGTGACTAAGCCTCCTTAGCTGGACTAAGAGGAACACGCCAGCCTGGAAGACAGACAAGGTGGTGTATTAGGAAGAACACAGCATTGACGTCAGAAAACCGCGGTCTGAGCTGGATGAAGTGATCAATGGTGAAGGGCTCATGGAAAACAAAATTGACACTAGCAACTCACAAAGTCAGATAAAATGGCAGGGGGATGGGATTGGGAGTTGTTTAAGGTGTGTGTGGCTCTATTTAGTACAAGTGTAAAGAAATAGGTGGTTTGTTCATCAGGTAATGGGGGAGGGGCTGCATGCAGAAGCAGGTGTTTATTTCACAGCCAGCTCAATCATGTATCTCTGATGGGTAAGACAAGAGTATAGGGAATAATGAGAAGAGACGACTTCCATAGCAAGTTGTCCTAGTTCAAGACTGCAGCCAGAATATACTGTGAGCTTATACTTATAAAGGACACAAGGTATACCACCCTCCTAGCACTTTCCTTCAGTGGGACTAAATCTTCAACCTCCCATTTCTGTCTCCTGTAATCAGCCAATCAACAAACGTATTTAACTCCTACTATGTGTTTAGTACCAACCTGGGAGCTGGGCCTGCAGAGATTAAAGAAAAGATGATCCCCATTTTCCAGGAATTTAGCCTGGGGATGGCAATGGCATCAGTATGGTGTGCAAAGTACTGTGGTCCAGGCCGCACACACTCCAGGGCCGCCTGAGAAGGGCAGATTCAACTTTGCTGGACCGATACAGGAGGAAGGCTTGACAGAGGAGACGATATTAGGTCTGGGCCTCCCACCAACGGTTCACTCAGTGGACACAGGAGGAAGCGTATTCCAGGCAGAGACAGAGGCAAGGAGGAGAGAAGAGCTCTTAGCAGTTCAGTAAAATGAAGAGCAGGGTTTAGAGCAGGGGACATGCTGGGGCAGGGGAACTGGGTGCAGATTCTGTGAGAGCCTAGACTTCCCTTGTGGGTCAGAGGGAGTTGCCGAAGGATCATGATATAATCACATATGTGTTTTGGAAAGATCTTCCTGGAGGTCCTATGGAGGACGCACAGGAGAGGGCAAGCAGGAAGCAGCACAATCAGTTAACAGGCTGGCGCCATATTCCCGGAATGAATGATTACAGCAAAAAAAACTATTGAGATGAAAGCTTTGGATATGGATGCGACAGATCTCTGTAAAGTGGAATCACAGGACTTGATAATGAATTAGACCTGAGAAGTGGAGAGGGGAGGAAGAAGCTCAGACAACGCCCAGGACTTCCAGGTTACAGAGTACCACACTTGTCCACTTCCCCGGTTTTTTAGAGGGAGAGTCCACTCATTTAATGTGGGATCAGTCCTCCTTCTAAAGAACCATCAATCCTGTCAAGCAAGGTGTTGCCGCTCATCTGGTCTTGGGCCTAGTGTCCTGGATTATAATGCCACCAAGGCTAAGTCTAAATCACCATTCCCTTTATTCCCTGACAATGAATTCTCTGTGTGACTCACCTACTGGGAAGGAAAATCTTGCTTAGAGGGACTATTTCCAGTGTCCAGACTCAGAAGGGTTCAGTTTTCTCAGTGCCAGTACATTTTTAGGTTTAAGGACATTCTGTTTCCATTCATAGAGCTCAAGCATTATTTCAGTTACATATCAATGATGTGCCTTGTGAGCATTCTCCTATCTGCCTAGCATGTATTATGAGCTTACTCTGTAGGGCTGGGTAGCAGGGATATGAAGCTGACCACTACTTGGGCTGGGAAGGGCTCAGGTCCAAGGAAGGTTTCTAGTCAACAGGGTCAAAACAGCCTTGAAGTTGAGTTTCGGAAAAGGTGTGTGCTGCACAAGCTCCTTAGCCTCTCCAGGCTCCCGTTTCTCATCTCTACAAAGAAATGACAGTAAAGGTCCCTTCCAGCTCTAACCCTCTGTGGCTCTAAATCCAGACAAAGAGGAGGGGAAGGCACCTGACAAACCTCATTTCCCCCAGGAGAAGCCCCATAATAGCTGCTTACTTCTAGCCATCCCTGCTGGCTCCTGTGCCGATCCAGGTGGCTGGGGACTTCAGGCTCACTGTGATCCACGCCCGGGGTTAGGAAGCAGGTGGGGGTTTGGGGGGATGGGCCAAGGATGGGAGGGGATATAGTGGGGCTTAGAGAAAAAGCGTCTTAGGTTCAATACCTTGGGGAAATGAGATAATCCCCAAACCAAAGAACCGACTCTAAGCTGGGTACTCCTTGGAGCCTTCGAAACAGATGCTAATCCGCCCCACGGTCTGTCATTTTATTAGTCTTTGTGACTTTCAGCTTCATACACAGTACACATGATAAAGACTTACTGTACTGTGTCTGGAGGAGGCTTCTAAGGCAAGAGGCTTGGTTTTGCCAATGGGTCTTATTTCCTGAAATAACTCTTGCTCAGATTATTTTACCATAACGTAAACCTTTAGAATCCTCAATTGATTTTTTTTTTTTTTAAAGAATTTAGGTTACTTTAGTTGTGTGGGATTCTTAAAAGGGAATTATAAATTTGCATTCTAAAATAATCTGTCTAAGAATTCCACAAACTCACTTAAGCAATCACATCAGAGAAGTATATTATAGGAAAGAAGGCAGGGTTTACCCAGAGGTCAACTTTTATCCCTCCTATGTGAATGGAAAAACCATTAGAATAAACAATTACCTGACAACCCTTAAGAGCAACAATGGAATTCTCTACAATCTCAGTACTTGATAATAAGCCTTCTAGTACCACCTCAACTTTGTTTATTTTTCAAAGTCACGATGAGTTCATAAATCTTTTCTATATCATGGTACATCTTTTGACAAAGTGGAGCCTGGGCAATGTTATATGTAACTGTCCATTCTAAACGCTTTTCCTGCATCATTAACCACTTGGTATGACACTGACCAGATAATTAAGACAGGTTTGTTTAATATCCCAAATGAAGGTCTATATGATTATCCATTAATCAAAAGTAAACTTCAAAACCTGGGTGCTTAAAAAAAAAAAAAGTCCCTTATACAGCCAGTTTACAATGTTATTATTACTACCCATACCTAATATTATTGTTCCTGATCTGGGATTTCTTTTTAGTGCAGGTCAATTGTTTAAAATTTATAAAGATTTATGCTCATTTGACTATTGCCTGTATAAAATTCACTCCTACATGTGTTATCTTGATGGAGAAAAACCCTGGTGAACAATTACCTAGTGATGCTTTTTCAGTGAAAAGGAAGAAAATATTTCGACGCAGAAATTGCAGGATTAATGAGAATTAACTTCAACAGCGATCTAAAAGTGGAAAGAATTTTCTGTTTGCTTTTCATTAATGTCTTGCAGACACACTGACCCAAAAGCCAAGTGAGAAGAATTGTTATTTTCCCCTTTCCGTGGGGTGGCTGCATTGCTCACTCATTCACTCAGTCAGCCAGCCAACCATTCAGTCATTCTATAAATATATATTGACAATCTACTATGTTCTAGGTAAAGTGCTAATTACAGAGATGCAGCGACGAAAAAATACTAATCCCTCTCATTCTGGAAGGAGAAATGACATTAAACATGTTCACAAAATTAATGACAGAACTGAAACTGCCGATGAGCAATTTCTTAGAAGGGCATAGGAAGCCATGGAGCCTAAGGCCCAGGGCTCAGCAGCATCTCAGCGCTGGGATCAGATTGACCTGCGTGTGATGCCCGGTTTTAGCATTTATTGGCCGGCTGACTAGGGGCAAGTTACTTCAGGTCTCTGGGCTTCATTTCTTCTTCAGAGCAGGGAGATCAACCACACCACAAGCTGCTGTGAAGATCCCATGACATAACAAATACTGCCTGAACTGATCCATGGTAGGTGTTATCTCTTTCTTACATTAACCGTTCTCTGAAGCTGTCCAGAGCAACAGGATTCTCTGGCGGCAGAATTAAGTTCTATGTGCCAAAGTCCTTCCATCCTTTTCTTTGCTTATTCTCTTAAGTTCAGTATGCCCCTTAGAGGAGATAGTCAATAAATGTTTACAGAACCCCCCATGTGGTAGGCACTGGAGTCCTGGACTTCATTCCTGGCACCATTTCTAAGCTTCAAAAATCACGGTGTCAGTGGAAGCTGCTAAGACACTTGTGTGGTCAGACACACACTCCATGAAAGGAAATGATCTTCACAACCCAGAATGTTAGCAAAAACCCAGAGAAAGACAAGCCCCCAGAAGTAATGTGCCCTAGCCCGTAGCCACAACACAGACCTCAAAAGAGGTTAAGACTAGGATTGTAGGAAAGCAAAGAGAAGAAGGGAAAGAAAAGGACCATCAAAAGCTGTATCTCTCTTGCACCAAGCATTGAACTTGGAACTTTACATTCAATGCTTCATTTGTTCCTCCCATTTTTTTTTTTTTTAATTACATAAGGACACTGAGGCTCCGAGAATATATGTAAGTAGTCCAAGGTCCCCAAGTGGTGGAGCCCAGTGTCGGGCTGTGTCCACAACTCATGTTCCTTCCACTACCGCAGACTATGTCATATTAACAACCCCGTGGTTACTGCTTGTTTCAATCTGCAATGCACCAATTTAGTCATTTTAAATTAATCCTTGAAAAATCACCAAGAGATTAAAATGCAAATTTCAACATGGCTAGAGCTCAGTACTGACTCTGTGTCAAAAATCACACAAATTGGTCCTACAAAAGTTCAGATTCTCCTTAGAGGAAAAGCGTTCCTGCTTCACTTCATATTTGAGACATGAAAAATAATTTTTTTCTCTTTCCTCATGAATATCAAAAGCCAACTGCAGGGAGGCAGGCTGGCATAATGAAAACAAAATGCTTGGTTTCCTTACCAACCTCAGTCACTACACCCCACTTAGGTACAGACCTTGGGCTGGTAACCTCAGGTCTGGGAGCCCCGGGTCCCTACATATAAAATGGGGCTCACGTCTACCTCTCACAGAGGAGCTGTAAGGATTTAAATGGAACCATGTATGTTAGGAGTCTGGCAGATTGTTTTTATTATTCCCGCTTAGAAACAAACAAGGCCAGCCTTTTACCGATTTGCAAAGGAGGATTTAGGGGACAATGGGTCATACACAGGGAATTGGTTCATTAGTGGCAAAACCAGCAGAGGGAATGCAAAAAAAAAAAAAAAAAAAAAAATTTTTTTAATGGTGGGGGCAGTGCAGACAGGAATTGGAGCTGAGGCTATGAAGAAGACAGGTTTGTTTTTTCCTCCTAACCTATTTCTAACCTTAGTTATAGCAGTTTTGAAAATTAAGAAATTATCAGAACTTTCAGGTACCTTAAATTTAAGTTCTTAAGGAATTCTCAGTCCTTAAAATTAAAAAAAACTAAAATAATGAACCTCACCTAGGCAATAATTGTTATAACATTATTTATAATAGCAAGACATCAGAGACCATCTAAACGTCTATTAGTAGGAGAGGTACAGTTAAAACACTAGAGGGACTTCCAGTAAAATACGGCAGACTAAATACACATATTTGTCTTTACTTTCTGATACCATCCCTCCCCAATAACCCCCCAGGAAAAGTCACAGTGAAAGAATTTTAAAAGGCGTAAACCCCAAAGAACAAGAGAAAAGACATTACTGGAAGAGAGAGGTCAAATTTTTAGAAGCCAGAAAGCAGATGTTACTAAAGAAACAGTTCTCAGGCTGGGTCATTCATCCCAAGAGACATGTGGCAATGTCTGGAGACATTTCAGCTGTCACAGCTGGAGAGGTGTGTGCTACCATCATATCACTACATGATCTCAGGAATGCTGCTAACACCCCACAACACACAAGACCATCCCACACAACAAAGAATTATCTGGCCCAACGTGCCCACAACACCAATCACAGCACCAACTGAGGTTGAAAAACTCATGGAGGGTGACTTGGAAGCTGACAAAGGGCTGAACACGAAAGCTGGGACAGAGGGATAGAGGGACAGGGCGCAAGCTCAAGCCCAATTCAGGCCACAGAACTCCAAAAAGGCTCAGGAATCAGAGACACCCAGAACCTCTGAAGGGTGCCAGTGAAAATAAGATTCTTCTCTCTCAAGAGGCTCACTCTGACACCCCTCCAGCAGAAAGGCACTGAACCTTTCTGGAGGCACTGAACCAGAAAATCTTGGGGACACCAGGTATAGTTAAGGACAGAGGATAAAGCATTAAATAAAAAATGGGAGGGGGACTTAAAGAACACATCCTACATATTGATATCCCATAACTCACCACCCTCCTCAGCTTCCAGAATGCTGGTAGGTGAAGCTTATGCTCACAGACACAAACAAAACTTACTAGATCTAAAGAAAAGATTCTGATACTGACATTTAAGAGCTCCCCCGTAGACCCCCTAAGTAACCAGACCTCTGATCCATCATCTACAATAAAGGCCCCAGGTAACAAGCCCCATTCATGAACACAGACCTTCCACTTAGCTTTTTAGTGCCTCAGTCTAAACAGGGCTGGACAGCCACTTGAAGAAAGCCTCTACAATCAAAGATACAGAACGAAACAGAAGAGGGAAAACATTGAAGAAAAAAACATGCAAGAAGAACAATTTTTTAAATCTATACACAATAGTCTCAAAGAGACGAGAAAAAAAAAAATATTGCACTCCTAAAACAAGATGCCATTAAACAACAAGTTATTGAATAGAACCAAAAGACTCTTCAATAAGAAGGGAAAGAAAAGGACCATCAAAAGCCGTATCTCTCTTAGACCAAGCATTGAACTTGAAACTTTGTAATCAATTCTTCATGATATCAACAATGACAGCAGAAGAAATTCATCAGGGAGGAAGGATTCATTGGAAAAAGGAAAACTAAAAGGGAATGACAGAAACCAGAAAAGAAAATTAGAGGATCAACACAAAAGCTGAACATCCTACCATAGAGGCCCCAGAGAAACGAGAAAAATAAAGAACAATTTTTTCAAAGAAATAATGTGACAACACTTCCCAGCTCTAAAGGACATGAGTTTCTAGACTGAATGAACCCACCAAGTGCCCAGCACAGCAGATAAAAATGAGCCAGAGCAAAGCAAATCGTTGTACAATTTCAGAATACCAGAGACAAATAAAGGATCCTAAAAAATAAATCAGGAATCAGAAAGGCTTACAACTTCCAAGTTTTAACAGGAAAACTAGAAGTCAACACAGTTCCATCTTCAAAATTCTGAAGGCAAACTTCCAACTCATTCCGGAGTAGGATAATCATTCTCAGTGATGGAAAGTTTCAAAATGTTGCCCCCAACACAATACTTTCTGAAGAAACTACTGGAGAATGTTTCACCAGAAGGGAATAAACAGGAAGATGTGAAATCCAGAAACTCTTAATTGACAAAAAGTTGTACAAGAAAGGAAACGCAATCATAATCGAATGTCTCCTTCCGCATGCTTATTTATAAACATTATGGATTTAAAATTTTTCCTGAAGATAGAGGAAAAATGGGGGAGGGAAAACATGCAAGTGATAAAAAGGTTTTTTTTCTGGGGAGAGAGGGGCTCAGAGATGGTAAAAGACCTAAACTCTCAACTTCCGTAAGAAAATTAACAGGTGATATCTGAGACAGAAAAATTAAGAGGTAGCCATATGTACACATTGGTTTAAAACACGGACAGAAATACTGCAAGAAGTGGAAAGTAAGGAGAATTTGAAATTTTCATCAACAATTATGTGGTACTATATGATTTTTTAAGGCATTAATAGGCATAATTTTCATAAGAATAGTAATGCCGTTAAATTAAAAAAATCATTATTAAAAAAGGATGAAGTAAATATAAACAGGTTTTAGAATACACTAAACTAAAAAAGTGAGTTGTAAAACAATATGAATAGTATCACATTTATGTCTTAAAAAAATGTCTACAACACACCCAGGTACTCACACATACGACACTGCACATACATAGAGAAAGGCCTAAAAGGTCTAGAAGGACATACAAATTTGAGGGAGAATGGGACTAGGGGTAGGGGACGGACAACGGTAATTCATTTTCTATATGTACTTCTTACTTGTTCAATGTTTTTTATAACAAAGATATTCTGTAACAAATTTTAATGACAAGGGTAGATGTCCATAATACACTGTTATAAAAAAAAAGGTGACATAAAGGTATATATTTGGTATGATCCCCACTGTGTTTAATTATTTTTTTTTAATGTACATTTATTTTTGAGAGAGAGAGAGAGAGACAGACAGACAGACACAGAATTGAAGCAGGCTCCAGGCCCTGAGCTGTCAGCCAGAGCCTAACGCAGAACTTGAACTCACGAACTGTAAGATCATGACCTGAGCCAAAGTCAGACGCTTAACCGACTAAGCCACCCAGGTACCCCTCCCCACTATGTTTTTTAAAACGTAGCTTCTAAAACTGTTTTTTGTTTTTTTTTTTTTTTTAAATCAAGAGGACACTTTTATCTCAAAGTATTATCTAATTCCCAACTTAAGTGGCTAGAAATAAACTTGCTATGAATAAAGCAGGAGCAGTGACCTGTGCTCTGGCCAGCCAGACACCTATCTCCCCCCGGCCATCCAGGGTCCTACAGCAACCTTGGGGCTCTAGGCTGCATAGTGTGAAAACTAGTACTATTGTAAAGAGGAAGGAAAGAAAAATTTGGAACGTGACTTTCTCTGAGATATGGGATTACAAGTGATTTTTTCTTTTGCTTTTGTATAATACATATACGTACATACCTTTCCTATGATTTGGAAGAGTTTACATAATATCTGTTCCTTAACATGCCTATACAACCACCTAAAGCTGGCACATTTGTAACAGCAGGGTGTAGAGATGGCCAAAAAAGCTTCATTAATCTTTTCAAGTTCTGGTTCTATATTCATATTTCCTGTTTCTTAGGTTGACTTCAATCACTTATATTTTTCTAGAAAATTTTCTACTGCCTGTTCCAAATTTATTGCATAATTTTAATTTTACTTTAGTTTTCTTTTCAAAAATTCAGTTTTTAAAAAGTCTTATTTTTCAATTCTACTTTAACAAAATTTTTTACCTAAACTGTAATTCATTTTTCTACTTTGGCTTTTTTATTGCTATTCATTTTCCAGCTTTTTGAGCTAAAAGTCAAATTCATTACTTTCTAAGTTTCTCATTTATAATAAAGCATTAGAAGCTATCAGTTTCCCCCTGAGGGTAGTTTTAGCTGCATCCGTTGGCTTTTTGTTGTTTGTGTTGTTACCATTAATATCTAAATAATACACAACTTTAATGTTTTGTCCTCTTTGACCCAGTCACTATTTCAAGTAGATGATTATTTTTAAATTTTTATTTATCATTAATTTCTAGTCTTATGCATTGCCATAAAAGAGACTGTCCTGTAAGACTTCGAGTTTCTCTCTTTAAAAGTTTTCAGTGTGATCTGGGACATAATCAATTTTTATAAATGTTTCATAGCATTTGAAAATAATCCCACGACAAACAGCCTTTTGCTATTTGTCCACAGTAAGACCCTGCTTCTTCTCTTCCACAGGATTTTTCTAGTTCTTCTTTGGGTTCTTCCAGTGTCTACTTACTGACTGCTAAGTATCCATAATCATCTCCTTTATGTTGTGGAAATTCCTGAAATTTTCTGGTGCATGGCAGCTCCCTCTGGAACTATATTTTATAGTTCTTTTGTCATTTCCATGGAATTTTTTGAGAGGTGAAAGGTAAAATTGTGGGCTCGAAGTGTAGCATAGCATATGAAGGCTCATCTCTAGAATAAGAAAGACCATTGTTTGAACTCTAATCCTACTACTTCTTTGCTGTAGAATCTTGAACATGTTACTTAAATTCTCAGGGTCTCTGTTTCCATATATAAAATAATAATTATGATAGTTAGCAACTAAGCTTGTTAAGAGTGGTAAATGAAAAAATGCAGGTAATCACTGAATACACCATTTGACAAGCAGTAGTACCCAGTAATATTAGCTATTGTTGCTGAAATGGGAATGACAGTCCAAACTTTTTACTACTTAATGTCAAACAAAAAGAAAACAGTGTTTTACACCAGAGCCTGATCATATAGATAATAAATTTTATGGATATATTTGATAGTCCCAACTGACTAAGATGTTTACCTAAGGACAATTCTATAGTCTAATAACTTCATTAATAAAGCATGGTTACTTGACACTTATAATTTATCTGTTTTACAGACAACATTTAAAAGAATTTCCTTTCTGTGCATCTGTAGTAGTTATAAAGAAATATACCACTTATTCCAGTACTTTAATAATCAAATATACACCCAAAAGAATGAAAAGCAGGGACTTGAACATCTAGATGTTTGTACACCAATGTTCACAGCAGCATTATTCACAATGGCCAAAATGTAGAAACAACTCAAGTGTCCATCAATGGATAAACAAAATGGAGAGGGCTGTTATGCCTACAGTGGAATATTACTCAGTCTTAAAGAAGAAAGTTCTGATACATGCTACAACATGGATGAACCACAAAGGCGTGATGCTAAATGAAATAAGTAAAACACAAAAGGACAAATATTCTATGGTTCTACTTAAAGGAGATACCTAATCAAATTCATAGAGAGAGAGAAAGAAAAAATAGTGGTTGCCAGGGGATGAGAGGAGAGGGTAAATGGGGAGTTGATTTTTAATGGGTACACAGTTTCAGTTGGGAAAGATGAAAAAGTCCTGGAGATGAATGCTGATGATGACTGCACAACGATGTGAATATATATACACTAATGAAATGTATACACAAATATGGTTAAAATGGTAAATTAGATATTATATATATTTTGATACAATTTTAAAAAAGTAATCAAGTGCCTACATGGTGGTGAATCTATATTTAATTCAACATAGTATTATTTACTTATTTTTAAATGTTTGTTTGTTTATTTTGAGAGAGAGAGAGAGAGAGAGAGAGAGAGAGAGAATGAATGAATGAATTCCAGGCAGGTTCCAATGTGGAACCTGATGCAGGGCTCGATCCCATGAACCATAAGACCACAACCTAAGCCAAAATTAAGAGTCAGACACCCAAACGACTGAGGCACCCAGGTGCCCCTACATAGTACTATTTATAATCTAAGTAAAACATTTTGGAAATATGTCTTAAGGCTAGATACATAATTCATCTTGTTCAGAGGGCAAACATTAACCTCTGCTCCCTCAGACTCAAGTTCACTGCTCCAAACTCTTTAAGAGGTGGGACTGGAGGGGCCTCACACTCATACCCACAAATATTTTCTTTTACTCTCTTAAAGCGAATATAGAACCATAGTATAATTGTACTTGAGTAGACCTACCTGAATAAAAAAATCTTTACAGGTAAGTTCTTCATACAGAAGCATTTTCTTTATAAGAGAAAAACTAAAAACCATCTAAATATACAACACTAAGGGAAGAGCTAAGTAAACCACATAGCAAATGAAATACTATGCAACCACCAAATATGATTTTTATGAATAAGATAGACAAACGTTTATTCGATAGGTGATTTTAACTATGTGAAACATACATTCCCAAAAGAATAGAATGAGACATCAACATGTTAATAGGGGATTACCTTTGAGAAGTATGAGTAATGATCCCTCCTTGTCTTTACACTTTCTCTTCCTTTCAAATATTCTCTATTTGCCTTTGCTTTTGTAATGCATTATTTTTATAATGGGAAAATGTATCCTTTTACTTTATTTTAAAACTAAGTAGGGGCGCCTGGGTGGCTCAGTCAGTTAAGGGTCCAACTTTGGCTCAGGTCGTAATCTCATGGTTTGTGAGTTCGAGCCCTGTGTCGGGCTCTGTGCTGACAGCTCAGAGCCTGGAGTCTGCTTTGGATTCTGCGTCTCCCTCTCTCTCTGCCCTTCACCTACTTGTGCTCTGTCTCTCCTTCTCTCAAAATTAAATAAACATTAACAAAAATAAAATAAATTAAGTAAAAAACAAGATGAAAAACTTAACTTTTCTCCCCAAGTACTCACATTTTCAGGTATGCTGGGAAGTTCTCTGGTATCAGGCACAGTAAAATAAGAATGCTGGAAAAGAAAAGCAAATGCTATTTATTTTTGTAAACATTTGCCACAAGCACATTACTCAGAAATCCAGTAAGGGATCTGAAGATAGTTCCTTACTCAATTGAGGAAAGTTTCACTCATAGGAAACGACCACAGAATATTTTCTTTGGATAATGTTGGATTACAGCCAGACATGTTAAATCATCAGTTTGGTAGACGGAATTCTTTTCTATGAGAGATGAACATCTTTAGGAGATATAAATGAACAGCTCAACGAGGTTAAAGGCTAAATTCCCCTACAATGTTTGCACATTTCTGAACACATGAAAGCCGCAGGCTTCATAATTTATTGTTCAATGAGGCAAGTGGACTCAAGGGACCAAGTATCACTAGGTTCACTCAGCAATGGTCTTACCAACCAAACCTGCCATTTCATTTTAGCATCTGAGGTTATATCCATATACAAGCTGCGGGCAAAATCTGCCCCGAAGGCCCAAGTGACGTTAAGGACAGCTCTAACTGAAGGTCTGCTGCACTGAGATCGCTACAGATGGCTAACAGTGGAGAATTCTGTCCCCTATGCAGGCTCTGCAAATAAGCCTCCTGACTTCCAGTGTAATCTCCAGCGAAGGGAGTGGGAGACTCAATGGAGCTGAAAGCCTGACCTGTTCAAAGAACTTTCAAGGAGGCATCCCCATGTATGTAACGAGCATATGTCCCTGAGTTAAATGACAACAGGCTGAACTGATGACACCTCTTCTGTGCTACTAAAGACAAGGAGGACAATGGCAAGCAGGACGGGAGAGGCTGGTGCTAGCCAATTAAAAATGGGATTGTGCAGAGGGCAGGAAAGGTCGCAGCAGAGAAGGTCAGCTTAGCCACGGCCAAAGTTCAAACCTGGACCCCCAAGTGACATTTCAGGAAGTCCCTCCCCTCCATTCTTGGATAATTGCAAAATAAGTAGGTCTCAAGAAGAATGGGTCGTATAGACTTCCTGAAATGAAAGGCTGGGTGACAACTGCAATAATGACCACAACAACAATAATAGTATAAGCGACTTGCCTGATATTCAACAGATACTGACCGTTGGATACCGCTACACGGAAGGCTTTATGTCAGGGAGTTGTATAAATGCTATCTCTAATTTCCATAACAAATTTTAAGACGATATTATCTCCATATTATAAATGGGTAAATTAAGGCTAAGGGCACACAGCTAGCAGGTAACAGAACCAGGAACTGAAACCAGGTCCAGAGAACGAGAGCTATTCTCTTCCCACTGTAACAGACTGCTATACCTACACTTTTCATGAACAAATTATAGCTAAAGCCTCTTGAATTAAAGTAAACTAAAAGGCAGAAACAAAAATTATGAAAAGACCACTTAAAAAAAAAAACCCTCTCTGCAAAGCATCATTCCAAAAGCTGCATGTCTGTGCCAAAATACCACCTATGAAGTCTTATAATAGAGACTATGCAGCATGAAAACTAGTTAACAATTGGGGCACCTGGGCGGCTCAGTCAGTTAACTGTCCAACTCTTGATCTTGGCTCAGGTCATGATCCCACATTTGTGAGTTCGAGCCCCTCGAACTCTGTCAGGCTCTTAGGATTCTCTCTCTCCCTCTCTCTCTGCCCTTCCCCTGCTCACAATCTCTCTCTCTCTCTCTCTCTCTCTCAAAAATAAATAAATAAACATTTAAAAAAACACTAGTTAACATCCGATTCAATTTAACAATGAGTTGTAAAATACAAGGTTAAATTTGATGCTATGAGATACCAACTTCTATCACAAACGGCTAGGGGGAGTCCCAGGAAATGTTCAGTAATGGATGTCCACATGGTGATGGAGTGACAAAATAGTGGCTGGCACAGCAAGGGAGAAGGAACAAGGACCACAGAGTCACCATTTAATAGTTACGTGAACTTAGTCAACTTCGCTTGATAGCTCAGAACTTCAGTTTCCGAACCTGTAAATGGGAAACCTGAGGTCTCCTTCAAAACTGTTCTGAAGAATAAATTTTATACACGTGGAATGCCTAGCATTCCATACATTATATTTTAATAGAAAATTATTACTTCTCGACTGCTAATTTGCATTTGTATTTTCTCTCAATTGCCTCTACCAGACACACGGAAGTAGTCTCTTCTGGCCAAAGACGCAAAGTCCAGGATTGCCATTTTCCCATATTTCAGGTTTTATAAGCTGAATGTGACTAGCCCTTCAAAATCCGAAATGCAACATGGAGAGAATTCCTCCCGAATAGGAAAGAAACAAATATCTGCCTTTACAGATGCAATGGATTGTAAATAGTGAGGCAACGCAATTCCAAAACCAAGTAGTCCCCAGGCTGTCCTTTGAGATTCTGTCTTGCTCCATCACCCATGAAATGCAGCAACCAGAGGAGGTCAGAAACATTCCTAGGAACCACTGGCACGAAACAGCTGCACCTCCTCCCCCCAACAGTTTCTCCTGCCCCTGGGATGGCTTGTCCTTGAGGTCTGGCAGCCACTCAGGGGAAGGAGTGGCCCTTCCTCCCCAGCAGCTGGTGACCCAGCCAGGCTACTCCACAGCTACCTGTCGGATGTCATTACAGACTGAAGCGGAGAGATCAAGCTGCTTGAGGAAAAGGGACAGGGACAAAGGCAAGGTTGCTTAGCTATCTGGCAATGACCCGAACAGGTTTAAAGCTCATTTCTTCATCATCTTTTCCGTGCAGTCTTCCCTTCAAGAATTTCTCTAACAAGGTTCCTTTCCTTCCTCTCTTCTATTAGAATGAACAAAAACCTCTATCAGACCAGTTTCTTCTTTGCTCCCTTTCTTTCAACACTCATGGCCTAGTGGAAAGAACATGGGCTTGGAAGTTAGCCCTGGGTTTGAAAACCCCAGTCTTCTCACTTATTAACCACACAGCCTTGGGTGAGCAAGTACCTTTTTCTCTCTAAGCCTCATCTATGAGACGAGAATGCTACTATCTGTTCTGTAGAGTTGTTTTGAGCATTAGAGATGCATACTTGGCAGAAATTAAGAACTTAACAAAATAGAAGATCTATTATTAGTTATTGGTAGTAATACTGCTTTCAATTTGATCATTAAAAAAAACCCCTGTGAGATATGTTTTCTTTATGAGGGCAAATACACTAACCACTGAATACCAGTGCTGCACCTGGTCCTAGTGAAGCTGAACAACAAAACTTTCTATTATTTCAAAAATAAAGCTTCTTATCTACCAGACCGGTCGGTCAGTCTGTCTGTCTGTCTGTCTATCTATCTATCTATCTGTCTGTCTAAAGAAAGGCAGACTGCCACATGCAACACCTCATTTGGATGTACCTAGAGCCTTGGAAGCTTGACTACCCTATGTTCTCCTACAAATGGACCTTGAGAGCTTGTTTGGAGATTCTAGCAGGAGAGCACAGCTACTCCTATGCCCTGGACTAAAGAACGATCCTCCTCTATCAGGGGAAGGTCGTGCTCTTCGACCGAAGGCACAGCTTTGGGAGGGACACACATGGAGAGGTGAGGGAGGAAGGGGATGGGCAAAATCAGCTGGATCCTGTGATCAGCGGGATGGCAGATGTCACATCACACATCCAACACAACTTTTTAAACATTCAGATCCCACAACATAGGGAAAATAGCCCCTGGGTAATCAGTCAATAGCTGGCCAATGGGTGTCCATCTGAGAATTCTGATGAAGGTGGTGGCAAAGGTTTGACCTGGAGAATCAGAGAACTCCAGTAACTGAAATATGAAAAAGATCCCCTACACCTCTTCTGACATCTTATCCGATCAATGAGGAGCTTGGGACCCACAGGCTAAAGGTTTTAAGATCACCGAGGTCACCAGCAAAACTACAGCTAGACTGAAACTTCCCAGTGTGGAGGGTTTTCAGCTGAGCGCACCACACATCACGTAGCGTGTACTTAAAAGAGTTCAAAGAAACAATCATTCCTGTGGGCCAGGAACCATGCTAGGCTCTCTCCATTCCTGTCCTTGAGGGGCTAGTGGCCGAGACCAGAGAACAGATGTGGTGTGACTAAACACTGCAAAGCGTACAAGATGCTCGGGGCAAAGAAGAAAACCTCGTCTAAGCCTTGCGGAGAGAAGGGAGGCAAGGGGAGGATTTCTCTATAAATAAAATCCAAGGTGAGTTCTGAAGGATAAATGTGGGTTACCTTAGTTAGGAGGAGAGAGGCAGTGTTGAGGGCTCAGGGGCGACAGCATGGGCTTCAGCAAAGGGGCATGCACAGCAATGATGAGAAGGGAAGGAAAGCATGAGGCAGGGGGCTGAGGAGGCGGGAAGGGGCCAGCCATCACATCCCAAGCCCGGCACCTGCCATCCAGGAGATGCTAGTGATGGGATGCCAACCAGGAAGAGGGGAGCCCTGGGGACACTTGGGACCCATTCCTCATGGAATCCCAAAGAAAGGGAAGAATTTTAACTCTCTGGCCTGTCTTGAGTCCAGAGGCTTCAGAGGCAGGGCTGGGGAAGGTGCAGACAACAAAAGACGATCCTGTTCGGCTAACTCCATCTTACTGTTAATGATGAAATGGTTTCTCGGCGATCGTTCATTTTCTGCCCCCACTTACCACGCTGAGATGAACAGACACTCCTGGGTCAGGAATGGGAAGTTTGTGCAGAGTTTCAAGAAGCTCATTCCACTGATTTTCCTGAAAGAAATAAAAAGCCTAAGTAACAAAAGCAAGGCTGGGCCCTCAGTCAGAGGCCAGCAGGGAGGTCTGGGCACACAGTGAGCTGGAGGCCCTCCTGACAGAGGGGGCTGGGGAGGTAGTGGCCGCAGCATAGAAACAGCCTTGATATTCAAGTAGGTTGGACAAAAGACACTGCTTTATGGCTCAATAGAAGAGCCAAACAGATCCTCCTACACCAAGTTTGACATTTTCTACTGAGTAAGACACCTACCATGACCGCCTTTTATGGATCATATACCATAAGCTCTCAGCAAACCTACCCTCTCAACTCCATAGCAACAACTTTTAAATGCAAACAATCCCAGCTTACAGGGCGGGGGTGGTTGGGAGAAACAACGACGACACTATAGATCTTGTCTTCATCATCATTACCCTCAATTAATTTTATTGAGTGCTCGCTGGATGTACACAGCAGCATCCAATTATGGAAAGTTAAAATGAACTACATACAACAGCATGCAATATAGTATGGTGGCTGTGCATTTTAATTAGTGAAACTGAGCCACAGAATGAAATACAAAGCAGTACAAATTATTCGATTGAGAACAGATTCACTTTTAAAATGCTCAAAAGAACACTGCTTATAGAATTATGCAAAAGCCATTTCTCCCACTCTGTGGAATTCTCTGTGCTGACGGAATAGTATTAAGCTTGCAGTTGTATCCATTTGTTACCTGTTTGATCCTCACAACTACCCCACTTCACAGATTGAAAACTGAGGCTCCGGAGGGTGCAACAACTTGGCTCAAGTCAGCCGGTTAGTAAGTTGCACAGCCAGGAGCCGCATGCAAGTTTTCTGCGTTCAAGCCCAGAGGCCTCTCCGCTGCTCTATGGCAGTCTTTGGAATAAACTTAAAGGAGAGAGAAAAGAGGATGAGTCCAGATCAAAAACCTGTTTCAGGGGCACCTGGGTGGCTCAGTCGGTTAAGCGTCTGACTTTGGCTCAGGTCATGATCTCACGGTCCGTGAGTTCAAGCCCCATATCAGGCTCTGTGCTGACAGCTCAGAGCCTGGAGCCTGCTGGATTCTGTGTCTCCCTCTCTCTCTGCCCCTCCCCGACTCACACTCTGTCTCTCAAAAATGAATAAATGTTTTAAAAAAATTTTTAAAAAACCTGTTTCATTCCAAACTCTGATAAATCGTTCCAGTCTCTCACAGATAAATGAATGTGTGCACATGCACACGTTTACTTCTGGCCTGCAAAAAATCTCGAATTTATAGAGTAATTGTAAGACAGCAACTTTTTATTTCCTGAACTATGTACAAGTGAGTTGCTGACATTATTCCCCATCATCCATATATACAAAGGACATTCTCCTGTATAACCACAATTAATCATCAAAATCAGGAAATTAATATTGATAGAACATTCCCATCTAATTCTCAGATCTCATCAAGTTTTATAAATGTGCCCATAATGTCCTTGGTTAGCAAAATAATCCAATTCAGAATCACATGTTGCCTTTAGTTGTTAGGATTCTCTGGTCTTCATCAGTCTGGAACAGTTTGAGTCTTTCTTAGATTCATAGGCACTTGACAGTGAGTCCAGTCGTTCTGTGGAATAACTCTCAATTGTTTGATGTTTTCTATTGATTCAGACTTCAATTTGTTCCATGATTGATGATGTTCCACTTTGATCATTTCATTAATTCATCTGAAGTCTCTATTATGAAGGTACTCATTTTCCCTCTGTGTTTAGCAAGCATTTTGTGGAGTGATACTTTAGGTAAATACCCCATTCCTCATCAAACTTTTAATTTGTCTATTTACATACACACACACGTAAGGACACACGGTTTCCTATTTTACTCAATGACTACAATCCTTTGCTATTGCTATTTGTTTTGATGCTTGAAATTGTCCCAGATCGGACCAGTGGGAACCTATTATGTCTTTCAAGCTCACTTTTTTGGTCTTTCTGACATGTCCCCATCATGTTTTGAGCATTTCCTTTGAGCACTTTTTGGCACAAAAAGATATTCCAGGCTCATTTTATACTTTCCCTGCTCCAGCCCTGGAATTAGACATTTCTTCAGAGTTCTGGCTCCTTTTAGTGGAAAATGTTATTTAGAAACCACAATTTACACACTAGGTGTGCTCACTGCTACTTGGGTATTGCTAATCCCAGACTCTCTTAGTGGTTAGAGCCAGAGAATATACCACACACAGAGAGATCCACAATATACACATCTTTATTGATTTCTATATCTACCACATATATCAAAAGCCATAGGGTTCATACTAATGGGTCTAATTCCAATCCAACATAGGAATCCTTCTGGTTTCCTTCCTTTTCATATTTGTAACTAAATTCCACAGAAGTGAACAACCGATCCTATTTTCTTAATATACTTACTAATTTGTATGTAACCTATCTTTTACGGCTGACCCTATCCACCCAGGGGCCCTTCTTGCCCTGCTTGAATATGGCTATCCAGTGCTAGGCCACCACTGTTCACTCTTTCCCAACAAAAAAGCCCTCCCCACCCTGGGTTCCAACCCTCCAGTGCTGGGCCACTGCCGTCTCCTTTCCTTTGTGGATCCCTCTAGATCCTCCCAGCATTCGGATATCTGCTGCCAAGCCACTGCCACCACTATCCCACGTAATGAACCGTTTCATCCCTCAGGCTCCAACACTCTCAACCAGGCTGCTCTCTGGCTCAGATGCCCTCTTCAACCCCTGCCAACTCTTCCACAGGGATGCCCTCCATGCCCCATCCACAGTCTGATAACCAAAAATAACCAAAAAGGGTCAGCGACCCAGACAGACACCCTCATCATGTAGCTGAGGTTCCAACACTCCACTCTGAGCCATCATGGTCACCAGCCACACCTAAGCCCCCCAGCTGAAGCCTAACTTCCTAGTGACTTTTGGATTTGGGGAGGGGATTCTGTTCTTTTAATAAAAGCTCTTCCTCCCCGTTCTAATCTGATAACCCATGGCTTGCCGACAAGTAAGCCAGTTGTACACAGATTCCCTTTCATCTGCGTCATAATTCCTTTAACCAGAAAGAATTTAACAGAAAGAGTATTAGGTACAGTGGAAAGAGACTCCACTAAAACACATCACTGATCTCAACTCTTCACTCCAAGAGGCAGGGTCCTTCCTGGGGCAATGGCCCAGAGGACTGGTACACCAATTTTACAGGGCAATAATCCTATCTTCTCCTACGTGTGGGTTGTGCACACCCAATCTTTCCTGTATCACAAGACATGTTTTTAAAAGTCCATTATGTTTTGACTGGAGCATGAATATGGAAGAAAAAAAATTACATGAGTCAGTCTCCAATTCTAAGACTGTTAAGAGCTTACATGTGATGCCATTCTATTTACTAAAGACATCTTTCAAATCTGAGTGAAAATCTGAATGTTTGAGTGAAGTGAATTGTGAACAGAAATCGATGAAGAGACCCAAGATGGCCTCTGAATTCATTCGTTAAAGAATAAATCACTTCCTGTGTGACAGAATTCCCTGATACCTAAGCACCCTTTCAGAGTCATTTCTATTAGTTATTCCTTCTGTTTACTGTGGCCTCTGGAATATATTGCTGGCGAGTAAATCTAACTTGAAGGAAAGATTTGATTACACACACGATTTCTACTTTTTCTCCAAAACGGCATTTCCTAAAGTATGTTCCAGGCAACACTAGTATCTCAGAATATTATTATTTGTCATGGAATAAAAAGGGTTTGGGGCCAAACAGGATGGGAAGCACTGAGTAACATAGATTTCTCCACTGCAGGACCTTCTCAGAACCACCAGGACATGAATCTTAAGGAGACAAAAATGAAACACAACGTTCCCTCTCCCCAACCGCAGTATTACTGAACTATGGCACCTTTTTGCATGGACCATTTCTCAGAACTAATGTTCTGTAGAAAGTATGGGGGGAAAAAATTTCTGTAGCATTGAATAATAACGTATCACCAATTAAAAAATCTTACGCCACTTACAAAAAGGAATATATAAGAGGTTGGATATATGGACAAACATCCAACTCACTAATAATCAAAGAAATGCAATGAAAACAGTGGGACTATTCACTTATCAGATAAACAGTGAATTCAACCAACGATACTGGTGAGAGCTTGGTGACCAGGCATTCCTGTATGTTGGCAGCAAAGGGTATCTATTAAGAAACTGGTACAATTCTTTTGGAAAACAGTTTGGCAAATAGTTTTTAAATGTTTATGTGCATTGCCCTTAAAAGGACCCATCTGAGATTCTCCTCTTAAGTAAATAATCCAAAATGAAGGAAATGCCTTACATTCAAAGATGCTAATGGCTAATGGCTTATGGGGGGGGGGGGGGGGGCGGGGAATCCCAAGTAATAAAAACTCCCAACAGTAGGGAAATGCTTCCAAGGTCCATAATAAAATGCCATGCAGCCATGAAAAATATTCACAATGTTTTTACTAGCATGGGGAAATGCTTCTGTCGTATTGCACCTGAAAACTGTGAGCTATGAAAGTCTAAACACAGCTCCCGTCGACCCTTCACATCCATAGAAGACCTTCAGCCTATCATTTCTTCCAGAAGTACAATAAGGTACAGGTAACTTTTTAAGTAATTCCAAGACCCTTAGAGAAGTTACTGAAAGAGCACAACAAAGCCTTATGGAAATGGGAACTTGGGACAGGTGGCTAGGTCACTTGCCAGTTAAGTGTTTTATTCACAGATCCGAGCCCTGCAAGCATGACATGAGCAATTCAAATTCAGCAAAATTATAATTTAATACATGTCATGAACTTTAAGGGCTGCTTGGGAATATCAGATATTGTGAATATTAACTCTGAACGCTAAAGGTCTATTTATTTTTCAACTCAAAAAGCAAAGGAAGAAACATCTCCAAATACTAGCGATTCTTATTTTAGGGAGGGCGGTTAGGGGGACATATTAGGAGTCATTTTCTCTTCCTTCCTAGTTCCCGAATTTCCCAAACATTCTATAATGGGCATGCATTACTTTTTGGTAAACATTTTGGTGACACATAAGGCATGTATTACTTTAATAATCAAAATTTTAAAGTTACTTGCTAAAAAGAATAAAATATAAGGTAAATACCTGGCCTTTTGTCGTGTAATCCGCCAAGATGTTAAGCAGCTTATAAAATACTTCGAACCAGGGGAGATAGCTGTGGAAAGAAGGGCAGAAACACGAACTATTAGTATGCAGGTCAAAAACTTTAACCAGGAGCTAATGCAAGACTGGTAGGTTTCAGATTTTCTTCTACATCCTGAAAGAGGCTTCCCGTCATAGGTTCCTGGAAACACAGACTAGTAGAATGCTAATTATTTCTGGGATTTAAAAAAATTGTCTATGTAAGGTAGAGGATTGAATGTCCATTATAAATTATTCCCATGCCTCAGAGCTAGAACAGGTTCACAGAGAAGAAATTCAAAGCAGACTCTGCTATCAGGAACCATCTCTGAATAGGCCCCCAGGCCTCTCCCACCACACTCGCCCTTTCCAGGAAAGCCTCTAATCAAGTGCCCGTGACTGGACACACACGGACACACAAGCAAACACACAGCACTTCCCCTGCTACTTTGGTGTCCCAAAGGCCCCACGAGCCCGAAACCAGTCATAACATTAAATCAGACGTTGCACCTGTACCGCATGCCCTCCATACTTACTGCAGGACCAGTTCTAATTCTGTCCCCACTGGCCTCCGCTGGGTCCTCACCATGCTGCTCCTTCACTCTGAGGACAGTCTGGTCCTGACCTGACTCTACCCTCTGTGGGGCTTCAAGAATGCTCCTTCCAAAATGCACATCTAAGTGGCACGCTGACCCAGCTCCTGCAGTGGTGCCCCATCACTACCGGACTTTTTAGGTTAATGTTGGAGACTCTTCACTGTCAGGTCCTCGACTATCTCTCTGGCTGCCCTCTCCACCTCCCCACATGCACTCTTCTCTCACTGCAGCCTCCCTCTGAGAATGGCCAGGCATCCTGAAACCTGCCCGAGCTTGCAGACACTTGGCCCTTCCCTCCCTCTGACCTTCATGGTCTACTCTAGCGGGTTTCCATTCACCCTCCTGATGTTCCCCCTTGCACGTCCCGTTCCCACCCCTGATGTCCTAATTCCCTGTTCTCTGTGCTGCCCGGTCACATGCATATTCCCGTTATAACATTCCACACGCCATTTGGCACTCAATGGCCTGTCTGTCTTGCTAACACACTGTGCACAGACAGGAAGGATCACATCTTTCTTCACTTTGTCTTTCCAGGGCCAAGCATGGAGCCCAGCGCTTGGTGTTGACTGAACAGAACTATACAAAGACTACGAGCAAAAAGCACGTTAATGTTACAGAATTGTTGCTGAACGATCCCCCCCCGCCCCCCCCCCCACCCCCCGCTTCCCAAGAAGCGTTGTCACTTCATTGAAATGGCTTTGTTTTCCATACGAGACTTTTCCAAAGCGACAGAGAGTCAAAGGAGGAGAGTGGCGTACCAGGCAAGCTCTTGCTGTCCTGCTCACGTCCGCCCTGCTTAGCTCACAGGGTCTGTTCCTGATAGAGCTGGACGCGCAGAGAGCGCTGATCCTGCCGGCGGAGGGAACTCAGCACCCCGTACAGATTACCAGCTGTACGGCCGAGGGTAATAGATGAAGTGAGAGGCAATCCAGGGGACAGATAAAGTGCACAGTTCTCCATCATTAACGTCTGTCTGAAGCCAGCACATGCTACTGTAAAATTTAAGTAGCTTATCAAAATATACTGATAAGCAACTTAACTTTTCACTTCTATGACAGTATTATCACTTCTGTTAATATGTTTCAATCAGCCCTGGCAGCTGCATATTGACTATTACACAGCAAATGACTGCTGCCACTTTACGCAGCATTTACTTTGGCAGAGCAATGTAAACATTCAAGAGGGATTAGGGAGGAGATAAGTTTCTCCCTTCCTATTCTGTTAAATAAACCTCGGCTGAGTTAAAAGCCATTATAGTGGGAACAATAAATCCCCTCAGACGAAAACTCTTGCCCAGATTAGAGGACTCTTAGTAAACAAATTCAACCAAGGCTTACAATTTTTTTTTTTTTTTATCCCTTGAAAGAAAAAATGCCACCAGTTAAATCCAGCAACTCCAAGTCAGGAAGGAAGGAGGGGGGGCGGGGGTAGGAAAGGAAGAAGAGAAAATATTTTCTCGCAAGGAAACCACGGCCTCAAGTAAATGAGAGAAAAGCTGAAGTCATTTTAGGAATGCTTGATGAAGTGATGGGGCAGGCCGGATTCTCTGGGAAGTCAGGACTGCAGTATACGTGCAAGAGGCTTTTGCCGCTAGGTTCGGCTGATCAACTAGCACGGGCCCTGACCCTCAAGCCTCTACGTGCTCCGCTGCTAGGGGACGTGGCCAGGCAGCACCCAGCTTCTCACGCTGGGCCTCCACCTCACCGAATCAATTCTTCTTGGCTACACTAAGCAGAACCCTCAGTCCTGGGAGGTTTTGCAGTTACCCTGGAGATCAGCCATTTCTTTCTCCCTCTGGCCTGACCGGACACAACTGTTCCCCACATGTTGTCCCCTGTTCACTGACAGATGAATATCCAGTGATGGCAGTGTTAAGGTCTTGAAACCAAAACCCAGCTGTCTTCTTCTTCAAAGGATCCCTCTTTTCCCCTGTTGGGAGGCCAGGGTTCACAGCTGAACTTTATCCAGTGGCGTTTCCTGTATCGCTTCATTAGTGCTGGCACAACGGCTTTGCATGGACTGCGAGGTTGCAGGTGAGGATATGGAGACCCTCCACTCCATTCTGTGCGTGTCTGTCATCATGGAGTAAACACTACTTCCCGGTCCAGAGACAGGAAACAAACACTCCATTACACTGTTCGTCCCTAGACATCTAAAGCAGTTCCAAACATCCCTGGGCCTGCTCTGCTTGCTACCTTTATGCAACTGCTCGAGTCTGCGATGCAGAGCATCACTGTGCGGTGGGCAGGGCAAGGCCCAGTCCAAGGCCAGGGCACAATCGCCAGAGGACAAAGGGTCCCTGTATTCAGGAAGGCCATGGTCCTAGTAGGGAAGAGAGACGTACACAACAAAATAGTTTGGGTAGGGGGAGCTGGAATTCTTTTCCCAGGGCTTTATTTAGCTCACACTTTGGATCAATTTATAAAGCTATCAAAACCAACCAGCAGAGCCTCGATGGGACAAAGCCAAAACAGGACAAGCTCGCTTCCAAGGCACTGGCCATGATCCATGCTTCTCTCACCAAACTGTGGCTCAGGTAACTTTGTCCCTGAGGCTCTGCCGTCACTCCCTGGCCTAACAGTCAAATGGACAACAGGCTCTTGTTTTGTGTGAAGCAATACAGAGCCTTAAACTTGAGAATTCAGGTAGTAGCCGAGTATTCCTACATACACGGCCTCACTGACATGGGGCCATCACAGGCCCTGGTAGGATGTGCAGGGGTAGGTTCCAGAGACCGTGCTTAGAGTCAAATGGCCCACAGTAAAAATCACCTGTAAAAGTCCTTAAATTGCCCCCACCATAGAGCAGACATGGTTTTGTAGACACCAAGTAGCCGGCCTGAGTTTGGGGGACACGGTGAATGAAAACTCTGTTCCAATCTGTCAGCTTGGAGAGCTGCTTACCCTCCGGCTGAACTCAGGAACCAAGTCCAACTGAGGACAGATGACTTACTTTTCTAATCTCGCTCCACTGAATGGACTGTCAGGATAATCGTTCCCACTGTTTTGTGTGTGTACACGTGTCTAAGTGACCTTGTGTAAGTGTATGTATGATGGGATTCCACGCCAGTGTCGTTAAGCATTTAGATAGAAAGCCATCACAAATTTGAAACAGCTCTCCCCACATCTCTTGCTAATAGTTCAATTCAGAGACATCAGACGAGCTCAAACAAGGCAGGGGTGTGCGTGATAGGGAGCAACAGAGGCAGCCACTGACCAAGGTGAGGAAGGTGGCCACCTGAGAGAGCAAAAGCTGTGAGCAGGAGGTCAGAGTTCAAGCGTGAGGAGGAGGGGAAGGAGGAGAGCCTCCTTCAGGGGCAACCCGGCACAGAGTGCTGGGGTCTGAGTGGGGTGAGGAGGGTTCCCTGGCAAGGGAAAGCCAGGGCTCCAGCAAGATAAGAAGAGCATCCACACAGAAGGTGGCCTGGCTTGGAATGTCAGCACTCAAGAGGGGGTAAAGATTTAAGTAGGGGCAAAGGCCTGGTACTGGTAGGAAAGCATCTAGGTCAAGAGAAAGAGGTTGGCTAGACTGGTATTGGAACCTAAGAGGAGCGAAAAAAGCATCTGGAAGGCAGTTCAGTGTGGGGTGGCAGAGCCTAACTGGGTAGGAGGGCTTCCATGAAGGGTGGTGAGGCAGAGTCCAAGCAGTCGAGAAGAATGTCTACGGTAGGAGGAGGCGGCAGTGCCTCAGAGGTCAGAGTCCAAACAGAATAGCCCTGCCTAAGATGTCAGAGTCCAAGTGGAGTGAGGAGGGCGGCCACGGAGGAAAGGACCTGCAGCGGAGCGAGTCCGATCAAGTATGTAAATGCATAATGGAAACCATTACTACTATCAGAGAAGAGAGTTACAAGTATGGACCAGGAAAAAACAAGAATGAACCTATGGTGTCACGTTGGAATTCGATGAAACTGTGTGAAATCATGGAGACAGATAAAATGAGCAGAAAGACAAATGTATGTGTGTATATAATGTGCATATACACCTTATATGTACATATATTCTCTAGCTCTAGCCACTGAGGGGGCACGGAAGCAGAGACACCCCAATTACGATGAGCATGCTTAGTGTCCAGGTCTTGGTTTCTAAGGACCATCTGCCACAAAAAGGAACCAGAGCTCCTTGAAGAAATGTCTGACTTCAAGGCTGGGGCTGGGAAATATCTTGTTGTACTAGAAAAAAGGCAGTGCTTAACACATGATCAGGACATGCCGACAGGACACAAAAGCCAGTTGGGGGAGGGGGGTTCTGGCTGACAAAATCTGTGACAATCTGAGCACCAAAACAAATTATGATAGAAAGAGATAAGAGAACAATAAATAAATTAGGAAATCGTGAGTCTGGGCTAATAGGAATAAATGAATTGAAAGTTTGATGAGGATGAGAGAAGATGAGGATATTCACAATACACTTTTGAACTACAAAGGGAAAAAGAAGGAAAAAGCCTGGGAGACATGACCTCAATCAAGTAACGGGATGAACTGAACTGGCGTATCAACTGGCAGAATGCAATGAAACAGGACAGAATACTTCCATCACGTTCTAGGCACGGAAGGAAGAAAAATCAGATAAATCCAAATTGAGGGACCTTCTACAAGCTAACAGCCAAATGTCAAGTTCACAGAAGTGTAGGAAATGTTGAGGAGCTCTTCCAGAGTAAGACAACGAGAGAGGCACGAAACTAAATGCAACACGTGATTCTAACTACAGCCTGCGTCTCCACGTATACAGGTGGTCCAAGTATTACACGGCAGCACTGTATCAAAACCAATACTAATTTCCTGATTGTGATGATTATAATGTAGTTATGTAAAAGAATGTGTCCTTTTTAAAAAATACACTAAGGTATTTGGGGGCTACTGGGTATTATTTTGGCAACATCTCTCATATGGAGCATTTGTGTTGTATTCACAACTTTTCTGTATGTTGTTTCAAAATTGTAATAAAATGGACAGGAGAGAATCGAAAAGGTCTTTTGTATCATCAGAAATACAGTAAGTAGGGGCACCTGGGTGGCTCTGTTGGTTAAGTGTCCAGTTTCAGTTCAGGACATGATCTCAGGGTTGGTGAGTTCAAGCCCCGCATCAGGCTCTGCACTGACAGTGTGAAGCCTGCCTGGGATATCCATCCTTCCATCCTTCCATCCTTCCGTCCTTCCATCCTTCCGTTCCTTCCATCCTTCCATCCTTCCATCCTTCCGTTCCTTCTTTCCTTCCTTCCTTCTCTTTCTTTCTCTCTCTCTCAAAATAAACAAACTTTTTAAAAACATAGCATACGTAGACCAATTAGAGCATACAGAATAATAATATGAGCTAGGAAAATAAAAAATCTAAAGCCATGGCTATCGGGAGGAGCATGCAATAGAGAGAACAGCTGCTTGCAATGGGGGAAGTCAATCCCCAGGGCACAGAGAAGGTTGAGCAACAGCTAAGTTTTCAAGAAGTCGTTCTCCATGTATGGGAGGAAGGCTGGCAGGGGCGGGGATAAAGAGCATTAGAGACAGAAAAAAATCTCAAGAGCCATGACTCTCAGCCTTGTCCCTCAGGGCCCGATTGGAGACCTGTGCGCAGCTGGAGGAGCCAGAGAGAAGGGGGTGCTGGCTGCAGGACCCAAGGCAAGGTAGGGGTCAAAAAAGCCAGACTCCAGAGGGCCTGTCACATGCCGAACTGATGGGCCTCCCCTTCATCCCTTCATTCTGTTATCACTGGGAAACCAAAGCGACAATTAAAGAGAAGTAACAGTCTGAGGACGAGTATTTAGAACTAGGTGGAGAGTGATGGTTTCCCCCTCGGCACGGTCCAGTGGATCTCAGCCTGCCCAGATCATGTCCACTTTGTTACCCGAAAGTCTTTGATAATCTAGTTATATACCTAATTTTTAAGACAATCAAGAGGATGTTTGGGCTCTAATATAAATAATAAAAAGTACTTTATAATAAAATTTTAGCATTTAAACACTGAGACACCATTATATTAGAAATACAATGAAGTAGCACCTCCCTGAGCACTCTACAGCTGCTTTAACTGACGTCTGGAATGAACTTAACGCTAAAGAGTGACACAATTGAATTGAATACGCTCTTCAATTTTTCTCAGTGATTTCCACTGCCTAAGGAGTTTGTAAAACTCCACGTTGGGTACTTGAAGAGAAGAGACATATCCCTCTTTTCCCCTGT
This sequence comes from Panthera leo, assembly GCF_018350215.1. Taxonomy (NCBI): domain Eukaryota; kingdom Metazoa; phylum Chordata; class Mammalia; order Carnivora; family Felidae; genus Panthera; species Panthera leo. The sequence continues at coordinate 82,574,040 of NC_056691.1, forward strand.
TTCCTGTCAGATGTTGCCAAGATTCATCGGATGACAAAGCATCCTTTGGTTAAGGCTATCTGGCATTCAGTATCTAAAGTTTTCAAAAAACCACCCCCAGCCCACAATTAAGGAAAAAAAAAAAAAAAATGCAGAGCAGCGCGGCATGTGCTGGAGAGAAATAACCCTGGGTCAATCTCCGTTCTGAAACTTTCTAGCTGTGCCGCCTCAGGAAAGCAATCTCTTGAAGACTCGGTTTCTTCTTCCATAAGAAGATATACGCCACCTAACGAATTTAACTGAGGGATGCAGACGCACCCAAGTCTGGTGCCTGGAATCTCTACCTAACGTTCTCGCCAATCTCAGCTTTGAGAAGCTCTTTTTGATTCTGTCTGGGGCAGAGGTGCCTTCAGGACTCTGTACAGGAAATCCTCATGCCCTGCAGTCACGAGAGTGAATAGGAGAGCATGAGCCGTTACGAGGGGAAAAACCAATGATGTGGCCACTTAAACCAGTAAGTCCCCACTCGCCCCTTCTGGTTTGACATAGTATCTATCCCTGCTCCTCCGTCAGGGTCTTGGTGGCCAAACATCTACGAAAAATGTAAATAAAACCACAACCATTGCAAAGGATGCAGGATTTCATGAAGCCCTGGTTTAAGATGCTGGCCACGTGCTTGGATTTGAGGAAAGTAACCCACAAATGAAGACGTGGGAGCTTCAGACCAGATAACAAGGGACAAAGAGAAAAGTCAAGAAAAGCAAGGATGGAGGCACCACAGTCACATCAAAAGAAGATGAATTCAATATCAAAAGATTAAGAGAGGCCTTGGGGAAATTGATAAAGTCGTCAAATACTTTTGGAAAAATGGCTTTTTATGACTATGCTGAGAAAGTCAAACATAGAGTGTCATTTTGTCAGAAAAATCACAACCTCTCCCCGAAAAAAACAAAACAAAAAAAAACCATTGTGGACTCATTACTCTTTCTAAGAAAGAATGTATCATTGGTATAAAAGCTAGGTTTTGCCAAACTCAATTTATTCCCAAAATTTGTGTTTCATTTCTTTCTAGATAAACTCCTAAAGGAAGTTTCCCCTAATTTTTACTATAAAATTTTGGTCCCCACTTAAATAGAGATTTTATTCCCAGAACGTTAGGCCCTCTGGGCTCACCCTACATGCTGAGTCACCATGGTTTATAATGTATGCTTTCTTTTCTTTGTCTTCTCCATTAGTGTCAATTCCATGCGAGCAGGCATCACGGCTGTGTGTTGACTATTTAATCTCTAAGGTGTGCCTGGCACATGTTAGACATTCAGTAAGTCAGAAGTTCCCTTGACAGTTGTAACTCATGACTGCAGTTTCTACTAGGGCCACTGCCACTAGAGTTAACAGTCAATCAACTCTTACTGGAAGACAGGGCATTTGGGTTAGGAAAATGATCCAGAACCAAAACTGACCCCTGCCAGTGGACTGCTGGAGTCTGTGACAAATAATTGGAGTGAGTAAAAGTCAAAGTAGATCACGAAGGACCCACAAAGTTACGATTTCTTGCCCTTAGCCCACCCATCCAATACAAGTGAACACCAGCACCTACTTTTTTTTGTTCCGACTTCAAGCACTGTGGGGAAAATGTCACAAAACCAAGCTGATTGTTTTAATTTGGCCACTTAATTTTTCAAGCACAGGTGAGCCTTTAGAATTACTCAAGAATCCTCTGTCAGGCCAAGTTCCCCAAGAGAGTCTGCTCTAAACTTTCCCTTCTTCTACTGTCTCTACCCCTTTCTCCTGCTCTTCAGAAGATACTCTGGTCTCCACACTTACCTGCAGAGAAAAGCTCCACCATGAGTTTTCCTCTCTTCCACTTCTAGACTTTTCATGCCTGCCCTCCTAACAGGAGCTGGGAAGTAGAGAAGACCCTAGATCCCAACTACACTGCCTTCTAGAAGACCTATCTTCTTAGCACTCCCATCTGTACGCATAACAAAACCACCCATGTGTGCGGGTCCACAGTTTTCAAACTACAGCTTTAGCACCAAAGAGTCCACATTCATCCTTATGAGAAAAGCACACCACATCCTCCTGAGCTAACCACATTAAGCTTCAATAAATGCTTTCCTGGAATTTAAAACCGAAGTGACGTTTACAGTCCAAACATCACACGTTTCCAGATCATTCATTCTGCAAATGTGACAGTCAATCGTCCGTCAAACCACACATTTCTCCACACTTACTGAGGCCCATCCAGTAAATGCCTGGCATTGTATCAGGTACACGGGGAAAGAGACCAAGGTCTCAGCATTTGGGGAGCCCACAGTCTAAGGAAGGAAAAGCAGACACATGGGCAGATGACGTCAGCAACGCAGGGCCTGTGTGAGGGCAGAGGTGCATAAAGGGAACAGAGGAGAAGTTCTGGGAAGGCTTCCCACAGAAATGACCTTGCTGATCTCTTTTACACAGAGTGCAAAGTCAGAAGACTGACCTGGGTCTGAGTATCACTTCTGTCCCTAGCTGTGGCCTGAGGCATTTTTCCCCCCTCCATGTATAAAATGGGGATACACTACCTACGCTCACACAACTGTTATGAGGGTGACATATGTGAGGGTGCCTACCACTGTGCCTGGAACGCAGTAATCAATGTTTTTCCCTGCCAAGACCATACTCATAGTGCTAGGAAGATCAGAAGTCAGAGGAACTTGACTAGGGCAACAAACAACCCCCTTTGGGAGATCAAAGCTAGTCTCACTCAATGTGAGCATTCTGCTTTGCTCACAGCTGCTAACGTCGAACTGTAAATTTATTACGGTAGCCAGTTAAGCTCAAAAATCTCTGATTTATGTCCATAATTAGCATCCCATTGTGATACCTACTACATCTATGCAGGAAAATATATCGCATGTACTGAATGAGTAGAAATATTAATTTGCATTAGGAAAAAACACAAAAAGTTCCCATAAAACATCTGTGCTTACATAAATCTACCCAAACACACACTTGGATTTGACTTTGGTAAGAAGGCTCTTTTCTCTCCTGATGGGTATTCAATAATTGTTGCTTTTAGAGAGCAGATCTGCTGTCGTCTTCTCGATGACAGCGTCGCTGTGATTGAGGGAGATTGCTCAGGAGGAAAGCACAGAGGCACTTTTCTGTTATCACCGGTGAAGTGTTGGTAACAGAAGATCTTTGGAGTAATGACACCTGCACTGACAATTGAGTGTAATTCTCAGATATTTTCCATTGAGCCCAGAGAGGGCGAGCGCACAGGCCTTTCATCATTTTCCTAAGAGAGCTTATGATGCAGCCCGCTCCTGTATTCATACACCTACAAGTTTTTCCCCCCATTCAGAGCATCTTATTCTATGGTTTTAAATTACTACCATAATATAATATAATGGGTTAGGGAGGTTCTAACCAAGGCCCACCTTACAGAATCTTTCATAGACTAAAAGAGAAATACATTGTCTCTACTGGAAAAAAAAAACACAGCAAGGAGAAGAAATGGCTACACAAGAAATCCTGTCCTACTTTCAGGAGTAAACAACAAAATTAATGAACCCACTGAGACACCGTTTGATGATATTCTCGTTTCAGAGCGAAAAGTGGAGAAAGAGGGAAAACATTTACCAAGCTTCAGGAGCTCTGAAGTATTATTCTTTACAACTCTAGAAGATGGATCATCATCCCATTTTACAGGTGAGAAAAACGGAGTCACGGACAAGTGAAGTGACCTACCTGGGACAACACAGCTACTAAAAGCACAACGCAAGACACAAAACTAGTCCCGTAGGATTTCTGCCCTGCCCGCTCCATGCAACACATTATTAATTGCACAGCACGATCCCATGCAATGATCAATCCTGAAATTAGGATTTAGAATTCTTACCTGTGGTTCTCACTGTGATGCCCTGATAAATGAAAGCCTGCCTCCAAAAGTCCCTCTGCTGGAAGTGTTCTGAGCAATCCAACTTTGGCTTCCTCCCAGCCATTCAGCATGTTTTCTTACTCTGCCAGCTCCAGGGACACTAGTCATGTGTCAGCTCTTTATTGCTTTAGGTATTAGTGTACATGTTAGATCCAGAAACACAAATATAAATGGCTGGATTTAAACTGTCTTCAGTGTTTTCAGTTTTTAAGTTTCCAGAGCTTCATGCCAAGACCTAATGCCTCTGCTACCTTAGATCTGGATTTCTAAGAATTTATCTAGACAAATCATGGCCCGGGTCACAGATTCTTCAACAGGCTGTGTTGCCTTTTTAAATTTAGAGTATAAAGCTTTAAATGTATGCTTATGGTGACAATTAAGGAAATGCTGGATTAGACAGGGCATCAGTTTTCCACGAGTAGCACTCATTTGAGCTCAGGTCCGCCCCTGATCTCTGCTCGAATGCTGTATCATTCCATCGCAAATCTCTCTATAAAAGTGTCTGGCTGTCTCTTAAACCCATTTACGCTCTATGCTTCAATGCCTCTCCTTGGCAACTTTTTCCATATGCTTCACTTCTTTCAGGGCAGTTCTGTCTCAATTCACAGAACAGCACACCAATCACGACAAGCAGGCAGGCAGGTAAAGAAAGGAAGAAGGACAGACAGGCACATGGAGAGAAAGTAGGATGTGAAGGTAACTGGTCCAATAAAAGTAATGTTTTAAAAGGCAAAGAGATTTTAGGCCCAAAGAAAACCAACCGGGCATCTAACCTCAAGCAATCAGAGAGCCCTGAACTTGAATTTATAACCCAAACACCCTGTACCATATGCAACTTGAGACACACAACTGGTAGCGCTACTGGGGATTTATGACTTATGACTTGTTCATATTTAATTTGTAACCAAACACTTCCCCTTCCTCTTAGCTACCTTAGAACTCTTGATTAACTCTTGTTTTCACAGGTCAGAGGTTAAATAAAGGAAGGGAAGCATTCTGGGGTGAGATTGCCCAGAGCACCACATCCAAGAGTGACCTGTGCAAGGAACATTAAAATAAGTGATAAGACTAGGGATTGTTCGAGACAACTGATGTTCAAAGCCTCCTTTGGGTACAAAGCAGGACCTTACTAAGAGCTAGCAACAAGGACAGACAGGAAACTGCTCTCAAGTTACCTTTTGTGACAGAGCAACTCTCTCACCAAGAGGTCTCTCCCAAGATGTTCTTGGAAATGAGGCTAAAGGTTTTGAGGGAAGGAAAAAGGAATTTGTGCAAGCCCAGCAGCCCCTCCTCTGCTTCATTCTGCCACAGGCCTCTGTCTTGCTCATGGGATTCTCTTACCCTGGAGAAAACCTCTACCGGTATCTCATTTAGCGCACATGGGCCAGGCTGAGGGAAGCAGATTTCTTTATACAAAATTAATCACACAGAGACACAGCCACCCCGAACAGGGTAGTATCATCTATCCAACTGCAAGACCCATCTAGATCCAAGAACCTTTACTGCTGTGCTCCTTATCATGCACCAAACATAAAAGTAATAATGGTAGAGACCACCAATATTCTGAAATTGCCATGTGTCAAGAGCTTTAGATGCGTTTGCCTATTTATTCCTCATAGTAATTCTATTAAACAGGTACCATTAAATCTCCCCAGTAACAAATAAGAAAACTGAAGCACAGACACGGTAAGTAACCCGCTCAGAGTCCCGCAGCCACAAAGCAGATCAGGGGATCAGGGTTAAATTCAGGTAGGTGTGTGTGCTTTACTACACCAGCAGGTTCTTTACTGAAAAAAAATCTCTCAGGGAATAGTATCAATGAAACGGCATCAGTGAAATGCCATAGATGACACGTGCACTTGACATTTGATCAGGTGTTTTCAAACTGTCGCAACAGAACAACCATTAAACTCATCTGCTCTGTAGCTAGCTCTTATTCATCCAGTCACTGCCTAATATAAGCCAAGCACTGGGTAGAGGCGAATAAAGGGTAGCCTCCACGCATGTAGGTCCCTGGTTTAGATTTGTATGTGAAACCACTATGGCATTAGGAATGATCTGACAGAGGCAATAAAAAGACAACTTGAAAATTATGAGTAGCGGTTGGGCCCCCCTGAGAAGAGGTGAGGTGTGCATTTCCTCATAACCACACAACACAGCCATAGCACGAACCAGTTTCCTCAGGTGAGCCCTTCGACAGGCTGGGCAGACCCAATCCTGAGCCGAGGAGGAGCTGAGGATCCACTAACAGAGAGACTGAGTTGAAACAACATGCCATCAATCACTCTCTGTTTTGTTGCCCTGATTTAAAAACAATAATACATACAAAAACAGCCCTACACCTCCCAGCCACTCCTTATTTTTTAAATAATATTGGTGCCTATGACTTACTGATTTATTATAAACCTAGAAGAGCAGTCGGCAATGTTACAAAAGCCTAAAACTGGTGGTGTTAAACTCACTCAAGACATGGTAGCTTAGAGGGAGGTGAAGTGTTTGGTTAAAAAAGACGTAAGTCTTAAATCCCCAGCGACAGTACCAGTTGTGAGTCTTCCTCAAAAGAGTCCCTAAAAACTAATCTTTAGAGAAAGGAGGCTCAAACAGCAAACCTGGCAGAAACAGGTTTCTTGGATATAAATTCTTAAACTCACATAGTTTGAAAGAGAGCAGTAAAGTTGTCCTTCAATGAGTAACTACTAAAAGCAGAACATTAAAATGAAGGTCCAAAAATGTACGCATGAATTATTTTTACTGTGTTTTCACCAGCATTAAATGTTGTGGCTTAATTTTGGGGGGAATATATTTTAAACGGTAGTTCTTTATTATGTATAATAGCAATACATTCATACACACACCTAAACATGTGCTAAGAGAATGGTTAAGTAAATTAGGTTAAATCCAAGAAACAGAAAATGAGGTTTTAAAATGTCCTTAATGAAAAGAGCCTAAATGTCCATCAACTGATGAATGGATAAAGAAGTTGTGGTTTATATATATAATGGAATACTACTTGGCAATGAGAAAGAACGAAATATGGCCTTTTGTAGCAACATGGATGGAACTGGAGAATGTTATGCTAAGTGAAATAAGTCAGTCAGAGAAAGACAGATACCATATGTTTTCACTCTTATGTGGATCCTGAGAAACTTAACAGAAGACCATGGCGGTGGGGAAGGAGAAAAATAAAAGTTACAGAGAGGGAAGGAGGCAAATCATAAGAGACTCTTAAAAACTGAGAATAAACTGAGGGTTGATGGGGGTGGAAGGGAGGGGAAAGTGGGTGATGGGCATTGAGGAGGGCACCTGTTGGGATGAGCACTGGGTGTTGTATGGAAACCAACTTGACAATAAATTTCATATTTATTAAATAAATAAATAAATAAATAAATAAAATCCTTAATGATACAGGAAGATATCCATGACATAATATAGATTGAAAAGAAGCAATGTCCACAACTATGTTTCATAGGTAATCATATACATTCAGAGGAAGACTAGAAGATAAATTAACAGTGGTTATTTCTAGGTTATGGAATTCGTAGACAATTTTTGTTTCCTTTTACATTCTTTTCTCCAATTTGTATGGCTTATGTACTAAACATGCAGTGTCTTAAAAATTAGGAAAAAAAAGTTGGGGCACTTGGATGGCTCAGTCAGTTAAGCCTCCAACTCTTGATTTTGGCTCAGGTCATGATCTCATGGTTCATGAGATCAAGCCCCGCGTCAGGCTCTGCGCTGACAGTGTGGAACTTGATTGGGATTCTCTCTCTCTCTCCTTCTCCCTCTGCCCCTCCTTTGCTCTTTCTCTCTCAAAATAAAATAAGTAAACTTAAAAAAATCTATTAAAAATTAGGAAAAGGTTGTTTCATCTTTTAGTACTCTGTACTGTTCGTAAGGGCAAGTACTGGGGCGCCTGGGTGGCTCAGTCGGTTAAATATCCGACTTCAGCTCAGGTCATGATCTCACAGTTCATGGGTTCAAGCCCCACGTCGGGGTCTGTGCTGACAGCTCAGAGCCTGGATCCTGCTTTGGAGTCTGTGTCTCCCTCTCTGTCCCTCCCCTGCTCATGCTCGCTCACTCGCTCTCTCTCTCTCACTCTCTCAAAAATAAACATTAAAAAAATTTTTTAAATAAGTGCAAATACTTGGAAGCAAGCTAAATGTACAGTAGTTCACAATAAATTATGAACTATCCAAATGATGGAGTTATATATTCATTAAAATCAGACTACAGGAAAATATTTTAACAGAAAAATATTTGCAATAGATTTAGATATAAAAGCAGGCTCTGTAATATGTACAAATAATTTTTCATTTTTGTGTTTTCCTATATTCTCCAAACTTTCTACAATCAATACATATTACTTTTATTAACTTTCAGGAGTCAGATGCCCAACCAACTGAGCCACCCAGGCACCCCTACTGTTATTAACTTTTAAATTAAAAAATAGCCACATGTTCAATTCCTCTCTGCCTACCAACTTCCAAGTCATCTTGCTTGGTGGTAGGGAAATGAATTGTTCAGGGAGTGGAATCAAAAGCCTACCTTCTTATTTCCTTAAGCATGCTTGATAACTATGATGACCCAGTTCCCCAACAGGCTCTCTGGATGAAATGGAAGTTCGCACTCTTTACTGGTCATGCCAGAGTCTGTGCTCTTTCCACTGCACCATGTTTATCATAGATCTCAGTTCAAGGGAAGGGGTGGTTGGCTAATAAGGTTTTCAGTGACCTTCCTTCATGTGGGAACAGTTAGTGTCAATAAACTCTAGTGGGCCTCAGAAAGTGAGACACCCTCACTTAGCCAAGGCTACCCTAACTTGAGAAAGGAAAGAAGATTTAGATCGTGAGGCCAAATCTTTAACACCAGGACATTTATATGAACATTTAGTAAGCATCGATACCTGCCAGCCCTGTGCTCAACAGCCAGGATAAATACATGACACAGTGCTGCCTGTCCCCAAGGGACATAGGTCTCTAAGGAGAAGACAGACATGTAAACAGTTCATCACAGTGCAACATGAGGATGCTGTGATACAGGTGGGCACCAAGCATTATGGGAACGTGGAAGGAGAGAGCATCTTGACTAGACCAGGGTGTCAGCCAAACGAGGAAAGCCAAAGGAGCGCTTCTGTCTGAAGGGAACAAAATTTTTCAGAGGCAGAGACAAGGAACCATAAATGACTTGAGGTGGTTGGATCCCACCTACCGGTGGGGCAAGAGGGTTCTCTATGTAATGTTTTGTGAAGTGGGGGAGGGGCAGGGAAATCCTGGCAGAAGATGACCCAGAGAAGTCCAGAGAGACCAGCTTATGAGTTTTATGTGTGAGACTAGGGAGTTTAGTTCTTTTCCTGAAAGCAGAGTTTTAAGCAGAGGAGGAATTTAATCAGATTTATCTTTTTATAGGGTATCACTTTAACAGAGTGGAAGTCTGGAAGCAGATAAACTCAAAGGTCTTAAGACCCATGTAGCTGGCCTAAGTCCTCAAGGAAGAAGGAAGTTTCTGAAAGTAAAGGCTATGTCAGCGCCCTTTTAATTACTTAAAGAAATTACTAAATGCAATTAAATCCTAGGATTTGGCTCTAGGAGAAGAACTAAAAAAAATGAGCTCCTTTTAGGCAAAGGATGGCCTAAAGAGGGAGCATTGCTGTGTGACACGGTGGGAGAAGAGGTTGATGTGGACAGCCCAGAGCAACAGGTGTGGTTCCCCCACCTACCAAAGGGCCCCCCGAGTTGTTCTTCACCTCTCCAAGCCCACTTTCTTCTACAAAAGGATGCCACTTCCTATTGACCCAACAAGGCAGAACAAATTAAGCAACTCAATAATAAAGTAACGTAAATAATACCAAGTGCCCACTACAGTTCACAGACCATATCAGGTACTCAAAATAGGTAATTCCTGTTATGATTATTGGGTAGAAGAGGTCTACTTGCTCTCTCAGGCCACGGAGTGGTTCTAAGCCATATTCTGGATTATTCTAAATGCCTTTAAAATGCTAAGGTGCCACAGGCCTATGTATATTCTTCACAGTTACTTTTAAGATTGTATTTGTCACAAAAGAATGGGCTAGGTCAATAGGGATTTTATTAATATTTCTCTACTTGATGCAAGATAAAGATTTCATTTCAAAGACAGAATGAAAGCAAAAGAAAAAAAGGTAGGGATCATAACTGTATCACCAGTATTTTTTTTTCAATCATTCTTCAATGAATGACTCTTTTCAAAATAACACTGCAAATAATTCCTTGTGCTTTCCTGACTGAAGGAATACCATATATTGTTCCTAATTAAATAAGACTTAACCCTATAAGATTTAGTATGCTATGGTGATATAAAAGATAGCAACAGTAAAGACTATAAGAGCTATCATTAAACAAACATATGGATGTTAACATTTTTACCTTTCACAAATGTTTGAACTTAACTTTTATGGGTATAAAATAAAGCAGCTTCAGCTAAAGACCAGTTCAGCATACTGAGCCGTTTGTGGGATGGGAGTGAAAATATCTAGTACACCTCAGCTATGTTAGGCATTGGACTACACAGTTTCAAGGCCATTATCTCTCCTCACCTCAGCTACATGACATAGGTATCTTCAGCTGCGACTGACAGATTAAGACATGGAGGTTCAAAGATGCGTAGCAATCACCAAGGTAGTTAAGTAGCAGTCAGGATTTGAAGGTCTTCCTGTTCCAGAGCTCATAATCCTCTTTTTTTTTTATAAATCAACTTTGAATTATGGTTTACATATAATAAAACCCATCCATTCCACGTGTGCGCTTAGAGGAGTTTTGATAACTCTGCACACAGCTGTGTGCACCACCACGATCAACACATAGAACATTTCCAGGACCCCAAAATGTTTCCTTTTGCCCCATCTAAGTCAACCCTCCTCACCCCGTATGGGGTGTCCACTAATGTATCCCAGTTCCTACCACACTATATTGAGATCATCTGTTTACCACCTGTTCTGACCACCATCTATCTTTTTAAAGTTCATATCTTTTAAATATCAATTAAAATTCGCTCATTTGGGTATGCAGTCCTATAATTCTATATATGATCTCTTAAGCCACACCATATACTTTAGCCTTGTCCCCAGTGCTGACCAATGAAGGACACATTTTAATAGTAACATATCCCCGTGGGCATGCCCGTGTATCACAATTTCATGGTGCGAGCTGTCACTCTATCCCAAGTGAGGAGATATTACAGGAATACCTCCAGTCCACCTAACGTACTAAAACAGTGTAACATTCACAAGCTTCATTAGCTATGTAACTTAACATTAACAGATTACTTGAGATGCATCTCACATGTGAATGAAATAAACCAGTCTGTCTACACTGGGGTGGTAATGTATTGTACCTCCGTATTGTATCATGTCTTCTCCTAGTTAAGAAACCATGCCCGGTCCAGAGGTTTAACTACAGTACTATGGGCGGTGGCAAGGGGTTGCTCCATGATCAGAAAAGGCATGACAAAAGTTCTCTGCCACCTGACCCATGCATGTGAGACAAAGGAGGTGTAAGAGCAGCCAGCCGTTCCAAACTATTCAACACTCTTATTTTGTAGCAAGAATGGGAGTCAAAACCCAGAGCCACACATTTGCACAGCCAAAAGGACATCCCGACAAACCCAGAAGTAGTTATCTCTGTCCCTAATGCATGGCCCTGCAACCCCCTGGTATTATTCTCTTTTTTCTGCTGTACCTCCTACCAAGAAGAGTGAAAAAACAAAAAAACAAAAAACAAAAAACAAAACCAAACGAAAAACAAAAAAAAAAAAAACCATGGATTCTCTTGTCTGAGAGAACGTAGAGCAGCTGTGGTCTTCAATACTGAGAATTGTCCTGAAACATCAAAAATTTAATTGGATTCCACATGGTATTACCAGAGTCCTTTACTAACCAGGATTTAAAATAATGCCTGTTCAACTCCAAACATGATGATCTTTCTGTCTACTGTGTATTTTGACATCTACTCTGACCCCCATTTGCCTTTAGTATCCCATGGCTCATTTGGTCATCAAACATTCATTGACTGGGAGGCTCTTTGCTGGGTCCTGGGGCTAACAGGTACCACAAACAGTCTCTAATTTTAAGGAGCTCAGTGCCCAGAGGGAGAATCAGATGCATAAATCAACAAGTGTAATTACCAAGATAAGTGCTGTGAGAGAAGTATGCACAGGCACCAATTATCTTTCTCATGAGAGACACACACACGTGGCAGATGACCAACTCCATCAGATGTGACAGAATTTCCTTAAGCCCTAGGAGGGGTTGTTAATAATCCTAAAATCAAACAGAAATGGTCACACTAGAGGATTCTTTATTTTATAGAAGGACAGTTGAGTAAAAGCTACTGGCGCACAGAATCCAATAGTGACCCCCAAAAAGAGCTCACCTGATTTTTATGAACAATTTTCTTCTTCCTTTTTCTGTTAATATAAAAAACTGGCACCTTTGTCTGGGTTGAGAATGTAAAATCAGGAAATAAAATGGCGAGTCTTACAACTGTGAACTTCAATCAGCTCATTACAAACCAAAGAGACATATTTGAATGCATGTTGCTACATTCATTTACCTATTCTGCCAAGCCATTCAATTACACGATTTCAGATTTTGTACGAAAAATACCACCATGTTTCTTTCAAAAGCTGGTATTTGGAGAAAAGTGATTAGAACAGCATGCTATGATACGTTAACACGGTGGTTTCATTTAATGGACAATGGCAGTTTCTCAAATGCTCTCTGTATTTTAAATTATTGCACTTAGAATTCACGACTACAACATGTCTCAACTTTTTTTCTTTCTGCTGCACAGTGCACTCCACTGCCACTGTGAATACAAACAAAACACATTATCAGAAGGGTTTTATTAGCATCTGTAATCTTAGCAAAAGTCGTTCTTTAAAGGTGGGGGTTGTTCAAATCGTGCGAACACTGAAAAGGATAAAGCATCCTAATTGAGGAAAGGGTGAGGAAGGGAGAGAAAAAGCTAAAGCAGGAGAAAAGTCTTAAACCAAAATTTAACATCCCCTTGGAGAGAGAGGGCACAGAAGAGATGGAGTTTATTCTAACCAGAAGCAGCTGCTGCTGTTCGAATTAGGAAGCATTCCTAATGAATCAGCAGTTCTTATAATAAATATACTCCCCTTTGAAATGTGAGGATTCTGCTATGAGTCCTTCTTTTGATATATTTTTTACATGAACTCATTAGACGGAGAAAGACAGGGATCGAGCATGTTCCTTTCTAAATTACGATGGCTATTTTATACATATCATGTCCTCTTAAGGTTACTTAAGGCATATGAAAACAAGAAATAAAAACCACAAAGCTCACCAGGACCCTTTGTGGCTCACTCTAAACAAACTTTTTAAGATGCTACCTAACAGTATGCCTTACCAAATACCTGCCACTACACTAATTTAACCAAGCCCATTAAATTTAAAATGGAAATCAGAGCTAAACAGTGAAAGAGGCATGCCTTATGCATTAAGAGGAAACCCCAAATTCCAACAAGGTAAAGATCTGCTTGTAGAAGAAGCACATTCTGTTCCCCAGATATCCTTCTTGCCATTTTAGGAAGAGAAAAGGAAGAAAGCATGCATATTTATAAACATGCACACATGCATAATTATTTAATCTCCACCTAGGTTCCGTATTCCTCTCTTCTTGCACTTAAAAACAATCATCTTTAACAGAGGTTTCTCTAAGCAAAAATCACCACGGCTCTATTAATATAGACAAAATTTAAAAGTGCATGCTCCCATCAGCAGAAGTGAGTACAAGTGGATGGGCATTATTCTACCTACTAGCTAATCTTCTCCAACTTTTAATTTATCAGCCTTTCTCCTCCTCCTCCTCTTCTGTGGTGGGTTTCTGAGATTCTTGGCGCCTCAGTGCAAATCCCGGGAACTGCAGAAGGAGTTATAGACTGACACCAGGTGTAATGGACAGTTAGAGTTGTCTTTATCTTTCCTCCCCTAACACCAAGGGTGGGTACTTAAGCCTTAAGCTTGGAAATGAAAATGAAAGGATATTCTAAACATAAACACAATCCTTAGGCTGCTTAAAAACAATCTTTTCCACAAACTTAGACGTGACCTCCTATCTCACTTGGGTCTTACGATCTCAAACAACAGGTTAAGAGAATGCAAAGGATAATAGACCTGCAGATGACAGAAGTCAAGAACCAGGAAGATTTAACTCCACCATTACCATGTCATATGGAAGAGGCTGAACTGAGTAACTCCTCAGAGGAAGAAAGGCTGGGATCATATGAAAGCGGGATTACCCTGCTTCTTGTACCCTAATGGGGGGTAGGACGTGAGGGGGGAGGGCGGCAGTGTGTGCACTGGAGAACAAACCAAGGACTCTTGAGATCCCTTTGTTTAGAAGATCAGCATGTGTTTGTTCTACATCCTGAGATATTAGAAAAGTGGGGCTGAGCCTCAGGAAATGTGTGTGAGATCACTTGATAAATGTTAGGGCTATATTTGAATCCAGCTCTCTTTGGATCCAAAGCCAAAACACCATGTTGCCTCCTTAGTGTCTTCCCAATCAAGAATTGGTAAGGTTTTGCTCACTGGGAAACACTCCCTCCTTAGGACACTTCACTTGGCCATAAAGCTATAAACCTAGTGACCTTCTCACAGACAGAAAACAAGTCAGAGAAGAGTTAAGTGACTTGACCAGCATGATGTAATTCCATTAAAAAAATTTTTTTTAATGTTTATTTATTTTGAAGGAGAAAGAGAGCACGAGCAGGGGAGGGGCAGAAAGAGAGGGAGACACAGAATCCGAAGCAGGCTCCAGGCTCTGAGCTGTCAGCACAGAGCCCGACACAGGGCTCGAACTCACAGACTGTGAGATCATGACCTGAGCCAAAGTCGGACGCTCAACTGACTGAGCCACCCAGGTGTCCCTCTTTTTCTTTAAAATGGAGCTAAATATCTTAAAGTTGTCATAAGGATTCAACAGTAACATTCATGTAACATGCTTAACAGTTCCTAGGTAGCGAGTAACCAATAAATGGCAGCTACTATTACTATTATTAATTTCGACAGTGAAGGATCAGTGAGGTATGGAAACACCTTCATGATTTAGCATTATGTGGCCATTAAAATGTCCTTCAGGAAAAAAATGTCCTTCAGAGAGGACACGTTAATGTTACAAAAATATGTAAAAAGGGAGTAAGATAAAAAAGGTACATGATTTCAAATATGTAAATTTTCAAATACGTACATGTGTACCATATGTATATTACATGTATCATTAGAAAAGATTGAAAAGGAAATACATAACAATTTCTATTTTAGGATGGTGTTAATTATTTTTTGGTTCTGTACTGAAAAGAAGTACATTCATTCATTCAAAAGTCACTTTCATTTTTCCTCTGTGGATATCCAATTGTTCCATTGACATTTTTTTTAATGGACTATCCTTTCCCCTCCCCACCCATGAATGACTCTGGCACCTTTGTCAAAAACAAACAAACAAACAAACAAACAAACAAACAAACTGATTCTCTATTCTGTTCTACTGATCTGTATGTCCATCTTTGTGCCAATACCACAATGTCTTGATTACGACAGCTTTACAATAAGACCTAAAATCAGGTAATGTGGTTCTTCCAACTTCATTCTTCCTTTTCAAACTTATTTTAGCTAAATCCTTTGCCATATAAATCTCCATACGAATTTTAGAATCAGCTTACTGAATTCTAGAAAAAAAGCCTAGTGGTATTGCACTGCACTCCATAGGTCAACCTGGGAAGAACTGACATCTTTGTAACAGTACTCCAGGGAAACACCGTATCTATAGGGGGTGTACACACACACACACACACACACACACACACGCGCGCGCGCGCGCGGAAAGATTTATTTTAAGGAACTGGTTCAAAATCTCTAGGGCAGGCAGCAGGCTGGAAACTCAGGTAAGAGGAGATATTGCATTCTTGAGTCCAAAATGTGTAGGGTGGGCCAGCGGGCTGTAAACTCAGACAGGATTTCTATGTTTTAGTCCTGAGGCAAAAATCCCTTTTTCTCAAGGAAAGCTCAGTTTTTGCTTTTAAGGACTTTAATTGGATGAGGCCCAACCAAGTACTGGAGCATTATCTCCTTTATTTCAAGTCAACAGATTATAAATGTTAATCACAGCACCACCTAGACTAGCGTCTGACCCAACAACCGGGCATCACAGCATAGCGCAATTGATATGTACAATAAACCATCACGACATCCTGACAACATTGAGTTCCAGAATCCATGAACATGGCTTATCACTTCATTTATGTAGATCTTCTTTGAACATTTCTCAGAAAGGCTTCACACCTTCTGGTGTCTAGGGAATGCAAATATTTTGTTCAATTTACCCCTAAGTATTTCATTTTTTTCAAAATTAAGGTTGACACAGAATATATTAATTTCAGGTATAAGTATTTCATATTTTAATGCTACCAGAAAATAGTATGTTATTAATTTCAATTCATAATTTTTAATATCAATTTCCTTACCTCACATCAAATATAAAAGTAATAGAAATAGATCTCTAAATATAAGAGAAAAATCTATGAAACATCTATAGTATAGGAGAAAATGTTTGTGTTCTTGGGTCATGCAGAGATTTCATAAAACACACAAAACAAACACGAACCATTAAAGAAACAATTGGGAAAAAACTGAACTCTGAAATTAAGCAAATGTTATGGAAATTTAAGAAAAGCCACAGATTAAGAGAAGATATTTGCAAACCACATATCTAATAAAAGATTTGTACCTGAAGTATATAAAGAACCCCTACAACTGAGTAACAGTAAGACAAAGAACCCAACTAATAAATGGTCAATAGATTTGAATAGACATTTCACCAAAGGAAATACATGATATAGTATCTTCTAGGAAATAAGCACATGAAAAGACTTTCAACATTGTAAGTCATCAAGGAAATGCAAATGAAAACCACAATGAGACACTACCATGATTTTAACAGAATGGCTAAAATGAAAAAGACAATAGCAACAGTTGATGAAGTCAAGGAGCAATTGAACGATTATATATTGTTGAAAAATTTGACAGTTTCCTATGAAGTTATTATACCGCAAGACCCAGAAATCATACATTCATACAAAAGCTTAAACATATCACTTTTATTTAGGGTAACCAAAATCTGGAAACAACCCAAATGGGCACCAACGAGGGAATAAACGGAGATATATCCATATGATGGAATATCGCTCCGCAATAAAAAGGAACAAACTATTCATATACATAACATGGATGAATCACAAAAATGTTAAGATGCACAAAAGAAGATGGACATAAAAGAGTACCTAATATATGATTCCAGTCACGTGAAATCCCAGGACAGACAAAGCTAATCTCTAGTGAAGGAAAACAGGTCTTCAGTTGCCTAGGGCCAAAGTTGGGAGGGGATGACTGAGAAGGGGAACGAGGAACTTTTCAGGGTAACAAATGTTGTGTATCTTGACTATGGTAGTAGTTACACAACTGTATACTTTTGTCAAATTTGCTGAACTGTACACTTAAAATCGGTGAATTTGTGCTTGTGTGTGTTTGCATATTGTTAGGTCTTCCATTTTGGCGTACGGAAAATTAGATATTCGGAAAAACAAATTGTTAATCTGGCAAAAAGCAAATACTCCAGAGAGCAGAAGATGAAATGGAAACAGGAACTCAGGTAAATTAGCAACAAAGCTGGCTTTTACCCTGAAACCCTTTACCAAGCTGTGGGCATTTTGAGTTCCCAAATGATGGAGATACAAGGCAGAAGTGAAAAGAGGTAAAGCCTAGAAACCTCCTAAGTATACTACAGCCTAAATTTAGGTGCTTGAGGGCTACATCTTTAGTGTAAAAATTTTTAAATCTGCATAAATTCTGCCAGCAGAAAATGTTCTATTCTGGATGCTCTTGCAGGGTGGAAACAAACATCTCCACTGAGAATTTCAAACTAAAATATGCTCTCACATGGATTTGTAACCCAAATTCACCTACTATGGTCTCATAAAATGGCAAACAGATAATTTATAGGGCAGCATAATTAATTATCAGTACATCTAGGTGACAGAAGCATAAGTGAAATACAGATCTAGTGTAGAGGGACTCAAAATTTAACCAAGGCCTCAAAAATGTCCTACAAATATCGCTTTATAGACAACTAAAATAATCAGAATATTAAAAACTGTTCAATATGTTTAAAAAATAAAAGACTGAAAATGAGTACAAAAGACTATAAATAGCCAAGCAGATCTATAAACGAATAAAATGGAATTTCACAAATCGAAAAAATTAGACACATGTAAAGGTAAAATTAGTGAACTGAAAAATAAACCCAGATATGTTACCCATAATATGGTCTAAATAGACAAAGAGAAAAAAATTACATGTGAAAAAGAAGATAGTCTATGGCCATACCACCCTGAAAGTCTGCAAAAGATATGCAACTAAGAAGAGAGAGTGAAAAAGCCTAACTAACACATTCTAATCAGATTTCTAAAAGAATGTAATAAAAAGAATGGAGAAGAGGCAAAAGTCAAAGAAATAATGGCTGATAATATTCCAGAACTTCTGATCCATATATCCCAAGCAAGAGAAATAAAAAAAAACTCTATATCAGAGATAAAGCACTGTGAAATTACAGAACTCCAAAGACAAATCAGGAAGACGGAATAAGCAAATTCATTTAAGATCAACAATTAGACACTAATTCGTGGCAAGTAAATGAAACAAACAAGTAAAAGCAAATCAGAAACACAAAAGAACCTCTTTAGCCTAATAAATAATTAAGACCTATCTTACTGGAGGAATGTTAAATACTCTTTAAGATAAGACACAGTAAAAAAAATTCACTATCTTTAATTCTACTCCACACTGTATTAGAGATACTGGACAGTACAACTGGACACACACACACAAAAAAAAAACGAAATAAAGGGTATAAAGAAGAGGAAAGTGGGGCGCCTAGGTGGCTCAGTCGCTTTAGCATCTGACTTTTGATTTCGGTTCAGGTCTTGATCACCCAGCTCCTGAGACTGAGCCCCAGGTCAGGCTCTGCACCGACAGCGCAGAGCCTGCTTGGGATTCTCACTCTCCCCAACTCCCCAACTCCCCAACTCAGCCCTTCCCCAACTCACATGCACTTGGGCACCCACGCGCACGTTCACTCTCTCTCTCAAAATAAATAAACATTTTTAAAAAGGGAAAGAAGACAAAATAGTCATTTATAAATTACATGAATTTCTATCTGAAACCCAAAAGAACATGTAATAAATAACTGGAATTAATTAGGTACATGGGCCAAAGATCAAGATATTAAAAACTGAATTGCTAAACAACAGAAAATTAAAGATACATGCCATTGATAAACTCACACACAAAAAAATAAGTTCTTCAGGAAAAAATGACTCAAAGATGTGCAGGACCACTATGGAAGATATGTTTAGATGTTATTAGAAGATATTAAAATGAGACCTAAAAAAACCGACATCACATTCGAAATTGGATAGATTCATTAACATAAAGATGTTAATCCACCACAGACCGATCTACATATTCAATGAAAGTCTAATCAAAATCTCAACATGGCTTTTATGAAACTTAGTAACACAAGTCTAAAATGTATATGGACTAAGAAAAGCAAGACATTTTTGAAGAAAAGAAGGTGAGGAAACTTTATTGACAAATATTAAGACTACAGTAACCAACACAACAAAATATTAGCATAGGGATAGACAAAGTAGCTAACAGAATGAAAAACCCGAAATAAGACCTATAGATAAAGGAAAACTTGATATAGATATATGACGAGGTGGACAATGCAAACCCCTAGGGGAAAGAATGGCTATTCAAAGCATATTACAGGGGCAACTAGATTTCCAAATGGAGAAAAAAAAAATGAAATTGGAAATCAACTACAGAATACCCATAAAAAGCAATTCTAGGTAGATTAAAAATTTAAATGTGAAAGGCAGAAACTTCAAACATCTAAAAGAAAAATAACCCCAATAATAATACTGAACAAAGATATTTAAAAAGTATAACCTCATATCTCTCATGGACAGAGACAAAACTTCTACACTAAATATTCAACAAAGCCTAGTAATATATAAAAAGGATAAAATATTATCAAGTGGTTTAGTAGAACATTTAAAAGCAATTGATTATAATTTACCATTTTATTTTTTTAAGATTACTTTTTTCAATTTTCAAATGTTTTTTATTATTTATTTATTTTGAGAGAGAGAAAGAGAGAGAGAGAGAGAGAGAGAGAGAGAGAGAGAGAATGAGCAGGGGAGGGGCAGAGAGACAGAGGGAGAGAGAGAATCCCAAGCAGGCTCTGTGCTGTCAGTGCAGAGCCCAATTCAGGGCTCAATCCCACAAACTGTGAGATCAAGACCTGAGCCAAAAATCAAGAATCAGATGCTTTACCAACTGAGCCACCTAGGTGCCCCTGTAATTTACCATTTTAAGAGAATATAGGAGAAAGACAGGTGTTCATAGCAATAGATGCAGAATAACAAACAAAGGTCAATACCCATCCATGATAAACAACAACAACAACAACAACAACAACAAACACCTCTGTTAACTTGGAATAAAAGGAAACTTCCTCCCTTTAAGGGCATCTCTAAAAAAAATCTACAGTTCTTTATTATACATTATAGTAAAACACTGAAAACAAGATAAAGATAAAGATAAAAAACACCACTTGTGTTCAACATTCCACATGGCACTGGAGGTCCTACCCAGTGCAATAAGGAAGGAAACAAAAATTAAAGGCATAAAAATCCAAAAGGAAGAAGTAAAACTGTCTCTCTATATATGCAGAATACACGATTGTTTATATGACCTAGAGAATCTAATAAAGCACTATAACAGCTAATAACTAAAATCAACAAGGTCACAGGATACAGTGTCAATATACAAAAAAATCAATTACATGTATATCAAACAACTGGCTAATACAATAAAATAAACAATTCTGTTTACAGCATTGTAAAACGAAACAAAACAAAAAACCCTAAAATGCCTAGGAATAAATGTAATGAAAGACATGTAAGACCTTGAAACTGAAAAGTAAAAAATACTGCTGAAAGAAATTAAAGATATGTATAAATGGAGAGATAGGCCATGTTCATAGATTAAAAGATTCAATACTGTTATGATGTCTTCTCTCTGAACTGAGCAATAGATTCAATACAGTTGCAATCAGATGTTTTTGTAGAAACTGCCACACTGATTCTAAAATATACATGGAAATGCAAATGATCTAGAATATCTAAAGCAATCTAGATACCACAGTTGGAGCATATATACTACCAGTCTTCAATAGGCACTCCAAAACTATAGTACTCAAGACTGTGGCATAAAGATAAATAAATCCAACAATGGCACAGAATAGACTCACACTTATACAATCATTAAGGCACCAGAGCAACCCAACAGAGAAAATAGTCTTTACAACAAATGATGTGGAAAGACTGGATAAACACATGGAAAGAAAAAAAATGAACACCAAATCCCCACCTCATTCCGGACACAAAAATTAATTTAGGATAGAGAACAAATTTAAATGCAAAAATTATAAAGTTTCTAGATGAGCGCGTAAGAGAAAACATAAGAGCAACTTGAGGGCAGGCAGAAGTTTTGTAAAGCAGAGCAAATATTGATCATAAAGGGAAAGTATTAATAAACTTCATCAACATAAAAAAAAACCCTGTTTATCAAAAGAGGCTATTAAGAAAATGCATAGGCAAGCTCTAGACTGGGAGAAAATATCTGTGAAATATATATATCTGACAAAGGATTGGTATTAAAATATATAAAGAATTCCTACAACTCAATAAAGAAAAAGTCAAAGGTTTAACCAACTTTCTGCACGTGCCAATAAGCACATTAAGTGCTTATTAGTCTCCAGAGAAATGCAAATTAAAACCACAGTGAGATACACCTACCAGAATGACTGAAAATAAAGAGACTGACAACACAAAATATTGGTGCAGATGCCAAACTGGAACTCTCACACATGGGGGGAGTGCAAAATGGTACAACCACCTTAAGAAAAGGCCTGGCAATTTCTTATAAAACTAAATATACAACTATCCTATGACCCAACACTTTTACTTCTTGTATTTCCGAAGGGAAATGACAATATGTGATCACAGAAAGACTTCTATAAGAGTGTTCATAGCAACGTTGCTCACAATAGTCAGACACTAGAATGACCCAGCCGTCCATCAATAGGAGCAAGGATAAACAAACTGGGACATAATCATATAATGGACAAATATTCAACAATAGTTAGCAAAGAACTGTTGATAAACCAACACCACCATGGATATCAAAAACATCACAATGAGGAAAGAATCCTTACACAAAAGAGTACATGAAGTTTTAGAACAGGGAAAACTCGCCTATGGAAGAAAATAATAAAAGTAGCTTCCTTTGGGGACAGGTGCAGGGTTTGGCTGTGAAAAACCATGAGGGAACTTTCTGGGGTAATGAGAATGCTCCATATTTTGAGAAGAGCTTGGACCACACAGGTGTATGCATTTGTCAAAACTCACCAAATAGCTGACTTAAGACTTATACATTTCATTGTACATAACTTTTCTCTAGGAAGGGTGGGGAAAGAATGATAAACAAATACTGAATTCTAGTTAGTAATACATAAGCAGAAGTGTTTAGAGGTGAAGTGTACTAATGTCTGCAACTTCCTCTGAAATGCATAAAAAAGACGTATTGATGGATGGATAGACATGTGGTAGAGCAAGTATAGTAAAATGTTAATTTTAAAATCTAGGTGATGAATATATGAATGTTAAAAGTTGAAGAAAAAAGCACAAAATGAAGTGGGAAATGATAACAGAAAAATCAAGTTTCCTAGGATAATGAGAGCAAATGGAAGGATGAGAAAAAGAGAACTGAAATAGCATGAAACAAGTAAGTCAAGGAAGGGGGATGAGGTATATAAAGGGGTGATTTTAAACACAGGGGTCGGAGAAGGTCTCACTAAGCAGGTGACGTGAATCAGAGGTGAGAGCAAATCATGTCGTTATCTGGAAGAACACTGACCAGACGAAACAATGCAGGGGACAATATGTTTGGAGCAGAGTGAGTGAGAGGAAGCGTGAGATGGAATGAAAATAAGGAGAGGTAAAGAGGGGACCACATTACCTCGGGCCTTGTACTGTGAAGACGTGGCCTACAAAACGAAACCACTGGAGGATGGGGCCAAGGAGTGGTCTGACAATTTTTTTAAAATCCCTCGAGGTGCTGTGCCTACTGTAGACACTGTCATTCTCTTCTCAAAATTCTAAGGAAAGAATTAAGCCTTAATGCACTGTGGTAATCACTTTATAATGTATGCATGTATCATTGTATTGTGTGCCTTAATACAATGTTGTATGTCAGTGAAACTGGGGTGGGGGGAGACTTAATGCCTTAAGTATTCCTTTGTATGTGAAGGATTAACTACATTTCTATATATCAAGAGTGATACTATTTATGTTCCCTCCTTGAGAGAATTGAGAAAATAGTCATTCAAACCCTTTTCTGCATTGTGGGATCAGATGAGGAATGCTTTTTGAGAAAAGTTGCAGCTAAGAGGTTAAGACTGGGGGTGCCCCGGGTGCCTGGGTGGCACAGTTGGTTGAGAGTTCGACTTCGGCTCAGGTCATGATCTCACAATCCAGGAGTTCGAGCCCCGCGTTGGGCTCTATGCTGACAGCTCAGAGCCTGGAGCCTGCTTCGGATTCAGTGTCCCTCTCTCTCTCTGCCCCTCCCCTGCTCATGCTCTGTCTCTCTCTGTCTCAAAAATAAATAAAAACATTAAAAAAAAATTTTTTTTTTAAACTGGCGGTGCCTGGGTAGCTCAGCTGGTTGAGCATCCAATTCTTGATTTCAGTTCAGGTCATGATCCCAGGGCCATGGGATCGAGCCCTGAGTTGGACTCCACGCTGAGAGTGGAGCTTGCTTGGGATTCTTTCTCTCTCTCTCTCCCACTCTGTCCCTCTCCCCAACTCGTAGTCTCTCCCTCTCTCTCCAAAATAAAATAAAATAAAATAAAATAAAATAAAAATAAAAATAAAAATAAAAATAAAATAAAATAAAAAAATATTTAAGAGGTTAAAACTGAAAACCAGGAAGCCACTTGTAGTAATCCAGCAAGAAATGGTTATGGCTTGGGCCAGGGTGGTAGCAGTAAGGTGAAGAGAAGTGATTACATCCTTAAGATATACTTGAATACAAGCGAAAGCTGACCAGGAGACTAGATACAGAATGTGTGAGCAAAAGAGAGAGGTCAAGGACAGCTCTAAGGTTTCTGGCATGATCACAAGGCAAGATGGCATTACTATTAAGTAAAATGGAGAAGACTGAGAGAATCAGAAGCTGAATTTTGGATATGCTATAAAAAACTGCCTGTCAAACAGCCAAGCAGAGCTGTAGACAACTGGAATTCACAGGGAAGTCCAGGCTTGAGATTGATGTTTAATTTTAAGAGCTGTCAGATGGTACTTAGAGCCATCACATGACACTGGATGTAATCAGCGGATTAAATACATTTCAAAGAGAAAGAAGTCAGTCCAAGGACTGAGCCCTGGGGCACACAAATGTTGAAAGATTTGGGAGACCATACAAGAATCAGCAAAGGAGACAGAAAAGCCTGGAAAGTAGGAAGAAAACTGGAAAATAGGGTTCCTTGGAGATCAGATGATGAAAGATATCAGAACTTGGTTCAGGGGTGCCTGGGTGGCTTAGTGGGTTAAGCCTCCAACTTCAGCCGGGTCATGATCTCACAGTTCGGAGGTGGAGCCCCACATCGGGCTGTCTGCTGTCAGCACAGAGCCCGCTTTGGATCCTGCGTCCTCCTTTCTCTCTTTGCCCCTCCCCCCACTTGCGTGTGTGCGCGTGCGCGCTCTCTCTCTCTCTCTCTCTCTCCCTGAAAAATAAACATTAAAAAAAAAATTTGATCCAACAGAGTGATTTCTCACACCCCCTCTAAGATGGGGGAAAACAGCCACATGCTTGTACAGTGAGGGGAAAGATACAGTAGAGAGTGAGGGAAGCGATAATATAGAATAGAAAGGGGAGAGGTGATGGAATCACATCTTGAGTAGGCGAGAGCGATGGAACCTAGCAGATGCGGGTTCTCCTCTTGCCAAGAATCTGGACAGTACATCCATGAGAGCAGGAGAAAAAGTAGAACTCACAGACAAATGTACAGATGGGTCAGAAGATGTGGTAGCAGCTTCCAGGCTTTCTCTTCTGACCATCCATAATAGTGTTTGTTACAGCAAAATAACAACAAACAAGTGAAAAACAACTGGAAACAGTCCACGTGTCCCACAGGAATAGTTTTAATGCCAGTGGTCATATTCTTAGGGCAGCAGATTCTCAGGTATTCAATTTATGACACCTTATACATGTTCTGTTCTTTCATATGCATCACATAACACATGTAATAACTATGCATAAAAGTGATATTCTGGATGGAGAAGTGGAATTGAAGGGTTGTCAACTGTACCCTTTTATTAACCTGTATTATCTCAATTACATATTTCTATATTAACGATTTACCAAGAAAATGTTGATATACTGCTTGCTTAATAGTTTTGGACATCTACATTCTCAGGGTAGAGGGGATTATGGGTCACTTTCTTCAATTTTGGCATGCTCTACATTTACGCGAGAGCCTAAATATATTCATGACGGAAAAAATAAATTTTAAATAACCATATATAAAATATAAGTACATGAAAAACACTAAAAGAATATGTCATAATTGTTGCATGCAGATGGTAGGGTTGTGTGGGTTTTTTTCTTCTATTTTCTTATAGCACCTTCAATTTGCTAGGGGAGTAGGCTGAGCAATGAGCGTATATTGATTATATAATCAGGAGCCAAATTAAAACAAAACAAAACTCCTAGAGACTTCTGCTTCTTTCCACCTCTTTTAACATACCCAAAACTGAGTTTTGTTTTTAACTGGATTCTAATCTCTTAATAAATGGTCACTTGATTTCTTTGTGATGTCATTGGTTTTGACCCTTCATTCTCAGGTATTACATAATAAATACGTGACCCTGGGTTAAACATATGACTTGAATTTCATTTACAGTTTTGTGATAACTACTTCTGTCTCAGCCTCTTTTGGCTATCAGTAAGTTTCCCACTGTTCCCCTGGAATCAACCTTGAGGCAGCTGGTCAGCATATCAAGAGCTGTCGTTCCACAACCCAGCAGGATGGAAAATGGTCAGGTCTGTTCTCTGTCTAAAAGTGGAGATGCCAAGCATTATGCAACCCTATCAGGGGGGAAGGCCTAAGTGGAGTAGACAAGTCTCCTGTCAGCTCAGCGGCCCCTCTGTATGAGGTCTCCTTAATTCCAGGGACTTCTCTTTCCCAGCCCTGCCCCTGCCTCTGGCCCCTCTCTGAGCACCAGTGCCCCCGTTTCCAGGTGAGAAGGTATGTTCTTTGTTCTCATGCCTTTTGGATGGAATTGTTGTAATGATCAAGAACTGACTCACATTGGGATGAACTCTGCTCTAAAGCCTTCTCTGTCTCATTCTCCCCAAAGTGATTTCCCTTGAGTCTCTATGCTTGGCCTGGCACTGCCTCTGCTTTGCTAACTCCTGAACTTGACCTCAGAGGACAAATGTCAGAGGCCTCTTACTCCCTACACCTCTCCCCTGGGCACTTCCCTAGTCCTGTTAAGTGTTCTGCAAATACCCACCTTCCTCTAGCATCAAGGCTTATTTCTACCCCCTTGGTGCATGGCCGCCTCAACAATGGCTACTATCCACCCATATAGGTCAATCTCTACAAGGGTCAATTCTGGCAAATATCCCTACATTATGAACTGTATTTCTGATAGTACCTACTGAAATTTCTCCTAAAACTTGGCCACACTCATGAAAGCTGGAAAATGTATGACAAACTTTCCACTTAGAATTTTTTTTTTTTAAGTTTGAGAGAGTGTGCAAGTACGTGAGCAAGGGAGAGGCAGAGAGAGAGAAGGAGAGAATCCCAAGCAGACTCTGCACTGTCAGCACAGTGGCTGGACTGTGGCTCGATCTCACCAACCATGAGATCACGACCTGAGCCAAAATCAAGAGTCGGATGCTTAACTGACTGAGCCACCCTGGTGCCCCTCCACTTAGGGTTTCTAAGGAACTTGAAAAACCAAAGTTTCCTCAAGACAAATGATCTAAAAATCACTGGAATAATGGGGAAAATTAATATTTGTTCAGCAACTACTACCTGCCAAACATTTACCTACACAAGCTATTTAATCCTTGTCACAACTCAATGAATTAAGAATTACCATTAAAGAACCCATAGCACTCGGTAGAGCAAGTTTTGAACTCAGGTCTTTCTGATTTCAAGTTAATGCTCTTTTCATCAAACCAACATACTTATGAGCTACCAAAGCATTTGCAAGTTCCTTACCTACCTATGTAAATAATACTCAGATTTATAAACATTTTATATTTGCTAATCAAAAAGCATGCATTTAAAGTTATAAAAACTAAGATAAAGTAATTACAGAGCATTCTGATCCAAGAGTCTTTTGTTTGTCCTGTTCTATTTATTTATTTTTTTTAACGTTTATTTATTTTTGAGACAGAGAGAGACAGAGCATGAACGGGGGAGGGGCAGAGAGAGAGGGAGACACAGAATCAGAAGCAGGCTCCAGGCTCTGAGCCATCAGCCCAGAGCCCGACGAGGGGCTCGAACTCACGGACCATGAGATCGTGACCTGAGCTGAAGTTGGAGGCTTAACCGACTGAGCCACCCAGGCGCCCCTGTCCTGTTCTGTTTTTTATACCACCAACCAAATTTTCTAACAAGGCACCACGTATCATGAGTTTCGACGGCCTTTTTTTCAGTTGCAAGCAACAAACAATCGGGATATCATTATCAGAGTCTGAAAGCCAAATGTGCAAGGTTCAACAAAACTATTGCTCTAGGGAATACTTTCTGGTCACTCACCAGCCAATGAAAGATAACCCCAAAGTGCAACTGCCCTGCATCTAACAGTACCTTATTTTTTAAAAAATTCAGTATTATATAAATTTGGTTTGCACTTTTTTTTTTTTAAGTTTTTATTTATTTATTTTGAGAGAGACCAAGAGAGCAGGTGCAGGGGAGGGGCAGGGGGGTGGGTGGGTAGGTGGGGAAGCAGGAGGGAGTATCCCAAGCAGGCTTGGCAGTCAGTGCAGACCCAGACATGGGGCTTGAACTCACGAACCATGAGACCATGACCTGAGCTGAAATCAAGAGTCGGATGCTTAACTGACTGAGCTACCCAGGCGTCCCTGGTTTGCACTTTTAGAAAGTTCTGATAATCTTTAAATGTTGCTAGGGACCTCCCACCTCCTTGAAAATTATAATATAACTAAAACATCTTGGAAGAGGTTGTTTCCATTCGTCTCCCTCACCTACTGGGATGAGTAATATGTACCTGAGAATGTTCATACAAAAGGGAATAAACAAATATACATCAGTATTAATGATTCCCCTGCTACTGGGAAATATTACCTAAAAACAGAAGTGCATATTTGACTGCATCCAATACCCTGGCCTCTCAGGAGTTTCAATGGCCTGTCATCTTTCTGACCATCTTCTGTACTGCACCTCGGCCACCTTCTGTACTGTACCTTCTGTACATCTTCTGTACATCTTCTGTACTGTACCTTCTCCTTTAGTGTCCCTCTGACCTTGCCACTCCCAAACCTCTTCTGCCTCTGAAGTCACCAATTCAGAATCCCCAATTCTGAAACCAGTTTCCTGTCCCTGGTGCTTACTCATCTCACAACTGTCACCAGACCATACACCTCCCCATGTGTTAGACCCTTCATTCTTCACTGCTCCTCACCTAGCTGAGTTCTGTGGTCTATCATGTTTCTTTCCGTTTCATCACATATGCATGGAAACACCTAATTCCTGAATGAATACAACTAGTTACCTTCTCTGTGCCTACATTTGGGCTGATAAGCATGGTCGGGGAAAAAAAAATCCCCACAAACATATTGCGCCTCTAAAAATTCCACACTTCCAGAGTCTACAGTACCAACTAAGCCTTCAACACCACCCAGCAATTCTGTTTTCACCAGTCGGCCTACATAACTATTTTACATCTCCTCCATTCTCCACTCAAACATCTCATCTCCACACACACTCTTCTTCACTCTCAGTGTCTCATCTCACCACCTACTTCATCAAGAAAATAGAAGCTAACAGACAGGAATTGCCTCAACTTTCCAAAAACACATTCATTCAATAAATATTTATTAAACGCCACTGGATGGCTGGGCTCTGGAACCAGATCACCGAGGCCCTTATTCTCTCCCTTGTCCTTTGGGTAAGTCAACCTTTTTGTGCTATTTATTCATTTCTAAATGGGAGATAAGAGTAGCACCAACCTCACAGGACTGCAGGAAAGTCAAATAACATATTTGGAGCATTTAGAATGGTGGGTGGCACAGAGTAAGCATGCCATAAATATCAGCCATTACCACCACCAGGACGACAGCTACATGGCCAGACATGGGACGTACATGCAAATGTACGTTCGTCTCGTCTTCCTTCCCTTCTGCTAAAACACAGGAAATTGTCTACGTCTCCTTCCATCTCAAGCCAAGACCTCCACTCCCCTCCTTTTCACTGGGTTTGGGGCAGGATGAAAACAAAACCACTGCAACAGCCTAATGCGAGAAGCCTCAGAAGCCGAAATACTAGGCCAAGGTCATAGAGCTGTTAAGATGTACAGCTTAACTTAGACATCAAGTCCAGCTCTGTAATGGACTTACATACTTACATACTTAAATACTTCCCATCGCATTTAATCTGACAGAATGTTCTACCGAAATACCTCAACTCCTGCTACAGAAGTGAAGCTCAGATGTGACACACGAGAACTTCCCCCAAAGTGAATGTGGGCTTTGAAAGGCCTGAACCTACAAGTATGCATAAAACACTCTAAATTATGGGAGAGGGAGGACTGGATTCTGAAGGTGGTCAGGGAAGGTTTCCTAGCCCACAGGATGCCAACAGGAATACTGTGAACAGAAGTATGCAGAAAATCCCAGGCCGAGAGTTAACAAGGGGCAGGGAATGCCTTGATGGTGAGAAAAAGTTAGAGCTGCTACCGGCAGGAAATCTCCTGGACATGACAAAATCTGTTTAATAAAAAAGGAGAACATATTAAAAACTATTTGGCATGTGGGCTCGAATCAAACAGTACAGCATGAAAGTCTGGAGATCACCTGAGGACTAAAAGCAGCATCCCTTCAAGTAGGGAGTTAGAGTTCCAACAGCTGTCAAGGAACCCCGATCCTTCAAATACTATTAAAGAGGCGATATAAAAGAACTTTAAGGAGTAACCGTGGAGGTGGCAGATAAGAGATTTCACAATGTTCAGAACACCTGGAATCACTTAAGAGACATCTGTTATCATCTGGGAATCAGAGACTAGAGCACAGGACCACTGGCTCAGGTCAATTCAGAATAGCATTTCCATTTCTTCACAGCAACTGTTCATAGGAGCAGGGCAATGGGACTTCGGGCTTTTCATCACGGCTTTGCACAAACTCCTTATTATGGCATTTCAAACTACACAGTTTTCCCACAAATCACGGTAAAGACAATGAATACATTTTAAAATTTAAAGAGAATGAGAACATGAAAAGGCTGGACTCTCCTAAGCATCACAATCTGCCAATATTTCATATATACATTATATTTAATTCTAGCAACAATGAGAGGGGATTAATTTGTTAATTAATTAATTGGTTTTCTCTCGAAACTGGAGTTTGGAAGTGAAATATCTTGCCCAGGGACACCTAGTTCATAAAAGATGAGCTGAGGTTTGAGTCTAGACATGACTTTGCCGCTCTACTTTTTCATATAGGGAGGGGAGGTTAAAAATAAATCATAAGATGATGTCCCTTTTTAAAGCTAGACCCATGGCTTACAAACAAAAGCTATCCAGAAATTGAAATTTACTTCTGAAATTGCTTAAAAATTAATGTGTATAATTAAAAGCATTCTTGCCTATAGCAGGCACGTTAGAATGGATCCAAGTAAGCAAAAGGCAAAGTACGGGCATTATCATATGCTGGAAAACGTACATTTATAGTGGGATCAGCCTGGGTGGCGGTAACCAGTGCCCACCCTCGAATACTCCAAAAAAGTCATTCTGGCAGGCTGGGACTGGTGTCCTCTTGAATTTTCACTGAGCCTGCTTCAGTCACAGACATCAGCCCCAGAGGTGTGGGAGGCTGTGCTGGTGACTTCCTCCGGGCCACCTTGTTTACCAGCAGGCTGGGAGGACAAAACCTCTCAGAGCCAGCCCTTCTTGGAGAGGGAGCCAGGAGTGCTGTGGCAGGAGAAAAGCAGCATGCTTTCACACACTACCACATGCCTGTATGTTACCACAACTATAAAAATGGTGAAAACTGGGCTGGGGTAGGGGGGAGAAGGGGAGGGACAGATAAGTTGAAAATGGATTCCCTTCTAGGCTCTAGCTCCGTAAGAAAAGTCTTCAGGTTGGTTGCCAGGAACAAACATTTCTCCGTAACAGATTTCACTGACTTCTTAAAAATTCTTTTTTTTCACTCACTTCTAAAATATATTTTGTTCACAATTTAACTTTCTGGATCGGCAAGAAAAATGAGAATACAAAATTATTGCAAAAAAGTAACTCTGTGGCTTAGAGACCCTGGGGTGGGGCCATATCACATGAGGTTCCAGAACTCCTATAAAAACTGCCTTGGTCAGACCATCCTTTGAGGGACTGGGAGCTACCTCAAGACAGAAAGTAACTCACCCAAATAACGTCCTTCCCTCCTTCCTTCACATAAATGCCTGAATAAGTAGGTACTTAATACATGCTTGGTTAATGAGTAGAATTATTTAGCAAATGACCTAGAGTTGGCTTTCAAATCTCTGGATTTAAAGTAAGCTAAATCTACCCTAAGGTACGAGATTCCAGGGTCATCAACCGTAGGACTGGAGCTCAGGGAAATTAGTGCTGAAGCACTGGATCTTAAAGCCCACAAGAAATGCCCCTGAAGAGCATGATTTGCACTGCCCTGGACCACTCCAGGGAACAGCCTCTTTTAGTATACATGTGCATCTGGCCACTACCTAAAGCACAGCAGAGAAAAGCGAGTGTTCATCTATTCCCTTCACAAAGACACCATAAGCAATTCCAGAGGGTGGTGGAAAGGCCCTGCATAAGAACAAGGGAAATTACTTCTCCTGCGATCATTGTTTTTCAGTTAGCATCCTCCCAGATCGCTACTCCTGGGTCAAATTCGATCTGATCAAGTAGAGAGGGGACCCATGGACAACACTTACCTTCAAAGAGGAAAGAACACTTACGATGCTCATTTGCTTTTACAGGTTCCCATACACTAACGGCATTAAGCTCTCATTTTCAGCATTAGCTGCAAGACTGTTCAAAGCCTTGGAGGGGGTTGGGTGGGGGGGCCCGAGGCGTCACAGCTGCCGTGAGAGCTGGAGGACCGCTGTGGTCACAGCCCATCAGTTTCTTGCCTGCGGTTTCCTTTCATTCTCAGAGTCAATTTAAATTACTAATAATCAGGAAACCTACATGACAAGACATCTATTAAAGACAACTACTAATAAAATCAAAACTAAATATCAAATCGGATCATGGTAGGACTGGCTCCTGGGTTATGATTTAAGCTTGCATGAAGTACAAACGAATGCAGTGGAGGCACTGCTCCGAAGAACAAAATTAATTGCCTTTGTGAGTTCTCCCAACTCGCAAAACTCCTTTGGGGAAGTTACTGCTTTGTTAACAAACAGTAGCCACTTAAAATCCCAGATGCTCTTAGTATCACATGCATTCTTGGCGGGATGGAGGCATGAAGAATACATTTTTATGTTAACTTCTCAATAAACCATGCCAACAACTTTAAGACAGGGCCACCCCACTGTAATCACACGAGCCACAAATGCACCATCTAGTTTTTACGTCTGATAAAACAACTCCGGCTTAGTGAGTGAATGCACGTGGCTGCTTTTCAGTTCTTACAAAATTAATCGAGAAGCCGCCAGATTAGTCAGGTGACCCAAATACGACTCTCAGATCTGGTCAAATAATCTGGGCAGGCGACACCTTCTCTGGGACTTACTGGTAAACTGGGGGAAAAAGGGGATCTGACAACAATTGTGGCGGTAAAATTTCCTGAGAAACGCAGAGTGTCTGGCTCACCACGGTAGTCCCAGTACTCGTTTGCTGAAAAAATGTATGGAATACATATCATGGGCCAAGTTCTGACCATAGATGTATATAATTCATTCAACCCCTGCAACAATCCTATGGGGGAAAGGATTACCCCCACTTCATAGATAAGGAAAGGGAGTTCAAAAAGAAAGCAAGCCAGCTGTGTAAAATCACACAGCCACCGGGTAGAGTGGGGATTTGAACCTAGGTTTGTGTAACCAAAACCTAACTTCCTTTCGGTGAGAGAAAAATACTACTTCCTTGAAACTGAATTATTTTATTTTACTTACACCACACATGCCCCAAATCATTTCAGTCCATTCAAGAAAAGAGAATAGATCATTTTAAATTCCTAAACCCTATTTTAATTTAGGACTTTTACCCCGTGTTTACATTTACGGAATTGTGAGTAATAGGGGACGGCACACTGCGGGAGCCCTTGACCGTCTCCTAGAGGCTGCCTTTTGGCCACTCCATTTCCTCACAGCTTTTGCTGTGAGTTTATTCTCTACCATGCTAATCCATCGCTGAGATGCCAAGCAGTGTGTCGTTGGAATGGCCCCTATCCCTCCAGCATGCATGGTCCAAATTTTTGTAAAGCAGCTACAAAGGCAATTTTGGAAACATACAACTCTTCACAGCTCTCCCATCTGGTTTTCACACGGGCTCCTTCCTCCATAAGCCCACAGAAGTCACAGTCAGCTCCTGTTTTCTGGGAAACCAGCAGTCTTTTCATCTTGCTGGGTGTATGTTATGTCTGTCTGTCAGCAAATTGGGAAATGGCCTCCATCCTGACAGATACATTTTGTAAAGCCTTAAAAGCACATACACTAATGTGAAGGAAAAAAGGAAATTTTTCTGGTTTTGGACTCTGGCTATTTGCTCTTTACGGCTTATGTGTCAAGGGAATGGGATTTCCCAGGTAGATGTACTAATGTAAAATGCATTAGTGTTAAGGTGGGGGCTCCCAATCCACCCAGGGCCAAAGGGTTAATACAAAATGACAGAATTTAATGACTGCTATTATGGTTGCCAGGCAACCAAGAGAAGGTGTGCCATAAAGGCCTAATTAATGAATGAGGTAGCAAGAGTTTCTGTTAAGTTGGTAAGCAGTTCACAGTTCACCATTGGTTGGCTTTGCCCAGATGGTAATACTCTTAAGCTTTCTTAGCTCCACTGAGCAGCAGCAAAATAATGTGATTATAGTTGCAGCTCTGGCTAAAGTTCTGACATCCTTTCCATACTCAGTGCAATTTCTCAAGGCAGTTGAAACGAGAGTCTCCTACCAAGATTCATATCGAGGATTATATGTTTGCATTTGATTCCTCGTACATTCCAGGTTCAGAGGAACACTGGAATGATTATTTTCTGGGCGTGCTTCTGTTGCAGCAACGTTGAGAGTAATCAAAATTTGAAGCCAATGTTGAATTTGAATTAGGGGCTTTGTTGGGAAAAAAAAAAAAAATGTTTTCAAAGGAGAGTCCAGATGACATTGACAAAGGTCTGCGTTCGGGATGCCTATGACTCGCCAAGGTCTGGACTAGTGCTGGACGTTCACCATCTCAGTTTCCACAGCCCTTTAGGGTAGAAATCGCAGCCCTTGCTGTATAAGCTAAGGCTATGGGAGGCGAAGTGCCCCCTCCTCAGCATCACACCCACCGCCAGAATGTGGCTTCGGGTTAGGACACACACCCTGTCCTGACCCCGGGTCCACTCGCTCCACAGGGCACTATGCTGCCACCACTGTGGATGACAATCATGAGGACAACTGTCCTACAGAGAGTTCTCACTAGGTGTCAAAAACAGAGCTGGTACTCAATATCTGTTATTTTACTTGACCTTCATTCTTTTCAACAACCGAGATTCTGCTGGTGTTATTAATTCCCATTCTAAAGAGAAGGAGAGTGAAGCCAAGTTTAAGTATTTGCCCAACGTCACAAATCTGTCAGTGAGGAAACCAACACTTGAACTCAAGTCTGTGGAGTCAAAGCCTTCCCCCTTTTCACCATGGCGCACTGCCTCAGTAACTACCGCAGCTCTTAATTAAAGGCTGGCTCTAATTTAATTTCCATCCTGAAAATGGACAATATACTCAATTACTCTATTCCCTCCATGCCATGATCATCAATTAAATATGTGAACTCTTCTTTAAAGACTGCACCTTCTACATCAAAATGTAACTCAAAATCACCATGTACTCAAACAGGGGAAGGTCCCTGAGAGCAGTGTAATGGATTGGTGAGAGGAAAAAAGGTTTTCTTCACCCCCTCAGCTAAGTCTTAAAGAAGACAGAAAACAAGAGGGACTGGGGATGGGGGGCGGGGGGGGGGGGGGTAGGGGGGGGAGAGAGAAGGGGCAGCTGTCTCAGACGGCCTGAGCTCCAGAGGAAAATGCTCTTATTCTTTAATGGAAGAAGGTCTGCCCATGCTGAGGGACCAAAGAGGGGGGCCCCAAATGAACAAAGGTAGAGACAAGAGGAAGAAAGATTGGTCTGAGACCAGCTAAAGTGTTCTCATTAATGGGCCTGCAACTTCAAATGTCATCAAAGTGGAGGACTCAGTTCAGCCTAGCAAAAGATCAGAAGAATTGCCCCTCCGATCCTTTCATTCAGCAAAATACGGTCTTTTGACCAGGCCCAGCAAACAGTACAGACACATGCTCACCTTTCTGTCAGGGCAATTCAAAACACATTCAAACTATTTTCTGACTAATCTTAGCAGAATTAACTTTACCATTCCTTCACGGTTTGGTCCACGATAATTTACAACTCACTCTTACTTATCATTGGCAAGTTTCGGAAGCCAAGATTGGCTTCCTGCTGCCACCCAGGATCTGTGTGCGTTATTTCAGTTCTGTGGTTTGTGAGCATACACCTGGGAAACACAAGATAGGAGAGTTCAAGCAAAATGGAAGGAGAAGACTAAATCGGCCACCTTTGCCCAAAAGAAATGGCGTTCATTCTTCCAACAAACATCTCATGGGCATTTAAGAGACAAAACGCTAGGAATTTAGGTATACAAAACAGGACCTTTCAATTATTAGCCTTCAAGATTTCTAGATCATAAATGATAGTCTTTCCAAGTGTGGAAGTGACGGCCTGTCTCTCACCTTCGACCGCAAGCTTGCTTCCTCGCTCTCCTCTACCCCTCGGCACTAGCACGGGTCAGGAAGCGAGGCTTGGGACCCACATCAGCATCTCCACACTGGAGTGCAAAGGATTTTCTCAGACACAAATCCGATTATGTCACTCCCTTACTTAAGATTCTCCAGGTCACTCTTCACTGACTTCAGGTTCAAGTCCAAAAGCCACGACGTGGCATGTGAGGTCCTTGCTCTCAGGCTCCCCCTGCCAGAGGCACTCTGCTGGAGGCACAGTTAATGACTTGCCACTAGGCAGAGGCACCTGGCCGTGCCTAGCCGCCTTGCTGCCTGGCCTCTCTGCCGTGTGATTCAGTCTGCCTCTAATGCTCTTTCTATTCCCCATTCCTACCCCTGCTCCCCAATTCCCTGGGTTAAACATGCTCACTTGCCCTGTCAGTCTCAGTTTACTTCCCACCTCCCCCGGGGCTCTCCTCTTTCACGCACTCACCACGTTGAAACTGTTGGCTTGACCACATTCTCCCACAAGAACACCTCGTCTCCGCACTGCTGCTTCGTGTAGAACACAGTAAATGTTTACTGAACCGACGTTTATTGAATGAAGGAATAGACTGTAACACTAACCATATTCTGGTATGATCTTTGTGCCTGCTGCCCTGATTGCTGAAAGAAAGAAAGAAAGAAAGAAAGAAAGAAAGAAAGAAAGAAAGAAAGAAAGAAAAAGAGAGAGAGAGAAAATTCCAGATTTCCCTTCCTTCCTTATTCTTCTCAAAGGCACTGAACTAGTCTAACCTTTGTAGTCTCAGCAGTTGGCGCCCGCTCCCATTTTTAAAGTCAATTGAGTTGCTCCAATTAACCTGCATTTCTCATCCTAACCCCCAGAGTTGGAAACTGAGAGCCACAATATAAAACCAGCACCACTCATCAGGGCAGACGGGAAAGAGGGAGGGCCAGGGTCACAGATGTGGAGCATCCAGTCAGGTTCTAAAACCACACACACCTAAACTTTCCTCATAAGACTTGAGCATGAATTTCATCCTTTAGTGGTACTGAAAAATAAACACTGCCTTCCCAATGCTGGCTCCAGGCCAAATCTGTCTTCAACTTTGGCACTGAGAGTTAACCACCTGGAGTGAGGGGGAGGAGAGGGGAGGAGAAGAGAAAAGTGAGGAGAAGCCGGAGGAGCACAAAATGGCAAATATATATATATATATATATATATATATATATATATATATATATATATATATATATATATATATATATATATATACACATTCGTGGAGCAAACTTCAGAAGAAAAGCCGGGTTGATTTCAAATGAAAGCTAGGATGCAGACAGGAGGTGGCAGCATGGACTTGAGGTCTGAGCATCAAAATGCCTGGCCAGGCCTCCCCACCCAGCCTCTCCTTCAAGGCTGGGCCACAGACGCCGGATCATAACCTCTCTGAGCACATGTCTGTCCTCTGAAAAAGGAAGGAGCAACTCACCTCTGTTCGTCTACAGGACGCTCTAAGAACAAAAAGACTGAGAGGATTAGCAATTCTTCAAAGAACCAAGCTGTAAAAAAAATTACAAACGATCCCTAAGTGTTCTGAGAGTGGATACAAAATTGTCAAAATGTAAACGTGCCTTCTAATTTTGCCTAATATTCTAAATTGGTTTCTAATGACTCAAGACCATGAAACTGGCTTTACTCTATACCATTTCAGTCTGGTTCAAAAGCCATTAACAAACGCATCATCGGGAAAATTCTCAGCAAAGAGAAACTCAAAGGCAACTCTTCATTCGGTTCCGAAATCTCATTTTCAAGGAGTTCCAAGTTTATAGTATATCATCCCGGCAACTGTAATGCCATTCAGACGGCAATGATACCAATTATACCCCAAGCCTCACTAACTATTAAAGCTTTAGATTTAGCTAAAAATGTAGCTGCTGCATATGAAACTGAATCATGACCCTCATTATATTTTTGCTCAAAAAGTTCCCAATATTAGTGCATAATTGTGAATTAAATGCAAAAATTCAGTGACGTTCAGAGACAACTTACAAAGCCTTTTAAGACACTTAAAAGCTGAATGGCTCAGGTCTTTGATGTGACTGAATGCTTTACAAACCAACTTGGGAAAAGTTTCCTTCGCTCCAGTATGCAAAGTCAGCCGCCCGTGACTCCAGGTTCTAGAGTGTGATTTGGAAGCATTTTAGCATCGCACTCCTCATAATTCAAATCCTGGTTTGTGCCTGTCTTTGTATAGGTCATTGTTGGCCAGATGGAAAATATTAAGGAAAAGATATTGCAACGAAACCAGCAGGCTGCGGCACACAGTTGCAAGGTCCCAGCTAAGCTCGCGCAGACCGGCAGGCGGGCTCTGCTCAGCCACAAGCAGGGCCCTGGTGCCTCCTCTCTCTCTGCCCAGCGGCAGGAGGGCCCCAGGCCAGCTGAGAGCGGCCACTGTGCCAAACAGACTGTGCGAGTCTCACTGCTCGGATGCTTCCAGAGAAAGAGGGAGAATCGACGGGCTCCTTTTGTAAACAACTTCTTGTGCTCTCAGGCTGTGACTGACTTCAAAGGTGGCATAACTTAATCCTGTCACAAATTATGCCATGGAAATCTTGAGGCAGGGTTCGTCCCGAGGAAATACCTGTGTGGTCACTTAAAAACTGGATTCTCACAGGTCAACGGCACACGACAAAAGAAAACCGAGGGCAGCTCTTAGCAAGGAAGAAAAACTGCACAGCCAAATAGAACTTCTCCTCACTGTTTAAACCCATTGTCAGTAAAATCTGGCCGGATATTAGCAAATACAGACCTTAAATACCAAAGTTTCTGTTGCGCTAGGCTACTGCTCTGTCTCCATTAACAGGTCCCGACTCACAGCATTGACTCACCCTCAAACATTTTAGAATAAAGTCTTAATTGCTAATAACGATGAAACATTAATAAAGGCTAAGTCTGCAACAGTCATTCTTCTGAAGACTTTATGTGTATTAAATTTCTAGAAAAAGTCATTTTTTTTTAACCAGGAAAAGTTCTCATTTAGAAATGACGTAAGGTAGGTGCCATGATCATTATTCCCTTCACACAAAGGCCTAGAATAACTCAATAATAACCTGCCTAAGATTTAACCCAGGGGCTGACTACAAATCCAGATTCTTCCACTCCTCCATGCTGCCTCTCTGCATCATTGGAACAAACTTTAGCCATTCTAAGCATGACTATTTCCGAAATGCACTAGACCATGAAGCCCTTGAGGACAGGGATAGGGTTTTATTCACAGCTGAATCCCCAGGGCTAGCACAGACCGAGAACGAATGAAGAAAAAAAAAAAAAAAAATGAATGGAGCGAGTAGAAGGAAGTGAAGAGAGTAGGAAGAGGCGCCTGAGGCCTTTCCCCCTTGCCCACAAGCAAGCATCCATGCTGGGGAGGGTCAATGAGCATCCAAGTGTCACAGGAGAGAATACAGCACTTGGGTGGCTCTTGGTAACTGGAAAAAAGAAATTAGTGTGTAAAGAGGAAGTCCTGAATATGGATTTTCATCCTAGGATTCAAGACCATAGAAGGGGTTCTGTGAAAACCCTGTAAAACTTTATAAGGACATCCCTAAAACACTTTGTTGAAAATAGTTCCTGGAGCTTTTAGCAGATTTTCAAAGGATTCCCATCACCCCAAAGGTTAGCCCCACAAAGTATTAAAATTGGAGAAGAGATATCTTGAGAGAGCAGAGTAGGGAAGACCAGGAATCCTGGTGCCGGGGGGGGGGGGGGGGGTCTGTGTTCAAGTCATGCCCTCCGGCAGCCACTCGACATTGGTCATGTCACTGCTGACCTTCAGGTCAGTGCTGTCATCTGTAATTTACATAGTTGTCAAAAGAACTAAATCAGACGATGACTGTTGAAAGCATTAAGGCAGGATATGTCCTCTCTACCTGGTCGCACACCAAGTGCGTATGCTATACAACAATAAACCACGAACAGGAGATGGTACAGAACCACTGAAGGAAATACAATGGAGGTAACAGCTGCTGTTATTTTCCCTGAAACTATTCTCTTCTTAAGTCATCTAAGAGGAAAGACCCGGAAAACACCCTCTTTTTCCAGAGTGTATACTACAAAGCCTCATTCTAAATCAAGCTAAAAGTTAATACACATACTTTAGACAAGATTTTGAGGTAAAAGGAGTTGAATTGTATTTTCACATGCATAGCAAAACAAAAGAAATTCTAAAATGCTATGACACCAACTGAAAGAAGGAAACATGGATTCTCTCTCAAAACTAGTCCACAGAGAACCCTTTTCGGATCCTCCCAGATGTATCCTCTGAAGCTTCTGCTTTGACATCATAATTACAAAATGGTGTAAGGGCCATGAAGTCACAAACAGATGAAGAATCAGAGAACAAACATCAAGAAACAATCTTTTACTCGCTAAAGACCTTAAATGATAGGAAAATACCTTCAGAAAACAAAGATTCTAAGTTAGAGTGAAATTAATGAAAAAGTAGTATTTAATTTTTTAACTATACCATTTGCATTAGCACCTCCTCCCTCAAAAAAGCCAACAACAACAACAAAAACAGGAAACATTTAGGTATAAATGTAAGAAAATCTGTATGGGAATTGAATGCTGAAAATCTCCAAATACCAAAGAAAGAAATCAATTCAGTCCTAAATAGATGGAGAGATGTCCCGTGTTCATGGAAGACTCAAACATCGTTAAAATGCCAAATCTCACAAACTGATTTGTACATTCAACTCAATATTAATCCAAATCCCAGTGGATTTATGCAATAAGGCAAAAGAACTAGAATAGCAAGCACAATTTTTTAAAAAAACACAACTAGAAGAACTGTGCTGATTTCAAGACTGACTATAAAGCTACAGTAATCAAGACAGTATGGTATTGACAGACACAATGACCAGTGAAACAGGATAGAGTTCATAAACAAACCCATCCAAATATAGTTCATTTTGACAAAGGTGTAAAGGTAATTCAATAAAGATGAACTTTTCAAAAAATGGTGCTTAACAACTAGACATCCAGATGCAAAAATCAAAAACACCAAAAAATCTCAACCTCATACCCTAAAAAAAAAAAAAAAAAAAAAAAAAAAAAAAAAAAAAAAAAAAAAAACTCAAAATGGATCACAGATCCAAATGTAAACTATAAAACCACACAAAATTCCCAAAAATAAAACACAGGAGAAAATCTTTGTGGCCTTGAGGAAGGCTAATAGTTCTTAGATGTGACACTAAAAGCATGATCCATAAAAGACTGACGTGTTAATAAACCTTCCCAAGATGATAATCCTTTGCTTTGTGAAATAACCCTGAGAGAATGAATAGACAAGCCACAGAAAAAATATTTGCAAATTGTAACTGACAAAAGGTTTGTATCAAGAACACTTTAAAAACTCTTAAAACTTAACAATAGATGAACA
This sequence comes from Panthera leo, assembly GCF_018350215.1. Classification (NCBI taxonomy): domain Eukaryota; kingdom Metazoa; phylum Chordata; class Mammalia; order Carnivora; family Felidae; genus Panthera; species Panthera leo. Next base: position 82,615,761 of record NC_056691.1, read on the forward strand.
AACCAATTTTTTTAAATGGGCAAGACATTTGAATAGACACTACCAAAAATGATACACAGATGGCAAATAAGCCATAAAAAGATGCTGAAAATCACTAGTCATTAAGGAAATGCAAATGAAAGCCACAACAGATCCCACTAACACCTAACAGAATAAAAAGTAAAAAAAAAAAAAAAAAGTGACAATACCAAATGCTGGTGAAGATGTGGAGCAACTGGAACTCTCATATGTTGCTGGTAGAAATGCAAAATGATGCAGCCATTTTGGGGAAACAGTTTGGCAGTTTCTTGTAAGGTGGAACATAGAGTCAGCATATGACCCAGCAATCCCACTCCTAGATGTTTACCCAAGAGAAACAAAAACTTGTGTTCACACAGAAATCTGTATGCAAATGTATGTAACAGTCTTATTCATAATCACAAAAACTGGAAACAACCCAAAAGCCCTTCAATAATGAATGGATAAACAAACTGTGGTTACATCCATACAATGGAATGCCTATTCAATGATAAAAAGGAATGAGTCACTGATATGCACCACATAGATGCATCTCAAATGCATTTTGCTATGTGAAAGAAACCAGTCCCCAAAAGAAACAGATCATATGATTACGTTTTAGTGGCACTGCAGAAAAAGCAAAAATCAGGATGGAGAACAGAGTCGTCATCAGGGGTTAGGAACAGGAGGAGGATTTGACTATAACAGGCAACACAAGGAAATTTGGGAGGGAATTTGGAATTGTCTGCATCTTGACTGCAGTTTAGATATAGGCCTATGCACTTGTCAAACTTTAAAACTGTACATTAAAGAAGTGAATTTTATTGTATGTAAACTGAACAATGTTTAAATTAGCCATAGTATCTACTTTTTAATTTTATTATTATTATTATTTCTAAATTTACAACCAAGTTAGTTAACATATAGCAACAACGATTTCAGGAGTAGATTCCTTAGTGTCCCTTACCCATTTAGCCCATTCCCCCCCCCTCCCATAACCCCTCCAGCAACCCTCTGTTTGTTTTCTATATTTAAGAGTCTCTTATGTTTTGTCCCTCTCCCTGCTTTTATATTACTTTTGCTTCCCTTCCCTTATGTTCATCTGTTTTATACCTTAAAGTCCTCATATGAGTGAAGTCATATGATATTTGTCTTTCTCTGACTAATTTCGTTTAGCATAATACCCTCTAGTTCCATCCACATAGCCACAAATGACAAGATTTCGTTATTTTTGATTGCCAAGTAATATTCCATTGTGTGTATGTATGCATGTGTGTATACATGTATATATAGTGTGTGTGTGTATATATACATGTATGTATGTACACACAAACATGCGCGTGCGCGCGCACACACACACACACACACACACACACACACACACACACACACACCTACCACATCTTCTTTATCCATTCATCCATCAATGAACATTTGGGCTCTTTCCATACTTTGGCTATTGTCGATAGCACTGCTATAAACATTGGGGTGCATGTGCCACTTTGAAACAGCACACCTGTATCCTGTGGAAAAATACCTCCTAGTGCAATTGCTGGGTCATAGGGTAGTTCTATTTTTACTTTTTTGAGGAACCTCCATACAATTTTTCAAAGTGGCTACACCAGTTTGCATTCCCATCAGCGGTGCAAAAGAGATTCTCTTTCTTCACATCCTCCCAACATCTGTTGTTGTCTGAGTTGTTAATGTTAGCCATTCTGACAGGCATGAGGTGCTATCTCAGTGTGGTTTTGATTTGTATTTCCCTAATAATGAATGATGTGAAGCATTTTTTCACGTGTCAGTTGGCCATCTGGATGTCTTCTTTGGAGAAGTGTCTATTCATGTCTTTTGCCCATTTCTTCACTGGGTTATTTGCTTTTTGGGTGTTGAGTTTGATTAAGTTCTTCATAGATTTTGGATACTAACCCTTTATCTGATATGTCGTTTGCAAAAATATTCTCCCATTCCATCGGTTGCCTTTTAGTTTTGCTGATTGTTTCCTTCGCTATGCAGAAGATTTTATTTTGATGAGGTTCCAATAGTTCATTTTTGCTTTCGTTTCCCTTGCCTCTGGAGGCATGTTAAGAAGTTGCTGCGGCCAAGGTCAAAGAGGTTTTTGCCTTCTTTCTCCTCTACGATTTTGATGGCTTCCTGTCTTACGTTTAGGTCTTTCATCCATTTTGAGTTTATTTTTGTGTATTGGTGTAAGAAAGTGGTACAGGTTCATTTTTCTGCATGTCGCCGTCCAGTTTTCCCAGCACCACTTGCTAAAGAGACTGTCTTTTTTCCATTGGATATTCTTTCCTGCTTTGTCAAAGATTAGTTGAACATCCTTTTGTGGGTCCATTTTTGGGTTCTTTATTCTGTTTCACTGATCTGAGTGTCTGTTTTTGTGCCAATACCATACTATCTTGATGATTACAGCTTTGTAATGCAGCTTGATGTCCAGGGTTGTGATTCCTCCAGCCTTGGTTTTCCTTTTTCAGGATTGCTTTGGCTATTCAGGGTCTTTTCTGGTTCCATACAAATTTTAGGATTGTTTATTCTAGCTCTGTAAAGAATGTTGGTGTTATTTTGATAGGGATTGCAGTATCTCTTAATTTTAAAAGGAAATAGATTTAAACTTCTCTAATATCCTTATTTGATCAAGTTTGTTTAGAAATGCAGGATCTAGGGGCACATGGGTGGCTCAGTCGGTTAAGCATCCAACTTCGGCTCAGGTCATGATCTAGCGGTGGTTTGTGAGTTCGAGCCCCGAGCCGGGCTCTGTGCCAACAGATCAGAGCCTGGAGCCTGCTTCGGGTTCTGTGTCTCCATCTTTCTCTGCCCCTCCCACACTTGTGCTCTCTTGGTCTCTCTCAAAAATAAATAAACATTAAAAATTTTTAAAAAGAAATGCAGGTTCTAGAATCAGAAGAATCCTGTCTTTTTTTTACTTGTATCACTTTAGGCAAACTACTTAATCTCTCCAAGTCTCAGTTTCTTCATCTGTACAATGGAGACCATAGCACCCTCTCCTAAGGTCCTTATAAGGATTAAATGAGAAGTGGCAAGTGCATGGAAAGCATTCAGCAAATATTCAGCAAATATCAAGTATTTAATAAATATGAGCTGTTATTGAATTTGTATGCATATTTTAGCAAGTTTTTTAAGTTATGGAAATAAAGGATGCTGCATTCACTCAAAAACCAGAACTACTTTAAGGTTATAAGGCTATATAATATGATACCTGAAAAACCAAAAGAAGTCAGTTCTTCAGAGGAAATTGTTTAAAATACACAGATGACAACCATTTACACAGTCATCTAATATTCTGTGTTTTTCTTAGCAGTGTTCAACATTACAACTGATTGGTTATATGTCTGCCATCAGACCCCTGGGCCTCCAGTGGCATATCCAGACCTATAGACACCTAATAATTGTCTCCTTAACCTAACTCTGGTAAGACAGAAAGTATGGGATGGGGGCAGCAGAGAAGAGTCGAATGCATACAGGTTTTAGAATCAGATGAGCTAGGTTCAAATACTGACACTATTAGTTAATATCTAATATTAACTTATTAGCTAATAACTAATGTCCAAGGCTCCTTTTCCTCTTCTATAAAATGAAAATACAGTTTCCCTTGCCAGACTGTCGTGAAGACAGAATGGGATCATGTTCATCACCATAGCAAGCACTCAGTTCCCCAAATGTAATGGCTTCTACCTCTATGGCAAATTTCTATCTCATTCTCTTATATTAACACATCCAAAACACGGCGTGGGAAAAATTTTTAAGTAATAAAAATTAAAAGCCATATTAGATTTCTAGTTGGTCACCAGGTAAAACTTGTATAGGGATCAATACTACAAAGTTGTATCATATTATTTTTTTGATACTCATAACAATCCTTTGAAGGACTTATGACTGTTCTCATTATATAGATGAGGAAAAGAAGTCCAGAAAAGTGAGGATATGCTTATAGAGATGTAGCTTAAAAAAACAAAAGCTGGGACTTGAACCTTCTGAGTTTATATTCTTGGCTTTTTTTTTTAATGTTTATTTTATTTTTGAGAGAGAGAGAGAGCATGCACGCACATGAGTAGGGGAGGGACAGAGAGAGAGGGAGATACAGAATCCCAAGCAGGCTCCAGGCTCTGAGCTGTCAGCACAGAGGCCAACGTGGGGTTTGAACTCACGAACCGTGAGATCATGACCTGAGCTGAAGGTGGACACTCAACCAACAAGTTAGCCAGGCACCCCTATTCTGGGCTTTTCAACCCAGGAGAATCAAGGAACAAATAAAAAGATACAGCCATCTAAAGGCTCAGTGACCTTCCCAGTATTAACCAGTTGATGAAAATTAAAATAGTCCAATTGCTACTATGATCACTTCTCAATGCTCTACACCTGTCAATCCAGGGAGGCATGCATAGTTACCATTCAGAGTCCTTACTATTTACCAGGCACTCTGCTGATTTGCAAATACCGTCTCAAACAACAACACCTTGAGGCAAATCTTTATGTCTGAATTTCAGAGATGGAGGAAAATGGTTTCAAGGGGTTAGATAACTTAACAAAGATCATAAGCTGTCAAGTGGGGGGCTGGGAAGCAAACACAAACCCATCTGATTCCAAAGCTCCCGTTCTGCCCACTATACCACAGTGCTCACTTCCGGAAGCTTTAGGATGTTATTATGATTTTTAAATTTCCAAAGGGGCCAACTTCATGATTTCCTTACATCATCCTCACTGCATACACAAGCACTGAATATTCGCCTGAACATCTAGAAATTATCCTTTCAAAATAGTAAGCGTTGAGACCTATTTCCTTTAGAGAAGTTTTTATTATTAACCAAGAATTCAGAATTGCCAAAGCAACATCTACCTTTTAGAAAAATCACTGAAGGCAGTTAGACTGCACCTTCTCCATAGGTACTCAGACCTAGACATGCAGTTCTATTGAGAGGCAAAATCCCTCACAATAAGTAAACACACCAATAGCAATTTTGTCTTAATTGAGGCTCACGGCACGAATAAATGAAAAGAAGGTCTTCAGTAAGTGTTTGAGAACAGGACCTGTGAGCTTGGAAGGGCTAACATTATCATTTCCATTTAACAGAGGGAGAAAAATCCAGCATCTTAACCAAAGTCACACAGCCCATGAGTCTAAGCAGAGTCTAGATCAAAGGTCTTGACTGTTCTTATGCAGTGGTCTTCTCTTACTACACCAGGGTTTCAGGCTAGGTCATGTTATGTTGTGGCAAGGAGAAAGTCCCTTGCTCTCTTTGTTTCCCCAGGGAGAGCTGTCAGGGGGGAAAAGATGATGACAACATAAAGCCACTGTTTCTACCTACTTTAAAAAAAAAATGGATGAGGTCTCATATTTAATGTTCCATCTAAAAGTTACGAAAATGCTAATAATCAAATGCAACTTTAAAAGTTTTAAACACTGCCACACATTAGCAAGAATGTACTAAAATTTCTATAATCCCTCTGATCGTGTATCTCAAACACATTCATGGGAATAAGGAAATCATCCAGGAAACGTGCATCACGGCAATAAAGCTCTAATAAGCTCATTGGAACTTAATAAGATGGTGTGATTTAAAAAAAAAAAAAAGATCACAGGGGCACCTGGGTGACTCGGTCAGTTAAGCGACCGACTCTTGATTTTGGCTCAAGTCATGATCTAGGGGTTCATGAGACCGAGCCCCACATCGGGTTCCATGCTAACAGTGCAGACCCTGCTTGAGAGTCTCTCTCTCTGCCCCCTCCCACATGCGCATGCACGTGCTCTATCAAAAACAAATTTTTTTAAAGTTACAGAATATTTGAGTCTTAAGGGATGATGACAACTATGTAATCCAACTCCCTCATTTTACAGTTGAGGATACTGGTCCCATGTCACCTGGCCTATTAGTGCTACATGTATGAAACTTGAACCTGGATATTAAACCTAATCTTTTCTATACATATTAAAATGCTGCCAACGAAGACTGCCTTAATTGATTAAGATCAGTAGCCCCACATTGGCACTTAAAGTTACAGAATGTCAATATAATTTATTCAGCATTTTTAAGACAATTTTGTTAAAGCCAATGAGGAGACCTAAAGGAGCACAGTAGTTAATCCTGCCTGAGTTAGGATTATAATTATATTAGGTTTGAATTAGTGTTGGCATCTAATATGGAAAACATTTAAAAAATTTTTAATGTAACCTTGAATTGAACTCAGTCCTGAAAGGGCAGCCCACCATATAATTGAGTAATTTGAATGAAATTTCCTAAGAAAACCTAGTTGTGTTTGGAAGAAACATAACAGAAGCAAAGATTTTTGTGTGCATCTCTTGATCTTTAAAATAGGAGTATGTGACAACAGGGCATCCTCTCTCCAACCTCTGAAAACAAATTTCTAACCCCACTCTCTTCAGGGGACTTAGCAGCCATTGGAGCACTTCAAAGGGGGCCAAGGGGGCCAACAATGGATTGGTGTAAATTATGAGCAATTCCCATCCTTTGAAAATACTTTGAAAACAATAGTCTTAAAACAAATACACCTGACTTCCAAGTAAGTAAATAGACTGCCATTTGGTAGCTGTTATTGAAATTCACCATTTACACTTGAAGCTATTATGTAACCAAAAACACAAATATCCCTCTGGGAAATTTACATGAGAAAATTCTTTCAAAGACCATATAAAAGAGTCCATGAGTTTAACGATCTTAGCTGAGAAAACTTCCTATAAGAATAAGAAATTGAAGTAAGAGGAACAATACCCAGAATGAAAAGCGCTGAACATATTAACATTTATCAGGGGACTCGTAAACAGCATTTGTTAAAGAGGATTTTAAGATTAATAGCTAAAATGAAATGAAATTTAATACATATTTAACCTAATCTATATGTTTATTTGTTACACAGGATTTCAAAAACAGTCACTAAATGGAACTTACAACCCTAAACAATTGTTTGCGGATTCTCCTTTTACAGAGTAAAAACCTGAAGATAAATAATCATCACAAAACTGCGCATTGCTGACATCTGGGCCAGATTACATCAAACACTGCATTTCTGTTCAACATAGCACAAGAGAATAAAAAATTTTTTCCCAATTTAAACCTGTCCCTAGAGCCATAAAGAATGAAAATCTGCCGAGTCAACAGCTTCTGGGTTTGTGTGTGCGTACATGTGCATGTGCGTGTGAGTGAGTGGGGGGTGATGTTTTTGTTTGCTTGCTTGCTTTTCATTTTCTGCTTCATGCATTTGCAATACATCTATGTACTTTTCTCTCCCAACCCCCCTACCTCCGCTGCCCCACCATTTGTTGGCTACGTAATGCTCTGAAAACTTGTACTCTGATTTATTATGGAACAAGCCTCATATGCTAAAATGCCAAAAGAATTGGCTCCTGGCTCAGAAACCATTTGAAGGACACCAGTAACTTTTGTTAAGGCTATTGTTTTATAGTTAAATACCATTCAGAGCAACTTGAACTGGATGGACCTTTCTGCTATCAAAGAGAGCAATTCAGTGGGTTGCCTGGGATTTGGCTGGCAGGCCATCCTAATATTTATCTGGGGGACAACCTTCACCTTTGGCTAGAAAATGCTAACACAGAGCTTGAAATTGACCAAAGTAAGGAAAGTAAATACCATGGAAAAGGCTTAATCTGGATTTGCTGTGGCTATTGATGGAAATGATGGAACCCATAAGACTTTGTTATAACATGTTCATGTGTGTGTGCGCGCACACATATGTACAAAAGCAGCTAAAGATACTTAGTATGGCTTTTATAACATTCCAGCCTTTACCTCAGTCTACAAATGTTTTCAAAAATAAAATCTAAAGGACCCAATCTGTTGTCCTCCCATACTCTCAAAAACACTGCCAACCCCTCTGACTTTAGTGTTGCTTTTCACTAGCAAAAGGTAGGAGAAAAGGAATTTGTGAATTTTCAGAGCTGACTTAAGTTTTAAGTAATTATCTTGCAGACACTAGGCCAGGCAGTGCATTTAGGGAGTATGACAGCCTAGCCCAAAACTAGGAGAAGAGGGAGGGAAAAAAACAGGCACACCCTAGGCTTTCTTCCTAAGCTTCGGGATTCCTTATTTTCTCATTAAGAATAAATTCTAAGGCATTTATCATTCCTAAGCTCTACAACTAACTTCCTATACTAAATAAAGATAATCTTCAGATATAATAAAACTAAGGGGGGGCAGACTTTAAAGCATCTGGAGTGACAAATTGAGAAAAGAAATGTGGTAACCCATGGAAAAATCTCAGTCCGGCTTAGATCTGACTTGTAGCTGAAAGTTATCTCAAGTTTTCAGGTCCTACTCTTCTGAGATGATGAACTCATACTATCATTTTTAATGAGAGGCTCATATCTGCCTTTGATGTGTGAAAGACACTCCCAGCTGGAGGAGAGTACAAGAAAGATCTAAAATATTTGCTTCAGCTGCAAAGAGCTATTAATGAAAGTTTAGAAAATGAGGTAGCATTAGAGGGGCAAATCTTTAGAAAAAAAGATGACATACTCTCATCTTATGAACTCTTGGGTGGGGGGCAGGGGGGAGAGGGAATATTCCAGTAAAATGAAATCTGAAAAATAATCTTCCCTTCTCTACACACCAGAATTCCTCGCCCTCCTCCGCCTTGTCCAGAGCACATTCTTAATCCCCTGGTATGTAGGAGACAGAAAATGGGCTTCCTATAATTTGCTATTCACGCAAAACACCAAGAGACTCACACAATAAATACAGAGGTTATGAAACTCAGTGGATTCATCAGCTCAAATGGAGGAGACTTTTAGAATTCTTATAAAGCAACTTTTAAGTGTGTTTAAGAAAGAGATAATTTATAGTGAATTCCCATACGAAGGGGAACTCAACACAAATTTGAAGAATTCTACATAATTCTCTGTACTGCTTAATGTTCTGAGATTACTATCATTCCTTTTTTGTCAAAAAAGCAATCAAACATAGAATCTGGCTTTCTTAATCACCTATTAATCTATCTAAATATCTTGTCTAACAACATAATCTATTCTTAGTATGGTAAGCAACCATTAAACAATTTCCACAGAACACTAAAGACTTTTTTCAATTTAATGCAAGTAATAACTATTTGTTGTATTGACATGTTTATAAAATACTACAAAGTGAAATATCACTCTGATTCACCGTATTACACAAGAGCTGCATAAGGCAAGAAAGTATATGGAAAAACCGTCTACTTCTGTCTTTGGTACGGAAATCTACACAAATCGCAGCATTTAAATTTTCCGATACCAAGTATGAAACACAAAGATGCAATCAGTAATGTCATGAAAAGGGGCTCTGTAACGATTTTCTATGTGGAGTCTGGGACATTTTCAATCATTCTTAGCTGGTCTACAGAGTAACTACATTCCCTGAATGAGCAGTGAGAGTCACAGAGGCAGCAAAGTATTTGAGACCTTTTCATTGGATTCCCTTTGATAGAAGGAAAAGAGAAGCAGATGATGAAAATATAAGTTCCTTTCTGGAAAAAAAAAATCCACATTACTAACTCCCCAATTAGATGTTTTATATAACATTTTTACCTGTATGTTAACAACTTTACAAAGTAGGTCTCATTATCTTTATTTTATAGATACGGGAAATGAGGATCAGAAAAGTGTTCTGATTTGTCACATGGCTAAGAAGTCAGAACTTGAGTCTAGTTCTGACTAAATCTAAAAGCTTTTCTTTAGAACTTTAGGTGACTCAACATGAGAGCATCATCTATCTTCTGTGGGAGGAATAAATGCTCTAAGGTAAGGGTGGTGAGGAAGGGAAACTGAGACTGGGAAATAACTTATTTCACCCACTTTATTCATTCAACAAATACTTACAGAGCGTCTTCAGATCAGGTACATGTGAGTGTTCTCTCTTAATTACATCTAAACTCTTGTGAAGTCTCTAGGAAATCATATAATTTCTCTTTCCAGAGTTGTCATGTTCCTAAGGCCTATGTGCCATTGATTCCTAGGCCAACATGACATCCCCTTTTTTCCCCTCACACATGCCTGGCTGAAATCACACCAAACCTCAGCAGCTTTTAGAAGTGATGGGTTTGCTAGAGCATTTATGTTAAAAATAACAATTTCCACAGCATAACGGAAAAGAAGTATTATTTCCCAACCACCAAAATTTAACAAATGGTTAAATGGGGAGAGAGAGAGAGAGAGAGAGAGAGAGAGAGAGAGAGAGACCGATGGGTATGACTGTGTATCTCAGGATGACAGCTGATAACTAAGATAGATTCCCTACCCACCATCAACATGTTGCAGTATTAAAATAAATAAACTTTGTAAGCAGAATAACTGTTTCCTCTTTTTAGTAGGATTAACTTACTCATTTTTCAACGCATTTTATTTGCCTCCCTGTCTTCAAATTCAGATAATGTAGTCTTTGGATTAAAGACAAGAACTAGGAAAAATACTGGTTTTTTGTTTAATTAAGATGCTGGTTTGCAGAGGCAGCCAATTGTGTAAGGCCTGTTTTTAGGATCCTTTTTGATAGAGAGCTTAACCTCTCCACGCCTCAGTTTCCTCAATAAGTAAAATTGAAGAGATACTCTGGCTGCCCCTTCAGCTTCAGTTTTAGAAACTAAAATCTGTCACGTAAAGCTCCTGAGTGGGGGAGGGGTACCGCTCAGCACTAACAATTCTCCAATCTCAGTTGCAAACTCTTACTCTGTATCTGAGCAACACAACACAGATGAAAAGAAGATTAAATCAAGGGTTTGGAGGGGGAGAAGGGAAAAGCTAGGCCTAACACCCCTGAAAAGAAAGGGCAGTTTTCTTTTCCTCCCTCATATGGAGAGAGAATCCAGAGTTGTCCCAGCCAGAACACTAGGAAGACGTGTCCAATTCAGGCCAGAGTGTGGCTTTTGGAGTGAAGGGGTATCGCAACGCTCTGGAGTTCAGTCTCCCCTGCACATACACAAACACAAGTGCACAGCGCCCCAACGCTGTTTGTCCCCTCGGCCTCAGAGCCCTGCCAGTTGGCAAACCCAAGCCAGGAAGTTGTCAATTCCAATTGCGTTTAAGGCCATGTAGTCCTATTAAAGAAGCCTTGCTGGTTAAGGGGCGTCCTCTGTTTCCAAAGCATGGGAAAAAAAAAAAAAAAAAAAAGGCGCTCTGCTTAGATTGGAGCTGGCAACTTTCACTGACTAGAGTTTTCAAGGAGCTATGAATGAGTTTAACAAAGGAGGTCTGTGGCTAGTTTCTGGCTGAAGTCCATGTCAACAGTTTTTAAGGTCACAGGCCACACTAACTAACATTTATTCCCAGCAGACCCTGTTCTAAACACAAGCTGTAAGTAGTACAAATTTGGAATTTCTCTGTAATCCCTTGAGATATTCCTGATCCTTCCACATGTTTCTGCCCAATTAAAAACAATTCTCACTTTGCACCACAAGAGAGGCCGAGCTCAGCGATCTCAGTCCATCCTTAGGGTAGATGAACAAAAACCTGGCAAATCAAAGGGCTCGAGTGGGGAAGGGAAGGAATTCAGCTGGATCACACTGAAAAGTGCAGACAGCTCCCCAGGGGCTCAGTTTGTGAAAGAATAAAACGGGTTATGACAGAGATCCTGAGGCCATAAAAAGCAGGTTTGAGGCACGCATTGGGAATAGGCTCCTAGTCCCTTTACACAAATAAGATAGAAATTTCTGAGAAAATTAAAAGGTCAACTAGGTGACTGGAGAATAGCAATAATCTATGGGACAGACGCTAAATATCCCGCTGTGAAATTAATACAATCATTTCTCAGTTAAGATGAACTCTAACTCACTTTTAACATTTTTGAATCAAGATGCTTCTTGAAAGCAAGGAAAAGCCGTTTTCACATCAACGGTACATTTCATAACTGATGGTCGTTATCTTTTTTTTTAATTTTTTAACATCCATTTATTTATTTATTTATTTATTTAATGTTTGTTTATTTCTGAGACAGATAGAGACAGAGCATGAGTGGGGGAGGGGCAGAGAGAGAGGGAGACACAGAATCCATGGTGGGCTCCAGGCTCTGAGCTGTCAGTGCAGAGCCCTATGCGGGGCTCAAACTCAGGGACCGTGTGACCATGACCTGAGCCAACGTCAGAAGCTTAACCAACTGAGCCACCCACCCAGGTGGCCCTTGATGGTGGTATTTTAAATCTTGCAAGGCAACACAGGAATAATGACTTTGGATTGAACGTCAAAAATCTCACTTAATCCTCACACTGTCATGGGAACTATCTTCTATTCTGCAGACCAGGAAACAGGCTCAAAAAGGTGATATGACCTGCTTACATTCTGATCTAGTAAGTGGTAGAATCAACATTTGAACACAGGTCTTCCTAGGGCTCGAGTCTATACCACAAACTCAGGGGGAGAAAAACCCACTACAGCATTAGTCATCCATTGGGTACTTAAAGCACTACTGTTTGTAGCATTCTGTATTTGAAATCATGTGCTATATGATGGTAGATATCATTTTTCCAAGTTAAAAAAAATCTGTAAACTGTGGTACGAAGAACATTTGGATTGGGTATGACAAGAAAGACATAAAAGAAGAAAATTTTTTAAAGACAAAAAAAGAAGAAAATTAGAATCCTCATAATTCTATTACCTAATTATTCTTATTGTTAATACTTTGTTACCCAATCAACCCATCGCTTTTCTAAAAATTTCTTACAAAACACAGATCATACCATAATTCATCTCTTGCTTCTCCTGCATAACATTATGTCCAAAATGTTCTCTAAGTCATTAATCACCAAAAAACATCATTTTAATGGCTATATTGTAGCTATCCCCTCTCCACAAATGGTTTCTAATTTTTCATTCTACATGCTAATAAGCATCCTCATGCATGTTTCTGTACATATATTCCTGAGTTTTCCTTAGGAACAGAATCTCAAAAGTGGGAATAATTGAAGGGTTTTGAATATATACTGCCAACTGTTTTCTAAGAATGCTGAACCATTTTATACCCTCAGCCACAAGTTTGTAAATGCCTACCTCATGGCCACCAAGTGTCATCTTTATGTTGACACGACCAGGTTCATGTAGACTTGGTTGTGTACATGCCCACACAAACCACACCTATGCCAAAGACATGTATGTTACAACTGGCCTATCCTTCTAGCAATAACTCTAGCACTGTGTAATACTGGAAGGTGCCAACAACTGCCCTGCCAACATCTTTGCTTATATTAGCTCTAATCCTCACCAAAAAGAGTGGATAAGAGGAAATTAAGATTCAAAAAGAGTAAATGGGGCACCCAAAAGCCCACATCCACACTGGCAGCACTAGGATTTAAGCCCTGTACAGACCGCTGACCATGCTCTTAAGGCCCTGCCACCTCATAGCTCATTTTACCTTTCAGGGACGGTTGACCTTCCTCTCACCTCCCCAGGGACTGCCTCCTTCTCTAGAGACGCCTCTTTAGACAATGAGGTCAATGAAGAAGGACAGTCCCTGGATCTCACAGGCTTTGAGAAAGGAAAGAGCATGTTGCACGTCTTTAAAAAGCAGGATGTAAGCAGCAGCGTGGGACTATGGCAACTCTCATACACAGCTGACAGAACCATAAGATTCTAATGCTGCTTTAGAAAACAATTTGGCATTATCCAATAAAATTGAAGATACACGTACCCTATGACATAGCCATTCGGCTCCTAGGTTTACACACCAAAAAACCTAGTGTCTGTACACAGCGAGCTACCTGTTCAAGAATGTTCATTAAAGCCATGAACTGGAAACAGCCCAAATGGACACTTATAATTGCATGCTCAAACAAACACGATGCGGAATGCTAGATAGCAAAGAAAACAAGCTACAACTATAAGCAACAGCATGGTTGAATCTCAAAAGTGTTCAGCAAAAGAAATAAGACTTACCAATTCCGAACTGTAGAATTCATTCATACAGATTTCAAAAACCAGACAAAACTATACCAACATTATTTAGGAATACATACGCAGCTGAAAAAAATTATTCTGGGGTACAGATTTCTCACAGGAGGATTACGTGGATATTTGCTATATAATTAATTATTAGTGTGTACTTAAGTTAGTGTATGTGTGTGCATATATATAAATATGTATATATTTATGTGTATATGTGTGTGTGTGTGTACGTATGTAGTTAAACTCAACGCACTTTTCTATTTGCAGGTTATATTTCACAATTTACAAAAGGAAGGCACAAGGTTGTAATTAAACATAGTAAATACAATATATAAAGAGCTTTACCAAGTGTTCGCTATTTAATCTCCTACCACAATATTCTGAGTTAGTATTATCCTCAATTCACCACTAAAGTAACAGAGACAAAAATGAGTGACAGATAAGTAAAAAACATGTTTATTATAAATGCAATTCTTAAGAAGAAGATTTTTTTTTTTTAACTCATGCAGCGCAAGTGTTTTCTATCACAACACAGGGACTGAAATCAAGGAAAGGACAAGTTCAGGGAGGAGCTCCACCATATGAAAGTTAAACTACCTCTTCAAATAAAAAGATCTAAAATTATAATAGTTGGGGATATATATAACTGGGAAATATTAGTGAATAGTAAAAAAAAAAAAAAAAAAAAAAACAAGTATAGTCTCCAGTGGTCAGGAAACATTGGTTATCTTTAATGAGGATGATCAACATTTGGTATACTTTCTTTTTTTTAATTTTTTTTAATGTTTATTTATTTTTGAGAGACAAAGCACAAGCAACAGAGGAACAGAGAGAGAAGGAGACACAGAATCTGAAGCAGGGTCCAGGCTCCGAGCTGTCAGTGCAGAACCCAATGCGGGGCTTGAACCCACAAACCACAAGATCATGACCTGAGCTGAAGTCAGACGGTTAACCGATTGAGCCACACAGGCGCCTCTAGTATACTTTCTTATACTAATAAAAAAGAGGAAGTACAAACTAAAAATTTCTCTAAAATTGGTATCCAAAATTCATTTTTTTTTTTTTTTTTAAGCAGAGGGGACCATAAAAATCCTAACTTAGCAGAACTTAGCAGAATCCTAACTAGACACTAGGAAATATACTTTCCTAGAGTCTTTGGGCTTGGAGTTGTTTTTGCTTGCAGTGGCTTTTTGTTTTTTGCTTTTTATTCCCCCAAAGACTTCTTGCTTTCCTATGGGACTATATTTTAAAAAAAGAAAAAAAAGAAAACCAGTCATTAAGAGCTCAGGCAAAAAAGTACAGGGCACTAAATTTCACCCAACTCCGTTCTCCATCACACTTTTTAAATAAGGTTTTTTTTTTTTTAATCTCAAGTTTTTTAGAGCCAAGGATTTTTTTGCCGCATTTTGGGCTCATTAATACAAATAAAGAGCTAGTTAAAATACCAGACTGAATAAATGAACAATGGGACAATTAACCCCACATACAAAGCTCCACCCACTTTACTTCAAAGGCATCTGAAATAGAATGGATTAGAAACCCTAAACGATGCCTCTCAGAATTAATTTTATAATAAATATTGCTTTGTGTTATAGATAAGGGATTAAAAAGCTCCAGAGTAGCAGCCTAACACCTGTGAACTGAGTTAAAGGGCAACCGACCTTGGCTGTACTGAAGATTGCCAATAGTTTCATGACGCATGTCTAGGAAATAAAAATCTAGGCAATTTCCACTGCATACTAGAATGCAGAACTTAATTTTGCCTACAATGTTTAAAACTTCCGTACAGTTTTACATAAAGTCTTGAGATATGTGTAATTAGTTCTCATTCAGAATGTATTGCTATCTAACTTTAAAAGTATTCCCTTTATGCCACATTACTGTTTTTGCCATTCACAATACAACTCATACTGATGAAAAGGATTAAAGACGTAAATGTACAAAGGGAAATATGGAAAGGAAAAATAAACTAAGTACATTATTTACCACCTGATTTAATGAACACTTTGATACTATTTCCATACTTTTATGTTCATTGTTTTCAGAAGCTAAGAACTATCTTCCCTATCGAGAATCTGGTAATATCTCACATTTGAAGGCAAAAAGTAGTTGAGGGCTTTTGGGTTGTTTGGGTTGTTTTTACGGAATTACCAAAGTAATTAGCGCAATGACAAATTCACTACAGCAAATGCATTTTTTAAAAGAACATAAGTCTTGACAAAAAATACTTTCTCAGATTTTACTAAGAGCTTTCTTCCCTTGTAAATCAGCCTCACACAAAGTACACAGTCAAAAACATTCCCAGGAAAGAATATTTAACGATATGCAAAGATGCTTACAATATACTAAGTGAAAAGGCTAGGTACAAAGCTCCACCTACAGCATGATCCCATGCAAGGAACAAAACACCTCTAGTCACTATTAGAGTCATGGGATGATAAACTCCTTCTCTTACTTCTGTAAGGTTTTCTAAATTCCTCTAATGAGGAAGTATATCTTCACAGTCTCATAAAATAACATCCTAAAAATCAATGGCTCATAAGTGATTACGAGAATTGTGGCATCTTCAAACTTTAGATGGCACAATGATTTTTCTGTTTGACATGATATAAAGAGGTACACAATTATCTCAGTCTTCTGGAGCTTCTCCACGAGGGACAAATGCTAGGCTTCCCACTGCTTCTAAACTGATCACTGAAAGGGCCAGACAACCTAAATTCAGACTCCTCTTTGTATTCACAAATCTAACTTGCTCTTAAAATAAGAGTGCAGCTTAGATCCAAAGGGCAATTTTAGGTGTGAAGCATATTGAGTTATTTTCCTTTCCACTTCCTGCCCAGTGAAAAGCAAAGATAAGGCTCAAATAAATGCCTTCTGCTTGTTGTTGCTGTTATAGGAAAGTGGTTTGCTTGCAAGGGGAGGGGGTTGGGGGTGGGGGTCCAAAAAAATTGCTGACACTCAAACTCCACCAAAGAGCATCAATTGGCTTCTCCTATAGAATGTTTTCCAACTCCCAAAAAGAGTCCCTCATGTGGAATTCTTAAGACTCTTTCTTTCAGAAGGCAGGCTCAGTTTTACTGGTTTTCCATTCAAACAGACTTTGCATCAGATTTAAACAGAGCAGATCATTTTCTTTACTCTATAATCATATGGTTGGATTGTTCACATAGACTGCAATGATGCTGGCCAAAAGGCAACGTGACTCCTTGATGCTAACTGGAGGTTACGGAGTCTTAAAAAAAACTTTAGGTCCAGGTGGCCTTGGCCTTATTCTCCTGAGTTGGAAGAACCATTGCCATATCCTGGACAAACTCTGGACTGGAGTGGGAGTGGGGGGCAAAAGATTGCTATTAGCCAGCTAAAGAACTTGGCACAACAATCTCTCTTCAGGTCTCAGTTTCATTATTTATAAAATGAGGGTGGGCTGTATGTAGTATACTGATTTTTGCAAGCTCACCTCTGAAATCCTGGAGCAGTGGCAAACTACCCATCATGGCTCTTTTAACTAAATATACACAGACAAAAAAACTTTTGAAACTCATAATGGTTGCTCTAGTGGCAAGAAAATAAAATTTGAAACTTTGAATCAGAGCCAAAAGGAAGTTATGAGAAATAAGCCCAAAGCTGTTGAGCGCATGAGCTTTGGGTTGGATTCTGGGTTCCAAACCAAATTCCCTCACTTACTCCTTCCTGGTGAGATCTTGGCCAAGTCACACGGCAACTCTTTCAGTCTCGACCCCTACTTCTCTATAATGGACATAATTTCATCAAGTTGCAATTAGAATGAGAATTATATAAGCCACCTGCCATATTAAATAAATGCTAACAAATGATCATTCCCACCCCCAACCCTGCTCCTTTCCAAATCCTCTGTAATGAGTTCTCCTGACTTAGTCTATCCATCTACGAAATGGTATAACAACATTAACCGTCAGCAGTAGCTGGTGGAGGTGGCGAGATGAGTGACGTATGGGGGAAACTAACGAAAGAACCAAAGTGCACTCCTGGAGCTCCTACTTAGGGTGGTTTCACTTGCTGACCTATGGTAAGCTTTGTGATCATTAAGACAAGGAAATGTTCTGCTTTCAAAACAGATCAACAAGGGGCGCCTGGGTGGCTCAGTCGGCTAAGCGACCGACTTCGGCTCAGGTCATGATCTCGCGGTCCGGGAGTTCGAGCCCCGCGTCGGGCTCTGTGCTGACAGCTCAGAGCCTGGAGCCTGTTTCGGATTCTGTGTCTCCCTCTCTCTGACCCTCGCCTGTTCATGCTCTGTCTCTCTCTGTCTCAAAAATAAATAAACATAAAAAAAAAAATTCAGAACAGATCAACAAAATACCGTGTCTCTTGTCATCTCCAACTCATCCAGTCCCAAAAGGAGAAATTTCTTGTAGCCAAAGTCTTGAAGCTTCAAATACCCACAATGCTGGGCTCAGGTTGCTTGAGGGAAGGCTGAGCCAGGCTGGGGTCCTTTGAAAAGGACCAGGAAGAGAAAAGAAGCTTCCTCCTACAGTGGACAGCTCTGAGGCTGGCCGTTGCTACAGAAGATACACCTGTCCTTCCAACTGCCCAGCTTCCCAGCCCTCAAACAGCAGGCTCTGCTTGGACAGTAAGAGCAGTTTCGTTTATGTCCCTTTCTTCTCTTCAAAGGTGACTTTTTTTTTAAACTGTACAGCTTGTTACTATTGTTGAATTGTGGCTCCCCAGAGGATTATACGTTTCTAAGCATGGAGGCATCTGTGTGGCAATAAAATGTGCAACATTCCCCAACCAGTACATTTTTTTTAATTAAGAAAAAAAAAAAGTTATCACATCCCACAAAATGATGTCCTGATGAACACATTCCCCGTGCAGGCCTTTCAAAATACTGAAGATGTCAGAAAGGGTCCTGAGGCTACTAAACCAGAGCCTTCACAGGACCCAAGCCATGGGTTCAATTCCTGACAGATCCACAACGGGTGGAATTATAATCTGCCATAGCAACTGGGTCTTCTCCCAGCTGACCATTCAGAAGACAACACTGTACCCTACCATACTTTTAAGGGGGAGAAATTAAGAAGAAATCAAACAGCTCCAGAGAGATGGAAACACTTGAAAAGCAGAGGAAAGTTCTCTGTTAAATAGTATGAAAGATCCAGGTTTCCCAAATGGTATTTAAGGCATTGGGAAGAAAGGCTGATTTCTCCCAGAGGGGCCCCAGCTTTGATGCCCAAACTGCCCTCAAACATCAGGCTGTGTAGTTTTGTATAGCAGGGTACCCTCAGGCGAGACAACCATAAATAGCTTAAAACAAGAATAGGAGATTCCATCTGTTTCTGGAATATTTCAGCAGCACCTGCTTTCAAGGTAAAAATCTGGGAGCCGTCTCCACTGCCTTCCTTCCCGACTCCCTTCCCCACCCCCCATACACTTATTTTAAACCAAAGCAGCTAACACACAATCCATCCAAAAGGGCTCTGCCACCGCACCTGCTTAAGGAAAGAGTCCTTTGATTTTTCTCCTGAACTATATGTCTTGTTTTAAAAACACTAGAGCAGTTAGGGGGAGAAACCAAAGTTCTTAAAACCACACTATTTTATTACTTCTAGCTTCTTTTTTCTCTGTGAAAACTGAGCTCTTCTGTGTTTATAGTAGAAATGAGTACAATTCAGATGAAAAAGGACGCAATAGTTGTTCCTGCCATTAAGTCAGAAAGTATTCCAGAAGGAAGATGGGTTATCACTTAACACAATTAATGTTGAAACACAAGCCCATATGCCAATCTGCATGGAAAGAAAGACAGTAATTCCCCAGCAAGGTCCCAGAAATGTATTTCGTTGTTATAGTTTAAAACAAACAAACAACTAAAGTTGAGGCTTAAAACTTCTCATCTAAATCAGAGTGCTACCCCCAAGGTGATATGCAGCAACCCTTCTAACACTATCCAGAAAATCCCAAGCATGTGTAAATACCAGTTACATGTATAAAAAGCCACTTTCCTTTTGGTCTATAAACATCGATATTTCTAACGCCTGCCCTATCATCTGAGCATGCTCCATTTGCTATGGGGTAAATCCAAATTCTTGAGCATGTCCCACAAGGGCTTTCCCAACCTGGCCCCAAGACATTTATGGTATCATCCCCTACCATCACATCAGTATTCCATCTTGCCATATCCTTCATTTCTCTGGGCCTTACATGTCAGTTCTCACTGCCTAGAAAGCTCTTCTCCAATTCTCCTCCAGACCAGCCCCCAGTGATTCTGTAAGACCTAGTTTAACTGGAAACCGTCAGCAACACTTTCTCTGATTCCAAGCCAGAGATGGGCACTTCCTAATCAGTGACCCCAAAGAACCTCGCACATACATATTTTTGATTTAAAGAGCACTTATCACATCATATTTTCCTTGTTTACATAGTCCCTTCCCAAAGACTTAGTGGCTCCTAGGACAGTAAGTGTAGCCGAACCGAAACAGGAGGGGAAGTAACAAAATCAGAGGTGGTCTGGGAACGGTGCACCCAGAAGCATATTAAGTTTTAAATTTGGTAAAGGACCAAAAGTATATATTGTTTTCAGTTTGTAAGACCAACTTTAAAAGTTCAGCTCATCGAAATCTTGAATGACATCTGAACATGATATCTGAAAGGTTCTTATAGAGAACTGGGGAGAGATCTTTACCTCTGTATCAAGGGAACTTGAAGTGAATAAAAAGCCAAAGACCAAGTGTTATACATTGTTCACTCCTGGTTTATACTACCTACTAAGATACTCACTAATTGAAGAAAAATCTTACATGTTAAACTAAAAAAAAAAAATTTAGATCCTGTCTTGATGAAACAAGTTATTTCTTCCCAAAATGTATAATAGGGACTGAACAGTTTGATATAGGTACTAAGGCAGTTACTCAGGGGCGTCTGGGTGGCTCAGTCTGTTAAGTGCCCAACTTTGGCTCAGGTCATGATCTTATAGTTCATGGGTTCAAGCCCCACGTCGGGCTCTGTGATAACAGCTCAGAGCCTAGAGCCTGCTTTGGATTCTGTGTCTCCCTCTCTCTCTGGTCCTCCCCCACTGGCACTCTGTCTCTGTCTCTCTCAAAAATAAACAAACATTAAAAAAAAAAGCTACTCAAACTTTCTCAAGAGCTTAAATAAGATTCCCATACATAAGAAAATTGTAGAACACAAATATGAACCTGGACCACTTTCTTACACCATATACAAAAATAAACTCAAAATGGATGAAAGACCTAAATGTAAGACAGGAAGCCATCAAAAGCCTCGAGGAGAAAGCAGGCAAAAACCTCTTTGACCTTGGCCGCAGCAACTTCTTACTCAACATGCCTCCAGAGGCAAGGGAAACAAAAGCAAAAATAAACTCATCAAAATAAAAGGCTTCTGCACAGCGAAGGAAACAATCAGCAAAACTAAAAGGCAACTGACGGAATGGGAGAAGATACTTGCAAAGGAAATATCAGATAAAGGGTTAGTATCCAAAATCTATAAAGAACTTATTAAACTCAACACGCAGAAAGCAAATAATCCAGTGAAGAAATGGGCAAAAGACATGAATAGACACTTCTCCAAAGAAGACATCCAGATGGCCAAGAGACACATGAAAAGATGCTCAATATCACTCATCATCAGGAAAATACTAATCAAAACCACAATGAGATACCACCTCACCCCTGTCAGAATGGCTAACATTAACAACTCAGGCAACAACAGATGTTGGCGAGGATGCAGAGAAAGAGGATCTCTTTTGCATTGTTGGTGGGAATGCAAGCTGGTGCAGCCGCTCTGGAAAACAGTATGGAGGTTCCTCAAAAAATTAAAAATAGAACTACCCTACGACACAACAATTGCACTACTAGGTATTTATCCAAGGGATACAGGTATGTTGTTTCGAAGGGGCACATGCACCCCCATGTTTATAGCAGCACTATCGACAATAGCCAAAGGATGGAAAGAGCCCAAATGTCCATCGATGGACGAATGGATAAAGAAGATGTGGTGTGTATACACACACACACACACACACACACACACACACACACAATACAGTATTACTCAACAATCAACAAGAATGAAATCCTGTCATTTGCAACTACATGGATGGAACTAGAGGGTATTATGCTAAGTGAAATTAGTCAGAGAAAGACAAATATCATATGACTTCACTCATATGAGGACTTTAAGATACAAAACAGATGAACATAAGGGAAGGGAAGCAAAAATAATATAAAAACGGGAAGGGGGACAAAAACATAAGAGACTCTTAAATATGGAGAACAAACAGAGGGTTACTGGAGGGGTGGTGGGAGGGGGGATGGGCTAAACAGGTAAGGGGCATTAAGGAATCTACTCCTGAAATCATTGTTGGACTATATGGTAACTAACTTGGATGTAAATTAAAAAATAATTAATTAAATAAAAAAATTTTGTTAAAAAGCTCCTTTTGGGGCTCCTGGGTGGCTCAGTTGGTTAAGCGACCAGCTTCAGCTCAGGTCACAATCTCACGGTTCATGAGTTCAAGCCTCGAGTCAGGCTCTGTGCTGACAGCTTGGAGCCTGGAGCCTGATTTGGATTCTGTGTCTCCCTCTCCCTCTGTTCCTCCCCCACTTGCACTCTGTCTCTCTCTCAAAAATAAATAAAGATTCAAAAAAAATTTAAAAAGTTCCTTTATAAAAAGTAAAACATTTAATTATTATGTGACATATCTCCCATAATCCACACCCACAAACAACACAGTTATGGCTTTGAACTCTTATGCTCCTTCTGTTTCTCCAAAACCAGAAGTTGGCTATAAATAACATATTTCATTACAGTTTTAGCCTTGATGAAACATGTGCCATTTGGACAAGTCGGAAGTCATGAAAAAAGTATGGTTCTAGGTCACTTTATGATACTTGAAGGATTTCAGAGGTAAATGCTTATACCATAACAGACTCAGCTGGTGCTACCTGAAAATGCTAATTCTGCCTCACATTCCTGGGTTTATACTGAAGAAGGACTAACTTACACGTATCTATTGCTCTCTAGCTGTGCTTTTTTAATTCTTTTAATGTTTGTTTATTTTTGAGAGAGAGACAAAGAGAGAGAGAGACAGAGAGACAGAGAGACAGAGGGGGAGCAAGGGAGGGACAGAGAGAGAGGGAGACACAATCCGAAACAGGTTCCAGGCTCTGAGCTGTCAGCACAGAGCCCGATGCAGGGCTGGAACTCACGAGCCATGAGATCATGACCTGAGCCAAAGTCAGATGCTTAACCGACTGAGTCACCCAGGTACCCCCACCCCCAGCTGTGCTTTTAAGCCAGTATTGACTACCATCCAGCAAATAGTTAAATAATATTATGGCGAATCTCAAGGAAAAGTAAAATGCCTAAATATAAAGAACTAGTCAACCGCGGGACAAAATAATGCATTTGAACTTTACAAACCATGGTATTTGTGTTAATGAGACTTGTTCATACCCTAGCACAACTACATTTCTGTCAAGGTTAGCTGGTGACAGAATTAGACCTGTGTTAAAAATAAACACAGGGCTTATTCATCAGGAATTCTTTCCTTCATGAAACAAGTATTACTAAGTGCCTACTATGTATAGCCATTACTCTGTACGTTGGGTATATTTGGGAACAAAACAGATAAAAATTCCCAGGCTTCATGGAACTTATATTCTAGGGGGAAGGAACAGACAACACTTCTAACAATGGACCCAATAACTTATATTGTATGACAGGTATCTAAGAACCTTTCATTGTGAAATTAAGTTTAAAGTTTCTAACACTGATGGCCTAGTCCTTTACGGATTTTATGGACACAATGCCTGTCATTCAACACTAGATCTCCACAGTGAGATTCAAGAGGACCTCTTGTAACTAACAGAAATAAGTCTGGGAGTATGAACCACATCTCTCTACTACTGTATTTCACACTTTCTCTTGAACTGGTGTCCCATGAGGCCTGTCCTGTCACTCAGAGCCTTCAGTGTCCTATTCTTGCATTCAAATGGAATACATCTCCATGTCTGAAGGCCATGCACACAGTATGTTGGCCAAGGGCTGCACTAAGTGCTGGAGATACAAAGTTGCTTAAGACACTATCTTTACCCTTAATGAGTTCATTTTAGAGGAAGAGGAGGAAGAGGTAAAAGGATGATGCAGGTTTATGAGCATGTAACTGAAGTATGCAAAGCATGCTAGGTGCCCCCAGAGGTGAGGATGATTACTTCTGCCTGGAAAAGGCTGCTGTGGGTGGATGGATAAAGGTGTGAAGGCAGAAAGGCCCAGAGACTCATATGGGCCAGGAAGCACATGAGCTTGGGAGAGCAGTCAGAGAGGGAGCGATCCTAAGAAGCGAAATTCTAGAACAGTGGAGACTATGTCTGCACAAGACACAATCACTGGGAGCTACCCAGCCCTCCCCACCATGAGAAGAAATGGAGAGCACAAGCAGAGGTGGCTCATGAGCACACAAGCTAGAGCACCGGGCACACTGCGAACAGACACTGGACCTCAAGGCACTGGTGAACTAAAGGGAAGGCGTCTATTGCTGGTGAGGATGTGGAAAAACAGGAACCCTCTTGCACTGTTGGTGGGAATGCAAACTGGGGCAGCCTCTCTGGAAAACAGTGTGGAGGTTCCTCAAAAAGTTAAAAATAGAACTACCCTATGACCCAGCAATTGCACTGCTAGGAATTTATCCAAGGATACAGGAGCGCTGATACATAGGGGCACTTGTACCCCAATGTTTATAGCAGCGCTTTCAACAGTGGCCAAATTATGGAAAGAGCCCAAATGTCCATCAACTGATGAAAAGGTAAAGAAGATGTGGTTTATATATACAATGGAATACTACTCGGCAATGAGAAAGAATGAAATCTGGCCTTTTGTAGCAAGGAAACTGTCCAAACTGTAGCATGGAACTGGAGAGGGTTATGCTAAGTGAAATAAGTCAGTCAGAGGAGGACAGATATCATATGTTTTCACTTATATGTGGATCTTGAGAAACTTAACAGAAGATCATGGGGGAGAGGAAGGGGAAAAAAATAGAGGGAGGGAGGCAAAACATAAAAGATACAGAGAACAAACTGAGGGTGGATGGAGGGCTGGGGGAGAAGGGAAAATGGGTGATGGGCATTGAGGACGGCACTTGTTGGGATGAGCACTGGGTGTTATATGTAAGTGACTGAACCACGGGAACCTACCCCAGAAACCAAGAGCACACTTTACACACTGTATGTTAGCCAATTTGACAAGAAATTACATTAAAAAAATAATAATAATAAAGGAAAAGCATCTGGGAAAAAAAGCAAGGAGATGAAGCATCTCGAAAAAGCAAGGAGACTGAAAATGCTAATAATAGAACCTAGGCCTAAATCGCACCTGCATTCTCCCGGCAGACCTCTCCACTCTCCACTGAACATGCTGCCAACTTGTCACCCAAGGTGAACAGCAGACCCTTCCATTCAAATGCCAGTCTCAATTCAGCAATGTTCCCAAACGAAGCCACAGGGGGAAGTGGCCCTGTGCATGCTTTTTGCATATGTACAACCTGGGCAAGGGAAGTGAGCTTTCCGCCCGCCATGCTGAATACCCATGAAACGCGTGTCCCAGACTTCATCTGGACTCTATTTTTAACCACAATCACTATCCTCTGGCCCTAGAACATCAATAGTGAGGAGACATTGTGCCGTGGAACCGTCCTATGCTTTATATATAGCATATTACAGCATGATCATACTTCTCCCCAGTTTGTTCTGGGAACTCCTCTAGGGCAGGGACCAGCTAATAGTAGGCACTCAAGTAAGGGCTGACGAACAAATGAATGAATTAACCCACCAAATTCTTCCCACAGTTCCAAGCTGGGATAACAGAGAGAAAACAGACCAATTGCTGCTTTTTTTTCATTCTAAATGATGGCAGCATGAAGGCTAATCAACTAGCTTCTTGTAAGCACGCCATCCATGACCCTACGCACAGACACGCAAAGTCAAATACACACTGTTGATGTTTTTACATCAACAGTTTTCCACTCTCAGAAATTTGTTGAGTGAACGAGATAGTGCCAGTTCAGAGTCCCACCCCGCCCCCCAACATGCACATCCCAGCTTTGAAAGGAAGAAACATTGTAAACCAAAACATTATGCAAAAACAAAAAACAACAACAAAAAAGCCTTTCTGCAAAACTTTAAGAACTTGTCTTAAACCTCCATCTCCTCTAAATGACTATGTAAATATCAGCGCCCTAGCCAAGTCTAAAATGCAATGTTAGGCAAAATGGAAGAGAAAACTTTGTTTAAAAAGAAAAAAAAAATCCAACATTGCTGAATCAAAATGTAAATCATCATTTACATCAGACGCTAATGCTCCAAGTGGGTAACCCTTGGGCCTGGGCTCCTGAGCCAGCTTGAGAGCAGTTACACACATTTAATCTCACAGAGCATCCGCATTGTATCTCCTTCCCGTGGTCTTTCCAGCGGTTGCCCTCTAGGGCCGAATTACAGACCTTATGCTTGGTGAAGAAGAGAGCTGACTTTGCTGATTAACAACAACAATAACAACATTTGTGCGGAGAAATGTAAACCAGACTGACAGTTATTGAGCAAAGGTACTTCAAAAGTCAGCCCCTCTTTCTCCTATGGTAGGAGTGTGTATGTGTTTGGGGGGCTGGGATGGGAGGTCTTTTCTTGGTGAGGAGAGGAAGAAAGTGCAAAAACTAATGTACCAGAGAACCACTCTTTCTGGAATTCATAGAGTCTGGCCTTTTATCCCTGGGCGCAAGCCCAAGACTGGGGACCCGGGTTTTGTCAGGGGCGCCTCCCTGCTGTCCTGCCCGGGGCTGCTCCACACGAGCAGAGAGAGACAGGAGGCAGGCCCCTCTGACACCTACTTAACCGAGGCAGATGGAGAGGAGAGTGTGTGGGATGCCTTTACTTCCCCCTTAGGAGGCGCCCAGCAGGAGCCCACAGAGCCAGCAGCTCCAAAATCGGATTTCCACACATCCTCCCCCTCCTCGCCTCCTCGGAACACACCTTGGCCCTCTGGCAGGAGGAAACAGAGCATTAGGCCAAGTGTGGCTCTGGTGTACAAAGGGGTTTGGAAGACCTAAAGAAGCCTTCTTCCAGGATCCCATACTTTTTTCAAACCTCTAGAGAAGTAGCCCAGTTGGGGAAACAGTTACTCCCTCACTGACCCAGAGAGGGCAAGGGTGTTACTTTGAGGAGGACACAATCAGTGTCTGCAAGACGTCCTGAGCTGCAGACACATACTTTATTAATAATCTTACATACACAAAATGTCCAAGGGAAAGCCTAACAGGCGAATTTCTGACAGCTCCAGATAACAGCGGGACAAACCGAAGCCATGCTGACTCCCCAGCTTCCACAAACTCCACAGAAGCCATGATCCCTTTCCCACCCAAGGGACGTGATGCAAATAAATAAATACAATTATCTGCAGAACTTAGAGTGCAGGAACAACGCTGTGGAGTCCTTCTCCCCGAATGCAGTGACTTGTGGGAAACAGATAGGAAAATAAGGAGAACAGCTGGAAAATTTA
Organism: Panthera leo; assembly: GCF_018350215.1. Taxonomy (NCBI): domain Eukaryota; kingdom Metazoa; phylum Chordata; class Mammalia; order Carnivora; family Felidae; genus Panthera; species Panthera leo. Next base: position 82,643,197 of record NC_056691.1, read on the forward strand.
ATTGCAGAGGAACAACGTGGAGGCTGACATTGTTTCAAGAAGTAGCCAAGAGCCAAAGCCACTCTCCCTTACCTTAAGATACAGAAGCAGCTCTTCGCCCCTGAAGATAAGCGGCAGAACCCGAATCTCTGTTTGCTGTCAATGTCAGTGAGCACGAATGTGAAGTTCTGGCCAACTTGGCTAACTGTGAGGCTGCAGCAAAGACAGAACAAAGGGAAAAACGAATGTGCAGTGAGTTTCTTGATAAAGTATCTAATCACGACAAGTCGTTGAACCTGTAACATTTCCTTTCTCAGTGAAACTCTACAAATGAACTCAAAATTTACACACTTGAAGGGAACAGACTGTGAGCTAGTAAAAAACAAACAAACAAACAAAAAAGACCACAAGCAGCCCATTCTAGTGACCACCTCACTACCAAAGTAGCTACCAAACCTTCCATTTACGGAGTTCAGGCAGGTAGCCCTGTTAATCATCTCATCAAATCCTGAAGATACATCCTATTAACCTCATTTTATACATAGTGACCGCCTCATCACCTCATTGGAGCTCCCATGCCTTCCACAGATTGAGTAGGCAGGTAGCCCTGTTAATCATCCCACCGAATCCTGAAAGGAGCATTCTATTAACCTCATTTTATAGACAAGGCAACAGCCTAGGGCAGCACTGCCTAAGGTGCCAGCTGGTTAGCTGCAAAAAGCTGGGTTTTAAACCTAGGCCTTTGTGACGCCAAAGCCTACCCTGCCAGCTTGCTGTTAACCATGTTCACCTGACCATTCCGCTAGTTCAGAAAACAAAATGGCAACAGAACTTAAGCGTCTACTGTGTGCCAGTCACCAAGCTGGACACTTGATATATTCCATCTCATTTACTCTCCAAACAACCCTGGAATTTAGATGATGTTCCCATTTTACAGGAAAAGCAACTACAGGACGGAATAGGCATGTAAGCGAATCATGTTCACAGAGCTTCCAAGGGGAGGAGGTGGAATTCAAGAGGGCAAGGTTAGTTACTACTGTCCTGAATTCTTGTATCTTTCACAACATTGGGGTTCGGGGGGAACATGTATGTTACAGGACAGAAATACCAAATGTCTTAACAATGCAAGGTGCTAAGAAATGGAAACAGGCTTTAAAGACAAACAGTAAAGAAAAAAAGGCAAAAATTCCTGCATCGACACAAAAATCAGCAAGCCACGCATAAAACATAAAATAGGAAATATGTTTCAAGAGATTAAAAAGCATGTTACTAATCAGATTAATCTAGAAACGTTTCTGGCGTTTGCAAAGTGTTTTTAAAACCCCCTTTTTAAAATCAGTTTACCACTTAGTTCGGATTCCTTTTTAAAAACTTAAATATTCCAAATTCTAATACACAAATCTATGCTAGCGTAATATTTTAGAATTTGACATCGAATTATTCAAACTAACTCATTAACTTGTATTTTACATATATTGTATTTTACAAAATATACTCAAATTGATAAATATTCAAATCAATGCTCTCACCTGTAATTTACTTTATAAGTTGCCAGCAGAAATGAAAAATCATTCACCAAGCCCCTTCCAAAGGCAGACAGATTTACTGAGTCTTTGGAATAGGATACGTAGTTAATTTTTCAAATATGGATAGCCTTCATTTCTAACACTTCCTTATACAAACCACACAAGAAAATTAAAATGAAAGAGACTTTCAAGGTATCCCAGTACAACAGGGTCAATGGACCCTACCTGGTCATGTTTAAGGAAACAATTCCATCCCCTAGAGGGTGGTTACAGAGTACCAGAAAATAATTCAGAAAGAAAAGAAAGTGTTCCACTCTCCCTTCTTAACTAGGAAGGTGAGCGAAAACAAGGTGGCAATTTAAAAGCAACGTGGTAATAAAACAGGTGTAAGTAATGCTACCCCTCCACCTTACACAAGCCAGGAGAAGGAACACATTTCTATAAAAGTTATAGAGCTGTCCAGGGGACACCAAACTCTACCTTCCTATGGCTGTTATGTTTTATCAATAAAGCTTGGATACTGTGTTACTATGGTGATTTAATACTATGTTTTAAAGGGGGATTATATGATTAATTTTAACAAGGTTGAGAACTGAAGATGTGTGAGAAACAGGATTCTAGCTCACATAATTAAAGTGATTGGGGAGAAAAGTGGGCCTCACTGGGGGGAGGAGAAAAAAACTTGAATTATTAAAATATTTAAAGCAACAGGTCACAATGATTTCTAAATTACAAATAAGGTCATGCTTTTGTGACATAGTATTATGTGATCATATAAAATATGACTGTTCATTATTTTAACTCAGGGTGTGATTTCACTTCTAGAATGTTTAAAATAAGGCATCTGAGAAGGAAGGGGTATTGATAGGACTGAATGAAAAGAAAACACCCGGGATCCTTAGGAAAAGGACACAGAATGAACACAACTTGGTTTGTGAAGTGAGTGTCATTAATTTCCCTATTTATCTTTTCACCACCATTAAAAATGCTGAAAATGCTTTTAGCGACATCCTAGGCTCAAAGAAAGATTCATTACTCATTTACTTGGTTCAAATCCCAACTCAATCACTTGCTAACGGGGCCTTCATTTAGCAAGTTACTTAACCTCTAAGCACCTCAGTTTCTTTACCTGGAATAACAATGAGAGACCACTGCTCAACCCAAAGGAGGTTTTGGGAATAAGTGAGGTAAGCATTTACCATAAAGGCCAGTCCATAATAAAAACAATTAATAAGAGAGACGCAAGCTGTCAAGTTACCGTCGGAAGGAAAACAAAAATTCATATTAAAATCATGCATTTGCTCAGCATCTTCCTGACGGACTCATTTTTGTAATCCTTACGAGTGGAGAAAGGAAGCCTGCCTTTCCCTCTTCTCAGTTGCATCTTTTCAGTAAAGGACAGTCCTTTGGGAGACCAAGGGAGCTGCTCATGCTTACAGTAATGTAAACGAGTAAAGGGACACAGCTTAGGAGACAACATTTGTTATTCTCAGTTGATTCACCGTTTTTAAATCCTAACAGGGTAGGGGTGCCTGGGTAGTAGTAGCTCATTCAGTTAGGCATCCAGCTTCAGCTCAGGTCATGATCTCGTGGTTTGTGGGTTTGAGCCCTTCATCAGGCTCTGTGCTCATAGCTCAGATTCTGCTTCAGATTCTGTGTCTCCCCCTCTCCGCCCCTCCCCCAATCGTGTACACTGTCTCTCAAAAATAAAAAAAGATAAAAAAAAAACATTTAAACACTAATAAAGTACAAGCCACTTAAACAAACAAGCAAAAGGGGTCCTAAAGCAGCAAACTCTCAAATCTCTTCTCCTTGGACAATCTGCAATAAACTAAAAGTTAGGCAAGGGTGCTCAGAGGTTAAGTTGAAGGGTTCTCAATCTCTGAGGAATCTTGTCATTCCCTCTCCGCTTGCTGCTGTACTGTGGGAGAGTGTTCACTCTTTCTCCATAAAAATGACTTTGGGGAAAGGGTCTGCTTCGCTAGACGCTGCAGGGTTTGTGTCTACCTCCAGTATCAGAATCCAGAACTTTTTAACAGGGATCAGAGATTTCACAATGATTAAAACGGGGAGGAACTGCAGAAACCATCTGGCTCGAGTCTCTTGCTTTATAAGATGGGAAAACTGAGGCACATGGTCTTTTTGTCTTGTTGGTTTTGTTTTCTCAAGGTATCAGGACTAAAACGAAATTCCACGCCCCATTCTGCTTCAAAGCCCTCTCCATCCTGCCAGCCTCCACTAAACACAAAGAAACCCTTCCCTCACCTCCAGCGTTCAACTCCACTGAAGGAACTCAGGTATGTGAGGGATCCAGATAGTTGTCTTCTCAAACAGACCCACTGCCCACTGAGCAAGGGAAACCAAATTTGAGTATTTCCAGAAATAAGCCCAGGAGACCAGGGCCAACACCACCCTTCACTGCACTTCCCAAGCCGAGATGAATATGGAAAACAAGGGAGAAAAGCAACGAATATTCAAACCAGATGTTAACATTCAGGCTGACTTGGAAATGCCTGTGAACCATTCAAGGCTCCTCCAGCAGCATTTTGCTTAATCTCGAAGTTATTTACAGGTTCAGTGTATACATGACAGGAAGCATGTCAACAGACAGGGTGATTTCAAACTTCCAGGGAGAGATGGGATTTTCCGTATTATCTCACTTTCAGTTTAGCTGTCCATCTTACGAGAGCAACTACTAGACTACTATCCCGTAAGAAGTGCTCACCATCTGTCCTGCTACAGAGATTCCCAGCTAGCGGGAAAGGAATAATAAACAAGTGTACCACAAAGCATACAGCTTGTACCAGTGTTCTGTGAAACCAAAGCAAGAACAAGGAGGGAAGAAAATGCAAGAAAAGGCAAAGCCCTATTCAGACAAGGAGGTTAGAGACAGCTTCTCAAAGATGACAAAAGACGAGCCGGAGCAACGACTTCAGAAACAGGGGACCGGGTGTTTCAGGCAGAGGAATGAGCAGGGCAAAGATTCTCAGGTGGGAAAGAGCTAGGCATGTTCAAGGATCTCAAAGAACACCAGTGCAGCTAAGATACAGGAGCTAAAGGGAAAGTGGCATGATAGGAAGTTGCTAGATAAAAGCAAAAGCCAGATCATACAGAAAGCCTCATCGGTTATGGTAAAAATTTGGTTTTGTTTTTTGTGTTTTTTTTTTTTTTGTAAAGGTGATGGAAAGCCACTGACAGGTTTTCATCAAGGGAATAACAGTCTAATCCAATTGTAAATGTTACGTGGAGAATAGTTTAGGAGAAGGCAGAAGTAGAGGCAGAGAAAATAATCAGGAGGCTACTGGACTAGTCCAGGTGAGACAAGGTAGAGGCTTAACTCATGGTGGGAAGAGTGAAGGTGGGGTCCGGGTGGAGAGTTCCAAATTACAGCCAGCTGGTGTGCATAATGACAGGCTTGCAGATGTACGGAGAGTGAAAAGACAGCAAATTACTCTTTCATGATACAAAACACCAGTTTGCGGGGAGAGCTAAGAGTTCCATTCAGGACATGGTAAGTCTGAGAAACCCTGAGATAGAAATGTCAAGTACGTGGTTGAACATACTACCTAGGAAATCAGAGGGAAGGTTTGGGTTGGAGCTATAAATTGATGTCATCTACACCCAGATGTATTTAATGTCACAGTAAAATACAAGGTCACTTAGCGAGAGCATTCAGAGAAACAAAAGAGGATCAGGACGAGATTACCCATAGATAAAAGACCATCAAAGGAAAAGTGGAGAACAGGCAGGAAGGAATGGTCAACTGTACCCATGAATCAAGATGGGACAGAAAAATTGAAGTGAGCGATATACAGGTTGCAGATGCCCTTGATAAGAAAAGCTCGAGGTGAATGACAGAGGCAGAAGAAAGACTGAAGAGGGCTGAGGGGTAAGCTGGAGTGTGTAGCTAACTCTTCCAAGAAGGACAATGAACGGGAACAAGAGGATAGAGAACTAGCAGAACTGGTTTTTTAAGCTGCTCGTGATGATTCAACAGAGGCAGAGATTCATGACGCAGGAGCGGGAAGAAACAGGCCTTTGGATTCGAATCCCAGATATGCTGGTCATTAGCTCTGGGAGGGCAGGCAAGTTTGTACCTCTCTGACCCTCACCTACAAAATGAAAATACTTTGCAGAGTGGTTTTGGGGAGTAGAAACAATGTATGCAAAGTAAACTAGCATATAGTAGATACAAAGTGAAAATAATCGTTATGAAATTATAAAATTCAAGACATGGAACCTAACGTTCTGTCATCCTCAATTTAATATGGCTCACTAACAATTACCTGTCAAGCACCACTTCCGGGCCCCCCTAGTGCTGCTTTTCCTTTCCTTCTGTGCATACAGGACATTGGGCAGGGATCAAGTTTTATCATACTACCACATCTCAACCTTAAGTTACATGAGCCTCAAAGCTTCCTTCCATAAACCTTTCATCTGCCTAAGACTCAAGTTTCTCACATTCCAAGCTCAAAGATCCAAGTGGCAAGAGTGGCATTGACCCAAAATGTCTGGGGACCTAGAGTAGGTTACACACTGCCAGATACAGGGCAATACCTATCTGCTCGAGAAACTCACCAGATAATTTAGAGAGAGCTCTCCACTCCTTCGCCTACATGAACCTGACAAAGCAAAACTGAATCCGAAACTGGAAAATCAAAACAGTATCAAAACCAGAAGGAATAGGAGAGATCTAATCCAGTCCCCTCATTTTACCCATGAAGAAAACTAAGGCCCTTAGGGGAAATGTCACTTGCCACACATCAGGGACCAAGTCAGTGGCAGAACAAAAAATAAAACCTAGGTCCTCCAGGTTGCTACCCCCAATGATCTGCCCACTAAAGCCCCGCTGCTTCACTGTTATCAAATGCCGTGGACAGTGACCACAAGGCGCGAGGAGCAAAACAGAGGTTGCAGATGACCTTGGTAAGAAAAGTCACGGGACAAAACCAAAAACGACAGACAGGGATGAAAGTGGGCCAAACGAATCCGGTTTCACAAAGCAGAATATGATGAATGTGTAGACGCAGAATAAGGGCCAAGGTCTGAGCAGGCAGAGACTGACACACTAATCATGCACATTAGTTTCATTTTCTGCCTTAGGTTTCGTTCTCTTCCGATTTTAGAATTTTCTGCTTTTCTACAACAAATATACATTGCTTTGAAAGAAACTTTGATGGGTTTTGTTTTTTTTTTTTTTTGGTATTTCTTTATTTCTTTTTAATTTTTGTAACGTTTATTTTTGAGAGACAGAGAGAGGACGCGTGCACGCGTGCACACAGGGGAGGGGCAGAAAAAGAGGGAGACAGTATCCCAAGCAGGCCCCGTGCTGTCAGCAGAGAGTCTGATGCGGAGCTCGAATCCACAAACTATAAGATTGTGACCTGAGCCAAAACCAAGAGTCAGACACTTAACCGACTGAGCCACCCAGGTGCCCCTGGTTACTTTATTTCTGGTGTGATGGATCTAATGGAGGTGGTGTGATAGAGAAAAAGTAAGGTGGAATTGGAAGTTCCGAGAGCTGCTCTACCACTTACTAGGAGTGGGACCTCGGGCAAGGTTTTGAAGCTCTCTGAGCCCGTTTCCTCATATTTGGCATTATGGTGATGGTAAGCTGTCAAATGTTTAAACCTTTAGTGCAGGAGAACACAGCACACTGCCTGGCACATAACAGATACATAACAAAACAGCAAGCAGCGTGTGAATCCCATCTGCGTCCCTGGTTACATCCTAAACCAACAAACTGCACCTTCCCCTGACCCTTAAAAGATCATGTCATTTCATCCTGTGCTCATGTCATCTGTGTGTACTGGGGTACAGGATGATTTATAGGGCAATCGAACGGTAGCTGACTTGCTGGGTTCTGAAAGAGAAGCACAAACCTGGAAGGAAGGAAGAGCTTTTCCATCCTCCAGCGAGTCTCCTGAGTGCTCCGACTGAAGCAGGTTGCCAGCTACCAAGGGCAAGCAAGTAGCACCACGGTATGAAATGGCACATAAATCTTTTTTCTTCCCTTTTTTAAAAAAAATTTTTTTTTTAATGTTTATTTTTGAGAGAGAAAGAGAGAGGGGGAGACACAGAATCCGAAACAGGCTCCAGGCTCTGAGCTGTCAGCACAGAGCCTGACATGGGGCTCGAACTCACAAACCGCGAGATCATGACCTGAGCCGAAGCCCGACGTTTAACCGACTGAGCCATTCAACAGGTCAAGTCAAGACTCCTTTCCACCAAGAGCCTCAAGTACAGCATAGGGTGGAAATAACTCTGCACTAGGAGTAAGAGTATGTTTCTTTCCCAGCTGTGATTACTTCGTTGTGACCATAAGCAAATCATTTCACCTCTGCAAATCCTGGTTTTCCTTCTGTAAAATGGGACGTCTGAACCAGATGAATTTCATCTTGCTCCCACACACTTTCAAGGCCTCCTGTAGCCAGAGCCCAAGCTATCACGGTACACGTCACCCTCTCCCCAACAGGCTCCATCTGCTCTGGCTGAGCAAGCTCTAAGCTCACTCGTGGTTTCTCCTCTGCTTTGCTCTTCAGCACAGATGGGGAGGGAGGCTCTCCCTTCCACTTACCCCCTTCTTACTGTCCTTGCAGACTCAACTCACGTCTCCCCCACCGTGAGAAGTTTTCTCTGACCATCTCAGTCTTCTCTAACCTCACTGTCCATTTGGAGAGATACTCTTTAATGTGTGCTTGTAATACTTCCTGAACTACACTGAGAAACACATGGTGGGCGGGACCCCAAGTCCAATACCATTTCCGTGCCGCCCGACAGAGGGCTACACATTTGGAGACTTCCTTTGCTCTTTTGTAAAAGAGATACCACCATCATCCATCTTTTAGAAGAAACAAATGAAGTACCAGTGTGGACGTGTCCAGCACGCAGACTAGAGTCAATTAAGGGCTCAAATACAAATTTCCTTCCTTTCTGCTCTGTTTGGTGACTGATGCTCCCACAACATGTTCTAGAAAAATGTATTCATTTGGGAGATGGACATCTACGTTGTGCTAGCAGCCTAAGGGGGCTGTGGGCAAATCCTAATTTCTCTGCAGCTTAGAGTTTGTTCAAATGAGGATAATAGCACCCGTTCTCATCTCTTAGGATAGGAGGATAAAGTGAGGTAACACATGAGAAAGCACTTTCTTTTGAAGAGCCACTGGCATTATTATTTTTCATAAGTCCTAGTTTCAGAAAGAAAAATCTTAAAACAACACAAAAGACAGTAAGATGTCAATGTTAACGGGTGATTTGATGATGACTGTGAAAATCCCACTCTTGATATAGACTAGAAGTGTCGGAAAGTTGTATTACTGTTCCTTGGGGTAGAAAGTACAAATACTAAAAAGATTAGGAAGCTTTCTTTTTTGAACGTAATCACCTAGGGCATTACTCATCTCTCATGCTGACATATTTTCTAAAGCAAACGATATCATAAATACATTGGGGGTGGGGGGGGGGTTGTGGGCCTCAGAATCTGGGCATATCCATTCGACAGGGCCAACTGCAAAGTAATAAAAAAAAATTAACATTAAAACCTTTGTGTTTATTGTAAGTAAACTCCATAATTATTATCTCTTCGGCATTAAAGTATGCAAAGGTTACAAGTGGGGAAAGAGAAGAGAAAAAAATACAGTCCCCAAAATAAAGTGAGTTGTTTTTTTTTTATATCAATAAAAGTTATCAACACTTACAGAGTGTGGAACATAATGAAATGTAAGAAAGAACCATTATAGGGGCACATGGGTGGCTCAGTCGACTGAATGTCCAACTCTTCATTTTGGCTCAGGCCATGATCTAACAGTTCATGAGACTGAGCCTGCATTGGGCTCTGGGCTGACAGTGTGGAGCCTACTTGGGATTCTTTCTCTCCCTCTCTCTGCCCCTCCCCCACTCATGCTTTCTCGCTCTCTCTCTCAAAATAAATAAACAAACATTAAAAAAAGAAGAACCATTATACAAGGCAAGGGTTAAAACAGATCCATAAAGGGACATGTCTGTCCCAAATCATTCTGTTTAAAAATATGAGAAACATGATTAGGGGAGAGTGATCTAAAGAGAAGCATTTTAGAAGAAAAATATTTTTCTAACAACAGAAAAAAAGGTATCAGGGGATTGGTAAACAAAACAAAAAACCTTTAGAACTATTTAAAGACTCTGCTTTCTCTCAAGAATGTAATCACCGAGACAGGTAGGGAAGTAGAGGGGTGTGGTTGCCATGAGAGGAAAAGAGGGGATCTAATCACATTGTGCATTTCTTCCCAAGTTCGATTTTAAAGTCAGTTAAGGAATACCTCTCCCAAACTGATCACCACTACAAGAAGTCATGTAAAAACGTGCTCTCTCATTTTTCTTTGTTAGATTCCTAACCACATTTTAAAACATTTCAGCTTTAGGGCTCCAGGCCTGGCTGGTTCAGTCACCAAAGCGTGCAACTCTTGATCTCAGGGTCATGAGTTCAAGCCCCATGTTGGGTGTAGAGACTACTTCAAAAAAAAAAAAACAAAAAAACAAAAAAAAAAAAAAAACTTTAAAAACTTAAAAAACAAAATAAAAAAAAACTTAAATAAAAACATCTCAGCTTTATTAATTTATATAAATATGCCCTTGCCATAATTTGTAATACATTTTATAGGCAACTGGAGGAAATTTCATGCATCGCTAATTCATACATATAAATGTGAAGTTTGCATTAAACGTCTCTCAAGAAAACCCTACCTCCTTGCTATTTTAAGAAGGAACAGGATAAAGAAGAGACAAGAGGACTCTCATTACAAAGACTGACCCTCTTAAAACTAAGGCTATTCTGTTTTGAGCATGAATCCACTGCTAAAACAACATGGGTACCAGGATTTAAAAAGGCCCAAGTCTGGAAATACTACAATGGCTGATTGGCTTAAAAATAACATGTTAGAACCAGGGAAAATAGTGATTATAAGTAGTTGGCAACATTCCAGTGCTGCTTTTTAGTACTCTTTTTCCTTTTAATACTCTTTTAAACTCCTTTGGCTACCAATTCTCATCTCACACCATTTTCAGGTTGCTGCCAAACAAAGCGGAACGCCCCTCCTACCAAGTGTAGAAAAGACCAAACAGCACACTCCCCACGTGCTCTCTAAACCACCAAAACCCTTCAGACCTGCCTGGTTTGGGCACACTAAAATACAAGACAGAACCTTCCTGAAGATGGGCCATTGTGTAGTTTACTTAGAACACATTATGGCAGCTATAACTTATAATGATATTTTCTAAAAGCCCTGTCACTAAAAGTGGGCTTTTGAAGGCATAAGGTAGGTTGCAAAAATAATGCTTAAACTTTAATGAAACACACAGGAGACATTTCTTGAAAATAAGATGAAGAAGACTGCTTCGACATTTTATTAATATTGTTAGTCAAGTATAGTTTTTATACAGTTAAAAAAAAGTTCTTCCAAAATTGTTACCATTAACTAGTGTTTTTTTTTTTTGTTTTTTTTTTTTCTTAACCCTCGGACTATTTTAATTATCTTGGAGTTCTTATATCGATACCTTTCCAACAGCTTACCAGAACGCAAAATCTAAGGTAATATTCAGATGGTTTTGTTTGTTTTTAGTCTAGAAAGCTATAGAAAATGCTTATTTGCCCATAGATGCCATTCTTAGCCACCTAAAATGCAAGATGCTATTTAGCAACATGTCTTTTAAATAGCTGAACACCTTTAAACAAGATAGGCCTGTGATCATTTAAATTTTAAGTTGAATCAAGGAAAAACAAAGTCTATATAATATTCATAAGGCCATGGAATAATGCAACATTGCTTGCTTAAGTTAAATATATTCATATTTAAGTAAAATTAAATAGCATTGGAATAAATACCAACCATTCTTAATCATGGTTTGAGACTGATAACCAAAATCAAAAATTTAATGCCGGGTGAAAAACATCTCACAGACTGACCAATGCAAAGCTCTAAGCTTTAAACTTTTTGATAGTGTCAATAAAATCCCCAGGAAAGGAGAATATTGCAACTCTCCTTCAAACATAGATGTTTTAAATCTTGGTTAAACAGACAGAATGTTAAGAATGGTGTGGTTTTTATTTTCCATAGCAGGTTTATTGACACTTTTTTTTCTAGTAAAGTTTGAAAATCTGACACTACCTGTCCACATAGAAGGGGAAACAAAACTTGGTCAAAGTCTGTAGAACTTCCTGTGGAGAGAAAGAGAGATAATTTATACATCTAATGGGACCAATAAATCTAGCATTAACCACGGCACACAATCTAGCAACTTTACCCTAAAGAAAGAGGAGACAGATGAAGAAATATGGGCTTTATCAATTACATGGGAGGAGTACAGGCAGTCAATCATGAGAAATAATAAACATGATCAAACTTCATTAAAAATGAAAAATTAATCAAGAATCACACATGGGCGAGCAGCAGGAGCCGTGCAGGAAAGCTCTGAAGGGAGGGAGGCGGTTGGGTTGCTGAGTGTTAACACCCCTCCAGGGACCATCTCCAGCCTGACCATATGGATCAGAGTGAATAACACCGAGCCACATGGGTTTGGCCTGGCAGGGCCGCTGTTGCTGGCACCGTTTTTGCCTGTTACCTAGGAACAGAGGGGGCCGGGATTAGACAACGCTTCCCTACATCAATAGGCCAAATCGCAAGCAGAAGAGAAAGCCAACTTGACGGTAATTGTCCCTGAACATTGTCAACTACATTTTTTAGAGTTTAAAACTTCATTTACTTACTTTATAAAGAAGCTGCCATCTCTGGCATAGATTTATTTTGTAATCACAACACCAGCAATTTTAAGTATGCACTATTTTCAGTTAAATGTCATTATAGATGGGCACACTTACCTGCTTGTAATTTGTGAAAATCCGAAGCAAAGTACCAGATTAGATACCTTTTTACAAACGTGTACATAAAACCAAACATAATATTTAAGGGAAGTGTACAAAAAAGAGAATAATAAGCAGAGCAACATTGCGAAGATGCATAAAGGAGAGGCTTCTGACATTAAGACCACCACTACATAAGACACAATACAGTGTGTGTGTGTGTGTGTGTGTGTGTGTGTGTGTGTGTGTGTGTGTGTGTCTTTTCCCAAGAGACACATTTCCACATATATGGCATATATACACATAGCTAAACACATATACAAGTAATTAATTATTACTTCCTTCATAAAATTTTCTCTAGCTTGACTTAATTTAACTGCAGACTTGGACAGCCCACAGTTGGTGCTTATCATAAGTTCACAGACCAATGTTATAAATTTTAAAAAAGTATTCCTCTCATGCATTTGATTTCCTCTTTAACTATTTAAAATCCCAACCTCAAGACAAAATGAAGAACACATTGTTCGGCCATTGAGAAGCTGGTTCAAATTAAAACAAACCTGCCCATTGCAAATCCTAATCCAAGTGATAAATTATAGATCAGTTTACAAATGTAGCACTTTTCTAACCAATAATAATGAATTATCAATGCTAACTGAATTGATGCTTCTCGCTTCATTTATTTTTAAAACCAGTTCTATCATTCAAGAAATAAACCACATCAATCTAATAACCCACTCAATGAAGCAGAAAGCACACTGACTTGCTCTGCCAGGCATGTTCCGCCTACATAATTCAATTGAGCATATCCTATTTTTTAATATCATCTTGGACTGCTACTGTGTATATTGCAGTACTGTTAAGGCATGTCATGAAAGAGTGAAGGCAGAGGAAACTAAAAAATGAAAAAGAGTGGATAAGAATACTTCAGCATGTTCTATGAGGCATCGCTGACACATCAGTTAATTCCATAATGTGGCATTCAGAAGTCCATACATATTGTTTTAAAACCAGTCATGTTTAAATGAATTGCAAAAGCTAATTGAGAATCAGAAAAAAATTAGCCATTTCTTAGTGCATAATGTCAGTATCAGGCAAATATTGGGAAAACGGTCACAGAAAACATTCAACGTCTGCCGTCTTAATTCTAAAACATACTCTAACCCACGTATACAAAACTCTTACGATTTACATGCAAAAAAGAAATCCTTGCAAATTCCTTTCCCGTCAAGTTCCAGATACCACAAAGCATCTCCTGACTTCAGTATATGTACTGAGCATCCTTTAAAACTCAGTACCCGGTGCTCACTCACTGCCAACATCAGCTACAAAGACAGTTATCCTCTCCCCTCAGAAGTGACAGGTGCAGAAGTGCTTCTCTACTCTATGCTGGAGTGGAGCTGCCAAAAGGCCTCAAGATTTTTGAAAGAAAGGACCCCCATGGCTCCGAGGAAGCATTGTGCTCTACAGCAGAGTCAAAGGAATCTAATATGCCCAACTTATTACTCACTACAATATAGAGACTACTTACCACTTTCTAATGTCAAGAGTAATAACCAACCGTGAACTTGTCTGTCAGATAATATTAGAACAAATATCAAAATACCCAATGTGGGCTGGGTATAACCCACCTCCCAAGAGCTTTCCTTTTACCCAAGAAAGCAGTGATAAGTCTAATTAAGCAATAGGGCAGGAGAAGGGGAGGAGGGAAGGGAATATAGGCAAATGTAGGCACATGTTTGTGCATTACAATATGTTTCTTCATGTTTGTGATATTACAAGAGCTTGATATTCCAATTTAAGTCAAACAAGACAGTGGTGTGCTGTCAGAGGAGAAAACAAAAATGAGCATCTACTCTGTGTTAGGCATATTCACACATTATCTCAATCAGAACTGAAAAATCCACGTCTTAGTTTGGGAAGGGGGAAACAAGCAATGTATCTTATACGTAAAAACTGCTGAAATAGACCAGTTTTCTTAATACTGATTTCTCCCTATATATACACATCTAACTACCGTATCGTCCTTTTCCAAAGGAAAAAACACAATTACCTGGATAGGAAAAGTACCACTCCCTAATAGAGGGGACTTCAAAACCCTGATATAAATATATTTTGAGCATTATATTTATGGCAGAGTGTCTTTCAATGTTAACTCTACTGGCCAAAGTCACTAGGCAGTTAGCAACCCCTTTTTGCCCTCTCTGTGTCTTTGGCTGGGGAACTTTCTTTGTAAATGGTAATCTTCCTGTTTTCTCCCCTTTTTCTCTTGCCTACACAAGCTCTTTCAGACAACCAGCCTCAGTACAACCTCAACTACTGCCACATAAATCAGATCTTCAAGATGTAGTACGGCTGATGAAATGTAAATGACCTCATTGCTAAGGCAGGGGGTGGGGAAAATCGTGCCAGCTCTCCAGATCAATTCCCAAGTTTATATTTTCACAAATCTTTTTATGTACAGTTTGATTTCTTAACATTTTAATGAGCAAAAAAAAGTGCATCTATAGTAGCCAGTCACCACAGTTAAAGTGCAGGGCATGAACTAGATCCCAGGAGAGAACCAGTCCACCATGTCACCGCTGGCTTTAGGACATTCGCCACCTGGTTCCACGTCCCCAGGTTCCAACTCTTTTCATAATCAAAACACTGCTGACATTATAAACCCCAGACGGGTTTTCTAAAATCCTTCCCAATCAATATATCCAACACATAACTTATTGGAGACAACACCGAGCTCATTGATTAAGGTGAGTTCAGTAGCAAAGTTTTCAAAATAAATGAGACAAGAATGCAGCATTCAACCCCTTGTGTCACCAGACAATTTATGAAATAGGCAATTTCTGAAAGGGCTTTTCTTCCTAACAAAATCAACGATACTTCATGTGGGAGGAAAGCAGAGCAGAGGGGGTGGGGAGATGCATGGAGGACAGTTGCACAAACCTTCAGTTATGCATATATCAAACAGCAGATTGCACAGTATAGGAGAGAAACAACAGCTACAAAGCTCTGCCCACAAGGAGATACCAAGCCTCAGAGTATGAACCAAACACGAAATCAACACACCTAACACTGGTTTCACTTGCAAATGGAAATCAGAAAAGAACTCGAGATTCACATCAGTCTCCTTTGGATTCGTTTCCCCCAGTGTGAATTCTCATCTGGTGAGAAGGCCCATCGAGGGGACTTGCTCCAATCTGGATAAAGTAAATTGAATTTTCGCTGAAACTGAGATGTGCTCTTAAAAACCTAGTAAAGTTTACGGGGCGCCTGGGTGGCTCAGTCGGTTAAGCGTCCGACTTCGGCTCAGGTCATGATCTCACGGTTCGTGGGTTCGAGCCCCGCGCTGGGCTCTGTGCTGACAGCTCGGAGCCTGGAGCCTGCTTCGGGTTCTGTGTCTCCCCCTCTCTCTCTCTGCCCCTCCCCTGCTCATGCTCTGTCTCTGTCTCTCAAAAATAAATAAATGTAAAAAAAAACGGTAAAGTTTTTAATTTATAATATTATTCATCATAGAATTCTATCTGGAAGCAAAACTTCGAAGACTACATTTGATGCAGTCAACTGAGATTATGAATAATGAGGCTAACCAGTTCACTCTGAATTTGGGGTGTGGGTGGGGAGATGTACGAGATCCTGCAACGGCCATCAATTTGGATGTCAATACTTTGTTTTCATTGCTTCACTGAAACCCATAAACAAAAATTAGTTGTATTCAGCAGATGAAAACCACCGACAGTCAGACACAGACATACACACCCCACAAATAAATGCCATCTGAAAGACAAAAGTGCAGGCTGACTATAATGTCCACTGGGGTTATAGAATGCTGGGAGACGAGACACATTTTCAATAGTTCAAAAGGAAAAAGGAAATGTGTGCAGGCAAACATTCAAATAAAGGAAGCAGACAGCTTGAGTAAATGAATGTATATTTTAAAACACGGAGAGCTATAATCAGCCCCTCTTGTAGCTTGCTGAAAGCTCATACAGCGGTCGATAATTTACCTTTGTCCAAAAAGAGTTAAGGAGGGACAGACAGGGAAACAGAGTGGGAGAACGTTTCCTGAGTTTTTTTATATCCAATTTATTTGTTCATCTCAAAATGTAGACTGTGATGAAAAGATCAGTGGAGCTTAAATTCCTAAAATACTCTATTTCAATGTTTAATTTTTTGTTTTTAGTAGCATGAGGGAAATGCTGACCGTCCAAGTCCTGCAATTGAGATGAGTGGCACTGACTTGAAAGAAAAGCCTTTGATTGATGATCTTAAAACTCAAGTTGAAAGTTAAAAACAGAACACACACAAAATCCAAACACGCAAAAAGCTAACAAAATTTCGATTTTAAACCATTTCAGGTTAAAACCAGGGACTCCAAGTAAAAGCTACCAGAGGTTTTAATGCGTACGACTGAGAAGGGTAAAGCAGAATGGTAACAAGTTTTTAGAGGCCTAATTAGCACCAAGTTCAAGAATGTTGATCAGAAATTTCTAAATATGAAAAGAGGAAATGCAATTTTTTTCTTTCTCTGTAAATGTCAAATTAAATCCAAGATCCATATTACACTTACAACCAAACTTTAAAAAAAATGTTATTCAGTGAGAAAAATCTTTGCATAAGGGATTTTATAGAAAGGCCTTTCAACCCAAACATAAAAGCCAGGTCAAATTTCTAACAGGGCTGCTCCAATGCTACAGAATCTGCTTCCTTTCTTTGGTATATTTCAATGTTTACTCCTACCTTACTCTTTTTTTAAATATAAATGTTAATTTTGAGTTCTACCTATGTTATCATGCTAATTTGTGCAATACCTAATATACACATTCGCTGTTGTCATGCAAAGATAAAATTACAAAAGAGTACAGAAATTCATTATATTCTGTAACATGTATCATATAAATTTTATATCTAAATTATCATGGATAGTAAGTACATCGGTGGAATGCTAACAACAGCAGAAGAACCACCTCTCTTCTAGAACTACTTTTAAGTACAGAGCTTCAGGAAGTGAAGTCCAAAAGTAAAAATACTGGATCTTATTTAAAAAAAAAAAAAAAAAAACTAACAAAATTTCTCTTTCTATCCCTCTTTTTCTTCAAAAAAATTACTTAAAGTCGTTCCCAAATTACAGTGTTATGTAAAATCCTCTGTTCTAACATTTCATTTTATTAACGTAAAAGCTTATAGCAGAGAGGTGAAAATGAGAGAGCTACATTTTTAAGGTCAGTATTAAACACCAATAAACTTCTTGACACTTGTTTCAAATACTTAGAAGATGGACAAATGATTTGGTTAGAATCTCTTACAGTTAGCATTTGGTGGCACTGGTTGGCCCTAACATTATTACTATAAAATATTTTGCCTTGTTTCATTTCCTTAAACATTTTAAGTCCTGTCATCTGAACGTTTATGTTATCAATATACCTAAAAGGAAGAAAGAATGGGGAAAATGGGCGAGGAGGGAATACAAGTCAACACCTACCAAAGGAATAGAGTCCCAACAGTAAAACTGCAAACGTGATTTCACTGAAGAAGTAACTGGCCCTCAGGAAGATGCTATTAAAAAAAAAAAAAAAAAAAAAAAGAGCACTGATAGAAATAGTATTTTGTAAGCATATTAAAAGCTGTCAGCTTTTAAATATTTTAAATGCACACAAAAATGTGCACAGATGGGCAACTTTTCTGCTCACATTAGTCTAGAAAAAAAAATCTTTCATTATCAAGCTCAAAGTCCTTGAATTTTTTAAACTTAATTGTGCCTCTATTTCTAAGAATTCACACCCAAAGGCCAAAGCTTTCCTGCCACCAGTCCTTCAAATCTGACTTGGACATTACACGGGAGGAGGCTCCAAGCCTCCCTGAGGTCTCACTCCTTTTACAACACACGAAAAAGCAGTCGATAATGGGCCCATGCTGAATTCACTGCTCTCCACGTCTCCTCTTGGGACACAAGCCTAGCAGATGTGATAAAAACTGTGTCAGAGAAGTGGCTCTAGTTTGTGCCTTAATGACAACTTAAGCCTCTAAACCAATACAACCAAAGGACTAACAGAACTGGCTGTTACCTCTCTCTCCTGCCAATCTTTGAATATCTCTGAACTGAATTAGCACCTCTACCCACAACATCCCCTGCCACCCCACAAAATCTATTCTAATTTTAAAAGATAAATGAATTCAGCAAAACACGTCGGCGGCACAAGTGTCTGGGCTGTGTGTGTGCGTGTGTGTGTCCTATAATTAAGCCCTAACACATATTTCGTGTAGTTTATATTTTCTCAAGGTATGATTGTGCATTCAGATGTCTTGAAGGAGTGTCCGATTTCCTCTGATCACCACCCCAGTAACCGTGTTAAACACGCACAACTGGTAGGCTTACAGTTTCCAAAGAGTGCCTCCAGGTCTAAAAATTATTTTTAAATGTGTCCAACCGTAGGAAAGACCGGTGATATTCTGAGTTACTGAAACGTCCTGATTATTAAAATGTATACAGAAGAATTTTTAAAACCGGTGGGCAGTTATACTTTTAAACTTGTAAGCACTCTTTGTCTTACCTAATGACACGGTACCAAAAAAATAGATTTAAATGTGTACTTCTGATAACATTTTCTAAATGCTATGATTCGGCCTTCAGATGATAGGCCTTTTTACCCAGTATCTTGAAAGCCTATTCAGTCACAATTGCATACCCACTTAATCAGCAATCATTGTTCTGGGATGCAGGACTTTGTTGTCCAGACAAGCACCAAAACCTTAAAAAAATTTTTTTCAGAACTGGCATAAGAAAAAAGTGATCTCTGTCAGACAAGGACAAATTTATGCAAATCTTTTATAAACATTCACAAACATTTATTTAGCTTTTGAAATGTTGGCCTCATTTGAGAGCATGAAAATGAGGGGGAAGTAGGGAAACGCAAAGGACAGCTTAGAAGCTGGCACACTACATAAATATTCAGAAGGAAGATTATAGGATTCGTGTTAGGCTGTCTTAGGCTTCTCCAAAGTCCACACAGAATAGCAAAGAACAAAACTAACGAGAAGTACAGCAGATGTTAGACAATGCATCAGCCTCTTTCCCTCTCTCACTTGGCTATACTTGGACGCTTTTATATTTTCTTTCAATATGGTTAGGTCATTCAAGGATTCTCCTATAGACTCTGTATTGTGGCTGCAGATCTATAAGCTGGAGGTCTGTCAGCTTTCCAAAAGTTTCCAATGAAAAGGCATTATGCAAATTCTACCTCTCTTACCCTCTTTCAGGGGGGAAAAAAAGCCTCCAGTATGCAGTCATCGGAGTATTGGAAGCCCCAGCCTTCATTTCTGTATAGCTGTGTTTGCCTCAGGGCCACGCTGCTTGTTTTGACAGTGGATCCCCCTAGATAGTTGGGATTAGTCGAGCTTGTTTAGATAAACTTGAAATCAAGGCCTTCTCTAGGTAGACAGCTAGATGTAGCTACCGAGTTTCCAGCTGCCTCCTCCTTTCATCCCCAAACAACTGGAGATTCACAGTAGCTATCACAGCCACAGGCTATGTCACATACATAAGTACAAAATTAAAGGCTGCTAAAAGAAGCCTTTGTAAGTCTTAGTGCTAAAATAAGGAATCTGTACTGCTTGGTTTATACAAATTATTCTAGCACTACCAGTATGGAACTGAAATCATCAGTTAACAAGGCATATTAATCAAGGTTCCCAGCTTCTTTGGATAGGCAGGATCATAGTTTGATAATATATCTAACCTTCTGCTTCTCAGCTCTTGTATGAGAGTAATCGCTTAGAACGTTGAAAAGGAAATAATAGGCTTTATTTATCCAGTGGCAGGAGATGTCAGACGCCATCAACAAACACTGGGAACAGACTATGAAGATCAAAATGTAAATATCAAATCTGCTTTTGAGAGAGAATTATTTAGCAATTGATTAGACAGGGCCTCACTGAACAGTCATCTCCAATTACAGAACGGTTTCAAATCAACTTTTATTTCCCACAACTTGCAGATCCTAATAAAATGGTATCAGGAGGACTCGAGAACTGAGGAAATTTATACTCAGAACAGATCAATGACATCCCACTATACAGACAGAAGGCAGGTGATATGAAACAGTATTGAAATAAAAAAAAAGTTTGCAATTTAAATAATTCTCCAAAATCTAATACTCAAGGATTTCTTTCTTTTGAAGCTAGAGACAGCTCTTCAGAGGGCCAGCAAAATGTAAACAAAGAAAATAATTCCACATATATGTTTTATTTTACTTTACATATCTTGCTCTAATATGTGGATGCCAGTGTTTACCTGAGGCTGGGATAAACTGTAAACACAACAACAGTATCTGAATAGATTTAAACACTTTTCAGATCAATTCTAGAAGATACCATACAATCTTGAAAGCCTCCACCCTCTGACCACACTATCAAGTCACACAAGGCAGTTATCCATCAGTCAAGTGTTGATTGATTGACCAACGAAAACATGTTCTCGTAATTCAACAGCTAAGTCACTATTTAAAAGAAAAGCTTTATGACATGCAAGACATTCTGGAACAACAATCATCAATTTGAGGTTTTCCTAAGGAATTTTTGGTTCATTTCACTTACAACTTACCAAGTAAAGAAGGAGTTGGCAAACTTTTTCTCTAAAGGGCCAGATAGTAAATATTTGAAGGCTTTGCAGGGCATTTATGGACTCCATCAAAGATTCTTCTAGGGCTTTTTGTTTGTTTGTTTGTTTAAATAACTCTTCATAGGAGCACCTGGGGTGGATCAGTCGGTTGAGTGACTGACTCTTGAATTAGGCTCCGGTCACAATCTCAGTCATGAGATTGAGCCCCACATCGGGCTCCATGCTGAGCTTGGAGTCTGCTCAAGATTCTCTCTTTCCCTCTGCCTCTCTCCCTGCCTTGCACTCTCTCTCTAAAATAAAAATTAAATTAAAAATTAAAAAAAAAAAAACCTCTTCATAAAAGTAAAAACCACCTTAGCTCAAAGGACACACATAAGAGCCACCCCGAGGCAGTACTTGGCCAGGTGGCTGTAGTGTGCCAGCCCCCAATCCAGAAATTTCTGAAAGGTCAAATGGCCATGCCAATCGTATTGGCTCTATGGTGAGCCAACAATTCACACATGGTTATTGCTAAATGGCCAAATATCTACTGCATTCCAACATGCTCTCTTTTTAGAAAATTATTTAAAATACAAAAACAGAAACAGGGGCACCTGGGTGGCTCAATCACTTAAGTGTCCGACTCTTGGTTTCAGCTCAGGTCATGATCTCATGGTTCATGGGCTTAAGCCCCACATCGGGCTCTGCTTCTGAATCTCTCTCTTTCTCTCTCTCTCTCTGCCCTCCCCTGCTCATGCTCTCTCTCTAAACAAAATAAACTTTAAAAAATTGTCAAAAATAAAAAACAAAGAATTACAAACCAACCATATTTCACTATTCAAAATTCACAACTGTTTTTTGGCACAAACCCCTCAGAGAAACAACTTCTTAAATTAACAGTTCACTATTACTACAGGTAAGGTTCAGGGTTTTCTTAACAGATAGACTGATGTTCTCCAGATCATGGACAGCTCTTCAATTTGAGAATTATTTTGTTTACAGTATCACAAAAAGCAGTATTAAAAGAAAAGTCTTTTCTAGCCACTCATGCGAACAACATGTTACGGACCCAACGTGCTATTAGATGTAGAATGTACCAGGGCCTTCTCACTACTTAATTTCTGGCCCTTCTTTCAACTTCTTCCCTGTAAGTGTGTTTTCCAGGATATTATCTTCTTTCTTCTAACTCTGCACTCTCCTCCATTCATAGTCTATTTACACTTTAATTCCAATTATCATTGCTTTGTAAAAGAGTCCGATTCAAATCTTCACTTCCTAGACTACATCTAGCACCAGGCTCTATTCCAACTGCCTTTTGGACATTTCTTTTTCTCTTTTTTTTTAATTAAAAAAAATTTTTTTTTTTAATGTTTATTATTTTGAGAGAGAAAGAGAGAGCAAGCAGGGAAGGGGCAGAGAGAGAGAAACACAGAATCGAAAGCAGGCTCCAGGCTCTGAGCTGTTAGCACAGAGCCCAACGCGGGGCTCAAACCCACAGACCGCGAGATCATGACCTGAGCTGTAGTGGGCCACCCAACTGACCAAGCCACCCAGGCGCCCCACCTTTTGGACATTACTGCCCCATGTCCCCTAAGTACCTCAAGCTTAACATGTTGAAAATCCAGATGCATCATCTAGGTTCCTGGAACCCCACCACTCATTCAGCTCTTTCACCCCATTGAAACAAGAAAAGAACTCAGGGCACCACTATTACTCGCTGGGGGACAGACGATCCATTTGTGTGACTTAGATTCAACTTATTTGCCATGGTTGTTGAATTTTGAAATAAATCCGTGAAGAAAAGCTTCCAACTCCTTAAAAGCTTCTCCAATGTTAACAAACAAGAAAGGAGACACAAGGGAGCCCCTGGAATCAAGAGCATTTCAGTCATCTTAGAAGAGGAATATTTTTAGAAGATGTATTTTAGAAGAAATATTTCAGTCATCTTAGAAGATGAAGAGGGTTATTTTTCCCTAAGCAAGATAATCTTTTCAAACCAATGTGTTAAAGGCCCCGTCTGTGCAGAGCTCGTGATCTGGTTGGAGAGATGGATGCCTCGCAAAGGTAGAAGGTGACCGTGGCAGGAGCTATGACAGAAGAGAGTGCTCTCCGACAGAATGACAGGGCCTGAAATTAGATGGAAGGGTCACGAAAGGCATCTCAGGAAGTGGCATTCTCAGCTGGGATGTTAGGAACAAGGAGGTGTTCACCAAAGATTGGAAGAGGAACAGGGAGAGGTAAGGCAAAAAAAAAAAAAGTAAAAGCATGAGCAGGAGCCACTGAACAAGAACCTGGGCACGTTCAAAGAACTGAAGTCAGCCTAGCATGTTGAAGCAGAGGCAGCAGGGAAAGAGAACGCAAGAAGATGAGGTTGGACAAGGTGGCAGGGGCCAAATCATGAGGGGCCTTACAGGGCATGTTAAGGAGTCTGGACGTTATTCTAGAGCACTGGAAGTCACGAAGAGGGTTTGAATCCTTTACATCCATTTGCATGCTGCTTTCTAACTTTGCTGCCACCCGCAAAGTCTTCCAGATTGTGAGGGGTTCAGAAGCTACCCTCAGTGAGCTCTTCACCTGAGCTCCCACGCCAATCCTACTGCTATCATTCCTAGCATTACACTGACCATAATCTTAGGACCCTACATTCTTTCAGGACGGTAAAGACACACAATTGGGTGCCCGCCAGCCCCCTGAGAAGGAAGAGGGGCCTCACACAGGAGCCTTAATAATAACCCAGCAACATGGAGAGGGATTGTAGTTGAAGAGAACAAAAGATGTGTAACAAATTTGAACACAGGATCAGCTTAAATCTCTCTTCAGAACATGCTCCTGATAATCTGTTATTTCTTCTGAGATTCCCAAAGTCCATTTTCCCGTATACAAAGAAAGCAGACTTCTTACTGCGGTAACCTGTTGGATATCATTGCATCTAAGAAGCCACTGATTGTAAGACTATTATCTTTCAGTACCACTAGGGGAGAAAATGGCCATAAATGATCTACCATCGACTCTAAGATGCATCCCAATTTCAGAGACGTTAAGATGTTAAGATGTGAAAATGTGTGCCTCTTAGAATTGATGGAATACATTTATTTACAGATCTGTCTTTCCCACTAGACTGAGCTAAGAATGCTAGGGATTACACCCACTGCCAATGTCCAGTGGAGTACCCAGCACAGAGGAAACTTCCAGTGAAAGATGGTGCTGAAAAATGATTGGGCGATATTAAGGGGATTTAGAAGAAAAAACATAGCATTAACTGAGCACTTGTTACTACCAAGCACTGTGCTAACAGCCTACATGTCTTCTTGTTTAACTTTCATAGGAAACCGTGAGACCAAATGGGCCAAAGGAGACCGGAATTTACCAGAGAATCAATATTTATTTTTGATATAGAAAATGAAAGGAATGGAAGAAATGATTAAAGTTGGTATAAATGTAGTATCAGTCATTTCTGTCAAAAGCTTACCATCTGTGCCCAATAAACGTAAGAATTATGTATATAATTTAGGGGCACCTGGTGGCTCAGTCAGTTAAGTGGCCGACTCTTGGTTTCGGCTCAGGACATGATCTCACCTTTTAAGAGTTCAAGCCCCGCATCTGGCTCTCACTCATAGTGTGGAGCCTGCTTGGGATATTCTCTCTCTCTCTCTCTCTCTCTCTCTCTCTCTCTCTCTCTCTCTCTCTCTCTCTCTCTCTCTCTCCCCCCCCCCAAATAAATAAACATTAAAAAAAAAGAATTATGTATATAATTTAAAGTATCTAATTGACCTATGTAAGTCTCTTCTGATTCAGCCTTCATTATGTTCCTCATATACCAATGGTCATCTGCTCTCTGGAGGGGGTAAAGTGACCAGTGGAAGGAGACTGGAAAGCAGCTAATACATTGCACAACCTGTGCTAGAAATACAGATGCTCAACGATCCTGCCAGTAATCTTATGTATTATAACGATTATCAACTTCTTATGAGTGAACTGAACTTTGAAAGCAGAATAACATTAGTTTCAGATAGAAGAGTGAAATAACTTGCCTAACTGCAAGTAGACAGTGAATGGACAAGCCAACATTCAAACCCAAGTTCATCTACCCCTGGAGCTTAAGCTGTTCCGACAATTCTCAGCTTGCTGCTTTGCTGACTACAAAGGAGAGTCTCATTCTTGGTCCCTACTTGATTAGGATTCTGTCTCCACAGTTACAAACACTCACACAGCTACACCTTTGCAGTGGTAGCCCTCCACACCAAATGAAGCTAAAGCCTCTCTCCCACCTCACTTTCCAATTGCAGCAGTGGAGCGAAAGATTCATGTTGTTGGGTCACAGGCTCTTAGGTAGGGGAGTCTCATGTGCCAGCCTGCCCAAGACATCCTGGTCTGCTCATGATTTCTGTGTTATCATGGTGCCCATTTCACTCTCGAAAGTGCCCTAGATGTTATGGTCATCAGAGTCTTAGAGAGAAACCCATGGCTTGTCTGGAGGGTAGTGAAAGAACACACAGCTGTTCTATCTGCCTTGTGATGGGAAACTGGGGAGAGAGGTTAGAATAGTTTTTATCACTTGACTCTAGGCTCTTTATCCACATTAAAAACTTATCTATATTCTAGGACTTAATACAATACCAGACATCATCAATTACATGGAAACAGGAAAATCTTCTCTTTGCTTCATTCTCCTCATGCTACATCAGATAACCTTTATCGAACCAGACTAATCCAGGTGTTGTGTATATATCATGCCCACTTCTCCTGCCAGTTCTACAAAATTACTATACTTCCTGTTTTAAAGATGAAAAAAAAAAAATAGGCTGAAAAACTACAGCCTTTGCCCAACGTGACCTTTACAAAGCCAGACCTCATATAACATGGGGATACTTGCCTTCTACTTTTCTTTGGGCCAAATGTACACAAAAAAAGGGGGGGCACTTAAAATTGTAGGGGGGATTATTGTTAAGATGGGGCGCACCTGGGTGGGCTCAGTCAATTAAGCATCCGACTCTTGATTTTGGCTCAGGTCATGATCTCACAGGTCATCAGATCGAACCCTGTGTTGGGGTCTCTGCTGATAGCTCAGAGCCCACTTGGGATTCTCACTCTCCCTCTCTCTAAGCCCCTCCCGCCAGTCACGCTCACTCACTCTCTCTCAAAATAAATAAGTAAAATTTTAAAAAAGAAAGAAGTGATACATGAATAATGCAAAGATTTTAGCTGCCATTAAATCTGTTTATTATAACAGATATATTTTAGAAATTTAGAAACACTCAATTTACCAGCGGTTTAGAGCTCTAGAGATGAGAAGTATCTGGGAGGTTGGAAGAGTTCTCTGATAAAAATGATGCTCTCAACAATTTACAGTTTACACTTCTAAAATTAGATGTTACTAAAGAGGCATCCTGTTTGAAATACATTCAAATACAAGAACCTTAAAAGCCTCTGCTAGGTAAGATAGGATTCAATAAATGTGGGTTTTGGTTTGTCCTACCTCATTCAAATTCTGAGCCCAAGATCACAGTGGGAACGTTATTCAAACAATCATTTATTATTATATAGCAAATATTTGGAATACAAATACCCATACACAGTACCAGGTCCTAGAGATACGGACAGGAAGCAAGTAAGATTTCCTGACTTCCTGCCTAGGTGAGGAAGAAGATACGTGCATGAAGATACATGCAATAAAGTGTGCTGGGTTTTCTGACAGAAAGTATGGTCAAGGAATAAGGAAGGTATTGTCAGGTTCTACCAAGGGGATGTGGAAGACTCCTCAGAGGTGGTGACATGTGACCTGACTTTTGAGAGATGAGTCAGTATTTATTAGACAAAGTGCCGGGTAAGAATATTCCAGGAATAAAAGCAACGTGAAACAGTATTATATCACACATTTCACAAGGTTGATATATAAGCAAGTGACTTTGGTCAACTCAATGCTCTTTCAAAGACAATCTTAATTCTTTCATAAATACCATTTCATTTCTACCCACCAATCCCCACTTGCAAATACACACACAGGCACACACTACAGAGTAGTCCAACAGTCTGGGCTTCATGCTAGTTCACATTTGAAATCTGAAACTGACCAAAGTTGACAGTTTGAAATTATGGTAGCCACAAGACTCTTAACTCTGCTGCATGTAAGTACTTAAAAGATAAAAGCTAACACAATAGTACAAATCACTATATGCAACAAAAAGGGCTAATTCACAAGGACTGTGGGCCCCGTTACTAAATTTCTGGGGTTTTGAACATGGAAAGTCTCAAAACAGATTTCACGACGGAAATGAAATAAATGAAAAATAATTAGTTATTTGAAACCCCTTCATCACCATTACAAGAGTTTCCACATTTTCAGTACATTTTAGAACATAAATACTCAGAAACTGTTTCTGATTATATCTCTTCATCTCTACTTGACAAAGTACTCTCTCTTCCTTTTATGACTTCTCTAAAATTTCGTCTGGAATAGCGCAGGCTTATGAAGGAAAGGTTTTCTAGAATTCTTCTTAGGACCTGTCAAATTCTAGAGGCAAAGCTCATCACATATAACCCTAATACCTGACAAAACAAAAGTACCCAAACCGGGGTAACTGCTACCTTAAATCTGCCCCCTAGAAGGAGGAGGCACTACGTAACTATTGGTTATTAGATGCCTGTTCTCATTCTGAGCACTCTTACACATTTCAAAATCACTTAACCCTCGCAAAAGTCCTAGGAGGTCTTTACTCTGATTATCTCTAGTTCATAGAGAAGGAAATGACATCCCAAAGAGGTAAATCCCACTAAATAACAGAGCTGGGATTCAAACCCAATCAGTCTAGCTCCAAAGTCCATGCTCTTGATTACCACTGTCATGCACCTGGAGTCTCCTTTCTGGAACCTGGACTCCTTAACAATTATGTCTGTGTATTACATACTTCATATTCACAATTATTCACGGGCCTGTAATTTATCCTATCTGCTGAAAAGAGTCTCTAACATGGACTATAGTCATTCCAATACTCGAAGAATTCAGATTGACAGACAATAATACAGTGTAAGGAGTCAATGTTCCAAGTGCTCTCCAAGTGCTGAGATGGAGTAACTGATCAGTCAGGGCAAATTTCACAGAGGAAGTGATATAAAGCAGGGCAATTAATGCTGAACAGAAGTATACCTGGGGGATACCTGGTGGGAGCTTGAGGAAGGCATTTCAACCATAAAAACAGCTTGGGCAAAAACAGAAGTGGGAGAAAGCAAACCGTGTTGGGAAACAGTGAGGTGTTCTATGTCTGCTTATAAGGTGAAAAGTGGTAGGACACCAGGCTGGAGGCTGAGTCAAGGTCAGGCTGTGAAGGGCCTTAAATCCAAGTTAAGAAATTTGGTGTCAATCTTGAAGGCACCACGGAACCATCGAGAGTTTTGACTAAAGAGAAATGGTGTGATTTGACGTAGGTTTTAGAAAATTATCTTTGGCCATCTTATGGAAGGTAGTGATTATAAGGACATTGGGTTGTAGGCCATTAGGAAGAGTCCACATGAGAGAAGTTGAGAGTTGAATGCAGAGAGAAATGGCACACTAGGGAGACTGGAGAGCACCTGAGGAGGGATAATGAATGAGACTGGATGACTACAGACTTGCCCTATGTGTAACAGACTGGTTACGTGAGGCTGAAGTTAAGACTCAGACTACAACTCTCAAAAACAGCCACAGTCCATTTAGTCATAATCATGGAGTAACTCACCAGAAACAAGACCATCCAATAGTATTCACAGATGTCTAAAATTTAGTGGGGCTTTTTTGGAGCCAGAATAAAACCAGAAGAACACTTCTAATAAGAATGTGTAAGTAAGGATTGCATAATTACCATTTCCTGGCGTTAGATTCAAGTAAGTAGTAGTACAACGTAGCTGCATAGCCTGGCGCGCTTTCAGAAAGAATAGCTCAGAAAGAATTTGTCTTTTTAATGAGTTCCTTCTATATAACTGTAACAGCTGGGGAGTGACCAAATTGGGAAGAAATCTTCAACTTAAAAGAAAAGCCTTAAGTCAGAAAATGTATCAATTTTTCAATTGAGTTCAGCTACATGTTTAAGGTTTTGAAATACAGTTTTCGTTAAGAAGTCAGCCCAACCCTATCCCATTCTTAAATTCACCCTTTTCTGGAAATGGGGGAGAGGGGGAAACTCATGATATAGATATGACAGGATAGCTGCTCTTATATACAAGGTGGCTTTCTCTTCAGCACACACTTTAACAAGCATGAATTTTGACATTCATCCAAGGTGATAAATTTGACTTGTAACAACACTGGGAGAAATAAAAGCAACACGTGACAGATTTTTTTTTTCTTAGGATTATTGTTTACCCATCCGTGAACCTATACTCGAAAAAACATTAAAACCAAGACAATCATCAAGAACAGGACACTCTTAAACATATACAAGGAAGCAGATGTTTAATCTGGATTGCATTTATACATCTGCAATCTATCAATGAATCTTTTCAAAATCTGTAATGTGGTCCATCAAAATGGCTACACTGGATGGCAATCGTGGATACTGACGCACTACTTGAAGAAAGCTGCTTCGGCGGGGTGCTCTGTTGCTATTATGCTAAACAATCACCTCCTAGGGTCTAAAGAGATTGAGAGTTTATATCTGTGGATGAGAAAATTATGTTTCCATCTACAGTCCCAGACTGCCAAGTTACTAAGAAATATGGAAACGGACCTTTTTGAGCAAGAGGTGGAAAAATCCATAAATCAACAGTGACTCTTGGAAAAAGCACACATCTAAAACAAACTTAAAAGATGATCTTTAAGGGCAGCTTCAGGACTTTCCACTTGGGTTTCTCTGTACTACTCTGATTAACTTTATTACCTTCTACAGTGTCATGACACAAAGGACAAGAAATTTGAGGAATGTGATTACATGGTGGCGTCACTACCCAAAGGTCCTAGTTTTCAGAGACATCCCCAATTTCTGGTCATGCCATTGTTCTAACAGTCCAACAAAACAACCCCTGTAGCCTACTAGACCGTAAGGTCTAGACCCCTACTAGACCCCATTACCCCTGTAGCCTACTAGACACTAAGGTCCTTCAGGGGAAAGATGGAATCTACTACTTCTCTCTTCTTTACCTGATACGGTATCTGGCTCACAGTGTGCAGACACTACACTTATCAATCTCTCATTCAATGAATGCATAAAATCAAATCTAGTCTCCCAGTTTCTGCCATCAAAGGCACAAGGGGGAAAAAAAAATCAGAAAATGCAGCCACTTATAAGTTAGTCTTTTAAAGGTCGGGTTGTAGAGCCCTTTAAAAAAAATTTTTTTTTAACATTTATTTATTTTTGAGACAGAGAGAGGCAGAGCATGAACAGGGGAGGGTCAGAGAAAGAGGGAGACACAGAATCTGAAATGGGCTCCAGGCTCTGAGCTGTCAGCACAGAGCCTGACGCGGGGCTCCAACTCACAGACTGCAAGATCATGACCTGAGCCGAAGTTGGATGCTTAACCGACTGAGCCACCCAGGTGCCCCTGTAGAGCCATTTTAAAGTGTGATCTATTTGACCCTCTGGCTGAGATTCAAATGAATCAATATATTCTGTTCCCATGTATATGGTTTCCAGGACCAAACTTGACCTCACCATTTAAAGTGGATCAAATCTGAGATTATATGAGCAGATTGGAAGTATGACAGCACCCACACCTTGGAGAAGAATGGGGGTGGGGGGGAAGGAAGCTCAAGTTTCCAAGAGAAATGGGATATACCCAGGTCTGAGTCCACTCTTTGTGAGTTTGGTGAAAGCAAGGCCCAAAGTCTCAATTCCAATTTGAAGATTCTACAGCTTAGACAAGTCACTATAGAAAGACTGGCAGAATCCTTCTGGAATCAATGTCACATTTTATGCAAACCAGGCGCACAGCACTGTGGTTCTCCACCTAACAATAATGAGAAAAATCAAATTGTGTCATTTGTTTTAAATCTTGTGTGAATATTACACACGTATGTCATATTATATAATGTTACTATGAGA
The DNA here is from genome assembly GCF_018350215.1 of Panthera leo. Lineage (NCBI taxonomy): Eukaryota > Metazoa > Chordata > Mammalia > Carnivora > Felidae > Panthera > Panthera leo. The sequence continues at coordinate 82,674,139 of NC_056691.1, forward strand.
CTTCCTTTCACAGTAACAGAAAATTTAGGAGCTGTGGACTGTATCTGTAATTTTCTGTATTATTATATATTATATTGTTACTATATCTATATTCTTTCAATGAATCAGGGCATGAACAAGTTTTGAATAGAAATGTTTAGTCTCTGGCTTATCAAGATTTAGAAAAAAAAAAATAACACAAAAGTTTTTAAACAGGAGCTCACCAAAAGAACTGAGGCCATCACCAACATACAGGCAGTTTAAGTCTTGAGTAAATATTATCTCTGTTGTCTTTCTAACCAGAATCTTCCAAACCATTTACATAGGTTACACTATGAATAATTGTGAGCTTAAAAAATGTTTTCTTTAGAGCATACCTGAAGTATGAACAGATGAAAACTCCATATTTAAGCAATTACACGCAACTCACAAATGCCAATTTCCATCACAATTAGCCTAAGTTATGCAACATATTTTTGTTCCTTTTTAGTATATAGGTGATGTATGTTTTTATAATTTGCTTAACTGCCTATAGTGAAATTTTAAAATCACACAGACCATATAAAACCATAAAAGAAAGGGTACCTTTTTATTTTTCCCAATGTCCCACGTTTCTACATTGCTTATAGAGCTTGTACAAGAAACACTGTTAGTTTCTATATAAAGATTTCCATAAAATTTTTATAGTTTCTATAAATGCATAAAGATTGTTGGTTTCATTATAACCTCTGTTTCAGTGCCAGTGGAAAGAAAAATTACCTGCAACTCTAAACAGCGAACTATATAAATAGGGTGAGTAAGGGTGCTCAGACCTCTATTCAAAAACCTCTAAGACACTGGCTATATTTCACCAAAATATAGATGAGCACACTGGAGAAGCAACTTCTCGCACACCCCCTCTAAGCACTACTCTTGGAACAAACAGGCTGTAAAAAGTGCAACTGTGAGAACAAATTATTAATTCTTCATGTTTTAGGACAAGAGGTAATCGTATTATAACTAACATGTTTTAAAATGGTATGTGTAATGCCTATTACACTTGACATATTACAAGGCTATTTATGGAAATCTTCTGATAGGTTACCATAGCTTTACTCCAAATTATCCCATAGTACATGTTATAATTACTAAAGGCCCTTTTTAATCTGGAAAAGCATATAATGTTTTGAAACCAAAGATGGGATTTTGATGAGAATGGTTGACCATAATTTGCTAACATGTTAACTATCCTTTCCTCCCTTAATTCAATTAGTATTCATTAAAACTACACTAATCACAATGAATAAAGTTTTACCAATTATTTCCATAATTATGAATGAATACAGTAAACAGAATAATTATAAATCTACTTAATTAACTACAGGCTGTTTCCAACAAAAAAAGGTATTCATGTTTTGTATTTTATTTTTAACGCTAGATTGACATGCTCATATCTTTCAGAACCATTTCTAGAAATGAAAAATAATCTTATTGCGATTCTGGTCTTTTTTAACAAATTTTTCTATGGTCCAGGCTTTATTAAGAACTTCATTATCTAAACCTGGAGTGAGAGATTGAAAAGAATGTGGTTTAAGCTACCAAAACCAAAGTAACCAAAAAATCATATCCGTGATTTCGGAATCTTAACACCACCCGCCCCCCCGCCAAAAAAAATTTAGACTACTTCATATTACGCTTAGGGACACAATTTTTTAAATTTCTTAAATACGTTGTTACAAGATTTATTTTTTTAAATGCAGGATTCAAGTCAGGATCCTATCAATGCTGATGTTTTAGTATTTAAACCAGCTAAGCATTAAACAAAAGCAGATGAATAAATAATGTGAACTCTGAGAAGCCCTTGCTTTTGCCTTTTTGGTTTGTTCCTCTATTTTCAAAAATACAGGAATTGCATGTCTTTCCGGAATTAACAAAGCCTATACTTTCAGGTTTCAAGATAGCAGGCTTACCAGATTTTAAATGAAATATTGAGTGCTACAGTGATTTAATGGTTTTAAACCATAGATGTCGTTGCGGTCTGAGGGTGTCACAGACAACTTAAGGAAGAAAAAAAAATGGGGCACAGAGAAATCACTTTGTCAGTAATTACAATCAAGAGTCCTAAGATGTGGCTCAGGCTGCTCATTACTTCTTCTTTCTGAATCGAGACCCTTATTTACATTTCAGATTACATTTTTTATGAAACAGTAAGA